>NC_136069.1:1009126231-1010338731 GCF_964261635.1 Lissotriton helveticus
TTGATGTCTGGGTTAGAGGTGGACCTGAGCCATATCTCAGTGTTGAAGGTGACGTCTGGGGTGAGGGTGGCAATGGTGTCCCAGTTTCCATGACATGTTTGCTAAGGGAGCGGGTGTTGAGCAGGAGGAAGTGTAGTGGTTCCGGTTTGTTGGTGATCTACTAGAAAGTAGTGGTGTTGAGTCCTGTGTGGGTAAGCAGTCCTCTGAGACAGGAGAAGTGGCAGTGGGAAAAGGAGAAGGCTCCTTCAGTGGACTGCAGGAAGGACGTGTAGCAACATGAATCTTGGCATCCGGTGTTGAGGTCCAGGAGGTTGTTGGTGGAGTAGCAGAGGATGGTGGGAGGACTGGGGGTCCTGTTGCTGTGCATGATCCAGGAGCAGATGGGCCTGCCTTTGACAGGCATTTGGAGCTCCAGCTGAAATCCTACTTTGCTTCTCCGCTTCGTAGCCGCACTACGGCCTTCATTAAATAGGCCTCAGGGAGGGGGGCACTGGGGTGGTGGGAGTGGGTCAGAGCGGTAGTGGGTAAGGTGACCAGAGCAGGAGGTGAGAGGAGGAGGGCATGGCGAGGGGCCTGGGTGGCTGGAAGCATAAGGGAGAAGTCTACCGGCAATCGGCACAGGGCCTGGAACCAGAGAAAGAGGTCTGCTCCTCTGCTGGCAGCAGGGCAGGTTCCTTGAGCAGGAACATTCCAAGGACAGCAGTGGCAGTGTAGAGAGGTAGCAGGCCTGCTCAGTTAGAGTAGGAGTGTGGTCTTCATTAAATAGTCCTCATGGAGGGGTGCTGGGGAGGTGGGAACGGGGCATAGTGGGAGCAGAAAAGGTGGGCAGGGCAGGAGGTGAGAAGAGGAGGGAGCGGCAAGAGCGACAAGGGGACTGGGGTCTGGAAGGCTGGGGGAAGTCTGCTGTCAGCAGGCACCAGGGCTTGGAACTGGGGAAAGAGGTCTGCTGGCACCAGGGCGGGCTCCTAGAGCAGGAGCAGTCCAAGGACAGCAGTGGCAGTGAAGAGAGTTGGGAGCTCTCCACGACCAAGGGCCAGCATACATGAACCCCGCTTGAACTTCCACCAACCATCCAGAGACCTTCGCTCCACCTTCCAAACAAAGACACCACGTGTTAGAAATGGGGGTCTTGATTTGGCAATGGTTTGCACCTTTATCCAAGTAGGGACCCTTCTGCCTAGTCAGGGTAAGGGGGATACACTTTTAAAATAACCTCTGCTCACCCCCTTGATAGCTTTGCATGAGCGGACAGGCTTATATCAGAGGCAGTGTGTAAAGCATTTGTGCACACATACAATAATACACTCAAAACACTACAAATGGACAACACTCCAGTTTAGAGAAATACGTCATCTTTATCTAAACAAAACAAGACTTGGTGGCCCGGTGTGATGCATGAGGTTTGGGGAAGAGTTGGTTCTCGATGTGGCGTGGCAAAGGTGTTGCGTTGCTTTCTCCAGCCATGACCCACAATGCATTGGTTCTTGCAACTGCACAGCAGGGCCTGCGTCAGAATAGGTGCGGTGGTCTCGGACTCTGGAAATAGATGCATGGGATACGGCGTGCGGCGATTTCTCGAGCCATGGGAAGGCGCTTGTCGATTTCTTTGCCGTTGCGTCAAAAACAGGTGCAGATGTATCGTGCTTCTTATATTTGTGTTTCTTTTCAGCCCCCTACTTTCTATCAAACGGGGGGGAGAAGGAAATGTCTGTGATCCTTACAGCTTCCTTGGTTGCTAAAGTGAAAAAATCAGTTGGAGAAAGGGATCACTTGTCCTGAGTAACCAGGGTTTTTTTGTTCTTATTGGTTCCGGTTCCGATAAAAAAACCCTCATTCACGTACCAAGGCTCCTAATCAAGTTTCCTAGGCACTCCCAAACCTTTTTAACAAGGCATTTTTTCCAGTACCAATAAAAGTTTATCATCACTGGTCACCAGAAGCCTTTTTTAACTGTTCAAACTCCCCTCTTTCTTCTTGATTACTAAATCACTACTGTACTAACCAGTGGTTCACCTCCGAGTGGAGGAAGCACACAATAAAACCCAATGATGATGCTACCACATCGCTAACAACAAGGCGGAGAACCAAGATATACCGCCTATCGAGCCTTGGTACGTGAATGAGGGTTTTTTATCGGAACCGGAACCAATAAGAACAATAAAACCCTGGTTACTCAGGACAAGTGATCCCTTCCCCCAACTGAATTTTTGTCTTTTCAGCCCCCAACAGCAGGAGCAATCTCCAGACGACCAATGCTGCAACAGACACCTCTTGGCAGGTCAGAACTCCCAACAAGGAAGGTCAGGGGAGCCAGTGGTGAAGTCGTTTTATCCCTGAGACTTCAAAACAGGAGGCAAGCTCTACTTCAAGCCCTTGGAGAACTTCCCCAAGCAGGAGACACAACACACAGCAAAGTCTATAGTCTCTCCTTGGCAGAAAGAGCCACTGTAGGCCAACCCCAAACAGCACACAGCAAAGGGGCAGTACTTCTCCTTCAGTTTTCCCAGCTCTTCTCCTTGGCAGAGGTTCCTCTTGAATTAATCTAAAGTTCTGGGGTCTGGGCCACAATACTTATACAGCATTTTTCTTTGTTTTCTGGCTGGCAGAGAGTCCCTGTACTTAGTACAAACCAGTTCAGTTCTTTCTGGTCCAGCTTCCTGGCAGGAGGTGGAAACAGCATTGTGCTAGGCAGACGAGGCCTACTCAGGTGCAAGGTAATCTCATCCCCCTACTATAAATGCAGCCAAGGTCTATTCAGCCCAGCCCTGACTCATTCAGGAAAGGCAGGACACACTTCAACTGCCCCCAGTGGTTGTCTGAGAGAATGCACGTTCCTAGCCCCTGTCACACCAAAGCCAGATAGTCAATCCAAATACCAGCAGAGGCACATAGGATGACTAAGCAAGAAAATACCCGCTTTCTAAAAGTGTTATTTTCAAACACAGAATGTAAAAATCATCCTTACTGAATATGCATCTTCATATTCTGAGTTTAGGTATACTAAACTTTACCTACCTATCCTGTCCTGATGGAGAGTTATATTTATATGATTTTATAAATAAACTCTCTTTCTATCCTATTGGACAGAGAGCCTTTCAACAGTGAAAAACGAAATTCCCTGTAGTTCACTATCAGAACATGTTACACACATCAAAACATCTCCCACCTTTCACACACACTGCACCTTGCCCACAGGGTTACCTTGGGCTTACCTTAGGGGGTGACTCACATGTAAGAAAAGGGAAGGTTAGGGCCTAGCAAGTGGGTGCGCTAGCCAGTTTGACATGGTGGTACCAAACTGCGCTCAGATACTACAGTGGCTGGTCTGAAAACCCTTTGAAAGGCTGCTTGGATGGGTTGCACAATCAGTGCTGCAGGGCCACTAGTAGCATTTGACTTACTGGCACTGGGGACCTGTTACGAGTCTACAAAAAGAGGGTCATTAAGGAGAAACAGGATTATTTTACCAACTTAACCTGTTCCCTCACGTCCTCTAAAGAGCTTTTTAAGATCGTCGACTCCTTATGTACACTCCAGGTACCCGACCCCGTGGTTGCCTCACAGGAGCTATGTAATAACATCTCAGATTTCTTCTATAAAAAGATAGATGACATCTATGTGGCTCTTCAATCACAGAGGAATACTCTTAGTGAAGAAGACCTCTCCCGAGTTAAACATCTGGAATCCTGGGATGTGACTTCTCCCCAAGTCCTGAACCAATTTCCCTTGCTCTCATTGGGGGGTCTCAACCTCCTGTTAGACAAAACGAAATCTGCTTCTCCTTTGGACCCGGTTCCTTTGAGAATACTAAAGGACTGTAGGGACATTATTCTTCCTCCAATGTTGGAAATTATGAATGGAGCTCTGGAGCAAGGTATCTTCCCGGTGGCATGGAAGAGGGCCATTGTAAAACCACTCCTTAAAAAGCCCACCCTTGACCCTGGTCTATTGAAGAACTTTAGGCCTATATCCCTTTTGCCGGCTCCTGCTAAGATGTTGGAGGCCCATCTGAATTGTCATCTCTCCAACTTCCTGGATGTATCAGGATTCTTGGATGGGTCCCAACATGGCTTTAGAAAGCTACATAGCACTGAGTCTGCACTGACGAAGGTCGCAGATAACATCCGTCGGAAAGTCGATCTTGGACAGACTACCGTGCTAGTGCTGCTGGATCTTACAGCAGCATTTGATACCCTGTCTCCCGTTACTTTAACATCTAGGTTAAGGGAGGCAGGGGTAGCAGGACCGGCCCTGAGTCTCCTGAATTCCTTTCTACATCAGCGAGAGCAACGAGTGATGCTTGGGGATCACCTCTCCCCTGTCAAGTCGTTGCAATGTGGGGTGCCACAGGGGTCGGCATTGAGTCCGACCCTGTTCAATATCTACGTGGCCCCCCTTGCAAGACTTGTAAGATCTCAGGGGATGGAGGTAGTGTCGTACGCCGACGACACGCAGATTATGGTGTCCCTGACTCACTCCGTGAATGTCACCGCGTCCAACTTTAAGTCCTGTAGGCAACTTGTTGCAGACTGGATGATTCTCAACTCATTAAAGTTGAACGGTGACAAAACGGAGGTCCTGGTCTTCGGCAAAGACCAGGAAATGTGGTCAGGTGAGTGGTGGCCTTCATCTTTAGGCATCTGCCCCACACCCACACAATCTGCTAGGAACCTAGGCGTCATTTTTGACACCCGGCTCTCCATGGAACTGCAGGTGAATAGGACAGTGGCCACCTGTTGGGGTGTTATCAGGATTCTGAAAAGAATCGCGTACTATCTTTCCCCACAGGCACGAAAACAGGTTGTGATCGCCCTTGTTGGCTCAAGGCTGGATTATTGTAATTCACTCTATGCCGGGGCCAACAAGGGCCTTCTTCAACGCCTGCAGGTTGTGCAAAATGCCGCGGCGCGCTTCGTTCTGGCCCTGCCGTGGATGTCCTCTGCGACCTCGGCAAGGAAGAGTCTCCATTGGTTGCCCATCCCTTTCAGAGTCTCTTTTAAACTTCTCTGTCTTACCTACAGCGCCCTGAGGGCAGGCCCGATTGATGCCTTGGGTTCTTTGCTCTCTAGGTATGTTCCAACCAGATGTCTTCGCTCGTTAGAGCTTAATCAACTGGTAGTCCCACGCGCTAAGATGGCAAGATGGGGGAGCAAGGCCTTCTCCATCCTTGCACCTCAACTTTGGAACACTCTTCCCTTGGAGATCAAATTACAGCCCTCACTTGATCTTTTCAAGAAAGCTCTGAAAACTTGGTGTTTTTCCAAAGCCTATCAGTGAGCTCGTGTCTCTGTCTGCCCGCAGCTAATTTTTTGAGTTAGGCGCCTTGACGCCCACTGGGCATAGTAGCGCGTGAATAAATTACATTTCACTCATTCATTCATTCATACAGTGCATGGTACTAGGGACTTAGTAGTAAGTCAAACAAGCCAATCATGGAAACACCAATCCATATGTACAATTTACGGGGAGAACATATATACTTTAGCACTGAACAGCAGTAGTAAAGTGCCCAAAGTCATAAAACCAACAACAACAGGGTCAAAAACAGGAGGCAAAAAAGGAAAAGGTGTGGGGAGAAACCCACTGAAAAAGCCAGGTCTAACACCGCTCATCTGCTGAAGTCTCAGCACAGGCGTTTCCTTTTCCTACCTCACTGCCAGGTACTGGGACAGCCTACCCCTCCACCTCCGTACATCACCCTCACTGACAGACTTCAGGAAGAGACTCAAGACCCGGCTTTTCGACAGAGCCCAGAAGCCTAGCACCTGCATACTCTCTTGGGTGATTAGCAGCACTCTACAAATACTTACTGATTGATTGATATAATGTGGCATTGTCTAAGCCCAAATGTCTGGCAATTATTGTCTGGAGCGGTGCGTAAATGTATACTATTTTCATGCAAATTTAGCTAAATTACATGAACCTTTAGTTAAATTGTGCAAAAGAAATGTAAAAATATCAACTGGAAACTGGGCTTAGCCGAAAACGTCTCTGGACGTGGCATTTTCTCTGCAAACCAATATGCTGTTGGCATATTTTGCGACTTTTTTTTAGGTGGGCGCACAGGCACTTAAAAGTTACACAATATGACGTATCTGCTTAGCACAAAATTAAAGAGTTTTACACATTTCATTGGAGTAATGTGCATTTTCTACTAACAACAGAAACCTAAGCTCACACAGAGGAATAAGAGGCCTGTCTCTAATTATCCATGGCCTGTTGGTATCCTACTGCATGATGTTTGAAGGTAGAACTCCAAGGGGATTTACCTTACGACTGATGCTAACTCCTCACCAAGACTTGGTGTCATGCTTCATTATTGAGGTCCCTCCTCGCCAGCAACACACCTTGCTAGACTGGTTCTCCACGAGCTGCTTAGGAGTATATTGATTGTGTCAGATACTGACAAATAGAATTGGAGGCACTGTGAAGCATGCCACCAAGTGCAAAGCACCAGCATCCCAACGGACTAGGGTCAATTAAGTAGTACCTGCTGTTCTCCTCCATGGGCATATGTACTTCTTGTTAATAGGAAATCGATTGGGAGAACATACTTAAGGGGATTTAGATTTTCCGTCTCCCTTATTAATGAAAGATTGTAATTAGAAATTCGATCAGGCCAAGTGTTAACATATGAAACAGCCATTGTGAATGCCTGCGTTTCCAAATGCTAGCATAATATAGCCAGAACTAATGCCTTTTCCAGTGCCCGTTTAAGAGGCAGTGCGCTCAATTTGGATAAATGTATATTATTCCTTAATCAAGTTATGCTTGCATTTCTCTTACACCTTTCTCCCACAATGTTGATTGGAGCTTATCAGAATTCTGATATTTTATTTACTAATGTGTTTATTCCTTTAGTAATGGCAGTTCTTCTTGGTATTCCTTTTCATAATTTTAGCGTGGCCATTTCGTTGGGGTGTTCTTTGTATCTGTTTCTCATATGTGCACTTCAGAACGATGCAAAACGTGGACTAGAGTACATTGACTATGACCATGATTTGCCTTTTTATTTTATTTATTTATTTTTTTTGACAGAGGTAAGAACATACAAGGACATAACGAAATAAAGAATCCAACATAAGTCTTTACAGAAAACAACCATTATACAATTTAAATCCAGTTGTCAATAGGGGACCATAGCTTCCGGCCAAAAGTCTTCTTTTTAAATCCCTTCAGTTTATAAACTGCTTTATCCATTCTGTAAACATTTAACAGCTTTCCCAACCATAGCTCAAAAGTTGGTGGGTCTATATCCAACCATCTGGAAGTGATACAAGATCGATAAATAGACATTCCAATAAACATAAAGTGTTCTTGATCTATAGATAAATTCCGAGAGGGAAAATAGACACCAAAAATAATAACAGCAGGATGGAGCGTAATCTGAGCATGCAACAAATTAGTCAGAAACTTTTCGATCTTATCTATGTATACGACCAATTTAGAACAGCTATAAAACATATGAATTGAATCAGCTGCTAAGGTTCCACAGCGGCTACAGTTAATACCTCTTAAAGCTTTCCATTTTGCCAGCTTGGCAGGTGTATAGTAAAGATCTAAAGTAGACATGTAATGTTGACTTTTAAGAGAACTGTTAATTAGTGTCTTATTACTCATCTCAAAAGCTTTTACCAAATCTATCCCTTCAATACAAAGCTTTCTCTGCCATTTCAGGGTTTGATGATCGAGGTCATTCTGCAGCCTATTACTCATTAACTGATAGATTGTACCAATACGATTATTCTTCCTGCAGCTCTCTAAGATGTCAATAGTCTCCATAGTATCAGTAAATAATAGATTTTTTTTTCCTAGAAAACTACGAATCTGTAGATATTTAAAAAATTTGTTCCTAGATAGACCAAATGTCTTTTGAAGTTCAGAAAAGGACATGAGAATCCCGCTTTGATACAATTGCCCCAGTAAATGAATCTGTCTCATATGCCATCGGTGAATTGCGATATCTTGGAAAATTTCGGATAGTGACTTATTATCAGACAAAGGTGTATAAAAATTCAGTTTTGACATTATGCGTAAAGTTTTATTCATTTGCCTCCAAACTGAAAAAGCAGCGAGGACCACCTTGAATTTTGTTTTTTTATAGTAGCTGGGTACAATGACTTTCAATAAGCACTGCCGAGCATGAGCGCCTAAGAGCATTTCAAAGATGGAAGGTGCCATGGCCGGTTCTGTTACATAATCATGAAAAAGTAGAACCCAAATTGTTTTCAGAGTAACAGCCCAATAATACATTCTGAAATTCGGGAACCCCAGCCCAGCACAATCTGACGGAAGTGTACACCATTTTAAAGATCTTCTAGAACGACGGTACCCCCACAAAAACCTGGACAACATCTTGTCTATTCTATTGAAAAGGGACATTGAAAAAAATAAAGGAATAGTGCGAAAAAAATACAAAAATTTTGGAAAAATCATCATCTTAATGACATTAGTTCGACCGTATAAAGACAAGTGTAAATTATTAAATCTTTCTAACGTTCTATTAGTGGATATAAGTAAAGGGTCTATATTTTTTTTCGTTGGGGTGTTCTTTGTATCTGTTTCTCATATGTGCACTTCAGAACGATGCAAAACGTGGACTAGAGTACATTGACTATGACCATGATTTGCAAGTCTCAACATTTTCCAGAAAACCTAAAATCCGATGATAAGCCCAGACAGAATGTCCAACTCATTGTAAATCTCGTAAAGAAGAATCCCAATTCTTGTCTTTTCATATAGAAATGAGCTAAAAAAAAAAATGGAATACAGGGCACAATCCTGGTGCATGGGAATGATTACACGGGACTACACTAGGTGAAAAGAAATGTCAATGGGAAATGGGAAAAGGAAAATACTTAGCTTTTATAACAACAAAAATGTCAAAACAATTAAAGGCCGAAAGAGTTTAAAAAATGTAATTGCCATGTGGAAGCAAACACCTTTTACCAACGGCTTCTAACTACCAATCAACAGAGGGACATGCACTAACAGGGAAGAACTAGATTGGAGAGCAAAAACCTTAGAAGATCATAGAGCCGGGAGAAAAGGTAGCTATAAAGGTGTGTTGGAGAGATAGGGAGACAAATGCAAAAACAATAGTTGATAGACAGAATGCAGAACAATGTCACACATTCATCCACGTACAGAGATCTGGGCCTAAATCCATCGTTGTTTTGCTCACCATGCCATTCCAGTTTGAACCTAGCCATATGCAAATCAGTCTTGAACCTGTGCCCCATGGGAACAGTCCAGCCCGAACTGCCAAGCCAGGCACTCCCTGGACTGGAAAGTGGCATCCTAGGACCGGTTTCGGGCTTTCAGCCCTCATCAGCCAGGATACCTTGAGTCCAGTGGCATGGAGAGCACTGGAATCGCGTCTGAGCATACCCGTCCCATTCGGGGTGACAAGTGCAAAAACAATAGTTGATGGACAGAATGCAGAACAATGTGATACATTCACCCCAGTACAGAGATCTGGGCCTAAATCCATCGTTTTTTTGCTCACCATGCCATTCCAGTTTAGGGAAATAGGGAGAGCAAGTCAGAAGAAAAAGGAGATCCATCAGACAAACACGTATAAGATACACTTTCTTAAACAGTTCTAAGGGTAAAACAGATTTGAGTTCCCTGGGCAAGTCATTCCAGACCTTATCGGTAAAAAACAGAGATGTGGCAGCCCTCTGCAGAGCTGAGTCTACAGCAGTATTATTTTTCCTGAACGTTTTAGTGTATGATAGGATGCTTACCTTAAAGGAACATTGTGGGTGCCTTTTTAGTAATGCATTTATACGTAAAAGCAACAAACCTTACATTGAATCTGTCCTCAGTCCGATAACAGGTGGATGTATGACCTCCAGTTTACGACTTATACAGGGCACAAAGGAAGTGTATTTTAACTCCTCTAGTTAGAAACCTTCCCATTAGAACATGCAGCCTTGCACTATCTACAACTGATGTGATGTGCCTCACTGTTTATAGATGTATTGCGGCTGCAGTAAGGCTGCGTAAACAGATGGGTAAGTAACTAAAGTCTGATAAAAAAAACTGTTGTACACTGTTAGACGGCATTCTTTCATCTTGGTTTTGTGTCAGAAGCAGAGGCCACTAGCTGTATGCAATAATTTCCATTTTTGGTATCCCCTTGAATAAATAAAACAATTACATGGATGATTTTCTCCTAGTTGTAATAGGGCTGTAGTGGGTTGAATTAGTGGAGAGGTCCTGCTGCCCGCTTAACTTCAGCCAGTATATGAATTGTGGGGAAGTCGGATCTCTTGTTAAACATAAGCCACTATATGTATCGCAAATGTCATAGCCAGCTGTTGCTAGCAGGGTCTGCTTTTGTGCACTTTCACCATGGATTTACTGCATACAGTTCTTTGCTGCGTTGTTTGTAGGTGGAGGCATTGGAGAGTTTTATACTGTCCACTAAATATAAGCTATTGCAAGGAAAATATGATTATCCTATGTTGGTACTGGCAGCCGCTTTTTGTGCATTTTGTACGTTTCATTTTGTGTTGTTTTATTAGGACAGTTGCTGCTGTCCGCACCTGCTCTTTGCATATTTTGTACGTGGATTATTATTGAACTATTTCTGTTATGCAGAACTGTTGAGGGCGCTGTTATTGTATGGAGATGTTATTATTATATGACGTTTTTAAACAGTGTTTATTAATGAATATATTTTATTGAATTGTGTGCATTCTTTTATCATTGTTTTAAACCAACTAAAGATTTCTTTACTGATTGACTGACCTCCAGTCAAACACATAGGCCCTATTTAGGATGTCTGTCGGTAAGCGTCCGACTGCTCATCCTTGGTTTGACTTCCGACCACCGTATTACGATCATGGCCTTCAGAACTCAAACCGACTGGTCAATATGGCTGCCTTCTGACAGGCTCAAGGAGCCCGCTGACTAGTCGGAAACCAAGCATAATCCCTTATGAATGGCATTTCTGTCGTCGGGATCATGATGGTCGTTTCTGATAGACTTTCAATGTCAGGCTTTCCAACATGGAAAGTGTAGTATTCCATGTTAGAATAGCATTCCTTGTTAGAATTGTTATTGTACATGCTCACTGTAACATTCTCTGTGTGGTTACCAGATCAGACTCTACTGGTATTATGCTGAAGGTGGTTGTTTAAGCTGTCTCTCTGAATAAAGTCCTCTAACTTCATTTGGACTACTTGAAGTAATTACTACACGAATTTGGCGACGATCGGGATTTATGACCCAGTGGTCCAGAGAAGAACCCCGTGTTTTTTAAGGACTTATATTGAAGAAGTTTTGAAATACTGACAGCGTTCGCCTTTACAGCTCAAATTTTACCAGGTATTTATAATTTCTTGTTGTGTATAAAGATTACACCAGCGGCTGGTTATATTACCAAGTGCTCTGATTGCACCAGCGGGAGTTATTTCCTATTCATTCCGCTTTTGGATTTTTTATTCATTCCGCTTTTGGATTTTCTTGACTGAAAAACCGTTCCTGACTGCTCCTTGAGCTGTCGAGCACTGCTGTTGCGACGCATTTTATTTACCGCTGTGTTTTTTTTTGTTTGGACATTTTCATCGTCCTGTGCTGATCTGTTGTGACTTTGCATCATTCGATTGTGGAGTTTGCTGAGCGCGCGCTGCTGTTGTTGCACCATTGCCGCATTTTTTAAAGACAAGAGAAACTTACCGAACGCGCGCTGCGCACTGTCTCACGTGCCTTCTCAACGCCGACTTGTAACGAAGGAGCACAACACGCGTCATTCTGACGTCACCACGCATCACGTCTTTGCGTATGCGTTTCAGCGGCCATTTTTATTGTTGTCATTTGATCGTTTACACAGCAACGAAGCCACGATCGTATTTTAAGGATTCAACTTGTTTTAACTCATTACTCTTCCTCGTTTTCATTGTTAAGTACTCTGTTTTCAACAAAAGATATTTTATCTACATTTATGTAAGGTTTACCATTTTAAAAAAAAAAAAAGAAATTTGAAAGACTTGGCAGTGGATGTTTCCTGCTTCTCTATCCTTCACTACAGACAACGGTGACTACTTTTGTTGTTTTTGGGTATATTCTCACTTTCAATTTTGTCATTTATGATATAACTGAAGTATTTTTGACTCATAATGTCTAATAACATTACTTCTCCTGCACATTTCTTACCTACTGCTGGAGATCCAAAAGTAGAATGGGATCTTTGGTACCCCACATTTTTAGCTTATGTTGATGTCATTGAAGAGGATGGTTGTTCTCCTAAAAGAAAATTAGCATTATTAAAAAACTGTTTAGGTGGTGCAGGACTCAAAGAGTTAGAAAATTTACCTCCCATTGAGAATGTTGGTTCTGGTGATGTAAACATTTTTGAGTTAGTCATAAAACAACTAAGCACTAGATTTGGAAGAAAGATCAACATTGTAATGGAAAGGTTTAAATTTTATTCTAGGATACAAAAAGATGATGAATCCATAGAAAATTACGTAGCTGCTTTACGCACTTTAGCTGGATCCTGCGCTTTTGAAACTATAAATTTTGAACAAGTCCTGAGAGATCAAATTATGATGCGTACCAAAAGTAAAAAAAATTCAAGAACGCCTCTGGGTGGGTACTGATTCTTCCCTCAGTGCTGTATTAAACATTGCTAAGGGCATTGAACAGTCTGAACTGTTTGTAAATGAAATCAGAAACCAGGATGTCAAAAGTAAGGTAGTTATCCCTGAAGTTTCATTAGTAAAAAACTTCAATAATTTTAAGAAAACTTCCGTTCCTTTTAGAAAGGATTTCTCTGGAAGAGAGAATAGATTTCCGATTAAAAAGACTCAAATTATTTGTTATAGATGTGGTGCAAATGACCATGTAGGCAACTATAGAGGATGCCCTGCTTGGAACAAAATCTGCATTAAGTGTAAAAAATCTGGCCATTTTAGCAAAATGTGTAAGTCTTCTCAGAAAGTAAACTTTTTGTCTTATGAAGAATGCGAGGATGCTGAACAACCTTCCGAAATCAACACTTTGTTATGTGTAGGTGATTCAAAATGTGAAGGGTTTCCCTCTGACATTATTACTATTAATGGTAAGGAAATCCCTATGTTAATAGACTCTTGTGCTTGGTACACCCTTATTGGCAAAAATGTTTTTAACCGTTATTGGCACTCTACCAAGTTATTACCACCTGATGTACACCCTGGTGGGTATACTGGTAAGAAGATTGACATTGAAGGTTACATGTGGGCAGACATCAAGTTTAAAGACAGGACTATTAAGGGAAAAGTTTATGTTTCTTCTAAGGGTGCATCCTTATTATGTTGGCCTCATCAACATGATCTAGGCATCAAACTTGATCCAAATGCTTCACCTCCTGTCTATGTTGTCCCTCCTGTCTGTGTTGTCCCTCCTGAAAACGACTTCATTATTCAATTGAAGCAAAAATTTTCATCCATCTTTTCAGATAATTTGGGAATTTTCACAAACTTCAAACACCGCATCATTCTTAAAGATTCGGCTATTCCTATCCGGCACAGGGTAAGAAATGTCCCTTTAGCCTATCGTGAAAAATTGAAGGGGATTTTAGCGGATTTAGTTGACAAGAAAATTATAGAGCCGGTGGAATCCTCTCCATGGGTTTCGCCAGTAGTTTTATCCCTCAAAAGTAATGGCGAACTCCGTCTGTGTGTTGACCTTCGAAGTTTAAACAAGGAAATTTGGATTGATAGACATCCTTTGCCCCATATCCATGAACTCATTGCTACATTGTCAGGTGCTTCGGTATTTTCTACTCTGGATTTAACTAGCGCATACCATCAAGTTTTGCTCCATGAGGAGTCAAAGTTTTTAACGACTTTTCTCACACCGGAAGGCATGTTTCAGTATTGCCGAATGCCTTTCGGTTTAGCCAGTGCGGCTTCTGTCTTCCAAAGGCTCATGAAGACTGTTTTAGAGGGTTGTTTGGGTGCCATCGCCTTTCAAGACGATATTCTTATTTATGGAAAAAATTATGAAGAACATGATGCCAATTTAGAGAAAGTCTTAAAATGCGTTCAAGAAAAAGGTTTAACTCTAAAGTTATCAAAATGTAAATTCAGGCAAAGCAAAGTTGAATACCTTGGTCACGAGATCTCCTCAGAAGGTATCAAGCCTAAGTTTAATCACATACAGAGCATTTTAAAGGCACCAGCACCGCTGAACAAGGAACAATTAGTGTCATTTCTAGGTTTAACTGAATTTTATAGTAAATTTGTTCAGAGCTACGCTTCAAAAAGTACACCCGTTAAGATCTCTATTAAAAAAAGATGCAAAGTTTGTCTGGTACAATGAGCAACAACTTGCTTTTGATTCAATGAAGCAAGAAGTAGCGAATGCTCCATTTCTTAAACCATTTGACCTGGGTAAAGAATGCATAGTATGTGTGGATGCAAGCAATGTAGGCTTGGGTGCTGTTCTAATCCAGAATGACAAAGGGGATGAACATGTAGTTTCATATGCTTCGAGGACGCTACGTGGTGCTGAATATAACTATTCCACCATAGAAAAAGAGCTATTAGCGTGTACCTGGGCCTGTGAGCATTTTAGGCAGTTTATTTGGGGAACTAGGTTTCGTTTAAGAACTGACCATAAGCCTTTGATAAATATGTTGGCAGCTGGAGGTGGTAGAACTTTAACTGCATGTTTGGCTCGTCTTGCAGCAAAACTACAAGAGTTTCAGTGTATTGTGGAGTACATCCCTGGTCGTCTGAATGTACACGCCGATTGTATGTCCAAGTTACTGTTAGTCAATTCTATTTGCTCTGGACAATCTGATTCTGATGTTGTGTTTAACATTGATGATGTCAATGAATGTAGCACCACAGGCTTGTCTGATGGCATATCCGAGACTGCTTGGAGGGAAGCGATGACTAATGACACTTGTTTATCTGGAGTGGTGGATTACTTGCAGCATGGTTGGCCCCAAGAAAGGTATCTTTCTGGTGATGTTCTCTCGTTTTTTAAAATTAAGGATGAACTTATGTTTGATCAAAGTTTCGTAATCAGAGGTGACAAGATCATTCCCCCTTTTACTTTGAGAGAAAAAATTGTTTCCATGGCGCATGAAGGCCATATGGGGATGTCCAGTACCAAAAGACGTATCCGTGAATTTTACTGGTGGCCTGGGATTGATAGAATGGTGGATAAGTGGGTAAGTTCTTGTTCCCCGTGTGCCAAAAGTGACAAGACTGTCAAACCTCTATCCACAAACGTTTCGCCTATCGAATTTGTCACCTGTCCTTGGAAAAAACTAGGTATTGATATTATTGGACCTCTATCTCTGTCTCCCAATAAGGAGGTATTTGCTTTAGTCCTAATCGACTACTTTTCTAAATGGCCTGAACTCAAGGTTGTGGATAAGGTTGGTTCCACACAGGTTATTCAGTTTCTGGATGAAGTCTTTTGTAAGGAGGGAATCCCAGCTGAAATTGTATCGGACAATGGTCCACAATTTATCAGTAGAGAATTTGGATCTTTTCTTGATAGATGTGGCATTGTGCATAAAAGGGTGTCCAATTATAATCCTCAGGCCAATGGTCAAACGGAACACTTCAATAGGGTTATCAAGGAATCCATTCAACTGGCCATTAAGAGTAATCTTGATTGGAGAAAATCTCTACGTGCTACGCTATTATCTTATCGAACTTCTCCCAACTCGGTCACAAGTCTGTCCCCTTTTGAGATGCTTAGGGGTAGAAAACCTGGTTCTAAGCTTCTTCCTTGGTGGTTGAAAACCAAACTCCCTTTTGAATCTTCTTTTAACTGTGATGAGGTTAAAAATAGAGTTTTGAAATACCAAGAGAAAATGAAAAACAATTTTTTATCCCTAAATAGCCAGAGTAGGAAGATCAGGATTGGTGATTTTGTACGAGTCAAGTTTGGAAAGTCTGTTGGGAATAAATGGAACAAGTGGTCAGATCCTTGCAAGGTGATCGAAATTTTTTCTAAAGCTGTTCGTGTTGCAGGGGGTAAGGTATGGAATTTCAGAAGAGTGTCTTTATGCAAGAATCTGAGTCCGGAAGAAAATCTATGCCCATCAAATTCTTCTTTAGTTAACATACCTAAGAATTCTACTGTAGAAGACTGTACTTCTTATTCTGCTATGGTTGACACCTTTTTACAGGAGAGTCAAGGTTTTACCGTTCCTATTTCTGTAATTGATTCCTCTTCTCAAGGTTCCCCTATTGTTGATGAGAATGATGTCAATAATTCCAACGTTCAAGAAACTGTTTCTATTTCTCAAAGTCCTGTTTCCCAGGAAAATGTAGTTCCTAGTTTGGTACAGAGGAAAAGTTCTCGCATCAAGCAGATTCCTGTGAAGTTACATGATTACTTATGCTGAAGTTTTTCTCCATTTGTTCTTTATTTTTGTTTTTTTTAACTATTTTTATTATAATTTTTTTGTTTTTTTTTAGGGGGGAAAGTGTGTAGTATTCCATGTTAGAATAGCATTCCATGTTAGAATTGTTATTGTACATGCTCACTGTAACATTCTCTGTGTGGTTACCAGATCAGACTCTACTGGTATTATGCTGAAGGTGGTTGTTTAAGCTGTCTCTCTGAATAAACTCCTCTAACTTCATTTGGACTACTTGAAGTAATTACTACAGAAAGCCTGCCCCCCAACATGGCCCCCTTTTTTCCGCTTCCTCCAGTTGGGGTTCAAGAGGGCACCTATGATGTCCCCTGTAATTCTCTGCACTCTGTTGCAGGCGCCGTCAGGTGCCTGCCACACGTTTTTGTGGATTTACAGCGACTTCCATTTCTCTATGGGAGCTTCTGCTATGGCTGGTTTCTGACTGCCGCACAAGTTCCCATAGGGAAATGGGAGTCTGCAACTGCACCATATGTGGTCGCATCATAATTGCGGCTTCAGACCGCAGACCCGAGGTCAGGCAGTTCAGAAACCGCAGTGATGTCTGTCGGAGGCAAGTCCAACCGACATCCTAATTAGAGCCAACATTTCTTTTATCAAGTCCATATCTCAGTCGGACAACATTGCTTTGGTTGAGAAGATGTTAGTGAGGAGAGGGGTATAGAAGGCATTCTAGAAGTCAATGATGAAAGAAAAATTGCTTCTTTAACCAGTCATTGAGGAGCATTTTAAAGCCTTAATTTCTTTCAGAATTTGCTTTAAAATAGTTCATATATGGAACTTGGTATCCCCTTATATCCACAATGAATGCTGAAAGCATTGACAACAGGAGGGATACATAAAACTGAAAAGCAAGAGGGTGGGAGACATGTGCGGAAACACTTGGGACCTCACAGTTCAGGAGGCTATAGTCAGAGACATATGGGCCTGTTTTTAATTACCAATGCCCAATGCCTGAAAAGAAGAGCCAGGAAATGTGGAAAGCTTTTTGATTTTTAAGAGAGAATATTTCACTACTGGATCATGTGAATTTGCTCATTTATACATTTTTAACCTTAGCGGAATGTTGTCGAGCTTCTCCATGGAGAGGAGAGAGAAAATGTGCAGTGGTTCTTTGATTAGGCTAAAGGTGATGATCTCAGTCTTGGCCTTCTTATATTAAAGCCAGTTGGTGTCTATCATCCTTGAACCTTAAATAATAACTTCTGCAGGTCTTTAAGGGCCATACATTGAACCCATCTATTTAGTAAAGAGGATAGCCATTTAAATCTCCTTATCCAGGGCAGCATAAAAGATGAGAACAAAAGCTTGATCAACGCGTTGCTAAGAAGAATAGGACCTTAAACTGTACTTGAAAGAGCATAATCCCATTCCTTCTGTTACTACTTTTGCAATGAAAATTAATATACACTTTGTGGTAGTTTATCCTCAGTTAAGCCTCTTCATTTTATACTCCCTAAGGTCACAATCTATTTACTTATACAATTATTACAAAACAATCTAAGTCCATTTATGAGAACTCTCATTGACCCTGGTTTGATTTGTTCCTGTTGTGGGCGCTAGGCCTAGCCACACAAGTGGGTCACATTTTTATCAGGGCAAGCGGGGGAAGTTGGATGGAAGGAATGTTGTAGACTCTTGCTGGTTCTGGAAATTTAGGTCAAAAAATTGCAAGGAAAACTTTCAACTTTGGGAACCGTTGGAGGTATGTAGAGCATTTTGGGCAACAAAATGTAATGGGATACACACAAGGCACAACAACCTCAACTTCCCCTGGTGTCTAGTTTTAAGAAACATCTGGATTTGGTAAGTTCCTTTGGGGGTCGCCGAGCCCTGCTCAAATACTACAGCTACCACTACTGTCATGTCGGGTCATTTTTTTGACAGGAAATGCTGATATCGCCACATTGCGTTTTGGGCCCTTTTCTTCCATGTGCACTAGGCCCACCCACACAAGTTAGATCCCATTTTTGTTGGGAGGGATGTGAGAATGCTGGAAAGTAGGACATTTGTGGCTGCCCACAGATTCAAGAACTTTCCTTGACAAAAATGTGAGGAAATGTGTGTTTTAGCCAATGTTTGAGGTTTGCAAGTGTTTATGGGTAAGTAAATATAATGGGGTCTTTGCGAGGCATTCTGCACTAGACTCCCTTAGATGTCTAGTTTTCAGACATGTCTGCGTTTGGTAGGTTTCCCTGGGTAGCCGTCAAGCCTTGCTTCAAACAACACAGGCTACCCCATTGCCAAATCAGGATTTATTTTTTTTAAAGGAAATGTTGATTTGTCCACATTGTGTTTTAAGCCTTTTTTATCGCAGGCACTAGATCTACTCACACAGTTGAGTTACACTTTTTATCAGGAGATATGGAGGGAATTCTGTTTGTTAGGAAATTTGGTCTACCCACAGATTACACCAGTTTCCCTCACATAAATGTGATGAAAATGTATGTTTTAGCCAATGTTTGAGGTATGCAAGGGCTTCTAGGTAAGAAGACCTGGTGAGAGCCACACAAGTCATGACACCTTGGACTATCCCGGGATCCTAGTTTTCAAAAATGTGCAGGTTTGGGAGGTTTTCAAAGGTGTCAGCTGAGTCAGAGCCCAAAATACACATCTACCAAAATTGCAAAAATAGGGTTGGTTTTCAGTGGAAAAAGTTTAATGTGTAATTGTTGCCTTTTCGGCCCTTTCCTGTCACCGCCACTAGGCACATACCAACAACAGAGGTAGAATTTTTATCTGGTGATTTAGGAGAATACTGGGTGAAAGGAAATGTGTGACTCCATACAGATTCCAGAACTGTCCCTCACAGAAATGTGAGGAAAATGTGTGTTTGTAGACACAGTTCGATGTTTGCAAGGGCTTCTGTGCAAACCAAAACTAATTGGAACCACACAAGTCACACCACCTTGGACACCCCCAGGTGTCTAGTTTTCAAAACCCTCTGGGTATGGTAGGTTTTCTTGGGTGGTAGCTGAGCCCAAAATCCGCAGCTGGCTAACTTGTGAAACAAAATGCATCGATTCTGATGTGTAAAATATGTTATCACCCAGTCATGTTTTGGGTGTTTGGGTGTATTGAGTCACAGGCATTAGTCCCCGTCACACATGTTAGGTACGATTTTTATCGGGAGATGTGTGGGAATACAGAATAGTAGAACATTTGTAATTACCAATAGGATTTCACTGCATTTGTGCCTTCCAAATGTGAGCAGTGTGCAAGAAAGAAGACATTTTCCAAATTGTCCCATGAATCATGTTAGTATAGGTACCCATAAATTCATAGATGTACAAAGAGCCACTGCTTCTAAACTCAGTATCTCATGTTCATTGCAGAAATATATAGCTTTCCTTTTTACCAATTTTCACTCTTTTTATTTAACCACATTAATTGATCAATTCTCGATACACAATGAAAAACCATTGTGAAGTGCAGCTCAGTTGTTGCCTCTACGATCCTGGGGTTTTTGGACAGCCTATAAACCCCATATATTCCCATGACCAGAAGGGTGTAGCTATCATAACAGTATATTGCTTTTGCAAGTCGACTATCATGACAAGAAGTTATAGAAGAAAACACTGACATCAATTTTACCTACTCATTTTCAATATTCTTTATTTCAGCACGCTGTGTCTTTAGAAGAATCTTAATGAATCTACACAAATGATCATTTACTGAATTCAGAATTTTGTCTACTTTTCAGAAATCTATAGCTGTCCAGGATCACCCATGTGTTTTACACCTGTTTTCATCACAAAGTGGAAAGAGGTTGAAAGCTCAAAAATTAGGAAAACAATAGAATAAGGTCAAAATAGTGGGGATTTTTTTTTTGAAGTTGTGTGTGTTCCTTAAAGAAGGAAAATTTGGGAATTTAGCCACAGCAATCCATTTGTTAATGGTATTTTTTAGAAGAAAAACAGACTTTTTCTTGCACATCACTTTCTCCCATTTTTCAGAAAACCCCAAAATGTAGATATATTTTGGCTATTTCCCAGTCCCCTCCAAGGGTATCCACAAACCATGGTTATCCTTAGAATCTCCATGTTGGTGAGAAAAAACGATGCACATTTGCAGTGGAAAGCTGATGTGAGAAAAATGTTCTAGAGGCATGTGTGAATTACTCCAAATAGCTAAAAAGGGGCTCACCACTAGTATGGAAAAGTACCCGCAGTTAAGGGGTTAATCTCCAATCAATTATGGTTATACCTGTATCAAGAATTTATATATTTTATATAAAGATTGGCTCAACCACCCTTGGTCCTGAGGGAGGCATTTTACAACGTATGCTGAAACATAATGACCTTTGCGGTATGAGGTGTTTATTATCCATACAAAGACTAAGAGGTCATTTATACAACATGTTCCTACTATTGTTTGGTATTTATCTGCTATGGAGGTATGTTTGATAGGTACATTTACCTAAGACAAACCTTACCAATCCGTAAAAACAAAACTCTACATCCATAATGCCATTTAAATAAATGAACCTTTGTTTTTGGCATGTAAAAAATGATTTATTGGTATGAATATTGAGAATAGATAAAGTCAAGCTCAACAATGGCTATGCATATGTGTGATACTCTCTTCTTTGAAGCATGTCACAATTGTTCGTAAGTACAACTGGGTATGCATCTGTGGTTTTTGTTCTTTCTTTTTTGAAAAAAACAATCAATACATGTGATGAAGGTGTAATATTTTAATTAGGAAACAGATTACATCATTGGACAGAGTAAGAGCTGCATATCCACTTCAGGGTCAACCTGCATACTGTGCAGTCAGTTTCATTGCAGAATTTCAATGTGGAATTGCTAATAGATGGAATGTGATCAAATCTATTCATGATGAATTAAGGCCTGTTTTTTTTCTGAATGAGCCACAAAGCAATCGGTTGATGTAACTTTATTTACAGTTATATCCACATTAGTTTGAAACTACACAGCATTGAAAATAGGCTGTTTAAGCAAGTATGATGCAGGAAGATCGTGGGAGACTTGGGTGAAATGTATGAATTCCCTTCAGTCCGGAAAGGCATTTCAGAGACATATCACTCTGTTTTCTAAAACTGTTACTGTGTTGAATCGATTTGAACCCGGCTCCACTGTAGTTAGACGCATTTGGTACCTTCATGAATATGTCCAAAAGGATTGGGCCTTTCACAGTATCAAATGCTGACAAACGTCCAGGAGAAGCAGAGAGCTTGGCGGCCTTCATTCTCCCACAACAGAATGTTGTTCCGTAAGCCCACCAGTACTCTCTCAGTCCCATGATTCATTTGGAAACTACATTGTTGGGGAGAGTGCACAAGGCAACTCTAGAATGGCTTAGAGTTAGCTGTCTGCCAATTTATTTGTGACTTAGCAAAGATTGGAAGTCTAGACCTATATTTGTGGGGTTCAATGGCATTTTTGTACCGCGCCTTAAGGTAATGGTGAGACAAACCTTTCTTTAAGTAAGTCAGGCACATTTTCTTTAGACATTAGCTTGTTTAAAAATGCCTGCATCAGAGGGGAAAAACAAAACACTTGGGCCCAGATATACTAAGCTCTTCAGTTGCTATTACATCACACAAGGCAACGCAAGGGTTTAATTGATTTTTACCAAGCAATGCATAGCCACCTTGCACTGCAGGGCTTAGTAAGTGATTTTTACTTAGTCACTCAAAGCCACCTTGCATTGCAGCCCTGTGTCACCTACATTAGGAAGGTGGTCCATAGGTGGAGTGTTGGCATTCTCACTCACCCACAAATGGATGTTGTCGTATTCCCAGATTCATTAAGGATGGTAAACCTGAGAATGTGTTTACATGTTATTCCATCCCAACAGAGGCATAATGAGAAAACGTATGTTTATTTATCCTCATAATTTACTCTTTCTACGTGTGCTGGATTCTGGATTTACCCAGGGGTAGTAATGGCGCCAGTAGATCTTTACAGGTATTGGTAAAGATATATTATTATTACTTTATTCGATCAAAATGTATCATGAAAGCATCTACATTCGTGGGTCATATTCAAAAAAGGCAATCTATTATTAATATAAACAGGAATGTACATTTATAGATAGTATTTATATATCCATTATTCCACATATCCAGTAAGTACACTCCTCTAAATAAAACGGTTAAAAATACTTCAATAAAAATATAAAAAATGCTTTATATAAAAACAGTAAGAACAACGGTACAGTACATCTAAATTGTCCCCACACATCGCCTAGGTCTTCTTTGTCTTTAGCAGTTTGTTACGTGTTATCCAAGCACAACCCAAGTATTTGGCTAGCCCACAGATCATGGTGAGGGAGGTGGTATCAGATCTTAAAATGCGGAGCGCGACCCAGTAATTCTTGGTGCCCAACTTTTTACAAATAGGTTTAAGCCACTTCCTTCTTGCGTACCTATATGCTGGGCAAGCAAAAAGGAAGTGGGCAGTGGACTCCAAAGGGGCTGTGCAACCAGGGCAAGAAGGAGATGTTGCATTACCCTGATTCCACCCTGCCGTAAGATCGTAAAGCGGGAGAGTTCCGAACCTCAGCTTCATGTAGGGAGTCCGATCTCTTGGGGTTTGGATAAAGTCAAGAAAGGGTTCCAATTTCCGAACCGGCTTATGTTGGAGAAATTGTTCGGTAAGGATCCCCCAGTTGGATGTACTTGCCTCCCCCGCCTGAACCCAATCCCAATATACCTTCTTAATCGTTTGTTTGGGTGGCGGGGTCTGGCTAGCCCATGTCTTCCCTAACCCGATGTCTATCACCAGCTGTCTGAGCTTGCTGATCCATTTAAACTTGTTGCCCGTGTCTAGTTTGATAAGTTTGCTGAGGACAGCAACATAATTAGACAATTCAGGGGTCGTTGTTAGGCGAGCCCAGAATAGTAAAGGGTGAAGCCGTACAATATCTTTGATCGAGCGTTTGCCCATATCCGGGTGGAGTGGTATCAATGGGGTGGTATGATGGGAGAGAGACCAAACCTCTATGGAACTTATTTTCAGATTTGACTAGGTCCGAGGTGTTCTCGAAACCCCAAAGTTCCGACACATAGAGGGCTGATGGTAGAGCTTTGCCCTCATATGCCACAAGGGCCGGGGCTACTGGTTTACTAACGGAAAGTTTCTGGTCTCTTAGAATTGCCCCTGACACCCGCTTATGGTTGAGTAACATTTTGGCCAGATGCCAACTCCACTTCATCGAGTTGTTGACTCGAATTCCCAGGTAGTCAAAGGAATCGACCACATCGAGTGGAATGCCATTAAGGGTAATCTTGTTTCTGAAACGTTTTGACAGGGATAGAGTCATCAACTTAGTTTTGGACGTGTTGATCGATAAACCCCGTAGGTCACAGGACAAGCTAAACCTATTTTTAGCCCACCAGGGCTTTTCCATAAAAGGAGGGTATCATCGACGAAAAGGAGGGTTGGGGATTTCTCAATGGCCAGGGCTGGAGTGTCGGCCGGTTCCTCTTTCAAATGGTCTACCACCCCATTAATAAAGAGAGAGAACAAAGTCGGAGCCAACACACAGCCCTGGCATACCCCCCTATTCACCGCCACCCTACCTGTCAGCTGGCCCTGCTTGCCCCACCTAATTCTCGCATAGTTTCCCTCATGTAGGCGTTTGGTGAAATCAAGAATGAGCAAAGGAACACCAATGTCAAGCAGCACCTGCCAAAGCTTAGGACGTGGTACCAGGTCGAAGGCAGTCTTCAGATCGATGAATGCCAGGTAAAGACTGCCTCTCCCGATAACCACCGTTTTCCAGTATAACATGAAAAATCTAAAAACCTGGTCCATCGTGTCCACCTTCTGCCTAAAACCTGCCTGTAAATGCGAGAGGATGTTCCCATTGTCCATCCAAGACTTGATCCTCATGAGGAGGACCCTGCCAACCACCTTCTGTATTACATCAATTAGACTGATCGGCCTGTAGTTGGCAGGGTCCTCGCGGTCCCCTTTTTTATATATGGCTACCACTTCGGCACCCTTCCAGGAATCGGGGACGGCATAGCCTCTTGCAAAAGGGTTCATTAATAGTGAGATAAAATGGGCCCTGGGTTTGGGGTCATACAAACGTAGATCCCCTGGAAGGCCATCTGGACCCGCCACCTTTCCTGGTGCAATACTAGCAATAGCTGAGGCTACCTCGTTGATCTCAAAAGGTTCTGCTGGTATTGGGCCCTCAGACAAGGATAGGAGCGTCCCACTTGGTAAAGACTGGTAGCCTGCGGTGTTACAATACAGGTTATGAAAGTGATCATACCACTGCTGTTCAGTGATATGATTTGGAATTGCATCAGTTCCCCTTCGCATGCCTTTATTAATTAACTCCCAAAAGACAGTTGAATCCTTCATTTGCGAGGCAATTTTAAGCTTCTGCCAATGGGATTCCTCCTAGTTATGTTTTGCAAGCTCTTTTTCCTTATTATATTCCTTCCTTGCTACTCTTATTGCTGGGGGATCTTTTTTCCATAAGGCTAGCGATAAGGCCTGTCTTTTTTCCTTGAAAGTGGCAGAATACCATAGGTTAGAGGGTCTGGGTGGGCATCCTTTCTGGTCACTATGCTCCTTAATGATAAAAAACATCCCCAACCTTTCTATTGTGTCATGATAAAATTTAGCGAATGGGAAGTCATTTGTTTTCTCGTTGATACCATTGATTGGTTCGAGCTCAGAAATCTTCTGGTCAATCAGATGCTTTATGCTGCTTAATTTAAATTCCTGATGTAAGATCTTATGCCATTTAAGGCGTCAATTACAATTTGAAGGCATAAGCTCTTTTGTTGACATCCTCAAAACATTAGATGGCTTGGTGAAAATAGTTACCCAGTTGTTATTAATTTGCATGCATAAGGGATTATGATCACTATCCAGAGTTATTTTGACTTCCATATCCAGAAGATCACCCCATAGTCGTGTATCCAACAAAATATCATTTATTCGTGATGAACAACTTGGCCTATTGTACGTATTGGCCCCACTTGCATCAGAGCGGGTCCTGCCATTGACTGCTCTTAGTTTATATTCTAAGGTTAGGGCATTAATTTAAATAACCCTTTGTGTCCACTTCTTTATAGGCGCTATATTCAGAGTTGATATGGCCCATTTACTATCCTCCTCGCAAATGCCCAACATGTCCTCCCCACTCAAGGGTTCGTATGTGCAGTTAAAATCCCCTGCAACAATGATACCTGAGTGGGGGGGAATACAGGATAGCTCATTCGCCAATGATGTCAATATTGCTGAAGTTTGGGCACATGGAGACCCTCTCACGTAAACATTTAACAGCTCCACGTTAGTACCCTTAGCAGGCCTTTCATTTGTCAGATGTAGAATGTCCTTAGAAAGTAAGCTATGCATGGTAATGGACCAGTTTAAAGAGATGTTAATCCATATCTGGAGGCCCCGGAGGGACGACCTTTTCCTGAGCTTATGGCTGGGATGAAGAAAGTGGTATACCCTGATTTATACAAGGGGACCATGCTCCACGTCTCCTGGAACGTGTCTGGATTCCCTTCCAGAAGCGCCGGGACGCCCCTTTGCTGGGGCATCTGTGCGCTATAGAAGTGCTATTAACATAACATAACATGTCATATTTGCCAAAGAGCTCGTTCCACTCTGGGAGAGGGAGTTTCTTCTGGAGTCCCGCTATGTTCCTGGAGAGGAAGTGGATCACCTCTGTATTTGTTCCATCATACCTCACCCCATCATCATAGGCTCTGCCTCCCACAGCTCTTACTGTATCAGGACTACTCAGGCAGCAGTCAGTAGCGCCACATTTCTCCCCCAATTGGTCAGTGGGGGTCTTTGATTGCGGGGTCACTTCCAGTCAATCGACTTTGTTCAGTCCAGACTCGCTTCCCCCTGACCAGTGTCCAGAGGGGGAAGCATCTGATCTGAATAGTAGCGTGCTCGGGGGAGAGGTGCGAAACTCTAGGGCCAGTAGGTTGTCTGCAATTATGCGTCAAATAGCTGTAGCTCATTGCAGTCAGTCTGGGAGACACCCAAAGTGATCCTCCTCACTTTTGCCATGTCCTCCCAAATAACCAACCTACAGCCCCGTACATGGCGTAGCCAGTGAATAGCTTTATTTTGTAAAGATTCACTGCTTTCCTGGCCTCGGATGGAATTATATTTAGGGACCTTGGTCATGAATACTGACGGGAAGACATGCCCTGCATAGGTCGTTCCTCCATGCATACTCCTTACTTCTCGACCACTCTGACCATTAGCGGGTGCAACTGGGCAAGGGTGACACAATTTGATGGAAAGTTGTTCCCCCGGTTTCCCATTGGCTCCCCGATCTGTGACAGTCTCTGCGTAAGTTCTAGTGGCGCAGGATGGAACAGCCAAAATGGAGAGCCCCTGGCGCCTTTATCTGACATTGTGGGTAGCCTGCAACCCAGCCCCCCGAAGATTCCCTAGGGGCGCCCTGTTTACTGAGCTATTAGGGGTGGATAATGGGAATAGAGTAGTTATTACGGGGGTGATCAACGCTGTGTATTAGCACTTCCACCTTTGCTCTCAGAGATAGTAGTTCTCCCTCTCAAGAAAATCAATTCTCTGTAGTAGACCCATATTTGGAGAACCACAACTCTCACAGCTAGCTGTCTCAGAGACAGACTCTGTGATGATGTTCTCACTCGGAGGGTCAGATGGAGTGCCGTCGATAATGTGCTCTAGAGCAGAAAACCTATTTGAACAGGGTAATTGTGTGTCAATCATACAATCTTGTTGTGTCCCTATGATGGTTACGCTTGATGGCATATTAGATGTTTCCGCTGGCAAATTTTTCTCTAATGTCACATCAATTGGGCTATGGACTTCGCCGATAGAGTGTTTATGAGGCGCTTTCTTGCTAAAAATAGAGGGCATCACTGTTCTCTGAGACCGTGATAGAACCTCGTCAAGGGGATCAATCGTATACACTAGGTTTTTAGTATTAACTCCAAGAACTTCCTTACATTCATTAATTATGGTTTCTATTCTGGTTAAAACACAATTACTAGCTGCATGGGGTATTTTCTTGGCTTTTTCCCTTTCTTACTTGAGCTAGATGAAAAACAACCCTCTACCGAGCTAAATGACTATATAGAACAGTGACAGAGAGGGATTAACTGTCCAATGTCCCAATACGGACCCACCGGGTCCCAGCCTGATGGAGTCAAACAGTACCTTATGTCCTTATGTTCCACGGCCTGGCAAAAGGGGGTGCCCTGCTCTGCCTCTTCCTGGCGATGAAGAGCGTAGACGGGCCCGCCCTTGACCCGGGCTTCGGCCGGGGTGCGTCCCGCGGGGCGGGAGAGACTAGTTGATTAGATCCCTCAGGTGACGTAGAGGGAGAGGCTGCAACTCCGCTGTCTGCCCGCTGGCTCCTAGAGCATGTAGTCCCTCACAGCAATGGCCCTGCAGCACAGGTGAAGCGGGAGGTGCGAGCAGTATTTGTTCCCCCGGTGTCGTGGAGGGAGGGGCTGCAACTCCGCTGTCAGCCCGCTGGCTCCTGGGGCATGTAGTCACTCAAAGCAACGGCCCGCAGCACAGGCGAAGCGTCTCCCGTGAAGCGGAAGGTGTGAGCAGTATTTGTTCCCCCGGTGTCATGGAGGGAGGGGCTGCAACTCCGCTGTCAGCCCGCTGGCTCCTGGGGCGTGTAGTCCCTCACAGCAACGGCCCCGCAGCACAGGCGAAGCGTCTCCCGTGAAGCGGGAGGCGCGACCAGTATTTGTTCCCCCGGTGTCGTGGAGGGAGGGGCTGCAACTCCGCTGTTAGCCCGCTGGCTCCTGGGGCGTGTAGTCCCTCACAGCAACGGCCCTGCAGCACAGGCGAAGCGTCTCCCACGAAGCAGGAGGTGCGAGCAAAATGTATTACCCCGGTGTCGTGGAGGGAGGGGCTGCAACTCCGCTGTCAGCCCGCTGTTCCTGGGGCGTGTAGTCCCTCACAGCAACGGCCCACAGCACAGGCAAAGCGTCTCTATAAAGGTATATAGGGAATTTTCATATATCAAAAAAAGAGGATGGTGGGGAGTACCCCATCAATAGAGGTGTTCTAAACAGGCGCTTTTAAGAGTTTCTAAGAACATTTAATAAGTCGAATATGTCCATTCTTTAAAATATTTTGTTATTTTTATGTAACCAACATAAAAAAATATTCCACTGCTGCAAATAAGAGCAAGCATATTGATCCCCCCTTTCGTCACTGTTTTATAATAAAAACACATACATAATAGCCTTTTGGAATCAAAAGATACAACTAGCTGGCCGTGTACTGACTACATCAGCTCAAAGTGTTATTTCATTTGGAGGGTGTGTCATAGCAGACCTAAAAGCATGCATTCAGATCTTATGCTAACTTGTTAGCTTCGGGTTAATATCTAATGAATTTCATTAGCAGCTGCCTAGTCGACCACATCTCACACCCAATAACATAGGGTAGGTGCCATCCCTACCAGCCAATGTATCGCTCTCATACATTTTAAATTTTCTGATGAACGTTTGCTTCGGTTTCTAAGGATTTTGCACCCAGTAAACAGTAACCCAGCTTCAAATGTAATGTCATGCTTGCATGTTTTTACACCAGTCCCCAAACGCAGAATCATAGGAGAGGTCCTTAACAAATTACTAAATGTGCCAACCTCTGTTGCCCATTTATGACACTTGTTGGATCTTCTCAATGTAAAACATCTGGTGGCATGTAGGATTTATGTAAGAGATTTACGAGAATCAATGGAAATCTTGTATTTATTAGAGACGTTTATTACAAGCTGCACAACACTTTTCCAACCAGCATCAATGAGAGAATCCCCCGTGGCTCCACTCCTATTACTTTCTGGCAGGCAACTCCAATTGCTGACCAGCATTCCTAAAGACATTGCTGGGTTTCTGGTTGGCAGAGTTATGCACCCTGTCCAAGCAGGAACCACAATCCTAGTTGTGGTAGGTAAGATACACACCATCAAGTAACCTGTGATCACCCTTGGTAGAGTGGCACAGAGAAGTCAGCCTTAACTTAAGAGGCAATGTGTAAAGTATTTGTGTAACACTTCAAACAGTAACACTACCAGGACATGTGAAACTTAAAAGTACATGTCCTACCTTTTGGTTACACAGTACCCTGCGCTATGGGCTATCTAGGACCTACCTACCTTAGGGGTGACTTATATGTAATGAAAGGGGACTTTAAGGCTTGTCAAAGGGTTTTAAATGTTAAGTCGATATGGTAGAGTAAAAGCACACACAGGCTCTGCAGTACCCAGCTTAAGACATGTTTCAAAGTGCTACTTATGTGGGTAGCACAATTTGTGCTGCAGGCCCACTAGAAGCATTTATCTTACCTGTCCTGGGAACATGTAGTGCAGTGTATTAGGGGCATACGGGTAAATTGAATGTGCCAATTGTGGACACATCACTCAAGCCATGTTTAAGGGAGAAACACTTGTAATTTAGCACTGGTTGGCAGTGCTAAAGTGCTCAGAGTCCTATGGCCAACGAAAATAATCAGCAAACATATGGGACAAGCAGGCTAAAAGATTGAGGAAAGACCACCCTAAGGCTGCAAGGTCTAGCATGTGTCCCCCCCAGCTGAAAGTGGGTAGAGCTACCCAACCTCCTGGGAGTTCTAATCACTAAGGTGGAAGAACCTGGAAAGACCATCAGCATTGGCATGGATAACCCCAGGTCTGTGTTCCACTGTAAAATCCTTTCCCTGTAAGGAGATGGGCCACCTCAACAATTTTGGATTCTCACCCGTCATTTGCATTAGCCGCTGAGGAGCCTGTGTTCTGTCAGGAAGTGAGTCTCAAACAGGTATGCTCTCACCTTCTTCAGTGCACCGACCACAGCAAAGGCTTTTCTTTCAATAGCACTTCACCTTTGTTCCCTGGAGAGTAACCTCCTAAAGAAGATGGCTCATCAGACCCTCATCATTTAGTTGTGCTAAAACTGCCCTTATGCCATGTTCTGTGTCATCTGCCCGTATAATGAATTGCCTGGAAAAGTCAGAGGGATAGAGCACAGGTGCAGTGCACATGGCCTGCTTTAGTAAGTCAAATGCTTTTTGGCGTTCCTCTGTCCAAATCACATTGTTCGGATGCTTCTTCAAAGTCAGCTCTGTCAAGGGGGCCACAATGGTGCCATGTCCCTTGACAAACCTTCTATAGCACCCTTTGAGGTATAACAAGGCCCTCACCTCAATTTGGGTTTTGGGGGGCTCTCAGGCCCTGCTGGTCTATATATTGGCCTGGAGGGACTGCACCTTACCCTGCTCGGCCAGGTGTCCTAAGTACACCACAGAGCCTTGCCCTATCTGGCACTTACTGGCCTTGATAGTCAGGTCTGCCTGTTGCAAGGTTTAAAGTCACATATAGAGGTTTTCCCAAATGCTCCTACCTGAGCAAGGAACAGACTAACCTAGAACAAAATGGTATTATATGGGAATAACTTAATACATAAGTACTTTCCACCATGAAAATTACATTAGCCACTGGGGATGTATATGATTATACAAATCATTATTTATTCAGATTTCTTAACATGCTTAGTAATCTTCCCTTCGGGTACATGTCCCTGGGGTGTATATATAAAAACACTTCTGACATACAATTACACATAAATGCACACAGAAAACAAACAAATGACATAAAGAACAAAATGAATAATATCAAGAAACAAATTCTGTCCTGTACAAGTTATGGTTTTGCAATTTGCATAGCAACTAGAATCTTTTATTCAGTCTTACAGTTGTTTGGACATATTATGGCTGTGCTTCTTAAATATCTTGTAATCCATATAGGAGGTAGTCATTGGCAGGAGCAATACATGGAGGACACATTTGCCTTATGTTTCCTAATGTGTGTCCACAGAATTATCTTTTAGATGATTTTCCAATTGAAGAAGAGAGAAAGACTCCTCCAGATGGTGGTGTCAACGCATTTTGGCCCATTAAGGATTCAGTGCCTCTTTGGGACAATGGAAAAAAGAACACCCTATAAAGAATGATACATATTTCAACATATCATCTTGGTGCACCATCAAAAGGAAAAAGGTCCTGTTGATCAAGGTATGGACAAAAGAGCATGCTGAGCATTGAAAACCCTATATACGAAATGAATAAGAATGAAGACTTAATGGTTGTCCGCCCTTGTGGTGCACCATGCGTCATGTCGTGTCATGCATACTAGAGTGTTAGCAATATGTAAACCATGTCTGTGTTGACAAATACATCTATCATATGCTGCATATCAGAGGGTAACTAGTGCATGCTGTTTGGAAAAATGGTAAAGACAACGAGGGTATGGGCAAATTGTGGAAGAGAGGCTTCTAGTTGGCCATGTGTAAAGAGCAAGCATAAGAAAAGTATGCATGGAGATGGAAATTTCACCAATGAAAGTTTACCAGACAATTACTAGGTGGAGCTGGAGTAAAAAGAAGGGAGACGCCCTCTACAAATTGGGGGGTTATGGTAGATCGGAACTTGCTATAAGTCACTGATAGACTGTGGAGTCAATTCAAGAACAAACGTAGAAAGTCCTCTGGGGAAGAGAAAATTGTTAACTAAAACATCTGCGTAAATGGTGGCACCAATGACTACCTTGGGGTAATGTGGTGCAAGGTATAAACGCATATCAGGGGGGCAGATAGATGGTGATTATGAAAAAGGCTCTTGTGGCTTAAGCTGAATCATTGGTATGAAAGCGGCTGGACTGCTAAATTTAGCAGTGTTGAATTGGAGAATGATTGAGGTATCATGAGTTATATGGGTAGCTGAGTAATGGCGCAGGCCATAACAGGTTGCTGAATAGTCAGTGGCCCACGCAAGACTACAAAGGGTAGAGGAAGCTCGTGGAAATAAGTCAAATGGAGAAACTTACACGGACTGAACCTGTCCCTCACCAGTGTTGAGGTCGGGCCCTCGCGGTAGTCTGTATCTATGGGAAGAGAAGAGGTGCAATGTAGCAAGAGACCAGGGAACCTGCAATAGCTGTGGACCCTGGTCAACTGAACTTTCTCACTGTCCTATGATTTGGATGTCCGGGGTTTGAGCAGGCTGAGTCGGCGAAACATTGTTCTGTGTGCGTCCTGTCGGAGTGGGGAAATTGACGTGATGGTGACTAAAGAAGATACATGTTCGTGACGGTCACATGATCAGCTCAGAAATTATGGCAACCATTTTAGAGTGTGGAATATGTCAAATAAAGGACATCTCATGAAAGTGGGGGATGCACACCAGTTATGACCAACATTTTTTTATTCTTCCATTTAATCCATCCTTCGCTTGAATTGCGTGCAAATGAGATTTGAAGGCATGCCCTGCAGCCATCGGTTAAGAGACATGTGAGAAGAGGGACTTCGCAGCCCCGTATCCAAATGCACAGCTCTGTGCCGCTGAATTTGCGTGCACATAATATTCACTCTCCTTAGTCCATTCTGACTTTTTCAACCATTTTTATCCATATCTTGACGCTTTTATATGACATTTTAATTCATTGTTTCAATCCACCAATCGGGTAATGTGCCAATTTTCAATCTTTAACATTCAGACTGTGCCATTCCAGGCCTTCATGAAAGAATGCGCTAGATGCAAGAAGTCCTTCACAAGTAGTCGTTTATTATGTAGTTAAAAAACCCAATGCATTTCGGGCCTCCATGTGCCCTTCTTCGGGGGTCACTACAAATCAATAACAATACAAACAAGTTAATCACATTCTGTATCTAAAAGACTCCATGTTACAACGCACTTTTAACACTGAGCTTAACTCGCGATAATTATAACATTTCTCCCTGATGCGCTGTGTTCCTATGTTTACCCTTCTTATACCTAAAATCATCATGTGCTTAATCATCAGTATGCGGGGTATGAAACCAAATGTTCACCATAATAGTTCTCCTGCTTGCAATGTCAGTTTGTTTCTCTCCCACCTAATGTAATCACAAAACAGAAACCCTCCTGTGCCCCTCTGTTTACAAACGCGATGCCTCCGTTAGTGAAACTTCACGCGCTGCTTTATACCAAGGTTTTTAACTGTTCCACATGAGCTAGGCTTCACTTTAAACAGCATCCTGCAGATTGTAAAGTCTATTTTCACTATTACGTGTTACTCAGATTCCCACATAAATGAGTGCTCATTCCCCCTGACACTTACCCATTTCTACGAACTACTAGCGTCTCCCGTCCTCATCCTGATTACTCAAGCCGGTATAACAAATCGTTTCCCGCCCTCGCTATTTAAAGTCCTCCACCCCTGTGTTCTCCCTCCCAATTCCCCCGTGGTCCTAACGCCTCCCATTGCCTCAAGACCATTTCCTCTAGGTAAACCACATATCCCAAAATGCATCATTTTTAAAAAGGTTAACGTTGTACATGAGCATGCAAGGTTAAAAAGTCATTTAGGTGTGTCAACTCAATTCTGAAATCTTGCAAGGTCAATACGTGTGATTGGTTCTCTTGCGAGGGACTCCGATGTTTGCTCCGATTGTGTGTTTCATCAAATTGTGTTCCACCACTTCGTCATAAATTCCTTTGTGCGGGTGCAATCCCTGGGTAGGGCTTTAGTTAAGACGAATCATGAAAGTGGGGGATGCACACCAGTTATGACCAACATTTTTTTATTCTTCCATTTAATCCATCCTTCGCTTGAATTGCGTGCAAATGAGATTTGAAGGCATGCCCTGCAGCCATCGGTTAAGAAACATGTGAGAAGAGGGACTTCGCAGCCCCGTATCCAAATGCACAGCTCTGTGCCGCTGAATTTGCGTGCACATAATATTCACTCTCCTTAGTCCATTCTGACTTTTTCAACCATTTTTATCCATATCTTGACGCTTTTATATGACATTTTAATTCATTGTTTCAATCCACCAATCGGGTAATGTGCCAATTTTCAATCTTTAACATTCAGACTGTGCCATTCCAGGCCTTCATGAAAGAATGCGCTAGATGCAAGAAGTCCTTCACAAGTAGTCGTTTATTATGTAGTTAAAAAACCCAATGCATTTCGGGCCTCCATGTGCCCTTCTTCGGGGGTCACTACAAATCAATAACAATACAAACAAGTTAATCACATTCTGTATCTAAAAGACTCCATGTTACAACGCACTTTTAACACTGAGCTTAACTCGCGATAATTATAACATTTCTCCCTGATGCGCTGTGTTCCTATGTTTACCCTTCTTATACCTAAAATCATCACGTGATGATTTTAGGTATAAGAAGGGTAAACATAGGAACACAGCGCATCAGGGAGAAATGTTATAATTATCGCGAGTTAAGCTCAGTGTTAAAAGTGCGTTGTAACATGGAGTCTTTTAGATACAGAATGTGATTAACTTGTTTGTATTGTTATTGATTTGTAGTGACCCCCGAAGAAGGGCACATGGAGGCCCGAAATGCATTGGGTTTTTTAACTACATAATAAACGACTACTTGTGAAGGACTTCTTGCATCTAGCGCATTCTTTCATGAAGGCCTGGAATGGCACAGTCTGAATGTTAAAGATTGAAAATTGGCACATTACCCGATTGGTGGATTGAAACAATGAATTAAAATGTCATATAAAAGCGTCAAGATATGGATAAAAATGGTTGAAAAAGTCAGAATGGACTAAGGAGAGTGAATATTATGTGCACGCAAATTCAGCGGCACAGAGCTGTGCATTTGGATACGGGGCTGCGAAGTCCCTCTTCTCACATGTTTCTTAACCGATGGCTGCAGGGCATGCCTTCAAATCTCATTTGCACGCAATTCAAGCGATGGATGGATTAAATGGAAGAATAAAAAAATGTTGGTCATAACTGGTGTGCATCCCCCACTTTCATGATTCGTCTTAACTAAAGCCCTACCCAGGGATTGCACCCGCACAAAGGAATTTATGACGAAGTGGTGGAACACAATTTGATGAAACACACAATCGGAGCAAACATCGGAGTCCCTCGCAAGAGAACCAATCACACGTATTGACCTTGCAAGATTTCAGAATTGAGTTGACACACCTAAATGACTTTTTAACCTTGCATGCTCATGTACAACGTTAACCTTTTTAAAAATGATGCATTTTGGGATATGTGGTTTACCTAGAGGAAATGGTCTTGAGGCAATGGGAGGCGTTAGGACCACGGGGGAATTGGGAGGGAGAACACAGGGGTGGAGGACTTTAAATAGCGAGGGCGGGAAACGATTTGTTATACCGGCTTGAGTAATCAGGATGAGGACGGGAGACGCTAGTAGTTCGTAGAAATGGGTAAGTGTCAGGGGGAATGAGCACTCATTTATGTGGGAATCTGAGTAACACGTAATAGTGAAAATAGACTTTACAATCTGCAGGATGCTGTTTAAAGTGAAGCCTAGCTCATGTGGAACAGTTAAAAACCTTGGTATAAAGCAGCGCGTGAAGTTTCACTAACGGAGGCATCGCGTTTGTAAACAGAGGGGCACAGGAGGGTTTCTGTTTTGTGATTACATTAGGTGGGAGAGAAACAAACTGACATTGCAAGCAGGAGAACTATTATGGTGAACATTTGGTTTCATACCCCGCATACTGATGATTAAGCACATGATGATTTTAGGTATAAGAAGGGTAAACATAGGAACACAGCGCATCAGGGAGAAATGTTATAATTATCGCGAGTTAAGCTCAGTGTTAAAAGTGCGTTGTAACATGGAGTCTTTTAGATACAGAATGTGATTAACTTGTTTGTATTGTTATTGATTTGTAGTGACCCCCGAAGAAGGGCACATGGAGGCCCGAAATGCATTGGGTTTTTTAACTACATAATAAACGACTACTTGTGAAGGACTTCTTGCATCTAGCGCATTCTTTCATGAAGGCCTGGAATGGCACAGTCTGAATGTTAAAGATTGAAAATTGGCACATTACCCGATTGGTGGATTGAAACAATGAATTAAAATGTCATATAAAAGCGTCAAGATATGGATAAAAATGGTTGAAAAAGTCAGAATGGACTAAGGAGAGTGAATATTATGTGCACGCAAATTCAGCGGCACAGAGCTGTGCATTTGGATACGGGGCTGCGAAGTCCCTCTTCTCACATGTTTCTTAACCGATGGCTGCAGGGCATGCCTTCAAATCTCATTTGCACGCAATTCAAGCGAAGGATGGATTAAATGGAAGAATAAAAAAATGTTGGTCATAACTGGTGTGCATCCCCCACTTTCATGATTCGTCTTAACTAAAGCCCTACCCAGGGATTGCACCCGCACAAAGGAATTTATGACGAAGTGGTGGAACACAATTTGATGAAACACACAATCGGAGCAAACATCGGAGTCCCTCGCAAGAGAACCAATCACACATATTGACCTTGCAAGATTTCAGAATTGAGTTGACACACCTAAATGACTTTTTAACCTTGCATGCTCATGTACAACGTTAACCTTTTTAAAAATGATGCATTTTGGGATATGTGGTTTACCTAGAGGAAATGGTCTTGAGGCAATGGGAGGCGTTAGGACCACGGGGGAATTGGGAGGGAGAACACAGGGGTGGAGGACTTTAAATAGCGAGGGCGGGAAACGATTTGTTATACCGGCTTGAGTAATCAGGATGAGGACGGGAGACGCTAGTAGTTCGTAGAAATGGGTAAGTGTCAGGGGGAATGAGCACTCATTTATGTGGGAATCTGAGTAACACGTAATAGTGAAAATAGACTTTACAATCTGCAGGATGCTGTTTAAAGTGAAGCCTAGCTCATGTGGAACAGTTAAAAACCTTGGTATAAAGCAGCGCGTGAAGTTTCACTAACGGAGGCATCGCGTTTGTAAACAGAGGGGCACAGGAGGGTTTCTGTTTTGTGATTACATTAGGTGGGAGAGAAACAAACTGACATTGCAAGCAGGAGAACTATTATGGTGAACATTTGGTTTCATACCCCGCATACTGATGATTAAGCACATGATGATTTTAGGTATAAGAAGGGTAAACATAGGAACACAGCGCATCAGGGAGAAATGTTATAATTATCGCGAGTTAAGCTCAGTGTTAAAAGTGCGTTGTAACATGGAGTCTTTTAGATACAGAATGTGATTAACTTGTTTGTATTGTTATTGATTTGTAGTGACCCCCGAAGAAGGGCACATGGAGGCCCGAAATGCATTGGGTTTTTTAACTACATAATAAACGACTACTTGTGAAGGACTTCTTGCATCTAGCGCATTCTTTCATGAAGGCCTGGAATGGCACAGTCTGAATGTTAAAGATTGAAAATTGGCACATTACCCGATTGGTGGATTGAAACAATGAATTAAAATGTCATATAAAAGCGTCAAGATATGGATAAAAATGGTTGAAAAAGTCAGAATGGACTAAGGAGAGTGAATATTATGTGCACGCAAATTCAGCGGCACAGAGCTGTGCATTTGGATACGGGGCTGCGAAGTCCCTCTTCTCACAAATAAAGGACATCTCCATCTTCGTGACAAGTGATACACATATGCAAGCAGTTAATGTAGGTGCAACAGGCAGAGAGCGATCATAAAAAATACATAGGACCAGATTTAAACAATCGTGTACAGGGCTCAAGTAGTGTACTCTGTACTCCACCTACCTATTGTGCAGTTTAAACAAGGCTGCAGAAGGTCCATTATTACTTCGGTGTACAGAAAGTAAAAACAAATATGTGTTTTGAGGGGACAACAAGACGCGATGTTAAAGATTCATGTACAGCTGCAGAATGGTAAACAACAACTACATATTACAGAGTAGCAGAGGACTGCACCATATCCATTGTTACTTTACAAAATATGTTTGTTTTATAATATAATAAAACACAAAGACTGCACTGACATTATTATCCTCATTGGAGAATGAGAATATTTGCTTCTTTTTGGCTACTTATATTCTGAAATGTACAGCTGCCAGGAAAAGTATAGTACTATAAATTCTCTTATACTTACCTGTCTGTACTTGTGATGTACAGCTGCCGGGAACTGTATAGTGCTGCTATTATAATTATTTTATACACTCCTGTCTGTACATAAAAGTTTTATAACAGTTTTGTAAATAAGGAACAATTTTAATGTCTGATGTCCACAGTATGTATTGTAAGGTCCTGTTTTCTACTTCAAAACTACCTTTTATGCCCGTCCAAGTGGTCCGGATTTTGTTTTGTCTGAAGGTACAGCTGCCAGGAAATTCGACTCATTATGACAAATCTTTCGATTTCCTGTCTGTACTCATATGATTGTTTTCTTTTTATATATTCTTGTACTAGTCAGTAGTTTTTAAAAATAATTTTTTAATTGTCGCCCACTAGCTTTTTCATATGCTTCCTACTCTCCTTCTTTGTATTATTTGTGTGAATATCGTGTATTATCATTACAAAATTATGTATTTTAATATGCTTGTATGATTTGTATGTGCAAATCGAATAAAAGCCTATGAACTTGAAGAAAAAAAAAAAGTAGGTAAACTCAAATTGTATAATATTCTGGACCTCTTGGCAGCATAGTATCACAGTTTAGTCACTAGATGTAGACGCACTGTGCTGTGCACATAGCTGGGGTCTAAGTAGTTACCTCATGTCCTGTCTAATTATGCAAGTCTAGACTGGTGAACCATCATTCAACTATTGGATTAGTAGTGCAAGAAAGCTAAAGCAAGTCACAATAGCCACTCTTCGGATTGCCTAGTCTTGTGCTTAGAGAGCTGGGTGTTCCCTTTCATGGACCATAGGAGGCAAGTCTAGGGGTACATATAAGGAAATGTGCCCTATCAGGTAGTAATATGCTACACATGGATATTTAAATGCGGGATAGTGTGCAGAAAATGTACCCTATCTTGTAGTAATATCCTACTTTTAGATTGTTAAATGAGGGACCACATTTCATTGGTGTTGTTAAGACCAGGTGTCACTGTGCCATATTTCTCATTTAATCTAGTTTCTGCTCTTTTGAGCATAGCATCCGGGGAACTGCCACTTTGATCGCTCTGTACTACGTAGGGGATTGACCATTGAATGCCTTTTTCAGTATAATTCAGGTTTTTGTAGTCCTCGGTAAGGAGGGTGCCAGACTCTGCACATCTAACCTTGATCTGTGTTGTAGAACTCTGGTTTTGACAGACTGAGTGTCTTAGATTTTTATTTTTATTGAAGGTGAACATGGGTTCAGGTGGATTCAAAGGGTTCAGAATTTTCCATTTTCTTTGATTAAACCTTTAACTTTATTCGTTTTGGGACTCTATGTGATAACACACGTGAGTAGATTAGTATCCTGGAGAGGTTTGGGAGTTAGTAAGGTCTCTCTGGGGTGAACCATGCCCTCTTGGAAGTAACTTTCACCAGTTTTTTTAGGGTAACCTCTGTCTCTTAGTTTGGTAATGAGTGTTGTGGCATTTCTGAAATAGTCAACTTTGTTAGAACAATTTCTGCAAATCCTAAGAAATTGTTCATATGGCATTTTTTTTCAGGTTATGGGGGTGTCAACTGGAGAAATGTAACACGTGTTGCAGTCTGTCGGCTGAGTGTATAGGTCACCTTGTTATGGCCCTGTATTGTTGTATATCCAGAGATCGAGAAGATTGATTTTCTTGTTGTCCCTAGTCATAGTGAACTTGAGGTTCGATGCTCTACCCTTGAGCCAATCATGGAATGCTTCCAAGGAGGGCCTGTCTTCTCCCAATAACATCAAGACGTCATCAATAAAAAAGAACCAGTGATGAATATATTTTCTGAATGGTTACCCTTCAGTATAAATCCATTCTTTCTCAAAGTAGGACATGACAAGATTAGCGACTTCAGGGGCAATGCTACAGCCCATCGCTACAACTTTTATCTGCAAGTACATATTGTCTTTAAAGGCAAAGAAGTTTTGTTTAAGGCACAGAGATGCTAAGGATACCAGGAACTCAGTAGGTATTTCATGCGGTATGGGTCTGGTGTCGAGGATGTATTTAAATACTTCTAATGCCTCCTTTTGTGGAATGTTAATGTATAATGCTTCGATGTTGAAAGTAACTAGAAACTATTGTGATTCGTCAAAGAGAAGCCCTTCTACTTTATTGATGTTGTCCATCATATCTTGTATGTATGCCTGTGCTTGTATCAAAAATGGTTTGAGAAATACTCACTGTATTGTGCTAGTGGTTCCAATACAGATACGCACGCAGAGATGATTGGTCTTCCAGGCAAGTTTTTGGGGTTCTCTTGGATCTTAGGCAAGATGTATATAGAAGGCATCCTGCAGTGTACTCTTATCAGGTATTTGAACTCTTTCTTACAGATCCACCATTCATCCATGACCTTACTAGTAAGTTCATTGATCCTGTGCCGTATTTCTCTAGTGGAATTCTCTTCTATCTGCTGGTAATGTGCTGGATTGTTAAGTTGTCGCATGACCTCTTGGCCATATTGGGAACTGTCCCGTACAACAATCCCTCCCCCTTTGTCAGCAAGTTTAATCACTATCAATTTGTTGTAAGCTGGGTTCTGGGTGGCTGTAGTCCCAGCTTTAATATAATTTCTCAGAAAAATTATGCATTTTCTATTATTAAGTTGGTCAATCTCTCTGATGACTGTGTCTTCAAATACTAGAACCTCTGGGGGCATACTATTGCTTTCCAGGAAAAATGAGGACTTATTTTTAAGTCCCCTCAAGTTAGATTCAGAATTGTGCTTATTATCTGCTCAGTATGTCTTCAGTCTCACTTTGCCCACAAATTGTAGTACCTCCGTTTTGGTGCCTATAGGGTCTTGTATGTTCAAGGGTACAAAGGATAAATCTTTGTTAAGGATTTGTTTTTTGACTTCTGTAAGTTGATGATTGGACAGATTGGATACATTATTTCAGTGTTAGTGGTAGGGTGAGCTATCATCTGTACATCCTCCTCCTGGTCTAGAATTGTCCTTGGTCTGTGGGTGGTCTCCATCCTCCTCCTCTTCCCATGCGGCCACCTCTGTTGTAAAAATTGTTGGGCCCCTGGGTGTGTTAGGCTAAGTTAGATGGACCAGACGTATCTATATCAGAAGATGTCTCTGAAAAGGAAATGAAACTCCTTCATGACCTGCCTTGATATTGTACATTTAGACTACTCAGATGGGTATTTTTTTAGAAGTCGTCTTTGACAAAGGAGTAGATATTATTAATTTTAAAGTTCTTAATATTTCTTGTAACCTTAGTTGCTTTTTGGTTCCTCTTATGTATTTTGGATTTAGCTCTGGATTTTTCTACTGAATCAAGTACATGTTTAATGTCACTAATCGTGGGGTCAGTTGATATCTCTCATTCTAGTGTTTCAATCTCTTTTAGTTCTACTTCATTAATCCGTAAAGCTATCTCTATTGACAGAGCAAACCAATCCCTAGAGCACTTGGTGACAACACCACTGAATTTGAGTAGATATGATATGTCAAGATTGAAGACGACTGGTATGTTCCTGACTTGCAACCCAAGGGGTATTGTGTTGTTTTTTAAGTGTTCTAGTAACACATGCAAATGTAGTTGTGTTCTCATGTTTTGCTTTTTTAGCTGTTGTCGTCTTTCAACTGTATCTAAGTACATTATAGTAGAGGTTGTTAAGCCTCCACTTAGTAATGAGTAAGTAAGTAAGTAAGTAAGTAAGTAATTTTATTTGCACAGTTAATTAAAACCAATGCAATATGATACAAAATATGAATTAAAATAAAACACAATATAAAATCACATATGTTTAAAACCATCATAGTATGAACAATGATGTTCTGTTCTTCATAGTTATAAAATCGTATTAGCCTTTCATTTTTCACACAGTATTTGGAAGTAGACATAGTATGTATTACAAAACAGGATGGGGTCAGATCGGTTCAAGATTCTAGTCCTGGCATTTTTTCCTCCACAGCCTTTAAAAATTTTACAAGGCCGCAACTCAGTTGAGGGTCCTGAGAGGAAAAACAGGTAAGTACTGCACTCCTTCGTGTACATATCCCAAACCGAATAAAATGTTGTTTCAAAAGAAGTTTCCTCTCCTCTTGCATTTTCTCGCAAGAGCATAGTAGGTGAATCATATCTTCTTGCGAATGACCGCATAGCCGGCATGGCAAGCCTGCTTTCTTTTTTAACCAGTGTGAGAAATGCTGAGTGCAGGGCAGCAGCCCTAGTCTGTATCTTAAGATGCACATTTTGGTCTTTTTGGCATACCCCAAGCCCAAATAGTTCTGAGGAGCTTTTGCCGAGTATGAGTTCAAAGTCATCCAAGCGTGCGTTCTTTTTGAAAAATCTGTTTTATCTTGTACCCACGACTGGTGTTTGATAGATTTCTTTACCAATTTATTGAAAGTTTTGTGATCTAAGGAGGAAGCCCAAAGCTGTTCCAGCCCGGTATTTACAAGGCTTTTTGCTAGATATTTGGCTGCAGGCGAGGTCGAAGACTGCTCTATCTCCCTCCACAGATATTCGTTCAATGTTCCCTGTGCAGATTTCCTCACTTTGTCCCACACGCATATATAGGCCCCCTGACGTGCCAGGAGCTGCTGTTGGATGCCAAACTCCAGCCTGATCTGTGGTGGGGAGGTCCGCTTAGGAAGACTAAAGATTATTCTATATGCAGCTATGATTGTGCTGTCAAGTATTGTTGCATCTCTGCCTCGTAGGACCTCACTTCCATAAGTGATTGTAGGCAGTAATTTAGCTCAAATAACTTGTACCAAAGGTGTTAGTGATGTACCAGATAGCTTATTATTCAAGGTTTTTAAACCAATTGCCAAAGCTATCCCTTTGCCTTTGATGCAAGACCTTTGTGCACTGAATCGGCCGCCGTTGTCAATCTTCACGCCTAAATATTTATATATTGGCGTGTCTTTGATGCGAGATTTGTTCCAGAACCACGTGAAGGTTTTTTTTTTCTTTTGCTGATGGTCATAGTTTGAGTTTTCTCGAGATTTACTTTTAGATCATTTGCCTCGGAATAACTCTGAGTGGTGTTCAGGAGGCTTTGAAGCCCTACTTTAGTGTGACTTATTAGAACAATGTCATCCGCATATAAGAGGCATGGTAGATTAAGCCCTCCTAGTTTAGGAGCATGTGAGTTGCAGTTAGTCAAAATTGGCGCCAGGTCGCCCAAAAACAGATTAAACAATGTTGGGGCCAGGACGCAGCCCTGCTTGAGGCCATTGTTTGTCGGTATGCGCCTAGACAGCAGTGAGCCGTCCCCCACCTTTATCCGTATCCAGGTCTCCGTGTGCAGGTTTATTAGCAGGTCCAACAATTTTTTAATTTTGACCACAGGAGATTCCGGTTAATGTTGTCAAAAGCCGCTTTATAGACTATGTAGCAGAGATGTAGGGGCAGTTTTTTCGTCTCTGCCTTGTCTATTAGTAGGCCCATAGTTAGGATATTAGTCGTCGTGCCCACTGTTTTAGCAAAGCCTGTCCGATAAACCGGTATCAGAGATTTCTTTGCAGCCCATAACGGTAGTTCCTCCAGCAGTAAACCTGCGAAGTACTTTGCCTCATTATCTATTAGGGCCACTAGTCTGTAGTTTTGGGGAAGAGCCCTATCCCCTGCTTTATATATTGGGGTTATAATAGAGCCCTTCCAGGAATCTGGCAAGATGTTCGAGCACCTAATTTCCAAAAAAAGGGGTTCAAGAGCTGCCGCCCAGTAACCCACATCTTGCTTAAAGAGGATTGGGGGGATCCCATTAGGTCCCGGAGCTCCTTCTCTTCTACCTTTTTTTATTTGTCATTCAATGCTGAGTTGGAGCTTTGAGGTGTTGGTTGGTTCATATTTGTCTTTGGTGTTTGTGCTCAATCGCGTTTGTTGTGCATTGTCAGCATTGTCGTCTATTCTGTTGTCTGATGTAGATAAGACCTGGTTTTTGGGTGGTTCTTGATTAAAGTGCTTGCCAAGATATGATGCCCATGTTTCCTCTGTAATGTTTGATGAGACCCCCAGGTTTGCCGGACATATTAGCGAAATAATGGTTTTCCAAAACCATGCCCCATCATTCTGTTTAGTGTCTGAGTGAAGTTTTGCCCACAAGTCGTCCTCCATTGATTTGGTTGCTTCCCATTTCAACTTTTTTAATTTGGATTTCTGTGTCCGAAGATGATTTTGCTTTGCTTTTTCGTTGGGGTCCAACTGTATTTCCCTCATTAAACGGTATATCATGTTTTTTGCTTCCTTAATTTTTCCTATGTACTCTCGGGATAGGTTGTCAATTTTGCCGATCTTTGCAAATGCTTTGGGCTGTGTTGCATAGTTCGACATAGTGGTTGTGAATTGTTCCCATTTTGTGACCTCATTTGGTCCAGTGCGCTCCATAAAGTGTTGTTGTGCCCTTCCTATTAAAATTTCACCCATTGCTACTGAATACTTATTTTTTTTTAAATTAACAGTATGAACAGTCTCTTTTGGGGCATTTGATCGCTCGAGTGTAGGTCTCACAATATTCAAGGCCATCTCCTGAGGGCAATGGTCACTGTCAGTTTTTTTCCCTATCTGGAACGAGGTTATATAATGAAAAAGAGGTAATGAAATAAAGGTATAATCTAATATGCTGTTTGTCCTTGTAGAATGATAAGTCGGGGCTGGCGGACTATCTCCCACAAACCTACCATTTAGGGCTCTGATATTAAAATGTTCCAGTTCTTCGAGTGTCTGTGCTCCCAATTTTGTTTGTTTGATTGTTTGAAGATTCTGTTGCGGGGGAATGTCCCAAGATGTATTTTGAGCTAAAATTGCCTCTTCTTGTGGCGTACCCATGAGGTTGAGGTTGAAATCCCCTGTAAGCACAATATTAGTTGTTGGTCTTCCCATAATGCATTCCTCCAAGAAGTTGTGTAATTCCTTTACTGCTTTTTTTTCCCTTTAGGATGGATGTAGGCATTGATGAGCATGCAGTCACTATTGACTTTCTCTTGACCTTGGGGTGCTAGGGCCAGCTTAATTGCAAGATTGGCTTCTGAAGAAGGACCAATTTCTTCTATCCTGACAAAACTAGTGACTGCTACGTAAATCGCTAGTCCGCCTTTGAGATGCCCGTACTTAGCTGACCTTTTGGCGTCTGTTAGTAATGAGGGCTTTTCGAGCAATCTATTGATTTGGTCATCAGTGTAACTGACTATATGGGGCCTGACATATCTCTATATATCGATACACTCAAAGGTCTGATTACTGCAAGGGTATTTTAGGGAAATTAATTCACAAATGTGTATATCAATCACAGATTATATCTTAAAGAATAACACACACCTCACTAGGTGCTATACAACTTGTAAGCACATATAGGGGGTTGCCCAAATGTTCCCACAAAACCTGGGCAAGGAACAGACTAAACTAGAAACAAATGGTATTATATGAGAATAAATGAATACAGAAGTACTTTCCACCATGAAAATAAATTAGTCACTGGGGATGTATATGATTATACAACTGGAAGGCTCAGCAAAAGATTCGATTGCAATGCAAATTGCAAAACCACAACTTGTACAGCACAGATTTTTTTTCTTTTTGTTATTAACTTTGTTCTTTATGTCATTCATTTGTTCACTGTGTGCATCTATGTATAATTGTAGGTCAGAAGTGTTGTTATATATGCACCCCAAGGACCTGTACCAGTAGTGAAGATTACTAAGCATGTTAAGAAATCAGAATGAATAATGATTTGTATAATCATATACATCCCCAGTGGCCAATTTAACATTCACAGTGGAAAGTACTTCTGTATTAATGTACTCCCACATAATGCCATTGTTTCTAGTTTAGTCTGTTGCAGGGCAAGGAGCACTTCCTGCCGGTGAAAACGTTGCTCCTTCCAGCTGCTACTGAAGACAGTTATGTCATCTAAGTAAGCACCAATGAAGGCCTCTATACCAGCTAGGACCGTGCTCACCAGCCTCTCGGAGGTGGCAGGAGCATATTTTTAAACTAACAGGTATTACCCTGATTCGTCATGGTCCTCTGGAGTGGAGAAGGCTGACCTTTCCTTGACTCCATCAGTAAAGGCAGTCTGCCAGTACCCTGAATTAAGGTCAAAGGTACTCAGGAACTGGGCAGCTCCTAACTGATCAATCAGCTCAGCAGCCCAGGTGATGGGATGACAAACAATCTTGTTAACTGAATTGGGCCCTTTGTAATCTACACTGAACTTGAGTTCAGGTGTGGTGTCCAATGGGCCATCTTTTAGAACCTGCAACACAGGGCTGGACCACGGGGCTACTGGAGGGTACTGTGGCCCCAACACCGGCATCTTAGAAACCTTATCTTTGATACTGGCCCTCATTTTATCAGACATCCTGTAAGCTTATTCTTGAATGGGAGGCTGTCTCCTGTGTCCACATCATGGGCACACAGGTTGGTAGTCACAGGAGTGAGGAAAAACAGAAAGAGAACTGTCCCAGCAACTGGCAACAGCCCCTCTGCTGTTCAGAAATTAGGGTAGAGGAGAAGTTAACACCTTCCGCTGACCCATCCTTCTCCTTGGTTGCTAAGAGGTCAGAGAGAGGTTACTCTCCTCTTCTTCCCAGACCTCTGAAAGTGTGGTTTGTGATGGTTGGGGGTCTTGAGGTTCATCAGGTAGGTGGCCCGCCCCTTCCCCTTACAAATCTCATAGCACCCAGTCCAATGGTCTTGGAGGGCCCTGGGCTCCACAGGTTCCATGACCCACACTCTCTGTCCATGTTTCAGTTTCACTGGGGTAGCCGCCTGGTCATACCACTGCCTTATCACTATCTAGCTGACCTCTAGGTTGTAAGAAGCTTGTTTAAACAACTTGGCCATCTGGCTCCCGAAGGCCGACATGTAGCTAAGTACATCCTGGTGAGATTTCCTGGGAGGTTGCTCCCACCCTTCTTTCACAAAACTAAAAGGTCCCCTTACAGGATGACCATACAGAAGTTCAGAGGGGGTAAATCAAACCCTCTTCTGTGGTACTTCTTTATAAGTAAAAAAAGGTCTGGGTAGTGGATGTGCCACGTATGCATCAAGGCCCCAGGCAGGCCTTTGAACATGCCCTTGAAGAGCTTGATGAAATCCCTCACCAAGCCCTTTGGTTTGTAGATGGTAGGAGGTGGAGAATGGGCCCGGGCATAGTTTGTGGGTTTGCGCTTCGCAGAACTCTTTGAAGTCGCATAAAAAACTCCACTATGCTATGCTGAGTTTTGCTTGCAGACAGACCTTGCCAGCGCACCCGTTCGAGTTGTAATGGGAACGCGGAGTGTGTCCTTGCATTACAAATCATGCACGTTTGGCACCACACAGTTATCACGTTCTAAATCTCACGCAACTGGCACCACATGGTCCGCATGTGCACGGCCATCTTGTTTTTCTGCTCTCTGTATGATGTGGGCCTAAAATTGAATCTCTCTTTTATCTGTATAATCCTTCCTTTGAAATTAATCTACCATTTATTTTTATTTTTTATATTAGCGTGTGTCTTTTAAATTAAATGAAATGTAAAGAGCATTTATAGAGCGCGATAGCTACCCTCAGGCGTCCTAGCGCTGCAGACATCATGCTTATTACACAACAGTTCAAGTCTATTCTGGTTTGTTAAAAAGCAGGGTTTTTAGGAGTTTACGGAAGGTGGGTAATTTAGGCTCTGATCTGAGTTGGAGGGGGAGGGAGTTCCAGAGTCTGGCCTAGTTGTGGGAGAACAAGTGGCCTTCACACCTGGCTCTCTTGAACCTTGGTGTTACGGCCAAGAAAGAAGATCCGAATCTGAGCTTTCTGTTTGGGTGATAGGCTGTTATCAAAGACTGGTTAATGATAGCGCCTGTTCCCCAGAAGGCTCGGTGAGCAATGCACATTGCTTTAAATTCAACCCTTTCCCTCACTGGGAGCCAGTGGATGTCCTTCAGTCTGGGTTTGACCGGGAGTCGGCGGGGGATCTGGAGAAGGGTTCTGGCTGCACAGTTTTGGATGATCTGTAGCTTGTTTAGGGTCATCTGGGGTGCACCTAGGTAAAGGGCGTTCCCGAAATCCAGATGAGATAGGATCAGACCCTGGACCATTATCTGTCTTGCATGAAAAGGTAGCAGGGGAAGGATTTTACGCAAGAGTCTTAGCAGGCCAAAGCAGGTGGCTGAGAGTTTGGCTGCGTGGCAGTTGAAATTAAGGGTTTCATCTAGCCAGGTGCCCAGGCTTTTGATCGTATCTAAAGGCACGGGTGCAGGTCCGAGGCAAGGAGGCCAGAATGGGTTGATGGTGGTATTAATGGAACTGCCAAGGAGCATGAGCTCCGTTTTGTCCCCATTCATTTTGAAACAAGAATATGTCATCCACTCGGCGACTGCTTCCAGGCAATTTTTCAGACAATTGGGTGTGGCTTGCAAGGGACTGAGAGCCACCACTAGTGAGTGTCGTCCGCATAAGTGACAATTTTCACTCCAAAAGGGTGGACGATCTTGGCTATGGGGCTTATATATAGATTAAATAGTGTAGGGCTCAGGGAGGAGCCCTGCGGCACACCGCAGCCAAGGGGCTTGCTGGGAGAGGTGCAGTCGCCCTCAAACACCTGGAAGGAACTATTGGAAAGGAAAGACCTAAGCAAAGTGATTGCCATTCCTGATAATCCCTTACTGCTAAGTCGGTGCAGTAGGATGATGTGACTCACAGTGTCAAAGGCGGCACTTAGGTCAAGGAGAATGATGGCTGCAGAGCCACCCTGGCCTAGGATCCTCCTGGCCTACTCCGTCACTGTGACCAAGGCGTTTCAGTCCCATGTAGGGGGCGGAACCCCGTCTGAGTGGAGTCAAAGAGATTGTTGGCTTCCAGGAACTCTGTTAACACCGTGTTAGCATGATTCTCCAAGATTTTAATTAGCCAAGGAAGCAGGGAAATGGGTCAGTAGAATTAGTTTTTTTGAGCAGGGCTCTGACCATGGGTTGTTTCCATGGGGGTGGGATGATGCCGGTGTATAGAGAGGCATTGAGTAGTTCCAAAATGGTAGGTAGGATTTGGCTAGTAACTGGGAGTAAGGTGCGTGGTTGTGCAGGGTCATTAGGGGAGCCAGATTTTACATGATTCATGATAGATTCAAGATTAGAGGGGTCTAAAAGAGGGAAATGGTCAAGTGTAGCTAAAGGCTGAGGCTCTGGATCAGAACGTGTCTGGAGTGGAGTCACAGGATTGGGAAAAGAGGTGTAGATTGTTTCAATTTTATGAAGAAAAAAATCTGCTAAATTGTTACAGCGGGTTTGGGCATTCAAGGGGTCTCAAGGTTTTTCTGGGAGTTGAAGAAGGGTTTTTGCTATGCGGTATATTTCCTTGGGCTTTGAGGCTGCCTCGGTGAGTTTTTCGTCAAAAAAGGACGACTGTGCGCATTTAATTCTGTCCTTGTAGGTTTTAATCGTTGCTCTGTATTCCATTTTTCTAGAAGACGCTATTTCCGTTCCATCTTTTCGCAGGTACGTTTCAATTCCCGTAATTCCAATGAGTACCAGGGGCGGTCGCATTGCTGCGTTTGGGTTCAGCAGATTTGATAGGGAGCACAGAGTCAAGTTAGTCAGGGATCCATTTGTTATAGTTCTCATTGGCCAGAGTGGGGTCAGGGATGCTGGGTGATTTGGAGGTTTCAAGACCTGCCAACTATTTAGCTTGAGGAAGTTTTGACCAGTTACAGCTTCTGCACATTCCTAAGGGCTGGAGAGAGTGTGAATTATGATTGAGCCAGGATAGAGGTATAAGGAAGTGGTCCATCCATGGGAGGACAGAGGGGTTCCCGACTCGAAGATCTGACCTATTGCTAAAGATGGGGTCAAGGAGATGACCTTTGATATGGGTTGGTTTGGGCACTAGCTGTTTGAGCTGAAGAGCTGAAAGGCTGGTGGTGAGTTCTGAGGCGATAAGATCTGTGGAGTCATCAAATAAATATTGAGGTCCCCTAGAAGAGTAAAGTTGGATGGGCTGTATGCTATGCTAGCTATGATGGGTGGGAGGGTATTAGAGAATTGCCCCGGGAGCCGGGTGGGGGGTATAAAAGCATTCCAGAAAAAGTGCTAGTGGGGGAGAGGTCTATAGTAAAGGGGAGACTTTCACAGTCTGGTATGGAGGTGGGGGCACTACGACACCCGTAACAGTCTTTATAGATGACTGCTAGGCCTCCCCCCTTCCGCTTTTGTGGTCACTGCATAGAATTTGATAGCCTTGGGGGAGGGCCCAGATGAGATCAGGCTCTGAATCTGTATGCATCCTTGTCTCTGCTAAAAACAGAGCATCGGGGTTTAACTCTTCTAGTAACATGGAGATTTCCAAAGAGCGTTTGGGGAGAGACCTACAGTTTAAGAGGTACATACTGTGTTGCACCTTTATGAGTGGGGGGTGAGATGGAATTGAAAACCATATTGTGGGCAAATGGTATGTTGGGCCGCTAGGTCCCATGAGGAGTGACATGAGGCAGGAGTTTCCCCTCTTAGCTTGCGTAGAGAGTTTGAGCTGTAGTTCTTAAAGTTGGAAGGGGAACGGGCAGGGGTTGTGGCCCCGGCCGGCCGCGGATGGGTGCAGACGGGCTTGCCCGCTGCGGGCGTCCGCTGTGCGTGGTGAATAGCATCTGGTTATATGAGGCGTTACCAGTGCAGTCATCCAATGGCGTTGCGCCCTCCTCCCCTCTAACCCGGTAGTGTTGTAGAATTCTGCTCCGCCCTCCACATCAATCGGGAAAATCCTGTGGTGGACCGGGGAGGTGTGGGGAGCCGGGTGTCAGCAGGTGCAGGAGTGTGGGTAAGTAAGGGATTTCCTTTTTTAAAGCAAATTCTTAAAAGCAGCAGTGCTCGGTGATTGAATAATAAGTTTTTTAAAGTACCAGGAGGTCCAGAGAAGTGTTCTAGCTCAGCGCGTGTCTGCTGCGCGAGTGAATAGCTTCTGATTTTATTCAATATTGGAATTTATTTCCATATATTTTATGGCTTTTTGTTTATTTATCTTACTTCCTTGCCTTTCATCTTTCCTGTCCTTTTCTTTTTTTTCGGAACCCACCAAGTGCCATGATAGAGGGGGGCAGCTACATTGAGGGTTGCACCCTCATCCCGATGTGCATCCCCAGGTGTTCTTTGGTGGTGCTGGTAGTGCGATAAGGTCCCCTTGTGCCCTAAGGACCTCAGGATTAAAGTGGACTTCATCTCCCAAGCAGCAGTGTGCCAGGAGGTGTGTTTGCAGAGTGGTGTAAAAAGGGGGTGTGGCCTCTGACCATCTTCAGCAATCCAGCTGTGTGGGGCTTACTAGAGGTAACAGGAGGGCTAGGTGGCCCCCAGGGACCCCCAGGATGCAATGGGACTACATCCCCCAACCAAGAGTACACCAGGAGGTATGTTTGCAGAGTGGTGGAGAAAGGGGGCATGGCCTGTGTCTACCTCTTAGCAATCCCACTGCGTGGGGCTCACTGGCGGTAACAGGAAAGATAGTTGGCCCCTAAGGATCCCCAGCAGCGGAGGGGACTTCAATCCCTATCTAAGAGCGTGCCAGAGAGCGTGTTTGTAGAGTGGTGGGCAAAAGGGGTGTGGCCTACTATGAGAACTTAGCAATCCTTCTGTGTGGGACTTACTGGAGGTAATAGAAGGGGGCAGTATGCCCCCCAAGCATGTGCTTGGGGACCAACTACCCCTCCTGTTACCTCCAGTAAGTCGCACACAGTGGGAATGCTCGGAGGTCTTTGGAGTCCACTCCCCCTTTCTCCACCACTCTACAAACATGCCTCCAGGCACACTACTGGTTGGGGGATGAAGTCCACTTTACTCCTGTGGGACTTTGGGGGCCAAGAAGCCCTCCCTCTTGGAACCTCCTATGAGTCCTACGCAGCGAAGTTCCTGTGCGCTGGTTGGAGGCAGAGCCCCCTTTCTCCACCACTCTACAAATTTGACTACAAGTTAAAGAAGCATTTGCATTTGCGAGAGTTGAAGCTATTGGCGTTGTAAATGTAAAGGGTTTTTACTACTTTTTTTGGAGGGGTTTGGATGTACGTTCTGTGTAGTGAAATTATGTGGTTTGTTGTGCAGTGAAATTATGTGTATAGAAAGTATGTGGTCCTTAGTGTATAGGAATTATTTAGGGTGGGATTATGTGTTATGGGGAGTAATTATGTGGTATGGTGGTCTGTGTTGTGGAGTGGTAACCTCAGTTTTAATATTCCTCATTTCCATAGAACTAAACTATAACCTCAATGAGACATATAAAAGAAGGAACCACTGAGGAGCACTTCTGGACCTAGTCAGAGGTACGAGCAGGGCCACTGGAATTATGCGACTGTTTGGATGTATCGACTTTCGGACAATTATACATTTTCCAGATTTTCCACATAATCCATCATCTGCAGATGTGAACAAAAAAACTTGTTTCTAGGTCAAACTGCTCAATTGTTACCAAATATGCAGTGACAAGTGTTACAGCATGGTGGAAGACCCCTAGATTAGTTAGCTGTTACTTATTTCTAAATATGGGTGTTAAATTGGTGCTAATGGTGTGCAAACCACTCTTGCTTCTTTCTGTGCCTTTCTTGCCTCTTTCTGCATTGCTCTTGCTTCTTACCTTTCTTCTTTTTTCTCACTTCTCTGGTCTCTTTTTGTACATCTCTTCTTCTTTCTGCACCTCTCTTGCCTCTTTCTGCACCTCTCTTGCCTCTTTCTGCACCTCACTTGCTTCTTTCTATACCCGGCTTGCCTCTTTCTGCATCCTTCTTCCCTCTTTCTGTACCTCTCTTGCCTCTTTCTGCACCCCTGTTCCCTCTTTATGCATCCTTCCTGCCTGTTTCAACACCCCTCTTGCCTATTTCTGTTCTTCTTGTGCTTCTTTCTGCACCCCTCTTGCCCCTTTCTGCACCTCTGTTCTGCACTTCTCTTGTTCTTTCTGCACCTCTCCTGCTTCTTTCAGCACCCTTCTTACCTCTTTCGGTACCCTGCTTCCCTCTTTCTGCAACCCTCTTGCCTCTCTCTGTACCTCTATTCCCTCTTTCTATACCCCTCATGCCTCTTTCTGCACCTCTGTTCTTTCTTTCTGCAGTTCTTTTGTTTCTTTCTGCACCTCTCTTGCCTCTTTCCACACCCCCATGCCTCTTTATGCACCCCTCAACCCTCTTTTTGCACCCCTCTTGCCTCTATCTGCACCGCTGTTGCTTCTTTATGCACTTCTCTTGTTAAATACTTCACCACTCTTGCTTCTTTCTGCACACCTTGTGTCCTTTTTCTGTACATTTCTTCTCTCTTTCTGCACTCCTCTTGCCTCTTTCTGCACCTCTGTTTCTTCATTCTGCAATTTGTTTGTTTCTTTCTGTACCTCTGTTGCTTCTTTCTGTACTTCTATTGCTTCTTTCAACACCCTTTTCTTCTTTCTGCACTTCTCTTGCCTCTGTCTGCACCCCTCTTCCTTTTTTATGCACCTCTCTTGCCTCTCTGTAAATATGTTCCTTCTTCTGCACTTCTTTTGTTTCTTTCTGCACCTTCCTTGCTTCTTTCTGCTCCCTTCTCTACCCCTCTCCCCCGTTTCCGCACCTCTGTTGCTTCTTCTGCACTTCTCTTGCCTTTTTATGCACCCATCTTGCCTCTTTCTGCACCTATATTACTTCATTCTGCACTTCCTGTTTTTCTTTCTGCACCTCTCTTCTTTCTGTACCCCTCTTGCCTTTTTCTCCACCCCTTCCCTCTTTCCGCATCTTTGCTGCTTCTTTCTGCACTTCTCTTATTTCTTTCTGCACTTCTCTTGCTTCTTTCTGTATCTCTTGTGCTTCTTTCTGCACCCCATGTGCCTCTTTCTGCAGCCCTCTTCCCTCTTTGTATACCCTTCTTTCTTTTTTCTCCTCTCTTGCTTCTTTCTGCACCCCTCTTTCATCTTACTCTGCCTTCATCCCCCTTTCTGCTTCTCTGTTGCTTCTTTCTGCACCTACCTTCCCTCTTTCTCCATCCCTTCCCTTTTTTTGAACCTCTATTACTTCTTTCTGCTTTTCTCTTGCTTCTTTCTGTATCACTCTTGCTTCTTTCTGTATCCCTCATTCCTCTTTCTGCATCCCACTTCCCTCTCTCTGCACCTCTTGTGCTTCTTTTTGCACACCTCTTGCCTCTTTCTCCAGCCCTCTTCCCCCTTGTCATCTCTGATGCTTCTTTTTGCACTACTCCTGCTTCTTTCTACACCCCTCATCCCTCTTTCTACACCTCTGTTGCTTCTTTCTGTACTTCTCTTGCTTCTTTCTGCATCCCTCAGGCTTCTTTCTGCACCCATCATGCCTCTTTCTGCACCCCTCTTCCCTCTTTTTGTACCCTTCTTGCCTCTTTATGCAAATCTGTTCCTTCTTTTTGCACGTTTTTGTTTCTTTCTATACCTTTCTTGCATCTTTCTGTACCCCTCTTGCTTCTTTCTCCACCCCTCTTCCCCCTTTCTGCATCTATGTTGCTTCTTTCTATAAATCTCTTGCCTCTTTCTCCACCCCTCTTTCCTCTTTCTGCAAATGTGTTGCTTCTTTCTAGACTTTCTTTGTTTCTTTCTCTACCCCTCTACCTCTTTCTGCATATCTGTTTATTCTTTCTGCACTTCTCTTGCTTCTTTCTATACCCATTTTGCCTCTTTCTGCACCTCTGTTGCTTCTTTCTGGACTTCTTTTGTTTTTTTCTGTGCCTCTCGCTTCTTTCTGCATCCCTCCCACCTTTTTTTCTATCCCTTTTCTCCCTTTCTGAATCTTGGTTGATTATTCCTGTAGTTCTCTTGCCTCTTTCTGCACCCATCTTGCCTCTTTCTGCACCTCTTTTGCTTCTTTGTGCACTTCTCTTGCTTCTTTCTGCACACCTCTTGCTTCTTTCTGCACCCCTCATGGCTCTTTCTGCACCCCTGTTCCCTATTTATGCACTCCTCTTGCCTTTTTCTGTACCTCTGTTCCTTCATTCTGCACTTCTTTTGTTTCTTTTTGCACTTCACTTCTTTCTGCACCTTTTTTCCTCTTTCTGCTCTTCTCTTGCCTCTTTCTGCATCTTTCTTGCTTCTTTCTGTACCTTTTCTTCCTCTTTCTGCACCTCTCTTGACTCTATCTGCATTTTTCTTGCATCTTTCTGCCCCTTGTCTTCCTCTTTATGTACCTCTTTTGCCTCTTTCTGCACTTCTCTTCCTTCTTTCTGTGCCTTTCTTTCTCTTTGTACACATGTCTTACCTACGAAGGCATAGTTAGAAATTAGTAGTTAAAAAACCTTAGAAATTCACTGAAAAAAAACACAGGTTTCAGGGTCATTAAGTTTAGAAATTAGCATTTAAAACACCTTAGAAAAGCACTGAGAAAAACAGAAGTTTCAGGGACGTTATCATAAGCTTGTTTTAAAGTTTGATCCGAGTACCCTCTTAATTTAAATCTCAAGATTTTCACTCAATTCCCCTTGCTTCGGCAAAAGGATGGACCGCACCACGCGATTCAAGTGAAATACGTTACTGCACAATATGTTTCTACGTTTTTTAAATAAAGTTACACGTGATTACTTCAACCAACGTCATATCCTAGTGCACAATCAACATAAAAGATGTACTTTAGTTCATTAGTTTTCAAGGCGGACATCTTAGAGGTCCTAACTTTAACCACCTACTGGCAACCGCCAGCAGGTTATATATATATATTTCAAATGGAGCTGATTTGGGGAAACCTGTTGTCGGACAGAAGTCCAAGGAACAAACAACATTGTCGGCATTGAAGCAACACCGTGCCCACTGGAGGGCAGAAAAACATTAAAAAGACCCGGGGAGCCGCTTGCACTACATGTACCATAAGACTTACAACAGGAAGTGACCTGCCAAATGTTACCATTGGAGGCTTTAAAACAATGAAATCACGAGGTACCTGTAGTAACAAGCTGGCGTTCCCGGAAAAGCGGTGTTCTGCAACTGAGGAAGTTCTATGAAGAACGAAACGCGTCTTGTAACAATGCTGCGCTAAAGAATGCAATTGAAAATAAAAGAAACTGACAAACCAGGTTGTCGTGTGCAGCTCCACTTCCCCCTGTGGGGAAACAGTGAGAATATATATATATATATATATATATATATATATATATATATATATATATATATATATATATATATATATATATATGCTTTCCAAGAGACGCGGCACTCAGGCGAAGTTATGATGTTCAAGTAACTTTATTAAATCAAGCTCAACCGACGCGTTTCAGCCTCCACGGCTTTGATCACGGTAGGTGAGTCCCTTCTTTGATGCACACATTTATAAGCCCACATGATCTTAGAACATTGCATTGTGGGTAATGTAGTGCACAAATTTTAGAAGACATTCTTGTCAAATAATTAAAAAGGAAATGTGATGTTTTTACACATCGTGACATATCAATTAAAGAGAGTTTGGATATAGTATCCTATTTAGTCTGATTAAGGTGTGCCTGACTAATAACATCTTCTACTTTAACAAAGAATTGTTCAAACAACTATGTGGCTCAGCCATGGGCATCTCTTTTTCAGTGAATTATGCGAACATCACCGTGGGGTGGTGGGAAAAAACTGAGGCCTGGGATGCAGAGAACCATGAAGACATGGAAAGAATTATCCTATGGGTTCTTTTTATAGACGATCTGTTTATAATATGGAATGGAAGTGAAAAACAATTTCAAGAGTACTACATCAAGTTAGCAAATAACCAGCTTGGATTATCTTTCACATATGAAACACGCCGTACAAAACTTCCTTTCCTTGACACATTAGTGTATATAGAGGATGACATGATACATTCTACACTCTATAGGAAGAAAACATCAACAAACAGTATCCTACATGGGACCAGTTTCCACCCTTAGCCCTTGTTAAACAGCATTCCCTTAAGAGAACTCATGCGCATGAAACAAAACTGCTTCAACCAGATGATGCAGAAAAGAAAATGCAAGAAACCATACACAGATTCAAGGAAAGAGGATACCAAGACCATACATTATTGAAGAACAAGAAAAAAATTGACTGCATACCAAGGATTGAAACTTTGATTCCGAAAACTAAAGTGGAGAAACAGAAGGCCCAATCAATTCCCAGATTTGTAACAACATACAGCAAAGAGAGTGGTGCTATCGTGAGCAAAATGCGGAAACATTGGCATCTGATTTCCAAAGACCCAGATATAGGAGAACTAATCGGGTCCAAACCTACAACAACATATAGGAAGACGAGATCCTTGAAAGACATACTTGTAAGCAGCCACTTCGAGGTGAAAGAACAGGCTAATTGGTTGGAGGAACAACAAAAGGGCTTCACGAAGTGCAATTCCTGTAAAGCTTGTAAGATTGGTAAAAATACAAAATCAATTATGGAACCTAATGGCAACACAATAAAAGTGAACCAGAAGATAATGTGCACAACACAGTATGTTGTGTATGTTATAGAATGTAAATGTGGCCAGAAATACATTGGCAGTACAATATACCCTCTAAAGAAACGCATTCTAGAGCATATTCGGGCGGAGAAGAATAAAGACATTGCCTATGCTACTGCCAAACATATGATTGCATGCCAGAATGGTGATTGGCAGGCCATGCAATACTATGGGATCGATACAATCTTGCCCAAAGAACGTGGTGGAGATCGGAAAAGGGAGCTACGCCAATTGGAATCCCGATATATCATTCGTTTAAAAACAAAGATGCCGAAAGGGATGAACTTTGATGAGGAACTTGCCGTACACCTTGAATAGACAATGTACCTACCCCCTATGTAAATGTATCCTAACCGTCTAAAATGAGAAGTTTGTTCTGTTCCTAAAAGCCATAACAAATGTCTATTATTCCCCTTTTCTTCTTCTCTTTCCTTTCCTCGTTCTTTTTACGCTTTTCTTCTTTTTCATTTCTTTCTTTTTTTCTACTGGCTTTACTATTGCTTTTTTTAAGTAATTTGATATCAGGAGAAACTTCGAACGTCGATACTAATCAACGATGAGAAGACTCCATTAGACCACTTCTGATTGTCCATAAATTGCTTATAATTGGGTAAAGCTGAAAATTTAATATTATTTTGAAATGTGCAGGACTTTTTAATGTTCTAAAAACCAACATTAGAGTAACATGAATGCACTCATCTTTGCGTACAAAAAATAATGTTTCCCACAAAAAAATTCTTTATTCTCTATATCTCCTTTTATGTTCTTAATATTCTTTTTTCACTCTTCATTAGCTTTTTTAACTCTATCCTCCTTATTCATCCTATTTTTCCTATTTTTCCTTTTTTACTTTGGTGCTGACTCTTACTCTGATCTCATCTTACTGTTCTGCTGCTTAACTTGCTCTTTATATATCGATACTTCTTGATGTTTCCTCAAATATTACTGAGAATATTGATGTGCCAATATATAACGGAGTAGTGTACAATACCATTACTTTATGATAAATATTTTTCTGACTAAATAGGATACTATATCCAAACTCTCTTTAATTGATATGTCACGTTGTGTAAAAACATCACATTTCCTTTTTAATTATTTGACAAGAATGTCTTCTAAAATGTGTGCACTACATTACCCACAATGCAATGTTCTAAGATTATGTGGGCTTATAAATATGTGCAATAAAGAAGGGACTCACCTACCGTGATCAAAGCCGTGGAGGCTGAAACGCTTCGGTTGAGCTTGATTTAATAAAGTTACTTGAACATCATAACTTCCCCTGAGTGCCGCGTCTCTTGGAAAGCAGTAAATGAAATACGGGTCTGGGTTCGACCCCTACGCAGAGCACCCGCTGGCAGTGTGCGTCTTCTTTTTTTGGACCCCTTCGTGGTTGGATATATATATATATATATATATATATATATATATATATATATATATATATATATATATATATATATATATATATATATATATAGCCACAGCTTTCTTCTTCCCACGTTAAGTGGAGTAAAGACCACGGCACAGCAACAGATGAGTTTCAGCGTTTATTTACACACCAGTGCAAAGAATAACGTGCATCAAATGGACGGTCTACGCGTTTCGGCTCCTGCCTTCCACTGGATATATATATCCTATTGCCAGTAGGTAGTTATAGTTAGGACCTATTTTCTATAGGAAATCCACAACATTCTGTTTGGAACTACTGGGGCGCTCCGCTCCGCTCCTATCCTGAAAGTCTCGGGGAGATTCGTGAAGTGGGAGCCGAGAAAAAAGGTGAGTCCCAAAATGTGTTTTCCCCATGCAATTTTCCATAGGAACCGTTCATCGCGGCTACAGCCCGAACTGGTGTACGGAATTACACCAAATTTGGCAAAGAGGTAGTTCTTGGTTCAGACTCGTGCCTTTTTGCTTAAATGGTGTATATCTGTTCAGTAGTTCCTGAGAAAATCACATTTAAAAGTACATATATATCTATGGCCGCGGTGGATCCACACATCCTGAGCGCACCCTAAGAGCACCGTGCAGATCGCACGCTGAATGCTAATTGGCTGTCAAATGGTTGTCAACATTCGAAACTAGGGAGTGTTGGCAGCCATTTTGTGCCTCGGTAGTAGTGAGGATCTAGAAATTAGTGGAACAAGTGTTCAAAACGTATAAAGGGGGCAGGTTAGAAATATTTTGACCCTCTACACATGCTTAGCGGGTCCCACAAGGAACCCTAGGGCCCAAAAAACATTTTTTTGTTGTTGAAAAAAACGGAGAAATGTGTGATGGGGGTATGGATCCGCCGTAAAAAAAAAAAAAACGAAGCGCGGGCTCTTGTGCTTGTTTAAAAATTAGCACTCTGGGAGGGCCAAATCCCGGGGTCTAAAATATTACATTTAATGGGGGTTTAGACGGGCCCTGTAGCCCTGGGACCACCATTCCTCGGTGCTACAAAATAAATGGGTGCGGGAGCTCAAAGGTCCATCAAAGCCCTGGGGATTAACACCCTCCGGGTCTTTTTATACTTTGGGAGAGGGGCCACCTGGTCCACATTCTGGAGCAGTTGAAAGCCTTGGGGAACGCCACCCCCCAGGAACGGCTCCTGCTGTGTCTTGGGGTGCCTTCCCCGGGACACTGCTGTTTGCTATGGTAGGGCGGAAGTCGAGGTTCTGGCTCTGTCTTAGCAAACTTGAGAGCATATTAACAAGTGCCATTTCCCCACAATAAAAAAAAAAAGCAAATAATAAAGAGAAAATTATATCGCCCTATTTACGAGGCAACGCTAAGATGCATTAACCCATGTTAGCAGCTGGTTTGGTAACGGTTCGCTTCGTATCTCCAATGAGTTGCAATGTAGGCATTCCCAGTAGCAAGGTAGGTGTTCCTATGACAATATAACATGGAAGAGGGAGGTATGACAACAGCGTTGTATTTACAAGGCGGCTCTGGATTTGAGGACTGATAGCAAAACTCTTGGTAATTGAGGTTTATGTCGGATCCTAACATCTTTTCTGAAGTAGACTTAAGCATGTTTAATATGCGAAGTGGATTGATATGTTAAGTCCACAGTCTTATATTAACAAGCTTTTCACTTGCAAACATGAAATATTGCTGTATTTCTCGCGATATTGGAGGCATATTTACAAGGAAACCATTAAAATGTTCGTTGCTTTAGAGTTAGGAAAGTGCCGTTAATGCGGCCATAATGGGCTTAATAATAGGCTTTTGAGAATTTGTGAGAATTCCAATAGAAGTCCAGGTTTACACCAGAACATTTTAACGCTGTCCTTGTAAATATGCCCATTACAGACTCCTAATTTTACCGTAAAAAAAAATTATCACCTACTACAAATGTGTATTCTTCCTCGGGATCCCATCCCATGGGCGTATATTCAATGTTGGGGACTGTGGGTGGAGGCCCAATGTCCCTATGGTGCCAGTCAGCTCCCTGCGTCCTTCGGAAGCCACCGTTACTTTTCCACACAGGGACCTACTAATATGCCCCCCCCCCCATGGGGAAAAGCATTCTGCTTTGCATTTTAAAAGAGAGAGTAGGTTTTCATGTTCTCTCTTTCAAAATGCAAACCAAGTTTGCTATGGCAGGGCGGGAGCCTCGGCTCTCACCCAGCCATAGCAAACAGCAGTGTTGAAAAAATCTTCCGGTAAGACAACATAGGATTTTGAAGTCCATTATCGCCGTTTTAGCTGTAGTTTGCTGCCGCTAAAGCGACAATAGGTTTAACGCCTTCCTTGTAAATATGCCCCTAAGTTTTGGAATGTCAACAATCCCGTCTCCCATTTAAATAGGCATAAAGTATTTAGTGATTTGCACACTGTGAATCGTGAAGCAACGGTGTCTGATTGTGATTGATAGAGAATTGCCCATTGTTGAGGACAGAGTAGGCAAATTGTACATGGGGTTTTGTAACGTCAGTGGCTATTCCTCGAGCCCTCTCTTAAGGTTAATTCGAAGAGTTGTGTACTTCTTTTGCTCGTAATGCACATAGTGGAGAAGTGTGGCTCAATGGTTAGAGCGGCAGACCCTGATGCAGAGTTCTAGCCCGGGACCAGGGTTCAATTCCCCACCTCGGTGGGTCTTGGGCTCAAAATTCCACTGACCTGATAATTCTCGCCTCGGTGCCTATTCCAATCATAGAGTCCCACTCTGCAACTCTGGGCAATAGCTTGCTTAATCTCCACAACGGCCCCCACAACGCTAAGGATGCCTGGCCTCCACCTTGGGGGTGCCTAGGAGTGGACACCTCACAGGGAAAGCCAGGATGGGTTCCACAGCGGTATTCGTACAAGCGCCTTGAGACCCTTGCGGGTGAGTAGTGCGCTATACAAGTATCAATTTACATTTACAGTGTTCTGTCGTCTCAGTTTGATTTCCCCTCTGCCATGTAGAGGATCCTGGGTACATATAACGGCTTCTGTACAGCCAGTACCTTTTAACCCTACTTTTAACTGCTTACTTACTGTTACCATAGTAACAACTCATGGAACACTTAACTGAGCACACAGGTCACAAGTTCACCACACAATGTTGCTAATCCAAACTGCAAGTGTGTTGGACTTTTAAAATTTTTCCATAGGAACTGTTAATCGCAGCTAATGACTCTGGTAACAAGCTGGTAAAGAGTTAGCCTCAGTATTATACTTCTAGTTATAAACATCACTTCTACTTTTGATTTTTAAATCTTCTCTAAGCATATGATTATCACACTAAATAATAGTGAAATGTCAGAAAAAGAAGACGTATACACTCCGTTTGTTTTAAAATTAACTTATATTAAAACAAAAATAAATAAATAGAAACGTAACGTTAACAAAACAGTATAATGAACAAAATGTGAGATGGACTCCAATGGTAGGAGCGTAGGTAACCTGCAAAACAAAAATGAAAATAAGTCTTTAAAATTAGATCAATGTGATTGAATGAGGTGAGAGATTACGTCTTTACGAAAGGCAAGATCGTGTTTTTCTCACATGCACACTCAGGGTAGTGCACCCTACCCCTCCCACAGAATCACCCTCAACAGGAGTCTGTAGGGCAGCGATGCTTGTAGGCTTAGGCCTATCTTATGGTATAGATGGTATTTAAAATGAGACAGAGATGTGACTGAATGAGGTCAAAGATCACAAATGAACATACCACTTGGCAATATTGCTTATTCACACGTGTGCAGTGTGCCTGATACATCCCACCCCTCTCATAGGCCTGCACTGAAGAGGTGTCTGTAGGGAAGTGCCTGCTGGGTCAGATCTACAGTATGGTCCAGCAGGTCTTGAAAATGATTCAGAGATGAGATAGCAATAGGTGAGAGATCACGTCATTATGCAGAACAATATTGTTTATTTGCAGCGCGTTTAATTGGAGGCATTGTGTATCTAGGCCGCTCTGCTTACCTTTTGCAAACACTGTTTTTAGCAGAGCTCACAACTTCAGTTCTGCTTTGGTTCTATACTGCAGACTGTATTAAATTCAGCCTTGATTTATTTATCTTAAGAGTGGACAGCAGCGTTCATAACTTGAAAAGAGAAAGAGAAACTTTGAGAGAGAGAGGGAGGGAGAGCAAGAGAGAAAAAACGACATTGAAAGTGTGAGAGAGAGAAAGGAATAGATGGAGCAGGAAAGGTAGTGTTGATACTGGAGAAAATCTTTTTAGCTCACCTTTTTGCCTCCGGGGTGTGACCAAGCACGTGCCGGATCATAGTGCAACCTCAAGTCTAGTGATCTGAAAGAAAGTATAGAGTTAGTAATAGCAGAGTACATACAACTGCACACATATATTTCTGAGTTATGCCTTTGGGCACTCAGGATACTGTATTACATCAACTTCCACTGCAAGGAGGTGTCTGTGCGCTCTTTTTCTCCCAGAGTACTATACCCATGCACTCCCACTGCATAGCGGTGAGTTCTCATTACTGCGTACTCAGACTGATGCACCCCATTGACTCAAAGTGTTCGGAGATGAGTGCCCTTTCTTGCACACCCAGACTGTTGCAACCTATCCACTCCCACTGCCTGGTGGTAATTGTACATTTGTACGTAGTCAAGTAGCTGCACACTATCAACTCTCTCTGCCCACAGGTGACTTCTCATTGCTTCGGAAACAAGGTTCTTTGCTCACCTTGTGTCACAGGCGTGATTCAAAGAGGGTCCACCACGTGTCGAAGCAGCCTTCTTATGCGTTGTTAGGATGGCCACGCATCATCGCAGAATCCTCAAACGTTGAGCTTTAGAGGTGTTGGGGGGATGCCTATTTGTGAAACACAGCCTGTTAGATAAACAGGAAGATACGATTGTACATCATTTGTTTATCAAAGGAGAGAGGAAGTGAGAGAGTGACTGAAAAGAATATTCGCAGCTCAACTTTCTGTCACCAGTGTGTCTTCCACCATGTGCCGGGGCATAGTGCACCCTGAAGCTCTACATCTAAAAGATAGTAAAAGAAAGATGTTATGATTGGTAAATGCCACTATCTTAATGTGGAGTAGAATAACATCACCCTTTCACACACCTACCCTCCCGCATTAAAAATACAACCATTTGTACAGTTGCAACTTGTTCAATGGGCTTTGCTTTATGAAGAATTAGTAGAGTAGTAATGTTTTCCATCCGGTAATAGAACACAAGTGGTGCGCAGTGATACACGTGGTTTCAATCATCACGAGCGACAGACTTTTGACCGACTATAAAAACTTTCCTGCTATAGGCTATAAAATACAAATGCAATAAGATACGGTATATAGAAATGAGTACGCCTAAATCACTGTGTCGCCATTTTGTATCCAGTCTACTGCACCCCATCTACTCCCTCCGCTGCGCACCCAGGTCTCACTGCTCACTTTTTTGTGGACAGGGCATTTCTACATTATGCAGTCCCGCTCTGCCACCAAGAAGTCTCACATTTGGTGCTGAGTCTTGATATCGCTATAGGAAAGGACATACACGTGCTCCCATCATCATTGCAGCTTCCTCACCAGCTCAGTCCTAGCGGTACCACTAACTCAGTGACCAAAGAGACCACGCACGTGGTGGTGGGCCCCCTGTTCGGTAGTTCGGGCCTACATAAGGCCTCCGAACCACCAGGATGGGCCATCACAGCGCTTGCCATGGGAGCAACTCTAAAATGGCGTAGAGCACGTGCGTCCCATCTTTTTCATTGGTAGGGTCATGTATGTTGTGACGCATATGCTGGATGGGTATGGTGTGGGTGTATACCAGCCATGAGGGAGTATGTGTGTGCCGTTCTGACAACTAGACCTCGAACTAAGAAATCACTACAATGGAAATCTGGGCCATGTAGCGTTGTTGTGGACTAACTAATGCAAGTACTGCGCAAAGATGTGAACAATGACTCCGGAGCTATGGGCGTGGTTCCATCGTGAGCTATATGAGAAATGGACTGATTCGGGTGACTGTGTTGTAGTGCTGCTCTCACCCGGGTCTTACACGTAAATATGTCATTATGTCTGTTAAGTCCCACAACATGGCCAACATGGAAGGTACAGGGAATCACTGATCCTACATTCATCCATAGTTGCACACATAAAAGATGGTGGACATGACGCATTTCTGCGAATATAAATGTTAGTTGTATATTCGTGGAGTGTTGTAGCTGTAGTAATACAGGGGTATGAAAGCTTCAGGTTGCAGTTTTGGCACATGAAGGGCAGCTAATATATATATATGTACGTGGTCATTCGGGTATACTGTCGAACTTGGTGCTGGAAATCAGTGTTCCTGTTATTGTTAATGACGTAATCTATGCGTGCCTGAAAATGTACTGTAAATACGGTGCTCATGTAAATTGAAGACATAGTTTTGTGTCGACTTTGCGCTATATAAATATGCTAAAAGCGAAGTAAAGTTATATATCCAAAGTTTTTGTTACTGCCAGAGGTAAGATGGTGCATACGCTGTTTACAACACAATATAATGTGGTAGGGCCCACGAGCAGAATTTTACAAACATAATGAATACACAGACACAGATAAATAGTTGAAGTGGGTAGGGGCACGTGCGCTCAACTCCATTTTATTACGTTGCTGTTGGTATCAAGTACAATAGTAATCATGATATCATACACAGATATTTAATCATAAACGGTATGACCGCACTGGCAAGAATGTGTTTTAACTACTGAACTCAAAGCATTGACTGTTGCATACTGGACTGCATGAACTTAGAGGGGAAAAAAACTAGCACCGATGGTTATCAATTGCTCTGCAAACTAGGTCTACTGATTGCTCCCCATAACAAATTAAATAATTGCACTTCAGACAGTGCATTCTAACTTTCCCAAATTGGGGAAGTATGTCTGCCAGTGGATTGCGGGTGCGAGAGTTACAGTTAGTACAACGAACTATAATGGAGGAAATTCAATGGTTTTGTATGAGTGAAATGTCCAGCTAACTATAACAGCCCTGAAACATATATATAAATCCCAACACAGTGACCAACCTACTCAACCAGATTACATACCCCCAGGATCCATTGACAGGAATTACACTTTACCCTCTGGAGTTCTTCTATATCCAGCACCGAACGCCATCAAATGGTCACATCCCCTCCATAACCCTGAGATGGCAAACAAACCCGCAAATGGAGGGTGGATGGAATGTTCCCCCCAGGCCCTTACTATTTAACATCCCAGTGAATAACAGGTATAGAATCCTGGAGGAGGTAGATTGACAAGATGAGGGCCAAATGAGGGATAGGATTTCTGGAACACTGGGGCATGATTCTGGATGGGTAAAGAGCAGTAGGTCAAGGTCAGCTACAATAGTTAATAATATAAATACAACACAGATGATGGAGTCTAAAGGTAGTAGGTCTTAAAATAATTTGCCTCTTGCTACCCCACTACTTGCCCCTGTGGTTCAATTATCCAGAGATGGGCAATCTACAGGGCCTCTAGACTAACAAAACTTGATTATAGCAAGGGACATTGAAAATTGCAGTACCAGCGTTCCTAAGGCACTTATGGGCCACAAAGGGCAAGACAATGGTTTGAGGATTCTATCCTGGAGTATAGCGGGACTTAAAAATGATTGGGGGCTCCTAAAGGATGAGCGGGATATTTGTATTTTCCAGGAAACCTGGGTTATGGAAGTCTTCCAGAGGTTGGGTTTTGCAACTTTCAATATCTTATCCATCTCAAGAAGCAGGGGCAGACCGTCAGGGGACCTATCTATCTGGGTGAGAACACACTTGGGCTGTTGAGCCGATCAACTCCCAAACCCCTTGAGTGACATACAGTGTGTCTTGCTCACTGTCCCTTCCAAGATAAAAATTGCCCTTATTAATGTTTACTCTCGACCCGTTTAAACATTAACCGGGCCTTTTTCTACCTGATATTGAACCAGCCATTTGGTTGATCGTTGGGGGTGATTTAATTGCCAATTCAATCCCCTTACTCATTTGAGCAATACCTCCCCTAGTGAAGAAGACCAACAATGGCTAATCCCAGAACCACAAATTCAACCTATCAAAGCGTGGACCCCACTGGCATTGCAGCTCAACTTACTCACCCTAGTACATTCGTTAAGAGCGTGCAATGGCCGAACAAGATCGGATACACCAGGGCAGCTAACGTTCAACAGAGTAGGCCAAGCTTCTCTGGTGGACTACATTCTGGTGAAAACCAGAATGTGGCAAAAGGTCAGTGACTTCTACTTCACTATGAGGCAGGATAGCGACCATAATGCCCTTATTTTGGTTCTGAAGTCATTGAATTTGGGTCTCTCCAACACCCCATGTACCTCCACACCTGTGAATAGTATGATAAGTTTAACAAACAATAGAAGGAAAGTTAGGTGGGAGAAACTCCAACAGTCACCCCATAAGCTGGCAACAGTTTACCAACTAATAATTTCCTCTATGACAAAAATGTGGGAGGTAACATCTGCAGAGGGTTCGATGTTGGATGCTGGGAAAGTTGCCATAATTCATCAAGAGCTAGCATCAAAACTGGAAGATATATTCTTCCGAACAGTACGATGCAGGTCAAATATTAAGCCCAAATGTACCTGGTTTAATGCCAAATGCCGCAAAGCCAAGCAGGCCTGTGAAGGTAAAGGACAAGCCACGCATTAAATGAACCCAGGCTCTGTACCAAGAGATCACTCACAAGGAGAGGAAAATGTGGGAACTGGACAGATGGGGCAATCTCAAAATTACACTGTCGAACAAGGACATGAAGTCCTTTTGGGCCATTGGGAGCACGGGAGACACCCAAGAGAAGCCAGCAATTGAGCCAAATATTGCCTCTGAAGTATGGGAGAAACACTTTCTTTCCCTCTACTCCAGCAATGAAAATGAAGTTGAAGCTCCTGTGCCTCGATAAGTAACCCCTGAGTCATGCCAGGGGGTGGTGAAGGAGATTACCGTATCTGAAGTGAAGAATGCTATAAACAAGCTCCATAGCAACAAAGCTCCAGGCCTTGATAAATTAAAAGGACACTTATTTCGGGAGGAACTAACAATCTGAGGACCATATCTGTGGACTCTATTCACTGCCATTGTGAATGGCATGGACCCTCCAGATAATTGGCTTAAGGCAGAAATTGTCCCAATTTACAAAAAAGCGTGCCCCCTTCTTCCCACCATCTATAGCCCGGGACACACAGTCACTGGATGATGTCATCAGTGATGTCATTTGACATGTCATCAGTGATGTCATCAGTGATGTCACTGACCATGCCATGAATGATGTGACGTCATGAGCAGTGCATTGCGTGAGTTATAGTTAGCTGAACTAACTGTAACGGTGGAATTTCTATGCTTTTGTATGAGTGAAAGGTCCAGCTAACTATAACGTCCGTGAAACCTATGGTTTTTTCAGTGAAATTCTAAGGTTTTTTAAATGCTAATTTCTTACTATAACGTCTGTAAAACCTATGCTTTTTCTGTGAATTTCAAAGGTTTTATAAATGCTAATTTCTAACTACAATGCCACTGAAACCTATATTGCTTTAAGTAAATTTTAAAAAGACGTGCACACTTTTTGTGGTGAAAAACTAACTGTAACAGTAATCTGTTATAAATTATAATTTAACAATGTTTAAAACTTAATTAGTAGTAATTAACATATAAGTGTGGAAAAAGTGTAAAGCTGCAGCTATGATACCTGACTTTTAACAACAGCATTCACAGTTCGATTCCCGGCTCCAGCAGCATGTTAGCCCAGCACTATGTCACTGTGGGCAGCACCTTGCTTAATCTTCCCGATGAAACGAGTGCCAACACAGCTTTGCGGGGGTAGCTGTACGCTTTACAAATGCTGGCATTTCTTTTTTATTAAAAACCATAGTGATGATAAATATTAGCACATATTTTTTTTCTTCTATTGTGAACAATATATTTTTTTATGTCTTCTATTTGAATTATGGCAATTAATAGATGTTTTCAGTTATGAGAATGGAAATGACATGGTTCGCCAGGTAACAATTTTTAAGCTGACCAACGTATGTACATATTAAGGACCTTATACGTGTTAGGATCGAAATGTAAACCTTTACTGCTTCAAGTTTTGTAACTTTTCCCAACATGTGCACAAGTTAAACAGTTAAAACGTGAGCATGTGTGAAGAGTAAAACGTAACATCTAAATGGGCAGAGCCGCATCTTCTTTCCTTAGACTACTTAATAACCAAAAAGTATATAAACCACACCTGTTGTTCGATTAGTTTCGTTTTTGCGAGTTATTTACCCGTGTCCATTCTGTGGTGCAGGTTCCCTTTTCTAGCATCGGATTCTTGTTTTGCGGCAACAAAACGTATTCCAGAGTTGTAAGTTGTCTGATTATGGCAAAATAGATATTTATAATACGTAGCTATTTGTCAATATTTAAACATTTGTATTTAGAAAAAAGTGTTATTGCTTTTATTTGCCTTTTTTCTTAACGCCAGCAGCTTGTTTTCAGAAACCGACAGAATACAGCAAACATTGCTCCTTTTATGGCTCCTTTGAGCTCATATACTGAGACTTTGTATATTATAATATTGACACTGTACTTGACCTCAGATGTGTTTGTGACCCGTTGGCACAAAAACTAAACATTTATATGTAACGTTACCAGCTTCTGGTTGTTATTCTGTTTCCCCCCGGGAGATGCAACGCTTTTTCCGGAGGGTGAAAGCAGCAGCTGGGGGCAGGACTCAGAGCCCCAGAGACCAGCGGGCCACGAGAGAACGGGCAGCCCCTCCCTCTGACCACCTGTGGGTATTTAATTGTCTACGGACTCCCACGTTGCGGTACGCGCGCGGGCGGGCGCCGGGCTACGCCCGGGCAAAGGGTGGGCCGTCTGTGGCCGTCAGAGGCCAGAAGAGGCTGGGCTGGGCTACCCCCCTGATATCTGTAAAGAGGGTCTTAGACAAAAAGGTACTGTTGCCTGCTGTTTTACAATTTGGATGGAAAGCTTTTAGGACCTCTTTACATTTATATTTCTTACTATTATGGACCTACCAAGGACACGCTGAATTTTCTGTGTGTGCAGTTTACATTCGTATGTTACGTTGGTATGTTCATTTAACTGTCTAAACTACTCCGAGTTCTAAAGATGGGTAAAAGGGCTTGCGCGATCAAGAAACTAATTCCAGCTCCGCCTAAAGCTAGCACCAAACCCACATCTATAGATAGGATGCTGGAGAAAGCCCAGGGAGCTGTGGCCTCAGAAATAGAACGGACTGAGAGGCGTTTATCCATTACACCAAATTTAGAATCTGAATCACTGATCTCCAGCCCTTCTTGTGAATTAGAAGCCCTACCAATCAAGTTGTCAAATTACCCACTGCTAGATCTAGATATAACGAGTATGGAGTCTCCGAATTTTAGTGCTCCAATCCAGTTGGTTAGCAATATCAAAGCTAAAGTAAGATCTAAAGCAAAGCTGCCAGCTAAAAGAAAAAAACAGGGCCCCATTGTAGATATAGACCAGCCCTTGATGGATAGTATAGCAATGGACTCCATATGTCAGGCTACTGATCAGCCTGAGTGGGTGAAAGGCCTGGTACTAAATCTCCAGACCCAAATAAGAGTCATTATTAAAGAGGAGCTCAGACCCATATTGGAAAGGTTGGAAGGGCTGAAAGCAATTTTGAATGAAGGGTTCAAACCAAGGGCGATAACTAAGGCAAATATCACCTCCGATAACATGACAAGTAAGCAGGCCACAAATAACCGCCCAGTAGACAAACACTATTCTATTTCAAATGAAAGAGTGCCGCTACCAAAAATAAATGTAAATTCTGAATCCGCACAACAAGTCAGGAAGCTTAATGAAGATAGTGCAGCAAAGTCTTCCACAAAACCAATTTAATGCAACAAATAACTATCAATTAGCGACCAAAAGAACAGAGGAATCTCTTAATAAACAAGGCCAGGTGAAGGAAGTATCTCAACCAACACATGAGCAAAATGAGAAAACATATTGTCCACCAAATATAAATCCTCCCCCTCTGTCAACTCCCTATGTATTAATTCTGGCAGGTGAACCCAAATTAAGAAAGGGACTGCTAGAATCCCACCAAGAATTAAAGAATACATGTGTTCACTGGTTAACAAACCATAGCGATTTTGGATATGAAAATACCGAAGAGATTTTATCTACAAGAAGGGTGGACTGGATTGGCGGACGATACAAGGACATTCAAGGAAACTGTATAGTCATTAATTTTAGAAATCCAATGATAACTGAAAGAGTTTTAACATCGGAATTTGGGAGGAACATGGGTAATATTCTTTTATTCCGTCTGGGTTTTTTTTATCCCCCAAATATACCTCAGCAGTTTGATCACTGCAAGCAGTTGGGAAGGAGACCTGATCAAAATAACTTTGTATTCCCAAATATAGGTCAAAACTGCAGAAACCAACCCATTTTTAATATCCCCACTGGGAACAGGTTCAGCCAGCTAGAAGGAGTAGACTGACTAGAGGAAGCCCCCGAAAACTTTCATGGAGAAACATCCACCATGTCTATTGATCATGAACTCAAGGGCTACCCTACAGGCTACATCCCCAAAGAGAGGAAGGTCTGGTAGGAGAGTGCAAGAGCGGCTCCCGAAGCAGTATCCCTACTATGGGTGATTTAGCCCTGAATGAAAGTTCCCATCGGTTTACACCAGAAGGGATAGTCGACCAGGTAGACTAAGAAATAGGTAGAGCGAAAATGAACCCCCAGCCCTTGGAAATAGTCAACAGGAATATATTTAATCCCCAGGCTGCACGGGTTTTATCTTGGAACGTTGCGGGTATCAATAATAAAATAGATCACCCTGACTGGGGATCTTTCACTAGTCAACATGATATATGCTTGTTCCAAGAAACCTGGGCAAGAGGAGAAGTAACCAAGCTGGGTTACGCCTCTTTTAGCATTCCGGCAGTATCGGGTGGTGTAGGGAGACCATCAGGGGACATAACTACATGGGTAGGTATTCACCTAGGTTGCACGGCTGTACAACTTGATACAGGCTCTAGTGACATATTATGCATTCGATTGCAGTTCCCTCTTCAATCCCCGATTGTTTTAATCAATGTGTACTCGAGGCCTACATCTAAGGGAAAGGAGTCCACTATTGTGGAGGATTTAGATATATTTCTATCCAGTTTTGCTTTAAACCAAATGGTCATAGTAGGAGGGGACCTCAACTGTCAGTTCGAACCTCTTGAGGGCTTGTTTCTTGACAGTCTATTTGAAGAGGACCTCCTCTTTGAAATACCGGACTCTAGTTGCCCAAAAGTAAATAAATGGTCCCCCTCATAATCCAGTTGAATTGCCTTGTCCTTAAACATTCTTTAAGAGCGTGTAATGGAAGATCAGTTTCTGAAACAACACATGGTTACACGTTCCATAGCAAGGACCGAGGGTTCATACTTGACAACATTCTTATTAACACCAACTTCTGGGACAGGATGATTAATTTTAAAATTCTTCCACGTCCAGACAGTGACCATGATTCCTTAGTAGGAGACCTCCAAATACTAAACCCCGAGAGAGCTCATTCTGATAATACTCCCAGCGATCCTAAGTAAATTATCTTGAACTGTAGGAAGAGAGTATGTTGGACCAAGTTTTAACCAATCACAGGAAAACATGAGCAGTCTCTATGATGCTCTATTACCCATTTTTGTCAAAGCCTCTAGCCTATACAATCACAATAGGGACCTTATGGATAATTAGGCGATCGAGCTAAATCATAATAAATTAAAAGAAATCTTATTAAACTTCTTTTTCCCAATAAACCTAGTAGACTGGGTAGGCCAGTGCCCCACCCATGGTACAACACAACTTGCCATAAGGCTAAAGGTGCGTTAGTGGTCTCTATTAAAGCAAAGGATCGCCCCCAAATTAAAATTTTGAGAAGGGTTTATAAATTAGCTGTCCATGAAGCGAAACACAGGTGGGAACTGGAAAATTGGGATCTATTAAAAACAGCACTAGGGGATAGAGATATGAGGACATTCTGGGGAGTTGTAAATTCTGTTTGAACCATACCTAAAAGAGCGTTGGAACCAAATCTGGATGAAGAGGTCTTGCGGGAGTACTTTGAATCTCTCTATAAGGAGGAAAGGTGTTTTGAGGAACTCCCAAAAGCTGGATGCCCCCCAGTAGTGGATCATCCCCTAGCTATAGGGAAAACAGATCATTATTCTGATGGTAGCCCAGGACAGAGCATAAGTCTACAGGAAATAAAGGGAGCAGTGGCAAAAATAGCACCAGGTAAAGCCCCAGGTCTGGATAAGATCCCTGCGGATCTCTTTAGGAGTGAGACAGCTATATGGGCTCCGTACTTCTGGGTCCTTTTTAACACAATTATGATGGGTATGAAGATTCCCGCTAGCTGGGTCGGCACGGAGATAATCCCGATTTTTAAAAAGGGCTCACCACTATTACCAAGTAATTATAGACCAATCAGTTTAATTGACATTTCCCCCAAAAATTTTGCACGCGTATTGCTCCTCAGGCTTCAATCCTGGATGGATGATAAGAGTGTACTCTCCCCCCTCCAGGCAGGGTTCAGGGAAAAACTGTCCACCCTGGACCAAGTACTAAGACTTCAACTGTTGTACTGGAAGACGGTCTGCCTGGAGGGGGGTAGCCTGTTTTTAATATTTGTAGACCTGAGGTCAGCATTTGACCTAGTGCCAAGGGAAAAATTGTGGTCAGTTTTAATTGAGATGGGGACCCCTGTGTATTTAATTCAACTTATTAGGCGCTTACATGAAAACAACTACGAGCAAATTAGATACGGCAGGGAAGGAAAACTTACAGCACCCATACCTATTAAACGTGGCGTACGCCAGGGCTGTGTCCTTGCGCCAACCTAGTTTAGCCTTTATATTAATGGCCTGATCGATGCCCTGTCATCAGAAAGTGATTTCGATGCCCCGAAACGTGCTTCACGTAGAATTTCAGCAATGATGTTCGCTGATGACACCCTTTCGGTAGCCAAATCACCCATGGGGATTCAAAGGGTTTTGGATAGATTTCAGTTATTCTGCAGGGAAAGAGGCTTAGAGATAAATCTGCAGAAAACGAAATTTATGGTGTTTAACAACCCTAAGAGCACCCGTCCAAACCCCTCACTAAATGGTAAATCCCTTGAAAAAGTCTCATCTTTTAGTTATCTAGACATCACCATTACTTAAACTGTGGATTGGGGAGCCCATATTGTGAAGTCGACACTAAAAGTGGCTCAGTCGACAGGGGGCATCATGAAGGTATTTAATAAGTCAGGCAAGAGTGCTCTCAGCCCAGCACTAGAAATATACAGGGCCCAGGCACGAGGGGGCGCATTATATGGCACAGAGCTCTGGGGTCATCTTAACTCTGAGCCATTAACACAGGTTGAGAACCACTATATTGGGAATCTATTTAGGCTCCCGCGCAGCACTCCCTTAATTCCACCTCGATTAGATGCAGGACAAATGGCAATAGCAGTGGTCCTGAGTCTTAAACCCTTATTGTATTTGCGCCGTCTGTGGTCGACTCTTGAACTTCTTCCAACAAAGGAAGAATTGTCTGAAGTCCTGAAGTCGAGGGGTGCTGTTAGATTCCCCTAGTTTGCCCACATTAAACATTTGCTAATAGACATGGGCCTGGGGGATTGCTGGGCTCAACCAGAGTTGGCTTGTCCATTAATTTCCAGGAAACAAATGAAGGCTCATTATGAGAATTATAGAATGGCCTTTCTGTATACCAGTTCCAAAACAGGCAAATTACTAAAGCCTTTCTGGAAATAAAAGATACTCCTAACTTTGAGAAGATGTTAGATCTTATTAAACCTGTGACTGCAAGAAAACTTTATTTACAGTTCAGATTTGGGGTCTTGCCTCTCCGCTGTTTCACATTGAAGTGGAGAGCCCAGAATGCGGTACGGTGCCCCGCCTGTGATTACCCTGAGGAATCAGAGTTGCATGTTTTCTTTAGTTGCCCAGGTTACAACAAAGCGAGGAAAAGATGGTTGGTGCAGATTTGCAGGCACCTGGGGAGTAGGCTCTATATTGAAGTCTTTAGGATACTGAAGTATGACCTCAATATCCCAGTTGTGTACTCAGTCGCAGGATTCCTGTTTTCTATGTGGTGCACCAGAAGGGTGTTCCTGAAAGCATCTAACTATCCATTCGATAAGTTATAGCAAATGATATGGTTATTACTGCTACTTGATATCATCTCCCTTTATATTATATTATACTATTCTGTACTGAAGGGTTTTCCTGTTGATTTTTATCAAAGTTTTTTTACCTAAATTATTTATTTATTTATTGCACTATGCACATTCCACAAACTTGTTTGTGTATGTGTAACGCTTGCACTTTCCGCTTTTCCCCTTCTTTTTTATATGGAATCAATGTATTGACTAAGTAACGTCTGTAATGTTTTTAATTTGCTGAAATGTTATCTTTTAAACTCTTCTGAAGTATTTGCACAAATGAATGTTTCTACATGCAGCGCTTTTTAGGTCACAGTGACCGAAATAAAGTTTATTTGAATGAAAGTTTCCCCCTGGGGATCATATACTGTGAATATGTATATTATAATATTAACAGTCATTGTGATCTCAGAGGAGTTCATGACGCGTCGGCGCGACACTAAAGATTTATACGTAACATCACCAGCTTCTGGTTGTTAGTCTGTTTCCGCCTTGGCATCATATACTGTGAATATGTTTATTATAATATTCACAGTCATTATGATCTCAGAGGAGTTTATGACCCGTTGCCGCGAGATGAAAGATTTCGAAGTCCGGGAGAAAAGAATCTCTGAACATATTCCCCTTTGGAAAGTATTTCGTTATTGATCTTGTTTTGTATTCATAACTTTATTTTCATTTTCCTTTACCTTTTTGTGTGACAACAGTGTCACTCTTTATATTGTAATAGAGTGTCATATTGTCACAGAACAGGAATTGGAGATTTGTCGGCACCAGGAGTAAACCATCTGAAGTACAGCTTACTGACCTTTATAACTTCCTTGATCAGATATTTTTTCAGTGAGAATATTTTTCAAAATTGCACTCTAAAAAAAGATAGTTAGCATAGATACTTTCTTAGTGATACCTTTGATAAACCCTACATTTCTGAATGCTATTTTGTCAATTCTATTTTTCTTAGTTGCGGTTCCTATTCACCTTCTCGCTTTAGGATATATAGGACCAGTAGTGTATATTATTATAGTACTATCTATATATTCTTAAAAGAGTATGTGATTTGTTAGTGGAGCAGTGGGCGACCTCTAAGCACTACGACAGAATGTTCCCGAATTCAACAAAATTGAAATTGTAAAGAATTATAAAACGTATATTTCTATGTAATATGAAGTCATTTGTGTTTAACAGTTTTTTACTTGTTATTGTTCTTGTGACCTGAGATAATGTAGTGCAGTGTTTCTTGTAACACTTCTTTTCTACTTTATCTAAAAGTAACTCATGCCGTCTTATATTATCAAGAATATGGGGCAACACTTTTACAAACTATAGCAGAAAAAAGGGAGGGTGTGCCCACGCTTAAGTGATATTTTATGAATTGCGTTTTTATTTGTCACCCCTTTGATATATACAGCATCAGTTTCTGAAGAAAGTTTATTTGTAATTGCCTAAAAAGATTTTTTTGAAACCTAGACGAACATTTTTGCTGCGCAACCACACCTCCTCATCAGAAAAGTAAACACCACATTATAAGTAAATAGTGCTCCTGGGAAGTATCCCACCCGCAAACTTGATAAAAAGAAGACTGCAAGACACTCTGTTATTTTTCCGCCATGATTTGTACACCCCACGCCAATTATATACATGGCCCTCAAAATATATTAAAAACATTTTTTACCTTCACGATCCCTGTCCACCACCTTGTGACCACTGTACCCTCCCCTCTACTACTTTGTTTTCTCGTACTCCTTTGAAGTGCATCACAAAATGGCTGACAACGGTTCACTTTCTACAACCCGACAGACCTGGAAAACTACCGGTCCATCTCTCTCCTCCCCCAGCTGGCCTCCTTCATTGAAGAGAACTCCATCCTAGATACTCCCAGTCAGGATTCCACAGCAACCACAGCACTGAGACCTCCCTCCTCGCCGCCACTGACGACTTCTGCATACTTCTCGACCAGGGACATACTACAGCCCGCATCCTTCTAGACCTCTCCACAGGGATGTATGACGTTACAACGCATACTTTTACAACGTCTACCTTTACATCGCAAGTTTTACAACGCATACCTTTACAACGCATAGTGCTTTTAGGCACTGGATAGTGAATTGTTTAATTTACTATTCCAACTCCAGTCCCCGTGGATAGTAGGGAAGGTGTTGGATAGTACATTAAACCTATTCCCTATCCTAGAGCACCCCCCAGTGCAATGCGTTGTAATGGTTTGCGTTGTAAAAGTTGCGTTGTAAAGGCACTGCGTGGTAAAAGTTGCTTTGTAAAGGTTGTTTACCCTCCACAGCCTTTGAAACCGTTACACATCGCACGCTCGTAGCCAGACTTCACGACACAGGGATACAAGGAGCCGCCCTCGACTGGATCCAATCCTTCCTCTCCAGCAGAACCCAGAGGATTCGAATCCCTCCCTTCCTCTCCGAACCCACGGAAATCAACTGTGGAGTACCCCAGAGATCTTCACTCAGCCCCACGCTCTTCAACATCTACATGGCCCCCCTAACCACCATCATCAGACAGCATGGGCTCAGCATCGTATCCTACGCCGATGACACTCAGCTCATCCTCTCACTAACAAAGAATCCAGATGACACCAGACTGCGTTTCCAGGAGGGAATGCGGAACGTGGCAGCATGGATGAAAGACAGCTGCTTGAGGCTCAATTCGGAGAAGACTGAAGTGCTCATCCTTGGAGCCTGCACCTCCGCCTGGGAAAACACCTGGTGGCCCTCTGCCCTAGGGAACCCTCCCACCCCCACAGACCACGCCTGGAACCTATGCATCATCCTCAACTCCTCGCTCTCCATGAACCGCCAGGTCAGCGCTGTTGTGTCAACTTGTTTCAATTGCCTTCGCATCCTCCGTAAAACCTCCAAATGGATCCCCCCCAACTGCAGAAGGACCGTCACCCACGCACTCATAACCAGCAGACTGGACTATGGAAATGCCCTATACGCCGGAATCAACAGAACTCTTCTACACAGACTTCAAACCATCCAGAACGCTGCAGCCAGACTCGTCCTCAGGACACTGTGTCACGAACACATGACCCAACACCTTCAAGCCCTCCACTGGCTCCCCATCAAGAAGAAGGTCACTTTCAAACTCCTCACCCGCACCTACATATCCCTCAAAAACATCAGACCCAAATACCTCAACGAGAGAGTTTTCTTCCACGTACCCAAGAGGAACCACCGCTCTACTGACCTCGCCCTGGTAGAGGTCTTTCGCAACCGCAAAAAACAGATCTAAGGGGTAAGCCTTCTCCTACATCGCAGCCAAGACCTGGAAGGAGCTCCCCATTTACATCAGACACTCTCTGACCCTGCACATGTTCAGGAAGGACCTCAAGACTTGGCTCTTTGACTGATCCAGAGTCACTCCCCCCAGTACCTTGAGACCCTAACGGGTGTGTAGCGCACTATATAAGACCCCTGATTGATTGACACATCATGTCACTCACACAACAACGGCCAATGTACTTTAGTCACAACCCACACCCACTCACATTCTCCTAAATTATACTTTCGCCATCACATAAGAGTCTGCACTACACAGAAAGTAACGTTACACTAGGCTCCATCACCTCTGCTCTTGTGTGTGGCAGTTCATCACATGCAATATCAACTTTGCTAAACACACCTGCAGTTAGGTTCCACAAAACATTTCAACATACTCCTCTGTGTGGATTTGCAGAGCATAGATGTCACATAGGCTCCAGTGGCATCTGCATGGCAGACAGACACACTATACATCTGGGGCAACACACTCCACTCGTATGAACACATGGAGCACAGGGCCAAGCATCATACATCACAGCACCCCTAGTTCAGATCAGTGTGACCAGGCACAGCATCAAGTATAGCGCAAAAGGACAACTTTAGTGGCATAGCACAAATTACAACCTACATCACACATCTCATGCCCAATTACAAATGGTGTTTGGGTGAATAATTGATGTAAAAGCTTGCATAGACAAGAACCAGCATCCACATGATGTAGCCACACAAAAGTAGGATGGCACCACACACATTTGGATGATAAAACACTGGACTAGAAAGACCATGGAAACCTTGTCAAACAGGAACATCTTCTTACACTTCAGTATTTGGAAGCAACAGGGTCTAAAGACTGTCAGATTCTTGCTCACCCCACACACACCATGGGCTCAGGATATGTCACAGATGGTCACACTGCCATGAGGCAAATTCACGACAGTGGAATGCCACCTGTGCCAAGCTTGTCTTTGGCATGGGTGTACCAGATCAAAGGTAGACACAGATATGGCTCCAACACTCTCACGTCACATGATAGTTTTTGGGTCAATACCTTCTGGACATGGTTGTGTACAATCTCATCACCACATATACAAAATCCAGATGTACACAGATGAGCTGATGAGACACGTGACTTGATGCACATCACAAACATGTTCTGCATGCCAATCATAAACTGTTGCACTTTGCAACCTAGTACTAATTTAAAATATGGCAGCATTACCTATGTGTAGTGGTGAAATGAAAACAGGGAAGTTTGGCAGATTCATGTCACCTTCAAGGGCCAACATGCTATGGATGATGATACCCTGCAAAGATAAACTATGCAGACTTGTATACATACTGTGATAGGTTACATACTCCATGGACCACATAAAGTCCATGACATAACAACCTCATTGTATATCCGCCACAAGAATTGTATACAGGTGACAGTTGAGTTAGACCCAAGCTGTGGGACACAGAAATCAACAGTAAGAAACTTCAAACTTGCTTTATTCTGCATGTTAAACTAAACTATTTAAAAGTCAAACATAAGGCCAACGGCCAGTCCATAGGTCAAAAGTCTTGGCGGGGGGAAAGGGTAATCCCCCTCCAGTACTTGCCTGCACTGTATACACACTGGGGCACCTCACCTGGGAGGGGCATCTTGGGGCATGTCAGGCACCAATAGGACATGACTCAGGAAGACTGTGTTGGGTTGTGGGAGGGATGAGATCCAGAGGGGTGTGTGGGTCCACTGCAGTGGATGTGCCAGATTGAGGAGGGGGCCCCTCTGCAGTGGATGGGCCAGATTGAGGAGGGGGTGGTCCACAATAGTGGATGGGCCAGATTGAGGATGGGGGGTCCACTGTAGTGGATGGGCCAGATTGAGGTGGGGGTCCACTGCAGTGGATGGGTGAGATTGAGGAGGGGGGAGTCCATTGCAGTGGATGGGCCAGATTGAGGAGGGGAGGTCTACAGCAGGGCAGTTTCAGACTTAGGGGGGGGCAGATGGATGGGGAATATTTGTGGGAGAGGGGGAGAGGCTGGGCCTGACTTTCCTGGGGATGGTGTATTTGTGGAGGGGGAAACCAGTGATCGGTATGGACTAATGATCTTGGGGAAGGGCATTGGAGTGGGATACCCTTTTTTGGGTGGGGAAAGTATGGGCCGGTGGTGGGGTTTTAGATTTGAGACTCTTGCTAGATTTTCGGGTGGGAGGTGTCTGGCTATTCCACTTTTTGGGTGTGATGGGGCCAGATTTGGATGGCAGGTTGGGGGGTTCCTCTCCCCTTTGGGAGGGAGGACAGATGGGTCTTTGGGGAAGAAGTCAAGGTTGCGGAGGAATAGCTTCTGGGCAGAGGAGGGGGTACAGGAAAGTCAAGGGTAGGGGTTGTGGAGGCAGAGGGATCTGAGGTATACAGAGTGCATGTTGATACATGTTTGTCTGGTTTCAGCCTCTCCCTGGTTTGTGCGCTGTCAGTCCCCTGAGTGCGTGTGTGTTTAGTGTCATGTATGTGTAGTTGTGTGCTGCATGCGTATGTTGATCTTTTTGCACATGCATGTTTGCGTGTGCTTGGGTCAGGTAGGGTAGTTGGGACTGTGGATGTGGAAGAGGAGGAGGGGTGAAGGACTGCTGGTTTAGGGTCTCTGCTGCTGTCAGTGTGGAGACCAGTCCCTGGTTTGACCTCTGTGGTGCCTGGCCCAAAGGAGACATGCTCCCCTACATGGGAGCGGCCACGACACTTGGCATGAGAGCAGCTGGGAGGGTGGAGATGGTGGTGGTGGACTCAGATGTACTTTGTACCAATCCTGGCTCACGCACCACCAAAAGGGAGACATTCCGGAAGGTGTCCTCTTTGGAAGCTCCTTCAGATGGGGATGTGAAGCTGCCCTCAATGTGGCTGCCCTCACCCAGTAATGGGAGTGTCATATTGAGGAAGTTTAATGTTATTGTTTATATGTTGATAAAAGTAGTGTTTGCAACCGTGTCCTAAATAAATGGCCTTTTACGCTAATTCAAGGACATGGAGTGTGTTTACTGCACGAACTATGTAGCAATGTCATCTGCTGGATGGAATATCACAATTTTAACTTTATATTCTCTAAAAGCTCCCTTGGATGAGCCCCTATATGCCAAATTCCCTGTTGTCTTGAATACCAATCCAATGCCGCACATTGATAACTCAAGGTATAATCACATGCTTTCCTTTTACATACATACTGATTAAAATGAGTGATCCCACCTGGCAGGATTATATGGATAGTGGTGACATTATACTGCTCCAAGAAACCTGGGCTGTTGAAAACCATTTTAAAATTGCCTATAGATCGTTTAGTGTATCTGCAACTAACAAAGATAAAGGGAGACCCTCAGGAGGGTTGGTAATCTAGGGAAAGACTACATTGGGAATCAACTTCAAACAAATAGAGTCTAATAACCAAGACCTCTTAGGAGTGAGGTTTAAAGGACCCAATAAAAGAGAAGTCTGCATTTTTAATGTTTACAGCAGACCGATGGTGGCAAATAAAGAATCCAAGGTTATTGAACATCTAGATAATATTATCTCAGCGCTTGACCAGAAAACCATGTTAATTATTGGAGGGGATTTCAATTGGAAATTTGAACCAATAATAGGTCTGGAAAAAATCTTTGAGTCTGAGGACAATGCTAATATTATCCCAGGAATCGAAATCAGCACAGCAGTACCATGCTCTGTAGCTGCAACACAGTTATTACGACTCACTGCTGCACATGGTCTGCGTGCTTGTAATGGGCAACTCCCTTCAGATGGCCCCAGCCAGCCAACCTTTAGGCGAGGCAGCTGTAATAGTCATTTGGACTATGTAATGGTTTCAATACCACTCTGGCCAATGGTAATAGATCTTGTAGTGGAGAATCGTTTTGAGAGCGACCATTTTCCACTCAATTTGACTGTTACCTCAGCTCTATTTAACCTGTGCCCCTCGGGACAGACTCCTCGTGATCATATGAACACCGACCCATTGCTCACTAATAACCGCAGATCAGTAAAATGGCCAACAGTATTGGGGATTTATAGTATCATTAGGAAAATGTTTGAGCTATATGTAAATTTAATGTCACCTTTCCAAAATATTCCAACACAGGATGTTCCTATCACACGCATCCATGAAAGTATGATATCAGGCCTAGGTGAAATATTAACAAAAGCCATAAAATCACTAAAACCTGGCCAGCGAAACCAGGCCAAAGGGGAAAAATGGTATGACAAAACATGCCACGATGCTAAAAAGGTACTAATTGCGGCTGCAAAACGTAATGATGTTCTATTATTGAGGGAAAAGAGGAGATTGTATAAGGCGACAATAGCAAAAGCAAAGAAATGCTGGGATGAGAACATCTGGTCTGAATTATTGGAGACCTGTAAGGCAAAAGACCAGGCATCGTTCTGGAATTTATTTGCTAGGGGCACAAGGGATGGAGCTCCTAGCAGAGATATGTTTGGGTCTCGCATTTTTCTAGCTTATACTCCCCTACTGAAAATGAGCCTACCATCAATTATGATGAGCTAGGAATAAATACTAGTACGATTGCTCTGACCTTTAGTATGGCTGAAACTATTGCAGCCATTAAGGCAACTAAACCCGGGAAGGCACCTGGACCAGATAGGATACCGGTGATTTATGGAAGCATGAAAACATGAAAACATGCTGTGGGCCCCATATATCAATTGCGTTTGTAATGATATCACCAATAATGCTGCAATTCCTGACACATGGCGGGGTGCCGAAATCGTCACCATTTTTAAAAAGGGGGAACGAATGAATCCAGCCCATTATAGACCCATTTGTTTAATGGATGTCCTTCAAAAGGTATATGCGCATCAAGTATTAAGTAAACTGAGTACTTGGATGGATGACTCTCGAATTTTAACCATGTACCAGGCAGGTTTCAGAGAAAAAATAAGCACTATCAATCAGGTTTTCAGGTTTTTATGTATCATTTGGAAATACATTAAAATAAGGAAGGCCCATCTGTATGTGGCTTTTGTTGACCTCAGAGCGGCCTTTGACCTTGTCCCCAGGGGTGCCCTGTGGGTGAGATTGAGGGATCAGGGTGTCCCTGGGGAAATTTTGAAACAGATTATTAGGCTACATGAGGCCAATTATGCAAGGGTAAGATGGGGCCCAAACGGTGAATTGACAGACCGCATTGGAATAGGGAGAGGGGTCAAGCAAGGTTGCGTGCTGGCACCGACATTGTTCTCCTTATATGTCAATGGTATACCAACCACCCTCTTGGGCTGCGAGCATGACTTTCCCAAGCTGGGTGGTGAACATGTGCCTGCATTGTTATTCGCAGATGATACTATTTTAATCTCACAGACACCGAGAGGGTTACAAAATTTACTTGATAACTTACGGTCTTACTGTGATAACAAAGGTTTGGAGATTAACTCGTCAAAAACTAAGTATATGGCGGTTAATCCCCATAAAATTTTTAGAAAGACATTAACTATTAATAATGAATTGATCAAATATGTGCATAGTTTTGACTATTTGGGAATTACTTTAGACACCAAAGTGAATTGGAAATCTCAACCTGATAAAAGTAAAAAGATTTTAATTCAAAACGTAGCCCCAATAGCCTAGAGGCACAAGACTAGTTACTCTAGAGTAATCTCCCCAGTGCTAGAGCTTTACAAATGCAAAGCCCAATCTGCATCGTTGTATGGGGCAGAATTATGGGGTCATGCTGCTAAATGTGCTTTTATGGTACAGGAGAATATCTTCTTTAGGAAAATGTTAGCACTCCCAGGGCGGACACCCATGCTCCCACTTGTTATGGATCTGAATGTACGCCGCACTGATGATCATGCAGTCCTACGCCCGCTGTTACATTGGGTCCGTCTGTGGTCAACAGATGAATTAGTAGACTATAGAGAAGCCCTAAAAGAAATTATGAAAATAAAATATACGACGCGGTTGACATGGTTGAACCATATAGAGGACTGGCTTATGAAACTTGGGCTTTACCATTATTGGACAGATCCTGAGTGCCTTACTTTGAAATGTAAAACGCTGCTAAAGGAAAGATACTGGGAGTTCCTTCTTAACTCTACCTTGCATAACCCAGAGATAGGTGTTTTAACCCACAAGTATCTTACATGAAATCAGATAGCAGATTCGAATGCTTCATGGATGAAATCTTACCACCAGTAGCAAAGTCATTGTATCTAACATTCCGTTTGGCATATTGCAGATTAAAGCAAATACCGCGAAATGGGTGCGCAGTGAGGCCAATGAGGGTGACGAAGCTCCTGAAAAATGTGATTTATTCACCTTAGGTACAAGGGAGGACGAGGCGCATGTTTTATTACTTTGTTCCGCATATATATATCAAAGGAAAAAATGGATAAAACCTATCTGCCGACTTCTGGGATTTAGATATCTCAGTGAAGCCGAGAGAGTTTAAAGAAGTAAAACAACACAATCTATTGTTTTCAGTGTGAGCAGATATCTATTCTCTGTGGGGATAGAACGAAGGAAACATGGTCTCAGACTCTAATGCTATGGGGGTGCATTTTAGATTATTCGTTGTAACTTATCAATTGGAGTAAGGGGCGGAGTTTAAAAATTGGTTTCAATCCCGTCTACAATCTGTATAACTAAATTAGTCTTTGCGCTATGATACTGGAAGTAATACCATTTATATTAAGTATTTTTTAAATTTAAGGTACATGAACATATTATCTTTTTTCTTCTTAGAAGAGTTATGAATGCATTTATGATTTTAACACCGCAAATACCTCTGACTTATTTCTAAATTATTCTAATGAATTGTGGAAAATCAATGGGCAAAAAATCGGTCCCTTCAAGTTTTGGTTTGTTATTTAAAATGTATTTAAATTATGTGTATATCTTTTATGGTTTGTCATTAACCGAAATAAAGAAATAAAGATTAAAATGATATGGCCCAGGGGCACAAACTGCCAATAATTTCAAATAATATCCTTTTCTGAGATTAAACTATTCAACGTGACGTCCTTTTTTATTAGTGCAATGCTTGACTTTTTAGAAAGCTTTACATAGGATTTAGTAGCAGGCCACGTTAGATCTAAATAAACTGACTTGCAGTGTGATATATACATTTTTGGTTTTGTAAGTTTGGAACAATCTGCACGAGAAGCACGAAAATAAAACCCACAGCCATTTTATGTGTTCATGTACAGTGCTTCAAAGTACTGTAAATGGCACAGCCTGCAGTTACCCAAATTAATGACATTCACTGTATCGACCTCGGAAGAATGAAAGGGAAAGAGGGAGTTACCAGAAATCCAATCAGTAACCTGCAGATACAAAAAGCTGTCAGGGTCAGTGCTTAAATTGTTGAACCATTGTGTCAGCTTTAACATAAAAATACAGCTCAACCGCAGCGCTGGTAAATGCACTCTAACCTGACGAAAACAAAAGCAAAATGTTCTATTAATTTACCTGTCATTTGTTTTATAAGAATACGCTAATGAACTTGTTACTGCAGCAAGAAGATATGAACGCAAGGAAAACATGCTTTTAATTGCCATGTAAAATGAGCCTGCTCCTTCCTTACAGAATAGAAGCTTTATTAAGATTAGTCAGGATGTGAGGCACCGAAACCGGGGTTGCAGCTCTTTATTAATCTATAATTGGAAAAAGAATAGACAGGAGAAACTGAGCCCTAATATGAAATTAATTCAGTCAACCTTGAAATAGAATTTAACTTTTTTAATAACAGCTAGAGTCATTAAAATAAAGTGCTATGATTTCTTGTGCTAGGAGGCATTTAAACGACTGGGGAAGTGTTAACAAATTGACTTCTGTAAGTGGCCCCGGAATTTAGCCTACGTCATTCGCAATCACCGTGAATATGACTTTGCCCAGGAGAGCTGGAAGTGATTCTGAACTTTCATCTTTTAAAATGTGTATTCTTTTGACTTCTTTCAATTCAATTATACAATGTTTGAGATAATCACACAGTTGAACTTTAATCAGTCCATGCCTTTTTTTGCAATGGGTCCTCGACTTCCAATCTTCAAGGAGAGCAAGGGAACTTGCTGCACTGTGTGAAATGGAGAGAGCAGAAATGCACCCTATCAACTAAGAAATGGTGCCCTTGTGCTTCCTCCTTGGACTGATGCACTGGGTGCTGCATAGCCTTGGTGTAATGATGCCTGATTTACAGGCAGTATTGCTTTTGTACAGAAAGGTATATCTTCCCGCACAAAAGCAATACTAAGAGGCAATTTCCTCTTGCTATGTGTGATGCGGACCATATGGATGCACCATTTGGTTGCAATCCCAGGTTTATTGATTTTAGGATTGCATCAGATTCCATTGATGGATGCACTAAAACACCCATGCACCATCCATAGAACGCCTACCTCTCCGAAAAGTAATGTAACACAGTACACAACAATCAAATTAATATATTTAGAACCATAACTAATATATTGAAACTAAAGAAATGTTTTCTTTTTTCTTTATGGACTTTTATATAGCGCAAACTTGACCCGCTATTGGGTATCGAGCTTTTCACATAGCACCAGTTGCGTTACATGAGGACACAATCACCATTTTTGTTAGGCACGGAGAGATGAGTGATTTGCCCAGAATCACAGGATGTTGAGCTTCATTCTCGAGACTCGAACCCCGTTCCCCAGATTCGATGCCGACTGCCCAAGTCGTTAGGCCAACTCCTCTTCCCAATTATGCAAGATGGCCGATGCACTCTAACACGTACCTGCTTAAACTCTTTCGCCTGAACAAATGAAAGCAGTTATTTCTTTCTGACAGAAATTGGTACAACAGCCTTCATTCACTATAATTAAAGCTATCCATCTAATTTCTTCTCTACAAATACTGTTATCTCAGCTTTATAATTTACAGACATATCTGGGCAATAATCTGTTTTTATTTTAGCAGTTTCTGAGCCATATTAAAATCAACTGGTGTCTTTTTTCTACACTGATAATGGATACTAAATCAGCGTCAGCTCCCCCAAAGAAACGGAAGCAAGCTGCCTTACAGCCGCCCATTAAATTCAAGGTTATTGATTCACAGCAAACCTCACTAAATAAGATCTTGGAAGAAAATCAGGCTATTCATGTCAACACAAATACCATCTAGTCAGATATTTAACATATTCAATGACACATTGACTCTCTTTCTATGAAGGTAGCAGACAATGAGATCAAACATTGTGGGTATACTAAAGCCATTGCAAATATGACTCCACTGGTACATCAGATTGCTCCCATTCATGCAGCTTTACTTGACTTAGAGAACAGAAACTGTCAATACAACTTACAAATCTTTAATATCCCAGAGAATATTGACGGCCAAAGCTGTCATCTCTTCTTAGATTCTACATTGCCTAAACTGCTTAATCTTAAATTTCCAGAATTAATTTCCAGAAACTAAACCCAAAACAACTTTCTTCTAAGTTCTTCTAAATCATCAGCTTCTTCTTATCAGAAACGTTGCACTAGAAAGTCCAAATCTTCTCATTGAGTGTAATAAAGATTTTATTCATCAAATTCTGAAAAAGTGACAGTGAAAACTCATTGACAGTTCTCAGATCCGCGGTCAAGACTAAAAGAATCTGGATATAAATATGGCCTTTTTGATCCTTCTACAATGTGTATATGGATGCATGATGTCTGTAAGTTCTTCTCCTCCCCCTCACACTTGATACAACTCTTAGACCAACTTGATCCTATCATTATGGAAACACAACCATCAGACTCAGTTAGCAAAGTTGTATTCCCCACTAATATTTGACGGTATTCTGATAACATAAGCAGGTATGTTTAGTCATGCTTCGAACCTCTGTTTTAAAATTTCCAATTTCTATGATGTCTTGGTTGGTGACCTCCATTTATGTTATCTGTCATGTTTGTGTTAATATATATGGGCTACGTACTTTCTACTGTCCATTACATCTCTCATGTTTCCAATCTATCTGTAACTTTCTATGGCTCATCAACAAAAACTAATGGTTGTTTCCTTGAATGTTAAGGGTGTACGACAGCCAGTCAAAATTCATAACATTTTTGAATGTTTAAAAAAAGTAATGCTGATTTTTGTTTTCCATATTCCATGTCTAATAGAGCAGCTATTCTCTTTTCACGTAAATCTCATACACAACTATTAACTCATCATCATGATTCTGAGGGTAGACTTGTTTACTCACAAGTTAAAGTCGAAAAAACACATTCTAAACTTAGTTAACATTTATACCCCCACATTAGATGAACCTTCTGTTTGAAAAATACTACTACAGAGACAGTAGGATTAGGTAATAGTCCCCGTGCCATGAGGGTGATTTTATTCTTATGCGTCACCTGTTATTGGATCACTCCTCTAAATTCAAATTCCAGCACACTTATTCCTATCACATTATGAAATAATTTTCATCTGCCACTAATCTGATTGATTTTCAGAGACTAGCATATCCTACAGACAAAGGATATACCCTATTTTCTAATGCACACTCTACTTTCTCTTAGAATTGACTACCTCCTGTCTTCTCGTCACTTATGCCAAATGATTACCGATTCCATAATACAACCTATTACAATTTCTGGTCATGCTTTAATCTCCTTCTCTCTGACCCTAACAGAGTCCGTCCTATCAAACACAGATGGAGAATGAATTCTGACATAGTTCTCAGTACACTTAATTCCCACAAATTAGCTTCTGACATCAGTGAGTACTTTCACAATATTAATCCTGAATACACTTCCAAAATTATCCATTGGGAAGCAGTTAAACATTTATTTGAGGAACCACTATAGCTATTATGAGTTATGAAAAGAAAAGCATCTATGCCTATCTTTCCACACTAGAGAAACTGATAGTTGATCTTGAAAGACTTTTCATCAATTCAAGGGATAATGAATATAAATCTCAACTTCAGAAGCTTAGATATGAATATAATCATTTGTTGAGTAAAAGAGCACAATTACTTATATTAAAACAATAATCAAACTTCCATTTGAACTTAAATACATCTGGTCGAGTTTTAGCCAACTACTTAAGTATTAAAAAAGACAAATCTCAAATAAACATTAAGAGGCAAGATTGTACCTTGCTTCTTATTACTGAACAGATATCAATGACCTTTTTTCTTTTAATACCTCTTTATATCATAGGCCTACAGTCCTCCAAGATCACCTCTTTAATAAATTCCATAGCGACTGCCAGTTGCCTCAAATTTCTGTTGTAGGTAGGCTAATTTTAGAAAACCCTATTGATATTCATGAAACTAACATGGCAATCAAATGGCAAAACTCCAAAAAGTCACCTGGTCCAGATGATAACCCTGCTGAATTCTATAACTGCTGAAATCCCAAATCTCCCCTATCCTTCTTTCACTATTCACAGATTTTCAAATTACTTCCAAAATGGGCGGATTTTTTAATAAAGTACTAATCATTGTCCTTCCAAAACCAGATAAAGACCCCTCTATAGTATCCAATTATCGTCTAATATCACTCATTAACCAAGATTTCAAAATATACGCCATAATCTTAGCTAATGGACTAACTCCTTTACTTACTTTAATTTTCCAGCCAGATCAAACAGGATTTATGAAAGTAGATTGGCAACACATAAAACTCTTCCATTGTGCCATGTTCTGTCTTCATCTAATGAGCTCAAATATCTGGTGAACCTCTTGGTGGCCTCTGATGGGGCAAAAGCATTCAATAGCGTCAATTGGCAATTTTTGTTTAAAACGCTTGAAACTTTTCATTTTGGACATACATTCTTGAAAATGGTTAAAGCATTTTACTCGGCCACCATTTATATAAACGAAACCCATTTACTTTGTTTAATTGATACAGGGGTACGCGCCAAGGATGTTCTCTATCCTCCTTTTACTTCGCATTGCCGTTGAACCTCTCTTATGCTCTTTCCAGATCAAGTAGCAATATACTGGAATTGTTATGAAAAATAATATATTCATTTTTTTGGGCTATGCTGATGATATTTTGTTGTAAATGATCCTGTTACTTCCTTACCTATTTTTCCTGATAATATTCTACAGTATGCAAATATTTATGCCGTTCTTTAAAGATAAATAATAAAACAGAATTTTCTCCATGAAACATTTTATGCAATTCTACTATGATAGCAAATACTAATATCTTCTGGTTGCCAGAGACACTAAAATATTTCTGTATTATTTTTTGTAACTCTATCAAAAGTACAATGAAAATCAATTGCTCTAAAATGTTAACTACCATAAAAGATAAATTAAATAAATGGTCAACCCTTCATTTAAATTGGTGGGGAAGTACTGAAGCACTTAAAATGATTATTACCCCACAAATTCTTTACAATTTATCTATGCTATCATTGGGCCTACCTTCAACTGTTTATACCAAGCCATACAAATTAATTACTAATTTTATTGGGAACAATACACTTGCATTTCTTAGCCTTAAAACTCTATACATTCCCAAAAAAGAGGGAGACGTTGGCTTACCTGCTATTAAAAAATACTATATGTCTCTTTTTTTATTGCACAAAGCTTATTCTTATTTCAAATATTGATCTTTTCTAATTTTCCCACATGTCTTTCACTAGAAACAAACTATAGCATATAGCATCTAAAGTACCCCAAAAAACTTTCTGCTCACCTTTCCCTTTTATGGTTGTGGATCAAAAAATAGTCTTTAGACATGAATATACAATAACCTACTATACAATGGAAGTGTATTCGGGTATTTAATGTTGCAAACTATCTTACGGCCACTCTCATAATAACTAATAATAACTAATATATATCTAATATATATCCTTTATATCCATGCATTTGGTCCCCAGTAAAAATATTTAAAGTAAAATTGTTAGATACACTAAACTGTTGACACAGTAATGCCACTCCAGGAGATTTTCAACACATATTATATAATTGTCCTTTCGTTTTTACATTTTGATGTGATGTTTGGAATATTATCACCCAGTTATTATAAATCCAAGTACCGTTATAATTTCCATTACTGATCTACAATTCTTATGCTTTTAAAAATGAGTTGTCTCCAGATGATTTTTTTGACATCCTTATTTCTACTGCAATTAAATAAATTACTTCAAATTGGAGGGATGCAAACCTATTATCTGTTAATGCTTGGTGGAAATTGAATATTTTCCTGAGATGTGGACATTCCTCATTAGTATGTACTCAAAAGGACTATTCAGTATTTATACCTAGCATGCAGCTTTCTTTGGACTCATATGTTGTTTATTGAGTTTTATATAGCGCTGGCTAGACCCGGAGGTATCAGAGCGCTTTACATGAGCAACAACAGCGAGTTACAGGTACAATAATTTAAACATTTTTTTCACAGAAATTACAAAGTAAATAACAAATCATAAGAGGCAGAGAAAAAAAGGGGACACACGAATATGAATCTAAGAATAGGTGAGAGAGGGGAAGGGAACCTGAGTGGGGATAGAGTAAAGGCAGTCCAGCAAAAGGAGAAAAAAGTTTGACACAAAAGTAAAGGTATCAGAGCGCATAACATAAGGAACAGAAACAGCGGGTAACAAGGTACAATAATGAAAAAAACATTAGTTGCATGGTTTTTACAAAGTGAGTGGAAAAATCATAGGGAGGTAGAGAAGGTAGAGGGGTACAAGAGTAGTGTTCTGAGAGATGGTGAGGGGAGAGGAGGGAACCTGAGGGGGATGGAGTTAAGGCAGACCAGAAAGAGGGAGAAAAACATTTAAGGATTGTCAGAGGGAGACAGGAGGAAAGGGGGAAAGGACAGAGGTCAAACAAGGTGGCGGGTCCGGGTCGTGGGTATCGACGGCGACCAGCAACAAAATGGCGGTATGAACAAAAGTCAAAAATCCATAAGTAAGAACCAGAGAGCAGGATTTAAGTGCGAAGAGTCAGAGGGGGGATGCAGTCAGAAAACCAAAGGCGGGTGGAAGGGTGAAGAGGCGTGCAGAGGCTCAGGACAACAGGTGCATCAGTGTTGACAATCCGCCGGGCGTAGCTCCCGCACCCCCATACCTGGAAAAGGATCTCGGGTCACATAAGTGTGGAACCGAGGCGGAGCACATCCAATCAGAAGGCCAGCATGGGGGAGGCAGCGAGGCAGCAGCGAGGACTGGGAGAGGGAGCCACCCCCAGATCGGCATGATGCAGGTGGGAGCTCGGGTCCGCTGGACCAACAGCGTTGTGGCACTCACCTTTGACCCATCTTAACGCTGCAGGTGATCAAGCATCGGGGCAGGCAGCTGCTCACGACCTAGAGGGCAAAGGGACCGTCCGGAAGAGTGGGATCTCTTCCCCGATCAGTCAGCCGCCATCTGGAGCCTTCCAATGATAACAGAGCTACGCCAAGGCTGGTCCAATCATCAGCAATCTGAGGTGACTTGCTCCGAGGGAGGCAGGGTATGTGACGGCCGCTGGAGAAAGTCAGGCCAGACTCCTCTTTAGCCAAACCAAGCGGCTCCACCGGGCATCAGTCATGTCTTCTCGATGCCCCGGAAGAGTGGAATTTCGCTCCGATCAATCCTTTGCCATCCGGAGCCATCCGATGGTGCCAGAGTCGCACCAGGGCTGATCAATCATCAGCAATCCGCAGTGATTCACTCTGAGGGAGGCAGCAGAGGCGGAAAATAGCAGCAGCGGGACGAGGAATGCCATGTCCCGATGTCCGGCTGGGTAGGTGACGGCCGCGGGAGAAACCCAGGCCAGACTACTCTTTAGCCGAACAAAGCGGCTCCACCGGGCATCAGCCATTTCTTCTCGATGTCCGCTGTCAGGATACAGGAGAAATTACGGGGAATTTAAGCCATAACGGCAATCCCTGTCCGGGAGCTCCCGGCCGGAACTCCTCACCAGACGGCCATCTTGTCGGCATATGTTAACACCTGTAAAGTAGTATATGACCCATACTATTTTGTTTAATATTTCTTATAGTAGCTCTTCTATGTTTCACATTTTTGCTTTTGTTTGTGATAATTGGACTGTTTGTATAAGTTGATGTAACTGGTTGTTTACATATTTCTACTGTGTTTGCTTTCATCTTTCATTATTCACAGCTACGGTAATAGTTTTATTAAATAAACTCTGTATCATACTTAAATGACAATATTTGAACACAGTAAAAAGTACAGACATAAAAATTATTCATATCCAATATTATATATACCCACATCTATTCACAACACAAATACTAATTAAAATGAACACATTTTCAAAAATCAAACATTATATATTGAAAATATATATGACAACACACAAAAATAAAAACAAATTTAACATGTAAAATATATTAATAATACTAGAACTCAACAACTGCCCATATTTAAATATAAAACAGAAATACTAATTAGCATCCACCGTAAAGTAGATATCTGAAAAACCACACACAAATTTACCAATACAATTCACTATAAAATATAGTTCTAATTAACAGTAGAAAAAGAGCACAAAATCCTACTTTCACACCGAAATTGGACAACTACAAGAAAAGGACACTGTGTCAGACTGCAGGAATTAAAGGAGTGAGGAAGACTTCAACAAAATAGCAAGCCAATTTCAAAAGGAAGTTTTAAAAATTAAATAAACTGCAACATAAACTAACATAATTGTAAAATGCAAATATATAATTGAATGACTAAACTCTCTTTTATTATGTACATTAATCATTTGGTACTAATGACACACTTCAGCAAAAAGGACGTACAGCACACCAAAACTTCCAACTTCTGACTTGTAAACCTGCCCAAACCCCCTAAAAGTATGTAAAATAAAAATGTTGTCAAAATAAAACCCCTTTACATTAAATATAGTCTTATAGCCCACATCCTTCAAAACACAATTACCTATATTTTTAACATAATACTAAAACAAACATTTTCTCACAAACAAAGAAAGAAAGGCCACATTACCCTAATCATGACTACATCAATGACAAGCAAAAGAAAAATCATGAGGAAATTAAATTGACAGTACAGATGTAAATATAAAATGATGAAATCATGTTTAAATTCTATTAGCAAACATAATGATATTTTTTAAAACAGTATTAATTTTAAACTCATGCTACTTTCAGACAAAATGGCTGAAAGAGCAGCAAATCGAAGAATGGCAAAAAATTGCTTTCACACATATGATACACCTACCGCCAGGAAAGCACCAAGAACGTGAATTTGAAATAAACTAAATATTATGCAAATCCTTGCTAAATGAAGGCTACAATGAGAAACAATATTGTAATTATTGTTAGGGAACACAGCCACCCCCACATAGATAGAAGTAAGGCATGTACTTCAAGATTCAAAAGTAGCAAGCACTAGTGCCTAAGAGCCCACTAATACAATTTTACAAATCATACTCCCTACAGTATCTGAACATAATTCATGTTAGCTACCAGCAAGTCCTACTTTAAAATGATGACTATCATGTAATTAAAAGCCACAAGTCAAACCCTTCTGCACCTAGATGATAACAACACATACAGATTTCAGGAAAACTGACCACAGACCATAGTAATGAATCTATCCTCCTACAAAATAATCACAAGAACAGCAGAACAATAATATTTGCAGCTGGAAACTGACACAGCCAATCACCTGGAAAACAGGTCACCTGCAGGGGCTAGTAGTGCCCCCCAACTTATCGAGACACCTCTGGGCACCACCCTTTCTTAACAGAAGCCTGAGCAGGTACCTTGAAAATTAAAGGAGATTGGATGAGCGAAAAGAGACACTGCTATGCCTTGCTGCCTGCCCTAGCCAGCCACTCATTTCCTCGGAAATGCAATGGTCATCATAGGTGTTCGTCATGGTGTGTTTGTCCGACTGGAAATTACAAGAGACACAGAGATTAGTTTTGCATCCACTGGAAGGGCCTAGAATGCTTGAGCAAGACTACAGTGTGCATGTAATCACCTGACACCTTGGAAGGACTCTCTTTTACTCTATTCATATCTTCACATGCGCTGATGCACTCTGAGGCTGATACGCTTGTATCCAGGCCACATCTCATTGGGCAAACATCTACAAACTCTAAACACCAAAAAAGCCTCACTCGACGATATACATATAGTGTACTCACTTTGCTATCAGGCCTTATGGGCCAGATTCACCTTACAATCAGGTTACACTTCCAACAGATGTGCATTCAATGCTAAGCAACGGAATGATATAACAAGTAACGGGGACACAGGACATGTACTCTCTTGAACACCGATTCCCTACGTCTTCATAGCACATTGCAATGTTGCTCAATAATCAGTGATGTTCTGTGTTCAAAGCTCCAAGTGCATCAATCCTAAGTGTCACAGTGCCTTAAAATATGTTCAAAGCACAATATGCATGTTAGCTTGGTCTGGTAACTTTGAGTAGCACAAGCAGTCTAGATCAGGTGATTCACAAGTTCACAAGCATGTGCTTCACTTAGCTTAATTGCTGGTAGCCGACCCTTGGATGTCGCTTTATTGCCGGTTGACGAGAGTCCGCTGAGCTGATGTGCTGTGGGGCTCAGGACCGGAATCGAGAAATCAGTTGGAGTGGCCTGACATGGAGAAGACATGTTTGCAGTGGAAACAGGAAACAAAGCCAATCAGGGTATTGTGCCAGGATTGGCTATTTATAGCTAATTGAAACAGCTGTTGCCAACCATGTCTCCCATGCTTCCTCTAAAACATTGAGGGTTACATAGCAATGCCATAAACAACTGCACCACGCCCAGTTAGAACATGCAGTGCGCACAAGCATTGCCTTGACACAAGCAGTCAACCATTGTCAATGGCAAACAACAGTCATAAGCAACAAGCATTGGCAGAGCACAAATCGCCATGGGCAGAAATAAGCATTGGCCAACTCAACATGCCGGTGTGATAGGAACATGATCAACCAGTGACCCCTGGCGATGGTGATATATTACATAGGACACTGATCATGGAGGTCTGGCATAAACAAACACCTAATACTTAGTCAATGTGAAATTACATATGAAATAGTACCAATTAATATACATTCAAATGCATTCTAAAAATGTATCAGTGCACTATACTATGTATAAAAAATATAACTAGGAAAAAATATTTATGTTTAATTTGTCAAAAAACATTTTCAAATATTGATGACTTAAAAATATGTTAAAAATACAATACATGGGGGGGGGGCGTGGCTTGCGCGCCGCTTCTGCATGGCGGACTGCGCTTGAGCTCCGAGGCGAGCTTTCCCGTCGGGCTGATTTATCCGTTCCCCGACTGCCCCTGAGAGCGGAAAAGGCAGCCTGCAACAGCGGAATGTGAGGGGAGCTGTTTGCTGAGGTTTTCCTGCTGCTTTTGACACCGGCTGCATGATTTGTATCTGACGCTCGTTTTCTTCACGGATGGCCGCCATTTCCTTCCCCTGACGCAGTGACATTTTCTCCTCAGGAGTGCCGGCTTCGCTGCAATGTTGCAGGTCGTGGGGGTTGCCCAGTGAGTTTCTTCTATGATGCCTGCACTTGGTAACGTTTTTGCCTATTTTATGCTATTTTCTTGCTGCTTGGCTGGGAATTAAGCTGTCTACGCGCTATTTTTCTCTCAGTGCAACTTTCTCATTCAGGTGTGGAGATTTTTTCCTGCGAACTCCGTGCTGTGCCCTCCTGATTTAATTGTAGCTTTATCATTCTTTGGCTACCTGTCTGCCTTACATATAAGTCCGCCGCTATTTTATTATAAGTGCCCATTCAGCTCAGTGTGCTGTATTTCTTATTTTGGGCTGAAGGCTGCGCAGTTTTTGCTCTTCTCTCTCCTTCAAGTGCCTATATATTTTTTCTTTGTGGTTACTCCTTCATGGCTACAAGTATGGGTCGCTCCACGAGTAACAAAGACGCTAAAGATGTTGGTACGTCACTGAAAAGACCTAAGGCGGTGTCTCCTACGCCTGAGTCTGCTCAGTCAGACACTACCTCCACGCTGGACACCATCTTAACGCGCCTTAATGAGGTGCATGATATTGCGCAATCCACGAAAACTAACACGGATTTATTACAAGTGGAGGTGTCTGCTATCAGGAATGACTTTAAAGCCCTCTCTCTTCGTGTATCTGCTACGGAATCACGAATCAGTTGTGCAGAGGATGGTATGCATAAACAATCCAGATCCCTCAACCACTTGGAGCGCTCAATGGCGGCATTGCGCAGAGACCTAACTGAGCAGGAGGACCGTAATCGTAGATCTAACCTACGCATTTTTGGGCTGCCGGAAGATTCAGAGAAATCATCTTCATCTATGAAAGAGTTCTTATCCCATTGGATTCCGGATACCCTACAAATCTCTTTCCACAGAGACTGAGATAGAAAGAGCACATCGTGTTCCAACGTTTCGGTCTAAGACAGCTACCCAGCCAAGAGCAATCATTTTTAAACCATTGAGGCATCAGCATACTGAACTGATTCTCTCTCATATGCGGAAAGCTAAACAAGTCATCTGGGAAGGGCATCGGATCTCAATTTCTCAGGACTTTGCCAGAGATACGGTTATAAGGAGAAAAGGCTTCCTGAATCTTCGTAAACGTCTTTCTGAGATGGGTATTCCCTTCTCGTTTTCTGGTCCATCGAAATTCCGCATTACTTATAAAGGACGTTCTAGAATTTTTGAGGAACCGGCTGATCTAAATACTTTCCTGGACAACCAGTTGGAGTTAGAGATGGAGATTCAAAAAGCGACTTCACAGTCTCCTGGTGCCTCGGGCACTTGAACTGTCTTCTTCTTATCTCTGGATGTATCTCTCTGCATGTTTGGTTCTCTCTTCTCTCCTGTTGTGCTTATGGGCCGACCTTATTGTCCATACCTGTTCATGATATTCTTCTGTTCTTCTTATGTTCACACTCATTTCTGTTCTATCCTTCTTTCTGACATTCATACTTGTTTGTTCCCTTTCTCACTCTCTTTCTCATAGTACCTCTTAATATCTCTTTAATGTGTTTTTCTCCCCCTATTTTACTCCGCTTCTTCAACTTTTTGTTCTTTCTTCTTACTCATTTAATCGTTTCTTCTATGATGTTCTTTTACTTGTCTTCCATTATTCTTATTTCTCATCTCTGTCATCTTTTCTTTCGACTTCCTTCTCCATTTCTTGGATGCTCATCTCTTCAAAGTTACTTTGCTTTTTCTGTGTGGAACATTTTCTATTCTTCTTTTTTCTCTTTGTTCCTCCTATTCTGATATTTTCCTACTTTTCTTCTCTCACATATATAATGTTTTTTTATATATAGTTATAGTGTATTCATTGAATATGTAGTTATTCTTTTTTTTTAGGATATACATATTGCGTGTCATGCATTAATCTACTGGTCATGATTTTCCTCATGCTTTTCTTTTTCTTATCAGGTTTTTCTAATAATATTTCGTAATATAGCTATGTTTCGAGCCATTGACTGCTTTATATGTGCTTATACAATATCTCAGTTAGAGTATAATTATTTACGTTATTAAGCTGCTTGGCGGGACTGTTTTTTGATTGTTACCAGTTTCTTTTTTCCTGCCATCCGGATATTATAGTTTTTGGGGCTATTGTTATCAACTGTTTGTTCGACTAGTACGGTTCCTTACTTGCCTTTCCACGTTCTCCCTGATATGCTGTCGAAGTCTTAGTGCTATTATATGCAGTTATAAATTGCTTATTCACTATGCAGTTTTCTTTTGTAGGATTTAAATTTTGTTTGCCATGCTGTACTCTAGTGTTCCTGCTTTACATCTTGCTGATTATTCTCCTTAGAATTTGTTCTATTATATTTGGTACTATAACTATGTTTCTCTTTATTACACTGTTAACTAAATGTGTTTATGTATTTTATTAGATATAGTTTACTTATTTCTCTTATTCAGTTGTTGTGCGCTGCTACTTTTGTTTCTTACCAGTTCCCCTATTCCTGCTATTTGGTCACCATATCTCTTTCGGGCTATTGCTATTACCTATTTATTTGCCTAGTACGGGTCCCTTACTCGCCTTTCCACGTTCTCCCTAATATGATGTTGGTCTCTTTTAGGCCTTCCCTCCTGCTTCTTCTCTCCCTCCTTTCTTTTCTCTTTTCTTCTCTTCTCCCTTTCTCTTTTTCTTGGATTCTCCAAATTTACCCGCCTACTGTGGTTCTTTTGTTTGATGATTGGCTCCTTGTAGTTCTGTCGTTGGTCTTGTTTCTGTTACCCATGTTGTCTTTTTTCGATTTTTATGTTTTTCCATGTCGGGTTTGAATGTGTTATCCCTTAATGTTAAGGGGTTAACTCACCCGGTGAAGAGGTCAAAAATTTTAGATTATTGTAAATCCTTGTCGTCTGATTTGGTTCTTTTTCAAGAGACCAAGCTCACTAACAAAGAAGCGTTGTTTTTGAGGAAGGAATGGGTTTCGGATGTTTGTTGTTCTGATGCCCTGGGTAAACGAAATGGAGTTATTATATTAGTCTCAAAGAATTCTGGGTTATCGCTCCTTTCTTCTGAGCATGACTCTGAGGGTCGTTGGTTATTATCTAAATTGTCGAATGGTCAGCATGATTTGTATGTGATGAATATGTATGCACCTAATATTGATGATTCGTCCTTTTGGAAATCGGTTACCAAAAAACTAAATGACACCCCGCACTCTGGCAATCTTATTGTTGGTGGTGATTTCAATTTACCAATGGACCCTCTGTTTGACAGGAATTCTGCATTCCAGTTTCGTCCTCCTAAATCCCACAAACAAATGCTTAACATGTGTTCCATTACTCAGCTTCAAGACATTTGGCGTCTTCATAACCCCACTGGTAGTGATTTCTCTTTCTTCTCTTCGCCTCACTCTTCCTTCTCTCGTATTGATTATCTCTTAGTTCATTCTTCTCTTGTTTCATCTTCGTCTTCTCCGCTTATACATCCTATTTTAATCTCTGATCATGCTGCGGTCACTTTTACTTTATCATCGTTTGCCCCTCGTTCACGAGCTCGCTCGTGGAGATTGAATACCGAAGTTTTACATGATTCTTCTCAGGTTGCTGAATTCTCTGAAGATATTGATACCTTTTTTCGTGAGAACGAAGGCTCTGTCTCTTCCCCAATTGTTTTATGGGATTCCTTTAAATGTACTTTCCGTGGTCAGGTCATTAAATGTATGTCCAAACGTAATTCGGCTATTAAAAAAGAACTTACGGACTTGTCGTCTGAAATAAAGACTTTGGAAGCTTCCTTCAGGCATTCTAAGGATCCAACTTGTTTACAACAAATAAAGTTACTTAAATACAAATATAATACCATTGTTACTAAAAGAGCCTATATTGGGGTACAAGCTCAAAAATCAAAGAAGTTGCTGTTAAAAAATCGAGCTGGGAAAATCTTGGCTGCTACACTAAAATTTCAGGACTCTTCTTTTAAATCCTCGCAGATCTCTTCTATTACTGACCACGCCGGTTCTACAAAATTCCAACCACAAGAGATACTGGAAGTCTTTCGTGATTTTTATAAAAAGTTGTATACTCCCTCTAATCAGTCCTCTTTTGACCAGTGTCAAGCCTTTTTAAAATCGGTTCCGATTCAGTCGTCTCTGATGCTGATCGCTCTTTTTTAAATAAACCGATTTCCCCCGACGAAATCGAGTCTGCGATTAAAGCTACTCGGTCTGGTAAAGCTCCGGGTCCTGATGGGTATCCAATCTTATTTTATAAAACCTTTCTCCCTACACTTGTCCCCACATTAAAATCTGTTTTTGACTCTTTTATTAAAGATGGGTCTGTATCGGGTACGGCCGCTGAAGCTACTATTGTAGTGCTCCCGAAAGAGGGGAAAGATCATTCGGATCCTAAAAACTTCCTACCTATCTCTCTCCTTAACATGGAAGCAAAGATTTTTGCTAAAATACTGGCCAAAAGACTAGAATCCTTTGTCCCTCTTCTTGTTCATCCTTCCCAAACTGGATTTGTGAAAGGCCGTCTTGCGCGAGACAATATCCGCACTTTCTGTCATGTTCTCGGTGTTGCCAAACGCTCTCTACTTCCTGCCGCGGCCTTGGCCCTTGATGCGGAAAAGGCTTTCGACAAGGTTTCTTGGCCGTTTCTTCGTGCGGTTTTATGCGCGCACAATCTTGGTGACTCTTTCATTAATATGATTATGTCCTTATATTCTCAACCCAAAGCTAACATTAGAGTTAATGGTGCGACGTCTTCTTTTTTCAATCTCAGTCAGGGCACTCGACAGGGTTGTCCCTTATCCCCACTCTTCTTTTTATTATCCATTGATCCTCTTCTTCGTTTGATTGACCTACATCCTGATATCAAGGGTTTCTCTTTTGGCCCTCACTGTATTAAAACTGCTGCATACGCAGATGATGTTCTTATTTTTTCGGATGATATCGCTCTGGCAATCCCGGCTATTTCTAACATCATTTCTCTATTCTCTTCGGTTTCAGGATATACCCTAAATAAAGACAAGACGGAAATGTTCCCTTTAAATGCCTATTGTTTCCCCTCGCATATGGGATCAGCGGGCTTTAAATGGCAGTCTACACACTTGAAATACTTAGGGATTTATTTTTGTTCTACTTTGACTACCACTATTGCCTATAATGAATCTCAGACTATACTTAAAGTGCGTCGTCTTTTGGATACATGGTCTCCGAAACATATTTCTTGGTGGGGTCGCCTCCAAACTCTCAAAATGATGATCACGCCGATTATTAATTTTGTTTCATCCATGCTGCCGATTAAACTGTCAGATTCCTTTTTTCGCGAAATCGATATTCTGACTTCTAAATTTTTGTGGAATGACAAACGTGCTCGACTTGCCTACAAATTTTTGCGTCGTCCTTGTGATATGGGAGGTTGTAATTTTCCTGACTGGGAGAAATATCAGACTGCTTTTTTGGCGTCTCAAGGTGCTTTATGGTTTTCTCCGCCATCTCTGCATGTTCCTTCTTGGCTACTCATAGAACAGCATTTAGCATCTCCTTTGCCTACTGCCTCTTTTTGCACTGCATCCACTTTGCATATCCTATTTTCCCGGTCTATAATTCTTGATACAATTGCGGCGGTTAGGAAAATAGACAAGAAGGTGGCAATTCCGTTGCATAAAACCAGGTGGACATCTATCTGGAGGAATTCCAAATTTAAGCTTATCATTTCTCCCACCCTCATCTCCTATTGGGCAGACAAAGGAATCTCTCTTGTTAAACATTTATATGGTGCTTCTGACGAACCATTACCCTTCTCTACTTTGGCTCAGAACCATTCCTTAACAAATCTTGATTTCTATACTTTTCTTAAAATTAAGGTGGCCATTGCTAAAGTTCGTCTTCATCCTTCTTCTTCTACTATCTCACTTTTTAATATTTGGATTAAATCTGGTCATGTTGCCTCCAAAATTTATAAATTTTTGTCCTCTGCTTCACTCCCTGAACAGACGGTTGCTCATCGTAAATGGTTACATCATTTTGATCATGCCACTACAGAACATATTTCCTCTGAAACTTGGCAATCAATTGGTAAATTCTCTCTTCGTAATAAAATCGCACCTTCTTTAATGCAGTCTAAGTTTTTTTCTATTAATCTTCTTCATTGGACGCCTGTACGTCTTCACTCACTTAACCTTAAAGAAGACAACTTATGCTGGAGCTGTGGCCTGTTGGCAGGCGACTTTCCTCATATGTTTTTTCATTGTTCCTTGCTTCAACCTTTTTGGAACCTCATTCAGAAACATCTCTCTCTTATCTTTGGTATTGAGCTCCAACTTTCCTTCCCCGTAATTTTATTAGGCCCACTGGCTGCCCCTACTCCTCTTCCTTTAGATCCATTGGAGTTACAGTTGTTGGATCTTCTCCTGACTGTAGCGGTGAAAATTATTCTTATGGAGTGGAAATCCTTTTCATCGGTTTCCTATCATACGTGGTGGGCTTGGGTCTCCTTTTTACGTAGTGCTCATACTTCGGTTGATCAAGCTCACCTCTCTCCATCTATCTCTAGTGGGGTTTGGAAAGCTTTGGATGATTATATGGAATTGTCTTCCAAGGGGTTGGTTCCTCAATTTCCTTTTGATGTGTCTGTCTAATTGTTGTCTGGTATTTGGTCTCTAGGCTGGGTTAGTCCTGTGGGAATCCTTCTTCTCTCTTTTTTCTCTTCTCTCTTTACTGTCTTCTTTTCCTACTCATTCTCTCTTTACTTTTTCTCTTTTTCTCCTCTCTTCCTCTTTCTGTTTCCTCCCCTATCCCCTTCTCCACATTTGATAGTGATACATTTGTTTTAATGCCTTGGTAGAGGTTTTTACTTGAATGAAATCTATAGCTCTCATGGGCTATTGTTCATTATATATATATAATATCTTGATTTTCCTATCAATTTTAGCCCTTTTTGCATATCTCTATTGCATCGATTGTATCACTTGTATTGCATTGTATATTCATTATTCTTACCATTATTCTCATCAATAAAATTTTCTTGAAATCAAAAAAAATACAATACATGGGAAACTGTACCAAACAACTATATACAAACATTGTAAACTATAAAACGTGAAAATGGTGTATTTTGCTTTCTGTCGGCTGCTTCTTGTGAGGAAAGACATCTATACTCCTCTACTCAAGGTACCCTTTAATTTTGGGCTGCTGTGCTATACTCACCCTTCACCGAGAAGCTGCCTGTACCTGCCTGACTCTAAAAAGACAGCAGCAATCTCCTCTTTCATGCCTCGTCTGCACTCTTGCCTCAATATTTGTTTTTTGTGTATAGTGGAGAATTAACTTACCAGCGCTTCTTCATTGGTTGCCCCTTGTTCCGCTGTAACTGCTCAATCGCTCACTTTGGTCCGCATTTGTAGAGTCCCCGAGTGCTTTTCAGACAAGATGGCGCATAGCACATGTTAAGATCGTACCTTATCTGCGATAGTGCTCCTAACAGCATTTGATGTATTATGTCAGCGGGATCCCAGGCAACTAACCCAGCGATCCATCTGACGCCTGTGTGTCTAATGCCTTGTAGCTGCATCTGTTCATAACCTGCCATACCTGCCTGTCTCAGTGCCTGACCGTAAAATGGAGGATGTTGCCTCACACCCACCCCACTGATTGTGTTGCGCACAGTGCTTAGCCTCCACAACAGGATAGCTCGTTAAAGCAGGGCAGGCCCCTTAATCACAGCACAGCTTCAATGCATTACTGCAGTAGCGGCACCGGATCAATTGCAACTATGCCTGCATGCCTCAAGGCCTGACTCTTAAAAATGAGGGTTTTGCTTAACAGCCAAGTCACTGTGTGTAGTGTACATTGTGTTAAACCTTTTCTGTAGGTAAGCTCTCTAAAGACAGCGCAAGAAACCGCAAGCACAGCGCAAGCTCAAAACCTTATTGTGGGGATGAAAGGACTGTTTTCAAAATCAAGTGTCTACTTCCAACAATTTCCTGTGTTTACCAACATCAAGCTGCATAGCTGCAGCTGATAGTCCTTATAATTCGACAACACCAATCAGTAACAATAAGGTAGAGCTACTCTTTACTGGCTGTGTCTGCCACATATCTGTAATAACAGCTCTTTGCCGAGAAAGATCCTGTAGGTGACAAAACTACCCACCGTAACTGTTCCCTACTCTGCAAGGGGTAGCTGCATTAACCAAGCCTTAACTGTCACTCAGAGCAGGGCGAGTTAAAATTCCAACAAAAAGAGTGCATTTAATGGTGTTACCAACAAAAAGAGCTCAAACTTCTAAATTACTGTGGCCCAGTTGCCATTCCTTCTGCTGGTTACACATCCAGCACCACCATGGTGGACAAAGACTCTAAAGCACACTACAAACGCTCCAAAGCTGAACCGTCTCCATCTGACTCTCCTATCAAGCAAAAGGCATATATGAATAGCACGATGGAAATGATCCTAAAAAAACTGGCGGATGTTCACGACCTAGCAAAATCAACCAAACAAAACACGGATGCTATGCAGCTTGCGTTGACTGCCATCTGGGCTGACATGAACACAATCAGCTCTAAAATCGATGCCGCACAACAGAGAATCAGCGATGTAGAGGACTCCTCGATTCGCTCCAGCAAAGATATTATGTCCCTCCTTGCCATCAGCAGCAGTCTTAAAAGACAAGCAGCAGAGCTTGAAGACAGGAATAGGAGAGGTACATTAGAATTTTTGGAATGCCTGAAGGGACAGAGGACTCTGCAGAGTCTTGCATTTCCTACTTAGAGGACTGGATTCCTCAGATCACGGGCATAACATTTCACAAGAAACTAGAACTGCATCGAGCACACAGGATACCTACAGATAACTCAGCTGCAAGGAAATCTATTCTCCCATTCATCTGCAAGCAGCTGAGATATCAACACACGTAGGCCATTCTCAACTTTGCACGCAAGAACCGTCAGATCACTTGGAATGGTCAAAAAATAACACATGACTAAAAATCTACTGTTGACACAAGAAAGTGTTCCTCATGCTAAGGGACAGGCTATGGGAAATAAACATCCAATTCTTATTTGCTGGTCCCTAAAGATTCAAAATCACATCACAGAGAATGGTTGGCTCCACTTCTTCAATGACCCTATGACCTGTCAAATTTCCTAGATGGCGCAGTCACACAGGGCATGGATCATGTTAACTCCTTCCCTGACAAAAGGAAATCATAAGATCCTTTTTTTCATTCCCAATTACTTTCCTCTATAACACAGCTAATTTTTGCCTATTGGGAGGGAATTCTCTTCCATAGCTTTGAGTATATGCGGTCTGTCTTATTGCTCATCTGTACTCAGGTTTACGTTTTCCTACTTAATATGTATACTTAGGCTTATTGTTATCTCACCTTGGGTGGTTCAGTTGTACTGTCCGGATATAACAGATCTTGTCAGTTTCTTAATACAGAACTAGAAGCTTACGAAAAGCACCATGGTCACTGTAAAACCTCACAATGAAATGTTTTAGATCTCTTGTTACAAAAATGTTTTAGATCTCATGTTGAAAAAATGCTTATTGGTATCTCACTCTGGGTGGTTCAGCTGTACTGCTCAGATATAATAGCTCTTGTCAGTTCCTTAACACAGAACTAGAAGATTACGAAAAGCATCATGGTCATTGTAAAACCTCACAACGGATAGTTTTTGTTCTCATGTTACAAAATCAAGTTTTAGTTAGTCCTTCGAACACGTACTTGTCATTTACACTTTAGAAGGTTATCTAATGTTTAATCAATGTCTTTCTCCAAGTTGACGGATTGGCGCTCCTGCCGTCGCACCTCTGACATTCGATGTCCTCTGGGATAGGGAGGAGCAGGAGGGTGTAGGAGGGATTGGAGGTTCGGGGGTGCTTGTTTTTCATATTTGTTTTTTCATTCTCCTTTCATTATCATTTTTATTTTCATTTTTGGCCTATTCTTTTGCTCAATTTCCCTTAGAAGTGAAACCATCAGTTCTCCACCTAGACACGTTGATCTACCTGCTTTTAAACATTTCCTATTAAGAACTTCCTTGGGCTTATCACGAATCAGGAGACACTACTGAACTTAAGCATTAGTATCATCGTAAACTCATGTCAAATCTTTACTACATGCACATACAATGACACATACCTTCACTGACAACCTCAATATTGTTTCCTTGAATGTGAAGGGTCTTTACCACCCGATTAAACCTCGGAAAATTATAGACTACCGAGCAAAGACCAAAGGTGACATTTTATTGTTACAGGAAACAAAACTATCTAGCAAGGATTCACAATACATCAAACATAACTGGATATCGCATGTTTCATGCTCACCAGCGGAACACAAAAATAAAGGTGTAAGCACCCTAATAGCATAGAAATCCAACATAACCCTTGAAACATAATCTCATGATGAGAAGGGCAGACGCCTAATCACTCACCTGCACAGAGGAGATGAGTCCACATATGTCGTAAACATATACGGTCAAAATACTGACAAGCCCAATTTTTGCAAAAACATATCCAAAAAGATAGAGTGCCACCCCAAGACGATCTAACCATAGTAGTCAGTGACTTCAATCTCCCACTAGACCCTAAAATAGACCGCCAATCCACTTGCAAATACCACCCTACAAAATCTCAGGGCGTTGTACAGAAAATTTGCTCTAAATATAATCCTACAGACTCTTGGCGCCTTCAACACCCTGACTCTAGGGATTACTCATTTTATTCAACACCACATAACTCATATGTGAGACTTGATTGTACACTTATCTCGGGCTCATTTACACATCAATTTGTCCATACTAATATTTCACCTACACTTGTGTCTGATCACTTATGCATTCACACTATGTTAGCTGTCAGCCACTCTAAACCTCCAATTAAAAGATCCTGTTTCAACAACAATGTTTTAACAGATCCCAATGACAAAAAGAAAATCGAAGATGCGATTACGGATTATTTTAAAAATAACAATCTCCCAGAGACAAATGTCTTCACTCTCTGGGTTGCATTGAAAGCGGCAGCTCAATGAAATCAAAACGAATATCAACCAAGGTTATAATGCAGAACTAATTAAGCTAGAACAGGAGATTAAACATCTGGAATTATCGCATGCCAACTCTCTAAACAATATTATTCTCAACCAATTTACACAAAAGAAGTAAGAGTACAATATAACTTTAAGTGAACGTGCAGGGGTATGGATAAACAAATTTAAGGGTCTCAAGCTCTCCGAAGCTAGCAAAGCGGGTAAAATGCTTGCCTCTTATCTCAAACACAAACAAAACCAACATAGTATTATATAAAACAAAGATGCAAACAACCAAACACATACTAAACCTAGGGATATTTTAAACTGCTTTAAAAATATTACAGTGCCCATCCCTTATCTCTGAAAAAGCATTTGCCGATCTCGCAACTGATGAGAATTAAAAGAATAACATCACAAAAGGAGGATTGTGAACAATTGATGGATAATCAGTTGAAGAGATATAGGTCCAGAGGTTATCCAGATTCCACTCTGTGTGAGGCAAGAACGACAGTGTCCAATAAAAAAAGAGAAGATCTCTTACAAAAACAAAACAAACCCACAGCGAAAAAGGAGGTGTTTGTTTTAAAATACTCTAATCAAGCTTCACAAATCAAAAGGATCATCTGCAAGAGATGGGAACTTATTGAAAATGAACCTGACTTTCACGGAATTATCACAGGAACACCCCTATTTGCTCACACTCAGGCTCAAAATCTTCGAGAATTGTTGAAAACACAGAGGAAAGATACATCGAGAGAATGGAAGGGGATGAGGAAGTGCCACAATTGTGGCCAATGTGGGAATGTAATCACAGGGAAGGAATTTCAACACCCGCACACTGGAAAAACTATTCCCTTAAGGCATACCTCCGACTGCACCACTGAGAATGTCATATATGCAATCAAGTGCCCTTGTGGACTGACTTACTTGGGCAGAACAAGTAGAAAAATAAAAACACGGATAGTGGAGCACAAGAGCCGCATACGTAACAAAAACACGAATTCAGCACTAGCAGCACATTGGATCAAGGCAGGACACACCATTCCACAGTTAAGATTCACTATTCTTGAATGCATCACACCACACACAGGAATTGACATTAATACCACACTGTCACGTAAAGAGACACAGTGGATTCTCATGTTAGGGACCGTAATCCCTGGGGGTCTCAATGACCATTATGAGCTTTTGTGTTTTCTGTAAAAATGTTTCATAGAACATTCACATCAAGCATTAACACTATGATCTTTTGTGTTTTTCATAGAAACGTTTTTTATCAACATTAAAATGAGTGATTCAAGATTGTGAGGGGTATTTAACATATTTCATAACGACTATTTATTTTTTTATTTTTCTTATTTTTCTTATCATTTCACACTTATGGTTCTTCTTCTTTTTTGTTTAATTATTGGGCTCGGGGGCTGAATAAGGAGCGCCATCTTGGATAGGTCACATTCAGAGTCCTATGTCGATGTTGTTTGTCCAAGCATAGGGCGGTACGCCGTCCTCTCTGTTAGATTAAGTTTGGCTACTGACTAATGGCTCCGGAAACACACGAGGAGCGGTTAGACCTTTTTGAGCTGCACGCTTTAACTAAGAAGGTAGGGGGACCTCTTAAATTCATTTAGAACCATTTAGGATTCATGACACATACCCCGTTATTTATTTACTTAATCGTGTTGGTTTCAGATACTTCATAAACACGAAGGGGGTGATTACCAATTTCGAGGGTTCTGATCTGACCATGGAGTGTAATTGAGGCAGAATTGTGAGTATTGAGCCCGTTATTTTTAGTGTGACTCGAATTAACTTGTTGAGGACGGTTAGACATTAGCATTTTGTTCATTTCAATAGGAAGAGAAGTTCGCAGATTGAATCTTATGAAATAGACCTTCTGGTCTTTTTTCCTGGACGTCATAAGGTATTTTGCCCGTATTTTATGTTAACACACTTCACTTGTGTGGCACTGAGTAGATTCAGATAACTTTGGGAATTTTATTCACTTTAGTACACAAGGGTACTCAGTTTGTTTTCGTTTTCATGGTTTCTTTGTATTCTTGTTTCTCACGGTGGGGACACATAGGTTTTCTTTCATTCTTCTTTTGTCGTTTTGCGGTATGATAAACCCACAGTAGCAATTTTACAATTGATGGCAACTGAATTATGCTCATTACTATTATGAATTTCAACTAATTATCATTACAATGGTTTTCTGTTGTAGATTCGCTTTCTGACTGGCTCCGAGGAGTTTAAACCTCACTAATGTGGACATTCATATATGATTTCCCCTGATGAAGGGTTCTGAATGAACCCGAAATGCATTGGGTTATGGATGATTGTTTATGCATTTAAATGTGTTACATACTTTTCAAAAACAGAGACATTGATGAGTTTCTTGATATGTATCACCTTATAATTGATTTGATTATTAGACTGTTGTAATATTGGAAACAATTTTTGAAGCATTTCTGAGTAAAAGAAGCTTTTTGAAGAATTGTGATTAATAACTTTTGTTCATAAAAATAGGCCTTAGCGCCAGCAAGCTGTGCATTGCTTCAGTCTTGGGGTTTCCTCTAGACTCATACATAAGCATCGTCCCCGGGTGACAGGTACCTTCACCCATAGCACTGCACGCAAACATTTGATTACACTCGTGAACATTTATTATAAAACTTGAGAAATAGGTGTGCAGACCCACCCATATTTACATTGTCTTAAAAATATTTATGACACCCTATATCAGAGCTTTCCAAACTCTGTGGCGCGACACAGTACTGTGTCGCCTGCCATGTGTGAGTGTGTCGCACGACGATGTCTGAGGGGGGCAGATTAGGGTGAATGCTCTCTGGGACATTTGCATTGTGATGCAGAACGCGGAGAAAGGAGAGGCGATGCGCATTAAATGCCCTGTCAGTCCACGGAGCCGCCTTTGCTCTCCATCCCAGGCGTTTGGAACTGTAAGTTTATAAATTTAAAAACTCTCCATTAAATTGTATCCCCTGTGCGCCATAGAAACAGAGAACCCATCATTAATAACTTGTCCCATATCCCACGATTTGTTAACACAGGAAAACTAACACTCTATTTCAGGTTTTGTAGGGCCTGCAATTTAAGCACTCTTAAACCAAAACCCCATTGTCTGTCATGAACAAGCTGGAGCAGTAGCTTGGAGATTGAGGAACAAGTGTGATTGTCTTTCAACACTAAATGCAATTGCGTATTCACAGCCCCCTCTCCCCCTAAAGAAAAAGCAGCTGCCCCTCCCTCCCCATACCTTGAACTCTTGTAACCTCCTGTGACATCTGAGAGAAGCCCGAACGGTAACTGCTGGGAGAGAAATGTGTGCCGGCAAGGAATGTGGAAGGAATACGCAGGAACAGGGCGAGGAGGGAGAGCTTTCTCACAACACAGCCTGAGTTTGGAAAGCTGTGGAAGGTACAACATGATTTTACAATTGCTAAGCAGATTAACTGTCCGCATGTTACAGGTTTGTCCTGCGGTGGTTCCCGTCCCTCAGCCCTCATAGACTTGTGGGGGTGAAATTTTTATTCCTCACCTTTTTCGATCCACTCACAGCACAATATTCACTCTTACAGCTCTCTATGCGCTGAAAAATAGGTGCCTGTCCCTGACCAGAAGGGAGGGACAGAGACCCTGGAGGGGGTCCTATGCTTTGCAAGGTCAGTGCTCCTTCCGCTTTGGAGGCGACAATAACATAGTCTTAAATTAAACAGCCCTGAATGGGTGAATGGATGCCATGCTGGGGTCCTGTCTGGGAATATGCCCTTGGTTTTTATAAGTTCTTCCGTTGAGCACATTTGACTGTGAGAGACACAGGGAGAGTAAGATCTGCCCAGGACCATAGTGCCAATATCAGCAACATACCCCTCCTGCACAGCAGAGCAATTTGATAATAAAGAACACACAAGACACATTGTTTGTTGGAGAAAACATTGCTGCAGGCTTTATTTGCATAATAAATATGTGTCCTTGTGTAACTAAACTGGTGCTATGTAAAGCGCTCTGATGCCCGATATATTCAGGCCTAGTTTGCGCTATATATTAATCTTTACCATCGATTTATCTTTTGACTCTGTTCAATGCTCTGTTGCCTTATTAGACTTAAAAGCTTGACAGTTTCAGAGAGCTCATCACATTCACTCCCATGTGCCAGCATTAAAAAAACAGACCAGGTTGTTAATTGCAACACCACGTGACCACAGTTCTTGGGCCCTGTCTTCATAAACTAGAAATTCAGCCTCTTAGACCCCGCTATGATACTCATCACCCTCCATGACAAGACTCTGGCAAAAATGGTGCGCTACCTATATTTCCTACACTCTTTTGATATGAATTCATTTTCACCTGCTCCCTTTTACTGGGCAATTTACAAGACCACATCCGGCTCATGATCAACACTGGGGCCCTAGACAGTTATGCTGCATGCTGGGGGGTGGTTTTGTCACTTAATGTCGGATCTCAAGGGTCTGAACAAGATAGCTTAAAACTGCACTCTGACAGAAACACGTTGAAATCCCCTATTAAGACTCCGCAAGATGCTCAAACTGAAAATCCTTGATCATCTATCTGTTTTGAATTATTGTTGCCTACTGACATGTCAAATAGAAGACATTTTGTGTGTTGCCTACTAAATTATGCACAAAAAAGCCAAATACAAAATGTAAAATTTTAATAGACTCTGTAAATATGAGGGAATTTGAAATTGGAAGCTAAAAAGAACACTGCTAACCTTAACTAGATTTATGGGAGCATCAAAGTTCAGGAAAGAGATTCTAGTATGAAACATTGGTGTGCGCATTGCAAGCATAAAAGACAGAGTGATATGCTAGAGCAGAGCTTTCCAAACTGAGGTTCTTCCTTGCACTAATAATTAAATTTGTATTAGAAGCCAATCTGGAGGGGGTGCTATGTGATGTTGCTGTTGAAACCTATGGTGCGTTGATCTCTCCGCAACGTTGTGTAGCTAAGCTTGCAGGGCTCTTGTTCTGAGATCCCATCTGTTAATAAAAGAAAGGGCGTCATAGCCCCTGGGCTGATATTATGTTGCTTAATGTATTTCTGCCTCCATTATTACAATGCTTGTGTTCCAAGTTCTAAGCCTGTGACGACTCTGAATTATGTTCCTGCATTGTATTTATGTTGTTATCATTTGCCAACTTGAGCTGTGATTGAGAGGCATAGTTACAGAAGAGTGAAAAGATAAAAGTAAAGATCCTTAGAATATTATGTTTTTTGAAACAGAGAAGCAGATGCACAGTCATCGCTGGGATTAGTCATCCTTCTTATCTTCAACCCTTTGAACGTTTTTACGATTTATAGTGCTTCACAGAAACTCATTGATAAATCTTGCACTTTTGTGCCTAACAGACCAGGGGCTGACCAGGCTACTCCAAATTTCAGAAGATACTTTTCCATTAATGTGAATCGTGTAGTCACAGAAGCAAGCTGCCTCAGTTCGGCTTCTGTACTTAGTAAAACAATTATCCCTTCCCTAAATTAGACAAAAAAAAGAACAAGGGTGGGTTTTTCAAGAGTTGATGCAGCCGGGCTAGGGTGGCCTTCTTGGTCCTGGGCTGTCTCAATTCCTTGAGCTGTCCTCATGATGTTCCATCATGTCAGCTGGGTCTTTCTTGGATCATGCCACTCCTCCTGGCAGGTACAGTCCAGCTTCTTGTGCATGCAGGTAGGCTTCCTTTGCTCTGCTTGTCAAATAGCAAGACAGTTCTGTAGGTAGTTTCTCGACCCTCCAACTCTGGTTGTTTGTACATTCCGAAAGTCCCGTTTCAAGAATGCTGTTTTGTTTTTTTGCTGTTAAGTAAATTCTTTGTTTATATTTATGACTTTCAAAATAAAATTGGTTGAGATTCCATCTCTGTGTTTACTGCTTACTCTTCCAGTGTAAATTCATTGTCATATAGCTGGGTCTGAACTGAGGGGGTGATTTTGTTTTTGTGCCGTAAATCACAGCGGCATGTGTCAATGTGTGGATGATTATATTCTTGTTTCAGGGCGAACCCTAACCTTGCTTACACCCAGTTTTGCCAGTCACTGTCTTTGTTAGAACATATTCGCAATTGCTTTATTACCCTTCCTGCTTTCTCAAATTTGCTTAAAAATGCACCATTTGCCTACTATTTTGACAAAATGTTCTCGAGGGAGCCCCCCTTAGGTGGTTCGGCCTTGCTCGCTGCGCTCGCTCGCATTACTGTGTTACAAGATGAAGATTGTCTAAAAGGTGTGTCACCAACATGAAAAGTTTGGAAAGCTGTGCCCTATATAGTAACAATCAGGATTTTAATCTGCAAAAGTGCTCATACTACCTGGGTAGATTGTACCTCCCAAAACTTACCAAATCTGATAGGCTTGCACTTGGTAAACCAATAAGTGATTCAGAAGTGTCTAAGACCATTAAATCCCTGAAGGATAACAAGGCACCGGGACTGCTTCACAGCCAAATTCTACAAAACATTCACAGATCTAATACAAACAACCATGTCAAAAGTATTCAATAATATAGCTAGCTTAGGGTGTATAACAGATTCAATGCCAGAAGCCAACATTATAGTTATCCCAAAAGAAGGGAAAGACCCCTTACTTCCAAAAAATAATAGACCAATATCCCTCATAAATGTAGCCTGCAAAATGTATGCAAACATATTGGCCCCTAGACTTAAGACATTCCTTCCACAACTGATGAGCAACTCCCAAGTAGGCTTTATTAAACACTGCATGTCAAACAACAACACCTGTCTTCTATGCCATTTCCTAGAAAACGTGTTCTATAACCCCACTCCTTCTATCGCTATAACTCTAGACGCAGAGAAAGCATTTGACAGAGTATCTTGGTCATTTTTAAACCAATGCATCACTTCATTGATTCCTTCATAAAAATCGTCATGGCACTATATGCGAAACCAGACACATGGTTTGCGAATAATGATTCCCTCTCTGAGTCAATCAACCCTTCAACAAGTTTGCCCTATTTGCCCTAGAACCCATCACAGGACATAAAACAAAACACCGAAATTGCTGGGATAGGTTTTAATAACTTTCAGGTTAACTAGCTGCATATGTGGACAACATTTTGATAGTCACAGAAAATCTTGGCCCCTCAATTAAGGCTCTGATGCACACATTAGAAAATTACTCTGCACACTCAGGCTATACGTTGAACAGAGACAAGTCTCAAGTAAAACCTTTAAATATTCACTGTACGAAAGAGATTTAAGGTAACTCAGGTCTGGCATGGCAACCTAGATATATAAAATACTTGGGTGTCGACTTTGGAAACAATATAATAGACAAACTACACCACAATGAAACCACTACCCAAGACTAGACAAATGGGACCCCAAATTCATCACTTAGTGGGGCAGAATCGAAATGATAAAAATTGTTATCACCCCGCTAGTAAATTATCTCATCAACATGCTACCCCTCGTATTAACATAATACTTCCACCACAAAATAGATAACCTGATCCCAAAATTAATTTGGCACGGTAAAAAGGATGGAATAGCCCTAAAAAAACTCAGGCTAGATAAATCTCTGGGGGTGTTAACCTGGCAGATTTTACATACCAAACTGCCTTACTAGCAAAGCAGGGTTCCTATAGGATTTCTCATCCTAGCAACTACATACCAGTATGGTTGGAAATAGAAAAGGCCATTTCAGACAAACTAAAACCTCTTATCTTACTAACACCAATTCAAAAAAACTAGTTAGATCTAAATCTATATTCAAAAACACAAAAACATCACTCTTGAAACTAGACAAGAAACTCAATTCAAGCATAAGATTCTCAAACATGAAATCCCTATGGAATAACCATAATATTAAGTACAAAGGTAAACCCATACACTTTGAGGCTTGGATAGTTAGGAGTATCTTCTTTCCTCAACAATTGGAACGTTTATCATATCCTTTAACTTTTACAGAAACAAAAAATACATAAGGTTTATATAATCTCATCGGATCCAGGCTAGATTATGCCAATGCACTTTTCTTAGGCCTCCCGGATTACTTGGTCCAGCGCCTGCAGGTGGTACAAAATTCCGCAGCCCGTGCGATTTTTGGTCTACACAGGCGAGCACGAGCCTCTGGGTTGTTGCAGTCGCTTCACTGGCTGCCGATCCGGAAGCGGATCATGTTTAAATCCCTGACATTGATGCACAAAGCATTGTTTGGCTCAGGTGCGGGATATCTGCAGAAGAGACTGATTTTCTATCGCCCTGCCCGCTCACTGCGCTCCGAATCCCTCTTTACTGCTGTGGTCCCGCGTGTGAGGAAAGCCCGCATTGGGGGGCGCTCTTTTAGCCTTAAGGCCCCCCAGTTGTGGAATTCGCTTCCGCTGGCTCTACGTAGTACCCCCAATTTGCTTCATTTTAGGAAAAATTTGAAGACCTGGCTTTTTAATCTTTTTGTTTAGTGGCTGTCTTCTTCTTTTGAGTTAACTTTTTCTTGTTATGTTGTTCTACACTTGAGCTGTATGTGGAAAGCGCCGGGACACTCTGTGAGAGTAGCCGAGCGCTATATAAACACAATTTAACATAACATAACATAACAATATGGAATTTTATAATTTTCCTAAAATCAAAGCGGTTTAAGCTACATAAAACAACCCCTTCTCTACCAAGCTGCATCACTAAAATTAACAAGTTGGGACACTAAGTCTCCTACATTTACAAACTCCTACATCCTAAATCCTCAAACTTAAATAAAAATCGAATTATGTTCTGGGAACAACATTCCACTAGCCCCCTGTCTGAAGCACAGTGGACCCAAATATGGAAATCAATTACCTACAATCAAATTACCCCTGTTTTATCTCAACCAAAACTTTGGCTCATCCACAAAGGTTAATGGACACCAGCATGTTTACACATTATTGGATCTCTTATTCCCTTGTGCAATTAAAATTGTCCTGAACAACTGCGAAGACACACACAAGACTACATTCAAATGCTGGATACATTGGATCATACTTATCAGGGGACAATTTCGCTCTCTGACAGTCCCCTTGAAAATCGTCAGTCAGACATATCTGTGACAGGTTAGATAACTACTTCACCACAAACAAACCACCTTGACAAGTTCTTAGATACACTATTTCTTAGTTAGTCCCCTTCACAATATTTCTATTACACTTACTTACACCCGTAGGAGAATTCATTTCCTATTTCCACCTACACGTCACAATGTACTAATGTTTAACTTAAACCGCACTTGGGAAAGTAACAAGTACATGATTTAATCAGCTCTACCTCTCTTTACTTCCGAATATAAAATCGAATATCAACCAGTGTACATTTCCTAAGGCCACCTATTGTTTTGTTTTGAATTATTTTGGATTATTATCAATTTGAACTGTATCATTTGTTTATCGATTTGCAACGGATTTATCTTCCTGTATCTCATTATTGCTGTGTATTATCACCAATTATAAGCAAATCTGTATCTTATATGCTTTTTCCTTCAGTACACTGCTTATTTTTTGTAAATTAATAAAATCTTTTGAAATGTGTAAACCTAAGTGTTTAAACTCATAAACATCTGAAATTCAACAGTTATGGTTAACTGAAGAATCTACAACCTGTGCCCTCACCATGCACAGTGTTGTCATCACTGATGTAATTTCAGATGATGTTGGATATTAAAGCCTTAGGGTGGGCTTCCCCCCAATATTTTGCCAACCTCCTCCACTTTTCAAACTTGATTTTGCTGGCTTTAGAACTCTGTACATTTTATAACTGCTATCCAGTGCTAAAATGCTTGTGCTCTCGCACTTAAAATGGTAATATTGACTCATCTCAATTGTCATATTTAATATACTTATAAGTCCCTAGAAAAGTGCACTACAATGTGGCCAGGGGTGGTAAATTAAATTCTACTAGTAGGCCGGCACCACTCATTGTGCCATCTGCTAAAGAAGCTCTCAGGGCTATCAGATCAAGTAAGGGTAGAAGGCATAGGATTAACGTAGTGTCCAGCAAGTTATGTTTGAGGAAGAGGACTAGATCCAGCAGACAGAGAGCATTACAGAAACCTAAGATGGCCACAAGGGAAGCTAAGCCGGAGTCACAAGCGAGCGCACTAGTGCTGCACGACAATCGCGCTGAACCAGGTGAGGAGCCCGCTCTGTTGCGCACTTCACCTGGATCTGAGGAGGAAACGGACTTTCCAGAAGACTCCTTGCGAAGTAAGCTAGGAAAATAGCGTCGCGACTGAAAAAATAAACTTTACCTCTTGAAAGCAGCCAGGTCCTAATCTGCAGAAGAAGAAGTAAGCCTGTTCCATTTTTTGTGTATTTTAGCGGAGCATGCGCACGACGTTATGAGACAGTTGCCCAACTTTGGTCATGCGCAGGGAGTTGTTTTCCTGGGCATGCGCTTAAAAGAATAGCGGTTGTGTTCCAAGCATGCTCACAGGAGTTTAGCGAAACAATTAGTATCTGAGCCCCGGTCATGCCCATACATGGTTTAACCTACGAGTGAAGTGGGTAATTTGGGACTAGCTCTCTAGAGCATAAATATTAAAGAAGAAAAAGACTAAATTAGTTGGAGAACAATCACAGAAAGACCCTACCTTCATGTTATAAGTTTCAAGCAAGGTTACTAGATGAGTTTAGTTATTTTTTTGAAAAAACATTAATCATTAGAGTGGAGTAACTCTTTAAGAAAAAAACAGTAAAGGTCATAAGAAGACATAGTATTTAAGAAAGAAGAAGAGAAACAGATATAGGTGAAGCAGAGAGAGAGATTTAATTATCACTTACCTACTGAATCCACCTTAGAGCTACAGCAGTGCCGAAAGTGGGTAAGCACAACCTGAAATACACAAAACAAATACAATTAGGAAGAAGCAATATATCACAGGAATAATAGAGCTATATTTTTAGTTGTAGCACTGCAGAAAAAATAGCTATACATACAGAAGAGAAGCAAAGGTCACAACAGCATTTGGTAAGGTACACAGAGAGATAGAAGATACAGTATATTAAGTGTTTAAAGGACATAGTGATAATTGTGTATTCCTTTGCAGCTGAATATAAGCCAGTAGCATAAGAAGAAAAGAAAGGACGACGTCTGAAGCTGAAGAAAGTATCAGACGCTGTGTGGCAGTCTCTTCTCTATCCAATCCCCTTTCCCCCCTTGGGCCTCGTTAGCAATCAGATAATAACAATCTGGTGCGGGAGGCTTGAGTGGGGCGTTGGGAACTTGCGGCATTCGACTCCTGTGCATTAGAAAGAAGAGCATCAACTCCTGACAGTAGCCCTCTAAAAATGTATCCAGCCTGTCATTGCAGAGCCTCTGTGTGCAGTTTAAACTGCCTTTCGACCTGGTAAAATAAACCTTTTGCCGGGTCCAAACTTCCTGTTTTATACATATGAGTGACCCCTGAGGTAGGCCCTTCACTACCCAGACAACAACGTGCAATGTATTTAAGAGGCAGGACATGTACTTTTAAGTATGCCTTTTAAGTACTTTTACATGCCCTAGTAGTGAAAAACTCTCAATTTTGCTTTTCCCTAATGCAAGGCTTATGTCTCCCAAAGGATAACATTGGGATTACCTTATTATATTTTATACGTGTAATTCCAAAATATGAATAGACAGACCTTTTGAGTTTGGTGTCTCTGGGATCACAATTTAAAATCCAAATTTATGGTGAAGTCAGATTTTCAAATGCAAATCTGAAAATGCCACTTTTCGAAAGTTGACATTTTCTTACTTTAGCAATTTGGTACCTGGTGCCTGTCTCTGATACACATCCGGGGAGGGTGCCAGCTGGGCTTTCTTTATTGCCCCTAGATAGCCACACACAGTGGGAGCTTAGGTGTGACTTGATGGGCAATCCTGGCAGGATGGTAGAAAGGAGCTGGACCCCGTCTCACTGACACCTGAATAGAATGTGTCCTGCCCCACACGAAAGGCTGAAAACCTCCCAGTGGTGAGTGCCAGGGAAGGAAAACAGAACCTTGGTGTACTTCAAATACCTGTCTTTGAAGTATCCCCAACTTCAACGGCACAACTGGTTATAAGTACTAGACCTATGGCACCATCACTTCAGTACAATTCTGGACCTGTGAAGTCTCCTCCTAGAGGAAGGACTGATGTGCTGCTAAATGACTGCCACTCTGCTGGACTGCTGCTTTGCTGGACTCTTGCCTTGCTGTGCTGCTTTTCTGCCTTGTGTTCCCCTGCCTGGGTGAGAAAGACTGGACCTGTATCACTTGAACCCAGGGTGACTCCAAGGGTTAGCTGGCTGGCTTGGCTCCTATTCTGAAGCCTCATGGACATAAAAGTCTTCCAACCTACCTACTTCTGTCCCTGGACTCTGTCATCTGTGAGTCTACCCTATCATGTGGAGCCACACCAGTTCAGGATGCTTGGACATGGGCCTTAGGTGCTTGCTCCCGTAAGACTCATGCATCTTCTTTCGAAGAAGCATATCACTGCTGGTGTGTGAATCCGAACTGGCACATCGCCCCTGTTCCGTGAATCATGACCAATGCATCACTCCTGTTGCATGGATCAGAAGTAGCGCATCGCTCCTATTGCCTAGACGAGAACTGAGGTAATGCCTCTGCTGTGTGGATCGGCCCCAACAAATTGCCTTCAGAACCACCACTGTGCAGCGGTTTTGCAAGACCTTCGTATACCCGTTGAGATTATCCTCAAAGATGATGAATCTCTGCATTGCAGTTCTTTGCTCATCGCAGCCAAAGCATCACCGCCTCTGAGCAGATCAGGCCTGGTGCATCACCACCATTGCGTGGATCGGCACTGACATATCGCTTCAGCTGCACCCTACATCTTTGATGTGTTTCATAAAAATCAATGTGTGGCTGTTGTTCATTCGATATAATGTCGAATAAAACATAAGAGATTAAAACGAATAGTGAAGGTGGCTGCAAAAGTATATTTTAATTTGTGTTTAAAAAATATTTTTGATAAATTCAACAGCTGTGTAGTCAGGTTTCAAATGTCATAAGACACTTGCTGAATTGTTACATTTTGCACATATCGGGCAGTGACATGTTCTTGATCAGCACGCTAAACATTAAAAAGAATCTCTTTCAGCATTAATTAAATGCTCCCCAGAAAGCACATATGGGTGTGCGCAATACACATATACATTTATACTGTGGAAGCACATGCCTAATCTAGGGAGGGACACACTTCTTACACTAGAGGTTTGGGACCAAACCAAGTATACCCGTATGAAGGCCATTTTAATTGCCATATATGGGCTGACCCCTGAGAAGTATCGCCAAAGATTCACAGACAGCCAAAAGCTCCCTAACAAATCCTGGGTATATTTTGTTGATTACTCCTGTAAGGCACTGAATGGTTGGGTTTGGGGCAGCAAGGTTAGAGATTTTAATGGGTTGTACAGTTTAATCAAGGGAGAGCACTTGATCAGTATCAGTTTTTCCGAGTTGCACCAGCACCTAGTTGACAGTAAGCTGACTGACCCCAGGAAGTTTTCTGAGGCGAACCACTGGGCTAGCACCAGAGTGTGCAAGAAGGTATCTGGGGGACTACCACAAAGGTGGTCAAGGTTGCAATCAGAAGAAAGCGGGGGGAGAAAAACGAAAAAATAAGAAATTCTTAAAAGGCCATAAATACTACCACATTTGTTGGTAAAAGTGCCAAACACTATATGCCTTTCTAGGTGCTGCTTTTGAAATTCTACAAACTTCATTAAACCAGCCAGTGTCTTCTTTATTGCCATTATACTTTGCCACCCATGGGTTGGACCAGAATCGTGTAAGCTTACTTAATAAATACAACATTATAGGTTTCTACTATGGTACTTTAATCATCATTCTTGAGGTGCAAATACTGAGCAGGAGGCCCTCATATTCGTGCCTTTTAAGTATTCTTCAGTGTTCCATTTTGCAGTTCTTCTATTCCGGAACAATGCCAGGGGTAAAGGGGGCAGTATTTTGAGCTCCAGTCAAGATTCTGCATCTAAAGCACAGGGGATCATGATCACTCTCAAGCCATTGGAAAACCTCCATATCCATTACCAATTTTTATTGGTCATTTGGGAATAAGATGAAATCAATCAAACTGGCTCTGTTACTGCTACGGTATGTAGCGACCGCAAGGCAATCCAAAGTAATGCAGCCATTTAGACAGGTAAATTGCAGATTGGATAGACTTGCAAATCGTCTCAATTTAATTATGTCTGCTGAGTGGAATGGAACTTTCAATAACTGGTATCGGGGTACCCCAACTCGCCTGCTCTTCACTTACTGAGTTATTGCAAAGCCGTTCTGGAGGATGCATATTAAAGTCAACACAAATTATCATTATATGCTTTGCACTGGCATTCACCTTAGCCTTTATTCCGTAGGATGCTTATTTTAATAACACTAGTTGGCCCCTGAGTTTACCATGCTGGTTTGAATTTCAAATACCATCGATAACGTTAGTTAGAATCTGCATTTTCCCTTCACCCTAAAACAATCTTGCCTACAGCACGCATAGCAGAATAGTAGAAGCTGTGACTTTTGTTGCTGTATAATCCAGTTTTGTTGGGATCCAAGGAGAGAGCCCTCGAATTCTCTCCCTCCACTGGATCGAGTTGCCTCAGTTGAAAAGCCTATATAGTGCAAAGGTACAAATTATGCCATGCAACTGTCCGCAGCCCACCTCTCCTGAAAGCAACAGATCTCTTTGGAACGTATAAATGCCACCCAATCGCTATCCTCAAACGTTTGTTGCAGGCCAGCTAAGGTCCATGATACAATAGTAATCCTATCGCCTCTGCGCTGAATATTACTCTCTACCAATTGACAGAAACGCTGCTGAACTCTCCCAGCGTAGGCCCAGTTTAGCTGCTTTTCTCTCTGACCCATTTCCACTAATACTGGATGCATGATTATCTAGGGAGCATCCAGGTGTTGATGTTGGCAACATTTGACAGTTACAGTAGATGGTACTCTATCACTAATTGCACTATCCAACCCTATTACTGGTGCTGGTACAGGTTCATCACAGTTTATAACTTTTCCATGGAAATACACGGTTCTGTTCACTTGGGGGTTAGCTGGAGGTACAATATCCTTGAGCAGCATCTTCACACAATTTTCATCTTCCCATATTTCTTTCTTTGTAACCGCACTTATCCCCAAAAAAGCACGAGCCATTATAACAATTTGTGCTTGCATGATAGTCAGTGGTCATTTTTTTCGTGGTCATTTTTTTCTTTTCTCTTGAGTTGCGTTGTTAAATTCCCAAGATGTGCCCACTAGCCCATTCTCGAAGATTGGATCCAGGGATTTTATCTGGGCTGTACAAACCAGGATGCTCTTTACAGCAGAAGCATTGCTAGCCATACTGGGCATACACCCATGGGTACTTGAGATACTCAATTGCTTATACATTTAGCCACCCTAGAGATCATCGTACTGGAAGACTTTGACAGCAGTGGCAATAGTTTATTGTAGGGTGGTAGAGATGTTCTGGGGATCAAAGTGTGTTCACATGGTTTTGTAAGACTGTAGGACTCAGCCTAATGTATGACCCGGTTCACTGATGACAAGAAAGATTTAATAGTTCTGAAGCTGGGGCTGAAGCCACCAGCCGAGCGGAGTCAATATCTGTTTTCACCGCGAGCACCTCTACATCTGATTAAATCTGCCAGCCAATTAAATCACTTTCAATCAGCTTTGTTTTAACTTTGGGTTGTCAGTCATTCCAATGCACCCCATCTTTGCTCAACACAACTTGAGCACAGAGTCTGGCATCATCAAGAGAGGAAGAGAAGTCAGTGGCCAAGAATGGACCTCATGGCTTCTGAACAAGTTCCCTCCAACTTCGGAGTCTTGGAACGGGTTTACTCCAAAAAAAAACATACATGAGGGGGTAATATATATAGATAGCATGCAGTGTTAAAGGAAGGATGAGAGCTGAGGAGGGCAATGTGAGAACTATCCACTTAATAATGCTGATGCTTAATGCAAAAGTGAAAAGGACTGATCAAACAGTGGAGTTGGTTTGGAAGCTGTGCTCTTGTTAGCACTTGTTAGCCCACAGGTTTTAACTGGTCCCTAAGAAAGCACAGGAGTCCCACTGTAAATTTCACTAGCAGCTTGTCAGAAGTTAATGTGAGAAAGTCAATGGGTTATCGGCAAGCCAAAAGCTCATGTAAGCATTAGTTGCCCGTTCATAACCGTGACTTGCAAATCATCTCCTGGGGACTCCATTATACACTGTAATTCAAATTAGGCACTTCAGAAGTTAAGGTGTATGCTGCAGGGATCTGTTGATCACATTCTGTTCGGTAACAGAAAGGGAGATTGTTGTGTTAGCCTGGTGTGCAAATACCCTTGATCCCTTTAAGAGAGTCTGTCTTAGTGTCTGAAGGCCTGATTACGAGTCTTTCATTTTTTCCGACCTATGCATAAACCTTAGTTTACACAGGGGTCTGAAAAATGAACAGTTGAGTATTATTTAACATATTCGATAATTATTGGATGTGTTACATACCTCGAACCTTTGTTAAATGATGGCAGGTTTACCCTGCCAAAAGTTAACGGGAAAACCATATGATAATTACCGTATCAATTGGATTTTGATGCGCTAAATTCCAAAATCTGCATGTTATTCCCCAGAAACTCATAATAGGTGCTATTTATCCCACCAGATACATAAAAAAACACGGTGCTATTGTTAATTGACGGGTGCAGACATTAGCACCTACACTTGTAATCAGGCCCTAAGTGGGTAAAGTTGTGTTCTTTAGTTCTACTCTCCCTGTTCCCCATCCTCCCTTACCCTCCCAAAAAACACACAAGAGCTGACAAACAAGAGACTATACATAGCCATCAGGCCACTGAAGGTTAATCACAATTTTTATATTCTTTTTCTCCCCCGCCTCTTGGTGGTTTTGAGGGGAGGGGGTGATGAGGATGGGTGGTCTAAAACTCTTTTTACATAAAGTTTACTTGCATTTTAAATATGCAAAAGAGGGAAACCCTCATGTTAGAAATGGGGTTTCTGGTTGGCTAGGGTATGCACCTAGGCCAGGCCGAACCCACCACTCTAGTCAGGGTAAGGGGATTACACATTCAAGACAACCCCTGCTCACCCCTTTGGTAGCTTGGCAGAGCAGTCAGGCTTATCCCAGGGGCAGTGTGAAAAGCATTTGCGCAACGCACACACACACACCAGTGACTCCGTCGGCACACCACTAAAAAGAGAATCCACACAAGTTTATATAAAAATAACCTTTGTATTATACCAAAAACCCATTAGACCACAACCACATAAATCTCTGTGCCACTAGGCAATCTTCCTAACAGTACATATCATAAATCATATTTTGCCACCTAGGCAACTGTCAAAATAATGCATGGATTATAAATCACTGAAATCATATATTACTTTGTCAACTCAGCAGGTGGTCATAATCCATTTAGTGCAATAACAAAGGTCATAAAAGGCAAGAACCATAAGGAAAACTTAACACCACCATTTACCCTCACTGTACATAAACCATAACATTTGGGCATGAATTACAGGCTGGGTTATACATACTTCCTTGCCGATGGGTATAATATACCAGCCATTAGATATGCAAGGAAAACAACACATACCCCATGAATGACCACCTGACACCAGAGGCAGGCCACTCCTGCTCTGTTCAGTATGGTAATTAGATATCAGGTGCAGGGCCTAGCAGCACCTGCGTGCCTCTTAGCAGTAATATGGTATATGGCCACAGTTGGTGGGGGGTATCTTCCTGGATCCCTCTATATATGAGACCAACAGCAAGCAAAGCAGCTGCCTGTGGACATGGGGTGCAGCTGCTGATCGTGCAGCCTTTTCGTGTGTTGAGATGACGGCCAATTCCCCTGGGGCGTGACTCACCATTGAGCTCTCCAGTAGATTGGCATCAGGCTCCACCCCTTGGATGGCCTTCAGTCCACGCCACCTCCCTTGGCTGCGTCTAACACTCTCTGTGACTGTGCTTTGTTCCGCTCTGGTCTCCACTACCAGGTGCCCTCCTCTTGTCCCTTCCAGGCAGGCGGAGGCAGATTGGAGACCACAAGACTCTGGTTTCTTCCGGCGGTTGGGCCCCGGCTCCTCCCGGCGTTGCTCAGCGATGCAGGGGAACTCCTGACCAGGGTTTCTGACTGCTTGGGCGGCAAAATCATCTGCAACCCAGGTCCACATAGCAGAGCCCCGGCCGTGGAGAATGTTAGAAATAGGTACAAGCCACCAGGGAGACTGCTTCTTCAACCTCAGCTCTCCCCTCCTATTGCTCAAAAATAGATAAATGGATACCCACAAGGAAGGTGCAGTGCTGCAGGACAAACTAAAGAGCTCCTCACGTGCTTTCACTTGAGATAGAAGGGGCAGGACACTTCACTCACCACGCACTGTTTCCCCGGTTTAGGACAGTCCTCTCCTATGCTCTAGATAGGAGCACCAACTGCAGGCCTGTCCTGCCCCACACACATCAGGGGCAGTGTTCCTCACTCAATTTCTCCAGCACTCCTCCCAGGCAGGACACTTTAAAATCCAGCAAGGATCTTTCTTGAAATCTTGTATCTCCCTAAGATTTGCAAAAGGAGGCCAGGAAACACAAGCCCTAGGAGAGTCCTTCACAAGCAGGATACTACAGCAGGGTAATAACAGTCTGTCCTTTTCCTCCACCAGACAGAAGCCTCAACTGCAGGCCATTCAATCCCTAACACAGAAAAGGCAGCACTCTACACGCATTCCTTCTTAGTAGGGTACTCTTGCTCCCTAAAGTATTCTAAAGTTCTGGGATTTTGGTTGTAATACTTATACTCCATTTTGCATTGTTTTCTTTGAGACAAGGGTCGCTGAACACAGTCCAAAGCAGTTCTGTGCTCCCTGGTGCAGCATGACCACAGGGGGTGGAGAGAGCATTGTGAAAAAGGAGAGACAGCCTATGCAGGTGCAAGGGAAACTCCTTCCACCACTCTATAGGCAGACCAGGGGCTGTATTACATATGAGCATAACAGGTGTTTGCGCCCACTTTGCACGCCCCCGGGGCACTTTGATATTATAATAGGGGGAGCAGACTCTTGTGTGTCCCCGCCTCTATAATACCCATTGCGCTAGTGCACTTAAAGCACCAGTGCTATCAACAGAGGGTGTTCCCTCATTTGCATAGGGGTGTGCCCTATGCAAATGAGGGGATTCCTTTGACTCTCTGCCCATGCAATATTACCGACACAGGAGCAGAGTCAAAGAAGCCCTCAGGAGGGGCACTGACAGTGCACCATTTAAAAGGTGGCGCACTATCAGTGCGCCTCCTGACATCAGCCCTCTACAGGGGGTAAAGGGGGTCCCATGTACCCCGAGACATCCCGTTGCAGGCGGCTGCAGTCACTGACTACACCCACCTGCAAAGGGATCTTTAAACCCCTTTGAAAGTGCAGGCGGGTGCCGCCTGCACAGTGAAAAGATGGAGCAGCTGCTCCATGTTTTCACATCAATACGCTGGGCAGCTTGAGTTCACAGCTGCCCTGGGCTCAGTGCATTCACCATAATGGGGCGCATTGACATTGTTTGTGCCTGGTACACCTTTTCAAAGGTGCGCTGGGGCTAACACTGCCAATACATAATACGTCCCCAGGTCTATTCAGCACTGCGATGAGTCACCCATGAAAGATAAGGCACGCCTCAACCCCCCAGTGACTGTCTAGATTGAATGCACTTCCCAGCTCCTGTCACTCAAACATCTGACGCTGAATACACAAAAAGCCAGAGTCACACAGAATGGTAAAGTAAGAAAATGCCAATGTTCTAAAAGTAAAAAGAACAATTGATGGACATAATGTTGAACAATATCAAATATTCACCTCTTTACAGAGGTCTGGTCCTAAATCCATCGTTTTTTGCTCCCCATGTCATTCTTCTTTCAACCCAGCCATATGCGAATCAGACTTGACCCTGTCCCCCATGGGAACAGTCAAGCCCGAACTGCGAGGCCAGGATCTCTCTGTACTCAAATAGAAGCATCATAGGACCGGTTTTTGGGTTTCACCCCTCATCAGCCAGGCTAACTTGACTCCAGTGGCATGGAGACCACGGACCCACATCTGGGTATACCCGTCCCACTCAAGGTGACAAATGTAAAAAGAACAATTGATGAACAGAATGTTGAACTATGTTAAGCTTTCACACCAGGACAGAGATCAGGCCTAAGTCCATGGTTTCTTGGTCCGATGCTATTTCAGTTTGAAACCCTGCCATATGACAATCAATCGTGACCCTGTTCCCCATGGGAACAGTCCAGCCAGAACAGCAGACCAAGTTCTCATGGGACTAAAAAAAAGGCATGCAGTACTAGCCAGGCTAGCTTGACTCCAGTGGCATGGAGAGCCCGGGACCCACATCTGGGCATACCCGTCCCACTTGGGGTGACAAACGCGACAAGAAAAGTCAGTGAACAGAGTGTTGAACAATGTCAAACATTTACCCCAGTACAGAGATCTGGGCCTAAATTCATCATGTTTTGCTCCCCATGCCATTCCAGTTTAAACCCAGCCATATGCAAATCATTCTTGACCCTGTTCCCCATGTGAACAGTCCAGTCGGAACTGCCAGGCCAGGTTCTCCCTAGAATGGAAAACAAGCATCCTAGACCCAGTTTCACCTCCATCAGCCAGGCTAGCTTGACTCCAGTGCCATGGATGGCACGGTACCAATGCTTGAGCATGCCCTTCCCACTCGGGTGACAAATGTAAAAAGAACAATTGATGGACAGAATGTCACTTTCTAAAAGCGGCATTTTCAACCACAGACTTTAATAATCATATTTACCAAAAGGTGTGTTAATAAATTCGGAGTTCGAAGAGCCTAAACTCAATGTTTCTACCTTATCCTTACTGTTAGTTACACATGTAAATTTCCTACAGTGCAGCCCCAATGATAAGCCTATGGGGCAGATAGCCCTTCAATAGTGAAAAACAAAATACAGATTATTTCACTATCAGGGCATGTCACAGGCACCAGTACTTGTCCATCTTTTCACATACACTGCACCATGCCCATGAGGGTACATTGGGCTTACCTTAGGGGTGCCTTACAGTAAGGAAAGGAAAGGTTTGGGTCTGGCAGGTGGGTGGGCTTGCCGGGACAACATGGTAGTTTACAACTGTGCATGCAGACACTACAGTGGAAGGTCTGAGCACATTTACAGGGCTACTCATGTGGGTGGCACAACCAGTGCTACAAGCCCACTAGTAGCATTTGATTTACCAGCCCTGGCACACACCAGGTACTTTACTTGAGACTTAGCAGTAAATCAAATATGCCAATCATGAGTAACCAACCATATCATAATTTATACAGAAAGCATATGCACTTTAGCACTGGTCAGCAGTGGTAAAGTTCCCAGACTCCTATAGCCAACAAAAATGGGGTCAGAAAAATAGGAAGCAGAAGGCAAAATGTTTGGAGATAACCCTGCAGAAAGGGACAATTCCAACACCGCAATCAATCAATCAATCAATCAATCAATCAATCAATCAATCAATCAGAGCATTTATATAGCGCACTACTCACCCGGAGGGTCTCAAGGCGCTAGGGGAGGGGGGGTCCGCTACTGCTCGAACAGCCAGGTCTTGAGCTGCTTCCTGAAGGCAAGGTGGTCCTGGGTCAGGCAGAGGTGGGTCGGGAGGGAGTTCCAAGTCTTGGCGGCCAGGTAGGAGAAGGACCTTCCTCCTGTGGTGGCTCTTCGGATGCGCGGGACGGCGGCAAGGGCGTGGCTGGTCGATCGAAGCTGGCGAGTGGGAGCGTAGAAGTTGAGGCGGCTGTTGAGTTATCCTGGGCCTTGGTTGTGTAGGGCTTTGTGTGCGTGGGTGAGGAGACGGAAGGTGATTCTCTTGTTGACCGGGAGCCAGTGCAGATCTCTCAGGTGTCCGGAGATGTGGCTGCGACGGGGGATGTCTAGGATGAGTCGTGCTGAGGCGTTCTGAATCCGCTGGAGTCTCTTCTGGAGTTTAGCGGTGGTTCCGGAGTAGAGGGAGTTGCCGTAGTCCAGACGGCTGGTGACGAGGGCCTGGGTGACCGTCTTCCTGGTCTCGGTGGGGATCCACCGGAAGATCTTACGTAGCATGCGTAGGATGTTGAAGCACGACGAGGAGACGGCGTTGACTTGTCTGGTCATGGAGAGGGAGGAGTCCAGGATGAAGCCCAGGTTGCGTGCGTGGTCCGTTGGTTTGGGTGCGCTGCCTAGGGCGGGGGGCCACCAGGAGTCGTCCCAGGCGGAGGGTGAAGATCCCAGGATGAGGACTTCCATCTTGACCGAGTTCAGTTTCAGGCGGCTGTTCATCATCCACTTGGTTACGTCTGTCATCCCTTCGTGTAGGTTGGCTCTGGCGGTGGCGGGGTCGTTGGTGAGGGAGAGGATCAGCTGGGTGTCGTCAGCATAGGAGATGATGCTGAGGTTGTGTTGGCGTGCGATGGCTGCGAGGGGGCTCATGTAGACGTTGAAGAGGGTTGGGCTGAGCGAGGAGCCTTGAGGAACGCCGCAGATGACTTCGGTGGCTTCTGATCTGAACGGGGGGATGCGGACTCTCTGTGTCCTTCCGGCGATGAACGAGATGATCCATTCCAGAGCCTTCTCCTGGATTCCGACGTTGCTGAGGCGCTGCACTAGGGTACGGTGGCAGACAGTGTCGAAGGCCCCGGAGAGGTCTAGGAGGATGAGGGCCGCTGTTTCTCCGTTGTCGAGCAGGGCTCGGATGTCATCGGTGGCTGCGATCAGGGCGGTCTCGGTGCTGTGGTTGGCTCGGAAGCCAGACTGCGAGAGGTCGAGGGATCCGTTTGTCTCGAGGAAGGCGGCCAGCTGCTTGTTGACGGTCTTCTCGATGACTTTTGCAGGAAACGGGAGCAGCGAGATGGGGCGGTAGTTCTTGAGGTCGGTGGGGTCGGCTGATGGCTTCTTTAGTAGAGCGCTGAGTTCGGCGTGCTTCCAGCTCTCCGCGGTGTCGAAGGAGGTGTTGATGATGTCCCGCAGGTGGGGTGCGATGACAGCGTCGGCCTTGTTGAAGACGTGGTGAGGGCAGGGGTCGGTCGGTGATCCGGAGTGGATGGAGTTCATCGTGCGGACCGTGTCTTCGGTGCTGATCGGGGTCCAGGCGCGGAGGGTGGTGGTGGGGGGCGGTGGTTCAGTCGTGGCGTGCGTCAGTTGAGTGCTGAAGCTGTTTTGTATGTCCGCGATCTTGTTGTGGAAGTAGGAGGCGAGGGAGTTCCAGAGGTCTTGTGAAGGGGTGATGTCGTTGTTTCCGGCGTTGGGGTTGGAGAGCTTTTTAACGATGTTGAAGAGTTCCTTGCTGTTGTGTGCGTTGTTGTCCAGTCGTTCCTTGAATGCAGTTTTCTTGGTGGCGTGGATCAGTTGGTGGTGTTTTCGGGTGGCGAGCTTGAGGGCAGTCATGTTGTTTGGTGTTGGGTCTCTGCGCCAGGCTTTTTTGAGGGCTCGGCAGTTCTTCTTGGAGCTCTTGAGTTCGTCGGTGAACCATGGGGCTTTCTTGCTGCCGGGTCTGCTAGGCGGGGTCTTCAGCGGGGCGAGGTCGTCTGCGCAGTTGCTGATCCACATTGCGAGGTTGGTGGCCGCCTGGCTTGGGTTCGTTGCGCTGGTGGGAGGGTTCATGCTCAGGGAAGTCGCGAGCTGGTCGGCTGTGATCTTGTTCCAGCTTCTGCGTGCAACCTGTTGCTGGTGGTGGTGGATCGTGGTCCTTCTGAAGCTGAAGTGGACGCAGCTGTGGTCCGTCCAGTGGAGTCCGGTGGCGTGGCTGAAGGTGATGTCCTTGCTGGATGAGAACACGGGGTCAAGTGTGTGTCCGGCGTAGTGGGTGGGGGTGGTCACCAGCTGCTTGAGTCCAAGGTTTGCAAGGTTGTCCAGCAGGGTGGTGGTGTTGCGGTCGTTGTTGTTCTCCAGGTGGAAGTTGAGGTCCCCGAGGAGGATGTAGTCAGCGGAGGGGATGGCGTGCGGGCTGATGAAGTCGGCGATGTCTTCGCTGAATTGTGTGCATGGTCCCGGGGGTCTGTAGATGAGGGTGCCTCTGAAGGTCGTCTTGGGGTTGATGTGGATCTGGAAGTGCAGGTGTTCGGCGGGTGCAAGGGTGTCGTCGGTGTTGGTCGTGATGCGGATGGTGTTCCTGTGGATGATGGCGATGCCTCCTCCTGTCTGGTTGACGCGGTCCCTACGGATGATCTTGTAGCCGTCCGGGATGGCGATGGCGATGTCGGGCGCTGAGGTGGCGTTCATCCAGGTTTCCGTGAGGAAGGCGACGTCTGGGGCTGTGGCGTCGAGCAGGTTCCAGAGCTCGACGGTGTGTCTGTGGACGGAGAGGGTGTTGAGCAGGATGCACTTGAGATGGTTGCTGCTGGTGCTCGGCTTGGTCGGTGCTGGTGTAGTGTAGGTCCGGATGCAGGTGAACTTGCAGGAGTGGCAGCAGAAGGGTCCGTGGGTGCGTCTCGGGGTGGCTCGATAGCAGTCCGGGATTCGACCGGCATTGAGTGCGTGGAGTTTGGTGGCGTCGTAGGTCCGGCGGGTGGGCTGGTGTCCTCGGCAGCCAGGGGTCCTGGCACTGGGCGCGGTCCAGGCGCGGACGGGCGCAGACGGGCTTACCTTTGGCGCGCCTTCGGCGCACAATTGGCGCGCCCGCTGTGCGTCAATGCTGCGCGTGCGCACGGTCGCCATTTATGGCGAAGTGCGAGGAAGGGAGGAGCAGCTGGGAGGCGGGAGCGGGGAGGGCACAGAAAGAAAAGGGGGCGTGTCTGAACTCTCGGCAGCGGGAGCAGGGAGCGGGGCGGGGGGCACAGGGGGCAACAGCGGGAGAATACAGCACAGGGGGGCACACAGAAAGGCGAAAAAGGGGCAAAAATACCTCAATAGGCAACGAGGCAGCAGGAAAAGAACTCGGCACACACAGGCTGCAGGGGACCACGCCGAGCGACGGCAGGGGGCGTGGTCAGCAGGCAGCAGGCAGGCTCAGTGAGGCAGGCGGGGAGCATACGCTACAGCTGGTGGCCGTGCGGCGCGGGGGTGTCCTAAGGCTAGGTCACACTCACCTGCGCCGCACGGTCGCCATTTATGGCCAAGTGCGAGGGAGGGAGGAGCAGCTGGGAGGCGGGAGCGGGGAGGGCACAGAAAGAAAAGGGGGCGTGTCTGAACTCTCAGCGGCGGGAAGCGGGCGGGGGGCACAGGGGGCAACAGTGGGAGAATACAGCACAGGGGGGCACACAGAAAGGCGAAAAAGGGGCAAAAATACCTCAATAGGCAACGAGGCAGCAGGAAAAGAACTCGGCACACACAGGCTGCAGGGGACCACGCCGAGCGACGGCAGGGGGCGTGGTCAGCAGGCAGCAGGCAGGCTCAGTGAGGCAGGCGGGGAGCACACGCTACAGCTGGTGGCCGTGCGGCGCGGGGGTGTCCTAAGGCAATCTCTGTGTCATTGATCGAGATAGCATACTTTGATAGCCCACCCCTTTCAAAGTGTAGTTGGGGAATTTTGCACACTGATTACAGGGGCAGTGCAAAAACTGATCTGGGTGCAAACAAGATTAAACAGCTGAATCATGATCATAATTGTTGCTGTTGTACTTGGGGATGAGCTTTATTAAAACTAGAAAAATAATATAGTTTATAAGAAATATTGCAAACATGCAGAATTGATATGTAACAATGAAAATAAAGTGCCTTTGTAGTAGGCAACCATATTCACTCACTAGGCCTGAAAACCTGGATTTACATTGCTTGACCAAAAAACTGACATGACTAAAGAATGATGACATAACCTAAAATGTTTATTTTTCTATCTTTTCCCTGTACATATTTTTCATAATGCATGATAGTTGTATAAATGTTTCATAGAACTCAGGAAATGTTTTGACTTTCACAAAGAACACTGTTAACAAATGATTAGAAATTTTGATAGGGTAATGAGGAATTATTGTATGAAGATGCAGCATTCTTAAAGAAGATGGATGGTTCCTGTGCTAAATGCTATTCTTTTCGTTATATGGATGTTTCAACATTTACATAGACCACTAATAAGCACATGAAGACATTTGAAATATTGAAAGCTTAGAATTGTAGTTTATACTTGGGAAAGTAGACCTGAATGGGAGAATGGCCTATACTGAAACTTAGAATTGATACAACTTAGTTGCAAACTTAGAAATGTTTAACTAAACTTTGTTGCCTAAAGACAATTGTATTCTTGGTGTGAAAACTCGGAGTGATCCTGTTCCCAGGAGAGCATCGCTAACTATTTGGCTGACTGAAGATAGAAAAAGCAACATGTTGCAAAACCTCATTGAATATGTAGTCTGTAATAGAGTATGTTCCTAGAGTAGGATCATCAGTCTTTTCCGAAACACTTGTCCAGACCCATGTACCCCGACTTTATTCCACGTTGCTCTGAGACTCTACTGAGTTTCTTGACCCTCCCTTTATAGGACATTCTGCTTTGACTGATTATTGATTATTTGAGCTGACTTTAATGCTGAAACCTTATGCATTTATCTCTCTCTCAAACTAGAACTCTTTATGGGTTCTGACTGACACCTTTCCCCAAATTCTTAGAATAGGGATTCTTTCCTTGTCAGAACATGCATATTGACTTATTGGTAATTTGATTATTGACAAAACTAATGATTGATATTGATGTCTTCATATCATGATGCTAATAAAGATGATTTACTAAAAGATAAGTAATAAAACCCTTGAACTTAAACCGAGCTCTCATTTTTGACTGACAATAGATTAGTGAATGTGACTGCAATTTATGTGATGTTCAGCTCTTGATCTTATCTAAAACAACGGCAACGATTCATCGCAAACAAACAAATACAAGAGAGCAGCTGGTGGTTAGTCCTAACACAGGTAAACTGAGACTTTTTTTTAAATTGAAAAACAATTTGCTGTGATCTTTGGCACATGACAGCCTCCACAATTTCACTAGCATAATTTGCAAAAGGAAAAGCCTCACACAATTTGTGTAGAAAACAAAGCACATTCTGAGTTTACGCTCCTAAAAAAAAAACACTCACAGTATTACAGCATTATCCTCCATTACGAGGTCCCAAAATTAGAATATTTACAAGATATGCATTTGCCACCGGGGTTTGTGAAGGTCCTGGAAAAGGGTCTTCACTAGCAAATGAAAAGCTATATTATACAGAGCTGAATAGGATGGGGTCAAGACCTCCTTGAAAAGTTTCAATATTACATAGTTGTGGAGGCAAGATGGCGGCGGCGTTCTAGACCGCTGCGGGAAGCTCCGCTGAACAGTACCCCACGGCGATGATTTGAGAGGTGCCAGTTATGAATGTCGGAGGAAAGCATCAGACGACGCAGCCTAAACCAAATACAGGCTCAGCAGAGTGAATAATAAAAAGCTTGGTACAAGCCGGTTACATAGTAATGCAGAAATGTAACAATGCAACGCCCAAACTTGCTTTCGGATTTCCCGCGATGACGCTGAACCAGATGGAGGGGGTTTGTGCTGAGGATTCACAGGGCTCAGTTGATATAGCGGCGCCTTGGGACTGAGATCTCGCCTGACCTTTCTGTCCTCACTAATTGGTTTCGCCGTACTGAGATTTGCTGGGCACACCCGACTTGCTAGAGACGCCGCTGATCGCCGCAGTGCGGGCGGCTCTCTGGTCGGTCCTGTGGCCGTGATTGACTCTTCCTGTTTTCCCGGGGGTGATTTCGCCTATCAAACGAGCCCGCTGTGCCACACAACCAGAATGGCCCCAAAGATCGCTGCTGCTACGGCTGCCGCTGCTGCCTCTAAAACCCGAGCGGCGAAGCAGGCTCTCCGCGATCGAGAGCTAGCGCTGAAACGAGCTGGAGCTGGAGCACTAAGCTCTGAGAGGACTCCCGGCTCCGACATCATTCAAACTTCAGCTCCGGTGAAGCAATTGAAATCTTCGAAGCAACTGCCATCTACACCCGGACCGGGCCCCTCGGTGGTCGATCTCCTTAGGAAGACGCCTGCTTCTCTTCCCCCTCACCTGTCAACGATTACAGCGCCGACGGAGGCTCGATCCATGATGACTGGTCCCTCCCCCCCCGGACTGGAGATTGTAGGTAAGACGGGGGGAGTGCTGCCAGGAGGTTGTGTTCTCGTGCCTGATCGAGAGGGGGGATGTCAAGGAACTCTAACACTGTGTCTACAAATGGAGATTCGAACATTTTAGGGGTAAACTTGCCTAATCAACCGCAGATTGCGGAGAAACAGCTCCCTATGACCCGTGAAGGTTTGGATTTACAGGCATCCCTATGCCTTCCCTCTGCTCCTATCTCTACCCCCGGGGCTGCTGTTTCTATTCCCTTACCTGTTCAGAGCCCGGCTCTTGAAGATCTCAATGTACTACCACCTTTAATAAACACTCTGACATTGACTAATGAGCCTGAGCCCGAACTTGAAACCGAGACTAGCGCTGAAATTTTGACTCAATCTGTGGCGCAAAACGCAGAAAGTATGGAATGTACGGGGAAGATATCTAAGCCACGAAAGGATTGTACTATATTCTGACTCGCTGGACACAGATAGAGATCCGTCTGATTTCTATTCAATATCTGAGGGACTTGACGATCTTAGATGGTCACATGAATCAGACTTGGAGTCAGAGGTCAACACTGGCTCTGGCCCTGATACTAGTACAACAGAGAGTGATCACGATCCAACCCGAGATGATTCTAGGGGAGGTAAGAGAACTGTACGGAGGAAGAAAAGGACCCATCATGGCGCATCAAATCTGCAGTGGGACTATTCTCCAACATCGGCACCAGCTCTTAATTCTCAGGAGCATGCCCCCACATCTCAGCCTGAGTCATCTACCTCTTTAGATCATCAAAGTGCTACACTGACCACAGGAATGGATACAGTTCTGCAGGCAATCGCCTCCCACCGGGAACAGACCTCAAGGGATGGTCGAAGGGCACAATTAGCGTTGCATAAGGTACAGGGCGTAGTTCACAAACTTTCAAAATCTGTTGCAGCCTCTAATGTAAGGATGACGGAGAAGGAAGATCGCATAGTAATCAACGAAGCAGAAGCCACAGTTACTCAGGAACGAGTTGAATCTCACGAGGAGGAATTAAAGGATGTTAGATGGAAATTGGAGGATATGGAAAACCGTCTTCGACGCAATAATCTTCGCGTCCTTGGAATTCCTGAAAAATGCGAGGGCGAGGATATACGCACTTTCATTATCCAGTTATTTAAGGACACTCTCCCGGAACTTGCCTCTTGGAATTGGGATATGGAAGTGCAACGAGTCCATAGAGTGCCATCTACCCTGAAGGCCTCCTCACCGCAGGGGAAATATCCCGTGCAGTGTTGGTTTATTTTGGAAACTTTCTTCTCCGCCAGGCCATTGCTGACAAAGCAAAGCCCGAAGCTCGGCGTACCAGAAACACTATCTCCTACTTTGTTAGGCCTGACTTTTGCCACACTACCGTGGAGAGAAGATGGCGTCTTCGCCAGATGATTAAACCCTTTTTGGACAAAAAAGCTCAGGTGTATCTCAACAACCCTGCTAAACTGAAGGTTATTTATAAAGGCCAGGTTAAATTCTTTACCTCTGAGATAAAAGCAAAGGAGTTCTTAGACAGTATGACCTGAGTTTTGATATTTTTTTGCAGCAGTAGAGTAATTGAATGTCTAGAGTAGTTTGAGATTGAGCTGCGATAGAGATTTTACAGTGAAGCAGCTAGATCTCCGGCATATGTTGGCTGCATATGCAGATATAATTTTGCGAATTATGTCATTAGGATTATAGGCGTTAAAATAATCATTTTACTTTCTTATCTGTCACGGTCTGTATTTCTCTCTATTTTTTTTTTTTTTTCCGAGACACTATTTTTGCACTATTTCTGCACTTTCTCAATTCTCTCAGCTTTTTGAATAGCACAAGTTTAATATTAATGGTACTGGTTAGGGAACTTCTCACCATCATCATAGACTCTATTAGAGTCTAAATGCCTCGAAGGTTGGTGAGTGGGGGGAGGGGGGCGGTGGGTAGGGGCAGGGGAAAAATTATAAAAATAAGCAACTTCAATCAAATAAGACAATGTCAAGCAATTTTCTCTTCTTGTATACAGGAGCAAATGTTAGTAAAAAAAAAAAAATCAGATTAAGAACCAGCGGCTCATTGTATGTATCTACATGTCTTACTGTGTTGTAATGATCAAGTCTAGGATATACCATTCTAAATGGGGAGAGTAAAACTCTGCAATTGGAATATCGCAGGTCTTAACGATAGAAATAAAAGGGCACAACTATATCAACTATTGCGACAAGATCCTGTTGATATTCTTTGTTTACAGGAAACCCATATTGCAGAATCTGATAAAGAACTGTTAAAGATCCCAGGTTACAATGTGATCGTAGCCACTTCTCAAACAACTAAAACAAGGGGGGTTGCAATTTTAGCCAAACCTGCGCTTGGTAATCCTAGACGTAAGTTGGCTGATAAACATGGGAGATGGGTTATAGTGCAGTTAGAATCAGGTCCTACTATATGTACGATATACGGATCAAATCTAGATGATCCCTTAATGTTTAATGATCTAGATATAGAATTAGCCTCCTGGCCTGGCCCTCTCATTCTGTGTGGAGACTTTAACATTTCCTTAGGGACCTTTGTACATAACCGATTACCTCAGAAATACAATGGACGTAAGCCTAAGGTATATAGGGCCATACGCCAATTGATGGATAGCCACAATTTGCTGGATGTTTGGGATTTGAGGAAACATCACGATTCTGGTTTTACTTTTTTTTCATATCCACATAACAAGTATGTGCGAATTGACTACATTATGACCTCTTTGGTGGACATGGAATTATTGGATATAATCAAATCTCCCCAAACTATATCTGATCATAACGCACTTACCCTTATATTTGATTTACCCAGTTTTAACAGACCTAAGTCACAATGGTCCTTTGACAGAAAGTTACTTGTCAACTTGGAATATATAACCCATATAACATCTTGGGCCCAGGGTTTTTTTGACTGCAATCAATATAGTGCACCCAGATTGATTGTATGGGACTGTTTCAAAGTGGCATTAAGGGGCGAAACCATATCATTTGTTGCCAAAAGTAAAAAGATAGAGGATAACAACAATCTTGAGCTCAAGCGGGAGTTATCTAATCTTAAGGCTTATCATGCCACCCAGATCCATCAAGGAAATCCAGCCACTGACACTCTTCATAAAATACTAGTTTTGAAGACCGAAATCAATAGCTCTTTAATCCGGAAAGCCGCAGAAACTTATCAATCAAACAAAAGCAGTTTATATGAATTCGGGGAAAATGTAGGTAGGCAGTTAGCCCTACGTACACGCCAAAAACAATCCTATAATAATATAAAGATGATTGAGTATGAGGGTCAGCAATATACGTCTTAACAGGATATAGCAGAGGCTTTCCGGAAGTACTATCAAAAGCTATATCAAAGTGAAGATTTATATTCCGGTAGAGATATAAAAACCTTCCTTAACAACTGGTTGTCAGAGACAGGTCCCAATTCACTGATAGAGGATTCAATCAAAGAAGAACTGGAAAGAGAAATTTCAATTACGGAACTGGAGCTTGCACTGACTGAGCTCGCAAATGGTAAAGCCGCAGGTCCTGATAAAATCCCCTTGGACCTTTACAAGATACTGGGCAAACAAATACTTCCCTATTTATTGGACCTGTTTTTAGGGGTCCAATATCATGCAACACCGCCTGAGTCCCGGAAATACACCAATATAGCGATCTTTGCTAAAAAAAGGCAAACCCCCTCAGCTTCCATCTTCATATAGGCCCATATCTCTTATAAACTCCGACTCAAAACTATATGCCAAGGTCTTAGCTAATCGGCTGAGTCGGGTTGTCGAATGTCTTGTCTCCCCGTGGCAGCATGACTTTATTCCGGGAAAGGGAACAACAGATCATACCCGTAGAGCCATTACCCTTTTTGACATCATGGGCGCCACGGGGGCAGGATGTTGATGATCCTTCTCGATGCCGAGAAGGCATTCGACCGGGTCTCTTGGCAATTTTTGTGGAACATCTTGGAACTTAATAATTTTGGGCATAAATTTATCAAAACCATAAAGGCCTTATATATATGTCCAAAGGCAAAACTTACCATCTGTGGTTCTGAGTCGGAGTTTATTGAGATATAAAGAGGCACAAGGCAGGGTTGTCCCTGCTCTCCGATATTATTTGCCCTCTATATCAATCCCCTTATTTTAAAATTACTTTCCTCACCCGCTATTCAACCTGTTAGGGTGGGCCTGTTTTCGACAAAAATTCTGGCCTATGCCGATGACGTGGCCGTATTAACAACAAATCCAACTGAGGCAATTAATGAAATTGAATTAATCACTCATACTTTTGGCATTCACTCAGGTTACTCCCTTAACAGGGATAAAACAATGGTCCTATGTACAAATAATACGACATTTGAAAGCGCCTATAAAGTGAAACAGGCAACATACTTAGGTGTTTGTATATCCTCTGATGTTAATGAAATCAACCATCTTAACTGCACCCCCCTGATCAATAAAATAAAAGAAAACCTTAGGAGAGTGGATAATTTACATCTGTCTATAATTGGAAAGGCTAACTACTTAAAAATGAGTATCTTCCCAAGAATACTCTACTTGTTCCGAACAATTCCGCTACTGGCTGGAGGTAATTTTATTAAGATTCTTGACTCTTCCATGTCCAAATTCCTCTGGAGCTTTGGGGAGGTTAGAAGAGCCCTACCACTCCTAACTCTACCTCTAGATTGGGGGGGTTAGCTATTCCTAGCCTAACTCTGTATCTATGGGCAACACTCATTCAACATATGGGTCCTCTGTTAAATTATAAAATACCTACTCCATCTACTAGAGCATTTTATATCCCCTCCATTTACGAGCTTAGTTTGGGGACCAAATGCCAGGGGCTATTCTTAAGGCAGGTTGAACCATCGTACTTCAAAAAAATTAAGTTAAAGGTAATTACTGATGCGTGGAAGGTTTGGAAATTTGTATCTAAACAATTAGATATTCCAAAATTTACAAAATACACCCCCTTGTGGAATAGCTCAATCCTTCCGGACTGCCTTAATGATAGCACCTCTCGGAGATGGGAAAAGTTAGGCATTGAGACAGTGGCAGATTTCTTAAGCCCAGAAAATACTACCACCTTTGACTGGCTTCAACAGAAGTATCCTATTCCTGCTACTGATTTTCTTAAATATTTCCAAGTACTTTGGAGTATTCGTAATTGTGTTCCCAGAATAGAATTAGATAATATTCATTTTTTTTTCAGTCATTGGAAAACGATCTACTAGTATAGGTAGCCTATATCAATTACTGATTGAAAATACTAAGGATGATTTGGAGCGGGTGGAACAAGCTTGGGCTTTAAGGTTAGGTAATCCAAATATAGATATTGATTTCTCTTTGGCCCTATCATCAAAATTGTTTATCGCCTCCAACCTTAAAGCCCAATACTATAGAGTTATATATAATCTTTATTATACACCGGCAAAATTGTTTTCCTGGGGCTGACGACAACTGCCCAAGATGTAGACGACCTCAAGCGAACTTAATTCACATGTTCGCCGAATGCCCCAAATTAGATCTATTAAAAATGATGATTATGAGATTCTGGGCCCAGGTTTTTTGGACGGAATATACGAGATTCAACAACCCATTATATGATGGGACATGATGATTCTCTGGGTCATAGTATTGAGGAGCAAAGGTCCATGTTTTTAGCTACTGCAATTTATCGTATTATTCTTGCTGCCCGTTGGAAGGACCTAGAGCCACCTACATTTCAGATGTGGCTTGGTCGACTTCTGGCCACTTACAAACAGGAGATCTCAATGTACGGTACTAGGGGTAAAAAAACTCGACTTCTTGGAAACCAGATTTGGGCCCCAATTTCTACCTGGTACTCTAATGTAAGGCCTCCTGCCCTTAGTGTCTCATCCTGATCTGATAGGATTACACTGTTTAATTTACTGAAATGTATGATATAGGATATATTCAATTTTGTTTTTCTTCTCTTGCTATACTATCATTTTCTTTATATGAGTGATATAGTTATTAATAAGTTTGACTATTCTTTTTGAAGTTATAATATGTTTAATGTACTTTAAATATTATTATCAATTATGTACTACTGTATTTTTGTTTTGATTGAATGTTGCTTAATAAAAAAAAAAAGAAAAGTTTCAATATTGTATTCTAACAATGACACACAAACAATATTTCTAAACCCCAGCAATAACCTTTATGGACTCAGTAGGATGATGCATCTGAACACGACATAGATAAGCATCTGCCCAAAGATGGTATATTTAAAATAACCTTTTCAAACTTAAACATTGTGATAAGTATGATATTGGAGGAATTGCCCCCTCTGGATACTAGGCAGTAACAGTAGTTTTGAAGACTGATTTATGAGATATTACAATATTTCAAGCTGCAATATTGAGTTCCAGTTTAAATTAGAGTAATATTTATGTTTTGGTGACATTCGTATAGAAAACAAAGTTTTTATTTTTGGCTCACTTTTTTCAAACTGATCTTTTGGGGAAAACCCTTCTCCAAACCCCTACTGCTTGGTGCCTGTGCCTTTGAGATAGTCAGGTTCCTTACTGAAAAGAGGAATTACAAGTAATATTTTGTGAATGTCGTTCTGCACAGTCTAGTAAAAACAAATCGAATGGGCCTCCACCTACAGCAACAGGGCAGTACCCTGGCCATTCAGTGACTTGTGAACCACCAGGGTTGGTACAGTGCAGTCTCGAGTGACTCCCCCAACAGAAAGACCTGGAGGTCCCTCTAGCACAGGGCCGCCAGCTCTACATGATGGGCGGCCCTAAATGGGATGATCTTTTCAACGCATATTTTTCCTACTTTGAACATCCATGGAATCATAGAAATTCCAGGATGAAAAGATGACAAGAGCCTCCCTTTTGCAGAAATAAAACTCTCTGCTCTGAAGAATCATTGATTGTTTTCTATTTCAGGAAAAGCACCCTTCATTGGGGCTTTATTTCTAAAATAGAAAGAATGCAGACTGACCAACTATACACGGCAGCTAGTCTCCAAAAGTTCTCTTGACACAATCAAGCTGATTCGATTAGCTCGCTTTTGTCCCACATGGGATAAAGGTGGAGCATTCGGTGGGTATTCCTAGCACAATGCTGCTGGCATTGACTGTGCTGTCTGACTGCTTTCTTGCTCCTTTCTGTTTAGAACATATAGGAGGTGTCGCTACCCTTGTCATGTGCTGTGTTCAACTCAAATCCCTTTGGGATATTTCCTTGGATGGCACGATTTTCACCGTTGCTGATATGTCAGTTTTTCTCCTTTGCTTCAGTGCATTCAGGTCTTTTTAGAAGTCCTTATATTAACCATGGTAACTTGTTTTGTCCTAATTGGCTAAATCAACCAGCCGTTGTTGCTTCAGCCTTCTCCTTTGGGACTCACTCTGCGCCAGGAATATTTTTAACAGAGTAGACTTTTCAATGGCGGCTAACCCTGTGATTGCGGCATTAGCTTGGTGGTCCCTTCTCTACAGCAATCTGAAGTGACTGCCCCTCCTATCGTCATGTTCAGAGCTGATATTGAGGTATTTATTCCACAGTATATTAAGTGATAACTTTTTTTCCACCTATTTAAGTCTGACCTTAGAGATATATTCTAGGCAGTCAGTAGCCCACTACACCTCCACATTCCATTTTATGATTCCATTATATGATTATTATATGTTTGTGAAGTCTAAATTGGATAAAGCAGCCATGAAGACCATGCAAAGAATGTTTTTTAGTACATGAATATGAAGTTGTAATAGGGCTGAAATGTTGTTAAATGAATAGAATACTATTATTTGCAAGCTAGATATCTGCAACAGAGTACCTCAGAACAGCCGGCTCACCTTTATGACCGTCCACATAATCTTCGGCATGATCATATGGTCTCAATGACTACAAACATACCCAAACTCCCGCTGGCCAAGAGAGAGAGGGACCATTGTGAACTTAAACAGCCTCTGACACAATCCTATATCAGCAGGCTCCAGTCCCCTGGCTCTGTGTGGCATTGCAGAGCTAAAGGCCAACCATAAACTGGCAAAATTGTTGCAGGCTACCACAGCCCTGCCAACAGTTCACTGGGTTCTGGGGGTGAAGGTCAAAGGAAATAGAGGGGGAGGGAGCTGCAGTGAAGCAGGCTGCAGCAGCCACTACAATAGTTTCCTCTGATCCCCCAGCACCCCTCCTATATGTGTCCATGCCTAGAGTAATGCCATCATCTGCTGTCTTTTAATTAGACTAAACGCTGTGGTGATTAGTCACAAGTGAGTGAGGGTGGTGCAGGCATACGTGGTCCTTGTAAAGTAGTGGGCTCTAGGCCCACATACTTTGTGAATAAGTATGACTCGAACACATGGTATATAGTACTTGGCTGTCCACGAACATGTTCACTCGGGTTCTTTTATTGGCAGGGTCACCTGACCGGTGACGCCTGTGTTGGATGGGTGTGGGGTGGGTTTTAGGATGAGCCCTGGTGGGAGAGGCTGGGAAAACACTACACTGTGTTCAACAGGACACAACATTCCTCCACATTTTATTAGAAACAAAAACAAAGTCCAACCTGTGGGAAGAAATGAAAAACAACTAAAATAAATCAAGTCTCACAGCTTCGAGAAGCAGTCCGCAGGACAACGGTGGACAGGTGCAGCTGAGAACACCCGGGCATCTCAACACGCATTCATACATTAACCAGGTACCTCTGGACATGAACACAGTGCTGATGAAGTCCAAATCCTTCAGAGTTATGCCAGGCGAGTGACAGTCCACCTATGTTATGTTGATCAATCTAGCGTGCTCTCGCTGTGATGCAGTTGGTGTTTTTACAGTTGACAATTTGTGCCTCAGTAGCGTTGATGGAGTCTATTGTGAATGCTTGATGATGGTGTTGCATGATCCACTGACGTCAGTCTTGGTGTCCTTTGACCTGTTGAAGTCTCTGTTACTCATCCTGGCCACCTCCTGTAATCCCACAGTAGGGCAAAGGGAAGTCCTTCTCTTATGTTGTGGGGAGGCCTCTTGGTGGAGTTGTCACAGGACTCCCTGTGGGTTGCACTGGGGCTGCATACATGGCTGCATCTGGACAGCTGCATGACCACCTCGGAGCCACTGCCTAGTCACTCATGCAACATCAGAGGTGGATGTGTCCTACTCAGAACATGGTCTTGCTACCGGTATCAGCAAGCCAATTGAGCAGGAGGTCACAAGATTCTCAGAGCGTTACTGGTGTTTCTTGTCATGTTGTATGGCAATGGTGCAGGCCTCCAGTATTGTTACTTGATGCTTCAGGGGTGGTGGTGATGCCCATGGCAAATGATGGAGTGGTTGCCATTAGCAACTTACACGACAGGTGGCTATGACTTGTATGGAGAAAGGGTGACTGGAGAGACTTTGCAGAGATGTAGCTTGTTGTATACCTGGTGCAGCTCTTCTCTTTGGCACGTGAATTTGCAAGCAAGGATGCAATTTACTTTAAGCAGCTGGTGACAGGTAACTGGATGCTCACACTGTGAAGCGTGGGGCAGGTACACGATTTGAACATGCAGGCGGCATATGTTCGGTACTCCCGGTGAGCCATCTCCCGTGACATCACCGCACCCCTGTGGCTGGCTTGTGTTAGTAGGTGCCCTCAGGTCCAAGTTCTTGTCCCCTTGTTATTTTCTCCAGCGCACCTGTGGTCATCATTCTTATGTGTGACAGGATTGTCACACTCCTTTCTCTCCACTCCTTTTCTTCTTTGCAATGTGGCAACGTGCTAGGCTCACTTCTCCTTCAATTTTGCTTGCAGTGTAATGCCACATCCGACCACATGTCTTTTTTGCACATGCTGTGAACATAATGCCAGGCCACATGTTGTCACCTCTTCTCCTGGGATCTCCTGCCATCTCTGTCTTTATCTGTTGGACTACACATCTTGTCCCGTCACGGACCACTCACAAGTCCGGTCCTGTCTGTAGGACTGCGCATCTTCTCAGGTGCGTCAGTCATTTCTTGGATGGCAGTGGAGGTAAGTGCGCTTTGCTGACCCCGGTTTGCAGCCTCTTCCATACCTTTCTTTTTCTCGACAAGGTATCCTGGGTGCAACTCAGATTCACTGTGGGAGGTGATGTCATCTTTGTTTTACAGTGGGGGCAGCTTGCCACTAGGGGACACGCAGCTCTCCGCATGCCTGTAATGTACCAATATGCGACATAGTCTTAAGGCAGTGTTGGGAGCACTCCCTGAACAGTCTCTAGCCCAATGAGGGCAGCTCTCGTGCAGTTGAGCTGTGTACCCAATCTCTCCCCTTCTTGCATTCAGGCCACATGGGGCCTCTCCTCTGGGATCTCCTTCTCTGGGATCTCCTAGGAGCTTGGCTTCATTGATGGCAGGACCCTCCCTTCTGCCTCCTTTTTGCTCAAGGGCGCAGTGCTTATGCCTCAAGGCTGCTCCATCGTGGCACTGTGTCTTGCCTAGGTTTGTGCATGCTTGGCAGGGTTGTTCACTCCATGTGACATTCTCACTGACGGTGGCCAAGCCTTGCTGGCCGGCCAGCTGGTGCTGCTCCTTTCATGCAGCCATGCATTGTCTAGATGCCCACTTGACATTGTCTCTGCTCTGACAGTGGTGAGGCTAGTAGCTTGTCCTCGTGAAGGCTGTCTGCTGGAGCCCTTTTTATTTGTTCTTTCTTTAAGTGGTTGCGTTCTGCCACCAGGGGGTATACATTCTCTCTCCCCCTTTCAGGAGAAAATCAATTACTTTTTTTCTTCACCGCCACAGCAACTTTGGGCTTAGGAGTTCTTCGTGGGATTTACCAGTCTTTCCTCTCTAAACCACCGGCAGCCACCAGGGGGCATGTGGAACTCTCTGGTCAAGCTCAGGTTTGCTTATCTGACGGCTTGCCTCAAGGGTCTCATGCTAGTTTGGCAGTCACTTTCTCCGGTATGCGCAGTCGGGCCTATGAAGGTACCCAAGTCAAAGAGGAAGATCATCCTGGAGTGATTCCTGCAATTATCTGGGGAAGTCATCCCAGGCCATCCTGAAGTATGCCCACAGGGCAGAATATGTAAATGGGATGACTCTCTAGAGTCATCAGGGAAACTACTCCAGGATTAGCTCCTGATTACTTCAGTGGAAAACATGCGATGATCTTGTATTACTGCAGGATTAACCCATGATGATTTCAGGATTAGGCTGGATTACTCCAGGATAGGTTCCCGATTATCTCAGTGAAAAACATGTGATGATAATGTACTACTCCAGGATGATCCCATGATGATTTCAGAATTAGGCTTGATTACTCCAGGATGATTCTATGAGAATTTCAGGATGGGGCTGTATTATTATAGAATCATCTTGTGATTACTTCAGAATGAGGCTGCATTACTCAGGGATGAGCCAAGGATAACTTTAGAATTGGACTGGGACCGTACTAGTTGATTCCATGATGGGGATGCATTACGGTGGGATGGGTTCTGGCTGTGATACTGCATGGCGGTTTCAATATGCAGATTTATTACTCTAGAATGACCCCAAGTAATAATACTTGATTGACATACACAGGATGCTAAGAAATACACAGTTTTATTAGTTTGTTAGCAGAGCAAATAATTGTTACAAAAACAAGCATTGGCAAAGTGAATAGGTCTTGCCTTTTTGACCAAGTGGCTTGCCAATGTCTTCTGCCGATGGCCTGCAGTATCAGTTAAAATAAACAAGCAATGGCATTTCCAAAAGTCTGGCCTTTGCAAGAGCTATTGGGTTTGCGAATATGTTTCATCCATATTGTACACCAGCGTGGCTGCTGTTCTGCATGGCTAAAAGGTAGTGGGGTAAAGGAGAGTGATGTGTTAAATTGGTGTGTGATGAAGTGGCATAGATTATAGTGGCAGAGTGTCATGGAGTATTGTAGAATGGAGTGGCTTTGCGAGTGTTGCGTAGAGTGGTGTAGAGTAGATTGCTGTAGAGTGGCGTGGCATAAAGTGGAGTATTGTAGGAGAGTGGAATGGCAAAGTGCACTACAGTCTTGTAGCGTTGAGTAAAGTGTTATAGAGTTGAGTGTCGGAGCAGAGTAGTGCGTTGTAGAATAGAGTGGATTAAAGTGACATAGAGAGAGTTACGTAGAGCGTTGAGTGGCGTTGTAGGGCGGCAACGCATGGAGTAGAGCAGAGTGGAGTAGAGTTTAATGGAGTAGAGAATCACAGAGTGGAGTATAATAGCATATAGTGGTGTAAAGTGGATTAGTCTAGAATGAAGTTGTGTAAAGAAAAGTGGTGCAGCGTAGATTGCCGTAGAGTGCACTGCTTGAATAAAGTGCTGTTGAGTGCATTGGTGCAGTTTGGTGTTGAATTATGAGGTGTGGATTGCTAATGTGTGTACTTGAATGTGTGGAACTGTGTGGGTAGCTTTACCTACTTGGTGTTGAAAAAGAAGAAATAGATAGGAGCCAAGTTTCAGATTTGTGTGTTTGGGCGTAAAAAAAAAGAGAGTTCGAGCTAATGGTGTTCTAATTGTCTCTTACCTATATTTTATAGATTAGAGTGGATGTGGAATTATGTGGGTTGGATTGGAATTACTAGTTGTGGCATTGTGTGGTATGGAATTGTGTGGTGTAGAGTGATTTGTGTACTGGAATTATGTGGCATGGTGTGCAGTTGTATTATGTGGACAGTAATTATATGTTTTTGAGTGTATTGAAATTATGTGGATGGTATTGTGTGTTATGGAGTATAATTATGATGAATGGCATTTTGTGTTGTGGAGTGGAGTTTAATTACTTGGTGTGCTGTTGAATTTTATGGTAGGATTATGAATTATGTGTTGTAAATTGGATATATGTGGTGGGTAGTGGAATTGTTTTTTGTGAGGTGGAATAATGTTTTTTTAATTATGTGTGGCATGGAACAGTGTGGTATAGAGTGACATTATGTTGAGGTGAATTATGTGGCATGGTGTGGAGTGTTTTATGTGGATTGTTATGTGGTATAGAGTGTATTTATTAGGGGTGTATTTATGTGGTATTACGAGGTGTCTAATTAGGTGGGGTTGAATTGTGTGGGGCTGAGTGGTATTATGTGGATTGTAATTATGTTGCCTGTGTGGTTGTATGGATTGGCATTGAGTACAGTAGAGTGGTGTGTGGCGTAGAGTAGAGTGGTGCATGGCATAGAGTGGAGTGGGGCATGGCGTAGAGTGGATGTGCCGTAGAGTGGATGTGGCGTAGAGTAGAGTGGTGTGTGGTGTGGAGTAGAATGGTGTGTGGCGAGGAGTAGAGTGGTGTGTGACGTGGAGTAGAGTGGTGTGTGGCATGGAGTAGAGTGGTGTGTGGCATGGAGTAGAGTGGTGTGTAGAGTAGAGTGGTGTGTAGAGTAGAGTGGTGTGTGGCGTAGAGTGGGGTGTGGCGTAGAGTGGGGTGTGGCGTACAGTGGTGTGTGGTGTAGAGTGGTGTAAGGCGTAGAGTGGTGTATGGCGTAGAGTGGTGTATGGCGTAGAGTGGTGTATGGCGTAGGGTGGTATATGGCATAGAGTAGAGTGGTGTGTAGAGTAGAGTGGTGTGTGGCGTAGAGTGGTGTCGTGTGTGGCGTAGTGTGTGGCATAGAGTGGTGTGTGGCGTAGAGTGGTGTGTGGTGTAGAGTGCTGTGTGGTGTAGAGTAGAGGGGTGTGTGGTGTAGAGTGGGCTGTGATGTAGAGAAGAGTGGTGTGGAGAGTGGTATGTGGCGTAGAGTGGAGTGGTGTGTGGGGTAGAGTGGTGTGGCATAGAGTGGTGCGGCGTTGAGTAGAGTGGCTGGCATTGCGTTGAATAGGGTGGTGTGGCATGGAGTGGAGTGGTGTGGCATGGATTAGAGTGGTGTGGCGTGGATTGGTGTGGCGTGGATTAGAGTGGTGTGGCGTGGATTAGAGTGGTGTGGATTAGAGTGGTGTAGCGTTAAGTAGAATGGTGCGGCGTTGCGTAGAGTGGTGCAGCTTTGAGTAGAGTGGCGTAAAGTGGAGTGCAGTTGTGTACCATTGTGTAGAGTACAGTTGGTTGGAGTGGTGTTGCATAGAGCATTGTGTGGAGAGGAGTGGGGTTGAGTGGTGTGTGGAGTGGCATTGCGTGGGTGGTGCTGCATTGATTAATGCTGCGTAGAGTCGTGTGTCGCAGAGCGGAGTGCAGTTACATGGAGTGGTGTGTGGAGTGACTTTGCATGGATTGTCATTGTATTGAGCGGTGTTGCATGTGGTGGCATTGCGTAGAGCTGAATGGTGTAGAGTGGAAAGCAGTTATGTGGAGTACAGCAGAGTGGCATTGAGCAAAGCAGAGTGACGCAGAGTGGAGAAAAGCTGAGTGGCGTGGAGTGGACTGTAGCAAAGCAGAGAATCATGGAGTAAAGCAAAGTGGCGCTGAGTGGAGTAAAGCAGAGTGGCTCTGAGTGGAGTAAAGCAGAGTGGCTCTGAGTGGAGTAAAGCAGAGTGGCGCCGAGTGGAGTAAAGCAGAGTTGCACCGAGTGGAATAGAGTGGAGTAAAGCAGAGTGCCACAAGCAGAGTGGTGTTTAGTGGAGTGAAGCAGAGTGTCATGGAGTAAAACCAAGTGGTGTGGAGCAGAATAAAGCAGATTGGTGTTGAGTGGAGTAAAGCAGAGTGGCGTAGAGTAAAGCCGAATTCAGCAAAGCTAAGAGGCATGGAGCACACCTGAATGGTGTTGAGTGGAGTAAAGCAAAGTGGCTTAGAGGAAAACAGAGTGGCATGGAGTGAAGTAAAGCAGAGTGGAGTAAAGTAGATTGACATCGAGTGGAGTAAAGCAGAGTGATGTTGAGAGAAGTAAAGCAGAGTGGAGTTGATCAGAGTCAGTGGAGTAAAGCAGAGTGAAGTAAGGGAGAGTGGCGTTGAATAGAGTAAAGCAAAGTGTCATTGAGTGGAGTAAAGCAGAGTGGTGTTGAATAGAGAAAAGCAGAGTGGCATTGAGTGGAGTAAAGCAGAGTGGCCTAGAGTAAAACAGAGTGGTATGGAGCAGAGTAAAGCAGAGTGGTGTTGAGTGGAATAAAGCAGAGTGATGTTGACTGGAGTAAAGCAGGGTGACATTAAGTGTAGTAAAGCATAGTGACATTAAGTGGAGTAAAGCTGTGTGAAATTAAGTGGAGTATAAAGCAAAGTGGCATTGAGCAGAGTGAGTGGCATAAAGCAGAGTGGCATGGAGCGGAGTAAAGCAGAGTGGCCTGGAACTGGGTGGAGTAAAGAAAAGTGGCGTTAAGTGGAGTAAACAGAATGGTGTTGCTTGGAGTGGTGCTGCATAAAAGGGAGTGGCGTTGCGTAGAATGTGGCAGCGATGCATGGAGCTGCATTGTATTGCGTGGTGTTGCGTGGAGTGACTTTGCGCAGATTAGAGTGATGCCTAGGTGAGGCCTAAAAGAATGGAGAGTGCTTGTGGAGGCGAGCAGAGATGGGGAGCCAGTGGATGTTCAGCAGATAGGGAGACATGAGGGTGTAGCGTGGATAAAGAGGTTGGTTTTAAAGGCCAAAGGGTGCTTAAGGGGGGGGAATGTAGGTGGTGAGACGCAGATGTGGATACAGAGGAAGGACAGTGAATCGTACAAGTGAAGGTGGCAAACACATGTGTATGATTGCTTTCCCACATGAAGGATGAAAAAACAACTGTGGTGTGTTGTGGGCTGTGACACAGATATGGAGAAGAGATGCACAGAGTGGAGAGTCCAAGCTGAATGTAGAGGGAATATTTAAAGGATGCAGTGGGCATGCTGAGGGTGGAGAGCAGATGTTTAGGCTGGAGAACAAATGTACAGGATGCATATTGTGTCTACAGCACATGTAGAGAGTTTACAGCAGAGTACAGGGTCAGTGGCGTAACAAAACCTGAGGGGGGCCTCCTGTAAAGTACAAGGAGGGCCCCTACTCTGCAAAGTATAGGGAGGGCCCTCTCACCCGACCCCACCCTTTAGACTGAGTCAAGGGGAGTGCCCATCCTCCCGGGCCTTCCGGCCTCAGTCAAGAGGACTCAGACCAAGGTTCTCTGTTGAGGGCCACCCCTGGAGCTCAGGATCCACCCCCCCCCCCCCCGGCACAGCGTGGGCCTATGTTACACCACTGAACAGGGTGGACAAAAAATGTAGTTAATGGAGAGTGGATAAAGAAGGTGAAGCGCATATGTTGATGTAAAGGGTAGAGAGCATGTGCAATCTGCATCATCCATCTGTCCACCCTTTCATCCAACCATCCATCCACCCTGCCTTTTATGCACTCATTCTTTCACGTATCCACCCTTTCACTCATTTATCCATCCATCCACCCTTTAACTTAGTCCTTCCCTCTGTTCACCAATCCATGCTTTCACTCACTCATCCATCCTTTCTCTCACCAAGCCAACCTTTCACTCACCCATCTATTCATTCATCCATTGACTCATCCATCCTTAAATCCATCATTTCATTCATACTGCCATGAATCTATCAATCCACCTTTTCACTCATCCATCCATTCTTTTACTCATCCATCAACCCACTCTTTCAAACGGTCATCCATTAAGCCTTCCACTCCATCCATTCGCCATCCATTTGCCTATTCACCCCATCTGTCTATTCTCTCATCCATCCCTTCACACATCCAGCAATCCATTCATCCATCCTTCGACTCATCCATCCTTTGACTCATTCATCAATATATCCACCCCTTCACTTGCACACTGATCCACCATTTCACTCACAAATCCATCATTTCACTCACTTTCCCACCCATCCTTGTTAATTATGAGCCATTGTTAGACAGAAGAAGCCATCAAAAACCCCACCCCTTCTGTTGTTGCTAAAGCGGGGAGAGCAATTTGACAATTCCTCTGCTTCCATCCTTTCACTCACTCCACCATGCATTCACCCTTTCACTCATTCATCCATCCTTTCACTCATCCATCTGTCCGCTCTTCCATCCGGTCATACACCTCTCCTCCCTTTCACTCATTCATTAACACTTTTATCCATCTTTACATTCATCATTTCAACCCGTCCATCCACCCAGCTTTTCACTCCATTCAACCATTTACCCTTTCACCTAGTCCATCCACCCATTCACTGATCAATCCATTTACCCTTTAACTCATCAATCCATGCTTTCACTCATTCATTAAAATTTTCACCTATCCATCTTTACATTCATCATTTCAACCCGTCCATCCATCCAGCTTTTCACTTCATTCATCCATTTACCCTTTCGCTCCATCCACTCGCTCATCCATACATTGTTTCTCTCATCCACCTTTGAACACATCCAACCATCCATCCTTCCTCCCTTACACTCATCCCTCCTTATACTTTTTCGTTGATCCATATTTAATTCATCCATCCATCAAACACTTCAATCACCCACCCATCCACCATTTCACATTGCAGACAACACAAGAGGCCCAGCAAAAACCCCACCGTGACTATAGCTGCTAAAGCGTGGGGGGGGAGGGTTGAGGACACCCCTGGGAGGGTTTATGTGAAAAGTTATAGCAGATGTACAGGTATAAATATGGATGATGAAGGATGCTGTGCGCGGATGAGCAAAGTGGAGAGATGTCGATCAGATTTAGAGTGGATCTGCAGGATAAAAAGAGCACGAGTAAGAAAGAGCAGGGGGTAAAGCCTAGATATTGACATTGATAGAAAAATGCTGTGCGGAAGTGAGATGTAGATCAAAAGAGCAGAATGTATTGAAAGGAGAGAATTGAATCGTGCTAAAAGGCCGAGATCGAGAATCATTTTGCTTTCCTATTTAAAAAAAAAAAAAAAACTGGTGTAGCTCTCACCAAGGCGGTGGGTAGATTTACTGCCTCACTCACCTCGGTTATTTCGACGCTCCTTGCTATTTATTTATTTGTGTGTTTTTATATAGCGTGGCCTTTACCCGAAGGTGTCAGAGCACTTCACAATAGGTACAGAACTGATACATGAGAACATTACAAGTGAACAAAATACAAAAGCAAACATTACATTAAATGAAGCAATAAAGACAATCGTGAGCCAACAAAATACAAGAGGTAGCAAACGGTGCATTACAAAAGTGACAATCGTGAACCAACAAAATACAAGAGGTAGCAAACGGCGCATTACAGGAGGAAAAAGTGACGTGTGCAGGTTACAAAAGCGTACAAAGTAAACAGAGGTATAATACTGCACTATATGGAGGGCCCTCAAGCACAAGAACAAACGTTACGTAGGCCAAGGTGGTACAAGTGCATGTATCGAAAATAAACAAATGTAAGAGGTAGAAAACAGTGTGTTACAAGAGAAAGTGACGGGTGCATGTTACACACGAGTACCAAACACAGGTAGAAAGATAATACCTCAATAAATGGCAGACTCTCAAACCACAAGAACACACTGGGAAGACACTTCCATAGTCATGTACAGTAGATTTTTCTATAATGGAAGGGCTTCCTTCAGATAATAGAGAGGGCATGAATTACATTTGGAAGTGTCTTTGAAGGAGGAGAACTTTGAGGTTAGTTTTGAAGGCCTGGTAGGAGGTGGTGGTCCGGAGCTGCGGCGGAAGGGAGTTCCAGATTCTCACCTCGTTGCCTAAGAAGGATTGTGCCATTGTTCTTTCCTTCTTGAAAGTGGGAGGTTCAAGTAGAAGATTTTCCGCATTACGTGATGGTCTAGAGCCTCCAGAGAGTTTCAGTTTATTCGCCAGGTAGCGAGGAGAGGAGGAGTGCAAGGCTTTGTGGGTGATACAAGCAGTCTTGTAGATAGCTCTAGCCTCGATTGGAAGCCAGCGGAGCGAAGCGTGGACAAGTTATCGGTGGAGGGCACTTGCCTCCATTGTTTCTCCAGGAATCTTAGCTGCTTCCTTTCTTCATAGAGGGATTTGTTGAACCAAGGTGCTGAGGGGGTGGGCCTTAACCTTTTGCTTTTGAGTGGAGCGACGTTGTTAATTTCATCTGCAAGAACTGTGAGGCATTGGGAGGTGAGATCGTCAACATCTAGGTTCGGGTCTAGCCTTGGAAGTGATAACAAAGCTGATTCACAGAGGGGACCGACATCAATATTTTTAACATCACGAAACCAGGAGATAGCCCTCTTGGGTTGGCCAAGTGTTATAGCATGTGATAGTTGAATAGAGAATGGGATGAGGAGGTGGTCAGACCAGTCTACGTGAATAGGGGTAGTGATGGAAAGCATGTCTGCTTTAGAAATAACAAGGTCCAGGATTGAGCCCTTAGAGTGTGTTGATTCTGTGCAGTGTTGGATGAGATCGTTAACAGAGAGGAAGGTGGCCAGGGAGTTTGCGGAGGAGTCTTGCGGTGAGCCCCAGTGGAGGTTGAAGTCACCCACGAAGGTCTGATTGTCACTTTGCGAGTATTGGTCACTGATGAAGTCAGTGAGTTCCTCCAAAAACGAAGGGCCACTACGAGGCGGGCGGTAAATGACATGGAATCTAAGGGGTGAATGGTGGTGCACTTGTAGCTCAAAAGAAAGGCATTCAAAGGTTTTGAAGGAGCTGATAGGAGAGGCCTTGGATTGAAGGGAGTTTCTAAAGATGACAGCAGCACCTCCCCCCGTGTTGTCAGTTCTGAATAGCCTGTAGGTAATAGAAGATCAAACGTAGAATGCGAGGTATCTTTGAACCACGTCTCTGTGAGGAAGAGCATGTCAATATTGTGGTAGGTGATGGTATCTGAGATTTCAAGTTTGTGTTTTACTGCAGATCTGCTGTTGTGGAGCAGACAGCGCAGCTCTGTCAGGACTGTTTTGGTGACAGGGGCACTTGGGCTCTGAAGGGTGATCGGGATGTTGTGCTTATGTGTTGGTGTTCGGGAGGGTTTAGGTGGATGCTTGGTTCTGACAGAGGAGATGGTTGGAATAGTGTAGATAGTAGGGTTGCTAGGGTATGCAGGTTGAGGAAGGACGGCGTTCAAAGGCTTGTGCGAGTTAACACAGTTTGCAGATGACTGATTGAGCTTGGCTAAATTGAGGTGAGGGGGCGAGGTGCATCTCGTGTGAAGTTGGGAAGGAGAGGGGGTGCAAGGAAAGGTGGAAATCTTAGAGCTTAGAAGTGAAATTGCAGCTGTAAGCTGGGAGATGGAGGTGATAAGGGAACCTAGCTTATTTTCCAGCGAGAGTAATGCAGAGCACGGAAGGTTGGGTGGATCGATGGAAACAGGTGGGGGGTGGTGGCTATCTCTCCTACACCCTTTCCCCTCCTGCCAGAGCGCTGCATTTGATTTAAAACCCTGTAAATATCCTCGTTTTAATGTAAAAAGAGACACAGAGACCAGCAGGTATAATTCCTCCGATTTTAGCTCCAGGGCCGATGCTTCAAATTTCCCTCGTTTGCAGCTCCATGTAGGACAAAGGACTGGCCAGTCCTGCACGCTGCACGCTGCAGCAGTGGAGTAAGTGCTTGATTTTCTGGACACCACGATTGCCTTCACGGATTGTCCGAAACAGCCTAGGGGTGGGAACAGGTCAACCAGGTTGGTTGCAGGAGAGCCCTGTCTATTTCCGTTCCACAAACTTTATTGAATACATTTAAAAGTAACAAGAAGACGGGCAAACTGATTTAGTTCCTAATGTGTTGACAGTGTGCCTCTGTGTGACATTTTGTTGCCTTATATATGACACTTTAAGTGACACTATGCCAAGCAGAAACAAGAAGGTAACACCTCCTCTGCCACTCACAAACCTAACCTAACGTGAGCTGTATGGAAGTGCCTGTGAGCGCTGATATTCATTTACATAGCGCTAGCATCCCTTTACATAGCGCTAGCATCCCTTTACATAGCGCTAGCATCCCTGTACATAGCGCTAGCATCCCTTTACATAGCGCTAGCATCCCTTTACATAGCGCTAGCATCCCTTTACATAGCGCTAGCATCCCTTTACATAGCTCTAGTATTCCTTTACATAGGAGTTACCTCGGAGTCCTGAGCCCAGAGGACTGTGCTGTGGTGTCCCTGTGTCACTGCTAGAGGGAATGGCTTTCATTTCTACAGTGACTCTTCCTGTTCCGGAGATCTGCAGGGAATTACTCTGAGCCAAGTTTGTGTGCCTCACGGGACTCCTCTGAATGACGGCTCTTGTCCCTGTGAGTTATGTCGGCCTACATTAACTATTGTGCCAAATCTGGGGAGGAAATGTGGTGTAACAGGCAGAGTGCCGAGTTTGGCGCATCAGGCTCGAGTCTTAGCTTTACCCAATTAGCAAGATTGTCAATTTGAATATATATATAGAAACAGGCGAAAAAATTAAGCCGATGGGGAGAAAAGTATTTTTTCCCCCTTCGTTCTTCTTTCTCCTTTTGTTTCTTTTTTTTTCTTCTTTTCTATTTATGTGAATAGATCACTTTTCTTTCCGAGGCAGAAATGCGATTATTTTTAAGGAGTGAAGGGGGGGGAGTCTGTGTGTGATGCTGCGACGAGGGGAGGCGGTGGGGAGAAGGGGTTGGAGCCTAAGTCTGGCATGTGGCATATGTCATGACATGTGCCACAGCGTGTCACATTTTGTGTATATGTTGCTTGAGGTATAATGGTGTTATAAACCCCCCAGAAGTGCTAGTTGATTATTTTATAAAACAAATATAAAAAAACAAATAAAATTGGTTTTCCCCAGCTGGGGTTTGAACCTTGGTCAAAAAGCATTCACAGCTATTGTAAACTGTCAGTGAGCCATGTGTTTTGCTAGAAATTCCCATTGCCAAAGGCCTATTTGGCATAGAAAAATGATGTTAGTCCTTCCTCTATTTCCATTGTGTTTGGACTTTAAATACCAGAAATCTTCTCTTGATTTATATTCTTTAAATACAAATAGCCCTTCCTTTCCTACAGTCTGCCACTAGCCCCATGCATTTATTATTGGTACACAATTATCCCCAAATTCTCATTCCACTAAATAAGTGATTTCTTTCATAGCAAACCTGTCCCCCCTATCCACATGCCACACAGCATGCCATCAATGCCTGACATGCACTATGACTAAGGAGGCCATAGTTCTCCCAGATACTGCTAGGGGGTGATTTACAAAGGCACAGCTTTCATTTGTGGAATTTAGAAATCAAATTAAAAAAAACAACAACAAAAAAATGATTTTCCCCAGCTGGGGTTTGAACCCTGGTCAAAACTCACTCACAGCCCCTGTGAACTAACAGTGAGCCATCTAATTTGCTGGATTTTCCGCAGCCAAATGCAGATTTATCATAGAATAATAATGCTGGTCCTTCCTCTATTTCTGTTGTGTTTGGACTTTAAATACCAGAAATCTTCTCTCGATTTACATTCTTTAAATACAAATAGCCCTTCCTTTCATATAGTCTGCCACTAGCCCCATGCATTTATTATTGGTACACAATCATCCCCAAATTCTCATTCCACTAAATAAGTAATTTCTTTCATAGCAAACCTGTCCCCCCTATCCACATGCCACACAGCATGCAATCAATGCCTGACATGCACTATGACTAAGGAGGCCATTGTTCTCCCAGATACTGCTAGGGGGTGATTTACAAAAGGCACAGCTTTCATTTGTGGAATTTAAAAATCAAATAAAAAAAAAAAAAAACTATTTTCCCCAGCTGGGGTTTGAACCCTGGTCATAACTCAGTCACAGCCCCTGTGAACTAACAGTGAGCCATCTATTTTGCTAGATTTTCCCCAGCCAAAGGCAGATTTGTCATAGAATAATAATGTCGGTCCTTCCTCTATTTCTGTTGCGTTTGGACTTTAAATACCAGAAATCTTCTCTCGATTTACATTCTTTAAATACAAATAGCCCTTCCTTTCATACAGTCTGCCACTAGCCCCATGCATTTATTATTGGTACACAATCATCCCCAAATTCTCATTCCACTAAATAAGTGATTTCTTTCATAGCAAACCTGTCCCCCCTATCCACATGCCACACAGCATGCCATCAATGCCTGACATGCACTATGACTAAGGAGGCCATAGTTCTCCCAGATACTGCTAGGGGGTGATTTACAAAAGGCACAGCTTTCATTTGTGGAATTTAGAAATCAAATAAAAAAAAAATATTATTTTCCCCTAGCTGGGGTTTGAACCCTGGTCAAAAAGCACTCACAGCCCCTGTGAACTAACAGCGAACCATCTATTTTGTTGGAAGCCATCCCAGCCAAATACCTATTTGTCATGGAAAAATCATGGTGGTCCCTCCTCTTGATTTCAATGCTTTATAAACAGGTCTGAGCAACTCCATTAGTTTTGCCCAAGTACATTACATTGTGCTGGGTACAGTGGACGCAGATATGTCACCGCAGGCAGCGGGTACGACCTTGGACATGTAGCTTTGTCGTCAGCCACTCAATATGTTAGAGGAGTTGACTGGGCCGTCGTACGGAGGACCAGCGTTGGGTGTCAATGATGATTCCGTGGCTCTGGGGGTGGTTCATTGCAGGACATGTGCAGGAAATGTACACATGCATGTGTATCTGTCGCTGTGTGGGTTGTGAGCAGCACTAGCTGTATTATGTTTTAGCTGCACTAGCTGTATTATGCTTCAGCAGCACTAGCTCTATTATGTTTTAGCAGCACTGGCTGTATTATGTTTCAGCAGCACTAGCTCTATTATGTTTTAGCAGCACTGGCTGTATCACGTTTCAGCAGCACTAGCTGTATTATGTTTCAGCAGTACTAGCTCTATTATGTTTCAGGAGCACTAGCTGTATTATGTGTTAGCAGCATTAGCTGTATTATGTTTCAGCAGCACTAGCTGTATTATCTTTCAGCAGCACTAGCTCTACTCTGTTTTAGATGCACTGGCTGTATTATGTTTCAGCAACACTAGCTGTATTATCTTTCAGCAGCACTAGCTCAACTATGTTTTAGCAGCAATGGCTGTATTATGTTTCAGCAGCACTGGCTGTATTATGTTTCAGCAGCACTAGCTCTACTATGTTTTAGATGCACTGGCTGTATTATGTTTCAGCAGCACTAGCTATTATCTTTCAGCAGCACTAGCTCTACTATGTTTTAGCAGCACTAGCTGTATTATGTTTCAGCAGCACTGGCTGTATTATGTTTCAGCAGCACTAGCTCTATTATATTTTAGCAGCACTGGCTGTATTACGTTTCAGCAGCACTAGCTGTATTATGTTTCAGCAGCACTAGCTCTATTCTGTTTTAGCAGGACTGGCTGTATTATGTTTCAGCGGTAATTGCAAACACAACAGTGATGGACAGAATGTGGATCAATGTCACACATTCACCCCAGTCCAAAGATCTGGGCCCAAATCCATCGTTTTTTCACTCCACACCACCCTGGGTTAGACAATGGCGATATGCAAATCAGCGCTGACCCTGTGCCCCATGGGAACAGTCCAGTCCGAACTACAAAAGCCATGTCCTTCCCAGAACGGAAACAAGCATCCGAGGACCGGCCCGGTTTCGAGGTAACACCTCTTATCAGCCCGGCTAGCTTGATTCCAGTGGTGTGGAGTGCCTGGGACTCACGTCTGAGCATCCCCAGTACACTTAGAGCGGTAATTGCAAACACAACAGTGATGGACAGAATGTGGATCAATGTCACACATTCACCCCAGTCCAAAGATCTGGGCCCAAATCCATCGTTTTTCCACTCCACACCACCCTGGGTTAGACAATGGCGATATGCAAATCAGCGCTGACCCTGTGCCCCATGGGAACAGTCCAGTCCGAACTACAAAAGCCATGTCCTTCCCAGAACGGAAACAAGCATCCGAGGACCGGCCCGGTTTCGAGGTAACACCTCTCATCAGCCCGGCTAGCTTGATTCCAGTGGTGTGGAGTGCCTGGGACTCACGTCTGAGCATCCCCAGTACACTTAGAGCGGTAATTGCAAACACAACAGTGATGGACAGAATGTGGATCAATGTCACACATTCACCCCAGTCCAAAGATCTGGGCCCAAATCCATCGTTTTCCACTCCACACCACCCTGGGTTAGACAATGGCGATATGCAAATCAGCGCTGACCCTGTGCCCCATGGGAACAGTCCAGTCCGAACTACAAAAGCCATGTCCTTCCCAGAACGGAAACAAGCATCCGAGGACCGGCCCGGTTTCGAGGTAACACCTCTCATCAGCCCGACTAGCTTGATTCCAGTGGTGTGGAGTGCCTGGGACTCACGTCTGAGCATCCCCAGTACACTTAGAGCGGTAATTGCAAACACAAGAGTGATGGACAGAATGTGGATCAATGTCACACATTCACCCCAGTCCAAAGATCTGGGCCCAAATCCATTGTTTTTCCACTCCACACCACCCTGGGTTAGACAATGGCGATATGCAAATCAGCGCTGACCCTCTGCCCCATGGGAACAGTCCAGTCCGAACTACAAAAGCCATGTCCTTCCCAGAACGGAAACAAGCATCCGAGGACCGGCCCGGTTTCGAGGTAACACCTCTAATCAGCCCGGCTAGCTTGATTCCAGTGGTGTGGAGTGCCTGGGACTCACGTCTGAGCATCCCCAGTACACTTAGAGCGGTAATTGCAAACACAACAGTGATGGACAGAATGTGGATCAATGTCACACATTCACCCCAGTCCAAAGATCTGGGCCCAAATCCATCGTTTTTCCACTCCACACCACCCTGGGTTAGACAATGGCGATATGCAAATCAGCGCTGACCCTGTGCCCCATGGGAACAGTCCAGTCCGAACTACAAAAGCCATGTCCTTCCCAGAACGGAAACAAGCATCCGAGGACCGGCCCGGTTTCGAGGTAACACCTCTCATCAGCCCGGCTAGCTTGATTCCAGTGGTGTGGAGTGCCTGGGACTCACGTCTGAGCATCCCCAGTACACTTAGAGCGGTAATTGCAAACACAACAGTGATGGACAGAATGTGGATCAATGTCACACATTCACCCCAGTGCAAAATATGCAGCAACAGCCTCCAGCATGAAATCACCGTCTTCATCCGAAAACAGTTCAGCCATCCAATTCAAAAGTGGAAAAGAACATACGTGTTCCTCAAGTATTGGAGCCTCTATTACCATCAGAGGACAACTCGGTGGGTTCTCAAGAAAGCTCAGTTCCAAGAAATCCTGCGCTGCTGCGAATAAGTCCCAGGGACCCATTAGTCCATGCACCACTGCTAAGGCCATAATCCTTTCGTCAGAACAAACCAACTCGTGAGCAGTGATAGGACTCATCAGCTGATTAAAATCGACGTCAGGAGAAACCGGTCCGCAGAGACACAAATCAATGGCCCAATCAAAATCACAACTCAGGCAGTGAAACACAGGTTGGACACAGGTGAAGTAGGAGAATCGAAACGATAATCCATATGCCGTGCTCAAAATCGCAAGCGGCAGTGTGCCAAAATATTCAAGCATCCGGTTGCGAAACAGCGGCAGCAGGGGCTGGGCGGCCTCTTCCACATGAGGGGCATCCATATTTAAGGAAGCAAAGTACAATTAGGACGCCTGCCGCTAATGCCAGTAAAACCGGGAATCCACCAAACAGACTCGAAAAAATGGAATGAAAGAAACTAGGGATCACTCCAAATATCTTTTCAAATGAAGTCACAAGGCCGCTGCTAACAGTTTTAAAAAAATGCGCTAGTCCAGATGTCGAGGACGCGTTAAAGATAGAATGTATCATTTCGCCAAAATGCAACGGTAAATCAGTATTTAAAAGGGCCTGAACCTCAGTCCGGGTGTTAGCTATGTGAAGCACGAAAGTTTCACGAGCCGAACTCAAGGCCACTTCTTTCTGGGACAATAGAGCCCTTAGTCTAGTCATGCCGTTGAACTCTGCCTTCAAGGTTGGTATGCGTGGCCAAATGGAAACCTCCCTATTTTCATGTGTGGGTGGGTACAAGACATTTCTGCAGCAAACGACACGTTCACTTACTGTTACCACATAAGCTACACCTTTAATTAACCCGCAACAATCTTCATTATTCAAAAGTAAATAACTCCCGTTCCCCAACAAGGTAAAAGTCGGGGTGATTGCTGGTACAGGAGTGCCTATTAAAACACAGGCCAAGTTTGGTCGGTCCTGGTTGCAAGAACCGTGTAATTGTATGTGCCTACCCATTAACGAGTGATCTGGAGTTTCCGTACATTCCTCCCCATTTAGATAAACTTCATGGCCGTCTTTCAAACATCTATAAGTGAAAGGAAGGGACCAGACTTCATGGAGAAATGCACTACCTAAGGGCTCGTAGCGACCTATGGCAACATATCGCATACAATTTGTAAATTTATACAGTGCAAAAGGCAAAGTTATTAAACCGTGGATAAGCCACGTTGCATCGTTGGCCTCTGCCACAGAGAAAGGCAAGGACTCCAATTTCTCAATATGTAACATAAAAAATGAAGCATCTCGCATGGAAAGCAATCGCTGCTTGTCAGTCAAATTAAAGGGAGCAAAGAGAGAAGAAACATTCATGTAGGTCCATGGCACCTTGCCAGCCTTCAACGTTTGAAGGGTCCATGCAAATTGCATGATAGAACGTAATTGATTTTGACCATGGTACAACACAGACACTTCATCATGCACAATATCCACTACAGAAGACACAATGTTATCCAAAGTGTAAATGCGGGAAGAAAGCATGTTAATACTATTATCCACCACAGCCAGCACCTTTTCTAAATTTGCCTGATCTATAGCTCTAAGGCGTGTCGCAGCCTCAATCTGTGATGTCTTCCAGATTTCATTGTAAACAGCATAAATCCATCGTTTTGATCTACCACTAGCCGGGCCTTTTATGAAATCATTTAAATCAACATCATCATTTAGTTTTGCAAGATGTAATTTAACTGCAGATAATTTAGAATGTTTCAGCCACGTTTGACACAATTTACCCACAGAGTAAGTTGTGACAGAATGCTCAGCGTCAAAACGTGAATCTGGTTTAATCTGAGCAAAGCCGTCAGACAAACCCAGAAAACGGCGCTGGCAAGAATCAGCACTCTTGTGCCACACTAGCCAACCTTTTGGGTCTATACTGGATATGTTAAAGGAAGAATTCAGCAATAGGGTCTGTAAGTCCCTAATCGAAAATTGAGTATAATTACTCCAGCCTGAATATTCCTCTAACTCGGGGATAGAAGGAAAATTTTGTTTTTTAGCAGTAGCCAATCCAAAGCATGTCGTTTGTGAAATAGTAGAATTCAAAAACAAAATCTGATTCGGGATGAGACATGCACGGTGCAAAGCCTCAGCGCCTTGTACCTGCCAGTTTTTAGAACCCCAAACTGATTTCAGGTCAATTGTTTCCTTCCATAATTCATAACCGCCAACAGCCAGCTGATCAAGAAAGGACTTCGAATACAATAATTTGGCATCGGTAAGTCTAACCTTGGACATAGGCTTCTGTGTCATTTTAAAATAAAAGGACTCGGGATTAGACTGATTGAAGTCAGTAAAATAAGTGTACTTTTTCAAAAAAGTACTAGAACTGCCTTGTATAGGAGCTGGGCAATGCTCCCATTGTGTATAATTTACAGTATTCCTTCTGGAAGCTGTTTTATGCAAGAAGTGATTGCCAAAATGTTGAAAGCAAAACAAATCACCATAATTAGCAGATTCTAAATATAAATCTTCAGCATCAAAGGCAGCATAGTATTTCAAATCAGAAAACAAAGACTCTACGGCCTGAACATCCCAATCATCAGAACGTATGTTTTGTTTCACCACATCCCCCATGTTAACTCTAAGCACATTGGGGACATTAACAACCTCGGTAGGGCCATGAATTTGAAACCTAACGGAATCCCATACTATCCCATCAAGGACAGGCCAAGCAGTGATGTTAACAAACGTCAAGTCTCTTCTCAGTCTATGTGCAGAATGAGATGAGGAAAGGGGAGCCAAAGTTCCATTGAGATGGCGAATGCATGTTCTTTCCTCTACATAGTGTCCATTTACCAATCGGAAAAAATAAAATACAAAACCAATTGACATAAAAAGATATATCGAAAAAAGCACCAGCCAAATATACGTCCAAGGCGGAATTAAAAAATGTTTTTTAAACAAGCTGGCATAAACTGCAAAACGTGAGGGTTTCTTCGAGGCATTGGAAACAGAGTCAAAGGAAAATCTGGATTCTGTGGCCAAACGTGCTTGCAGGTCAGGCATGGACAAGTCAGTGGGGTAAGTATAGTCAATTTCAGTAAGGTCTGTACCGGGCAAAGTACTTAATAAAGGACTGGAAATCGCAGGTAATTCAATGGCTACTTCAGTTTCATGATTAGAAGCCGTGGGCAAAACTGAATTTCTCACAATGGAAGGACAGGAAACAGCCGGTGTCATGCTAAGAAGAATCGGCCACTCTGTGTATCTTGACATTGTCAATTGAGATAAACCTGTTTTCCTTACGACCAGGAAGTGGTGGTAAAATTACTGTTCTTGTGCCCTTCACTCCAAGGACTGGAACCGGAGCTCGATAGGAAGTACCAAATTCTTTCTTGTTGTCGATCTTCTCTCGAACCAGTTCTCCAACTTGGGGTAGCCAGCCGACTACCGGGATCTGCAATGCAACATCAGACGTGGAGGGCAAATGTTCCTTTGCAAGACTGTCTCTGGTCTTTTGTAGATTCTGTAAAACAGTACAATGTTCATCTACGTCAAAGGTCGTGGCGCGAGCCACGCAGTCTAGACCGTCAAGGTCAGGGACGAACATCTTGATACCAAAGAGCATTTCGTATGGGGTCCGCCCACCCAGAGACCTTCTAGGGAGATTATTAAGAGCACGCTGCACGCCATAGAGGTGGGCTAGCCAGTTTCTGCCAGTGCCTATAACTCGAGCTGTCAAAGATTACTTTAAATCACGGTTCATTCGCTCCACTACACTGTTACCCTCAGGTCTGTAGGGAGACGAAAACTTGACTTGGACCCCCATCGAATGCATGGCATCCTTATATGCCTTAGAGGCGAAAGCCGGACCCTGATCCGAATGGAAGGTACCACAGGCAAAAATCCCTACAAAGATGCGCAAATCTCTAATGACAGTCCGTGAATCAGCGCTGCGATGGGGCCAGACCCACACAAAGCGTGTGCATGAATCAACTGCAACTAAGATGTACTTATATGCAGTGTCAGATGAAAAAGGACCGCAGTGATCTAAATAAACACAACCTAGTGGTTTATTAGAAATGTACAACTGAGTCTATGGCGGACGCGCAGCAGTCGAAGGTTTAATCTGCTGACATATGTCAGAAAGAAGGACATAATCACGCGTCTGTTTGTACAGTCCCCGCCACCAGAAATACTGTTGTAATTGAGTTACAGTGGCTGAGACGCCCGCATGCGCAGACGCCACACCTTCATGAGCCGCAGTAATCAAGTCTGCCCTGCGATCCGCGTTGGGAATCAAACGTTCACCAACATCAGGTATTTTCACAAAAGGAACCTTTTCGGGACTTAAGTGGTATGTGTACTTCGAAGGGAACCCCGAAGGATGTTTACCTCCCTTCTCAGTGACAGCAACTGCTGCCAAGATGTCACTATCAATCTTACTTTTGGACCATGTAACTGCTGCAACTAAGTATGTAGACACTGCTGATTTCGCTGCTTCATCAGCAAGCGAGTTACCGACAGCGTGGACTCCCACACGCTGATGGCCAAGAGTATGAATTACAAAAACGAGCGGCAACGAAGCCTTAAGCTCTGCCACTCGAACCCAGATCATCTTGTGTTTTATTGTGCTACCCTTGGAATCACGAAATTCATCCTGAATCCAAAAGAACAAGTTTTCATTGTAAGACTGGACACAGTAATAAGAATCACTCACAATAAGAGTAGTAACACTAGGATCAGCGTACTCCAACGCTAGTAAGAGAGCATGAAGCTCTGCCAATTGTGCGGTGCAATCGCCCAGTGGCAACGTGTGCACTTCCCTGGAAACGAACTCATCGTTCAACATTGCACCGACCACAATGGCGCATGCGGAAACGTAGGCGTGTTTAGAGCCATGCGCAACCTGCGCCGAACCATCAGTGTATATGATGCAATGGAAGTCCTCCAAAGGTCGCATAGCCAGAGGAGCAGGGTGAACGAACTCATACTGCAAGAACTCTTGCAAACGTAATGAGGCGTCAAAAATAAACGTGACATCCGTGGACGTCAAGGACGCAGCCCATTGTATCCACCGAGGGTGCAAAGCTTTTGAATTTAGTACACTGGCTTTCGTGACTGCCTCCAAATGAGGACAGGGTGTTACAACCAACATGCGTTTCCCTTGTGACAGAGCTCGTTCTTTAAGAATCGCCATCTGCACAGCTGTTAAAACCTTTTCCACAGTGGGAAACCGCATTTCAGCCGAAGTGTACAAGTGCGACTTGTAAGCAATAGGTACCGTGTCTCCTTCATTAAAAGTGAGGTACGTGAAACCCACTGTCCCAGGGACAATCCTTATCACCAGGTTTGTGTGGTTATCACGAGTCAGTAAGAATTTAGAAGCGAGCAGATCAGCCTGCAAGGACTGCAAGATGGCTGAGTGCTCAGGCAGCCAGCATGATTTGGAATAAGTAGGTTGTATCAGAGCATACAGAGGCTTGATACGCTGGGCATATTCCGGAATGTATGTCCTTCCGAAATTTAAAAAGCCCAGTAAAGACTGTAATTTTTTCAGTGTTGTTGGAGCGCGCAACTGTGCGCATTTCTCCAAGAAGTGAGGAGACAAACCTCTACCTTCATTGTTGAGCTCATAGCCCAGAAACAACACTGCGTGTTCAGCAATGTGCGATTTAGCGAAGTTAAATTGGTAACCCATGTCAGCAAAGTTATAAATAACAGAATTTACACGACACGGATGCTCCCAAATATCGTCGTCTGTGAGATATATGTCATCCACATACGAACAAGCATCCGGGTCGAGTGCCTCCAAAATAGAGACAATGCGTGCGGTAAATATACCAGGACTATTCTTATAGCCCATTGGGAGACGCCGGAATTGTTTTTGGACCCCAGCGCATGTAAAACTGGTCCATTGGGAGCTAAGGCTGTCCAATCTGTGGGCATAGAAACCGTTGGATATGTCAAGCGTTGTTTTAAAACGCTTACGCACTAGACTATCCACTAGGGCAGAGCCGTGAGTATTCTGTACTGCACAGTTACGGCAATGCGAGTTCAAATGCCGGTAATCCAATACCAAACGATATGATCCGTCAGGCTTGGTCACAGTAAAAAGAGGATTATTCATCGGTGACACACACGTTTCAATAACTCCCTGATATTCTAATTGTTCAAGGATTTCCGCGACGGAAGATTTTGCTTCACGCCGAAGGGGATATTGAGGTTGAGGCTGCGGCTGAGACCGCAACGGAATTTCGTGGCAAGGGGATAATGTGTCCCAACCACATTGGTTACGGTACAGAGCCGGTGCGAGAGCCCAAGCCCACTCTTCTGCAAAATGCTGCGCATGCTCTTTCGAGACAGTGTTCGCGAAACTGGGGAGGATTACCTCCTCCCCTCGCGGCGCCGTGAGCACAAAAGGTGGGGGCCAGTCAGCCTCCGAAAGCAAAATATCATATGTAGACGAAAGATTTTCCCAAAACACCCCTTTTACAGTACGCTGTATGTCACCTTCAATTAACAGGACAATTTCATAAAGTCGCTCAGGGGGAGCAAGTCTCGTGTCTGCCGTCTCAATTACAACATAGACATCAGTCGCTGTCACCCTCAGTAGTGGACGCAGCGCCTCTCTGACTATGGTAATCTCCGCCGCGCTGTCCAGCAAGGTAAGAGCCCACGTCAGATTCCGAAGCCGCGTTCTCACTATCTGTGGCATATCGATGCGCTGTTAAGGCTGCGACTTTCTTTTTCGCAAACTGCGGTCTCTTTGGCGTAGAATCCTCCTGCTTCCCTGCGCCTTCTGTCTGGCGGGGCTGGCCACGTCCTGGTTGGCCACCACGTCCCCGTCCGCCTCCTCCTCCACCGGTCTTCGGGGCCGATGAGTCCTGAAAGGAACGAGGAGAGCGTTGATCAGAAACCTGAAATCGATCAGGTGATTTAATCATCGCGCGATCGCGCAAATCATAAACTTTCTCAGCCGGCGCAGGGACCTGTGACGCAGGATATGATTCCTGAGTCTGCTGTTGTTGCTTCCCCTGTTTCTGTTTCTGAGGCCAATTCTGTTTTTTGGACTTGGGTTGTACATCTGCCGCAGCAGATTGCACTTGCGGTTGTTTCTTCTCCTTAACCGCGAAGTACTTCAAACCCTTACTTGTGCGACCGATTGTTTTATAAGCGGCCACCACAATCTTCGCCAACTGGCGGGGCTTTTCGGCATCGGGTAACGCCGCCAAGGCATTAAAAACCTGGAAGTTCACAGCATCTCCCTTGATGTTGGAGAGTATGAGATCACTTACAATCTCAAAAGAACCACACAGGCGCATACCCAATTCAACCGCTGCATCTGGACCGTGATCATCCTGAACACGTTTTATGATCGTAGGCAGTACAGCCATAGATGGGGTGCCGAAACACCTCGCATAAACAGCCGCAAAAGTTTTACCCCAACTTTCACAGTCAACAAGTTCGGGAGTGATATCCTTAAGTAAAGTAATCGTCAACATTCTATGTTTATCAGCAGGAGTAGAATTTGGAAACACGGCATCCAGTTGGTCAAATTTCTCGGCCAGCCAAAAAGGAAAATCATCCTTATTATCAGGGCGTTGACCAAAAACCGAATTTACCATAACCGGATTGAGCCGTAAACCACCACGTTCCGTTTGAACGGCCGCACCCCCGGGGGGACCACCCGGGAGATGACGACCTATGTATTGCACCAATGCACGAATCACAGCAATCGAGACAACGTGTAGTCTGCGAATATCAGCAAGGGGACAAGCGCCGTGATTCGGGTGCGGGGTGAATCCACCCAAAGCAGGCCAATTTGTACCTGGAATGGAAAGTGGACCTAACCTCGCATCGGACAAAGAGTGGGGGAGGGCGCCATCAAACCAAACGCGATGCTGCCAATGATCAATAGGTATTTCCAGTGCCCTCTATACGGGGTGTATTCAGCCGGTACAGGGGAGGGTGTGTAGGTGTGGAACACACCAGAATTTGCGTCCACTGCCGGAAACGTTACCCATGAATAAAACAGTTCGAACGGGTACGCCGGATCCACACACACCACTAAAATCACAGCCATGCCCTCCAACGGGACCTGGTATGTCTGTAGATGGGTGCGCACCGCAATGCGACTATGCTGCGCAATGGCCACAGCCATGATTTCACCGGAACCACAGAAAAACAAAGTCAACTTTGTAGCACAACTGGGTAGTAAGTCAAAGAAACCGTTTTAGATAGATTCAAGCTTGAAAAGACCTATTTCAAAAAAATAGGTAGGTTTCACCGACACCACCGTTTTTCGGAAACGATAGTGAAGGGGTTAAGGTTTGAACGATATACTACTCGAGTGTCATGATATAAGACCACCAACGTACGGGCGCCATGTAGCAGGGTTTCTGTTCTCCCACAGAACTGTGCACAGAGGATTGGAACCTCAGCGAATTAGGGTGACCCAAAACTCACCTCAGTACCCAACAAACCCCTTACCGAGCTAGCTACAGTGTCTCATTGGTCATAACCAACTCCCAATGTTTAGACAAACCAGAACATGAACTCACCAACCTCAGGTTACGTGGAACACATGAGCACTCTTTCGTTATACAATCATTTCAAACCAGAACATGGAGTAAAGGAGAACACGTGAGCATTTGAAATGTTTATTTACTAATGCCGTCTTCTCAGGCGCAGTATCTTAGATAATACAAGTAAACATATTATCAACAACAAAGCTACAAGCATAGTTACTAGTCCATAGAAAGCGAACGGTGACAGCATGTTACCATGCTGTAAATTAATAAGGGTTAACAACACTTATTTCTCACCCTCCCTAACTCGCATATTATATTAATAGCTAAGAAGGTCTCTTTGGGTTGAATTAGGGCGGGCCCATACCTCAGTGTCCTAGAATGAAGGGATCACATCAGCATACACCAGCTCTCTCTGCATGCGAACAGCATCAAGTGTGTTATGTGTGCCTCAAGCAAAGCAATATAAAACCCGCCTTAAAGCCAAAGTTGGCAGAAGCTGCACTTATGTTATGTCTATGAAGGCGCGAAGATCAGACCTCATAACAATTCAGTATCTTGTTGTTCCTGAAGCTTCAGCACTCTCTGTACAGACATAGTTTATTGAGCAAAGCTGATATCAGAGTAATAACATATTATTCTCATGTAAATCACAACGAACTACTAGGTTGAAAGCTAAATCAACAATTAAGTGTCGTGTGCAGAAGCAGCAAAAGGAAAAATGGCGTTTAAACATGTAATGTGCCTATGCTAACTTAACGCATTATAAAGATATATAGTAGCTATATGACAGTACCAAACGAGCCAGCAATGCTCCTGATCTGCCTGCCTCGGCATGCTGTCGGCGCAGATACTCCCTATGATCTATGATTCGCAGTGTCTCAAGTGTGTCATCATGTTCTATGTTCACCAGCCATAGATCAGCACGTTTATTAGGGTCTAGCCCCACCTCACTTTCCAAGGCCTTCAATCTATCTTCTATATCCTGCAGCTTCCTAAGGGTTTCTTGTCGGGCTCCCACTAACTGTCCGATCGACGCCCCCCGAACTACCGCCTTCATGGCGTCCCAGACCACCAAATTCGAGGAGGCGGTATCCCAATTCTCTAAAAAGTATTTATCCAACGTCTCAGATAGGGACGTTCTGAAAGGCCCGTCCTCCAAAAGGAGTGGATCTAGTCATCAGGTGGGAACCGGGGTCGGGACTCTGCCCCAAAGAAGGGTGAGCGTCAGGGGTCTATGGTCAGAGAAGGTTTTTGCTAGGTATTCAGGACTATCAATCTTAGCTATCAGGCCCTCAGAGCATAGAAACCTGTCAATCCTAGTGTGAAGAGCATGTGCGTACGAGTAGTGGGAGTATTCTCTGCTCTCTGGGTGGGAGGCCCTCCAGGCGTCCCTCAGGCCCCAGCCAGTCGCCCAAGTGCAAAACAAGTCCGTCAATTTGGAGACCCCTGCCATTTGCAGGGGAGGATGTGACCTATCCCTGTCGATATCCATGATCATATTCCAGTCCCCGCCTAATATCCAGGGAGTGTCCGTCCAGTCCGCTAGCGCCAGACCTACTTTCTGTAAGAATTTGTCTTGATCATAATTCGGAGCATACACACATCCAAGTACCACAGGTGTATTATCTAGTGTACCCTTCACTAAGATATACCATCCCTGATCATCTACTCTCCTGTCTGCTTCAAGAAAGGGTGTGCCGTGTTTGATCCAAATTGTCGCCCCCCTAGAGAAGGCGGAATACGTTGTGGTCAGAATTGTACCCCTCCATTTCTTCCGCATTTTGGTAGCTTCAGAGGCCATGAGGTGGGATTCTTGTATAAACACGATCTGCGTGTGGTGACGCAGTAGGAATGTGTGTATTCTGTGTCGCTTCTGGATCGCCCCCAGCCCTCTCACATTCCAGGTTGTGATGTTATATTTCCCCACCGCATCAGCCATGTTCATATGTGTACCTGACATGTACCTGCAACCGCCTACCGGTTCGAACCCCGCATGATCGCCACCAGGAAACTACCCTCCCCCACCCCAAAAAACAAAAAAAATACTCTAACGGCCCAGCCTAAAAATCAAGCTGAGCCCAAAAATGTAACAAAGTGTAATAGGATTAAGAATCCTCTGCGTTCGCAATCGGGGGGGGGTCGAGCGCCATCGTTATCTGCACCTGCTGCCCAGCGGGCACAGCCAGCTCTACGGCTGCCATCATGGGGCCATGTTACCAATAATCAAAGGGGAATCGAAAGCTTAAGTCGCCCGTGTGTCAGCTACACCTTACACGTGGTTCGACCATACCAGTAAAACATCAGGATAAAGTCTACAATTAACATTGGTCCCCACATTTGCTACTCCTGCCTCCCTCCTCAAAGCCATCTGCAACAATAATACAACAGTCAATCAAGATTAGCAGGGAATACGATACGGTTCTCTGGCCATTCAGCTGCCGCCAGTCTGGTCATCCCCTCCACAATTGTCCATCACGTCATCCGCAGTGCCGGGCGTGACATTGGGGAACAGCAGTACACTGTGGTCCGAGTCCGAGTGGACCGTGCTGTCCTCTGAGTCTGTCAGTATCTTCTGGGAGTCCTCCCTAAACGACCCTGCCACCTCCAAAGCGTCCCGTTGATTCTCCTTTTGTTGTGTCTTCGACGGGCCTCGGCTCCTTCCATTCCGTCGTGGCTTGGGGCCCTCTGTTCCGCTCCCGTCTCGAGGCCTTCTCGGTTGCCCGACATCCGATACCTGCGAGGGTCCCTGGCTTCAGTCTATACCCATCACCTCCAACCATTCCTCAGCATCTGCAGGAATCTCGAAAAAGTACGTTTTCCTGTTGTGTATGATTTTCAAGCGGGCCGGGAAAAGCAATGCGTACTTGAGATTGGCGGTTTGTAGTTTCTTCTTCACGTCCAGGAAGGAAGGACGACGTTTTTGTACCATGTTGGTGTAGTCCGGATATAGGGAGATTTTGTGATTCTCATACTGGATAAGGGACTTTTCACGGGCCTTTTGCAGCAGAACATCCCTATCTCGGTAGTTCAAAATCCGCACTATCAACGGGCGTGGGGGTCGTCCGGGATCTGGTCTGCCCGTCGGGATCCTGTGCGCCCTCTCCACGCAGAAGTGTGGTGAGAGGCCATCCTCCGCTATGTGATCTCGGAACCACTGCTCCATGAAATCCGCCGCCTGAGGGCCATCACATCTCTCCGGAAGGCCTATAACGCGGATGTTGTTCCGGCGGTTACGTCCTTCCGCATCCTCCACCCGGTCCAAAAGAGTGGCCTTCTGAGTCTGGAGTTGTCGTATGGAGGTCGTATGTTCCGCCACTGTTGGCGTGATCTCGCCGATGGATATGCCCTGTTCCTTGACTCTGTCCGCCAGTTTGCCATGGTCCGCCCTTAGGAGGGACAAGTTTGTCGTCAGGGTGCCCATCTGTTGTTCCAACACCGCTCTGGAGTCCCTGATTTCTTTCAGGATAATGTCCAACTTATCCATGTGAGGTCCCTCCGCTTGGCGCGCCGTCCCAGGCTGTTGCGGCGCCCCTTCTTCGGCAGCCGGTGGCATTGTGGTGGCCGTCAGCGGTCCTCCGGGGTTCTCTGACTGCTTCACCCCCATACGGACCATTGGCGCGGTAATCTCGGTCTCCAATGCGTAGCGCTATGTGTAGTCTACAGTGGTGGGCCCTGTACAACTTGCTGTGTCCAGCCCCCCGAGTAAGTTCCACCTCAGTGGTACCTCACAGGAGAGAGTTTGGGTGGGGGCCCCCAGTCCAGTCGCCCGCAGGGCAGAGGGGCGTCTCAGCTAATATGGCGGCCTCGAGCACAGCCACCCCGCAGTCCAACTCAGGAGTGCGCGGCCGCAGTGTACCACTTCCTGCGCGCCGCCTATGGAGATATAAAAGGGGGGGAAGAGGGTGAGACCACCTTCCAGCGGCACCCCCCGTCCGTGTCCAGCAATGTCCGATCTCCCCTCGTGCTTGGCCCTCTCCAGGGGGCGAACCGGGTCCTCTCAGGCCCGCGTGCAGGCTCAGTGATCAGCCCCCCACCAGGTAGCGCTTCCGGTGTCCATGTGGTGCAGGGAGGCCAATAAAGAACCCGGGTCTAGGGGGGTGGCAGTACGGAGGGGGAGCCCCCTCACCTCCAACGCTGGTATTGTGGCTCCACTCAGCAGCCGCCCGCACGCGAACGGAGCCTCCCGGGTGCCTCGCAGTCCGGCTGTTCTAGCAGCGGCGCCTATTCTGCGCCTCCTCTCTACACCCGGTCACCTCTGGGGGGTCCTCTGATGATCCTCGGTTGCGCCCGGGGCCCTCCACTGTCCTTTGTGCGGTCTCGGCCGGGAGCCCCTCAGCACTTCCGGTGACGTCAGTCGTAGCCCGGGCGGCTGCACCTCGCACTGTGGGTCCCGGCTTCCCATGTCCCACTTTCGCCGAGGGCCGCACCACTTCTAGCTTGGGTCTCTCGGCGACTGCAAGGGAGGCAGGGAAGGAAGCTCGCCTCCGATCCTCCAAATGGTCTCCCCAGGGGTCCCCAAGGCAAATTCGGCAGGATTGTGCCCCGATCGGCGCCGGAGCTCTAGCGGCACACGTCCATGCGCTTGGTTAGCAAGCCACGCCCCCCTTTTCAAGTCTCTTAACTGCAAAATTCTTCTCTATGCATTCTATACAATATGGTTTCTAAAAATTTTCAATTATGTAAGAAAATATCATTTGCAATATTCCACTGGTCAGTCTAGAACCCTATATTACCATCAATCTGCTTTTTAGTTCCTGTATTTAGTCACAGTATTCTGTATGCAATAACATGACTGTAGTCCCTTTTCTATTTTCAATGTGTAGTGAAATTCATTGATTGGCCCCTCCTAAACCATGTGACACCACTTGTTTTCCAATATATTGCCATACAGTGGAATAATCTCCCTTATCAACTATCCATTTCTACCAGCTTAACCATTGAAATTTGCAGTTTTTGTCACTCATCCTGGGAGAACTGCTGACAGAAACAGGATTTTGACAAAGCCACTCCACTTATTGCCATTAAGATAAGGTAAGCAGAAGCATGGGCCTTGATCTGGGGCTGTGTGGGTCTTAAAGATTACTGTCCAAAACCTTCACAATCATCAAGTATTTTTTTGTGTAATATGTAATGTCCTAAATGCGATCCTATCATACACAGGTTGTAAAACTGAAACTGAAACTGAAATGTACTGGTCAGTGCTTCATTTAACTTTATGGCATGAGGTGGGTCATAAAGCCACTTTCTTTTTGGTTAAAGGGAAACTATTTTTAATTGAGCTTTGACCAAGGAAGGAATGTGAAAATCCAAGGAAGGAATAGAAACACAGGAAATAGTGGTAAAGAGAGAAAGCAAAAATCAAATTGTTGTTTAGTTCAGCTTTATTGTAATGATACATGGTAATGTATAGAAAATCATAAGGAGAGCACTAGTAGCAGAGCATAATTTGTAAAATACTGAGAGCTGGTAACCGCTACTTTTATGAGAAGCCCATGTGACATCCAATTTAAAGTTTGTGCGTCGAATACTAAATCTCATAGTCTTAACACTCATGATACATCTTTATTTCACTGACAGATATAACTGCCCATTTATTTTACTCTTGCCTCTCCTGCGTTTCCCCTTTGTGATTTTCTCATCTTTCTCTTTCTCCATCTTTCCCCTTTTTTCCCTCTTTTCCCGCTTGAAATAATAGATGTGGAAAAATAAGTGCTGATCCCCAAAAATAAGTGCTAGTGGCTCACACCGGCAACCACCATATAAATTGAAGCACTAACTGGTAGGAGGCTAGTCTTTCTTTTGGTATCACACAACTATCATGGGGCAATTAATGATTTATGAAAAGCAGCTTGCCAAAAGCAAGAGGTCTATAATATACTGCCCATACATATAACTTTATGGAATCTTACATTTTAAGGATGACACACAACAGAAGTTAGGCAGGTTTAGTATTTTATGTTGACACACTTTGTACTGCATGTACACGGATTTGCTAATCATTCACATTCATGATAAAGTGTGCAAATAACACACAATATAGGAATGATTGCACACATTGGCATTTTACTAGCATTTGTATTCTACTTCCTATTTGACTCATTAAATCTAGTTTGCCTGATTATTTATACCATGAGTTACAATTCTTGTCAACATATTCATTTAATTGTTTACTGGTTTACAAGCTACATTCATATTGGATCTTGTAATACTAAAGCAGCGCATAAAGATTCACACAAATACTGTCATACATTTCACAGATTGTTCTTTTTCTTAGTTTAGAGTTGAAATACTATCAATATTAAAAATACATTGAAAAGTCACATTTGGCAAGAAACGATACACAGGGGGCGGTTGGTCATTCAACAATGTCAGCCTAGAAATTGGCCAGTCCTAAAAATACTTAGGCGTCCACCTGGACTCAAAACGTGGTTACAAAAACCAGCGTGGAGAGATCGGAGCCAAAGCAGTGACCCTAATGGTATCACTGGCAAACTTGCAAAAGGTCTCAACCGTAGCTCCCCTCTTGGAGGTAATGAGAGCAAAGGTTGGTCCCACTTTATCCTACGGCATTGAGATTTTCTGTGGTAAAATGAACACAACCTTGAACCAACAGACAACCAAAATTTATAAAAGGGTGCTCCGGCTGCCAAGTACAGCCTCCGCAGCACAGATTAGGTTGGAGATGGGGCTGATTAATTATGAGGCCTCAGCCACCGGGGCATATCTTAACTTGTGTTACAAGTTAAGACAAGCTGAGACAGGAACTTTAGAATCTTTAGTCTGGCAAGAAATCAGCCAGATTAATCCGGGGGGTTTGTACGGACTACTTTTCACAGACGCCATTAAGCAAATGTCAGCAAGCGATTTGTGGGCCTTAAACCCTGGCCAGACAGCTTTTAAAAAAGCCATAAAAAAATGTGTGAGAATGACTTCTTGTCTCACTGACAAAGCACTTTTTCTGAAACGCAGTCATGCTTGGGCCATGATAAATTCCTACAGACACCCAGCCCCAGTCAGTTATTTGGCAAGCACATACCCCCTATACTTGAAACGTGGCTTCATAGCCATCAGACTGGGTGACTGGCGTTTCTTGCAGGACTTACCATCATGGCGACGCACATCGGAAGATCTCTCCTGTAGAGGGTGTGGGAAAACAGCGGAAACCATGTTGCACGTAAGTTGCCTTTGCCCAGCCCTTAATACAGAACGTAGGTCCGGACTAAAATCAGAGTGGAACAGGCAGGGGGTTCGGACCTGCAGGCAAGCCATCAAGGCAGCTATAAACCCGGAAAACACTGTGCTAAACATAAAATTTACAAAATTTGTTCAGCAAGCATATCACACCTTTAATTTAAGGAGACCATGTTAAAGTGCTTAATTTTCAATTTTTCTCCCATCGAAATGAATAATAACTGACATTATTTTCAGTAATGTTAGACATAATCTGGTTACCGAATGCAAGCTGGAGCCCTGCCTCAATTTTTGTGAATTTAAAACATACTATGAGACAAAATCCCTGTTTGTATAAGACTGTATTGGATTGTGTTTTTATATCTATACTGTGTTGTTATTTCTTAGAAGTTTTTATCTTAATCTTTGGTTAGGTTGCGAATTTGTAAATTCTTTTAAAGATATATTTTATATCTAAATAAAGACTATTATTATTATTATTATTGAGCTGAAATTCACAGGGGACAGGGGTATTAAGAAAGTGTTGGAATGGGGTATCTAGTGTACTGTAGTTTGCACCTGTCCAAGTACAGACCATCACTCTAGTCAGGGAAGGGGGATTACACTGCTAACATAACCCCTGCCCACCTCCTTGGTAGTTTGGTGCGAGCAGTCAGACTTATATTAGAGGTAATATGTAAAGCATTTGTACATACAAACACAATAACACAGTAAAAACACTACGAAAGGACATCACACCAGTTGACAAAAATAACCAATATTTATCTGAATAAAGCACCAAAAATCCTCCATATAAAGTAAAGATATCACTTTTAAAAGGTTCTAAATCGTTCAGTCCAAAGGAAACAGGAACTTTAAGCACAAAGTACCTGTGATGGGCAAAAATCAATGCCGAAAACAGGCTCAGCTGAGGTGGAGCGCAGTAAAATCAAAGGATTGCATTGCTTCCTTACTACCAGGGAAGGTAAGGCCTCAGTTCCTTACTGCCAGGGGATGTGATGTGTCAGTTTCTAACTGCAGTGCAGGGGAGATAATGCATTTGTTCCTCACCGTCAGGGAAGGTGATGTGTTTGTTCCTTACTGTCAGGGGAGGTGATGTGTCGAACACTTGATACACAGCCTCGGTTCCTTACTCGGTTCCTTACTGCTGTGCCATGTTGATGAAGAACTTGGCTCAGAGAGACGATGCAATGAAAATTAATAATCGCTGTGTGAATGTGGAGGAGCAGGCATTGCATCGATATAACAGCCGCGAAGCATATGATGTGTTGATTTCTATAGCCGCGCATCTGGGCCAGATTTTGAGCGTGCACCACGGACGTCTGTTATTTTTTTTTTTTTAAATATCTTTATTACATTTTATCTTTTCTGTTACATTAATCATTAAGCATTGATACATACTGTTTTGGCAACATCATCCCTTGTTCCTTAACTATGTGCATATAAATCAAAGTATTTCTTTCTGACATTGTCAGTGTCGTCCATGTCTGCAATGTAAGGTTGCTCAAGCATTTATAAGTCGCCTTGGGCTTCCACAGGCTGCACATGTGACTGATGGTCAAAGTGAAGGTGTTTAGTATTTCTCTGCATGACAGTGAACAATGCGTCTTGAAAACATCAATTCATACAGACAATGGCTTATCATATTGGGACTCCGCTGTTGGAGTACTTCACATAATGTTTCATAAGCAATTGGGTCAATACATATGTAAACGTTGAGTCCGTACATTAGATATTATTTTTTTATAACAAGTCAACCATATTCAGCAACAGTACATAATAAATCAATCAAAACAAAACAAAAGAGACTTCAAATAACTGAGGATGTATGTACCCAGCATCTAGTGTGCTATCTGGGTGTAGTCACAGCTAGGCTAGCGTGCTAGTTTGGCATGTGGGCTGCTGCTTCTGTTTTCCATGCGGTTGCATGGGCATTAAGGCATCGCCTTGCAGGAGCTACTACCATATAATGTATTTTAAGGAATGTGAGGTCGTTCCCTAGTCTAACAGCTGCAGTGGTGGTGACACCCAGAGGCAATGCATCGCTAGTGTCCAGGTAACTTATCGGGTGTTAGTTCACGCCCTTTGCGCAGGATGTGTTTGCAGTGTGGCCGTAGATTGTATGAGAGTCCTGAGCATATTCCCCCAGGTCTGTGCAATGGTATACTTGCGCATCTCCGCCGCTTCTTCCCTGTTTAGGGATTGTACTCTCTGCCTGTGTTTAGACCCCATTGGACTTTTCCCAGTGTGATACCTCTGGAGGGTCCCTGTGCTTCCATATTTTACTGATGAGTCACTTTGCTGTTATGATGCCCAGGTCTAGAAACCTTGAGTTCACCTTGTTGGCTTTGGTCTTCCTATAAAACCCCAGGATGCAGACTTCCCATGTAGTAGGTACCTCAGTGTTAGTGCAGTTGGTAAGTGTTTCTGAGATCACGGGCCAATAATGTAAAAGCAGAGGACAAGACCACAACATGTGTAACAGGCCAGCGTCTAGGTGACGGCACCTTGGGCATTCGGAAGTTTTGATGTTAAAGTATTGATTGATCTTGTCTGGTGAGAGATACGCCCTGTGTAATATGTATGTTTTGTATGAGTCTGAATTTCGAATTTCGCAGTATGTGCTTGGCACTAGCTAAAACGCATTCCCACTCTTTATCATTCCAGGGACGGCCTCTGTCTTCAGTCCAATATGTGCGAAGTCTCTGCAGAGGCTTCAATACATGAACGAGCAGGGCCTGGGCCAGCCAGTGTATCACATGCAATCCCTCCCCCATCACATACAGATATTGTTTGAATAGCTTTATTTCGATATAATTGATATCATAAAAAGCATTACATATACATTAAAACAGTTAAAAAAAAGTGAACATTGGAAAAACATAGCTCTGTACAACACTTTACATATTTAGTTCAATAAAACAGTGTAGAATGCTCTCAAACAAGGTAGGATAATCTGTTGAGTCTAATACGCCATGCTCAGCCTAAAAACTTAGCCATCGCAAGAGCGAACAGAGGCCAAGGGTCCGTTTTAAGAATTCCTAAGGCCTCCTTATGTGACCTAGTCCCAAGGTCTCTACAGAGTGGCTTCAGCCATCTGCTACGGGGGGCTGCATAGGCCAAGCATTCGAACAGCAGATGGGAAACTGTCTCTAATCTGTGTAAGCAGCAGGGGCAAAAGGGGGAGGTCTGTGCCGGGACCTTCCAGTTGACAGTCACAGATCCCACTGGGAGGACACCTACCCTAAATTTGTAATAAAGTGCCCTATCCCAAGGAACTGTGATAGAGTCCAAATATGGCTCCCGAAAGTGCACATCTTTTACCAGAAGAAATTCTGTCGATGACCTACACAAGTTAGCATCATTTTTTCTGCCCTCAGCCACCCAGGACCAGAATAACTTTTTTATTATTAGCTTTGGCGGGGCAGATCTGTTGTCCTAGTCATCCTCGAGGCCCAAATTGATTAGGAGATGTTTAACTTCCCTTAGCCACTGAATCTTGGCCCAGCCGGGCGATGCAAGAATCTCTTTTAGGCCATCTGCATAGCTGGACAATTCAGGGACTCTCCAGATACGGGCCCATAGGAGGAGCGGGCGCAGCCTCGCTTGATCACTAATCGAACAAATGCCCATATCTAGTAGAAGAGGAAGAGTTGGGGTATTATGGGGAAGGGCCATTAGATCTTCGAGAAATTTATTTTCAGAGCGGGCCAACTGGTCCACGTTCTGCACACCCCATAATTCTGCGCCATAGAGAGCTGCACTAACACCCCGGGCCCTGTAGATGTCCAGGGCCGGTGCAATTGGTTTATAGGAGGAGCCACGATGTTTCTTAAGAAGGGCACCTGTCACTCTCTTATGGGACAGCAACATCTTTTGGAGATGGAATTTCCAACTCATGGAGTCGCAGAGACGGATGCCAAGATAGTCGAACTCCTTGACCCTCTCGAGTGGGACTAAATCAAGTGTAGGTGGTTTGACTGATTTCTTTGGGGGATTTAAAACCAGAAACTTCGTCTTCCCCGTGTTTATAACCAGACCTCTCGAATCGCAGAAGGTCTTAAAGCTGTTCAAAAGACTCTGTAGGCCCACTGGTGTCTTAGAGATCAGGAGGGTGTCATCTGCAAATAAGAGGGTGGGTATTTTCTCACCCGCCAGGGAAGGGGCGTCTGCTGGATGTTGTAGCAGATGCTCCACCACTCCGTTGACATATAATGAGAACAGAGTGGGGGCCAAAACACATCCCTGGCGGACACCTCTATTTACAGGGATGCGTGATGTTTTTTGTCCCTGGACTCCCCACCTGATCTGTGCAAAGTTGTCTGCGTGGGTGGAATTTTATCAGCATATCCAGCAGGTAGGGGGGAATGCCCAGTGCATCAAGAACACTCCAGAGCTGCTCACGTGGGACCAGGTCAAAGGCAGTCCTTAGATCTATAAATGCCAGGTACAGGCTGCCTTTGCCCAGTACAACCACTTTCCAGTAGAGCATCAGCAAGCGGAATACTTGCTCGATCGTCCCCGTGCCAGTTCTAAAACCGGCTTGAAAGTCTGACAAAATGTTGTTCTCTTCAACCCACTGCGTGATTCTTCCTAAGACAACCTTGCCTGCCACCTTCTGCGAGCTATCAAGGAGGCTTATGGGGCGATAATTGGCAGGGTCGTCCCTGTCCCCTTTCTTAAAGATAGGGACGACCTCTGCTCCCTTCCAAGAATCTGGTAAGGCAGCACCAGCCAAGCGAGCATTCATAACGGAAGCAATAAGTCTCCCCCACTCGACCAAATTGGCACGGAGTAGATCCCCTGGGAGGCCATCCGGGCCCGCCGCCTTGTTCGGGACCTGGCGCTTAATCGCCCATTCTACTTCTTTGCATGTGAAAAGGGAGTCCTCAGTGGGCTCCGATTTGCCCGGGGCATGCTGACCCACCTCGATAGGCATATGGGCCTCGCTCACTGCATACAGCTTGGAAAAGTGGTCAAGCCATGCTCCCTCAGTTATATTACACGTTATGAGCGAGTCCGTGGGTTTGTCCTTATTTCTTATTAAGTCCCAAAAGCCTTTGGAGTCCTTCCTGAGGCTAGCTGCCAATAAATCCTGCCAAAACAAGATCTAATGCTCAGGCTTGGCCTTTGCTAAGATCTTTCTATAGTGACGCCTAGCGAGGCTAATCTGGGCCCCATCCTTAGCTTTTACCGCCCTGATCAGTTCTTTTTTGGCGACACTACAGGCGTGCGAGAACCAACCCGTGTTGCGCATCGGTCTACCGTTTGCGCTGCGCCTTGAGCCTGAGGGGTGAGCCACAAAAAGTTCCCCCAACACGGTGGTTGCTTCAAAAAACAAGTTAGGAACCTCAAGATTGCGATCAATGGGTCCTAGTGAGTCTAACCGCGTTGCAATGTTGGTCATTATAGATTTGGCCTCCCAGATCTTGGCATCATTTGCCGCAAAGGTATTCCATTTTAACCGTCTGGCACAATTAGAGGGAATTACTTCATGTGTTGTTTTCCAGACGTGAGGAGTTAGGGCTGAGGGAGCACCCTTCATGAGAGAAGACAAGGACAGGAGTAGAGGATTGTGGTCACTAACAGGAGACTGCATAACTTCCATATCAGTTAAGTGTGCCCAAAGGTTATAGTTCAACAGAATGAAGTCTATTCGCGAGGAATGACCCACTCTATTGTACGTATGAGCTCCTAACTGGTCTGACTTGGTTCTACCATTGGTGGCCCTAAGGCCATGTTCCAGGCAGAGTGCGTTGAGATCGATAGCATTTTGAGACCAGCTTCTAATAGGGGCCAGTGAGAGGGGTGGAATGCCTCTCCTGGCATCATCCTCCCAGGTGCCCAGTATATCTTCGCTAGCCAGGGGTTCAAATGTGCAGTTGAAATCCCCTGCAAGTATCACTAAGGCATCAGGCGCACAAGAACTAAGACCCTCCTCAATACCCGTAGGGGACAGTGTTGATGATCCACCCCTTGCCCCCCTAACATAGATGTTAAAAACTTCGAGCCTGCTCCCCCCCTGTGGCCTTCTAACAGACATTCTCTGTAGATCCGGTGATTTATTAGCAATGTGCCTAATAGAAAGACCCAGCGAGATATTTGCCCAAATAAGAAGGCCGCCAGAAGGACGGCCTTTCCCTCCCTGTGATTGTGTTGCAGGAACAAAATAGGTGGTAAAACCCACCTTATGGTATGGTTCCAGACACCATGTTTCGTGAAATAGGCACAACCCGAAGTGTTCAATAAAAGAATTCCAATCGGGTACGTCTATGTTCCGGGCAAGGCCTTCTATGTTCCAACTGAGTACCTTCAGGCCCTCCCCATCAGTTCTTTTTGGACCCTGCACCTGGTCATTTGCGGGGTGGACCGGAGCAATGCTAGGGGTTGTGCTGGGGACAATACAAGAGGACTCAACCATGGTCAGGGCAACAATCTCAATTCCAGACGCCGCCACCGGAGAGCAAAATAGCTCTCCCCCCGTGATCGACAGCAGTGGTGGGATAAGACAGCTGACCTGGGGTCCCCCACTTCTAATAGCCAATTCGGGTGAAGGAGGTTCTGGGGGAATAAAGCCCTCTAGCTGAAGCCTGCCTATTACAAACAGCTCCCCGGGAAAGAGGTTACCCTTGGCGTTATCGTGAGGTGGAAATACCTGGCTTGATTTGTTGTTAAGGGGCTCAAGGATTATGTCAGCTAGTCGAGAATCGGTAACTCTATCCTTGTTAAACGAAACCCTATTTTCTGGTACATTGTAATTTTCGGGGATACATCTAGATTGAACAGCGGTAGAATGCTGTGGGGAGGGGGGTAAGTCCTCAGAGAAAGCTGTACAAGACGCATTGTTAGTGAGTCACTCAACATCTTCGAGACAGCCAAATCTATTGTAGGTAGGTGCCCCATCCCACCTCCCTTGTGTGCCCTGCCAGCAATCTACTGGATCACCCCATACATGGTTTCTAGACAGAGGCCAATTCCCCCCATTTTTAAGACGTGGGAGCGGGGGATAGAAGTAGGTTAGGGGTCGAGCTACTATAGTCGAGTTCCCCCCGTGATCGTTCCATGTGCATATGTAGTGTGCTGTATTAGGGTCATCAAAAGAAACAATTATACAGTCACCTGGAATTGATTTGAAGGAGGTGCCTATCCATGGTACCCTTCGTACCATGAGAATTTTACTTCTCAGGTGGGCGGGTAACAGCCTATTTTCGTTTAGCCAGTGTGTTACCTTGTTTCTCAGTGACCCAAAATTTTCCTGCTGGTGGTATGCAATTTCCGGGACACCTGTTAGCACCAAAACATAAGGTCTAACGTCCGGGGGGAGATCGATGTACCCCCCGCGATGTTTCTCCTTATGTTTCACCCCCTGTGTCTTTGGATAGTAAGAATTTTGTTCTTTAGCCCTTGTGGCTACTGAGGCCTTTGTAGCTAGAGCAGGTTGTGTAAGCAATTGCTTGGGTAGCTCCTTTATGCCATTAGTGTTATTGCTTATGGTGAGCCTTGGAACGGGGTTTAGGAATAGGTTTGGTTACAGGGACCAAGGGTGTGGGGACTATGGTTGTTGGAATAGGGTGGGTTGGGCCAAGTGTGCTATTCGGTTTATGATCAGTTATGCTAAGGGTTGCTAGAGTTAGTAAGCTCTTTTCTGTCTCAAGCAGTTGGTTTTCTGTACGTGATAGTCTGACTTCCAGGGGGGTTAGAAGTTTCTTTAGCGTTTCCCAGACAATCGTTAAGAATTCCACATCTCTTCCCCCTATCACACACACAGGGACCCCCTCCTTCTCACCTTCTATTACTAGATCCTGCTCCCCCTCTAAGCCCGCCCGACTAGTTTCTACAGTAATTGTACTGTTAGGGGCCGTAGGTGGTAAAGATTGGGGAGAGGAGTGGGACGGTATAGTGGGCACCTCTCCTGCTATAGGGTTAGCACTCGTGAGAATATGGGCCTTTGCAACCTTCGCCTTCTTCCTAGAGAAGGCAGATGTAGTATGGCGCTTACGTTTTTGGAGGGTACCCTCTTTAGATGTGAAAGGATTCCTCCCTCCCTCCCCCTTAGGGTTAGATGGAATGTCTATTGGGAGTCCCTTTGCCGGCTCCAGCACACCCATGGAGGGGGTATGGTTGGGGGTTGGTGAAAGGGGTAGCCCCCCCATCGGAACTGGGAGTAGGGAAACCGGCATCTGGTGGACAACTGCCTGCGTCAGGGTAGGAACAGTACCTACCTGACGTTCAGGAGTTTTGGCTAAAGCAAGATGGCCTAAGGATGACTTCCTCACTAAAGTCAATTCCTGGGATATTCTTCTAGCTGCATCAAGGTCCATAGAGACTGCTGCATTTTATTGATTTCCACATCAATAGCAGTGTTGGTTTTAGTTATGAAATCATCAAGAGTCCCATTCAGCTTCTTCCCTTTGGCTGCCCTGTTTCTACACTCACGCACAGACATTGTGTCTTTACTTAGAATTCCTCGAGGGCTAGTAGGAAACAATAGCGAGGGTTAGACAAACAATGATAAAGCCAAAAGGAGAGGCCCGGTCCGGTCTCTAACAGCCTCAAACAGCCCGCCCTTTGCCCGGGCTTAGCCCCGGGCTACGTCCCGCGCACGTCCCGCGCTGCGGGAAGCGGAATCAGTTATATGGGAAAGGAGGTGGGGGCGGAGCACTCAGGGAGAGCGGGCCAGGTGTTGAGGCTCAGGTAGCAGGGGCTCCTGGGAAATGGAGTCCCTCAGCCTACCCCTCGCAGCCCTGCAAGTGCCTTCGTTGCCCCACGGCGGTCCCTGCAGCCTTCAGATGGTCCCAGGCAGTGGCAAGCAGCGACGCGGGACCCGCGCAGCGGGTCCGGCTAGGAGTTGACGTTCAGGAACGTGCAGCGGAGATTCGGTCAGGCAATGACCCAGCAGGTACAAAGAAAGTGTCCCAAGAAAGCTTGCGGCGCTCAGGAAGATATACCGCAGGTGGGGGCGGAGCACTCAGGGAGAGCGGGCCAGGTGTTGAGGCTCAGGTAGCAGGGGCTCCTGGGAAATGGAGTCCCTCAGCCTACCGCTCGCAGCCCTGCAAGTGCCTTCGTTGCCCCACGGCGGTCCCTGCAGCCTTCAGATGGTCCCAGGCAGTGGCAAGCAGCGACGCGGGACCTGCGCAGCGGGTCCGGCTAGGAGTTGCCGTTCAGAAACGTGCAGCGGAGATTCGGTCAGGCAATGACCCAGCAGGTACAAAGAAAGTGTCCCAAGAAAGCTTGCGGTGTTCGGGAAGATATACCGCAGGTGGGGGCGGAGCACTCAGGGAGAGCGGGCCAGGTGTTGAGGCTCAGGTAGCAGGGGCTCCTGGGAAATGGAGTTCCTCAGCCTACCGCTCGCAGCCCTGCAAGTGCCTTCGTTGCCCCACGGCGGTCCCTGCAGCCTTCAGATGGTCCCAGGCAGTGGCAAGCAGCGACGCGGGACCCGCGCAGCGGGTCCGGCTAGGAGTTGACGTTCAGGAACCTGCAGCGGAGATTCGGTCAGGCAATGACCCAGCAGGTACAAAGATATTACAATAACTGGTGTGTCGGCGGCTTGTTGGTCATGTCGCCCCATTCTAGCGTAAATGTTCGCGTAATGGTTCTGTGTAGAAGGAACAGGCCCGCTGGTAATCCAGTATCTGCTGTTAGTGTCGCAAAAGGCAGTAAAGTGCCGTCCGCGTACAGGTCTCTGAGATTCACCAGTTCCGCTTCAACCCAGGGCGCTAATGCCATGTCCGTTATGGGGTCTCAGGCTCTGTGCGTCCTGAGTAGTGGTAGTACCGGGGCATATGGAATTGTGTCTTTTGTGAAGCGAAGGCTTCTCCTAAAACACCTATGCACCAGCTCAACATGTATTTGTGTCTGGCGAGAAAGCTTCGCTAGCGATTGGAACAATCTGCATATCTGGGTCTGCATCCAAGCTGTCTTCTCGGTCACCGTGTCTGCCAGATTCCTGCTGCTTAGCCACTTTGCAACCCACTGTAATTGTGCAGCTAAATAATGCAGTTCCAGATGAGGAACCACCAAGCCTCCACTTTCCGGGGGTGCATATAGTTTCTGCAGCGCTATCCTGGGCCGGCCTGCATTCTAAATTATGCCACGTATCAACCCTCCAATTCTCTAAAGAACCTCATTGGGACATAGACCGGAAGATTCACAAAACAGTACAGTAACCTTGGCAGTACTATCAATTTTGTAATGGTGACACGGCCCATCAGATTGAGCGGTAAGGCCCACCAGAACTGCATCTGTGCTCTTATTGAGGAGATGGCGCGAACCAGATTGCCTTTCAGTATATCTGTTGGGACCTGTAAATATATATTCCTAGGTACCTAAACGTGGTCGGATACCAGTCAAGTGCTATTACATTGATGATTATATTGGTTGCAACTACATCTTTGGGAAAAGAGTAAGCACTTGATTTAACCCACTTTACCCTGAGTCCCGATATTGCCTCGAATCTACAGAACAGTGGCGATATCTCTGGCGGCACGGCATGAAGGTCACGTACGTACAATAACAGGGCGTCCGCATATAGGGACACTGTATGTAGACCATTGCTCAAGGGGATGCCGCAGTCTGCTCCTCCCTCATGGAGGAGAGCCGCCAGTGGCTCCATAGCTAAGGAGAAGAGTAATGGGGACAAGGGGCAACCCTGTCTAGTTCCTCGTCTCACCCTGATTTCGTCAGATAAGAGCTTGCCCGTACGAGCCCGAACTGTTGACGCTGATACAGCAACTGCACCATTTCTAGATAGTCATCACCCAGCTCATATTTACGTAAGACCGCCGCAAGATAGGGCCACTCCAGTGAATCAAAGGCCTTCTCCAGTTTTAACACTAGACAGCCATATCTGGGCCAGTTTTTCATTGCATACTGTTGGATTCTAAATAGCCTTTGAATATTGAGGGAGGTTCTTCTAGCGGGCAAAAATCCGTTCTGCTCGGCATGGAACAGAGTCGGCACAAATGGGTCAAAGCGTTTGGCCAGGAATGAGGCGAGTATTTTATATTCTGTGTTCTACAGGGCCAGTGGACGGTAAGAGCCTAGGAGTTCGGGGTTCCTACCCGGCTGAAAAGATAGACCAGCGTTGCCTCATGTTGTGTTGGGGTGAGTGTTGAATACTCTAGTGTCGCCTCATATACTCACAGCAGTTCCAACACTAGAACCTCTGAGTATGCCTTGTAAAATTCAGCTGTCCTAGGCTTCCAGGCACTGCCTGACCAGACAAACAGGAAGCTCAGACTAATATTGATACTACTGTGTTGCTGGTGACAGCAGAGTTGTCATTGGCTTAGGGGAGTGTGGAAGCCTGTGTGTTTCTGTTCCATGAAGCCAAGAAGAAAAGAAGAGAAGAGGATGGAGGAGAGGCAATGCCCGTACACAGGTAAGTATTTTTTTCATCCCACAAACCCCAGTTCTGCAGCAGCCGCCACTGGGTCTAATTCCTTGGAACAAAGTAAAATTTAAAGAGATGCGGGCCCCACACTGGGACCAGGCCATAACAGTCAGATACTTTTTACATAGCCCTAGGTGCATAGTTGTCCTGGCGCTTTCTGGATGCAGAACAGGACACATTGTGTTACCCCTGATTTTACCGCTTACTCAGAGCGGCAAGAAGGAAAATGCGAAAGCACAACAGGCACACACAGCTGATGTTGGATGTTGGTTGCACACCGTTCTCTGTAGATACAGCGTAAGCTTTGTGCGTTGATTTCCAGATTGGTGACTAACATGTGTTGGCTGCAGTAAACACAATGAAAAGCCTCAGGAACCCTTATTGGGTCAGTAACATAGTGGTGTGAAACTTTGGGGCAGGTGAGAATACATATACCACAATGCACTGGACCACCTTGATTTAGGCAATCCCTCAGAAGGCCCAATAGCAAAGAATTATTTGGAGTCAGTGATTATTTTTAATGCAGTTTGTAGGGGAGTAGTTTTTCTAATCCAGGGTAGACTGAGGGTGTGTCTGGCTTCACCAGGGGCACCCATTTTGAGGGGTGTTGCGTTCTAGCCAAGTACGGGGGTCTTTCAATAAGTTCCAAGTTTGTTGCCATTTGCTTTTTACTGGTGGGCAAAGTTCTGTTATTTCTGCCCACCTAAAGATAAAAGAGTTTAATTTTAGCGGGACAGAACATGTTTCCCAAATTAGAGGTATGGCCAGCTTTCCTCTGTGTGAGTGACTCCTGCATAGCTAATTTCCAAGATTTCCTCATTGCAAGTGCGCCTGGGGCATAGGGAGTGTTCTTTCCTCCCAGCTCCATATCAGAGGAGGGGCAGCCTTTGAAGCTCACTGCTCTGATGTGCCAATTCACTAGGCTGCTGGGGATGGGGGAGGTGTCACCTCCTGTCTTGGCTACATCAGGCAGGGTAAGCCAAGCACAGTAGAGATATGGGTAAACTCTAAGGTGCCAAATGGGTGCTTGCCACATCACCCAGGGCACAAGAATTGTGTCCATGGTGAGAAGGCACTTTGTTTGCTACCAAACATTACTTATTCTAGTGGCACCAATAATGGAACAGCCAATCTCGATAGTGTCCGGTTGGCAGCCCATGTTATGCTATTGACCACTAACATATATACTAATTTACAATAGGGAATGCTACTATAGGGACATATAGGCTTGCCCTTATTTATTCACACCTGTAATACAATGAACCCTGATTCCTGGGCTGAGGGGCCCTACATTAAGGAGTGTCTGTGATAAAGTAAAGGCTGTGTAGGTGTCTGTGCCACACATTGTGAGGGCACAGAATAATTTGTGTACTCTGTACTGCTTCTACAATAACAGGCCTGCTGTCTTTAGTTTACATAGGTCACCCAGGGTGGCATAAAATGTGCTGAAGCCCTGGTGACTCCTTTACTACCAATGCCCTGGGTACTCTGGGTACCATATGCTTAAAAGTCATAAGGTGGTAAAATGTTTGCCAATTTTGGATTACCAAGTGGAAGATAGCAGTTGTAGGAGAGAGGACATGCACTGGTGTATAGGCACCAGACTCATGTTCACTTGTCATATCCATCAGCCTTTAGAGCAATGAGGTTGGGGTGACTATACAGAAAGCGGCACTTCCCTACACAAACTATCAAAGTAACCCCTTTTCAATGGTCAGAACTTTCTTTCTAAATATTAACACATCACGCCTATGAAGGCCATTCTACCCATAAAGCAGAATACAATGTTTTTAAAAGTAGGACATTTCAAAGTGTATTGGCAGATTTTCATAAAAAATGCACACAACATAATGCAGTAAGAGAAGTTGTTGTGCTGTGATACAAGAATGGAAAAGAACAGAACAGTGCCACCTTACAAACATATGGCGCATTTCAGCTCTCTACCTACGCTGGTGAACTTGCACCAACTCATGCAGACTTGAACCAGGATGAAAAAGTGAATATATTATGGGCAGTTATTGTTTTTCTATCGGAAGACATACTCCCAGCAGAAAAACAATACTTAGAGGCATATTCCTTGTAATATGTGTGCTACAGAATAAAGCACATATTCAAAAAGGAAGTAACAAAGCAAAATTAAGCTTTTTCTCAATATTACTGCTCTATCTGGCAGGTGCACGATTGTCACATTAAAAGAAGTTTACTACCTTCAATAATTTAGGAATGCATTCAAATACAAGGGTGGGTGTATGGGAATGCTCATGGTCCACCCATTGTAAGGTCAACCCTTCACAGTGTACCCAATGTGATTTTTTTTGGTGTTATTATACAGAGTCACGCAAGGTGAGGCAAATTGGTCCTCAAGTGGCTTTCTAATCCTAAATCGGATTTTGAAGTCCGAGCCTAAACTTCTAAGTGCTGTCCGTGAGATCATGAGACACTTGGTTGAATTCTGCTGCAATCTCTAAAAAGTGTGTACAGAAAATGGCTTTGAACTTCCTGCCATAGGAGAACTAAGACCATTCCATCTGAGCAAATCCCACAATATTGCGTCTTCACTGGGCTGAAGAAAAAGGTTTCTTGTGCAAGGAGCTTCTCTTCAGCAGCAAATCTGTTTCAGCTGGTCCTCTATGAGAAGTTATGCACGCCCCATGTTTCCGGGCTCATCATCAGATAGAACCTTCAGCCTTGTCAGATGGATGATTGTGACCTCTGAGAAAAAAAAGACTTAGGGATTGGTTATGAGTTTGGCAGATTTGTGGACCACCAAACCCACAGTGGTAGGGCAGTAACCGCCACACCAGTTGTCCGACTGCTGCACTACAAGTATAGCATTCAGATCACCATAGGATGCCACAACCACCAGGGCTCTGCGATCCCTGGGGGTTGATCAGTAGTCTGAGTGCCGCAATAAGCTGAAAGTACCACTGCAGCACCGCCAAGCATGTTACTAGTATCCTAACATCCAACCTTTTAATGGAGGTGAGTCCCCCATAAAAAGGGTGGCAGTGAGAACACCTAGGGGGCCTTACTGGGCACCCTGTTCAACAGGGCCATGAGCAGCATCCAGGGGGACACATGGTGTGCACCCATTTGTGCATGCACCCCCTTTTCTGCAAACAATGGACTTTACAGTATATGCCGTGAATGAATGGGCTTTAGCATTGACATTGCTAGGCCTTTTTTTATAGGCACCACCGTGGCAATGCCAAAGGACCACCTGCCAGACTAAACAATAACTCTTAATCTTGCGGGTGGCCGGCTGTAAGGTATTGCAGTGTAGGAGGGGGCAGTGGTGTGGTGTCGTGCTCTCACACCATCAAACTCATAATCAGGCACTAAGTACAAACTTATAAATCTTGAACCGCCTAACAAAATTACTTTCTTGCACGCAAAATTCGAACAGCTCCCACCTAGGCCGAATCCCTCCAAAACCAAGAGCTTCAGCAGGACCTCGTACTAAAAACAATCAGGCTTCCAGAAAACTTCATCAGGTATGGTCTGCAACCTTAGCACAGTCAAGGATCGCCACTTTCATTTTTAAGTCGTAAGGTAAAACATTCAACCTGACTTAACCTATTGCTATATCTGACTGCATTTTATCTCAGTAAACCTCAAATTACACCCAGGTCCAGGTCCCCCAAGAACAGTGAATTATTCTTGACACACTTTCTTTTGAAAATATAATATCTCAGGTTCCCCTTATTGGTATTTCATTATTTTGAGGTACATTTGTTTATTCAATTGTAAATTATTTTTTCAAATTGGAGTTAAATTATTTTTTCAAATTGGAGTTAGATTATTAGTGTGTTGTGATTTAAACTTTTAAGTTTATGGGATATTTGAAATGCTTTGCACATTTTCTGTAATTTAACAGTGTTTGCTCTGTGCTATATCTAGCAGGGGCTTAGTTTAGGTTTAAATTAATGAAATATAAGCTTGGACCAAAAAGGTTTGTGACGTTATTACTTTGCTAACCTAAGAACCCCCCGAAAGAATTAATTCATTTTCTTACAGGTACCCTATGGAGTTCTTTTCTATACTACATTCCCTCAACCTGCTATGCAACTGCTGGATTCTGAAAGATACACACAATCTCAGAGTTTATAAAAGTTTCAAATGGACTGTTATAAAAAATGCTTAAACACACACCATTGCATAGCAACTTTAAACTCTTCTGTGAAACAACAAAGAAGATAGAAGCTTCAATACTTAAGTAAGAGCACATTACAAGCTCCTCAGAGTTCAGGGCTTACACCTGGAATGAAGTATTAGTATCCAGTCTAAAAACATTATATTACATCCATTTAGTGTCTGTGTCTTTCAGTGCAGAACAAAATTATAAATAAAATGTGGCATGATGTCAGAATAAAACTAGCGTAAGATCCCTAAACTTTAAGGGCGCAATTTATAGTTTGATAGGCAGTAGTCTGTCAGTCAGGGTGTTGGCAGAAATTTCTTACACCACTATGATGTACTACAGCACAACAGATTCAGAGTTACCCTCAAGCCCAGCAATGATCTCTGTGCCTTCAGGGGGAAAACTGTAACAATGTGTCCCCTGAAGGTACAAAAATCTTTGTGAACAGCAGACATACTTTTTGACAGACAGCTACCAAACTCCGAAAAGCTTTCGGGCTCATGACGATTTTGGACAGAATCACTTCTGCCAGATACTGACTCAGTCATTGGACCTACCGAATCCCAGTCATCAGCCCTGACCGCCCTATTACGATGCGAACAGACCTTGTTGTGTTGCATTGTTATAATTTACTATGGGAGCATGTCTTCTGGCCATAAACCGGACATAATACATGCTCCCATAGGTAACTAAAGGTGTTTTCTCAGCCTCAAACGGGAGGTTGTGAACCAAAGGTGGCCCAGCTGGGGCACCCAAAACACGCTTTTCAACATGGTTTCCATCTTGGACAGACCAGCATGGAAACGTTGTCGGAAACCATGATCGTAATCTCAAGGGCAGAAAGAGCCACACTTTAGATTATAGGCTGCATTCCGACTGGCAGACAGACTCTTCAAGCCAGGCGGAAGCAAGCCGGAATAAACGGGCATATTCCATTCCGAACTCCTCCATCAAAATGAGGCGATCGGAAAGAAATCGAACCGACCCATTATGATGCGGCTCGCCTTCCGAGCCATATCGTAATGTGCCCCTTAGTGTCATGACTATGGTGTTGTTGACCCTCAGACTATATGCTAGTGAATAAAGTGACACATATTACATTGTGGAACTTGACACAAACTTGTGCACCCAGAACGTTTTAATAGCAGTGTCACCTAGCTGGTGATGCATGTGATTGATGGGGTGGGTGTCAATAGAGCCTCAAAGGAACGGTAGCTAAGTTCTGTGTTCAGCAGAACACTACAATAACAAAGATACTAATATGTGATTTATCCTGTTTCATTGGATAACCTACATTTCCAAGTCTACCATAGCTGTTGTGAACCTTGTTGCAGTGTTTCTCACCATAGACAGCCATGACAGGAGAGTTTGCAGTGGCTGAGGTGGTGTGCGGCATCGGAGGCCTAGTGGACAAGATGCCAGTGGAGCCTTCTGGACGGCAGCTGGAGCAGAGAACGACAGGCGCGGCACCGCCAGTGTGCTCCGAGGGCGGAAGCGCTGGCCGAGTGCAGAATTGGCTCCTGGTCGATGGCCTGGCGTGCGTGTTATGGCAGCAACGGTGTATATGTGACCGGGAGGTCCCCAGTAGTGACCCGATGATTGTTGTTGATCATCTCCCCTCCACCCAGCTTCTACATTGATTCTCGAGGTCAGATCAGGCAGCAGGGATGGGGTGTCCCGCAGACTAACCGGGGGTCGGAGTCGAGTGAAATGCCTGCTGAGGTCCGGACAGCCTGTGGGGGCCATTGGGACTGCGCCGGGCCCAATTGTAGGGCCGTAGGCCGGCTCACGTTACTCTGCTTACCAGCGGATGTAGCATTAGGGCCTGCAGCATAGGGACTGGCACGGGAGGTGTTGGGCTCCACAAGGCATATATATCCACTCAGTGGAGGGACACTGTGACCCTTTTTATGTACAATAGTGTTACGGCTTGAGCCCTGGGATGTATTGCCCGTGACTGCAGGGGAAGAGTGCCATTGGAAGCACTGGGGAGCGGAGCCGAGCACAGGGCCCTTAGCTGATGTGAGGTAAAAAGAGCCCTGTGAAGCAGTGAACAGCCCTACATGGACATTTGTAGTTCTTGTGGCAGTGGCAAATAGTGGACCTACGGCATGAAGGCCGGCTTGTGATTGCTGGACCCCATATATGCTACTGACTTTTACCAAGCAAGGAGCCAGGCCTAGGCTTCATGCACAATGTGGAACCCAATGCAGGGTGTGAGATATACTGCCCAGGTCAGCTGGAGGCAGCGTTTGAGTTTGCAGGGTGAAACCGAGTAGGGGGCACACAACTATCTGCGGAAGCAGGCGGGTTAGCACTCACTGCGGCTTGTGGGCAGGAGGTATCCACCCAAGTCCCGATATTCAAGAGGTTCAAAGTAGCGACAGATATCGACAACCATTAACGCAAGGGGGAAGATGTATGTGGCAAAGCCTGTGCAGGTGTGGTTCGTACAGGAGGCTAGTCTGGGTGGTTATAGAACCGCCATCATGAGGGATGAGCGTCAAGATTGTACCATGACAAAAGATAAAACGGCAGTATGAACTGCTAAGCAGAGCATGTTGGACCACTACACCGTAACATGGGCCTCGACAACCGACCAGGGAAGTGCACAGGGAGGCCTTCCGGACAATGCCACACTCATGGAGGCCATCAAACAGTCCAGGGACACATTGGAAGAGAAGATTGGAGAGGTGGGCTCCGATGTCATGCTTCAAAGACAGGATCTGTGGAATGCGGTGGAGCGCATTACTGAGACTGAGATCAGGGTCCAGAGAGTGGAGGATTTGATCGCTACCTTGCAGAAAAAAGTTGCGTCACTGGAGACGATCACCAGGGGTCTGCCCTCGTGGGTGAAAGACACGGAGGGCAGGGCTAGGAGTAAAAACCAACGCTTTGTGGGATTCCACGAAGAATGTGAATGGGAGACTCACCAAGCCAGCTCGCCGCTGCTTTGAAGGAAACGGCTTCATTCATCGCCCCCTGCCCTGCTCGCTGGACCCCCGCTGTTGCCATCATCGAAAAGGGAGCTGGCCGTCACCAGGACTACTGATCCCAGGGTGCCCTGCTGGTCGCTGTTTGAGCGCGTCAGCAGAGGGCGCCGAAGGGGCTCAAAGCCAGTGTTGCTCTCCCGCAGCGGGGGACTCACCAAGCCAGCTCGCCGCTGCCGTGAGGAAAACTATTCATTCATTGCCCCCTGCCCTGCTCACCAGACCCCCGCTGTTGCCATAATTGAAAAGGGAGCCGGCCATCACCAGGACTACTGCTTCCAGGGTGCCCTGCTGGTCACTATTTGAGCACGTCAGCAGAGGGCACCAAAGGGTCTAAAAGCCAGCATTGGTCTCCTGCAGCACGGGACTCACCAAGCCAGCTCGCCGCTGCCGTGAGGGAAACGGCTTCATTCATCGCCCCCTGCCCTGCTCGCCGGACCCCCGCTGTTGCCATCATCGAAAAGGGACCGGCCGTCACCAGGACTACTGCTCCCAGGGTGCCCTGCTGGTCGCTGTTTGAGCGCATCAGCAGAGGGCGCCGAAGGGGCTCAAAGCCAGCGTTGCTCTCCCGCAGCGGGGGACTCACCAAGCCAGCTCACCGCTGCCGTGAGGGAAACTATTCATTCATTGCACCTGCCCTGCTCGCCGGACCCCCGCTGTTGCCATCATTGAAAAGGGAGCCGGCCATCACCAGGACTACTGCTTCCAGGGTGCCCCGCCGTTCACTGTTTCAGCGCGTCAGCAGAGGGCGCCAGAGGGTCTAAAAGTCAGCATTGCTCTCCTGCAGCACGGGAGTCACCAAGCCAGCTCGCCGCTGCCGTGAGGGAAACGGCTTCATTCATCGCCCCCTGCCCTGCTCGCCGGACCCCCGCTGTTGCCATCATCGAAAAGGGAGCTGGCCGTCACTAAGACTACTGCTCACAGGGTGCCCTGTTGGTCGCTGTTTGAGTGCGTCAGCAGAGGGCGCGAAAGGGGCTCAAAGCTAGTGTTGCTCTACCGCAGGGCGGGCCTGTCTGCGCCTCTCCGAGCCAGGAAGAGGCAGGGCTGGGCCTGGTCCCTTTCATCTTTCATTTGCCTTGAAGCACAACCCACGAGGTACTGTCTGTTTCAATCTAGTGACTGATATAAGTTCCTTGGTTGCCATCTATATTTGATTCGAAATGCTACCTTAGGCTTGTGCCACAGCACTCTTTGACTTTTATTCTTAGTACATTATGTCATAAAAAAACAACATATAAGGTCTACCCAAACCAAAAATGGGCAAAAGGAAAGCAATGGAGGGTGCTGGGGGATGTAATGGGATGCCAATAGAACAAAGGAAGAAAAAGAGACAGAGTAAACTCCTAAAAAATGCTGGTGCTAACTGTGTGATGGATAGGATAGACAACTTAATACAAGAATGTGAAAAAATCCTAGTTAATGAGCCTAGTACTCCTGTCAATGAATCCCCAATTAAGAGCCCTGTAGTCCCCCCCCAAAAAGCGGTAATTCCATAAATTTTTAATAAATCAAATCAGGGGGGGGGGGGAAAGGGAGGCTGCGAGTCTGTCCCAGCCTGAAGCGAATCCCCATGAGCATGAGTCTTTGATCGCCCAAGAAGAGAGTAAGCTGCCAAATCAGGTGGGCTTTATTGCCCAATGTTCCAACAGATTTGCCTCCCTTGATACGATAAGTGTATACTCTCACTCGATATTAACACTATTATTGCCTGATACACCCGAGAAGGTGCAAAGTTTCCCATGTAATCAATATATTGGGGACCCTGTAGCAGTTATAATGGCACTTGGAGGGGAGATCGAACAGATGAAAAGTATGTTCACCGAGCTCCGTGTAATAGTCAACTCTACACTTAACCATAAAACAAATATAAGTCAAGTTGGATTGGTCCCCCATGCAGCTCAGGAAACCACATGCAACCAAGGGGGCCCAAGCACAAACATTCCAGACGCTGTGAGGTTTATGTCCGAATCACTCAGGGGGAAAGGAGGCTCACTACAGCACATACTTAATAGACCCGTTTATACCAAAGACAGGGCAGATGGATCCTATCTCCTAGTAAACAAACAAGTACCACCGGGCATACACAATAGAACTCATACTCTGTTAGTTCCTCTAACAAACTCAGGCCTTAGAAATTGTGAAAACCAAAACTCACCTACAAATATAGTTTTCATGGTTAATGTCCCCAAACTCACTGAGACTAGAAGCCCTGAAAATGGCGAATCACTGATTAATAAATCAATCCATTAGATTCATCATGTACGAGAGTGTCGTTCCATCATTAGGGAGGACATAACTAAAGGAAGAAGATGTATAATCCCCAATACGACATTAGATAGTATTGAATTAACACTGGCAGATGCTAGTCTGGCTGAAAACCTGGTAGCATTAGAGTATAGAAAGTCCTCCCCTGATTCATCCCGTATACAATTAAGGTGCCGTCCCATTCTAACTGCAACTGTAAGTGGTGGGGTGAAGGAACATGCTCTAGGAATTGAAGGTCCTAGGTCAAACTTGGACGCTAACGATTGACTCTATCAGAATCCACCTGAAGAAGGGAGAGGAGTCGCAAATCCTTCTGTCACAGCACCCCTTCTCTGACCAACCAAGGGCGCCTCCCATTCTTATTCCACAAGAAAATGTTACACATAAGGAAACCTCAAAGCTCACTTCCGTTGATCAAACCCACTTAAACATCCTCTCGTGGAACATAGCTGGGTTAAAGAAAAATATGTCAGTTCCCTTGTGGAACAAGTTTGTAGAAACTCATGGTATATGTTTATCCCAGGAGACCTGGAGTGAAACTGCACTGTATAAATCCGGCTGCAGTACATTCCATATCCCGGAAGTGTCTACGGGAAATGGCAGGCCTTCTGGAGGACTAACAGCTTGGATCAGATTAGATCTGGGCTGCTCAGCCCTCCTACATGACACAGGAAGTCCCGACATTATGTGACTTACAATAAAAGGTCCGAAGGGAGGAGATCTATTGGAGCTCTTTAATGTCTATATAAGCGGGACAGTAAATGGCAAGTCCTCGACCATCTTAACTCAGCTAAAAAATCAAATACACAAGTGCCTGCCGTCTACTAAAATCATTGTGGCCGGCGATTTTAACTGCACATTCGAGCCACTAAGCAGTGAAGATCTCCTAGGGATAATTGAAGAGGATAGCAAATGGGCAGTGCCCCCCCCCTAGTCTTACCACCAGTAAAAAGATGGTCTGAGATTGTAATCCAAGTTAGTGCTATAATACTAGAATATGGCCTAAAAGGCACAAATGGCAGAACCCTATCCGACATCAGGGGGAAAAATACTTACAATAAACTTGCATGCCCTTATCGCAATGATTATATCTTGGTCGACTTATGCCTCTGGGCCGATGTCATTGACATGGAAGTGGGCCTAACTATTCACAGTGACCACAACCCTCTAATGTTAAAATTAAAGAATCAATAGGCCCCTCCCAACAAAAAATCTAATACCATTGGGAATTACCTCATCTCCACAAAGGAGTTAATTCTCTGTAATTGTGGTAGGCGTCTAAGATGGCCCAAGGTCGCAGGAGAGGACCAAAAACTATAGAACATCTCCTCAATATTAGTGTCAAGACAGCCGAACTCGAGGCAGCTTCAGATAACTTCCTTGCATGTGGCTTTGAAAAATGTAAGCCCGCAATTGGCCAAAGGCGGGTGCATGCCCAACATTTTCTGTAAATGTTCACTCCCACGGCATCCATATGTCAGGAGCAAGCAGCATCGCACAGAGTGCCAGCTGAATTCCTCATCATTGGTCATTAAACAGAGAACGGTCGAGTTCACTTTCGCAATGTGGCTTGTCTTGCATTGCTTCAAAAGCAGAACCAACCCCCAACAAAGCATCGAGCAGCGCTCATGACGCATCTTCATTTATTTATTATCAGCAACCACATTTTTTTTATACACAGCATTGAGCGCTGCTTGCTGTGCGCCTTTATTTATTAACTGCGGTCCTGGATGTGTGCCTGCAACAAATGCCTCCCTGTTCGCTTTGTGTGCTCTCCACTGTAAGCCACTATCATGATGTTTATTAAAAGCAAGGTGGCTGCACGCGCTCCCAGCACCTGGATGGTGCTCAATCCTCAACAAACACAGGACAAGCTCTGTCTGAGCTCCAGTATAATTGTTTTTAACTGCTCTTTGGCTCAAAAGCAGACCACTCCTACCTAATACATAACATCGAGCAGCGCTATTGTGCACCGTTATTTTATTAATGACGCCTGTATGTTAAAAAAATTTCATGGCTTGCCTTCAAATGACACCTCTCCCACCTCCAACAGAGCATGGGCGTGCACAGCTGCATTTTCACTTTGAATTTGACTACTTGCAGTGTTTTTTGTTGGATTTCCTCTATAGCAGACCCTTCCCATCTCCCGACAGAGCATGACAGCGTGCCTTTAATCACTTATGAACAGCCCACTTTTACTTTACATTTATATGTAAATAGCTCAACTTGTTTTAGACGGGGGCATGGGGAGAAAAGTGATTTGCTCAGAATCACAGGTTGTTGAGCCAACGAGGAGGCTCGGACATCGTCACCTCCACTCCAAAGTTGGCTGCTTTGGCCATTACGCCACACCTTCTCCTTTGTCATATCGACTTTAAATAAAGAAAAAAAACTTGTACGGTTATTCAAAGATGTTAAGAGTGTGTGGGCATGCCAGTGGGGGATAATGTACTGCATTGATAAACACTTATAAGGTCCAAAAAGGCTAGACCTAATGGCTATGCCAGTGCTTGTTTTAAAATCGTGTCATTGCCGGGCCTGCTCTACCAATTGCAGAACGATCCATATCAGATACTCCCTATGTGGTTTTGCCATTTGAACGCAGCGCTGGGTCAATTTCTGTTGACAGGAGGGGCCTCCAGAGTGGCGCTGAGGACTTGCTGTCAGTCGACGTATTGCGGGGATGGCCATGTCGGATCTCAAATCGCACTATATGGCATTGCATCTTTTGGTGCCAAATGAATGGTATTATGGGGACAGGAAGGACACCGCTCATGCAGTGGAGCGAAGGTGTATACAAGAGTCACCCTACATAGCATACTGTATTTGGCGCCTCTACGCAATTCTTTAACGCCGGCCACTCGGGTGGTATTCTAGGTGTGGAAACAGTCTCTCCGCAGGATGGAGTGGTGGAATAAATTTACTGGGGAAACCCCACTGTGCCACAACGGTCATTTACCGCAGCTAGCTGCATTATCCGGACATGGAGGGTGGGATAATATAGGAGTCTACACATTAGGAGACGTATTGCGAAGCTTGGTTCTGAAATCATTCCAAGATCTTCAACAAGAGTACCAGATGCCAAAAACTACATTTTATAAATACCTTCAATTTTGGCATGCGATTTATCCCAGTATGTCAGGGTTAGAGGCTATTCACAAATTCAGTCTGATTGAAGCCAAGGTCTTCATGGGCCATTTGCAGAACCATAAAATCTCGAAGATCTATCAGTCACTGGTGACCAATAGCTTCACTACATTGGATAAACTTAGAGAAGCATGGGCTGTTGATATTCGATAAATAGATGAAGATTATTGGATGGAAAGACTGTCCTTCCCTAGGGGGCCAGTGATAGCAATACCGCTCCATATTAATACATTTAAATACCTCCACCGGGTTTAGTATACCAGGATCTGGCTGTGGAGGGCAGGCTTAGAGTCATCCCCTATATGCCGGCGGTGTGGTCAGGAGGAGGGGTCCAAAATACAGAAAAGTTGGCATTGTACAGTACTCACAAAAGTTTGGAGACTGGTTCTGGCCAGTCTTGCAGAAGTGTTGGGGTGGGAGCTCCCCTCTTCAATAAGATTGGCAATTTTACATATCACGGAGGGCATAGGAGGTAAAGTATAGAAGAGGCACCTGTTATTGTTGGGGCTGACATTGGGTAAAAGGAATATAGTAAGGCTGTGGAAGGCAACGGCTCCATCTTCTCTCTCGTCATGGAAAAATGGGCTGGACTTGTTGCATGGGGTTAGAGATCCCAATATTCAAGGCCAGGGGTTGCCCACAAAAGCACCCCAAAATCTGGAAAAGATGGGCAGACAACCGAGGACTAAATTTTGACCCGGTGCCCCCAGTGGATGCACATGTATCAATGTTGTTATGCGGGCCTCTTAGTTAAGGGACCAGCTATATGGTGATGGAATCTATTTGTTGGGGTGGACGATATGGTGGGAAATGAAATGCAGTAGTGGTTCAATGCATTTATGTTATATTCCAATTCAATACAATTTAAATAATCTTTTTTTGGATACTTAATATCAATAAATACACAGGTCACGATAAAAAAAATTGCGATAAAAAATCAGTGAATAACAATAAATAACAAGGACTTGTATATATAGCATAAACGGAATTATAAAAATTCATATTATAAAAGAGCGTCAAATATATAAGACGACCTCTCCTTTAAATTGGTCAGTTTTTCTTGACTATAGCAGCATAGATTAATAAGTGCAAAAATGCGGGCAATCAGAAACAGACAAATAACAGCACTGCGTAATATGTTAAAATACAGTAAGAAAATAGTAGCATGAATATATTATATTGAAGTGCATACATGTATTAGCTATATTTGATAAACCATAATATGCAGGGCACAGATTTCTACAAGATGCCATTATAACATTAGAAAGTATTGTTCACAACATGTAACAGCTAAATGTAATCATTTGAAATCTGATGTTTTTGAGGAGTGCTCATTGAAACGCGTGAGCGAACTGCCAACTTCAGAAAAAAAATGTATTCTAAAAGTTAAATCTACACTCTTAAGGTTAAGGATTTATAGGTACTTTCAGCAAAATAGATACCTCACTGACAGATCACAGGGTCTGTGATTGCTTTTTGACCAGAGTTCAAAACACAGCTAGGGAAAATAGTTTACAATTTTTTTTTTATTATTTGTTTCTAAATTCCACAAATGAAAGCTGTGCCTTTGTAAATCACCACCTAGCAGTGTATGGGAGAACTATGGCCTTCTTAGTCATAGTGCATTTCCAGCATCTAAATTCCAAACACCATGGACATAAAGAAGGGACCGACATCATTCTTCAATGACAAATAGGCTTTTGGCTGAGGGAAATTCCAGAAAAAATAGATGGCTCACTGGCAGTTCACAGGGGCTGTGAGTGCTTTTAGACCAGGGTTCAATCCCCAGCTGGGGAAAATCATTTTTAAATTTTTTTTAAATTTGTTTTCTAAATTTCACAAATGAAAGCTGTGCCTTTGTAAATTACCCCCTAGCAGTATCTGGGAGAACTATGGCCTCCTTAGTCATAGTGCATGTCAGGCATTGATGGCATGCTGTGTGGCATGTGGATGGGGCACAGGTTTGCTATGAAAGAAATCACTTATTTAGTGGAATGAGAATTTGGGGATGATTGTGTAACAATAATAAATGCATGGGGCTAGTGGCAGACTGTATGAAAGGAAGGGCTATTTGTATTTAAAGAATGTAAATCGAGAGAAGATTTCTGGTATTTAAAGTCCAAACACAATAGAAATAGAGGAAGGACCAACATTATCATTCTATGACAAATATGCCTTTGGCTGGGGAAAAGTCAGCAAAATAGATGGCTCACTGTTAGTTCACAGGGGCTGTGAGTGAGTTTTGACCAGGGTTCAAACCCCAGCTGGGGAAAATCGTTTTTTTTTATTTTTTTTTATTTGATTTCTAAATTCCACAAATGAAAGCTGTGCCTTTGTAAATCACCCCTAGCAGTATCTGGGAGAACTATGGCCTCCTTAGTCATAGTGCATGTCAGGCATTGATGGCATGATGTGTGGCATGTGGATAGGGGGAACAGGTTTGCTATGAAAGTAATCACTTATTTAGTGGAATGAGAATTTGGGAATGGTTGTGTAAGAAAACTAAATGTATGGGCCAAGTGCCAGAGTGGGAGGAAGTACGGGGAGTTTGTTTATAAATAACGAAAATCAAGTGTAGATTTGTGGCATGTTAGAAGAAAAACAGCATGGAAACAGAAAAGGGACATCACCTTTTTTCCAAGACACAAAGGCTTTGGGCTGAGTAAATCCATTCAGAACAGATGGTAAAGGGGCAGTTCACAGGGTCTGTGAGTGCTTTTTGACAAGGGTTCAAACCCCACCTGGTGAAAGTCTATTTTTATATTGTTTTTCTTTTTTTAAAGAATTTATTTATTTTAGCAGAGTGAAAGATAGTCATTTGGAAATCCTCAACTGATAATCATAAAAGACTATGTAAAAAATCAGTGGCATATGTCACATCAGCTGTGGCATATGCCACATGACAGAGTGACACGTGTCACATGCCAGGAATGGGCTCCAACCCTTACTGGCGGTGGGTGTGTGAACATGTACAGCCTCGGAGGAAACAGAGGGGTACGGTCTGAGGACAGAACTTTATTGAGCTACCCTTTGAGGGAGAGAACAAGTCATATACCCATGTCCCTAAAAAAGCATTTATTTGTAGTTTTCCCTAGCGTCGACCGGGCCGTTTCAAGCATTTGAGCGCTTTACAAGTTTAAAACAAGTTATTGAGCATTGTCCTTCATTGTATTCAAAAACATTCTGGCGAATGTACATATTAGCAATTATATGCCGTTTAAGTGTGTATTTTAAGCTATAAACAATTTACTTGTAGGTTAGATCAAATAACTGAAACCGAGCATTGTTTTTGCTTTATATAGATATGATGGTCAGTGTTTTAGCTCTCAACTCTAACTGTTCAGTGTTGTTCAAAATGTTTTACATGTTGCATTTCTTCTTAAAAAGTGGCGTAGTGGTGTTGCTGCGCTCCGACAGGCTGTCCTTCCACGTTTGGATGCAGTGCCTAAGAAAGATTGTTATTTTTAAAATGTTATTCTTAGCATCAATCATTTTTTAATAGCAACAAGAAAGGTGCTCCGTACATGCTGAAAACCCTTTCTTATTTAGGAATACTAAACATTCTGAAGCCTAGAATTTTGAGAGTATATGTTTTCATGATTATTTAAAAAAAAAAGAGAACTCCATAATTGGGCATTGAGGTCAAATTCCTCAGCCTTGTCCTTTTCATGTCAAACAGCAGCATTGACGCCGGAGCAGCCACTGGGGTTTGTTGAAAGTTCGCGTGGACAGTGAGTGGTTTATTGGAGTTGAGTGAGACATTGAGGGGAGGGCAGATTTACAATTATTTTACCTTCTAGTTTCTTTTTTTGGAAGTTGTTTGAACGTTTTTGGACTTAAAAGCGTCCAAAGGTAGATTAACTGAAACGGAGGGTCCGTGGGCACAAACAGAGGCGTTTAGGGCACCCCCTATACATTGGTTCATGAAACATATTTTTCTATTTGCTTCCTTTCCACATTGTGACTTATGAACAACCGGACCCACCGATTGTCAACACCCAAAATTGAAGACTTTATAAAGGGGAAAAAAAGAAAGAATGGATTAACAGGTGCTATATGAATGCACACCTTTCTCCCCTTCTACCCCTCCACTATCCTTCTCACTCCAAATAACTGACTAATATCCACCACTCAAATTACTTTCATATTTCATCATACTAATTCACCACTAATCCTTTATGGGTTTTCAATGTAGCGTGCTACTCACCAAAAAAAGCACTTCAACACCCCATCAGGGGTAAGAAGAGCTAGATAAATACAAACCATTTTCCTCCTCTATCCTTCTGCTATTCTTCCGAATCCAAATAACTGACTAACATATCCACCACTTAAAATGTACTGCATTTTACACTATACTAATTACCACTAATCCTCTATGGGTCCCGGAGTAGCGTGCTACTTGCCCAAAAGCGCTTCAACGCCTCGTCAGAGGTAGTAAGCACTATACAAATGCAATTACAATACAATTACAATGTGATCCTGGCCAAATTATTTAAAGCCCCCGTTCCTACAAAAAATGAATGTGTCCTCGTGCAATGTAACTGGTACTTGAGTAAATCCTGCAATACCTTTCAGTTCACTTTGTGCTATATTAAACTGCAGAAAAATAAGGGTTTGATTGTAATGATGTGTCACTGATAGTTATGACAACAATACTATTTAAAAGTCACACATTTCGCTATTGAGACTTTTCAAAAGGTTTGCAACTTTGAACAGAAGGTTTTATTACTGTTTCTATTTCACAGCAAACTGCACCTTTCATATATGCACATTTCTATTAATTAAACCTCAGAAGGATTAAAGGCTGAGTCGTTTTTCCAGAATATATATAATATACACATATATTGAGGCTGATAATATTTACATGTATATTTATATTTAAATTCTGGAAAAACTGACTCAGCTCTTAATGCTTCTGAGGCCGATAATATATCAATGTGTCAAAATAAAAGTTGTGGTTCCTATGAAACAGAAATGCTAATTCCATTACCTGTCTAGAGATGTAAACCTTTTGAGAAGTCTTAAAAGCAAAATATATCTATAGAGAAAGTGTGTGTGTGTGTATAAATGTAGTATAGTTCAGTAGGTTAATGTGCCTGCTGAATAGATCTGGGTCTAACAGGCAGGCGCAGGTTTAAATTCTGGAAAAGTGTCTCAACCATTAATCCTTCGGAGGTCAATAAAGAAATAACAATCTTTTATTTGGGTACTAGTCTAGCCTCTGAATTATAGTGCTATATATCTGCAAGACTATGACATCATAACACATCTAGCGTAAATGCACCTACAGTAATGGGATCGCAAGATAAGCACACTGAAAATAACAGTGTAATTACTGTAGAAGCTCAGTAGTGAGCTTTTACTTTTGCTTAAAAGGAAAGTTGGTGTGAAACATGATTCAGACGCCCAAAGGTCATAGGGGGGTTTCTGTGCTCAAAGTGTGGCAAATTGAATATTTTACACCCTATGTTCTGGGGCAAATTTACTGTTAGATGTTATACCAACTAAATTCCTTTAGTATTTGAAGCACAGAGTGGCAAAACAGTGTCAGTGCTTGAGAAGTAATCCCCAAGTCATTTTCAAAGCATCCTGCAGTCATCAGGAACAGTCTCGTCCTGTGATGTAATTAGATACACATCCTCAAATCATCAGATATAATCTCATTGTGTGAAGTCATCAGGTACTCATTTTCCAATCATACTCAAATCATCAGGAACAAGTTGCTAAGCTTTGCTGATGACTTCAAGAGCTTGATGATGTCGGATGATGGGAAAATGACTTCTAAGGTAGTTGGAGGATCATCCAATGACTCTGGGATGGCTTCTAAAGTAATCCTGTTTGACTTGGGTAGTCTTTTTCATGGGGGTGCACAGCAGCCTCAGCATCATAGTAGGCTGATATGCTGTGGTCTGATTACTGTTTTTGCTGGCCTGTGGCAGTATTGGGTTTCGCCATAAGAGTCATGATACATGTTGCACTGGTTAAGGATTGAATTCAAGCATGGGTTGACCTTCTTGATTTAAGCATGGAGCCTGAGTCTATCTGTGCTTGTTTGTAAGCGGCGCTGTATTTTAGTTTATTTTATTGTTTATGCAATGGCACCCTCTATCAGCGCTCCGGCAGCACAGTAGCTTGTCAATCATACCCGTAGGAGCTCTGGTCAAAAGCTGTGTGCTCCGGTGGGCAGATGTTTCAAGGGAGCATAATGGTGACTCTCTCTCCATTGCGGGCTGAGGTGGGCTTTTCAATCCATCATTAAATGTAATTTAGGACACACACTCTCCAGCCCACCTTCAGTGCACCTCACCCTTGTGGAGAAAAAAAGTACTTGTACCCATGCTTTCTTGTATTTGGATGTGCCCTTGAGTGTGGCACTATTTGTGATTCTTCTCCTCTCTTGCAGGGAGCAACAACGATGCAGCAGGTTTGGGATTTTTCAGCTGCCGGTAGTGATGGCAGATGGCCACCAGGGGGCGCACATAGCTCCTCATGCCTGTGATATGCTCATCAGGTGTTAGAACCTATCAAAATAGCAGGAGTTGTTGCCCCAGGCAGGTTGTGTGCTAACAGTTTTTGTGGTGTGAGGCCAATTTGTTCTGTGTTAGCCACTCTCCACCGAGGAATGAGTTGGAAGTATAATAAATACTCCCAGCCAGACCTTTCTTTTATCTCCCCCTTGCCGACAAGGCAGGTAGCGTCTTATGGATGCTGAGCAGCAGTGTGCTATGACTTTACCTAAATATGGTATGCCCGGTCGCGGCGCTTTACAGAAGTCACTTACTGGGGATGTGTTGCAAGCAAGGGACCACTAGGTAGCATTGCAGAGGCCGCCGCAGTATGCCTACATTAATCCCTTGGCAAGCAAAAAAAAGTTGGACATTTGGCATCCAGCAGGAGCTTGCAGTAGGATCCAAGACAAACATCTAAAATGAAGAACAATCCTGCATCCTGCCACTCTACTTTAGTAGGCCCCAGAGCACTAGACCATGGCTTTGAGGTCCAGGCGAGAGGAAGATTCTCTTGGGCCTGCCAGAACTGGATCATGCTGTGTGGCGCAAGCGAGCTGGAACAGTGGTGTAGCCATGCTGCCATGTACCATCATGCAAGCAAGGTAAATTTTTCCTTCCCACTACCCTCTAGTCACTGACTGGACAGTAAAATACAGACATAAGTTGTGTGCATTGGGCCCATAACTTCTCTAGACCATGGTCCCATTGCACTTCTTACACTATTTCTAGGGACACCCTTCGGAGGGTGCCTCTTACCCTTGGCAGAGAATCCAGGAACTGTGCTGCAAAGCCCAGAGCAGTAGACTCCCTCACTTGGGCCTCCCAGCACTGGACTATGGTTATGAGGCCTAGGGGAGGATGGGCCTTGTCTGATCTCTGCAAGTCTGGATCGTGGCTGTGCGGTGCATGGGAGAAGGAACCAGTGGCATAGTGGTAATGTAGACATCAGCCCTGATGGAAGAAAATGATACCAGACAGTAAAACACAGCCATAATGTGGGTGCATTAGGTCCCTAACATACTTGATCTGTGGTGCAACTGCACCTGCCGCACTATTGTTAACTACACCCGCTGATAGAGGACCCATGGGCCTCACAACCATGGTGTCCACTGCTGCTAAGCTCATGGGTGGGCACCTTCTCCCCTGAGTGTCCAGCCATAGCTGCGAGAGCCAGTGAAGGGAGAGCCTCTTCCAGACCTCACAGCTCTGGAGCATGGCTGTGAAGTTCATAAAAGAAAGGGAAGAATCACAGCAATGGTGTCATGGTGCAAAATAAAAGCGACCCCTCACCCTTGTCCACTGGCTGCAGAGTACAGTAAAGCCATAATTTGGGAAGATTTGAACTCTTTCTATCCCAGAGCCTGGTGCCACTGCACCTGCTGCACTGCTGATTGCTATGCCCCTGACATATGCCCATGCAGAGGGCCAGGCTAAAGTGCTGTAAGACAAATACAATATCAGATATGCTGTAGCATTGAGAGAATTAGTAGAGGGAACCCACTACCCATGGATCTGGCAGCACTGAGCCATGGCTGCAAGGCCCAGGGAAAAGCGGTCCTCCACAAGGTCTTTCGTTTCTCCACCATGGCTTCGGGTTGTAGGGTAGGGGCCTCCAATCATTTAGGCCTATCAACCATTGTCTAGTGATGCAAAACCAATGGGAGGAGACCCAGAATAGGACAGCCCTCTTCCATATGCCTTGTAGCAATAGTGTAGCACTGTAAGCGCAGGGAATGGGTGTTACCTCCTCTGAACTACTCCACTACGATTCAAAGTGGCAGGACGCAGGGTAGGTTGATCCCTTCCCCTTGACCTCACAGTTGAGGTCTAGTGCTGCATGTCCCATTGGATGTGGCTTACTGCCCTGGGCATCCCTTCCATGGTCTGGTGCTGCAAGTCCCAGAAGAGGAGAGTCCCCTTCCCTAGGCCTTAGCAGCCTTGGTCTCCAGACATTGCTGTGAGGGCCAAGTAGGGTGACCAATGTTCCATTATCACTTCACAGGAAAATTTGTGCCTTTGAAGACACACTGCCAGAGTGGAGACACATTGTGGGTGCAGAGGCATCAGAACCTGTCTCTTGGGGAACAGGAACTATGAGTCACATAGTGGATTTGGGGGATTTTATTCGAAATCCCACCTTTTTTTAAAGCAGGCCATATTAAAAGGTAACTCACTCTGAGATTGAGTTAATTGAGCTTGACTACCCTTCACACTATGTTTAAGTTATAACCCCTTTACCACGTCCTGGAGTAAGCCTTCACTGGTCGCTATTGCACATTTTGAGCAACAAGTTTAGAAAATGAACTCTGGTACCTAATGGCATGAAATAATCTTAAACTTTGAAAGACCAGTGGTAAATGTCAGTGTCTACCATGTATGCCGTCAAGTAAATACCTCTGGATTTGGTCCAGTGGGTATGCCATTGATATTTTACATCTAATCTCAGCTTTGTGATGGAAATAAGCAACTGATGTTACAGATGTTGAAGCTGTTACTTTGGATAAAGTTTTATTCAATGTGTATTTACGCTGTGCAACTTGTAACCGAGTGAAGTTTCACTCACTTATGTTGTTTAAAGCTGGGAAGCCCATAACAAAGTGACGATTCCCTCAGTGGGGCAGTTCCTCTGTCTTGCCAACAGAATCACCAACACCCCAGTTGTGGTCTGGTGGACTAGTTGGAAATGTGGAAGCAGGAGATTGAGTTTTTATTCCCGGCCTCCAATTTGGCCAAATTGTGTGCTCTTGGGCAGACATTTCTGAACTTATTGTGCTGCTGTTCATTTTCTGGAAAGATTTGGACTGTTTGGATTCATTGTAAAAACTACTAGTCAGTGTGATTTTTGAAAATGTCTATATATTACCTTAGACAATAGAGGGTGGCCAGTCGCATTTTATAGTCATGTCAACGCAATACAGTGGTAAATATATAGCCTGTCCCCAAGTAGGAGTGCAATGCAGTCCTGGGTCTACTAATGTAACCATTTGTTTGATCGTAGGCAAATTATTCTTTCCCCGTGCCTCATCCACTGATTTGACAATATGGCAGCACTTTGAAACAGGCATCATGTATGAAGTAGATATTGAGAGTGTACTCCCTCGACAGATCCTGAGCATGGGTAGAGGAAGGCGGAAAATGGAGCTTGAGGTCAGAGCTGCTGATTTTGGAACTGAGAAATCAAACTTGAGTCTGTTCTTGGCTCAACATCCTGTGATCCTGGGTAAATCACTTAAACTCTCCGTATCTAAAAAAAAAAAGGAATATGTCCTTATGAAATGTAATTGGTGCTCATGTAAAGCACTCAAATACGTTTGGGTTGAGTTTGCTCTATATACAAACTGTGTGAAAAAAATTGCTTTCATTTACTCGTTCAAGGCTATTTGCAGCTAAATAATGGATGGTGCTTTTGACGACCACCTACTGTGCTGCAACGACCTTCCTTTCTGCCACTGACAGGCATCTCTTTCACAGCTCATCGGCAGCTGAAAGAGAGTAGCTTGTCTTTTTAAATGGTTAGACTGCCAGGCACCAAAATGCAGGATTATGGAGTAAGAAATGGTCTGGAATTTCATTCGCAGGCAAAACCTGCAAATGCAGACGGGCCTCACTGCTACGTCTGTGGATTAAAGGCCTAAGCGAGAAGGGGCCCCCTCCTTGGGGTTTAGCAGCCACAGTGGAAGTGGGCCTCTTCCCCTATTCCCTCGCAGTGCTGCACATGCCTGTGAGGCCCGGGGGAGAGACAGCCCTTCCCTGGGCCTCGCAGTGCTGCAGTATAGGTGTGTGGCCTAAGACAGGAAAATACTTTTGTGAGGCCCCATTTTGGTGGGCTGAGCGCGGGGCCCTGGGCAGCTGCCCATACCTAGTGCCGGCCCTGGGACATGGCTGTTGGAACTGGCCACGAGCATGTGCACTCAGGTCCTTTTATCGGAAGGGTCCCCTGACCGGTGACACCAGCGTTGGATGGGCATGGGGTGGGTGTAAGGACCAGCCCTCATGGAAGAGGCTGGTAAAATGCTATACTGTGTTCAGCAGAACACAACACTTCTCAGGCCCCTCAACATTTTCTGTAAGCCAAGAACTAGTCGTAACACTTATTGAACTGACGACCGCAGATAACTGTCAATCAGAGGGCTTAGCTGCCTTCCTTGCTTACTACTCCCTAAGCTCCACAGCAGGAACATTTAAAATGACTTCGGATAAACACATAGAAATGCATGCTATTCTCCCTGCAACTGTGCAGTGCCTAGCACTTATTGCATCATCGTGATTAAAGCCCTTCTTTGATTCTCACAACACTATTCTGCACCTGTTTATAGCCCACCCCTCAGTCATGCGCAAACACATCATTGACCCCTCAAATGACCCCCATTGAGCCACTAAAGACCCCTCACCACACAAACTCAATTTGTTATGCTTTCACATTGTCATTAATGGTATATGGTGCAACTCTCCTGTACTCTTGAAATATCACGCCTGCTTACATGTAAACTGCACCTTTCCACACTCTTGTGACCCACACGTGCGTGGTCCTTAATGCCTCAGATAAAGATGAGACTTTTCAGTGGTAGCCGCACAATGAATGAATGCAATGAAAATGACATTTGACACCCAGAACATCTAAATATTAATATCGATGCTAAAAATACCGCTTATCACTAATCTATTATCCTTGCAGCTCTCCCTGCTTTTACTTTAAACCAGTGGTGAAAGTGTGTATTAAAACAAAATACGTTCATCATTTTCTTTTGAAAAGTTGAATTGTCTCAATTCTTTTCAGTTCGTCAATGACTTTCGAAAGTGCAGAGATAGGGAGGCTAGTGGAGACAGAAAAAATAGCCCTCGTTCTCGCCTTCATAAAATGCCCAACATCCCTTAGTGCTCGCCTCATTACCCGTGATATGAAGTGCACTTTTTATGCCACTGCTGAGAGCTACCGCCTAACCTTTTCCGTTTCATGCCTATTTAAATACAATTACAGTAGGATCTACTTGTAAGAGCATCAATTTTCAGAACATTATTCTTGAAATGCTTTTTTGTGTTGAAGATATTTCGGTTATGAACGCATTCAGCTGGGAGGAAAAGCTGATCTTGGCATTAGTATGGTCATCACACTGAAAATGTGAAGCAATTGTGAAGCACAATGCAGGGTGTCAGGTCTGGTTTTGCAGAAGTAGCGTGGGATTGTATGAATTAGGTTGGATGAATGCCATGGAATGATGCTCTAAATCGAATTGAGTCAAAACTAAATTAGTTGATTTGTTTAAGGAAGTGTCAAAACTGTAACATGTAAATATGCAACATTTTTGTATGCTTAGGCATGTGTATAGTTTAGCAAATATCGTTTATGGACGTGGCAACTTAACGAACATAGGGGCATATTACCAACAACTAGCGATAATTTTTGTCTCTAACTTGTTTAGAGACAAAAATTATCGCCGCACATCGGCGATTTTTATCGCAGATAAACCTTGCTATTAGCAAGGTTTATCGCAAATGCGATAAAAAACGGCCGCAATGCATGAATATTGCTGAAAAGTCAGTGATATTCATGCATTATCGAGCAAATGCTCTTAGCCATGTTATCCACCTCCCATTGGATAACATGGTGAAGAACTGCTCAGGGCAGGTGTTAGCTTTTGGAGATATTCGCGCTTAGCGCGAATATCTCCAAAAGTTGGTAATAGGAGATAGCGATGTTAGCGACTGTTTCCAGTCGCTAACATCTTGGCACGCCCACTTTGCATGTCATTAGTGATAAATATCACTGACATGCAAAGCGGGGCCCAAGATGGTCGCTATCTCCTATTAGCTGTCACTAACTGGTGTTAGCGACAGCTTGGTAATAGGGAGATAATTTTATCTCCGTTTTCTTGGCTTTTAAAGCCAAAAAAGCGGAGATAAACCCCCTTGATAATATGCCCCTTAGTTTGTTTTGATGTAAGTTCATACAAATAATATATATATTTACTGGAAAAACAAAGCTTAAAGTTACATTGTAGTCAGGTGACGAAATCACATACAGCGTAAGGTTTACAAGCTAAAACATCATTGAAATTTGTCAGTTATAGTGCAGTGAGCTAACTATAATTGGCACGACCTGCAATGAACTGCTTATGACTTTACATATTGCATCACTCATGACATTGGAAATGGCATAATTGATGCCATCACTGATTACATCATTGATGATATCCCTGGTGACATCACTGCTGGCATTATCCAAGGTACCCCTGTGCGCATGCAATTTTAGTCTGGCCCATGTAATTACACTATTTTGTGAGTCGCAAATGATTTGCGACTTGCAAAATAGTGTATTGCGACTCGCTATTAGGAAGAGGTGTTCCCTTCCTAATAGCGACCGCATAGCCATGTATGAATGTTTTGCAATCATAATTGCGGTCGCAAAACACTTGCAAATGACCGCCCTCTTCAAGAGGGTGGTAATGAAGTCGCAAATGGGAAGGGCTGTTTTTTCTTGGATCTTACAGACACTGAATATCGAAAGAAACAAATAAAGCATTTGGAACATTTAAATCCATCTAGTGTTTTGTATACCTTGGATCTTTACCCAACTGACTCCTTTGGGCCTGTTGGATTGACGGACTATTTACATATTTGTCGTAGTGCTCTGGCATTGTTTTCTTTGTGGGAATATTTGAAAGTTATATTAATTGTTATTTATATGTAATTCGTGAATTTATAATTAATTATATATAACTTTACTGTTGTACGTGTTATGTTAAATATTTATTTTATTTGAATTCTTAATTATTTTAATGGTAAATGTTTTTTACATTTTGGTTGAGGAATGATTTTTCTTTTGATATTGTATTAAATGAAATTGAATAATTCAGTACTTATATTAACATTTTGAAAATTCTGTTAGGCAAGTAAATGTTATTATAAGTAATTATTAATTATTATATTGTTTAACATTAAAAAAATGAATATAGCATTTTTCTATGTAATATAATTTAACCAGTTTGCTGCGCCTGTCGGCCAACGGCCGTCGCGAGCACTACCTCCGTAGTGCTGCGCATGTCCTTTGGCCGGCTCAGCCCCGCCCACGCAAGAAATCACTAGCACTGCAGCAGAATTTACGCTGCGATGAACAGGTTAATATTTAAAATATTATGTATTGAAATATTTTTATGAAATGACTAGGACTTGTATTCTTATGTGTAATCCATTCTAAGTCTAAAACTTTCCGTACTGTGGCCTAGAGTGGTGTGGGATGAGTAAATCTAGCCCCTCCACAGTCCAAAACTTTCCCTACTGTTGCTTAGACTGGAGTGGGAATACTACATCGAACACCTCTAAAGGCCAACACTTTCCCTAGTGTTGCTAAGACTGGAATAGGAATAGTAAATCTAATGGCTCCAAAGTCCAACACTTTCCCTAGTGTTGCTTAGAGTGGAGTGGCAAAAGTTCAACACCTTCCATACTCTTGGTGAACCTGGATTAATATTATTATGTATTTATGGGTGCAATTTTAATATTTGGTTTTATATTGTAAGTGTTTTATTATTTCCTTTAATATTTTCAGTCAAATGTGGTTTTTGTGCGGTTTAATATTTTACTATTGAATATGTTGGTCAAATTAATTATTACATTTTGTAACAGAACTGTTTACAATTTCATTTTTTATATATATATCAGCAATGATTCTCACAATCCTAAGAAATTCTCAGGCAACCCTGTATGCAGATATTCAAAGATGTAATGTATAGGTTCCCCGGTGCGTTTCGGCCATAGCCTCGGTCACGGTTCATGAGTGTAGCAGACAGCGACATTTACATATGCGTGAAATAAACTGTGGAAAAAGACTAGTGCATAGCACAGGTTCCACACATGCCAGAGAGAACAGTCACCATATGGGAGCAAGGAGATAGTCATGTATAAGCATTACATTCAATAAACAGGAAAGACAAATGCTAACCACTTAGATCACAAGCTCTAGCACACCATCTAAATTATAAGGCAATGTAAATAACATGCTCATCTGGTTAAACATGTGTAGAGCTAACGTATAGCAAAATACTAGAAAGTACAACACAGGTTAATTGAACAAGCACTAACGTAATAGTCATAAACTCAAAGAATAAATTTAAAACATGAATTGTGTTGTGTTTAGCAACATGGGCTGTTTTCAAAATTCACTGGCAAAATATTTCCAGAGGTACCAATCTCTCCCCTCTGCCTAACAATCCTCCTTCCAAAGACAGCTCATTGGCCATCGTACTATCATGTTGCAAGGGAAGCTCCAGGATTTTTGTTTTGGCCAACCCATTTTCACAAAATGAGACCATTCTTCAACTGATTACACCATGTCTCCATATTCAAGGAGATTGCCACAGCTTCAACTTTAGATATGATGCATTCTTCAATTTCCTCATAATTTTCAACATCAACAGAATCATCATACACTGAAAGATGTGACAAGAAATCTGCCCTGGCATTTTCACTCTCTGCAATATGGCCCACTCACAAGTTGCAATCTAACAGTTTAGTGGTCAACCTGGACAATCTTGATGTAGACTTCTTAATTTTCTTTCTTGATAAAATATCCAACAATGATCTACGGTCTGTTCTTATGCAATATTTTCTGTCCCATAGGTAAGACTTGGATTTCTCTTTTTCTATCACTGGATATCGTGTTTCCACTTCTTCCATTCTACTGCATGCAAAACCTATAGTTACTTCCTTGTTGCCATACAACTATGATAAAACAGCACCCATGCCATAGGTGCTTGCATCAACAGTAACACATGTCTCTCTTCAGTCAACATACAGTTGCAAAAATGAAGCTATCTCTATGCTTCATTTTATACTTTCAAAGCTTTGTTGACAAGTGGTGGACCACTCAAAGTGAAAGTTATTTTTTAAGAAGAGACCTAAAACATTCAGCCATGTTAGCAACATCCTTAATGAACTTGGAGTAGAACTCACAAAGTCCTAAGAAATAACTTAATTGTTATTTGTCAGTTGGATGTTGAGCTTTAGTCATACCATCAACTATACCTGGTTTGGGTTTAACACCATTTGAAGTTAACACATATCTTAAATGCTCTATTTCATTCACCCCAAAAATACATTTGTCTTCATGCATAGTGAATATATTGAATTCTAAAATTGACAAAGCTTTTTCCACACACTCGTGTTTCTCTTTGGTTTCTGCAAACATTAAAATGTCATATTGAAATACAACGACATTGGACAAATTCATATACATCCTGGTTATAACTTTCTGAAAAACAGAAACTGCTGAGGCCAGTCCAAATGGCATGAGACAAAACTGGAATGTACCATCAGGTGTAACGAACGTCGTTAGATGGTAAATCTGTTCATCTAGCTCCACCTGATGATATGTCACTTAAAGATCCAGTTTCGAGAACCACGTGGACTGACCTACAGTGTTAATGAGATCATCAATACATGGTAAAGGAACATTTCTTGATCCATATGGCATTGTTAACTGACCTCAAATCAACATATAACCTTAACTCATCAGATTTCTTTTTTGCTAATGCATTACAATAAGGAGCTCAAGAGGGAATACATCTATCAGGTCGCCTTCCCCTCAATAATGACAATAAACACAAAAGACCTGAGACAAACAGGACAACATCAAGTTTTCTTTTCTTATGAAAACTGGAGGCAGGTGTTACAGCCTCAACCCACTTGCCGGTTATTATTCAGTTTCCAATCTGTTCCAGTTTATCAGTCCACTCTCTCCAACAAACCCATTAAAAAATGGTGTATGTAAACACACAAATTGTGAAAAAATGTTTGGAAGGTGAGAGAGTCCCTCATGTGCGCTTCACCAGAGGACCTGCTGGTAGGTTCTCACCAGTTTGCCCACATTTCTCATCATCGGTAACTCTCTCACCTGTGAGAAAAAATGAAGGGATAATGTGTGTCCAGTTACAAAAGAAGAGTTGTAGACAGTGATATGTGTATGTCTAAAGAAGACCCCGCTATGTGCATGAGAAAAAAATATTACACTGAAACAATAAAATTTAGTTAGGACATCCTTGAATCACATTCCAATTTTATTTGAGATTGTGAGCCCACTCAAAGTTTAAAACCAAATAGCATGTTGTAGACCAATTAAAGATTCTAAAGATAGTAGAGAGTTCATTCATTTTTATTTTGCATTCTTTATTCTGAAAAACCTATTTGAATTTGTTTTTCAAGTTAACATTCACTACAGAATTGACTAGTGTTACTGGATGTTTGTGTCCTGGTCTGATCAATAAATTAAAGTCTGTCTGATGCAACCAGCCCAGAGCATGTATTCCTTTATGAGCTACAGACACTACCCTTGATAGTTTTAGATTCAAATGATACATTTGACAAGAAGTAACCAACCAAATCAATTCTGCTGCCCTCAAATGCTGTTGTGATGATGTCAAGTCAAGAGGCAGAAGGACTTTGTCTGCCCAACACTCCTTGTATTTATCAATAGAAATTATTGTAATTCTTTCCCCAGAATCAACCAATAAAGGGAGTACAATGACATCAATCAATATAGAAATGTTTGGATCACTGTACTTATTTTTTTACTCTTATTTTTTGAATTTCTCAAAAACTACTCAACGGATTTACACCATTTAAAAAAAAGATCGCTTTCTGAACCAAGCTCTACCTTTTTGCTAAATGTGGGGTAATTCCATTCAGCAGTTTGGGCTGTAGCTCGTCGCAAAATTTCGTATGCAAATTAACATGGGGAAAAAGCGTTTTGGGATCCCCCCTTTTTCTCAGCCCCCGCTTTACGAATCACCCCCAATATTTCAGGATAAGAGCTGACCTGGATAGACTTTTTTGGGAGAATTTCACAAAGATTCGTCAAACGAGGACAACGTTATTAGTAAATCAAAAAATGCTTTTCCTATGGAAACTAGGTTCTAACTATAACTGCCTATCCAGGGAATTCCGTGGAAAGAGACTTACATTTTGGCGACAATAGATGTTGTTGCCTTGTACACTTGTATCAAGCAAAATTTGGGCCTGGAAGCATGTACATTTTACCTTAGAGATAGTCCTCTGATCATGTATGACCACACCATGTTGTTAATGCAGATGTTGCATATTTGCCTACACAATAATTGTTTTCTATTTGAGGATGAGTGGTATGAACAGTACACTGGTACTGCCATGGGAAGTTGCTTCGCTCCAAGCTATGCCTGTTTGTTTATGGGGTGGTGGGAGGCAGAGCATCTGTGGCATGATGGCAACAATATTCACATAAATATTGTCATCCTGTGGACCCGCTACATAGACAATATTTTTCTGATATCGGATGGTCCACAGGAGGCCCTTGACAATTTTATTCAGGGCCTCTCGGCTAACAGCCTGAATCTGAAATTCACCAGCAGGACCGGCTCTTCCACCATCGAATTCCTAGACATTTTGTTGGAGGTTAAAGATGGGACACTACATAGGAGCCTATATAGAAAGCCGACATCTGGCAACAGTATCTTACACAGCCATCATCCAACCAGCCTGAAGTGAAGTATCCCCTATGCGGAAATTCCGAAACAAAACACAACTGCAGTTCCCTTGATTCCTGTGAAAAAGAAACTAAAAACATGCAGGGTTGTTTCAGGAGTAGGGGCTACACTGGGAGCAACATCAGAATTGCCACTGAGAAAGCTGGAATCAAGAATAGAAACAGTTTACTCATTCCAAAAGAGAAGGACAGTGGGAAACATGAAGTAAGACTCATCACCACCTTTAACCATGCCTCACAGTAAGTTCATAAGGTAGTGCGCAAACACTGGCACATAGTTAAGAACTATGTCGTATTAGTCAAACTGGTTAGTCCATCATCATATATCAACTACAGTAAATGTCAGTCCTTAAAGGACATTCTAATACACAGTCACCTATCCATCAAGAACAAGTCACGAGGCACCTGGTTGAGGGAACTCCCGGGTTTCCACAAGTGCGGTAGGTGTAAAGCCTGTAGTAACAGTACAAATGTGAAAACTTTTAATCAGACTAATGGGAGAATTGGGAAGATTTACAATTTCATTTATTCCAATACTGATTTTGTTGTTTATGTTTAGCCTGTATTTGTGGCTTACGCTATGTGGGAAGCACAATCTTCCTGGTGAAGAAGCGTGTCCTAGAGCATTTGCACGCCATTAGATATGGTGACATGTCCTACACCATAGTGAAGCATTGTGAACTGTTGTATTCGAATGTCAGAGATATTAGTTCTAAAATCTCATACTTTGGCAATGACAAGGTCCCTGCATCATCGAGAGGAGGAGATTGGGAACATCATCTGCGACGCCTGGAATCTGAATATATTGTGAGACTACAAAGCAAGTTCACAGGAGGCCTCAACCATGAGGAGGACCTCCAAGTTCATTTAGGCTAGGGAAATAAGAATCATTTATCATCTTTGCACTGTTAAATTTGTTATTTGTTCTTTTGATATTCAAGCGTCACTTGCCAATACTTTGTCAACACTCCTCTCAGTACCTCATTTGACCACGGAAACAGAGCTGCATTTCTGCGGATCTGCATGGATCTGCCCCCCCAGACATATTATTATTTTTCCACCTCACTGCCTTTTCCAAGTGTCCTGCGGTTTAAGAAATCCTTGGTTTTAATATGGAGTACGTACACTTGGTCACTAGCCCATATTTTCATTAGCATCCTACCAGGATTATTATTTAACTTTGAGGCCCTGGTGCACAAACATGCATCGCCCCATTCAATCACAGGCAGGTACAACACCAGTGTTATTCGCCATTAGGCATACCAGCTTGCGCTTACACTTACATTCACGTTGAATTTTTAATCACTGTTGCATTGTTGAAAATTGAATATTCTTTCTGTTTCATGAACTGTTATTTTGCAAATGAATTCATTATTCTTCTCTATTCATGAATTATTATTTCATAAATGAATTGATAAGGGTTTCAAGTCTGTGTTCTGACTCCAAAGAGTGCGGACGATCAGTTTGCACAGTGCTTCTATATCCATTGTAACCCAGGAAATGCTTAAATGGTCACTACCACTTCCGGCTCTTTGTATGACTTTTTGACAAAGACCGTGCTGTCGAAATGCGCAAAGTCAATAAATACTAAGAACTCCTGAATCGAAATCCTGAGTGCGACTCTACTAACGTTCTGGCAGCACGAGATCATTGCATATATATATTCTGGAAAATTTTGCAAAGATTTGTCAAATGGCGCCAAAGATATTGGCAAAAGATAAAACGCTTTTTAAATAGAATCAAGGTCCTAAGTATTATATATATATATATATATATATATATATATAGCAGAGTTTCCATCCTTTATTGCATTTTAAATGCACAGTACAGTGTCCAGATGGTGAAGCAGGTCCATCATAGAAAACAATAGCCACTGTTTTAAAAGTTCTTCCTGAAAATGACACTTGACCTACCACAACATTTTAAGTTTTGTTTTCCAATTTTGTTCCATCTCATCTACAACGTGGTAGCATTAAAATAATATATTGTCCAAATTTTTCTATAAATAATGTTAACAACATTTCCGATTTGCACTGAGTACATTCCATATCTTGATTAGCCGATTTCACTAATTCATTGAAAGACACGGTTTTGCAATCTGGTATTGTCAAATATATAAATGGTTCAGTGTCGATTTTAGTGGTAGATGAAAATGAACAGCTGTCACATGTATGATCCCATCTGTAATGTAGTCCAAACAGATTATCAATTTGTATTCCTTTATCTTCCAATACTGCAAGCATAAACATAAGAAATTTCTGAGTATTTTGCTCTACATTCTGTGTAAATTGTGAAGAACCAGAACATATATCCAGAAGATTACGCACACCAGAAGCAGTATGGATTTACATTTTATCAGTTTTCAACTTTTCAAAAATATAATGTAACAAAGAACAAAATCTTTTTTCTCCATTTTCCATAATTGTATGCTGTAGATTTTCTAAAAAAAGACAACGTTCACAATTCCATTAGCAGAGCAGTTGATACCTGAACTATTTTCTAACTGGTATCCTACAATATTAGCAACCGTGTCCACTTCTATTTTCTTTTCAAATTCATCATTCTTTTCAATTTTTTTCTTCTTTGCAACTTCACTAAAATGTTTATCGTATTTTCGTTTTGGACATATCAAACGTTTTTCATAAATAGGATATTCACCTAAGCTAGGAGCATAGAGTCTTCTTAACTTATTGTACTCTTTTACACAATTTACATCTGCACTAACCTTTTGCTCATCAAAGTCAATCAAATCTAATCCGGATAACGTTGGCAACATATGCCATGCCCTCTTTAAATACAGAACTTCCAATATTTACCATAGCACTGTCTTCACTTAAACCTTGAGATTTATGAATGGTCACTGCATATGCTAAACAAACAGCAAACTATTTTCTTCAAACATACACATCTTTTACAAGCAAGAAACGAACAGAACAACATCCAATCTGTTTCACCTCTTCAATCTGATCAAATTTAATCTTCAAAAATTCAATTCCATCTATATTTGGATAACTAACAAAGTCAACAACTTTCCCCATTGCTCCATTTACTAAACCTTTCTCAACATCTAAATTATGCCGTAATATTACCCAGCACTTTACAGATACATATAAGGTCTTTTCCAAACCAGCAGTCTTATATATTGATTTCTCCAAAGAGTCTAATTTTAACTGTAATTTCTCTGACAAAAGAATAGTTACTCCTTCATGTTCTATTTTATCAGTGGCTACCATTTTCATTATCGGTTCATTCTCCAGTTTCAACAGTTCCTCATTGAATGTAGAGCATTCTTCTAGTATTGGCATAAGGCAAATTATAGATTTCTTTTCAGCAATTCTTTGGTAGATTGTTTCAGGTGCAATATTGTCTTTTGGAAATTGAATGTTTCAATAATCATCATTTGCTTGTTGCATGTTCTTAATAAGTTCTTTATATTCAAAATAAGTCCAAATGCTCACATTTCCAATACTTCCCAATTATTTTTTTAGTGTCTTCATGTAAAAGGGTCATCATCATCATCAAAGAGACTTAATTCGATTGCTTTTTGAGACAATCATAAAAGTACTATATATACAATTAATTCAATAAAACTATAAGATATTATAAGCGAAGCATGATTACCTTAAACATTTGTCATACAAACAAGCATATTAGTCGCCATAATTACAGAATAATAGTTTTCCTGTTGCTAAAACTTTTTTAAAAACATGCTTATTCTCCAAGTTCTGTGTACATGGTCCAGGAGCTGTAGCGCGAGCAATGCAGGACGGCATTATCTCAGAGCCAGCTCCTTCAACATCGGGAAAATCCAAACTTTCCTCTGGTTACTGTAAAATCTACAGTATAAAAAGACATGTATTGTTGATTGTTCCAAACAATTGTCGCATGGACACAGTCCTAATGTTCGCAACCAATCATTCATACCTGGGAAGCTCACTAGCCTGTGGATAATATTGCATCTAAAATGAGTTAATAAAAACCTGTCATATCCACCAGGTACAAACAATAAATACCACTGAATGCTAAAAGAGGATAAAATCAATTGATTGTACTGGACTGTGGGTTTTAAACTCTCAGTTGCCAGTCTTATAGAGTCCAGAAGTAGTAGTCCCCGTTTTTTTAATTCCTTTCCACTGATCGACTGCACAGTGCTTGGATTACTGTAATATTCCAAGTGGCCGAGATCAGACATAAAGTTTCTAATAAACCTCAGACACGGATTCAATAGTGCACTTTCAAGGTTTAGGCCGTCTGCTAAAATGTCCTGATTTAGCTTGGTCTCTGGTTTAGACCATATTCTATGCCATAGGAGGATTGGCTCCATTTTTATCAGATCTAAAATAAATGGCAGTCCTAGCTATGAGTGGCAGACATACGCAGATGTACTACTAGGGACAGCTAAAATGTATCTCAAAAAGATGTTCTCCAGTGTCTGAAGCGACTGAGTGTTCACAAAACCCCAAACTGCCGCTCCATACATGGCTGCAGAAACACATTTAGCCTTATATATCTGTATTAGTTCCAGTAGCGGTCTTCTCCTTAATTTCCTCACAAAATTTGCAAGGGCCGTTGTTGATCTAGCCATTGTACATTTTTTTGTCATAATGGTTCGAGTCCAAGAGTCGCTACGATGAAACAGGTACGCAAAGCTTGTAGTGTGCTCTATTATCTGGCCCAGCCGGAACATATCCCTACATATGTGATTCCCAGGCCCACATCTCATAATATAAGTCTTAAAAATTTTCACCTTAAGATCCAGTTGGCCCATAAACTTAGTAAAACTGTTTAGAACCCGTTGTAGGCCTACTTGAGTGTGTGACTTTAAAACTGCATCGTCTGCATAGAGGAGCGCAGGGATGGGACGTGCAGCTATTTGTGGGAAGTCAATATTGTCCTTAATTAATGCCTCACATAAACCATTAATATAAAGATTAAAAAGGAAAAGGGGCCAGGACGCAACCTTGTTTGACCCCCTTCCTAATGGGGAATGGAGCCGTGCGTTCTCCGCCTATGCCAAAGCGCACTAGTGCCTTAGCATCACAATATAAGCGCCTAAGAAAGTGGATAATTTGTATATCTACCCCTAGCTGCGCTAGGATAGCCCACAAATCCTCATATTTCACAGAGTCAAAGGCAGCAGTAAGATTGACAAAGGCCAAGAACAATCTACCTTTTTTCACTCGAGTGTACTTCCCCACTAAAATAGATACATTTAAACTCTGCTCCACTGTCCCCAAGACAAACCATATTGTATATCGGACAGGATATTATTTTCCTCTGCCCATTCATTTTGACGTTCCAGTATTATAAATCCAGACCTCTACTGACGGACCCTCTGCAGAATTAAAAAAGGTGGCTTTCACTACCCTCCAAAAAGCCGAGCTATCACCCCTTACGGATGCTTAATGAAGGCACCCCAAGCCTCATTTCTCGTTTTTGCTTTTCATTCCCTAAGGGCTTTCTATATTCCCCTCTTATTCTCCTTATATTTTCAACATTTTTTGGAAACTTGTGTAATTCCCTATTTAGATTAGCATAGGCCCACGAACACTTTGAATCAAACCAGCCACAGGGTTTTTTTGTTCTTTGGTGGAACAAATAGTGATTCTCTTACTGCCTCAGATATTAACTTAAAAGAAGAAAGAATGCCAGCTAGGGTAGTTGCTTCATCCAGGCACATGTTGATGGCTGAACTACACTTACCTATCACTTTTCTAGTAATAACTACTGGATCCACTTTTGACCAACGCAGATTATAGCCATTTATCTTATTAATAGAGATGTCTGATAAAACCTGGTCTGTTACATCTTGCCTATGTAGTTTGTTAGATGATATTAAAACTGAGAGACAAAATGGAAAATGGTCGCTCAGAGAGTTGTCATCCACATAAAATGAATTAAATCTATGGGCGTGACTATTTGATGAAAGAATATAATCTATGGTAGTGTGGCAGCCCATACCATTAAAAGTATGGGGCATAGGTGCGGGGTTATTGATTAATTCATTAGAAAACCCCAGATTCATACTAAAGATCAAATTATTATACAAATCCCCCAGTGGGGAATGAAGGAAGTGGGTATTGCTAATGCTTTCCTCTGACACAACACCACAGGTTTTACCTCCGTCACTTGGGCAAAGGGCACAATTGAAATCACCTACCATGATCAACATCATGTCTCCATGGTTTTTCCTATGTAAGGACTGCAGGTTATTATATAGTTGCATTAAGACATCTTTCACTAAGGCCAAATGTATATTGTTGTAAAAATGTATCAATAATATTCAATAATGCTACAAAGATGGATTAATATTAGTTGGTAATAAGGTTCCCTAGTTAGAGGCTCTATCTTATTAGTTTCCAACCTGTTTGATATGTACGTTCCAAGTCCCCCTTTTGCTCTACCGCTAATCCCTTCGATGGCTGGGGTGTGAAATGTCTTACAACCGTTTATATGAATTGGCTCCTTTGCCCACGTTTCTTGTAAGCATAAAATATTAAAAGACATTATAAAATCCCGAAAAAGAGAATTTGACTGTTTGGACAACAAGCCAGCAACATTCCAGGATACTATTTCACAGCATACTTTCTCTGCAACAACATGTTGGACTGGTATATGTAGGAGGCTCACTAATTCGCTATCTCTACTAATTGGAAGCTGTACTGGCATAGCACTACTTCTAGTTTCATAAGTAGTCTTTGTACATGAATTCATAGGGACAATATCCTGATCCTCCATAACATATGGGGTTTGTTGATTTTGAGATGCAGAGCTATTATCTTTATCAATATTATCACTAGAGCCATTGTTTTCTAGGGAGAGACTTAGAGGGAGAGCAAGTAAGTCTTGTTTGTCTAACATACTGAGGATGCCATAGCGGTTACTAACTGGAATGGAATATCTAGACCAGTCATTCCTTAGGGGTGGTTCCCCCACAGGGTTATTTCTCAAAAATCTACGAGGGAATCCGCGCGGTTGATAAAAATACCCTAAAGGCAGTATGCTTATATTATTGGGGGAAATGAACTGAGTCCCTTCTGCAATGAGGATAGACTGTACTAATCTAGGTGATCTAAAGGTTAAGACCACACAATCTCCTTCTAGGGACTTAATTGATTTGCCAACCCATGGTATTCGCCGAACCATGTTAAATTCTGAAAAGAGAGCATCAGTCAATCCAGTTCTAACGGACAATATATGTAACGATTTATTCCTTAAAGTAGACCAGTGCTCACTAACATTATAAGAAAGAGGCGGTACATTAGCCAATACTATCGTATATGGGGTGGCTTCAGGTGGAAGATCTAAATTCAAGTTTATATTAGTTTGATTGTGACCGGGGAGTATACTTAAGAGCAGATGCACCCACCCATGTGTCAGACCAGTTCCTCCTGTTATTGTAGTAGTCTTATTGGGAGGTTTAGGGCCCAGATTACTTCTAGGATTAAGTCCACCATGTTGTGGCCGAGGCCTCAACTGATCACGTAAAGGGAGTACGGGAGACAAGGGTCTTTGGATAAGGGGCTGACTTTGGGGCTGATCTCTTGTCGTGTCAATTATCAAATTGGGTAAAAAGTTAGCCGCTGATCGCTAGCAGGTCCCACCACATAAATATTTTCCACTAAGCTATTTCCTGGGTGTCCCTGAGCTGTTCCAGTATTCCCCCCTTTAGCTATCTTATGAACGTCGTCACTGATGCTCATAAAGGGCCCCTCCAATTTCGTAAGCATATCTTCAATTGTGGTCAGTTTTTGTGCCAGTGGATCTAGCAAAACAGATATCATCTCCATCCTCTTCCAGAAATCATCCTCTTGTGTCGGGAACAGTAAGCTGCTTGCTACCATTGACTGCAGTGGGATAGTAGGTTCTTGACTGATATCTCTAACGTTATTTCTTGTTTTCTGTCTCGTAATCCTTTGGCTATCTACTTTAGAGTTTGATCTCTGTTTGCCCCTTCTCTTCCTCTTTGTAGGTGGCTCTTGAGTGATATAATGGTTAATTGCTACTTTCTTCCCTTTAGCTGTTACAAGAGGGCTATTGTGTGTGCCTAATGATTCTGGGGAAGAAGTGTAACTTATTTCAATGTTTAACACAGGGTTTACCTGTGGGAAAATGTCGTTATTAGTCTGCAGAGAAGGAGGGGCAGGGACATCCTGAGTTATCTTAGTTATGGATGACCGTGGCTCTAGCGATAGCCTACGCTCTGTTAACTCAATCTCGTGTAGCAATGCAGATTCGGCTCTCAGTTTGAACGTCTCCAGAGTACCCACCACGCCCTGCCCTGCAATGTAATGATGTTTGCTCATTTTCAGATAGCTACGCAATTCGAGATACAAAATGTAAAAGCTGGACAGCAATGACTTTAAGTAGATCCTAAAATACCTCAAGTCCCAGTTCTTAGAGATGTGGCTCAGCCCAGCCTCTGTCTGACGGTGCCGGTAACAAGGCATGCACAGGAGCCAGCAAGCGAGCGTTGCGGTCCCCCTCGGACAGATCAGGCAGCAGGTAACAGGTAGAAGGCAAAGAGTCAGTAGCAAAAAGAAAGACCAGCGGGACCCGAGAAGGGGGGAGCCCGCGACGGCTTTTGAAGCACCTCCTGGCGCTTCTTGGTGACGGTATTAGCAGTGCGCCTCAGGGGGAAGGCTGGGAGGTATAGTTCCCTTTTGCTGTTGGCGCCGGTAACAAGGCATGCACAGGAGCCAGTTGAGTTGTAGTAGGTCACCAAATACAATTATGAGTTTTTCCTCCAAATAAAACATCATAATTTCTTTTTAAAATCTGCTGCATCCTCAAATGTACAAACGCAAGCATTACGTTTGAGACCATGCTTACGTCATCAATTACCAGAAGTTTCATTTTCTTCAGTACTCTTGAAACTTTGAAAAAAGCTTCTCCAGATTGCTTGTGATACTCCAACTTATTTTCATGTTCTACTGGTAACATAAGTAGACAATACAATGTAATCCCTTTAATGTTGTGTGCTGCTAACCCAGTTGGAGCAGTTACAACACAAGACAAATTTGAATCCATTGATTTCTGTAGATAACTTGACAAACATTTAATCAAAAAACTTGTTTCCATTCCAGGTTGTCCACTGATGTACATAAGAATAGGTCTAAATGATGTACATTGGCAATCATTCTTTTCATGCAGTAGTCCATGTTGTATCTGTTGTGTAACTTGGTGATATTTCTTTCTGTTCAGTATTCAGATGTTCCTCGAAGTTTTTCAAATCAATAATCTCTTGTGCTTGCTGCATCACTGTTTACACTTCACTCATAGGCTTCTTCTAGTGGATCTTGACTTTGTGGAGCAGAACTCTGACTATCTTGAGAACTATCTCTAGCTATTTCAGCTGCAATCGTGCTTTCTTGAAGAATCTCTTCGTTCAACATTTGGAGATAATTTGGAAAAATTGTACATTCAATGCTATCTTTATATGCATTGTAAGAATCTACATAACAGTCAAAATCTCCAAGTAATTCCATTTCAGTCCGCCAAGGTTTGAAAAGTTGCAGAAGAGCTAAATAGAAAAATTCTCTTTTATCTGGAGTATCGCAACTTAGTATCCTGTGATTAATCAGATTTCCTTTGGCATGTTTTACCAAACAACCTTCTAATCCAATTACAGCATATTTTCCTTCATTTATATTTTCTGTAACATTTTTTTTAAAACTATAATGTTGCAGTATTTCATATAGACATATCTTTTCCAGATGTGGACTTCTATTTGGAAAGTACCTATCCAACATATTTGTTTTCAGAATATCTGTACTTTCCGGTTCATTCAGTGCCAAGTATTCAATTTCTTGTACAGATTTCAAAACACCATTTTGTGTTGCAGCAAGACCTAGACTTATCCAGATGATTCCTCTTGACTTGCAGATATCAATCGATCTGAACATTCATACAATCCAATTTCTCGATCTGAAAGCATCTTCAAGCTGAAGCTGTACAATTTTTTGCTAAGTGTCTTCTCCTGTGAAATTTCTTCCCACATTTCTTTCAATTCTGTCTTCTCAGATTTGGTAATATATGACGTGACATAGCGAGCAACCGCTATTGAGTTATCTGCAACATATTGTATGTCCATATTTGCATTACACATCTTCAAAATCACTGTATTGTAATCATTATTGTACTTCAATTCTTCTGTTCTTTTTATATTATAAGTATTTTTTAGTGATTTTCGAGTGATAGTATCCCTCACTGCTGACATAAAACTATTCACTCTTCCTTTGGAAATTACTGGACGTGGAAATCCAAATCGACATTTTGGGGTTGATTCCGATTCGGGAAAAAACGCTCCGAATATCCGTTCGGAGCGTTTTTCCCATACGAATCGTACCCTGCAACGTCCCCCGTACGTACGACGAAGTACGATTCGAACCAGGTGCTGGACTCCTTACGAATCGTATAGAGACCGCCAGACTCAAATCCCTGTACGAATCTCCCTCGGAACCCGGTGTACGCGACATCTGTATGGTTCGCGGCTGGTTTTTCCGACCCAGCAAGTACTATTCGTGTCGGGTACGCACCGTACAACCCTTTTTCTACGGGAGCTGAAAACAGCCGTAAAAGCAGAGTACGCCTCCAAACCGGTACGGAATGCCCCCCCGGGTACGGTGCGTACACCCCATGATCGCAGGGGTACGCACCATACCCCTGCGATCATGGGGTGTACGCACCGTAGCCCATGTTCGCTGGGTGTATGGTGTGTACACCCTGCGATCGCGGGGTACGCTGCGTACACCCCATGATCGCAGGGGTACACACCGTACCCCTGCGATCATGGGGTGTACGCCCCGTATGGTATGTATGTGAGTGTAAGCTTTCCCTTACGAATCGCCCTTACCAGACGGGGACCGTACGAATCGCGTCCTCATCTCCCGGTCTGGATCGTACTCGTCGGTTCGTACGGCATGTGCACGATTCGTACGGAGAGGACACTGGATACGAATCGTACGGACACATTTTTTCCAGGATCGGAATCGGCCCCTTTGTGTAAAATTTTTCATTTGACTTGTATTTCCTTCGACAATATTTTCCACATCAATGACTTTGAAACCGTAAACTTGCTGTCTTAAGATATTTTCTCCTCCTGTTTTCGGAATCGCACAGATAACATAGTCTTCAATGGAAGGGAAAACAGTCTCATCCGAATCAGTTCCAACTTTGGGTGCATCCTTGATCAATAAAAGCATGTGTATATGAGGAGCACCTCTAGCTAGATATTCCTTTTTTTTTTTTTTAAATCAATAACTTCGCCATTAGGTGGATTTTTTTTTATTACAGATGAAAGACATCATAGCTTCAAACCTATGATTAAAATATCTGCAAACATATACAGGATCCAGGAAACACAGTTCTCCAGCTGTCTTCAATTCAATATTTTCTATATTTGAATTTGCTTCTCGTAGAAAATCCAGTAAATCATCCCATGCGTGCTCTGCACAGCTACGTGTAACAAACCACGTAGGGGTTCCTAAGTTTCTTAGCATACATTTTAGTTCCCCATGACGTCAATACCAATATTCATTAGTGCCACGTTGACATGCCATCAAATTAATTAACTGTGATTCTAAATGTGTGTCTCTTTTTTCAACTTTGTCCATAAATTCCTTTGCAGAAACATGTGAAAGATGAGTTCCTGTTTTTAATAAATAGTTGCCTGCATATGAAAGTGCAGACAGATCACCTTCAAATAAAAGATGAAACAAATATGGAATAGACTGGGAAAATCTTGGTTCTTCTGAGTATAGTCGTAAAGTACGATATTCTGAAGCTGGAATCTGAACCGGTCGTTCATCATATCGTCCAACTTTTCCAGTAGGGAACAGCTGTGGAAAACAACGAGCTTCCAAACTTTTTTCCCAAACACTTATGGGAGTTCCTTTTGCTTTTTTCAACTGGAACAATTCAATACTATCTTCTATCAGTAATTTTGAATGTAGAGGGTGTGCAGTAGAATATTCATAAATTTCTTCTTTTCTTGAGTTCTCCACTTTTTCTATTTGTCCACTTGAAATGTGTGTTTCATCTTCTAAATTAATTTCTTCTTCTGCTACATTTACATTTTTATAGTAAATATTGCTTTGCACCGGATATATTGTAGCCTTTTGGACTTTCGTGACATCTACTAACTCTTGCCATATTTTCCAACTCTGTGGGTACACCATTAACAAGAATGACTACAGGTTCAGTATCCTTTCTTTCTACATCAACAGTTTCAACATTTTTCTTAAAATCTAAACGTAAATTCACAACTCTTCCTTTTAAACCTCTTTGTAGATCAGTTGGAGGCGGCTTACCTGTTTTAGACTCCATATGAATTATAGCCTAAAACGCGTGCACAGATTGAATAAGGATGGCCTCATATGTATTTAAATCTTTAAGTTTTGGAGGTATAGCTACTAATTCTAAGTCATTATGGACAACACTAGCTGGAATTTTGTTCTCTTCAAATTTATTGTAACAATATTTAAAAATACATTGTACTGTACCTAACACAAAACAACCTTCCACAAACAGATAAGCAGCAACTTCTTTACATTTATCATTGTTTTCCTTTTTACTTTTTAAAACCACAACTACATTCCTAGTTTGAATTTTATAGTGAGTACGTTGGCAACAAATACAAACATAATTGGGATTTTTTGCCAGATACTACTTCAAACTTTGTTAGTTCTTCTTCAAACTTCACATCAGCAGTATCTTCCATCACTTCTTCAACACCTACAAACTCTCACTTTCTCTACACTGCTCTTGACCAGCAAAGAAAAGTAAATCCATATCATCACAAACTTTTTTTACATCCAACACTGAACCATGCAAAAGAGCTGCATCAATTTATTTTAGACATAATGCAGGACTTTTCACATAGTATAATCTTCTAACTCACTTCCACATTTCGGAATGATGTACTGCTAACATTCTTAAATGATGAAAACAACTTTGATACACTTTCCTAGAAAGACAAGCCAGAGAATGACCTTGCAACCCTGTATTTTTTCTCACTTTGCAAGGATCCTGTCCTTGTAATATCTTAATCTTTTGTTTCACAGTTTTTCTTCCATATTGTCTTAAGAAATTTAGTAAAATATCAATAGATTCTTGACATATACTACAAATACTACTACAATCCCATGTAAGAGCCTGATTACGTCTCCCTTGAACTTGCTTAGCTATTACTTCTTCAATATTTCTAGGAACTATTTTTTTTCAATTGGACAACCATTTTTCAGTTCGTAACAACGACCACAGGTATCAACTGCTTGCACTAATGTAATTTGTTGAAAATAGCTTTCTTCATTAAAAAAAGGTTCCGTACCAGAAGGATGCTTACATTTCCCAGAAAATATTTTTCAAAAATGTGTTCTATTTGCACTTCTTTTTCTTTTACATTTGCCTTTCATAGACCACATTATTGTATTTAAAGTTTTCAATCTTTTTAAAATTAAGATAAACTATTTTCTTTTCAATTCAAATGCTTTTTCAATGACTCTTAGAACCTTCTTTTTTTGTTTGTAAAATGCTGATCTCCTTTTTATATTTTGTACATTTTTTTGTAAATTTTGGAATACTCTACTTTTATACAATCTTTTTTAAATTTCTGAAAATTGTTTCTTCCTGCTTCCAACATAATTCTTTTTCTTTTAATCCAATTTTGCACTTTTTTTTGTAACATTTTTCTTTTCCTTTCCTTTCACTGTTCTTGTTCTATCTCTTCTTTATTTTTAGAATTTGAAACACTCTTTACAAGTTTTAAAAAAAATCTTTACTTCTCTTACTAAAGGCTTTTTCTTTAAGGATCCATGTTGTACTTGATCTAATTGCTCTTTTGATATTTTTTACATAGGCCTCTTTTCTTCGTTCTCTTTTTCTTTGCTGTTATCTTGTCATTGTAACTCTATCTTAATAATTATGCAAAATATCTGTAAAAAAGAAAAGTTTTAAAAACAATTTAATACAATAAAAATAAATATATAAAAATATTCACATGTATAACTATAAAAATACATACAAAGAAACTACATCAATGATTTGAGCAGTGGAACAGTGCTACCTGCATAATTGTAGGAGTGTATGAGTAGTGTATAAGATACTCGAGCACAGCATTAGTAGTACACATGTGATTGTAGAACTGCATGGTTAGTACCTGTATCATATTTTGGAAAAGGGGGGTGGTGATGGACAGAGTTTCTGAATGATGCAGAATACTCGTACCAAGTCAATAGATCATGGTTTTAATCCATCACCACCCCCCTTTTCCAAAATCGGTTTTATCCACACTATGTGTGGGAGGGTATACTCAGACGTGAGTCCCTTGCTCATTGCACCATCAGGATTCAAGCAAGCCGGGCCGAAGAAGGCTGTGATGCCAGAAACCGGTCCCCGGAAGCTTGTTTCCTTCCCAGTATAAGAATTGGCTTGGTAGTTTGGTTTGCCCTGTTCCCATCATGCACTGGGACAGGAACAGACTAATTTGCATATAGCCAGGTTCTGAGCTGGGATGGTGCAGTGAGCTAAAAAACGGTGATGGATTAAAACTAAGCATGGGCGGATTTTGCGGATCCACGATTCACGGATTTGCGGATTTGCGGATTTGCGGATTTGCGGATTTGCGGATCGTGGATCCGCAAAATCCGCGAATTTTGCGGATTGCCGACCGGCGGATTTGGGCGGGGCTTCCATGCGACCGATCAGACCAGCAGATGAAGATATAGAAGCTCCTGGTCACAGGAACAGCACTGGGATTGTGCTCGTGAAAGTCAAGGATGCATAGGCCTCTATCCAGCATCACAGCTGATTTCGACGGTAGATTTGGGAAGAAGGCACACCTGCCCAGCCTTGACAACGCTCACGATTGTTTTTTGGCTGATGAATGAGTCACTGCATTTGAGCTTCAACTAGTTCCAGCAACCATGTGTGTGTTAATGTGCGATCGCACCGAGGGGCGCAGGGGTCCCTTGGTTGAGCTGTCCATCATTGTGGGTCAATGGCGGGAAGACGGTGCACACAGTGAGTGTGTGGGCGGGGACAAACGGGCGGGGCTTCCATGCGAGTGCACATGCCTCTTGTCTGTATAAAAGGTCAGAGACCGATCAGACCAGCAGATGAAGATACAGAAGCTCCTGGTCACAGGAACAGCACTGGGATTGTGCTCGTGAAAGTCAAGGATGCATAGGCCTCTATCCAGCATCACAGCTGATTTCGACGGTAGATTTGGGAAGAAGGCACACCTGCCCAGCCTTGACAACGCTCACAATTGTTTTTTGGCTGATGAATGAGTCACTGCATTTGAGCTTCAACTAGTTCCAGCAACCATGTGTGTGTTACTGTGCGATCGCCCCGAGGGGCGCAGGGGTCCCTTGGTTGAGCTGTCCATCATTGTGGGTCAATGGCGGGAAGACGGTGCACACAGCGAGTGTGTGGGCGGGGACAAACGGGCGGGGCTTCCATGCGAGTGCACATGCCTCTTGTCTGTATAAAAGGTCAGAGACCGATCAGACCAGTAGATGAAGATACAGAAGCTCCTGGTCACAGGAACAGCACTGGGATTGTGCTCGTGAAAGTCAAGGATGCATAGGCCTCTATCCAGCATCACAGCTGATTTCGACGGTAGATTTGGGAAGAAGGCACACCTGCCCAGCCTTGACAACGCTCACGATTGTTTTTTGGCTGATGAATGAGTCACTGCATTTGAGCTTCAACTAGTTCCAGCAACCATGTGTGTGTTACTGTGCGATCGCCCCGAGGGGCGCAGGGGTCCCTTGGTTGAGCTGTCCATCATTGTGGGTCAATGGCGGGAGGACGGTGCACAGCGCGAGTGTGTGGGCGGGGGTTCCAAAGGGTCTGGGCCCCATCAGAGCAGCAGATGAAGAGACAGCACACCAGCCTGGCCTGTTGTAATTATTTTACGATGGCGTCGGCAAGCTGCCAGCGCCATCCTAAAATAGTTACTAAATTAGCTTCAACAGGAAGCTCTAATAGATAAAATCGAGCACCTGCTTTGTTTTATCTATTAGAGCTTCCTGTTGAAGCTAACTTAGTAACTATTTTAGGATGGCGCTGGCAGCTTGCCGGCGCCATCGTAAATTAGTTACAACAGGCCAGGCAGGCTTGAACTTTTGCCCCCGAAATCCGCCGCTCGCGGATTTGCGGATTCGCGGTTAATTCGCGGGAGTTCGCGGATCACGAATTTACCGAAAATCCGCAAAATCCGCGAGCGGAGCGGATTTTGCGCTCATGCTTAATTAAAACCATGATCTATTGACTTGGTAAAAGTATTCTGCATCATTCAGAAACTCTGTCCATCACCACCCCCCTTTTCCAAAATTAGTACCTGTATCATTGCATGAATACATGACTAGTGACTAAAAGATTACATTACTGCAAGGAGAGTGCTTGAGTGCATTAATAAGTGCGTATGTATTCACAGAGTGATTGGATAAGTAGATAGTGCTGCATGGGTGATTGGAGAAGTGCATTGGGACTAAGAGAAGGATTCCTAGACTGCATGGGTACTACAGGGGTAATTAGAGGAGTGAATCAGTAGTATGTAGCTGGTTAGAGATGTGCATGGATAGTGCACAGAGTATTATAGCTATGCTTGTGTTACTACCAAAGCCATTTCATAAGTACATGATTAATAACTAGAATGATTACAGTGCTGCAAAAAGAGTGCATGGTGAATTTATGAGTGCTTAGGTATTGGCGGAGTGATAGGATAAGTAGATAGTGCTGGATGGGATTGGAGAAATGCATGAGACTGACAGGGGGATTCCTAGACTGCATAGGTAGTACCTAGGTAATCAGAGAAGTAAATTAGAAGTATGTAGCTGGTTAGAGGTCTGCATAGATAGTGCACAGTCTATTGTAGCTGTGCTTGAGTTAGTACATAAGCCATTGCATAAGTATGTGACTACTACCTGGAATGATTACAGTCCCGCAAACAGAGTGCATGGTGAATTTATAAGTGCTTAGGTATTGGCAAAGTGATTGGATAAGTAGATAGTGCTGGATGGGTGATTGGAGAAGTGCATGGGGACTGACAGGGGGATTCTTAGACTGCATAGGTAATACCTAGGTAATTAGAGAAGTGAATCAGTAGTATGTAGCTGGTCAGAGATCTGCATGGACAGTGCACGGAATACTGAAGCTGTACTTGTGTAAGTGCCTAGGCCATTCCATAAGTACATGACTAGTTACTGGAATGATTATTGTGCTGCAAAAAGAGTGCATGGTGAATTTATAAGGCCTTGGGTATTGTCGGAGTGATAGGATAAGTAGATAGTGCTGGATGGGTAATTGGAGAATTGCATGGGACTGACAGGGAGATTCCTAGACTGCATGGGTACTACCTGGGTAATTAGAGAAGTGAATCAGTAGTATGTAGCTGGTTAGAGGTCTGCATAGATAGTGCACAGAGTATTGTACCTGTGCTTGTGTTAGAACCAAGGCCATGGTGAATGGCCCCAACACTAATTCCGCTGAAATTTAAAAAGGCTTTTTTTGGCCCTGGGGGTCCTTGTGGAACCCCTTGAGCAAGTCTAGGGGGTCAGGGTGTTTCTATCCTTCCCCCTTTTCTTGTTGTATATCTTTGTTTCACTGTTTTCTTGTGACTCGGCTGCCAACACTTCCAGGTTTAGAGTGTTGACAGCCAATTAGAATAAAGATTGTGGTTTGGAGGGGTCGCGACTCCACTGCAGCCATAGAAAATAAAACTTTTTATTTTTTTAATTTGTCAGCAACTACTGAACGGATCTACACCATTTAAAAAAAGGTCGATTTCTGAACCAAGCACTACTTTTTTGCCAAATTTGGGGTAATTCCGTACAGCAGTTTTGGCTGTAGCCTTGCCAAAAGTTTCCTATGGGAAATTGATTTTTTGATTCTTATTTTTTTTATTTATCAGCAACTTGTGAACGGATTTACACCATTTAAAGGAAAGTTGCTCTCTGAACCAAGCACTACCTTTTTGCCAAATTTGAGGTAATTCTATGTAAATTAACATGGTGAAAACGCATCTTGGGACTCCCCTTTTTTCTCAGCCACCGCTTGACGATTCACCCCAAAACTTTCAGGATAGGAGCTGACCTGGATAGACTTTTTTGAGAGAATTTCGCGAAGATTCGTCAAACGACGCCGAGTTATTTACAAATCAAAAAATGCTTTTCCCATGGAACCTAGGTTCTAACTATAACTACCTACTGGCGACTGCCAGTAGGTAATATATATATATATATATATATTCACTGAAAAAACCATAGGTTATAGACCATATATAGTTAGGAATTAGCATTTAGAAAACCTTATTTTACTCACACAAAACCATTGAAATTCCATATATAGTTAGTTGCACTAACTATATATCGCGCACCCGCAATCCACTGCTGATGATGTCACATATTACATCATTCATGACATGGTCAGTGACATCACTGATGACATCACTGATGACATCTCAAATGACATCACTGATGACATCACTGATGACATCTCATTTGACATCATTCTTGTGCTAATACGATAAACCTCTTCAGACTCTAATATAACCTTAGATACACTCAGTGTATACAGACACTCACACACTGTCACTCATCCATGGAGTTACTCACACACCTAGTCAGTCATGCAAAGAAACAATCTCACCTCCATTTCCTCAACTATACAGTTATACACACCTTACTTATTCAAACATATACTAACACATATTTACTCTCTTATACAATCCCTGATACAAGTTCACAATGATCCATACAGCCACTCACACATTCAGTGGCTCTCATGCACAGTTATTTATATATGCCAACTCTCACATGTACTGTGTTTTACATATGTACTTACTATGACATGTAGCATTGAGATATCCATTCACTCATCAATACACTCATGCACACAGTCAACCGCCCATGTAGCTTTTTCCACATGCACTCTTGAACTCATACACCTAGTGAATCAACTGCTCACACATCTATGCACAGAGTCACACACCTCCCAGCCACCCCCACACAAACTCAATCTCCCATAGAAATACTTGAGCAACCAATTAATAACACATATAGCCTCTCGTATAGCTAATGATCAACACATGCAGCAGTTTACATCACAACAGACATAATGATGCACAAATTAAGACAGTTTAGTCACTAACCCATGCATTCAGTGAGACACATTTAATCACTCACTCATACAGTCAGTCACGCACCTACTAAATCCTTCATCCAGACACTTATACATCCACTCATTCTTCAATATCTAAGACATATTTTAACTTTACAGAAACATACAGTCACTGGATGTTGTCATCAGTGATGTCATTTGAGATGTCATCAGTGATGTCATCAGTGATGTCACTGACCATGTCATGAATGATGTAATATGTGACATCATCAGCAGTGGATTGCGGGTGCGCGATATATAGTTAGTGCAACTAACTATATATGGAATTTCAATGGTTTTGTGTGAGTAAAATAAGGTTTTCTAAATGCTAATTCCTAACTATATATGGTCTATAACCTATGGTTTTTTCAGTGAATTTTCAAGGTTTTGTAAATGCTAATTCCTAACTATATATGGTCTATAACCTATGGTTTTTTCTGTGAATTTCATTGGTTTTTTAACAGCTAATATCTGTAGCTGTAAAATGTATTCTTCTTTAAATCCAAAAATATATTTTATATGTTTATGAATAATTTTTTTTTTAAATATTTTTTTTTCTTCGTTCCCGCTTCGCGAATCGGGAAGCTTCCCGTTAGCTGACCTTGATGCCGCGAAATAGACCGCGAGCCGGTAAACGTTTCTTTACCGCAAGTGCCGCGTTAGAAAACAACATCGTGACGCCTCCTGTCCGCATGACGTTTCACGTTGTCGCGTGATACGTCATATGACGTGCTACGTTAGCGAACTGGTACGCGAAGCGAGTCGCAAAGCGCAGGTTTCTGGAAGCAAACCGGGAGGCCCTGCAAAGCGCTTAACGTAAACACAGCAAGTCATGTGACTTGGTAATAACACTTTTCATTGGTTCATTTCACTTTTGGTTTCCTAATGATGTAAGACTAGGTCATATAATCTAAAATGAACACTTTTGATTGGTTGAGAACTCTTGTTTTTCCCAAATGATGAAAATCCCTCCTTCTTTCCTCACTCTGACTTTCATCATTGTGAGAGAAAGACCCTTTGTGATCACTGAGCAATGGCTTCTTTAGTAGCTTCAGCTGGTGCTTCCCCACCACCTCCACCACATCCAAGGAAGAGTGGACCACCTGCTCAAGTTGTAATTCAACAAGAAGAAGAAGAAGAGGAACAGGAGGACGAGCACGAAGAGAGGCAGTTTTTGCCTGAGCAGCCCAGGACGTCTCACCGGAAAGAAAACTTCATTTGGCAATTTTTTTAAATTCCCAAAGGTCAGAAAAAAGTAAATGCAAGATACGTAACTTGCCTTATATGTCAAGATAGACTGTCCAGAGGGACCGACAAAAAATACAGTTTCGGAAACTACACAATGCATCGCCATATGACTAGGTGGCATCCTAACAACTACAGTGCTGCACAGTTTCGGAACGACCTAGATAATCTCCCTATTATGGCCAGAAGATCTGTTGTACCGGAAGTAACGGGACCAGAGGGCAGGGAGATGGTGCCAAATATACAAATGAGATTTGGTGATGTAAAACACACCTGCGCATTTTGCGATGGATTCATTTCCTACGGAGAAAAAAGCATCACTCTGATCAACAGAGCTATTGACTATCATATGCAAGTTTGTCCGAAACGCCCAAAATAATAAATACTTCTTTTTTTTGTTTTGTTGCTCCTGTTGAGCCCTTTACAATGAATCGTTTTCATTGCCCCCTCCAAGAAAAACCCAAAAAAATATAAAACTGTTCCGAAAAATTCAAAAACAGTAAAAAAATGTTCAGAAAAATAAAAAAAAAAGTTCTTTTCAGAACTACCTCCCCGTTATTAAAAAATTGGTACAATATTTGGAACTGTGCCAACCTCTATTTCTCTTAGTTCGCTTCCTAGTTCGCTCGCTGGTACGCGAACTGGAAGCGAACCAAAAACAGTAAGTATAAGGGAAGGAAACACACACTTATGTTAAAAGAAAGACAGCTATAGGGGAGTAAACTAGAGATACCATTACCCGTAATCCACTGCTGATGATGTCACATATTACATCATTCATGACATGCTCAGTGACATCATCAGCAGAGGATTGCGGGTTTTTTGGCAACATGCCTTATCCACGGTTTAATAACGCTGCCTTTTGCTTTATATAAGTTTTCAAATTGTATGAAATATATACCAATAGGTCGTTATGAACCTTTAGGTAGTGCTTTTCTTCATGAGGTCTGGTCGCTTCCATACACATACAGATGTTTCAAAGATGATCAAGAAGTTTATCTGAATGGAGAGGAATGCACTGAGACGCCAGATCATTCACTAATGTGTAGGCACATACAGTTACACGATTCATGCAACAAACACCGACCAAATATGGCTTGCGTGTTGCAAGGCACGCCAGTTCCTGCTATCATCCCCACGTTCAAGTTGTTGGAAAATGGTAGTTATTTGATGCTCAATAATGAAGATTGTTCTGAGTTAATTAAAAGTATTCCTTTTATCGTAACAGTAAGTGAACGGGTTATTTGCTGCAGAAATGTTCTATTTCCTCCCACACATGAACATAGGGAGTTTTCAATCTGGCCACAAATACCAACCTTGGGACACGTTTCAACGGCATGGCAAGAATAAGAGCTCTTTTGTCTCAGAGAGAGGTGGCCTTGAGTTCGGCCCGTGAAACTTTCGTACTTCACATAGCGAACACCCGTACACAGGTTTGCCTTTCAATTTCAGCAACATGTTTCCGACTATCTTTAACGCATCCTCCACAAAATCCCTGGCGCACTTTTTTAAAGTTGTTACCAGTGGTCTCGTGACTTCATTTGAGAAAATCTTTGGAGTCATCCCTGCTTCCTTTCATTGTATTTTCTGCACTCTGGTTCGTGGATTGGCATTTTTACTTGCATTACCAGCGGACGCTCTTGTGCTTTTTTACATTTTTAAATATGGATGTCCCTCCTATGCAACCTCCGACCCTGCAGCTGCTGACACTGTTCCGCAATCGCATGCTAGAATATTATGGCACAATGCCGTTGGCGATATTAAGCACGGCATATGGATTATCTTTTCGGTTCTCCTACTTCACCTGTGTCCAGCCTGTATTTCACTGCCTGACCTGTGATTTCGATTGGGCCATTGATTTGTGTCTCTGCGGACCGGTTTCTCCTGACGTCGACTTTAATCAGCTGATGACTCCTATCATTACTCACGAGTTGGTTTGTCCTGGCGAAAGGATTATGGCTGTGGCATTGATGCATGGACTACTTGGTCCCTGGAATTTACTGGCGGCAGCACAGTCTTTCTTGGAACAGAGCTTTCTTGAAAACCCACCGAGCTGTCCTCTGATGGTGATAGAGGATCCGGTGCTGGGAGAGCACGTATGTTCTTTTCCGCTTTTAAATTGGATGGCTGAACTGTTTTCGGATGAAGACGGTGACTTCCTATTGGAGGCTGTTGCAGCTTATTTTGCATACACAGTTATGTCATAGACCTTTTTCATGTTTGATATGCTGAGTACTAGCATTTCATTGACAATTCATTGACTTATTTGTCAAGTTTTTATTATTTACCTTGCCTATTGGCTTAAGACTCGATAAAGTACTTGGCTGTTTTATTTTTCTTTAGCATTAAATTTTCCTAGTTTTTAATGCTTTACCTTGCGGACCGTCCACATATAAACTTGCAATCTGCTCTCATGAGATGGCACTTCTATTATCTTATTCAGTTCGTTTCCGGATCATGAGGAGGTGTCATCTAGGTCCTGGATATCTTTACACCGTGTTAAGTTAGCATGGGCTCATTACCGGTTTAAACGCCATTTTTCCTTTTTTGCAACTTCTGCACACGACACTTAGTTGTTGCTTTAGCTTTCCACCTAGTAGTTCATCGTGGTTTACATGAGAATAATATGTTATTGGTCTACTATCTGCTTTACTTGTTAAACTATATCTGTACAGCGAGTGCTAAAGTTTCAAGAACAACACGATACAGAATTGTTATGAGGTCTGATCTCCACGACTTCATACTCATAACATAAGTGCAACTTCTGCCAATTCTGGGCATGAGGCGGGTTTTATATTGCTTTGCCGAACACACATACACAACAGTTGATGCGGTTCACATGAAGAGAGAGCTGGTGTATGCTGATGTGATTCCTTCAAATCTAAGACACTAAAGTATGGGCACGCCCTAAACCAACACAAAGAGACCTTCTTAGCAAATAATATAATATGTGTATTAGGGAGGGTGAGATATAAGCAGCCGCGGGCCGTGGAGGGAGTTACGATGGGGCAGGGAGGCGGGGAGGGGGAGAAGCAGGGTGGAGCCCTCTCTACCTTGCCCCTCCCCCTCCCCGCCTCCCTGCCCCACCGTAACTCCCTCCACGGCCCGCGGCTGCTTATAAGTGTTGCTAACTCTTATTCATTTACAGCATGTTAACATACTGTCACCATTCGCTTTTTATGTACTAGTAACTATGCTGGTAATTTTGCTACTGATAATATGTGTACTTGTATTCTCCACCCTGCTTCTCCCCCTCCCCGCCTCCCTGCCTCACCGTAACTCCCTCCACGGCCCGCGGCTGCTTATAAGTGTTGCTAACTCTTATTCATTTACAGCATGTTAACATACTATCACCATTCACTTTTTATGTACTAGTAACTATGCTGGTAATTTTGCTACTGATAATATGTGTACTTTTATTATCTAAGGTACTACGCCTGAGAAGACGGCATTAGTAAATAAACATTTCAAATACACATCTGTTCTTCTTAACTCCATGTTCTGGTTTCTAAGAAATCTATAACGACCGACTGTTCATGAGTTCCACGTATCCTGAGGTACTATAAGTTCATATTCTGGATTGTCTAAACATTGAGAGTTTGTTATATCCAATGTGACACTGTACCTAGCTTGCTAAATAGTTTTTGATTACTAACGTGAGTTTTGGGACACCCTAATTCGCCGAGGTTCCAATCCTCTGTCCACAGTTCTGTGTGAGAACAGAAACCCTGCGACAGGGGCACCCCCGACCCTTGCTGGAGCTTCATCACACTTGCGATACAACTCCAGCAATGCATTCGCCGAGGTTCCAATCCTCTGTCCACAGTTCTGTGTGAGAACAGAAACCCTGCGACAGGGGCACCCCCGACCCTTGCTGGAGCTTCATCACACTTGCGATACAACTCCAGCAATGCGCCACCTTTACGGCACAGATACATCACGCATCTGTGCTGTTTTTGCCCCATGATGCGCCGCATTGTAAATGCAGCACACCATAGGTGACGGAACAGCGGCACAGAATGACTAACACATCCCTGGTGATGCGCCAGTCATCATAAATGTATCCCTATGCTTCTTATCTTGTTAGAGATGAACCGCCATATGTATCATCAAAGTTATTTGCATTTCCTAAATAGCGAACTTTAAGGAATAAATAGCGATTCTTTACCATTCCTAGTTTGCGATGAGCTATTTGCTAATTAGCCGAATGTAGCCCAATGAAGCCCAATGTAGCCCAATGTAGCCCAAAGATGGCCGCCAGACACACAAAAAAACAAATGTAGCCCAAATATCAGCCAGATGTAGCCCAACTATAGCCCAGTGACAGAATGACCAATCAGCTTCGCAAACCTCCGTTACGCGAAGCGGAGCGCTGTTACAGATATATATCTTTTTTTGAACGTTAATTTCTCAAAATCCACTGGAGCACATATATTGAGACCTAGCAAAGGCACATCGGGCTACCAGTCCCTAATATTTTGCCAAGTTTCGTGCAAATCCATTCAGCCGTTCAATTATTATTATTATTATTTTTTTTTGCCCCGCGGGGCCCTTTTAAAACCTCCACATCAAACCTAGGGGGTCAGCGAGGATCTACTATGCCCCCTTATAGTTATTTCCCCCTTTGTTTTGACCTCCTCTTGTCTCTCGATCCTACCGAGAGACAAGATGGCGGCCGCTACGGACTGTTTGGAATGTTGACAGACGCCGGAGAACCAATCAGCTTCGCTTCACAAAGCTCCGTTGCGCGAAAAGTCCGCGAACCAGTGCGCTGCCCGGTCCGCTGTTACAGATATATATCTTTTTTTAAACGTTAATTTCTCAAAATCCACTGGAGCACATATATTGAGACCTACAAAAGGCACATCGGGCTACCAGTCCCTACAATTTTGCCAAGTTTCGTGCAAATCCATTCAGCCGTTCGGGCTAAAAGTGAGGCCAACCGCCCTATGGAAAACTCAATGTTAAAAACACGTTTTGGGACCCCCCTTTTTTCTCGGCCCCCACTGGACGAACCCCCCCCAAATTTTCAAGGGCTGCTCAGAAACAAAATGTGCCATTTTCCTGAAAATTTCAGCCAATTCCGTCCACAAACGCCAAAGTTATTAGACATAGAATTTTCAAAAAACCCATAGAGAAAAAATCCTAACTATATATACCTACTGGCGACCGCCAGTAGGTAATATATATATATATATATATATATATATATATATATATATATTTATTACCTACTGGCGGTCGCCAGTAGGTATATTTAGTTAGGATTTTTTCCCCATGGGATTTTTGAAAATTCTATGTCTAATAACTTTGGCGTTTGTGGACGGAATTGGCTGAAATTTTCTGGAAAATGGAACATTTTGTTTCTGAGCAGCCCCTGGAAATTTGGGGGGGGGTTCGTCAAGGGGGGGCCGAGAAAAAAGGGGGGTCCCAAAACGTGTTTTTAACATTGAGTTTTCCATAGGGCGGTTGGCCTCACTTTTAGCCCGAACGGCTGAATGGATTTCCACGAAACTTGGCAAAATTGTAGGGACTGGTAGCCCGATGTGCCTTTTGTAGGTCTCAATATATGTGCTCCAGTGTATTTTGAGAAATTAACGTTTAAAAAAAGATATATATCTGTAAGCGCGCTCCGGGCAGCGCTCCGGTCCGCGGACCTTAAGCGTACCGGAACTTCGCGTAGCTAAGCTGATTGGCTCTCCGGTGTCTGTCAACATTCTAAACAGTCCGGAGCGGCCGCCATCTTGTCTCTCGGTAGGATTGAGAGACAAGAGGAGGCCAAAACAAAGGGGGAAATAACCATAAGGGGGCATACTAGATCCTCCCTGACCCCCTAGGTTTAATGTGGAGGTTTTAAAAGGGCCCCGCGGGGCAAAAAAAACAAATTTTTTTTTTTGTTTTTTTTGCGTGGGGAGCGCCCGGTCCGCGAACCGGGAAGCGTTCTGGGCAGCGTACTGCAATGAAAAATGAATGATAGACTTTTCAAATGCTGTATGTTAATTGATTGTTGGTTTTGTTGATTATTTTTTATTTTCTTTATTTTTTAAGCATTTTTTTTTATTGTGATTGTGTTTCATAATTTATTAAACTTTCTAACATTTCATTGTCAGAAATTTCATAATTATCATTGAATATACATTGTAGTCTCTGAGGGTGTAAAATGTCCTCATTTTCAAGGAGGTTATCTACTGCTTGTACACATTGCAGTAGTTCTTTGTCTAAAGTTTCATCGAAAAATTCAATATCATTTTCATCATTGATTTCTTGGCTGCTCTCTTGCAGGACAATTTGAAATTCAACTTTCTGTTCGCCTTCCATTTTGCCTGAAATTTAGATTAAAAAAATATATATTAGTAGAGATAGGGCACTGTTGGGATTAATTTTGGGCAGTGTATAGTATCAGAGTGGAAGTAGGAATATAAATAAGTGTATGTGATTTAACGTAAGTAAATTCATAATTATACAAGAGAAGCCTAACTCCATCCATAACTATAACAGAGAAGTCTATCTAAATCTATAACTACTACAGAGGGATAGTATATAACTATCAGAAAAAGTTTACCATATTAACTTATAGTGCACAATATACTTCAGTTTTAAAAATAAAAACTTACCTTTAGAAAGAAGTTGAAGGATTTAGTGAAAATCCTATTGAAATGTACACCAAGAAGTAGTAGTCAAAATGGCTGTGTTTTCTTCTCTTCCTTTATATATATTCAGGTATATAACCAATCAAATGTCAGGTAAAAAAAGTAGAAAATGAAACTAACATTTTAATTGGTTGTCAATTCCAACACTTCAGATGTGTTTTGTGAAGTAATTTACCTCACGGTATTTAGAGAGGTCTACAGGCTAAATGGCTAAATGGAATTCCAATCAAATTTGTGAAAATGGTAGGGATTGGTATGTAGTATGAGCTAATCTATATTTGGTGAAATTGTCTCCAGTGGCTTTTCTGTGAACTACTTTCCCACCTTTTTTGATGGTGCGCTTCCCAGGGAGCGACCCGGTACGCGAACCGTTGAGCGCCCCGGTTCGCGAACCTTAAGCGTAACGGGAGTCCACCATTTTGTGTTTCGATCGAATTAAGATACAAGATGGAGGGCAAATAATGTTCAGAATGGGTAGAAGGGGGCACGGTAGACTTATCTTGACCCCCTAGGTTTTGTGAGGGTGGCTGAGGAGGCCCATATGTGCGAAAAAAAAAAAAAATAAATAAATTTCGCGAGGTTAGCTCCCGGTTCGCGTACCGGGTAGCGCCCCAGGGAGCGTACTTTGTTGAAAATTAGTGAAAAATGTTAGAGTAAAATAATAATTGTGAGTGATCAGATGTAGGGTAGCTCTGAGAAGAGCTTTTGGGTTTATGGTACATTTAGGTACTTATAAGTAGGTACCAATGCACATTCTTAAATTCAGAGTGAAAATTCTGTTGCCCTCATCTGAGAAGTGAACTCCATCTCCTCTGTAGATATCTTGCATGTAGTAACGCAAGTTATTGTTGTACAGGGAGCCCATTCCATGGTCTCTCATGTAAGCTGAAACAGATTTGTTTACATGCTTCCTCGACTTCTCAATTTGTGGACAAAATTGGTTTGACCACCTCCATTTCTGTCTTTGGCATATATTTGAATATACCAAGGCAGTCTGAGGAAAAAGTGCCATTAATTGCTCAAAGGTGTCCTTTAAAAGCATTTCCAGACCTACACCAGTCAAAGTGCCCAAGTCATTACCTCCACAGTGCACAATTAACAGGTCAGGTTTGGGCAAATGCATAAAGGTTTTCACCAATGGTATCAATTGGTGACATTTTAATCCTCTGTGGCCAAACCACTTAATTTCCACATCTTGTAAATTGAGGTTAGGTAAATTCCTGTTTTCAGTGTACCTTTGAGCCCAGTGAATATAACTATGTCCAACAATCCAGACAGAAAACATGGTGAGAGAAGGTTCTCCTGCAGTCAGATGAAGTGTGGCAATGAAATGGCAGTTGAAAAAATGAGAGTTTAAAATGAAAAAAACTGTGGAGTTTCTGTGTTCATGAAGCAGTAACAGTGATTGGTGGATTTTGATTGCTGAAAACAGAAAGTTAGGGTGCACGGATGAGTTATTTGAAAGATGTATTTTGAATGGTCAATAAAAAATCATTAAATGAAAGAATGCACTGGATATGCAGGTGCACTGAGAGTTCAGAGTTCAATTGCAACATTGTTGTGTGAACTTGCAAACACCAGAAGTCTTCCAAGAGGTGGTTGCCATGCAGAAAAGGCAGAAAGGGTAGAGGGGGGAAGGGTTTTCATTTGAAAAAAAGTGAGGGAAGAGTTTTGATTGGGTGACATGAGAGATATGTGTGAAGAATTACAGCATTTCTGTGCTTTTGATAGCTGCAGACTCTGGAGTGCATACCTTTTGCTCTGCTGAAGACAAATTGGTGTGTTTCTGAGACTGTTTTCAAACTCAAAGTATTTGCTAAGGTGAGAAAATATTTCTTTAATTTAGATAGAGAATAGTGTGCTTTAAGGAGAAAATTATGAATTATGTGGCGCAAATTGCTTGTAAATATGCTCCCACCTGTGCAAGGAAAATTTAGATTTTTAATGTTTGTGTTACATAGCCATGTTAAAAGTGATACAAACATGCTGCAAAGGCAATTAAAAAACGCTTTTATGTGTCTTAAGGACATTTTAAGTAATTTTCCCATGTGCAGTGTTTTGAAATTATGATTTGAAAATCGTTTTTGGGGAAAAGGAATTGTTTTTAAATTTATGACAAGGACATAATGGTGTATGCTTCTTTATAAGGCAATTGACTGTCCCTGATGTTATTTTTCCCATTTTAATGTAAGACCTTTCTCTGTGGCGCAAATTGCTTGTAAATATGCTCCCACCTGTGCATGGCAAATTTAGATTTTAAATGTTTGTGTTACATAGCCATGTTAAAAGTGACCCAACCATGCTGGAAAGGCAATAAAAAAACACTTTCATGTGTCTTAAGGACATTTTAAGTAATTTCCCTGTGGGCAGTGTTTTCAAATTATGAATTGAAAATCGTTTTTGAGGTAAAGGAATGTTGTTAAAATTTATGTGCGCCATATGCCCCCAAATTTCTTTTTCAGGGGTGCAGCAGGGTGTTATTGAGACACCCCTACACCTTTGGAAAAATTCCTAATTTGCGATGAGCTAATTGCTAATTGCAAATTGCACCTTCTTTCATATGGGCATCCTGGCGCATGGAAATGAATGGGTAATTTGCAATTAGCAATTTGCTCATCGCAAATTTGGAATGGTAAAGAATCGCTATTTATTCCTTAAAATTCGCTATTTTGGAAATGCAAAATAGTTATATGATACATATGGCGGTTGATGTCTAACAAGATAAGAAGCTTAGGGATACATTTATGATGACTGGCGCAATGAAGTGGACATCACTTACTTCATTGGTAGAGCTTTACATGTATTATGTCCTCTGTATTCTTCATCAAGCGTAACTTTAATCTGCAATCCTAAGTAGGCCTCACCTTAAACAAACCTCTGGATAGGCCACATCTTATCGTCATCCTGAATTAATCATTTAAAATGCTAGGGACAGATTTATGATAGGTGTATGCCTCTTTTGCGCCACTTACAAAACACTGTCCATGGGGAAATGACTTAAAATGTCCTTAAGACACATGAATGTGTTTTTTTAAAGCGTTTGAAATTTTTTTGGGTCACTTTTAACATGGCTATGTGACTCAAACAGTCAAAATCTAAATTCACCATGCACAGGTGGGAGCATATTTACAAGGAATGTGCTCCATGGGGAAAGGTCTTATAATGTAATATGGGAAAAATGACATCAGAGACACTGAAATGCCTTATAGAGAAGCATACACCATTATGTCCTTGTCATAAATTTGCAAACCATTACTTTTCCCCAAAAACGATTTTCAAATCATAATTTGAAAACACTGCACATGTGGAAATGACTTAAAATGTCCTTAATTCAAAATTTGCTATTCCTTATTTTGCGATTGCACTGAAGGATTTGCAAATTTTGCGATTCCTTAAATGCAATGTATCAAACAAAAAATATGTAAAAAATAACATTAAGGATTTGGAAACTACCACCTACTTCTAGTTTGTGGTAATTTGCGAATTCATTTCAAAAAGCATTTTTTTCCAAAAAACAAAAGGTGCCATATGACGCCAATACATGTCCTTAGGGCATGTATGTGTGCCATATGCCCCCAAATTTCTTTTTCAGGGGTGCAGCAGGGTGTTCTTGAGATACCCCTGCACCCTTGAAAAAATTCCTATTTTGTGATGAGGTAATTGCTAATCGCAAATTGCAACCTTCATTCCTATGAGCCTCCTAGCCCATGGAAATGAATGGGTAATTTGCAATTAGCAATTTGCTCATTGCAAATTAGGAATGGTAAACAATTGCTATTTATTCCTTAAAATTCGCTATTTAGGAAATGCAAAATAGTTTGATGGTACATATGGTGGTTCATCTGTAACAAGATAAGAAGCTTAGGGATACATTTATGATGACTGGCAAAATAAAGTGCAAATCACTTACTTCATTGGTAGGCCTTTACATGTATTATCTCCTCTGTATTCTTCATCAAGCGTAACTTTAATCTGAAATCCTGATAGGCCTCACCTTAAACAAACCTCTGGATAGGCCACACCTTATCGTCATCCTGGATTAATCATTTAAAATGCTAGGGACAGATTTATGATAGGTGTATGCCTCTTTTGCGCCACTGTGCGTCACTTTTATGATGCAGCGGCGGTGCAAAAGATTTGCTATGAGGCGACAAAATTACAAATTGATGCTTTTAGGCAGATATGTCATGGTGTAAAAAAAACGTACCACATGAAACCGATGCAGCAGTGATGCAAAAGATGCACCATGTTGCAAGACAGGCCTCACTTGGGGCCATATGTATCAAGCTAATTAGCATTCGCAAAGATCAAAATTCTGCGAATTTCGGCCTTTGCGAATGTTAATTAGACAAATGGTATGTATCAAACAAGTTTGATGCAAAATAAGGAGTAGCAAAATTTGCTATTCCTTATTTTGCGATTGCACTGAAGGATTTGCAAATTTTGTGATTACTTAAATGCAATGTATCAAACAAAAAATATGTAAAAAATGACATTAAGGATTTGGAAACTATTGTGGTAAATTGGTGGTAATTTGTGAATTCTTTTCAAAAAGCTTTTTTTCAAAAAAACAAAAGGTCCCATATGACGCCAACAAATGCCCTTAGGGCATGTATGTGTGCCATATGCCCCCAAATTTCTTTTTCAGGGGTGCAGCAGGGTGTTCTTGAGACACCCCTGCACCCTTGGAAAAATTCCTAATTTGTGATGAGCAAATTGCTAATCGCAAATTAAACCTTCATTCCTATGAGGCTCCTAGCCCATGGAAATGAATGGGTAACTTGCAATTAGCAATTTGCTCATTGCAAATTAGGAATGGTAAAGAATTGCTATTTATTCCTTAAAATTCGCTATTTAGGAAATGCAAAATAGTTTGATGGTACATATGGCGGTTCATCTGTAACAAAATAAGAAGCTTAGGGATAGATTTATGATGACTGGTGCATCACCAGAGATGTGTCAGTCATCCTGCGCCGCTGTTCCGCCACCCATGGTGTGCTGCATTTACAATGCGGGGCATCATGGGGCAAAAATGGCACAGATGCGTGATGTATCTGTGCTGTAAAGGTAGTGATTGCTGGAGTTGTATCGCAAGTGCGATGCAGCTCAAGCAAGGCTCAGGGGTGCCCCATCTCCACAATGTTGCGTCAAGACCTATGCCTGCTTAAAGCAGGCGCAGGGTTTTGACGCAGCTTTCTCCTATCTGATTGTAAATACGGCACACCATGGGTGGCAGAGCAGCGGTGCACGTTAACTGGTGCATGCCTGGGGATGTGCCATTTAACATAAATCTGCCCCTTTACATTTAAGTATGTGCAGGACACACAGAGTCGGTGAGGCTTATCCAAGGTTAAGAAGAGATGAGTCCTGTTCACTGAAAAATTAGACATAGTCTTCACCTGATCAGCATTGCTGGACATGGCTAAATAATAGCTGCAAAATATTACTCTTGTTAAACAATTTTACTATTATAATCTCTGAGATTTGTCTCTTACTCTGCAACATCTCATTGTTGTTATCTTTCTTTAAAGATAAAGACAACATCAACATGAGTGACAATCTGCAATCAGTTGATTTTGACCTCATCATTGAACTTGTAATTGAAACATCAGTGGATGTTGATCCATTGGATGATTTAAATCCTGAGGATGAAGAAGAGCGTGATGAGGATGCAGATTTGTCCGAATTATATGACATAGGGTGGGAAGCTGACCTGCTTGAGCCTATGGAAATATAAACATTTATTTTTAAAATGTATAATTAATAAAAAGTAAAAATGTAAACCGTTTAATTTAAAAATAAAGACACCTTCAAAAACAGGTTATGTGTAGTGTCTTCAATAAAATATTGAAATATGCTCATAAAATTAGATCAGATTCACATATAAAATAGCACAGGTAACATAAATATAAATGTCATTTCTTTTCTGCTATTTCTGTATTGTAAATTTGCCAAGGACTAAAAAATCTTCTATTTAAAATGTCAAGTAGTGTGTTAAGTTTTTGATCATTGTTATTGATTTACTGTTTGGTAATAATGGTTAATAACATTTTTTATTATATTTTACCACAGATTCAACTGCAGATCATTTCAAGATTTCATCATGCCAACAATAGAAAGACAGAGAAAGGCTGCAAAACGTCAAAGACAGCAGGTGAAACAAAATAAGCAGCAGTCCTCTAACAAAAAGATTTGTCAAGTCACGAAGAAAGCACCGGGTAAGAGCACAAAATATTTCATAAGAAATATGTGTAGTAAAAAAAATATTACTACAGAAAATGTTTCAGTCCATAAAAAGAGAAGCAAATCAAATGGAAAGGAAAGGCCAATCAAAAATGTTACTGCTAGAGCAAGAGATAACTCTGTGCATGATAGTAGAAGGAAACAACAGTTTAGGGACATTCGTAAACGAATGTTCCGCAACAGGATAATTGGCAATTTGTTAAAAAATATTAAGAAAGGTCAACAGAAACTGGTTTTTTATAAGAGAAAAAAAAAAGTTGAGAAAGTTATTGATCAGGCATTTGAAATTAAACGTAAGTTATTTATTTTGATAATCAATAGAATTAGGAAGCTAAACAAGGCAATTTATGATTTCAAAAGAAATAGTAGATGGAAGAGAATAGTTAATCGTAGTAATTTTTGTGAAGTTTTTTCTGGAGAATGGATGCATAGTTCAAGCTGTGAGGCATTTTTTAATGAGGAGAGTTATTTCCAGGATAATGATTTGGTGCATGCAGTTGACACCAGTGGTCGTGCTTATGAAGTGAAAGATGGTTGTCCAGTTGAAAAAGAAAAACTTGTGACAACAGAGACAGAAGAGGTGTTAGGTAATGAGGTTTTAGGAAGACGTGCTAAGGATCCTGTGTACACCTGGAAGTGTAGTAGTATTTGCAGTGTGCGACAGGATTCCATCAATTTGCTTTGTGATTTTGTACGGTCATTTAATAAGAAAAGTTTGAAGCAGAAAATGAGGTTGTTGCAAGAATTAGATCCTTGCAGAGTGAGAGAAGTGACAGGTTTGCATGGTCATTCACTGGCTTGTCTTTCCAGGAGAGTATGCCAGAGTGTTTTTCATCATTTCAGGATGCTAGCAGTGCATCATAATAAAGTGAGGAAATTAGTTAGAATGTTGTATTATGCTAAGAGTCCAGCAATTATGCTTAAACAATTATGCGCTGCTCTTTTGCATGGTTCTGAAATAGATGTGAAGAACATATGTGAAGAAATTGAGTTTTGTTACTTTGGAAGTAAAGAGGAGAATGTTGAAATTGACCCAGAAGAAGAGGGTAATGTGGAAGATAGTGTACAGGTTTCCAGTACAGATAATTTCCAGAGGGAAATTGCGAGGTTTCAGGTGAAATCAAGTGAGAGGCCTAATTTCACTTGTGTGTGTTGTCGACGCACTTATTATAAGAATCAGACTAAGTTAGTGGATTTATATGCAAAAAGTGAAAGGGAAAATAATAGTGAATGGAAGGATTTTGCAACATACTTGATGGTAGAAAATTGTTTTGATTTGGGATTCGATCAACGTGTGTGTACTTATTGTTGTTGCAAATTAAATCAAAACCAGATGCCTGCTAGAGCAGTTCATAATAATCTGGAATTGGTTGAGATTCCTTCTGAATTGAAGGATTTAAATACTTATGAATCTATTTTGATTCAAAGTATCCATCCCTTTCAGGCTATTGTAAGAATGGAGCCAAAGACAGGGACATTGCCTCCATTAGATTTACAGAGAGGATTAAAGGGAAGAGTTGTTTATTTGCCTCTAGATTTGAAGAAAAACATTAACACAATTGGAGTAGAAAAAGTGGAAGAGGAACCTCTGGTTATCTTAGTTAATGGGGTTCCGACAAAGAATAAGAAAATATGGCAAGATTTAGTAGATGTTAGGAAAGTTAAAAAGGCAACATTGTATTTGAAAAAAAATAATAAATACTATAAGAATGTATATGTTGCAGAAGAGGAAGTAAGTGAGGAAGAGGATAGCGATTTGTGTGCTGGTCAAATTGAGAAAGTAGAACCCTCTACTTGTGAAGAAATATATGAACATTATAGTGTTCATCCTTTGCATTCCAAGGAAGTCATGGGGAATGCTATTGAGTTGTTTCAAATGAAACAAGCCAAAGGGAGTCCCATTAGTGTTTGGGAGGAAGGTTTGGAAGCTCGGTGTTTCCCACAGCTTTTTCCAACAGGTCAGGGAGGAAGATATGATGAGCGACCTCATCAAATTCCTGCTTCTGAATACCGGACTTTGCGATTGTATGCAGGAGATGCTAGGTTTCGACAATGCATTCCCTATTTGTTTCATCTCCTGTTTGAAAGCGATCTGTCTGGACTGTCATATGCAGTGAACCACATCTTGAAAAGTGGTATACACATGCAAAACATCTCGGCAAGTGACTTTATGGATAAAGTCAATGTCCAAGACAGTATTTTGGATTCTCACCTGATTAATCTCATGGCGTGTCAGCGTGGTACTAATGAGTACTGGTACCGTCGTCATGGTGATTTAAAATGTATGCTGAGGAACTTAGGTACTCCCACATGGTTCCTCACTCTGAGCTGTGCCGAGTATGGCTGGGAAGACTTACTTGAATTTCTACGAGAGGCAAATGCTAACGTAGATAACATCGAATTCAAGACACCCGGAGAACTGTGCTCTTTGGATCCAGTCAATGTATGTAGGTACTTCAATCATAGATTTGAAGCTATGATGTCTTTCATCATGAATAAGAAGAATCCACCTCTTGGAGAGGTGTTGGATTTCTTCTGGAGAAAGGAGTACCAAGCAAGAGGTGCTCCTCATATACATATGTTGCTGTGGATCAAGGATGCACCTAAATTTGGAACGGATCCAGAAGACTCAGTGATGAGTTTCATCCAACAGTATTCTACGTGTGCTGTTCCAAACGCAAAGGAGAAGAAAAGCCTAAGAGAAAAAGTTCTGCGTTTCCAAAGCCATCGATGTGGAAAGTACTGCCGTCGTAAATTCCGAAACAAGGACAAGTTCTACACCAAATGTCGTTTCGGCTTTCCACGACCGGTGATTTCTAAAGGAAGAGTAAACAGTTTGATGTCTTCGCTGCGACATAATGTCATGAAGAAATCACCTAAAAACACATACAATTTGAAGAGGAACGAAGAGTCCAAGTACATCAACGACTACAACCCGGTGATTTTGTCCATGTGGAATGCTAACATGGATATACAGTTTGTGGCTGATAACTGTATGGCTGTGGCTCGGTATGTGACGTCTTACATCACCAAAAAAGAGAAGACAGAATTGAAGGATATGTGGGAGGACATTTCCCATGAAAAGAGCCTCAGCAAGAAGTTGTACAGTTTCAGTCTGAAGATGTTGTCGCATCGAGAAATTGGAGCTTACGAATGCTCTGACCGGTTGTCTTCAGCAAGTCTCTATGCCAAGTCCAGGAGTATCGTTTGGGCGAGTCTTGGTCTTGCTGCAACGCGTAATCGAGTTCTGAAACCTGTGCTAGAAATTGAGTATTTGGCGGAAAAGGAGCCAAACAGTACCGACATTTTGAAGACCAACATGTTGGATACATATTATCCAAATAGAAGCAGTCACCTCGACAATGTTTGTCTGTATGAGGTTCTTCAAAATTACATATTCAAGAGGAACATCAAAGAAGATACTGAGAAAGGAGTGTATGCTGTAATAGGAAGTGAGGGATGTCTGGTCAAGCAAAGAAAATGCCACTTGGTAAACCATCGAAAATTGAGTGGCGAATCTCCTGAAAAAAAGGAGTTTTTCTATTTAGCACTTTTGCAACTTTTCAAGCCTTGGCGTGCAGAAGAGGAACTGCTTGGAGATTTCCTCTGTTTTGAAGACTCTTTCAATGCCGCCAAGGGGACCATAGAATGTCCTGCTTTTCCCAAATATGTAGAAATGTTGAATGCGGAAATTGAGCAGGAAGCAACGATTGCAGCCGAGATTGCCAGAGACAGTTCTCAGGACAGTCAGAGTTCTGCTTCATTGAGTCAGGATCCACTAGGAGGACCTGTTATCGAAAATGAAGCTGCCACTGCCATGAATGAAGTGGAAAGAGCCATGGCACATGCTCAGGAGGATGCGGTTAACTTAGAAGAGTTGAAAAGACAACTCAACGTTGAGCAGACGATAATATATGACGAAGTTACCATGCACATTGACCATGGATTAAGTCATGACAAGAAAGAGAGCTCATGTACGTCGTTGAAGCCTGTCCGACTGTACGTGAGTGGAGAAGCGGGAACTGGAAAAAGTTTCCTCATTAAAGCAATTTCATGCTATTTGCAGGAAAGGACAGAGTCATCGCTGTCTTGTGTTGTCACCGCTCCAACTGGACTGGCAGCACATAACATTAAAGGGATTACTTTACATCGTTTACTGATGCTGCCAGTGGAGCATGACAACACATTACAATATCACAAGCTATCTGGAGATGCTTGTTTTGAAGTTTCAAGAATCTTGAGGAAAATGAAACTTCTTATCATTGACGAAGTAAGCATGGTTTCCAATGTCATGCTTGCCTTTGTGCATTTGAGAATGCAAGAAGTTCTCAAAACAGAGTATGATGTGTTATTTGGTGGCAAACACATCATTGTTTTCGGAGATCTTCTGCAGCTGACACCAGTGAAAGGGCAACCTGTGTTCAAAATGCTCACGCATGAAGATACCAGGAAGTGCCTAGGCAGCATTGGCAACGTCAATATATGGTTAAACTTCAATTATGCTGAACTGCATGAAAATATGCGTCAGGCGAAGGATGAAGTTTACAAGACTATTCTACAAGATGTTAGAATTGGAAAAGTGACCGAGCATGGGAAAGAAGCTTTACATGCACGATTACTGTCAAATTTATATCCAGAACAAGATGTTGTGCCTGAGAATATTTTTCAGAAAATTACTGATAAGAAATCTGGAATATGTTTGATGCCAACTCTTGCAGAATGTGCCAAATTCAACAACAAAATGTTGCATTTAGAAAAGCAAGAGATTGTGAAACTGGAAGCTATTGACAGAGTAGAGCATATGGGATCAACAATTATTTTGTCTGAGAATCTGAAAACAAAATTGGATTCATTAGAGAAGAGTATATCTAAAACTGCAGGTTTTGAAAAGACTCTGAATGTGTGCTTGAACTGCCGTATAATTTTAAGAAGGAATTTACATGTTGAAAGAGGTCTGGTAAATGGATCAATGGGTAATGTTGTTGATTTTGTTGTAGCAAAAAGACGAAAAGTCGATGAACCTAAAATTACAAGCAGAAACAAAAAGGATTCTGTTGAAGATGTTGTTGGTTTTCAATTTGAAAACAGTTCTGGTGTCAACTGCTATGCTAATGTAGTGGTTAATGTTTTGTTTTCTCTAGAAAATGTAAAAGAAGAGATTGTGGTCAATTCTGATCAAAGATTTTGCAGTTTGTTAAATTCTGTGTTAGAGAAATGTAGCACTGATAGAAGAAACATAGAAAGTGTGTCTGAAATTCGAAATCTGTTAGACAGATGTTCAGGCCAAACACAATTCTCTCAAAATATTCAGCAAGATTGTCAGGAGTTTTTAATGTATATGCTTGATGTATTGCATGCTGAAGGTGTAGATGTAGATCAGCTGTTTGGGCTTTCTTATCAATGGCAGCATGACTGCGAGAACTGTATGGTATCAAGTACTACTAGTGTAGACTCAGAAAGATTTATATATTTAACTTTGCCAGACAGTAAATCAGTCTCCTTTAATAAGCTAGTAAAAGCAGCTGATCACAACATGGAGTGTAGCCAATGTAAATCTGAAATGATGTCCACATTATTTATACGAACATATGGCCAGTATGTCATTTTAATGTTCCAACGATGTAGGCCTGATGGAACAAAATTGACAACTTTAATTAAAAATTTTGTAGCTTCGCAGTTGTCAATATCAGGAAGGACTTTTGTAACTGCAGCAATTATATATCATGACGGCCCTTCAATAACATCAGGACATTACACAGCTTATTTAAAGTCTAGAAATGGCTGGTCATTCTGCAACGATTCTGTTTTAATTTTCAAAAAAAAATTGCCGTATGACCTTAAAAACTCTTACCTGGTGTTTTTAAAACCAAAATTTTAGGGAAATAATCTTGGGATGTGCTCTGTGGAATTTCAAGAAGTTCTAATGGCTCCTACACAATTTGGCCTTGAGGATAAGTGTAGTTCAGAGACATAAGTTCTAACCATAAGACTGGACGTCATGGAGAAATAAATGCACTTTGAATGAGTTCAGAAAAACTATTTCTTTTTATAAGCTAATTGAAGCAGCCAATCAAAACATAGAGTAGAGGGAATGTAAGTCTGCAACGCTGTCTACTGTTTTACATTGCTTTGTGATTGAAAGTGATGTAGAGAATTAAATAATTGTAGTAGTCATAGAGTTAGTGTAAGTCTGCTTCATAGTAAGCAGTATCAGTGTCATAGGAAATGTAGAACATGACTGAGCAAGAAGGGGAAGATATTACTATTCCAGGATTGTGAAAATGATCTTCAACATTTTAATTCTGAAAGTTGCGGAAATGCCAAATGACGGGATTGGCTTACAAGAAATCCAAGAGTTATAAATGGGTCTGACAAGATTTGGCCTTGTGGAAACTTGTGGTAGAGAGAAGAAGTCATTTATTGCATGTAACATGTTTTTAAAAACGATGGAGATTTTCTTTCAGAAAGTGGCGGGCTGAAAGTAATAACAGCACAAAAGAGTGTAAGCTGTTCATAGGACATCCTTTGACGTCATGGAAAGTAAGTTAACTTTAAGGAGTTCTGATTTTTGATTTATGATGTTGTATGGGTTTTTTAAACACAATCATTTTGATTGTGTTTTTTTTCCCCGCTGTTATATGATGAATACCTTCAAGTCACTGTTTTTAGTGAATTTTGATACATTCTGAGAACAGCAAAAATAAACCATTTAACATGTATAAATAATTCTGTACTGTTTGCATTTATGATGTATATGTAGAACTGTGTAGGAGGCATGGAGAAGGTGAGGCTTCTGTAAGTGTCAAAGTTGTTGCATGCAGTGCTGCACTTCTGCGTATTCTTTCATATGCTAGACTACATCTGCACAATGAGATACCTAAGCAAAGGAAACACAAGTGATGTGATTGTGAAATGAGCAAAATAAATTGCACGTATTTCAATTACATCACCTGTGTTTCCTATCATTACGAATCACATTGTGCAGATCAAGTTTAGGTCTGTCCAGGGAAACATAGGAGGTTTGGACTTTGTTCAAGAGTGCAGTGGACATGACTCACTTCATTGGTAGACCTTCACATGTATTATGTCCTCTATTCTCTTCAACAACTCGAAATTTCATCTGCAACCCTGAGTAGGCCTCACCTCAAACAAACCTCTGGATAGGACACATCTTATTGGCATCCTGAAGCAATTATTTAAAATTTTAGTGTCTTGCGACACTTTTCTGAGACAACAGCAATGCAAAAGATGCACAATGTTTTAAGATAGGCCTCACTTCATCTGCATCAAGATACTGTTAGTTTAAAATGTATATCTTTAGGACTGTGTAGGGGGCCTGGAGAAGCAGAAGCTTCTGTAAGTGTCAAAGTTGTTGAAAAACTGTTTGTCCTTCAATCTTTTCCCTTGTCTTTTGTAATTTTTAAATACATGTTTTAATATTTTTGAAATGTTTGTTCTCTCTTTCACAGATTGAAAGTATAAAAACAAAAAGTGAGTAATTTAACGACAATTATAAGGTAAATGATTTGTACTCTTTATTTCTATCACATTCACCTACTATTAGTTCCACTGCTTCATTTCTTTAACCCTCAGTTTCCTGCCTTTGCTACTTCCCTCATTCCTTTCTCTATTACCTACTTACTCAACTCCTTCCACTCTTTTTCTCAGTCCCTCTCTTCTCATAGTTCCTCACTCTTGTTCACTCACTCCGTCTCTATTACTCTTAGTGTCTTTGACTGATCACTCTATCACTACTTGTTCATAATGCTTTCTCTGTGTAGTTGAAGCACACTAAGGGGCATATTATGAATACAGCCAATAAAATTATTGCTCTTTTTATTGGCAGAAAACTGGTGCAAAAGTGGTTTTAGCGGCAGTTTTCTGCCGCTAAAAGCAGCTTTAGCGACACATTTCTGCCAATAAAAGCTGCAAAACTTTTATTGCCTATGTTGATGATATGGCTCTATGTTACTTACATTTCTTTGCTGTTTCAATTAATCTTTTTCTGTTATTTTTTGTTTTCTGTTTTCTATTTTTTCTCTCTGTTATTCCTCATGTTTTAATCTTATTTTGAACATTCACTCACATTCTCCAAGAAACTCTTCTTTGTTAATGTTATACTCTCTTTTTTTTTCTTTCACTTCGTTATCTATTTTGTTTTTCACAATTATACCCTCTTCCGTCTTTTCTTCGGTAAATAGATCTATTAAACAGTATCTCTTCTTTACTCCCTATAGCTGTCTTTCTTTTAACATCACTCTCTGTTTACTTTCCTTATACTTACTCTTTTTTTTTTTTTTAATTTTTTTGGGTTAGCTCCCGGTCCGCGTACCGGGAAGCTAACCTGGGAGCGAACAAAAAGAAATAGAGCTTGCCAGAGTGCTAAACATTCTATCAATTTTTTTTGAAAGGGAAGGTAGTTCTGAAAAGAACTTTTTTTTTATATTTTTGTTGTTTTATTTATTTATTTATTTTTTGAACATTTTTTGTTTTTTTTGTATTTTTTGAACGATTTTATATTTTTTTGGGGGGGGAAACAACAAAAAACAGGCGTTGAAAAGGGCTCAACAGGAGCAAAAAAAAATTACTGGGGGCGGTTAGGGCAATCATGGTGTTCATACGCCAGGTTTATAGCATTGATGCTCATGTTGCCACACGCTAACAACGCACGACAGTGCATACAAGAGTGTATCATGTGGCCAAAATGTTCTTGTATATTTGGCACAGTTTCCCGTGCCTCTTCTGGTGTTAATGCAATTGGTAATCTTGGTCTGGCCACAGGAGTTGGTCTTGGATTGTCCTGCATATCCCTTATTTCCGCCCGGCTGTAATTTAGTGGATGCTTCCTTGTCATGTGCCTGTGCATTGTGTGATTTCCGTAACTATATTTCTTGTCCGTCCCTCTTGATAATTGTTCTTTGCATATGCGGCAGGTGACATACCTCGCATTGACTTTTTTTTGGCCACGAGGGATCGAATAAAACTGCCAGATGAAACTGGCTTTCTTTCTGGAAACCCGGGGCACCTCTTCTAAGAACTGTGGTTCTTCTCCCTCCTCATCCATTTCTTCATCTTCCTCCTCAGTGTTGGTAATGACCTGGGGAGGTGGTCCTCTCTTCCCATGAGGAGGTGGAGGTGGTGGTGGGGGTCCACCAGCTGAAGCTACCAATGAAGCCATTTCTCATATAGTAGTAAAGGTCTTCCTCTCACAATGATGAAAGTCAGAGTGAGGAAAGAAGGAGGGGTTTTCATCATTTGGGAAAAACAATACTTCTCAACCAATGAAAAGTGTTATTTTTAGGTCACCTGACCTAGCCTTACATCATTATGAAACCAAAAGTGAAATGAACCAATGAAAAGTGTTATTAACAAGTCACATGACCTGTTATGCTTACGTTACGCGCTCCGGTCCGCGCCCCGGATAGCTTCCGGGTCGCTGCGCTTCGCGCCTCGGTCCGCGCCCCGGTGCACTTCCGGGTGCGCTAACGCGGTACGTCACAAGACGCATTACGCGGCAACGCGATACGTCGCGTTTTCGCGACGCGCCGCGGATCGCTTCCGGGGAGCTGCGTTTCGCGCCTCGGTCCGCGCCCCGGGGCACTTCCGGGTGCGCTAACGCAGTACGTCATAAGACGCATTACGCGGCAACGCGATACCGTCACTATGTTGATTTCTTACCGGGTCGCGGCTTTAAATTGAGCTAACGGGAAGCTTCCCGGTTCGCGGACCGGGAGCGAAACAAAAAAAATATTTAAAAAAAATTATTAATAAACATATAAAATATATTTTTGGATTTAAAGAAGAATACATTTTACAGCTATAGATATTAGCTTTTAAAAAACCAATGAAATTCACTGAAAAAACCATAGGTTATAGACCATTTATAGTTAGGAATTAGCATTTACAAAACCTTGAAAATTCACTGAAAAAACCATAGGTTATACACCATATATAGTTAGGAATTAGCATTTAAAAAACCTTATTTTACTCACACAAAACCATTGAAATTCCATATATAGTTAGTTGTACTAACTATATATCGCGCACTCGCAATCCACTGCTGATCATGTCACATATTACATCATTCATGACATGGTCAGTGACATCACTGATGACATCACTGATGACATCTCAAATGACATCACTGATGACATCACTGATGACATCTCAAATGACATCACTGATGACATCACTGATGACAACATCCAGTGACTGTATGTTTCTGTAAAGTTAAAATATGTCTTACATATTGAAGAATGAGTGGATGTATAAGTGTCTGAACAAAGGATTTAGTAGGTGCATGACTGACTGTATGAGTGAGTGATTAAATGTGTCTCACTGAGTGCATGGGTTAGTGACTAAACTGTCTTAATTTGTGCATCATTATGTCTGTTGTTCTGTAAACTGCTGCATGTGTTGATCAGTAGCTATATGATTAACTATATGGGTCATTAATTGGTTGCCCAAGTAATTGTATGGGAGACTGAGAGTGTTTATGGGTGGCTGGGAGGTGTATGACTCTCTGCATAGATGTGTGAGCAGTTGATTCACTAGGTGTATGGGTTCAAAAGTGCATGTGGAAACATCTGTATGGGTGGTTGACTGTGTGCATGAGTGTATTGGTGAGTGAATGGATATCTCAGTGCTACATGTCAAAGTAAGTACATATGTAAAACACAGTACATGTGAGAGTTGACATATATAAATAACTGTGCATAAGAGCCAGTGAATGTGTGAGTGGCTGTATGGATCATTGTGAACTTGTATCCAGGATTGTATAAGTGAGTAAATATGTGTTAGTATATGTTTCAATAAGTAAGGTGTGTATAACTGTATAGTTGAGGAAATGGAGGTGTGATTGATTCTTTGCATGACTGACTAGGTGTGTGAGTAACTCCATGGATGAGTGACAGTCTGTGAGTGTCTGTTTTCACTGAGTGTATATAAGGTTATATTAGAGTCTGAAGAGGTTCATCGTATTATCACATGAATGATGTCATCAGTGATGTGATCAGTAATGTCAAATGAGATGTCATCAGTGATGTCATCAGTGATGTTATTTGAGATGTCATCAGTGATGGCATCAGTGATGTCATCAGTGATGTCATTTGAGATGTCATCAGTGATGTCATCAGTGATGTAATTTGAGATGTCATCAGTGATGTCATCAGTGATGTCACTGACCATGTCATGAATGATGTAATATGTGACATGATCAGCAGTGGATTGCGGGTGCGCGATATATAGTTAGTACAACTAACTATATATGGAATTTCAATGGTTTTGTGTGAGTAAAATAAGGTTTTTTAAATGCTAATTCCTAACTATATATGGTGTATAACCTATGGTTTTTTCAGTGAATTTTCAAGGTTTTGTAAATGCTAATTCCTAACTATATATGGTCTATAACCTATGGTTTTTTCAGTGAATATATATATATATATATATATATATATATATATATATATATATATATATACATATATGCTAAGAGAATGGGCAGAAGTCAACTTAGAGTCATCGAGACAGTTGGTAGTCCTTTTAGTAAAATATGCTGAAAGCGACCGGGAAAAACTGCAAAAAGAAATAGATACCATCAATGCTGAAATTAATAAAGTGGAGGTAACTGACACTATTGTTAGATACAGAGAAGACATGTTTGCCCGCTTATCCCGGGAAGAAGAAGTCATTAAAAAGAGAAAAGCATTTAAGTTTCAGCGGGATAAACTCGATTATGAACATGGGCAGATTTTTACTTTCTCGAAAAAGTACGATAGTGTCAAAGCGCATAAAAAGGCAGCTCAACCCCCACCGGCCCAACAGATACAGTCAAAAGAAATGCCATCTGCATTATCTGCATCGGATTTAAGTTCCGCAATAGACAGCGGATCCGATAATGAAACAACAAGAGCTCAACTGTTGGGGTTTCAAAAATACACCCTGGCACAAGAGGTGGACTGTCTAAGACAAGACGGGCGTCAAACACTTCATCCACGTGCCCAGGGTGCCATGAAAAATGTAAAAGAAACAGAAAAAGATGGGGGCAAAGGATACACTGCAAACAACGCAACACAAAAGCAGTTTACCAGGAATACAAAAAAACAATGGAATCGGAAATAAATAGTGATTTATCAGTCAGCAAAGCACAAACTGTCATCAATCTTACGGACAATCCCCTGACTGAAGAAGAAAATTGCAATTCTCCTATTACCTTGACTAGAGAATCTGGATTTCATTAAAGACATGGAGGCTAACATTATGCATACAACTGTAAATGCAGAACCAAGCAGCCGCATACATCATAAAGCAAGTTCAATATTAGAACATTAGATAATAAATAAATGGCATGAGCACTAGGCAATCAGCCTTAAATGCGGTGAAAAGGAAGAAAATGGTTCAATAAAATAGCAGGAACAGTCCAATAAACTAGAAGGAACAATCCGCAGATCAAAAAACTTGGAGGAACAATCCAACAAACTTGAAGTAGAACTCCATAAGCACATAGTGTATCTTGAAGAAGAAAGATGAATACATTGATCCGTGGAATACAGCAAAGAAGTTACGAGAGATTATCTGAAAAAGAGAGAAGATATAAAACTTTCAAACAAAAAGGGTGCATATTAAAAGTATAATCATAATGACTGCAAAGTAATCAGAACATGAAAATACAATATACAGAGTATATAAAAGGTATACTGTAAGATAAAACCAACTATCCAACCACCCAAGGGAAAGGGTGGGAGGGATAATGTGAGCCTCCGTGTCTTTAATGAAATCCAGATTCTTTAGTCATGGTAATATGAGAATCGCAATTTCATTACAAGACCGGAGGCTACCATTATGCATGTTGGTAGCCATGTAAAACAACATCAGACATGTGAGAAATAGGTTTGCAATAGTGATGAGCAAAAGTTCTGGAGTTAGAACAATCAGCAGCTTTAAGAATATCATCTAACTTACTACCAGACCAAAAAGACTTACTAGCCATTGCACCTCTGATAGAATGTGGTTTGAAAATGTTCAAATCAATACCTGCCAGGTTCATAACAATTTTGACCCATCTAGCAATAGAGGCAGAGGTACCACCTTTATGAGGTTTAACGAAAGATATAAGTAATTGATGTACACCAGAAGGGCGAAGACAATTCATTCTTAAGTCATATTCTTTCATACAATCCACAACACAAAGTATTTTACATAAATCAAAGCGAGGATAAAAAATAGAGTCAGACATAGTCTTGGTTCTTCTATGTAGTTCAAGTTTGACTCCAAAAATATCATAAGATCTATAAGAAATATCAAGAGCTTTTACATCGGAGACTCTTCGACAACAAATCCAACAAAGAAGAGTAGCTAATTTGATTGAAAGATTCTTTCTGTTTAAAAGAGAGTTAGCAGGCCAACTACAGAAAAGGTCAAGCATTAATTTAACATCCCACAGAGATTGATATCTAGGTTTTGGAGGTCTCCTAAGTCTAATACTTTTTTTAGGATTCTACAAATAATAGCATTCTTACCTACCGTTTTGCCATTGACTAGGGCATGACCTGCTGAAATAGCTGACCTGTAACAATTGATAGACCTATAACTAAGACCTCTATCAAATTGTTCCACAAGGACATTAGCTATATCAACGATAGGAGCTTGTACGGAATCCAGGTTCCTTTCCAGGCACCAACGAAACCAAATTTTCCAAATGTTGTTATACCTGTAGTGTGTTCCAGGAGCCCAAGACTCTCCGAGGAGAGTTGAAGCTGTCGACAAAAGTCTTGTGAGATCATTGGATCTCCTGGCACTCTCCAGGCAAGAAGGTTCAAATTCCCTGTTTGAACAAGAGGGTGAATTTGACCGTCTATGTCTGTAACTAGGTCCATGAGGGGAGGAATAAGGAATGGAAGATCGTAAGCCAGTTCCAGAGTAGTCCGAAACCAGGCTTGGGATGGCCAAAAGGGAGTCACCAGGACAATTGAAGTGCGTTGGTGTCTCACCTTCTGAAGGACTCTCTGAATCATGGCAAAAGGGAGAAAGGCATATGCATTGATCCCTTCCCATGACTGGAGAAATGCGTTCACTGCTAGAGCACCTGGGTCGGGCATCCAGCTGTAATAATTCTCCAACTGGAATGTCAGTCTGCTCATGAATAGATCTATTTCGAAGGGACCCTAAAATTTGTTGAGAGAGTTGAACACGGAGGTGTTGAGCTTCCAGTCGGTGTGATCCAAGGGGAATCTCAAGTTCCAATCCGCACAAAGGTTGGATTTCCCTGGAAGGTATTCTGCTCTTAGAGAGATCTTGTGTTCTAGGCAGAACATCCAAAGTTTTATGGTCAAATTTGATAGATCTACTGACTTGGTACCTCCTAGGCGATTTATGTAAGCTACTGCGGACATGTTGTCCATCTTGAGAATAACAGATCTGCCCTGAAGAGAGTGCTTGAAACTCATCAACGCATAAAGACCTGCGGCGAGTTCTAAGAAACTACTATGGTGCATAGATTCTTCCTGAGACCATACTCCCCCAGTGTTCTGATCTAAAATACAGGCAGCCCAGCCATGAAGGCTCGCGTCTGATTCTAAGATAAAGTCTGGTGCCGAACCAAATATCGCTCTCCCATTCCAAGCATCCAGATTCTCTTGTGATGTATTCCTATAGGTCCTGAATCGATCCCCCTATTCCTGACCCTATTCTGGTTAGTAAACTAACAAGTTAACTAGTAATCAGCCCATGAGGCAGAAAATCCCCATGATGCAGATACCGTTATCTGACGCAGTCACACTACGGCACAGGAACGTGTTATCTGATTAGGTCATAACGCTTGCGATCTAATTAGACAAGCGATATTCCTCCAGCCCCTGATAAGGCATACGGAGTTCTCATAACAAATCAAACCTATGACAACCTGGGCAAAACCCTGCGGCCATTGTTTTGATTTCACCGAGAACTTCAGTAAAAGAATGTGCTAACGAGCAAGTCGTATGACATCCTTATTGACGTATCTATGTCCATCCTTACGTCAATCTCGGCACCTTAAAGGTATAAATATTACCGATCTTGCCCTATGCAAACACACGCGTGGTGACGAGACGGAGCAGCCATACTTGCCGAAGCCAAGAGCAGAGCAGACCCCGCTGGCAGCAGCCCCGCCTTCCTGACGCGCTGAGAGACGCGCTGACTTCTCCTGCCGAGAAATCCAGCCCCGGCGTTTCTGGGTAGCCCTCGCAGGCAGCCTGGAATATCGAGACCAGAGAGAGAGATACCATTCCTCATTCACCCTAACTTCCAGGTACAGAACTGAATAACCCCTCACAGAGAATTCTTAAGTTATTCACTTGGCAAAAACAAACTTAACTTAAACTGTAACTTTCTATTCCCGCCCTCGTATTAGACTTAGGTCAGGTACACGGGGTAGGCGTATCTAGAAACACCAGTTGAGTACGTTTAGTCAAATGTATATGTGTATGTAATATATTTTATTCATTTTAAAACATCTTATGGCTTAGAAACCATATCAATGTTTTTACAGTATTATTTTATACTATTGCTTTTAATGTATGCACTTTACTTAACTATAAGTATTGCAATAATATCGATCCATTTCTCTTGTACGAGAAAAGAGACTGATCAATAAATAACACCTTTTTATTGAACACGCCCGTCTCTTCCTTTTCTCTACATTCTGATGAGACGAAGAATGCACGTACTGACTGAGTAAAATAAATTGCCTTTTGTTCACACGACTCTCGAGATATACTCTTGATTAGGGGAGAGCAAAGTTGTCATGTTCTATGGTTGTCAGAAACTAAATCCCTTCTTGTCTAATCAGGGGAGTTAATTCTTTCCTGAACATTCGAGAAAGTTTCTAGTGAACTCTGAGCTAAGCTGGCAAACCCAAAACTTTAAGTCTAGTATCGACAGTAGTAGACCTAGTTAACGTCTGGTCTAGGCCTTTACTGCTGTAGGTATTATTCCAATGCGCAGAGCCTATTGGGATGATAGGAACTACACTACATGGCGCCCAACGCGTTTGGAAAGGGCGATAAAACTAACGTAAGACATTTAGAGTAACTCAGTCGTGCTTTCTCACTCACACCCCTTTTCCCACAATACTCCAAAGACGTCTGGAGTGGGTGAAAGGTTATATCCGCCAGACCTCGCAGGAGGGAACTCCTATGTATGGTTCTTGGTATAGTCAACGTTGAAGGATACACAGTTCCAAAATATTGTGCATCTAACCTTTGTTTCCACAAGAAACCTGATCTGCAAACAAACAAAATAACCTTTTGGACAGTAAAATGTCAGAAAATGAGGATGAAAGAGAGGCAGTTAGATTAGCAACTGAACTCGCAGCAGCTGACGCTACCATGCAGGCAGCAGACGAGGATATAATACTCATCCCGGTCATCAAAAGGAGATCTATAACTTTAAAACTTATAGAAAATGGACTGACACCTAGAGGTGGCACAGTCATATTCGTAATTGAGGCACACGAATATCGGCAGACAGAGGTATACTATTCATGGATACATTTTCCAGCAGCAAATGCTGTAACAAAGTACTTCCACTATTACAAAATAGAGGAACCTCCTAATGAGTACACTCCTTTCGAGGAGGTGGAAGTACCACTCAAATTTCAAGAGCATTTGCTCTTATTTGATGGCGCCCTAAAACATAATAATCACATCACCAGGCTCGGTCCTTTAGGTAGACCAGGAGCAACGTGGCCGGTCCTAGCCGGATACACACCACATCCAGACATCAATGAGATGCCAGCAGCAGAGCTGTTAACACAGCTAAAACAATTAATAAAAATACATAGACAATTAGTCCAGTATGTGATGCGGACTTCAACAATTCAGCCAGCGATTAAACTCCCACAGCTGACCCCTCACCAGGGGAACACAAATAAAATTACACCACAGAACATCCAGTCCTGCCTAGGTAAAGTACCGGCTAAACGGGAACAAATACCATTCTGGTTGGCACAGAAAATCACCCAAATAGAGGCGGTGTTTCCTGACACCACCCCATTAGAAAAACACAGGATTCTGACTATCTGTCTTCCAATGGGAATCGCACCACACATTGAGGACTGTGACACTTGGGGTACAGTCTTTGCTTCCATCTACACAAAAACGCACGGTGTTCCATCCATTTCGGTAATACCAGATGTGCTAAAACAAATTCAAGACGAATACGGTCCAGAACCCGCTTTAACTCTTGGTATGAAATTACTGAAAGACTTCAAGCAGGTCTCGGCTATATTATTAGCCAACATAAAAGGAGAAGCAGCAAACGTGGCGATCCGCCAGAGGTTAAAATAGATAGATATAGCAGACCAACCAGCGGAAATTGCCAGAATCATAGAAAAATCCTATGAGGAACTAGGTAGAGATAGTTTAGGTGGAATACCAGTAAAACCGCAACTGATTGAAAGTCCAGAAAAAATATTTTTTAATAATAAATCTACATCACCAAAAAAGAACTGGGATGGAAACAAACAATCCAATCCTAAAGAAAAGAAATTCCAGTCCCGAGGAAGGTCTCCTAGGCGAAGAGAAAAATCTCCGAACCAAAGACACAGGTCACCCCAGAGTGACCCCTCTGGGAATAGATATAACCTTAGAAATAGGGATAATATAAAGAAGCCTGATAGATATCAAGACATTGATACACGTCCCTCTCAATCTTTTCAGACTTTCTCGCAGAAATCGGAAAGAAGAGGACGATCAGAACAAAGAGAAGAGCACGCCAAGTCCAAAGACAAGGAACCTGCTCAACTAAAAAAGAAATTACAATTTCCAAAAAAGAAGGTAGCCAGTATCAAGGTAGTTAACAATGCCGAGAATACTGAGGACACAACTGAAAAACGGAGAGTGGGCTCAGACAATGCTAGACAGCGCAGCAGAAGTGAGCATAGCTCGCAAAGTCCTTATGAATCATCTGGAGACAGTGGACACGAATGAATATCTTCAAGTGGAAACTGCGGACACCAGAGTTAGCAAACCTCACAAAATATACGAAATAACATTGCATATAGAGGGAGATAAGACTAGGAAAATAAGGGGACTATTTTGGGATAATCTCTCCAAGGGCTATGACATCCTTCTAGCTGAAAAAGACTGGCCACCAGAGTTTGTCAGGGAGTGCCCTCATGGCAAAGAAATAATTATGCCTGCCTTCTCAAATCAAATTCCAATTCATAAAAAATACACACTTGCTAGAAAGTGGGCAGTGGCTCTAGCTCCTGCTTTATATAAAAATCACGTGGGATGGGATGAGGATTCTCCTCCTCACAAAATCCAGTTAAAATCACAACCTACTGCACAAAGGCAGTACCCAATTAAGCAAGAAGCTAAAAAACAGGTAAATGAAATACTAGATCAGCTAGAATACCAGGGGGTGATTGAAACTTGCACCTCACAAATGAACAACCCTTTGTTTCCGGTCTCCAAACCAGACAATTCATACCGTCTAGTTTTGGATTACCGACACCTTAACACATGTTGCAAAACCTTTGCAGTGCAAAACTCACATAGTGCTGCACTAATGAATAACATAGTGCGCAAAAAATACAAAACAACATTAGACATTTCTAATGGATTCTTTTGTCAAAACATAGCACCAGAGAGCAGATATTTAACTGCGTTCTCAATAAATGGCACTCAAAAACAATTCTGTCGGTTAGCCCAGGGGTACAAGAACAGCCCGGGGGTATTCTCAGCGAGAGTAACAGAATTACTACAACTATATGATGATGAAGCATTATCTTATGTCGATGACATTTACTTAACAGATGATGACTTGGAGACTCACTTGAAAAGAGTGAACACCATAATACTTGGGTTCGCTGCAGAGGGTTACAAATTCAACTTTAAAAAATCCAGAATTGCCCATCTGACAGTCCTGTTCTTAGGATATGAGTTATCAAGTGAAGGCAAAAGCTGACAATTTCCTAGAGAAATGTGCCGTACTCCAAGCACCTAGAACACTAAAAAACTTACAGTCGATTCTAGGCTTCCTAAACTTCGGAAGAACATACATTGCAAATTACGCAGAAAGGGTCAAACCCCTTTATGATCTGATAAAACCAGATTTTAAAAGATCCAATTGGACTCAAATACACACAGAAATTTTGAGATCCCTACAAACAGACATGCTAATTAAAACAAAATTAGAAACACGTGATAACACACGCAATCTTGTGATTCGAGTCATCCCAGGAAGATGCGGATTCACATACCTGACCTCTAATGAGGGAGAAAAGGTACCAATTGCATTCAAATCACACTTGTACACAAAAGCTGAACAGAAATTCAGCAACAAAGAAAAAATTGTTCATGCAGTTCAAACCGCAATAGCTAGAGAAAAAGATCAAGCAGACGGTAGACATATCACAGTCAGAACAGCTGAATCAGCCTTTGAGGCATTAACAACACCGTGTAATTTACCAAGAACAACATTGAATCCGGAATGGATACAATGGGTGAATTCAATCACATCGGACAAAGTATACTACTACTTTGATCCAGAACTAGAAGAAATGGAAAATCTAGAATATGAAAAAACATACCCTCTGCCAATCGACATTCTGCCTTTACGACATTACGCCTGTGTAATCTATACAGACGGACATGCTCAACCCTCCGTTTGGGGAGAACAAGCATACAACCCCACATGTGAGATTACAAAAGAAGTGTGGCGCGGAGGTAAACTAAAACCTCTATTAACAAAGACACACTCAGTAGAAACTAATTCAGAACAACAAACTGAAATATTAGCTCTGAAAATGGCGCTAGATAATGCGGATCGCGAATTCCCGACACTTATAGTGTCAGATTCATATTACTGCGTCAAATCATATAACAAGGATTTGCAGACATGGATTCAAAACGGTTACAAAGATAACACAGATGCACCAATAAAGCAGAAACTGCTCTGGGAACAAATAGCTCTTTTACAAAAAGAACTACCAAAGACTCACGTGACTCACTCAGTGAGTCATCAGCGTGATGGCGTTCACGTTGCAGGGAATTCATTGGCTGAAACGGCCGCAGCGGCAGCCACTAAATCGGCTCCCGTAGTTCGAAAAAAGCGTACATTAAAATACATTAACGGTGAAACAGTGCTGGCGGTGAAAACGTCATCAAAAGGCGACTGCTCAGCGTTACCGATCAACTATCCACTCAATTATACATACATAATCGATGCAAACTCCGTCCCTTTTGCTCGAATCCCTGGAGTGGGGGATAGAGTGATTCCAAACATGGACAGGAGAAACTTGTTAATCGCAGACGCACATATGGGCGAGGGTCTCAGACACCTCAAACTAAAAAATTCTCTGGAAGAATTACAATCAAGGTACTGGTGGCCAGGCATGAGCCTGCGTCACACCATGTTTGTAAAAAACTGCCCAGACTGCAACAGAGATCGCAGTGGGGAGAGAAACAGTTTAATACCTCGTAGTTCTACTCCAGAAAAAATCAGGAGTAAAAAGGAAGGGTTGCGATTAACATATACAGGCTAGTTCCACTTATAATGTAGATCACCAGCACTCGGCTGACGTCCGGACTGTTATACAAAGATTTGCGAGTCTAAATGGCATATACGCTAAGAGCATGCTACGTTTGACCATTGTCTCCACTCTAGCCCTCAAGCCTGAGGGGAAACATGACCAAATGAGCATAGCCCAGCGGGAATCTTCTCATTTCCTTCCTGAGGGTACGGGATAGTGTAAAGAAAAAACCAAGGCATAAAGCAATCTATAGCGGAAAGGATATTAGGTTCGGGAGCTGGGTGGGTCAAACATCTAATAAGTGTCCAACGTAGTCTCAATAACTTGCCAAGAAATTCTCTGAAGGGATTCAGTGCGTACGAATTATTATTTGGAACTAGGATGATGATCTCTGACATTGATAGTCAGACTTCAGTGGTGAAAGAAAAAAGCTTTGATATCAAAGACCGTTTGGCTATTTTGCAGGACTTAAACAAAACAAGAAAAGACCTGAGCAACATAAAGTTGAAACAACAGCCAACAACCACTGAAGAACCACCACCTGTCCCAGCAAGACCTGTCTGGATTCCAAAAGTCGGGGATCTAGTCAGGGAGAAGATCGTGGTAAAGAAGGAATTTGGGCCTTCTTACAGAAAAGCAGTTCCTGTCTTGTCTGTCAACGGGACAAGATCAGTTGTACTACCGCCACTTGCTGGAAAAAAGGAGAACCGAGTTGTATCCATCGACCTGGTAAAACCACAATCATGTGGCCGATAACAAACAGTAGGCCAAGTGGACTCCCAATAAGTAGCAGAACACCAAGGTTTGCTACCAGTACAGAGGTCCTAACAAAGAGGCTCATCACATTCGAAACGCCTACAGAAGAACAACATGGACTATGCAACAATGCAATAGAACTAAGACCTCTGAAATCCCAAATAAAAACATTTAGCAGAGAGACACCAATCTATAATGAAGTACCAAACGAAAATGCAAGAAACAGAAATCCTGAAGCAATTGGAACAATTGACAGAACTGCATCCGGCTACTTCATAAACTTCGATGATTCCTCTGAAGGCTTCAGTGAATCAAAGACACAGCCATCATCAAAAACCTTTAAAGATAAAGCTAAGGAACTTTTGAAACAACTGAAAGAAACATATCTGATTTCTCCATGGATTGAATTTTGGGTGGGTTTTGGTGCATTTATCCTCATACTTTGGCTCATCTTGATACTAACATTGGGACGCTTCTTTGAGGGAAAATACGCTAAAATGGACACAGCAAGTCAGAAAATCAACTTGATCCTCAAACCACACACATCTTCACACGTCGAGAAAAGAGAACTTTCTTCAGCCAACTTCACAGCCAATCCGATACCTGGTGGGGTAGCTTGGGACAACACTGACTATGAAATTTATGGTCCGGTCGAGATCCTGAAATATCCACACCAAATTAAGATCTCCTTGAGTGACTTTGTAAAACCAAACTCATTTGCTGATGATTGGGACTTTGAAAGCATTAATAATATGATGTCTGACTTAGTAATGTCTGCTAAATTTACCAAACATGATTATTTGCAGGGTTCTACAAATTATGATAGTATGTACTGTTATAACCACTATGGTAACCATTTTTTACATAGATCTGCACAACCTAGAAATGTTTTAAATTATAATCAATGGGAACATTGTGCAACACCTCCAAAAGGGAGCTCAAGAACCGTTTACGACAAATATTCATATTTTTCAGGTTTTAACACAAGTAATGCTGAAACATTTTATTTTAAATTGTCAAACAAAACAGGGACCAAGACCATGATAACCAACACAAAATTGTTATATTCAGACTCATTCTTTGAAAAAATGAATACTTTTGGTTTTGATTATTGGGACAAAAATGTTGAATTGAAAAGTGTTTGGGGTACAAAAGAATGGCAAGTACAGGGTATAGAAGCTTTGTTTAGAGCCTGCATGATCCCAGAACAAATGATATTTTTAAATGACACTGTTCAACAAACCACCTGACTTGGCCTAGCCAAAATCAAAGATTTAAATAAACCGTCTATTCCAAAGCCAACAATGTTTAGCAACACTTCTACAGATGAAGAGATAGACGTAAACCATATATTAAACCAAAACAGAACACATCCTGATTGGAAACAGTGGTTGATCTGGCCCACAGATACTAATAACTGTCAAGACAGGTTCCTGAACAAAACACAGGGGTTCAAAATGACCAGGCCAGACCCTAGATATCCTCAAAGACATCACCCAGGGATAATAACAACCTACAGTGTGGGCAAATTATGCCTTCAATGGCTACAAACTTCCACACTGGCAGAAATTAAGCAACACCTAACTTTACTTACTGATGGTGCTGACTTGCGTGATTTCACTTTGGGACCACGCAAACAGCGTCAAAAGCGTTTCATAGCAGCCTCTGTATATGCAGCATACAATGAGGCCTGGAAGGTTACTCAAATTGAAACAGCAGAGAGAATACGGGAAATTGACCGTATTAATTTGGAAAAATCACTTTCTGTAGTGGACAATGGGTTAATGACTCTGTCCTCCAGAATAATTTTTTCTTTGGACAGCATTGTGTCTTCAGCAATCGACATATTATCGCAGGACTTACTGTTATTACAACACGGTCAGTCACAATTGCGTTCTATTGTACAGCTTGGCTGGACGTTACAAAATCTGCGTTCAGGCTATGTGCCTTGGCGTTTAATCAACACAACGTCACTATTCCAAATCTTTAACCTTACTGATAGACAAATCAGTATGGCACAAAAGGGTGCTGATTATACAATCCTGAGCATTGAGAAACTTGAGAGATTACCAGTGACAATGTCAGAACGACCTGTCAGTGAATGGATAATACATGGGATAATAAATATTCCAATCTCAACCTTCAGGTTTCAATACTGCCAAAAATATATACAGGCTGGCATGTACGAGAAATTGGGAAAAGGATACCTTAAAACAACATGGAACCTGCCCTATTCACATGCATGTGTCAGTAATAAAGGACAGAAAGTGTTTGTTAGTGGCAATAATTGTGCGATGTCACTAAGCGGCACGCTTCTGTGTAACGGAATTAGTTTGCATGGAGCCTGTGAAGGGAATTCATACAACCTTTCATGTCACCAGCAAGGCGCACCTGCAACAGAAATAGAACCATTCTTTCAAAGACTCTATAATGGGAGTTACATTCTTATTGTAGACCGCAAATGTTGTAGTCTTATGCCCGGGACTCCTTATCTACTAACTACGACTGCGAAGGTCAAGTGCTGTGGACGCTCATTGTTCCCCAGCTCCTTCCCAGACAGGGAGGCAAGGGCATGGCCCGATTTGAAAATTACTTCTATTCGAATAGATACTTTAAGCAGAATGAAAACAGTGCTTCTTCAGACGCCTACCAGGCTCTCGTCATCAAAAGAAACGTATGATCTACAAGTCGCAAGGACGACTGCAGAGATACATACATTATTATCAACTAATTCCCCCGTACATTTCGCGGAAATCCTGAATGAAATCTTAAATATTTCTGATACCAATGGGGTCTCAAAGGTATTTAAGACAGTATTTTTGATGGCATTAACACCATTCAAAGCCATACTGGGTATTTTTCCAGATTTCGTCCATTCGATTTTTGGCGGACTTCCCCTGATCCTGGGACTAATTGCAGGAATCCTATTCTTAGTCCTTATTTTTCGTTATGGCAACCCATGTCACAGACAAAACTCTTGCGACAAGGGAAGAAACAATCCTAGCCATTGGATACCGGGACCGGATATCAAAAATCCTGGGACTCTCCCGGCTTAGAGACCTGAACATGACTTGGTTTCTATCATTTCGACCAATGTGGCAAAGATGTGTTTTACCTGTATTGAGGTGTCTGCTATGCGGAGAAGAATGCGTGTTAGACACCTGTCTGACGCTACAATCGGATGCGCCAATGGATGCAGAAACATTGTTGAGCCCGATCAAGGTTCATGCTTTGTGGTGCCCTCAAAGGCTACCAATCCTGATGACGGCATTCGTGGAAGCTTCACCACTACGATTGATGGGTAGTGAAGTTCAAGGTGAAAGCAGCATCGAACAGGTACGACCTTCTGTCAGTAATACAAATCAGAATGTCAATGGAGACAATCATGCGCAAGAATGCATGATTACACCTATTTCCGAGTTAGTGGAACTTTCCCAGGAAGCTGTTGACAGTTTTTTCGAAAGCCTGAATGATATGATGTTCTCCCCAGAACAGAAATAGAGACTTTTTGGCAAGCTCGCACACGGCGTTCCCTGAATTCGGCCTTCAACTTTAAAAATAAAGTCACATGAACAGATTTTCCCTCCAGTTCACGGACAGCAATTTTTCAGCAGCCCCAAATATTTTTGCATATTTTTCGGGACACTATCTACTGCTTAAAGTAAGAACTATTCTTAAAGAACTAAGGTTTCTAAATTTTAGATAGCTTATAGACATTAGCTGCCCGCTGATACGTTCATACATATATTATTCTGTGATGGAATGGTCTCAAACTTTTTTTCTGTATTAAGAAGCCATTTCATGTGTAATTCTCATATACCAAATAAGCAATAATGTATACAAATGCGATTACTTTGGCATTATTCTACAGCTTGAGTGCATACAATACATATGTCTGCAATTTTTCCGTATATTTGAAAAATTTCAAAATGCATTTATGTATTTTGGGGTGGTAAGGTATACACTATACTCTATAGTATGTTGTACTATGTTATACTATGCATAGATTAGTAAATATGTACATAGTTAGCGTGGAGTGGGTGTGATGTATTCCTATAGGTCCTGAATCGCTCCCCCTATTCCTGACCCTATTCTGGTTAGTAAACTAACAAGTTAACTAGTAATCAGCCCATGAGGCAGAAAATCCCCATGATGCGATACCGTTATCTGACGCAGTCACACTACGGCACAGGAACGTGTTATCTGATTAGGTCATAACGCTTGCGATCTAATTAGACAAGCGATATTCCTCCAGCCCCTGATAAGGCATACGGAGTTCTCATAACAAATCAAACCTATGACAACCTGGGCAAAACCCTGCGGCCATTGTTTTGATTTCACCGAGAACTTCAGTAAAAGAATGTGCTAACGAGCAAGTCGTATGACATCCTTATTGACGTATCTATGTCCATCCTTACGTCAATCTCGGCACCTTAAAGGTATAAATATTACCGATCTTGCCCTATGCAAACACACGCGTGGTGACGAGACGGAGCAGCCATACTTGCCGAAGCCAAGAGCAGAGCAGACCCCGCTGGCAGCAGCCCCGCCTTCCTGACGCGCTGAGAGACGCGCTGACTTCTCCTGCCGAGAAATCCAGCCCCGGCGTTTCTGGGTAGCCCTCGCAGGCAGCCTGGAATATCGAGACCAGAGAGAGAGATACCATTCCTCATTCACCCTAACTTCCAGGTACAGAACTGAATAACCCCTCACAGAGAATTCTTAAGTTATTCACTTGGCAAAAACAAACTTAACTTAAACTGTAACTTTCTATTCCCGCCCTCGTATTAGACTTAGGTCAGGTACACGGGGTAGGCGTATCTAGAAACACCAGTTGAGTACGTTTAGTCAAATGTATATGTGTATGTAATATATTTTATTCATTTTAAAACATCTTATGGCTTAGAAACCATATCAATGTTTTTACAGTATTATTTTATACTATTGCTTTTAATGTATGCACTTTACTTAACTATAAGTATTGCAATAATATCGATCCATTTCTCTTGTACGAGAAAAGAGACTGATCAATAAATAACACCTTTTTATTGAACACGCCCGTCTCTTCCTTTTCTCTACATTCTGATGAGACTAAGAATGCACGTACTGACTGAGTAAAATAAATTGCCTTTTGTTCACACGACTCTCAAGATATACTCTTGATTAGGGGAGAGCAAAGTTGTATGGTTGTCAGAAACTAAATCCCTTCTTGTCTAATCAGGGGAGTTAATTCTTTCCTGAACATTCGAGAAAGTTTCTAGTGAACTCTGAGCTAAGCTGGCAAACCCAAAACTTTAAGTCTAGTATCGACAGTAGTAGACCTAGTTAACGTCTGGTCTAGGCCTTTACTGCTGTAGGTATTATTCCAATGCGCAGAGCCTATTGGGATGATAGGAACTACACTACACTCTAACCACCATGTCAGTTCCACTATGGCTTCTTGGTTCAAGGAAACGCGCTCCCCGTACCACAGTCCTGATCTCAGAGCCTTTGCTTTTATCCTTTGAAGGGCTCGATAATTTAGGGGACCCGGAAAGATAGCTTGGATAGAAGAAGAAAGAAGACCCAGGAGTCTGGCTAATTCCCTTAGAGAAAGATTCTGATGTCTGAGGACATGCTTTATCTCTTTCTTGATTTTAGAAATCTTCTTTGGTGGGAGAAGAAGAAGACAATTGGTGGTGTCTACTATGAAACCAAGAAATTCCATGGATTTTGAGGGAGATAGTATTGACTTTTCTTTGTTTACAAAATATCCCAGATTCTCCAAAAGGTCTACTACAGTTTTGAGATCCTGGAGAATCTGAGAGTAATCTTGGGACATAATAAGGATATTGTCTAGGTATATGATCATACGAATACCCTTCTCTCTTAGACACGAGGCGACTGATCTCATTATCTTGGTGAAACACCAAGGGGCTGATGATAGACCAAAAGGAAGAGCTTGGAATTGGAACAGCCGGTTCTTCCAAATGAACTGTAGGAAGGGTTGATGTTCCTTGGCCATAGGGATGGTGAAATAAGCGTCTTTCAGATCTAACTTGACCAGCCAGTCCACTTCTAGCAATAAGTCCTTGAGAAGATGGATGCCTTCCATCTTGAAGTGTCTGTAAACAAGGTATTTGTTGAGTTCTCTCAGATTTATAACCGGTCTCCAACCCTTGCCTTTTTTCTCTACGAGGAATAGAGTGCTTATAAATTTCAGCAGATGCATCGGGACTTCTAAGATAGCGCCTTTCTGAAGCATAGAGGATATCTCCTCCTCTGTTATCTTCTCTTGAGCTATGGTAAATGGAATTTCTCTGGGAAGGTAATTTTGGATAGGAGTTTCTGTAAAGTCTATAGTAAACCCATTTACGGTATTTCGGACCCAAGGATCTTGAGTGATAAGTTTCCAGTTTTGGGCAAAGAATTTTAGCCTGCCTCCCACTTTTGGGGAAGAAAGGGTAACGGGATAAGGAATTGAAGTACACACTCTGAGAGTTGGAGTCATTAGATGTTCCTCTTGCATGGAAGCCTCTGGACCGGAAACCTCTTCCTCTTGAAGGGAAGAATTGTGCTTGATTGGAGGATTGGAATCCTCTTCCACCGAAACCTCTAGACCTAGAGTAGGGCCTGCGATTAAAGTGGCCGTAAGATTGCCCCCTTCTTCTGGCCCTGCCAAAAAGGTTGTTGGAGTTGAAAAGTCGTTTCATGTTTTGGTGGGACTTATCCAGAGCCGTAAATGTGGAAACATATTTACCCAATGTTTCAATGAGGTCTTCACCAAAGAGTCAGCCCTTCGGATTGAGAGAGGGCTCTTTATCAGCTAGGTCACTTAGTTTAGGGCTAATTTTAGTAAGCACAACCCTCCTTCTTTCTGAGTTTAGCCCGGCATTAGCGTTGCCTAATAAAACTAAAGCCCTTTGGCTCCAGCCACGGATAATAACAGTGTTAATTGGAGAGCCATTAATATAGCTATCCTCTGCAGCATCTATGATTTTGACCAGGGGTCCTAAAACATCAAGGAGATGGTCCTAACAAATTGTAAGGGACCTCTCCATCCCCTTTCTGGGATCTCTTCCGAGTTTAAAAAGGTACTTTATAAGTTTGGGGTCAAGGTTTGGAGTATTGCAGACTTTCCCCTCAAAAGATGGTCTTGAGCATTCTGCTCTTAGGAGGTTTCGGGTGTCTCTCTCCAAAGGGTTTCTTAACCACTTTGTAATAAATTTACTAACATGATGGTGAGGGACCCATTCTGAGCTGCGAGGATGCTTAATATTAAGAGGAGAAAGCATCTCTTCTCCTAGAGCATGGGTACTCACAAACTTTCTCGAAGGGCCAAATTTACAGTGTGGTTTGTGTCCGAGGGCCGCACCAGTGGGGGCGGGGTAAGTGGGGGAGGGGGCGGGCTAGAGCAACAAACAAAAAAACTGTGACCATGAGGTTGATCACAGGTCCCTGCAGCAGACGCCTTTGTCCACTGAGCCACCAGACCCGGCATACACACATCTCTATCTCTCTCTCGTTCTTTCTTTCTCTCTCTTTCTCTCTCTGTCTCCCTCCCTCTCTCTCTCCCTCTATATCCCTCGCTCTCCCTCTCTCTCTCTTCCTCCCTCTCTCTCCCTCTCTCCTCTGTCTCTCTGTCTCCCTCTGTCTCACTCACTCTGACTGTCTCACTCCCTCTGTCTCACTCACTCAGGCTGTCTCTCCCTCTCTCTCTCTGTTTTCCTCTCCCTCTCTCTATTTCCCTCTTCCTCACTCTGTTTCCCTCTCCCTCACTGTTTCCCTCTCCCTTACTCTGTCTCCCTCTCTCTCCTTCCCTCTCCCTCATTCCCTCTGTCTCTCTCTCTCTCTCCTTCCCTCTCCCTCCTTCCCTCTGTCTCCCTCTCTCTCCTTCCCTCTCCCTCACTCTGAGATCTCCCTCACTCTGAGGTCTCCCTCCCTCACTCTGTCTCCCTCTCTCTGTCTCTCCCTTTCTCTGTCTCCCTCTCCCTTTCTTCCTCTCCCTCCCCTCATCTCCCTCCCCTCCCCTCCCTCCCTTTCCCCCCTCCCTCTGTCTCCTTCTCCCTCCCTCCCTCTCCCTCGGTCTCCCTCTCACTCCTTTTCCTTCCCTCGGTCTCCCTCCCTCTGTCTCCCTCTCCCTCCCTTTTCTTCAGTCTGTCTCCCTCCCTTTCCCTCCCTCCCTCGCTCTCCCTCCCTTTCCCTCGCTCTCCCTCCCTTTCCCTCGCTGTCCCTCCCTTTCCCTCCCTCCCTCGCTCTCCCTCCCTTTCCCTCCCATGCTCTCCCTCCCTTTCCCTCCCTCCCTCCCTCTCCCTCCTCTCCCTCCCTTACCCTCCCTCCCTCCCTCCCTCTCCCCCTGTCTCCCTCCCCCTCCCTTTCCCTTCCTCCCTGTCTCCCTCCCTCACCCTCTGTCTGCCTTCCTTTCCCTCCTTCCCTCGCTCTCCCTCCCTTTCACTCTCTCCCTCGCTCTCCCTCCCTTTCCCTCCCTCTCCATCTGTCTGCCTCCCTTTCCCTCCCTCCCTCTACCTCCCTCCCTTACTCTCCCTCTGTCTGCCTCCCTTTCCCTCCCTCCTTTCCCTCCCTCGCTCTCCCTCTGCCTCCCTTTCCCTCCCTCACTCTCCCTCTCTCTCCCTCGCTCTCCCTCCCTTTACCTCCCTCGCTCTCCCTCTCCCTCCCTCTGCCTGCCTCCCTTTGCCTCCCTCCCTCTCTCTCCCTCTGTCTGCCTTCCTTTCCCTCCCTCCCTCACTCTCCCTCGTTCTCCTTCTTTTCCCTCCCTCACTCTCCCTCCCTCGCTCTCCCTCTGTCTGCCTCCCTTTCCCTTCCTCCCTCCCTCCCTTTCCCTCCCTCTCTCCCTTTCCCCCCCTCCCTTTCCCTCCCTCTGTCTGCCTCCCTTTCCCTCCCTCCCTCACTCTCCCTCCCTGTCCCTCCCTCCCTCGCTCTCCCTCTCTCGCTCTCCCTCTGTCTGTATCTGCCTCCCTTTCCCTCACCCGCTCTCCCTCTGTCTGTGTCTAACTCCCTTTCCCTCCCTCGCTCTCCCTCCCTCCCTCACTCTCACTCCCTTTCCCTCCCTCCCTCGCTCTCCCTCTGTCTGTGTCTGCCTCCCTTTCACTCCCTCCCTCGCTCTCCCTCTGCCTGCCTCCCTTTCACTCCCTCCCTCACGCTCCCTACCTTTCACTCCCTCCCTCGCTCTCCCTCTGTCTGCCTCTGTCTCCCTCCCTTCCCCCATCCCTCTGTCTCCCTCCTTCTACCTCCCTCTGTTCCCCTCTCTCATCTCACCCTGCCTGTGTGTGCCCGGGCTGAGACAGCTTCTGGACACAACACAGCCACACCCCAGCACTTCACAGGTCTTTCAAAGACCATTTGCATGTTAATGAGGCTTTGTTCACCTCTTAGCGCCCCTGCAGCCCCACTCTGACTATGCCGGGAATCGCCCAGCCCCCACAGAGCAGCAGAGTCTCTGAGGCCTCTGAGTCGCGCTGCCCCAGGACTTTTTGCTGAAACTCTTTTTTAAAAAAAATGTAAAACACGGATTTCTCAAGGTCCGCGGGCCGCCAGGGAAGGCTTGCCGGGCCGCTGGCAGCACGCGGGCCGTACTATGAGTACCCCTGCCCTAGAGGATCCAGAATGTTATCTTTGGAGGAGGAGGGAATATTATCGTCAAAGAGTTGTGAGTCAAATTCCTGGTTATCTTCATCCAGGTCGAGGATGTATTCATCAGGGAATTTGGAATTATTCTCATCATGATCGATGTCATCATGAAAAAATTCGAGATCGTTGTCCTGAGCACAAGGATAGTGTGTGCCGCGAGGGACACCTTTAAATGTTGTGCCGCGGGGGACACCTTTAAATGTTGTGCCGCTAAGGACACCCGAAGCATCTGAGGAGTGAGCCTCTCCCATAAAGCTTGAGGTACTATGACCTGTTATAGTGCTCCTCGGGGTATAATCTATATTATTTCTCTTTCTGTTTTTTTTACCCCTTATTTCGACCACTTTGTCATCATCTGTAGGGTTATATTGAGATAGTAAAGCATCATCCTCCCCAGGGGAAGGAGACCTCTTTGACGCCATAACCCTAGAAAGTGCCGAAAACATGCATGATCTCATTTCCCTGTGAATCATACTTCTAATTGTTTCATCCTCCATATTAGGTAGGGGGGTATTGCCTTCATCTGAGTCCATATCGGACATAATTAGGTAAGTAAGAAGGATTATATATATATATATTAAATTATAAAATGTATTATGTATAATTTTCCTTTCTCTTACTTCCCCCCTTTTTTTTAAGGCAGATAATATTAATAATAATAAAGATAATGATAATCTCCTTTATTTTTTTTGCAGGTAGGCTTAAGTAATAAAGCAAATTTGCCCAAAATAACTATTAAATGGGCTTATACATTGCTAAAAAGTAATTGTTTTGAGTAGAAACGGTCGCGTAATGAAAGAACAGCTGATCGCGATAGAAACTGTCCAATATGCTCGACCGCAATCAGCTGTTTCGAGGAGACGGCATTCCATAACAGAGGAAAGGCCCCTAGCAACCACACGACGTTGCGTGTGTGTTGCCGAGGTCCTCTCCTCTAATGACGCGCCACGCAGGCCCGGCTCCTGAGGTAGAGCAAGGGCCACTCGTGGCACAAGGGCTAACAAAGGACTGCAGAGCTCGAAGGGGAGAACGAGCGCAAGCAGGTAAGCTGCGTGATTTGAATCCCCAGTGCCGGAGTCCTTAAACAAAAACAAGGATCGAGGGGAGTGGGAGGAGAGGGTGGAAGCCGGCCTCCATAAATTGGAGGTCGTGAGCCCGATCGGGAAGGGGGTGGGTGGGGAAAACCGAATGAGTTACAGGATAGATTAGGAGAAAACGAAATAAGGCTTAAAATAAGCTAACACATAGTGATAGCGACAGTGGTGTAAAAACATCATGAATAATTTAGAACACCAGATTAAACAGAAAAAACAAAACCAGTGAGAGAAGCCAAGTTTCTTAATATCACAGAGTGTGAAGGAGGTAGCACTAATGTTGACAAGAAACAAGCAAAATGTGCGTGTAAGCAAGAGCATAGTATTAGCAAACATGAAATATTATAAAAGACACATTATAAGAATCATTAGTTATAAAAAATACATTATAAAGGTCATTAATAATAATCAGTGAGAAGAACAAAGGATGAACTTATCTACTTGGAGCCGCATTTAAAAGAGGCTGATTGCCTAGTGCTCATGCCATTTATTTATTATCTAACGTTCTAATATGGAACTTGCTTCATGATGTATGCGGCTGCTTGGTTCTGCATTAAAAGTTGTATGCATAATGGTAACCTCTGGTCTTGTAATGAAATTTAATATTGTCTCTTGGTCTGTCATTTAGCCCCAGGAGAGACTTTAAATATGCTGATTGTCGCATAGACATGTACAAGTCTGTGCGTAAAATCAAGTTAAAGAAATTTCACCTTCTACAAGGTCTGATGAAATCAAAACAGCTAACAGTACCTGAAGAAACATCCAGGAGTCCATCTGTCTTGACAGTACAGATGCTGAATTAATGAGGGACCTTCATGAATTGTAGCGCGAAGGTGAAATGGCAATGGGGTCATATAGACAAGTAACTAGGGATCAAGTGAGAGCACCTTTGACTCCCTTCAAACCAAAATCAAAGTTTGGTCCGGTGCTATTGAGAGACAATATTGACGTTGTCCATGAGAAAGTGACACAGGAACATAAAATTCTCTATAAAAAACAATGTCAAATAAAAAAGTGTTACACTGCCCGTGATGACTCTTATTTTAAGCTGATGAAAAAACTATGGCTGGATAATAACGTCATTGTGCACCAATTGGATAAGGGCGGGAACATTGTCCTATGGCCGTGCAATATGTACATGGCAGAAGCCCTTCAACAGCTAAACGACAAAAACTGCTATAGGCGGAGTGATATGGTAATAGTCAAATTATCTTGGGACTCTTTTACTCCAGCTTATTACCATGGAAGAGCACGTGTTTGTTATCTATGGATGAATTTCGGTTCCTGAAAAACGATCACCCGGTGATGCCTGTGGTATACTTCAAACCTAAAATCCATAAAAATGCTGCAAAACCACCGGGAAGGCCCATTATATTGGCCTGCAATAGTATTATGGAAAACGCCAGTAAATATGTGGATTTCTTCTTGCAGGAACATGTGAGGTCATTAGCATCATTCATACTGGACGCAGGGGATCTCTTGCATAAATTAGAGGAAGTGACTTGGCAACATGAGCATTTGCAAAAAACACAGTTGATGGACAGAATGTAGAACAATGTCATACGTTCACCCCAGTACAAGGATCTGGGCCTAAATCCATCGTTTTTTTGCACTCCACACCACCCTGGGTTAGACACTGGCTATATGCAAATCAGCTCTGACCCTGTGCCTCATGGGAACAGTCCAGTCCGAACTACCAAGCCATGTCTTTCCCAGACCGGAATCAAGCATCCAAGGACCGGTTTCTGGCTATCAGCCGTCATTCAGCCTGGATAGCTTGACTCCAGTGGTGTGGAGAGCCTGGGACTCACGTCTGAGCATACCCAGCCCACTCGGGGGAAAATTGCAAAAAACACAGTTGATGGACAGAATGTAGAACAATGTCATACGTTCACCCCAGTACAAGGATCTGGGCCTAAATCCATCGTTTTTTTGCACTCCACACCACCCTGAGTTAGACACTGGCTATATGCAAATCAGCTCTGACCCTGTGCCTCATGGGAAAAGTCCAGTCCGAACTACCAAGCCATGTCTTTCCCAGACCGGAATCAAGCATCCAAGGACCGGTTTCTGGCTATCAGCCTTCATTCAGCCTGGATAGCTTGACTCCAGAGGTGTGGAGAGCCTGGGACTCATGTCTGAGCATACCCAGCCCACTCGAGGTGAAAATTGCAAAAAACACAGTTGATGGACAGAATGTAGAACAATGTCATACGTTCACCCCAGTACAAGGATCTGGGCCTAAATCCATCGTTTTTTTGCACTCCACACCACCCTGGGTTAGACACTGGCTATATGCAAATCAGCTCTGACCCTGTGCCTCATGGGAACAGTCCAGTCCGAACTACCAAGCCATGTCTTTCCCAGACCGGAATCAAGCATCCAAGGACCGGTTTCTGGCTATCAGCCTTCATTCAGCCTGGATAGCTTGACTCCAGTGGTGTGGAGAGCCTGGGACTCACGTCTGAGCATACCCAGCCCACTCGGGGTGAAAATTGCAAAAAACACAGTTGATGGACAGAATGTAGAACAATGTCATACGTTCACCCCAGTACAAGGATCTGGGCCTAAATCGATCGTTTTTTGCACTCCAGCCCACCCTGGGTTAGACACTGGCTATATGCAAATCAGCTCTGACCCTGTGCCTCATGGGAACAGTCCAGTCCGAACTACCAAGCCATGTCTTTCCCAGACCGGAATCAAGCATCCAAGGACCGGTTTCTGGCTATCAGCCTTCATTCAGCCTGGATAGCTTGACTCCAGTGGTGTGGAGAGCCTGGGACTCACGTCTGAGCATACCCAGCCCACTCGGGGTGAAAATTGCAAAAAACACAGTTGATGGACAGAATGTAGAACAATGTCATATGTTCACCCCAGTACAAGGATCTGGGCCTAAATCCATCGTTTTTTTGCACTCCACACCACCCTGGGTTAGAAACTGGCTATATGCAAATCAGCTCTGACCCTGTGCCTCATGGGAACAGTCCAGTCCGAACTACCAAGCCATGTCTTTCCCAGACCGGAATCAAGCATCCAAGGACCGGTTTCTGGCTATCAGCCTTCATTCAGCCTGGATAGCTTGACTCCAGAGGTGTGGAGAGCCTGGGACTCACGTCTGAGCATACCCAGCCAACTCAAGGTGAAAATTGCAAAAAACACAGTTGATGGACAGAATGTAGAACAATGTCATACGTTCACCCCAGTACAAGGATCTGGGCCTAAATCCATCGTTTTTTTGCACTCCACACCACCCTGGGTTAGACACTGGCTATATGCAAATCAGCTCTGACCCTGTGCCTCATGGGAACAGTCCAGTCCGAACTGCCAAGCCATGTCTTTCCCAGACCGGAATCAAGCATCCAAGGACCGGTTTCTGGCTATCAGCCTTCATTCAGCCTGGATAGCTTGACTCCAGTGGTGTGGAGAGCCTGGGACTCACGTCTGAGCATACCCAGCCCACTCAGGGTGAAAATTGCAAAAAACACAGTTGATGGACAGAATGTAGAACAATGTCATACGTTCATCCCAGTACAAGGATCTGGGCCTAAATCCATCGTTTTTTGCACTCCACACCACCCTGGGTTAGACACTGGCTATATGCAAATCAGCTCTGACCCTGTGCCACATGGGAACAGTCCAGTCCGAACTACCAAGCCATGTCTTTCCCAGACTGGAATCAAGCATCCAAGGACCGGTTTCTGTATCAACATGAGTATTTGCTCATCTCTTTGGATGTGTCATCACTATATACTTCCATTCATCATAGAGATGGACTCAAAGCTGTAGAACGCTTCCTGAAAAAGAGCCCTATTTGATTTGCTGAACATAACAAAATGTTGATGGCTATCATATCTATGTGTCTAGAAAATAACTTTTTTCTATTTCAGAAACAAGTATACCAACAGATCAGGGGTGTGGCAATGGGGGCCTGTTTCTCCCCGAGATAGGCATGTTTGCACATGGGGCTGTGGGAGGAACAGGTCCTAGTGCCGACATTCGAGGAGATCTTGAACAACCAAATAATACTTTGGTATAGATACATAGATGATTTGCTCATAATATGGAAGGGGACAGAGGAGGAGGCTCTTCGTTTTATAGAGCAAATCAATGTTAACAACTTGAATTTACAATTCACTAGCCAGATCAGCAACAATTCCATTTGTTTTTTGGATGTTGAAATTTATATCAAGAACAACTGTCTGCACACTAAGCTACACCGTAAAAGTACAGCCGGCAATTCGTTGCTGCACGCGGACAGTCATCACCCAGCGCACCTAATTTGCAGCATCCTCTTTGGGGAGATGCTGCGCATCAGGAGAATTTGTAGTGCGGATGATGACTGTTTGGAAGCACAGCGGGAGTGTCGCACCAGATTCATTGAGAGAGGATACACTCCCAGTGTAGTTGATAAAGCCATGGCTAGAGCTAATGAGCAAGGTAGAGCACAAGCTTTGAAAGGCAGAATATTGGATGATAACATTCCTATGAAAGAACTTATCCTAACATATAGTAACCAACATCGTACTATTAGAAAGATAGCCAATCAGAATTGGGCTTTAATAAGGAATGACCCGGTATTAGGTGAGAAATTGACCAGATCCCCTAATATGACCTTCAGAAAAGCTAGCTCTATGAGCAACACGCTAGTTAGCAGCAGCCCTGAAGAAGTCCTTAATACATCTCGGATGCAGAGCAGTAAAGGCTTTATCAAATGTGCAGTTTGTAAAGCATGTAAACATGGTGTAACCAAGACAGAGTTTACAACACCATTTAGTGATAGGCCTACTAAAATTGCAAAAAAATTTACCTGCAAGATGGATTTTGAGGTGTATGTGCTGGAGTGTCCCTGTGGCCTGCAATACGTGGGTAGTACCAGGTTGCAGACTCACAAGAGGATACTACAGCACATACGCGCAATTAACAATGGGGATGTGACATATCCCGTGGCCCATCACTTTGAAGAGAAACATGCTAAGAAACAAAGTATATTTTAGAAATGGATACTAAGACTACAAACGGGTTAAATTCTAGTGAAGATATTTATACATATTTATAAAATTTGTTTGTAGCTCTGTATAAAATCTGCTAGTATCCTTTTGTTTGATTCATACATATGCTGCTGTTGTAAATATTTATGTATTTTACTCACATTTTGCACAGTATGGGGTTATAGGTATTTTTTTAGTCCTAGTGACATTTTTTTATGTATGCATAAGCACTTTAAATCATAAACTTCATTCACTTGTTTTGGATAAAGAAATTTTTTCTCATCGTTCGCACTCTTGGACTGTAGTAAATGGCTATAAGACACTGACACCGGCACTGTATTTGGAAACAACTTACTCCGTCTTTATTAAAAGAAAGCTGATGTCATTGAGATTTGGTAACTTTCCAACATTAGCTGATGAACCAGCCTGGAAACGGCAGGTAGCTGTCTCATGTCGTTTGTGTGGCAGCTCCAAAGAAGATCTTCTACATATAATTTGCCATTGTAAGACGCTGTCTAAGGAACGGTCATATTATTTAAAGAGTAGTTTTCAGATTAAGAGGTTGCAAACATGTAGATCTGCTATTATTGGATGCCTGGACACAACTGCCCCTCGGTTACATTGTAAGCTGGTGAAGTTCTTGCAGGCATTTGAGAAACGCATTAAACACCATGAAGATATGTCATGCTAATGATTTGAACTATTGCACAATGATGTAAATATTGATCGGAAATCTTTGAGTTTTACTTTTTGCCATATAATAGACATTTTATTGCAAATTTTAACGTAATTTTATAAAACAAAACAAAACATTTTCATTTTATATAATGGATGTGTTTTTATCTAGCAAATTGTTATGGTTTTAATTAACTGAACAATAAAGTTTATTATTATCACTTTAAATCATGGACTTGGTGATTCAAATCATTGCCCACTTGGGCTTTATCATTATGCAATGCAATCAGTGCTATTAGTTACAATCATTTTAATTTTGTGCAATATGAAATTTACCTGCTGCTATGAAGATGCCAATGATATGATTTTTTATTGGTTTTATCTTTGTAGCGTGTACAATTTATTCACATCATTGGGTTTTAAATTATAGCAAATGTTCTTAATTATTTATCTTTATACAATTATTTATAAAGATGGACATTGTTTCTCTATATCCAGTAGTCAAGCATGAGTACAATAATTGTGTTTGTCATTTTCAGGTATTTGACTTTGGCTTTAATTCAAGTCTACCCTGCGGGATGTAGTTAGCTATGTTTTTGCACAAAATTAATTATTGCACTTTACTCAACATTAGGAAATGTATTGTTGAGATGACATTGTAATAACACCCATGAAGTCTATTTTCCATGTCCATATTGTAAATATGCACTGTCACTTTAAAATGGTGGATTGTACCTGGTAGCGTGTCATGTGATCAAGGTCCCACGAGGATCGAAACGCGTAATGTCGAAGGTGCTGGGCTGACAATAAAAAACACGCAATAGCAGTGGAATATTGGGTTCGCTTCGTCTTTTCCAAGTATTTTGAGGAGCTTAGACGAGTATGCGGAATATATATATATATATATATATATATATATATATATATGTATATATATATATATATATATATATATATATATTACCTACTGGCGGTCGCCAGTAGGTAGTTATAGTTAGGACCTAGTTTCCATAGGAAATCCGCAACATTCTGTTGGGAGTAACTTTGGCGCCGGTTGTTGAATCTTCGCGAATTTCTCAAAAAAGATGGCCCGCTCCACTCCGCTCCTTCCCTGAAAGTCTTGGGAAGATTCGTCAAGCGGGCGCTGAGAAAAAAGGGGGGTCCCAAAACGTGTTTTCCCCATGTTAATTTCCATAGGACGATTAGACACGGCTACAGCCCGAATGGCTGAACGGAATTACAAGAAATTTGGCAAAATGGTAGAGTCTGATTCGCAGATTGCCCTTATGTTTAAATGGTGTACATCCCTCCAGTAGTTGGTGAGAAAATGAAATGTGAAAAAATGTATATATCTGGGCGGAGCCTAACCACACATCTCATCGTGAGATCTGATTGGCTGTCAGCACTTCATCCAAGAAGTGTTGGCAGCCATCTTGGGACCAATATACATGATAGCACTTCATTAAAAAGCATTGCAGTTAATAGAAGGTTTTAGGACTTTAGTTACATTATAAATCATTTGTTGATGGTACCATACTCATTTTAGGAATTGTGGTGTGTTCTAAGGTGATTTTACCATGTGAAAAAGCCTTCTGCTGGGATATCATGAATCATGTTTGAAAGAAAACTATTATCTCATGCTTTTCCCACAGTGGTTTGAAGTGGATCTATAAGCTAAACTGAAAGCATATTTTCTGTAAATTAACATTATCTTTCTCAGTCATGTGAGAATGAAGTCTGACATTCTCAGTAAAACATGTACATCCAACAAGGACAGAGACTGTCAGTTGATTCCGTTGTGTCCTACTGCAGCTTCCCAGAGTGTTCTAAAGAACAACTAGAGCGCTAACAGTCCTACTTATTACAAAGGTATGGCACACCTGAAGCCATCTTGATTGGAATAAAGTGGTAACTCTTAAAAAATGTAATTTAAAAAGGAACACAATGAGGGGGTATATTTTGCCATAGAAAGTATGATTAGTGCTGCGGAAAGAAAAATTAGGGCACATTTTGAGTGACTTCTCAAATCCTCTTCTATTTCATAAAAAAAAAATTCTGACATGCAGACTGAAACATGCTCTTTCAATACTAGCAGCAGACTTCCCTGGTGAGCAGTAGCTTTACTACAGTGATCTAATAAGCAACTAGCGTGCTAACATTCTGAATTTATGGCAAATGTGTGTCACATCTGAATGCCTTCTTGATGGAATCAAAGTAGAAAACTGAAAGTATTTCCTACTGAGGAGACTGTAGTAAATGAGGAAATTAGGAAACTTCATAACAAATACGTTTCCCAAGATGGCCACCAGAGACAAAAGAGCCCAAATGTAGCACAAATATCCCCCAGATGTAGCCCAAGTATAGCCCAATGACAGAATGTCCCAGAGTGTTCTAAAGAACAACTTGAGCGCTAACAGTCTTACTGATGACAAAAGTATGGCACACTTGAAGTCATCCTGATTGGAATAAAGTGGTAACACTTAAAACAATTAATTTGCAAAGGAACAAAATGAGGGGGTTCATTTTGCCATATAAATTATGATTAGTGCTGAAGAAAGAAAAATTAGGGCACATTTTGATTTCTCAAATCCTCTTCTATTTCCTTAAAACAATTCTGACATGCAGACTGAAACATGCACTTTGAATACCAGCAGCAGACTTCCCTGGTGACAGCAGTAGCTTTACTACAGTGATCTAATGAGCAACTAGAGTGCTAACATTCAGAATTCATGGCAAATGTGTGACACATCTGAATGCCTTCTTGATGGAACCAAAGTAAACAAGCATTGAAAATGCAATAGACCTCGCCCTCGTTTAAGTTAAAGCCATTCTGTTTGTAATGAGGTGGCTTTTTAGCTTTGCTTTTATTAGTGTTTTTCAAACTTTCATGTAAATAACATGCATATGTATGCATATATGTATATGTATGCATGCATTTATATTTGCATTTATATAGATATGCATATTATATGTTTTATATATGTATGTATATATATATATACACATACATATATATAAATGCATATGCATATATTACCTACTGGCGGTCGCCAGTAGGTATATATAGTTAGGATTTTTTCTCTATGGGATTTTTGAAAATTCTATGTCTAATAACTTTGGCGTTTGTGGACGGAATTGGCTGAAATTTTCAGGAAAATGGCACATTTTGTTTCTGAGCAGCCCCTGAAAATTGGGGGGGGTCGAGAAAAAAGGGGGGTCCCAAAACGTGTTTTTTACATTGAGTTTTCCATAGGGCGGTTGGCATCACTTTTAGCCCGAACGGCTGAATGGATTTGCACGAAACTTGGCAAAATTGTAGGGACTGGTAGCCCGATGTGCCTTTTGTAGGTCTCAATATATGTGCTCCAGTGGATTTTGAGAAATTAACGTTTAAAAAAAGATATATATCTGTAACAGCGGACCGGGCAGCGCTCCAGTTCGCGTACTTTTCGCACAACGGAGCTTTGTGAAGCGAAGCTGATTGGTTCTCCGCCGTCTGTCAACATTCCAAACAGTCCGTAGCGGCCGCCATCTTGTCTCTCGGTAGGATCGAGAGACAAGAGGAGGCGAAAGCAAAGGGGAAAATGACCATAAGGGGGCATAGTAGATCCTCCCTGACCTCTTAGGTTTGATGTACCATTTTGCCAAGTTTGGTGTAATTCCGTTCAGCCATTCAGGCTGTAGACGTATCTAAATGTCAATAATCGAACGGCTGAATGGATTTGCACGAAACTTGGCAAAATATTAGGGACTGGTAGCCCGATGTGCCTTTGCTAGGTCTCAATATATGTGCTCCAGTGGATTTTGAGAAATTAACGTTCAAAAAAAGATATATATCTGTAACAGCGCTCCGCTTCGCGTACTTTTCGCGTTACGGAGCTTTGCGAAGCTGATTGGTTCTCCGGCGTCTGTCAACATTCCAAACAGTCCGTAGCGGCCGCCATCTTGTCTCTCGGTAGGATCGAGAGACAAGAGGAGGCCAAAGCGGTGGGGCAAATGACCATAAGGGGGCATAGTAGATCCTTCCTGACCTCTTAGGTTTGATGTACCATTTTGCCAAGTTTGGTGTAATTCCGTTCAGCCATTCAGGCTGTAGACGTATGTAAATGTCCTATGGAAAATTGCATGGAGAAAACACATTTGAAAGTGTTGAAATTTAGAACCAATTAAAATGTTACTTTGGTTTTGTATTTGTGTGTGATGAAAGTTAATTGGTTATGTATATATGTCAAATGAGAGGAAACCACAGCCATTTTGTGATACTACTGTCTGAGGTACATTTGTGAGGAATTTTTGGTGGTGAATTTCTGGTGTTTGATTTACACAGTACTAACACTTTTCCTACTTTTAAAAAGGTGAGTTGTTAATTTGTAAGGGGAACTATGTTGTATACTTGAAGATAATTTGAAAAATGTTTTCTGTTATTTATTTGCAGTCCTTCTGTTATACTAAATACTTGATAAAGTTAGTTTTATATTATGTATTACTAAAAACGATAAATGAAAGTGATTATTTTTTTCTGCAATTTACAGCAAGCAATTTCAAAATAAAATGGCTCACAATGAAGAGACCGTGGCAATTTCTTTTGAATTGTCCACTACATTGATTGAAATTGAGAGCACCAATAATGAAATATTGTCACAAGGAGGAGATGACGTGTATGATTTCATTAGATTTATTGAAATTGACAGCACCAATAATGAAATATTGTCACAAGGAGGAGATGACTTGAATGATTCCACTACATTGATTGAAATTGAGAGCACCAATAATGAAATATTGTCACGAGGAGATGACTTGAATGATTCCACTACATTGATTGAAATTGACAGCACCAATAATGAAATATTGTCACAAGGAGGAGATGACTTGAATGATTCCACTACATTGATTGAAATTGACAGCACCAATAATGAAATATTGTCACAAGGAGGAGATGACTTGAATGATTTTTTTGATCAATCTGTTGATGGCGAATTTATCGAATGTTTGGAGACCATAGAGTTACAAGAATCATCATTGCAGACTTTTCATGAGGAAATTGCTGATGAGGACATGTTACTAGTTCTTTCAAATTTAGAAAATTCTGAAGAATAAATTTATATTTAGAAATCAAAAATTGTTTGAGACATTATTCATTTTTATTTTTAATTTATGAGGTTGTAGCAAAGTGATTGTAGTATAAAATGAGACTTATAGTATAGAGTGCAACATTTTTATGTTACATGGTAAGTTTACTCATATTTACTTCCCTTCTGCCACTATATTATCTCCAATGTGTATTTGACATCTCTTCTTCATCTCCGGCCTCCTTTCTCTCACTGTGTGTCTCCGATGCATCTTATCGCTGCTATTTTGTGTAATTACAGAAGAGAGTAAAATAAAATAGTTCGGAACGTGAAAAGGGGGCAAAGTAGAGTACCCCTCACCCCCTAGGCCTTTTCAGGCGGTCCCAAAAGGATCAGTTTCTGCTTTCCTGAGAGATTATGGTATGAGTTCCATATACCACAATAATTTGCATTACAACATGCAAGATATCTATCTCCTATTACCAACTTTTGGAGATATTCGCGCTAAGCGCGAATATCTCCAAAAAGTAACACCTGCCCTGAGCAGTTCTTAGCCATGTTATCCAATGGGAGGTGGATAACATGGCTAAGAGCATTAGCTCGGTAATGCATGAATATCGCTGACTTTTTAGCGATATTCATGCATTGCGGCCGTTTTTTATCGCATTTGCGATAAACCTTGATAATAGCAAGGTTTATCTTCGATAATTTCTGACGATGCTTAGCGGTAAAAAATTCGTTGGTAAGCATCGTTAGCGATAAATATCGCTTAACTTTGGTAATATGCACCAACGTCTGTTAACGTTCGATTCGAAGGAAATGAGGAAGTGTTGAAAAACATTGTTTGCGCCATCTTGCCTTTTTTGAAATGCCACACTTTTGTCGTGCACGGCAGCCATTTTAGATGCCTTGACCAGACCCACTCTCTGCACGCTGTCGATTCGTAGCATGGCTCCCCACCCTCGCAAGCATCTTCCCCAGGCACTGGTCACCCCCGCTCTCTGTCTTATGCATGGGCAATAAACCTCCCCCCATCTGCGCTGCTCTTCCCTGAGAATCACACTCTGTGCCCGCCCGACACCTCCCTTTCGCTCTATTCACTACCGCACCCTCTGACACTCCTCTTCCTCTGTGTCCGATTGTCCAGGCTATCAGCTAGCCCTGCAGATGTAGTTTATGGCTCCAGCTGTAAAGAATCACCCCTCTTCAAAGGAGTTATAGTAGATCAAGGCCCACACCCGATGAGATCCGTCACACCACACGTGTTCCTACTATCTGAAAACCATCCTGTATTGTGATTGGGGAGGGGACCGAGCCTGAAGCGGAAGATTCCAGGAATGACTCTTTGTACATCAAAGTTTTTACAATTATGTGTCACATTAAAAATATATAGCACTCCAACAAAGTAGTAGGAATATAAAACTTTAATAACATATAAATATATACAACAAAACAAAAACAGTAAAAACATTTAAACAACGAAGAGACCGTGGCAATTTCTTTTGAATTCCTGATGAGGACATGTTACTAGTTCTTTCAAATTATGAAAATTCAGAAGATGTTGCCTGGGGGTGGGTCGTCAGTAGCAGTCTGTTGTGCGAATAGTTCCAAGGCAGCAGAACGCGCTGAAATCTAGATGGCACGAAAGTGATGTCTAGTAAGTTGCCGCCCAGCAAATAACGGCGTGGGGCGCCGCGGGGGTGAGTGAGTCCAGTAGGCACCACAGCTATTCTTACCGGCATTGCAGAATTACTGCTGGGGACAATGCCTGTGCTGTAGCAGGGTCACAGCAGAAACAAAAAGGATTCTGTTGAAGATGTTGTTGGTTTTCAATTTGAAAACAGTTCTGGTGTCAACTGCTATGCTAATGTAGTGGTTAATGTTTTGTTTTCTCTAGAAAATGTAAAAGAGGGGGAGGCAGTCCAAAGTTCCGTTAAAAGGGCAAAGGAAAGGATCGGTGGTTTGAACTATCAGTCAAAAAGGGGAGGGGGTGCAACAATTTTTCCTACCGGGTCACACTGTGCTTTCACCGGAACTGAGGTCTGCAGGATTCTAGTAATTCAAAGTGAGGCTGGTGCCAGCATGGGAGCGCCGACGTCCCGCGGATACAGTTTCGTCACTCCACGGGCGATCATGGCAGTCATTCCCCATCGGGGGTGTCTGCGGGGGTCGGAGACTCCCGCGGCTCCTCTAGAATCTTCAAGGTCGTGGAGGACTACGGTGGTGGAGTCAACCAGTGACCGGGCCATTTCTTTATGCTGGGCCCGCTCTTGCCAGGTCGACCGCCATTTTGAGAGTTCGGTAGCTACTGGCGATCGCGGGGTCAAATGAGCGGATGGGCTCCACCCTGCCGGGCGAGACGTTGCAGCATCGCCACAGTGGAAGAACCCTTTTCCGGGCGCTTGGAGCGCTGAGGGTGCAGGTGGGAAGCCTCCACTGGGGAGGCGGGAGAGGCCTGTTCGCATCGTCTCTCCCTCCCAGTGCACCCCACAGCGTCTCGCTTGATATTTGTTATGGCCGGACCAGGCGATGAGGACGAGGGGGGGGGGGGTCGGAGGCATGTGCAAGACATCCCCCCCAGTGTTGTCGCAGCCATTATTCAAGAAAGAAGAAGTGTCCCGTCCGTCTTCGGGCCGGGCTTCCGGTGGATGTCGGCCGGACGCCCCTGGCTCTGGCCCCATGAACGGGTTCCTTGCTTTATCGGCTGCAGCCGGATCCCGTCGGCCTCGGCCCCCCGACCGTTGGTGGCCGGACCGGAAGAGCATGTGGCGGGACTACCTGAAACTCTCAAGGGCCACCGCGGCCGGACTGGGAGAGAGAGGGGAGGGTCGAGGAGACATTCCCCCCCCTGCAACTCTTCAGCGTTGTAAAGGCAATCCCCTGGCCGGGTCCCGCTGGCCTCGGCCTCTCCTCCGGCTACACCCTACGTTAGGATCTCCTGGCCGAGGCGTGGCAGCAGGACCCGCCTTATATGGGCTGCTCCCGGCTGGGCGTAGCCGCAACCCTGCCCCACCTTGGAAGTTTCCAGAGTGGGGGCGGATGTTCTACTGACTTGCATTTTCCCTAGTCTATCGATTTTTTTGGCGTGGCAGGCGGTGGGACAGCGAGGGGTGATTTGGTTTCTCTTACTGTTTTTCTGGTCTCTCACCACTGGCATATTTCTAACGTTTTCTTGTTTCTAGGACATTAATAGGTTTTATCATTACGTTATGTTATCGTTTCTTTGTTCGTTGTTTAATAAAAGTTCATGTTCATCAGTGGCCTACTGATTTTCGTTTTCCTATTCTTTTCTTTCCAGGTTGTTTCATGCTAAAGTTTCTGTTAACAGGATACAGTGATCACTTCGTTATTATTGCATATGTCCTTTTCACTAGGGGTGCTCTCTGGTCGGGCCAGATGACGTATCTCTAGTAAATGGTCCGGGTGAAACAGGTGCATCAATCAGTGGGGAGTAGATAGGCATGACAGATTACAACGGGGGAGAAAGGTCCGCATTACGTACCCTTTCACTATTTGCAAAGATTTTCCTACGTATATTTGCAAACAGGGAATACCTCCAAAAAGAACCAATTCCCAAACAGTCAATGTTTGGGGAAACAATCAATCAATGAGGAACGAAATAGGCACGACGTGTTAAAGGTTTGCGTTACCTACCCTTCACTATCTGCAAAGGGAGAGAGAATATTCCTATTCTTCCTCATTTGCAGGCAGAGAAGATTCTTAAGAGAACCAACTTCGAACAATTCAATGCTCGATTCAAACAATCAAGAAGGGGTACTGTGAACACAAATGAACGCCGCTTATGTACATACACATTGGTATTATCAACAGGTTGTTCCTAATGTTTCTATTTTAGGGAGGTCAAAAAGAGATCCCATTAGTGGCCTACTGATTTTGCTCGATTCCTTTTGTTTTTTTACACGATTTTTCGCTATCTGCAAAGACTAAACAGAGTATTGCGACTCTGTGCTTGTTTGTAAATAGAGAATGAACCAAAGAGAACAATCAATCAAATGGAGAGAGAAGCAGGCACGACGGATTACAACGGGGGCAAAGGCCTGCGTTAACTACCCTTCACTATCTGCAAAGAGAGAGTACTCCTAATAGAAATGAGGGGTGGGGGGCAGCATTCAAAGCAGATCAGTGTGCATAAACACGAAAATGTTTTTACTTACCACGTACTTGACATTCGACAGCTTATGATATTTGCTATTAAAAAACCATTGAAATTCACTGAAAAAACCATAGGTTATAGACCATATATAGTTAGGAATTAGCATTTAAAAAACCTTATTTTACTCACACAAAACCATTGAAATTCCAAATATAGTTAGTTGCACTAACTATATATCGCGCACCCGCAATCCACTGCTGATCATGTCACATATTACATCATTCATGACATGGTCAGTGACATCACTGATGACATCACTGATGACATCTCAAATGACATCACTGATGACATCACTGATGACATCTCATTTGACATCATTCTTGTGCTAATACGATAAACCTCTTCAGACTCTAATATAACCTTAGATACACTCAGTGTATACAGACACTCACACACTGCCACTCATCCATGGAGTTACTCACACACCCAGTAAGTCATGCAAAGAAACAATCTCACCTCCATTTCTTCAACTATACAGTTAAACACACCTTACTTATTGAAACATATACTAACACATATTTACTCTCTTATACAATCCCTGATACAAGTTCACAATGATCGATACAACCACTCACTCATTCAGTGGCTCTCATGCACAGTTATTTATATATGCCAACTCTCACATGTACTGTGTTTTACATATGTACTTACTATGACATGTAGCATTGAGATATCCATTCACTCATCAATACACTCATGCACACAGTCAACTGCCCATGTAGCTGTTTCCACATGCACTCTTGAACTCATACACCTAGTGAATAAACTGCTCACACATCTATGCACAGAGTCACACACCTTCCAGCCACCCCCACACAAACTCAATCTCCCATAGAAATATTTGGGCAACCAATTAATAACACATATAGCCTCTCGTATAGCTAATGATCAACACATGCAGCAGTTTACATCACAACAGACATAATGATGCACAAATTAAGACAGTTTAGTCACTAACCCATGCATTCAGTGAGACACATTTAATCACTCACTCATACAGTCAGTCACGCACCTACTAAATCCTTCATCCAGACACTTATACATCCACTCATTCTTCAATATGTAAGACATATTTTAACTTTACAGAAACATACAGTCACTGGATGTTGTCATCAGTGATGTCATCAGTGATGTCATTTGAGATGTCATCAGTGATGTCATCAGTGATGTCACTGACCATGTCATGAATGATGTAATATGTGACATGATCAGCAGTGGATTGCGGGTGCGCGATATATAGTTAGTGCAACTAACTATATATGGAATTTCAATGGTTTTGTGTGAGTAAAATAAGGTTTTTTAAATGCTAATTCCTAACTATATATGGTCTATAACCTATGGTTTTTTCAGTGAATATACATATATATATGTGTATATGTGTGCGTGTAGAGAGAGGTAGAGAGGTAGAGGTGTAGAGGTAGAGGTGTAGAGGTAGAGAGGTAGAGGTAGAGAGGTAGAGACTAGTAGAGAGAGAAGTAGAGAGAAGTACAAAGAAGTAGAGAGAGGTAGAGAGAGTAGCAGAGAGTGAGTAGTAGAGAGTAGTGGAGTGAATAGTAGAGTGAGTAGTAGAGAGTAGTAGAGAGTGAGTAGTCGAGAGTGAGTAGTAGAGAGTAGTAGAGAGTAAGTAGTAGAGTGAGTAGTAGAGAGCAGTAGAGAGTGAGTAGAAGAGAGTAGTAAAGAGTCAGTAGTAGAGAGTAGTAGAGAGTGAGTAGCAGAGAGTTAGTAGTAGAGAGTGAGTAGCAGAGAGTGAGTAGTAGACAGTGAGTAGTAGAGAGTGAGTAGTAGGGAGGGAGTAGTAGAGAGTGAGTAGCAGAGAGAGAGAATAGTAGAGAGTAGTAGAGAGTGAGTAGTAGAGTGAGTAGTAGAGTGAGTAGTAGAGAGTAGTAGAGAGAGAGTAGTAGAGAGTGAGTAGTAGAGAGTAGTAGAGAGTGAGAAGTAGAGAGTGAGTAGTAGAGAGTAGTAGAGAGTGAGTAGTAAAGAGTGAAAAGTAGAGAGAGAGTAGTAGAGAGTGAGTAGTAGAGAGTAGTAGAGAGTGAGTAGTAGAGAGTAGTAGATAGTGAGTAGTAGGGAGTGAGTAGTAGAGAGAGAGTAGTAGAGTAGTAGAGAATGAGTAGTAGAGAGTGAGTATTAGAGAGTAGTGGAGTAGTAGAGAGTGAGTAGTAGAGAGTAGTGGAGAATATTCCAAAGTTTGGCACAGCACCACTTGCACAACAAGTCCAATCAAATCATATCACTTAGAGTCCTTATTGAAGCGCTGAATCTTGGTGTATATTCAAATGCTTTTATTTTCCTTAAGTTTATGTATCACAGCCAGCCGACGCATTTCGTTCTGTACAACAGAACTTCTTCAGGGCGTTCTTATTTCCTTCAAGTTATGTCGGTATCCTGTTGTCATATAACTAGATATTTCTTCCAAATGTTAGACGAGTCGTAAGTACATTCTTATTCAAAGTGACTAGGTATCAATTTTACCCACAGAATTCGGGCAGACTTGAGTAATTTATAGCATCCTCAAGTCAGTCTTTCAAAAATTCCACAGTATAGGACATGATAATCCAAATCCAAATGTTTCTCAAGAAAAGTCATTTTCAATCGTTCGGAATATCGGCGTTTGGGCAGATATGACCCACGGACATGGTTTATGACTTTTCTTGAGAAACATTTGGATTTGGATTATCATGTCCTATACTTTGGAATTTTTGAAAGACTGACTCTGAGGATGCTATAAATTACTCAAGTCCATGGATGCTGCTGGGAACACCCCCACCAACACCCATTGCACGCTCCTTTAACGCAGGACACTGCATTAAAGGGACTGATATTTATCAGGCAGGATTACGCCACAAAAAGTGGCTTAGTCCTGCCTGATAAATATCACTCAGTCTTCTGCGCCACCGGAACGTCACAAAAAGTGACATTCCGCAGGCGCAAGGGACTTGTAAATAAGGCCCCATAGGTTTCACACTCGTTATAGTTAGGAATTAGCATTTAAAAAACCTTTGAAATTCACTGAAAAAAACATAGGTTTCACACCAGTTATAGTTAGCTGGACATTTTACTCATACAAAACCATTGAAATTCCCCCGTTATAGTTAGTTGTACTCACTATAACTCGCGCGCCCGCAATCCACTGCTGATGATGTCACATATTACATCATTCATTACATGGTCAGTGACATCACTGATGACATCTCAAATGACATCACTGATGACATCACTGATGACATCATCCAGTGAATGTGGTTTGCTTTGATATTTAAATATGTATTATAAATACACTACTTTGCATTGAAGAATGAGTGGATATATAAATATAAATGTGTGGATGGTCGATTTAGTAACAGTGTCATTGATTGTTTCCTTGACTAATTTGTAGAGGCTCACTATATATAATGTGTAGTTACTAAACTGTGTGAAAGTCAAGTCAAGTCAAGTCAAAAATTTAGCTTTATTCGGTTAAAAATTTTAAAACCATCAAAGCACACACATTATTGGGTCATGATTACACAACTAAATAAATTGCAATATGCAAAAATAAAATAGTTGGTGAATGCCAAAACACATTAAAAAGCTTGTCACAAAATTAAAAGTTAATAGTTTCTAAAAATTCACATTTTCATAATATACGATAATCTTTACATTTAAAACGATCAAAATAGTACAGGGACAAAGGCAGCGATTAAGGAGCAGCATTTTCTTTCGGCATCTCACTGCCCCTGTAATGTAGCGCGCCACCCCAAAACATATCACAGCCGATCCTAACATTTGTAAATAAACCAGGGCTGGTCTAACCTGATCAAAATTAAAGCCTCTTAATTGTGGGAGAATACATTTCTTTCGCTGTGGTACATAAAATTTACAAAAGAAAATCATGTGGATGACATTTTGTTCTGATTTATTATCACACGGCCCCAGCGTCCTACATTTAGCAAACCCCCTAGGAAAAGATAGCAGCCAAGGGAGGATACCGTGTTTGAACCTTACAAGTAAAAACAGGTGGAATGGCTTATTTATGTATGTCAGGTATGGCTGGATATCTCTCCCTGCGCTTAACATAACAAATTTTCTAACCGAAGGTTTAGCCAATTCCTCCTCTTCCCTATTTACATCCAACCTGTTTATAAACTGGGATTTTACTGCTTTAATCATGATTTTACTTAGAGCCGTCGGGTTTGTAAACAACTCATTACTACCCATTAAGTCCAGTTGAGTTTTAATGTACCGGATCCATGGTATAACCATGGCCTTGTCTAGGGACAGACAGTCCTGTATAATTAGTTGATTTAAACTCGGCACTGGCTGGGACCAGATTCTCAACCACCCTACTATCGGAGCTACAGCAATCTGATCAGAAATATAACCAGCCCCCAGGTCTTCATGGACATTAAATGATGCTGCTGATTGAGGAGCGATAGGATTTTCTTGAAGAAAACATTTTCTGCCATTTGAATCTCTCTTGAGTTGATGTAGCCCCATGCCTCACTCCCATACAATGCCATGGGCAGGCATTTGGCCTTGTAGATTTTCATAATAGCCGGTAAAGGTTTACAACCTAATCGTTTAGCAAAGCCCAACAGGGCACCTGTGGCCCTCGCTAGTAAGTTTTTTTCAGCGCCCGCTGCATTGCCCATGATCTTTTGTCATCAAATACAATACCCAGGTATGGGAAAGTTTGTACTTTACTGAGCTCCTGCCCCTTGCAGACAAATGAGGCCCTTTTTGCCCGTCTACTGCCTATTGACATGGCGTGCGATTTTTTAAAATTGTTTTTTAAGTCCAAGGAGTCAAGTCAAGTCAAGTCAGAATTTATATAGCGCACTACATACCCAGAGGGTCTCAAGGCGCTTGAGGAAGGGGGGGGGAGGTTTACTTATCGAATATCCACGTTTTAAGCTGTTTTCTGAAGGCTAGGTGGTTTTGAGTAAGGCGGAGGTGGATGGGAAGGGAATTCCAGGTTTGGCCGCTAAGTAGGAGAAGGATCTTCCCCCCATGGTGGCTTTGTGGATGCACAGAACAGCAGCGAGGGCTTGGTTGGACGAACGCAGCTGGCGGGTGGGGGTGTAAAAGGAAAGGCGCGTGTTGAGACAATCAGGTCCAAGTTCGTATAGGGCTTTGTGTGCGTGGGTGAGGAGACGGAGCGTTATTCTCTTGTTAACCGGGAGCCAGTGAAGGTCTTTCAGGTGAACGGAAATGTGGTCTGTGCGGGGGATGTCTAGTATGAGTCTGGCTGAGGCATTTTGGATGCGTTGGAGTTTTTTCTGCAGTTTTGCGGTGGTACCGGCGTAAAGGGTGTTTCCTTAGTCCAGACGGCTTGTGACCAGGGCGTGGGTGACCGTTTATCTTGTTTCGGTGGGGATCCAGCGAAATGTTTTTTTGAGCATGCGTAGGATGTTGTGGCATGATGATGAGACTGCGTTGACTTGTCTGGTCATCGAGAGTGAGGAGTCCAGGATGATGCCCAGGTTCCGTGCGTGGTCCGTTGGTATGGGGGCTTTTCCTAGGGCCGTTGGCCACCAAGAATCGTCCCAGGCAGAAGGGGATGAACCTAAGATGAGGACTTCCGTTTTGTCCGAGTTCAGTTTCAGACGGCTGTGCTTCATCCACTCGGCTACTTCTTTCATCCCTTCATGTAGGTTGGTTTTGGCGGTGGTTGAGTCTTTTGTGAGTGATAGGATCAGCTGAGTGTCATCAGCGTAGGAGATGATGTTGAGGTTGTGTTGACGTGCGATGGTTGCGAGGGGGCTCATGTAGACGTTGAAGAGGGTGGGGCTGAGTGATGATCCTTGCGGGACGCCGCAGATGACTTCGGTGGCCTCTGACTTAAAAGGGGGGAGGCGGACTCTCTGAGTTCTTCCAGCGAGGAACGAGATGATCCAGTCCAATGCTTTTCCTTGAATTCCGATGTTTCTGAGGCGTTGTATCAGGGTGTTATGGCAGACTGTGTCGAAGGCTGCGGAGAGGTCAAGGAGGATGAGGGCGACTGTGTCTCCGTTGTCCAGTAGTGTTCGAATGTCGTCTGTTGCTGCGATGAGGGCGGTCTCGGTGCTGTGTTTGGCTCGGAAGCCAGACTGTGAGGAGTCGAGTGATTTGTTGGTTTCGAGGAAGGTGGCGAGCTGATTGTTGATGGCTTTCCCAATGACTTTGGCAGGGAATGGGAGGAGCGAGATGGGGCGGTAGTTTTTGAGTTCGGTGGGGTCAGCTGTGGGTTTCTTCAGAAGGGCGCTGAGTTCGGCGTGTTTCCAGCTTTCTGGGAATGTGGCGGAGTTGAGGGAGCAGTTGATGACGTCTCGGAGATGGGGTGCGATAATGGAGTCTGCTTTGTTGAAGATGTGATGGGGGCATGGGTCTGTAGGGGATCCTGAGTGGATGGAGTTCGTCAGGCGAATGGTGTCTTCTGTGGTGATTGGGTTCCAGTCGAAAAGGTTATTCGGAGGAGGTACAGGTTCGGAGGTGAGTGGGGTGGACTGGTTTACGGGTTGGTTGTCAAAGCTGTTATGAATGTCGGCGATTTTTTCATGGAAGAATGAGGCGAGGGAGTCGCAGAGGACTTGAGAGGGGGTGATGTCGTTAGAGCTGGCGGTGGGGTTGGTGAATTCTTTGATGATGTTGAAAAGTTCCTTGCTGTTGTGGGCGTTGTTGTCTAGTCGGTTATTGAGTGCTGATTTCTTGGCTGTCCGGATTAGTTGGTGGTGTTTGCGGGTGGCGTTTTTGAAGGCGGCTTGGGTGATAGTGTTTGGGTCTTTTTTCCAAGTTTTCTCAAGGGAACGACAGAGCTTCTTGGATTTCTTAAGGTCATCATTGAACCAGGGGGCGTTCTTGCTTCCTTGCTTGATTTGATGTTTTTTCAGGGGTGCTAGTTTGTCGGCGGTTTGGGTTAACCATTGTGTGAGGTTGATGGTGGCTTGGTTAGGGTTCGTTGAATAGGCAGGGGGTTTTTGAAGAAGCGATGTGGAGATCTGGTCGATGGTGATTTTGTTCCAATTTCTTCGCAGAGTTGGTTGAGGGTGGTTGTGGATCGTGGTCTTATTGTAAATGAAGTGGATGCAACTGTGGTCCGTCCAGTGGAGAGGTGTGGTGTGAGTGAAGGAGATATGCTTGCTGGAAGTGAAGATAGGGTCGAGTGTGTGTCCTGCATAGTGTGTGGGGGTGTTAACAAGTTGTTTGAGTCCGAGATTGGCGAGATTGTCCAGAAGGGTGGTAGTGTTACTGTCGTTGTTCTTTTCCAGGTGGAAAATGAGGTCTCCTAGTAGAATGTATTCTTCCGAGGGGAGGGCGTGTGGGTTGATGAAGTCAGTGATGTCTTCGCTGAATTTTGTACGGGGTCCTGGTGGCCTGTAGAGGAGGGTGCCTCTGAGTGTGGTCTTGGGGTCGGTGTGGATCTGGAAGTGAAGGTGTTCGGCGATAGCGAGATTGTCTTCTGAGCTGGTTGAGACGCGGATGGTGTTCTTGTGGACGATGGCGATGCCTCCTCCTGTTTGAATGGTGCGGTCCTTACGGATGATCTTGTAGCCGTCCGGGATGGCTATGGTGATGTCTGGAGCTGAAGAGGCATTCATCCAGGTTTCTGTTAGGAAGGCGATGTCCAGAGAGATGGTGTCGAGTAGATTCCAAAGATCGACGGCGTGTTTGTGAACCGAGCGGGTGTTGAGAAGGATGCATTTAAGGTGGTTGGTGTTGGATTTCTGTTTGGTGTTTGTTGGTTTGGTGTGGGTCTTGATGCAGGTGAATTTGCAGGAGTGGCAGCTGAAGGGTCCATGGGTGTGTCCTGGTGCTGCTTGGGCGCAGTTAGGGAGTCGGCCGGGGTTAAGTGTTAGGAGGGTGGATGGGTCGTATGTGATGCGGGAGGGGTGGGCGATGCGGGGACCAGGGGGTCTGGCGCTGGGCGCGGTCCAGGCGTGGACGGGCATAGACGGGCTTACCTTTGGCACACCTTCGGCGCGGCCGCAGAGCGTGGACGCTGCGCGTTGAGTCATCTGTCTTAAATTGATAGTGGAGGGGGCGGAGCGTGGGAGGGTCAGCTGGGAGGCGGGAGCTGGGAGGAGACACGGGCTCACGCAGGTAAACACAAACCTAAAATGGCAGCCCGGTCCCTGAAACGAAACTGGGTCACAGCCGGAGTGGTACAAGTTAAAAACACTCTCCACACAATTTTCTCTTCCCCCCAAAGTAATGCCAATAGTGCGCAGCAATAATAAACTGAGTTAATGCAGGCAAATGAAACCAGGCGCCGAATGCGCTATTACTTAAATTAATGAATTGATAAAATGACAGCAGAACGACACCAGGCGCTGAATGCGCTCTTTCAGGGCAGGCAGGCAGCAGCGCGATGTTCTGATCAGTGCGATTCAGGCAGCAGAGAGTTAAAGCGTCTGAAGGGAGGCAGAGGACGAGGGGAGCGACCGCAAAGGAAAGCGTCCACACGGTCACAGATGGTAGTGGGACGGGGCGCCGTAGCTGTACTCGTGGGTGGGAGGGTCAGCTGGGAGGCGGGAGCTGGGAGGAGACACGGGCTCACACAGGTAAACACAAACCTAAAATGGCAGCCCGGTCCCTGAAACGAAACTGGGTCACAGCTGGAGTGGTACAAGTTAAAAACACTCTCCACACAATTTTCTCTTCCCCCCAAAGTAATGCCAATAGTGCGCAGCAATAATAAAACTGAGTTAATGCAGGCAAATGAAACCAGGCGCCGAATGCGCTATTACTTAAATTAATGAATTGATCAAATGTCAGCAGAACGATACCAGGCGCTGAATGCGCTCTTTCAGGGCAGGCAGGCAGCAGCGCGATGTTCTGATCAGTGCGATTCAGGCAGCAGCGAGTTAAAGCGTCTGAAGGGAGGCAGAGTGCGAGGGGAGCGACCGCAAAGGAAAGCGTCCACACGGTCACAGATGGTAGTGGGACGGGGCGCCGTAGCTGTACTCGTGGGTGGGAGGGTCAGCTGGGAGGCGGGAGCTGGGAGGAGACACGGGCTCACGCAGGTAAACACAAACCTAAAATGGCAGCCCGGTCCCTGAAACGAAACTGGGTCACAGCCGGAGTGGTACAAGTTAAAAACACTCTCCACACAATTTTCTCTTCCCCCCAAAGTAATGCCAATAGTGCGCAGCAATAATAAACTGAGTTAATGCAGGCAAATGAAACCAGGCGCCGAATGCGCTATTACTTAAATTAATTAATTGATAAAATGTCAGCAGAACGATACCAGGCGCTGAATGCGCTCTTTCAGGGCAGGCAGGCAGCAGCGCGATGTTCTGATCAGTGCGATTCAGGCAGCAGCGAGTTAAAGCGTCTGAAGGGAGGCAGAGGGCGAGGGGAGCGACCGCAAAGGAAAGCGTCCACACGGTCCATAAAATTAGTCCATAAAATTAATAAAGCAATTTAACAATGATTGTAGGCCTCGAGCGGTCCTGGCTACTTACACCGCATCATCGGCGTATAGTAGTGCCGGGATCTTTTTATGGCCAGCTCTGGGGATGTCCTTACATGATGAAATTAGGGCTTCACCCAGCTTGTTTATATAGAATGTAAAAAGCAAGGGAGCAAGTATACACCCTTGCCTTACCCCTCTCTTTACTGGCCAAGCGTCTGTCAAGCTCCCGTCCTCATTATAGCGAACTGCCGCGCTAGTATCTTTGTGCATATTGGCTAGAAAGGATATCAGTACAGGATCTAATCCTGTGTCCGACTGGGCAATCCAAAGTTTCTGGCGGTTTACCAGGTCGAAAGCAGTGGACAAATCCATAAACGCTAGATGTATGTCCCCCTGCTTTGCGACCGTCTACTTTCCAATAAGAAGGTGTAAGTTAAGGCATTGCCCAGCAGTACCTCTTCCTTTTCGGAATCCTTACTGCAGGTCGGAAATTACTGCATTCGCGTCCAACCAATTTGTCAGCCGCTCCAGGACTACTTTCCCCATTATTTTGGCAGCGGAGTCCAAAAGAGAGATCGGGTGGTAACACGCCGGATCCTCTCTTGAGCCCTTTTTAAATATTGGGACAATGACTGCTTTTCCCCAAGACACTGGGGGACCCGATGTAGTAAATGCGTTAAAAACAGAAGTTAAAACCTTTGCCCATAGATGAGAGTCTGCCCTATGGAGGTCTGCCGGCACCCCGTCCGGACCGGGTGCTTTCCCATGTGCTGTGGACTCAATGGCCTTCAGCACTTCCACTTCTGTGAATTATATTCTCCCTGGCTGGGTGAGATCGCCTTGGGTCATCAGAGATGAATTAATTATTTCAGCGTAGAGGCCACTGTAGTGTTTAACCCACTTATCTGGTGGAATGAGGCAGTCCTGATTTATGTTTTCTGTTTCATTAAATAGGGGGCTGTTGATCACCTTCCAAAATTGAGTGCTACTTTTCAGTACACTCACATTGGTAAGTTCCTCCCAAGCCATATCTTTTAACTCCAGTTTTCTCCCCTTAATGGCCTTTTTATAGGCCCTTCTTGCCTCCACAACCTTCTGTGAATCCTTGCCAGGCTCTTTAAGCACCTCCAAACGTGCTGTGTGAAAGTCTTTATTGCTTTGTCTTAATTGCTATGTTAAAGACTATATTTGTTATTGGTTTCTTAACTGAGTATTTGTATGGGTAAATGAATGTCTATGTGGTTTGGTGAGGGGTGTGTGATTGCCAAAAAATGTGTGAATAGTTCATTCAGTAGGTATATGAGGTTAAGACTACATGTTATAACAGTTGTTTCAGTGAGTGTATATGTTTATGGGTGTGGTGGTGATGAAATATTTCTCTCAATGGTACATCTCCATTAAACTTGAGAAAAAAAGGCAGTGTATGTGACAGTTATATCTAATTAAGAGTGCCTAAGACTTAGTGATTGTATGAGTCACTATATGGATAACTGTATACTTGTGATAGTGATTTTATAACACACTAAGTGTGAGTTACTATCTATATAAATAGATGAAGTGGTGTTTGTATAAGTGTGTAGGTGAGTAAATGTAAGTATAATCAATTGTTTGCATAATTCAGAAGGATGTCTTTATAAGTGAATACAATGTGTGCTGTGTGTAATGTTGAAATAGGCGTATAAGTATATTTGATAGTGTTCTGTTGATTATTCATTGCATATAACACTGAATCTATAGATAAGTGATTAGATGTGTGTATAGTTCTATTAATAACTGAGTGGGTGTTTAGAAATTTCTATTGGTGTGTCAATGGTTTCAAATATGGCACTTTCTATTTTACAGTGAGTGATGAAAGATTATACTAGTGTGTGATGAGGTGTATTTAATTGTCACATGGATGATGTCATCAGTGATATCATCAGTGATGTCACTGACCATGTCATGAATGATGTAATATGTGACATCATCAGCAGTGGATTGCGGGCGCGCGAGTTATAGTGAGTACAACTAACTATAACGGGGGAATTTCAATGGTTTTGTATGAGTAAAATGTCCAGCTAACTATAACTGGTGTGAAACCTATGTTTTTTTCAGTGAATATATATATGTATATTGCCTACTGGCGGTTGCCAATAGGTAGCTATAGTTAGGACCTTGTTTCCATAGAAATAGTGTTTTTTTTGTTTTGGCAATAACGTTTGCGCCATTTGACAAATCCCCATGACATTTTCAAAACTAGTATGACGTGTTTACTTCAGCTGCTGTCTTGAAAGTTTGTTTGTGATCCATCAAGAGGGGAATGACAAAAAAGGGGAGCCCAAAACATGCTTTCTCCATGCAGTTTCCCTTAGGGACTGTAGACATAGCTACAGTCCGAACTGCTGATCCGAATCTTTTGGTCCAGAGAGGTGCCTTTTTATCATGTGATGTAAATCCATTGAGATATTAAACACAATCTAAATTCTTTACATGGGATGCAGAACCTCCAAGGATCCGACAGTCCCTGTGCTGAAATTTGATTGGCTGCCAGCACCTCAAGTAGGAAGTGTTGGCAGCCATCCTGAGACTCGGCTCAGCTTAGTCCCACCAAAAACTTTTTTTTTTTTAAAGAAAAGGTGTCATGGTAGTAATACCCTGACCCCCTAAATGTGATGGTGGGGTCCCAGAGAGACCACGCCATGGCAAAAAAGCATTAACAAAAAAATTCTCTGGCCCAAAAATAAACAAAAAGTGTGGTTTCCCGTACTTCACCAATGTCTAGCCCCCAGTTTGGCCACATCCCAGGGGCATGAGCAAAGGAGCAAGAGCCCCCTCCTATGGATTCTGAAAGCCCCATGGACCGCCACTTCCCCAGAGCACTTAAATGCAAGTGTGTGGGTGTGCCAGCTGGGCCCTCCTTCTTTGGGAACCTTCACCTCCCTATGGGTAAAGATAAATGGATGTAGGGGACCATACAGCCTCATCCGCAGCCCCAGGGACTGCCACCTCCCCAGGGCTAAAGATTAAATGAATGCAGGGGGGAGCCAATATGGCCTCCCCATAGTCCAGGGACTGCCACTTCCCTGGGGCTAAAGATAAAATAAATGTGGGGGTGTGGGCAGCCCCTCCCTTATTTTAATGTAATTATTTAAAAGTTTAGGCCCCGGAGGATGGGGCCCCTGGGACAATTTGGTGGCTATGCTGCCCATTCTATTGTGACTAGGTCTGGGTGATGGGGTCCCCAGGGCTGAAATTGGCCTGGGGCTGGACATCTCCTCCCCTATTTAAATGTGGTCCTGGCTACTCATGCATCCACTCACAAACCCACTTACCCATTTACAGTCCCACACAGACATTCACACCCACTCACAGATCCACTCACTTATGCGCCCACTCACAGACCCACTCAGATTCATGCACCCACTCACAAACCCAATTAAAGACTCACACACTCACTCATACACCTAGTGAGACACTAACACACACACCTACTGAGACACTCATGCATTCACTCACACACTCACTCTCAAAGGTTATAGGCTATATCTAGCCAATAAAATTGAAAAATATTAGAAATGCACGTTAAAAAAACAAAGGTTACAGGGATGTCATAGTTAGAAAATAGAATTTAGGAAACCTTTTTCACTGAAAAAAGCCAATGCTTACAGAGACGCTATAGTGAGGTCAATAATTTACTCATACAAAACCAGTAAAATCCAGCAGTTATGGTTGCATGAAATAACTATAACTTACTCCCCAACAATGCACTGCTTATGACCTCGCATATTACATCAGTCATGACATGGTCAATTATAACACTGATGACATCATCTACAGAACCACTCAGACACCCACTCACACCCCATAGAACCTCCCATACACCCATTGCCACAAAACCCTACACATTCACATACCCATACCAGTACTCACACAACCAACCACTCATCCATTGAGCCACTCACACATCCACTCACTCATACAGCCACTAACATACCTACTAGGTCACAATACAACCTATCATGCATCCAGTCACATAGAGACTTTCATGCCCAATCATAGTATTTTACAGTCACTCACACACCCACTCAATGACCCATATAGAAACTCATATAACCACTCACTTACCCATAGAGGTACTCACATACCCATACATCCACTCCCACTGCCACTCACTCACTCATACAACCACTCACACACCCACAGAACTACTTACATACCCATGTATCCATCCATACAACCACTCACACATCCACTCACTCACCCTTATAGCCAATCACACAGACATTTACTATCCAATACAGTTACTCATACCTACTCACTTACCTATACAGAGTCGTAAACAGCTACTTACTCACCCATACAGCCACTCATACACCCACTCCTTCACCCATACAGCCATTCTCACAGCTACTCATTCACCTATATAGCCACTCACACACCCAATAACACAGCTATGTAGCCACCCACACAACCACTATTTCACCCATGCAGAAAATAACACAGCCACTCACTCTCCAATACAGCCACTCACACAGCCACTCACTTACCCACACAGATACTCACATACCTACTAACACATCCACACAGCCACTCACACACCCATACAGCCACTCCGATATCACCTCACTCACTGAAACAGACAGTCAAACAGCCATTTGGATGAGGAATTTTAGAAATAGTATGACTAATTACTAGTACAGAAATAATAGTACTTTAACTCATGCTGAAGCTTAGTATATATCATTAAGTCTCACATTTAAAAAAAATAATTTACACTTACATGATGATGACATTAGTGGTGTCATCAGTGATGTCACTTACCACGTCACAAGTGATGTAATATTTGAGATAATAAGCAGTGCATTGCGGGGGATTAACCTATAGTTATCTTAGGTAACTATTACTGTTGAATTTCACAGTTTTGAGTAGAAAGTGAACTTAGCTATAACATCCCTGTAACCTTTGGGTTTTTCAGTGAATTACTATGTTTTTTTAAATTGTACTTCCTAACTACAATGTGCCTTTGTTTTTTATATTTAAATATAACCTACTGGTGATAGCTAATAGCTAGTAGGTAGTTATAGATAGGACCAAAGTTTCCATAGGAAAAGCATTTTTTATTTTGCCCGAGCTGCTGAATGGAATTACACCAAATTTGTCAGAAAACTAGATGTGTGTTCAGAAAGCGTGATTTTTGTGATCTGGTGTAAATCCGTTCAGTAGTTTCAAAGATATTTAGATTAAAAAAATATAGATATCTGGGAGCCCAAAATCCTACTGAAGTCCAGCTGAAATTTGATTGACTGCCAACTCTATAACCAGCTGTTGACAGCCATCTTGAGACCAATATTCATGATAGCACCCTATTAAAATGCTTTAGTGATTAGCAGGTTTTGAGGACCACAAAAAGGAGAACGCATAAAGGGTGATAGGATTTAGTTCAAATATAAATCATTTGTTGATTGCACTATACTAATTTTAGGAATTGTGGTGTGTTTCAAGGTGATTTTGCCCTGTGGAAAAGGCTCCTGCTGGGATTTCAAGAATCAAGTTTGAGAGAATACTGTTTTTTCATGATTTCCCCATAGAGGTTATGGAAGGTTCTCCAGAAGCTAAAATGAGAGCATATTTTCTGTAAATTCACACTATTTTTCTTAGCCATATTAAAATTAAGTCTGACAGTTGGTTCCCTTGTGTTCTACTGCAGCCTCCCAGAGTGTTCTAAAGAACAACTAGAGCGCTAAAGGAGTTACTTATGACAAAAGTATGGCACACCTGTAGCCATGTTGATTGAATCAAACTGGTGAAGCTTAAAACATTTAATTTTGAAGGGAACAAGATTAGGGGGTTCAGTTTGTCATAAAAATGATAGTTTGTGCTGTAGAAAGAAAAATTAGGACACATTTCTAGTGAGTTCTCAAATATCCTCCTTTTCTTTTACATTAAAACATTCTGACACGCGGAGTGAAACATGCCAGTCAGTCAGAAATAACGTTAATTCACCAACACAATGATGGCATAAAAAGTATTCCACAAATAGATCAATTTCCATTGTTATTGCGAATTAAAATAACATGTATTACAACAAAATTACTAAAAGAATAGGATCAAATTAAAACATTGTTCATATTATACAAATGACGATAATTCATGAATATACACACAGTTATTGCACAGTTCAATAGTTTAATTTACAAGTTGATTTTCCGATTGGCAATGTAATCTTCTTCTTTTCAGGCCAGATAAGAGGAATCATGCCAAAGAAAACATGTAAAGGAATCAGACAATAACTGTAGGTAATATAAAGCCACACAACACTGTTTAAAAGAGGCTACTAAAATAGCTAAGAAGGTGTGGGAATTGGACAGATTGGATGCTCTGAAAACTGCTCTGGCCAATAAAGATTTGAAAGAGTTCTGGTGTATAGTTAGTTCAGGAAGCTATGAGGGTAAGTCAGCATTAGAACCCAATATATCAGCAGAAGCTTGGGAAGTACACTTTAAGGCCTTATGTGACACAAATAAATACCCTGCCATCCATGGCAATGCAACCACGATAGGGATAGTGCTGTCCAAGAAGAAGCCTCTGAATTTACCCTCCCTGAAGTTGTAAACGCAATTAACAGACTTTCCCTTGGCAAAGCTCCTGGATTGGATAAGATTCCAGGGGATCTCTACCGAGAGGAACCGGAAATCTGGGGACCCTATCTCTGGGGGTTTTTTCAACGCCATTATGAAGGGTATGCCGATTCCTTAAACCTGGGCAGGGGCAGAAATAGTCCCAGTTTTCAAAAAAGGTTTGCCACTTCTGCCAGCAAACTACAGACCGATCAGTTTGATCACAAAAACCTTTTACATGGGTAGTCCTAGACCGCCTGCAGGGGTGGAGAGAAGACAATGGCATCCTAAGCCCCTATCAAGCAGGATTCAGGAAGAAAATCTCCACTGTTGACCAAATACTTAGACTCCAACTAATGTTTTGAAAACAGTGAGAATGGAGGGCGGCAGCCTCCATTTGATCTTCGTGGACCTGAAGACGGCTTTTGATTTGGTCCCGAGAATAAAGCTGTGGGGGTGCTTAGAGATATGGGGATTCCCCGCTCCCTCCTGAACTTACTTATATTTGTATGATTGAATTTTACCCAGGTTAGGTGTGGAAAAAGAGGTGACCTGACCCCCCATTTTCATGTTGACAGTGGAGTAAGGCAGGGATGTGTGATTGCTCCTATCCTGTTTTGCCCCTTTGGATTAGTCTCCCAACTCACGGAGGTTAAGAACAAAGACTCCCCAAAATTGGCAGGTACCAGGGGACCTGCAATGATGTTTGCAGATGACACCCTTCTGCTGTCAAAATCCCTGATGGGCATTCAGAGGGTTCTGGATAGCTTTGCCACTTTTTGCAACAACAGGGGGTTAGAGATCAACACTCTGAAGACAAAGTTTATGGTCTTTAAACCCACTAAGACAACTCGTCCCAACCCCAGTCTGGAGGGCATTGTGCTGAAAAGGGTGTCAGTATTCGACTATTCAGGGGTAACCCTGATAGAAAACATGGAGTGGGGCCCATAAATAGCCAAAGCCAAGCTCCGGCTACTGCAGACCACCGGAGGAATTGAAAAATTACTGAGAAACTCATCCTCCAAATGTGCTGGGCCTATCCTAGAGATCTATAAGGTGCAGGCCAGGTCTGCAGCAATGTATCAGGCGGAACCTTGGGGGTATTCCTGCTCTGGATCAATCAGCAAAGTAGAAAATAATTTTATGAGGCAGATCTTGGGCCTCCTCTCTAGTACTCCTCTCATTCCCTTGCGGTTGGACTTAGGAATCAGACTCATTGGGGAAGAGCTCGGCCTCAGACCCCTAACTTAATGGGGCAGATTATGGGTGACCTCGGAACTGGCAACCTATAGAGCCGAACGACCATTTTATCCCTTATGTACTCAATTTAAAATAAACATCAACCAAAGTGTAAAAGTACATACAGCGTCTCAATACTGTAAATCCAAAAACACAACATAAGAGTTATTTATGTCCCTCTATACCACTGTGTCACTGGTCCATTTAGCGTTTCAATACTTTTCTACTTAGATGTGTCAGATTTAAATTTTGGGAAACACTGCATATAAAAATCTGCATATTAATCTGTATCACAGCATATAGCTCACTAATTCTACATTAAAACAGTATGTGACAGGTTACTGATATAATTCAAATCTAAAAGAGAACATATTCCTCACTAAAACTTATGAATACATGTGTTTCTGTTTGAGTACAACAATACTCCCTGGATGATTGGATGAGTGTATAGATAGTGCCTAGGTGATTTGCTCAGAATATAGGTAGTGCCTGCATGATTCCCTGAGTATGTAGCAACTACATTGGTGGTTCCATATCTGCATAGTTAGTGCCTGTGTATTCACATGACTATATTGCTATTATCTGGGTGACTGGATGAACGCATGGGTGATGCCTGTGTTGTTTAATGAGTGCATATTTTCTACCTGCGTAATTGGAAGAGTGCATGTGTGGTGCCTGGTTGATTGAATAAGTTAAGAAATTACACGTGATATATTAATTACATAGATGGCTGTCGGAGAGCATACATTGATCTGTTATTCAGCGTGCACATGCATCAGTAGGTTTCTAAAACTGAAAGAACAATTCTTACTTTTTCAAAGCTCAAAATATTTTCTAAACGACATGCCTACATCATTTTGCAAATATTTTTTGTGTCTTTAATACATATATTTATCATTTCTCAAAGAAAAGTTACACACAAAGTGAAGCTAGTGCAAGAACTCTCAAGAGACATTCTGCACTATTAACCTCCTCATTTTTAAAAATAGCATTTTTAAAGAAATACGCCACCCTCACCACATACATGAAAGTTTCAACAGCCTTAATGAACATAGATCACCATGGAAACATATATGTGATTTCATATAAGATATACACCTTCAGGCCATCTTTCCAATAATATATAGTTCTCTGTATCTTTAAGTAAACTCAAGAGACTCCTCGTACATATAACTATCTGCAACCACAAAAACCATATCTAAGTATATGCAAACCGATCATATAAGTTAAAAACCACATTGACACACACTTCCTAAGACAAACCTAACAAGTATTACTACTTTATAATTCTCATAGATATGCACCACATGTTCTTATCTTTTATTTCTGACTACACTACTCCTGTTTAATGATGTGACTAAAACTACAAAAACTTCTAGAATGCAAATAATTTAGGTGTATGTATTCTGCACATAATGCTTAGACATTTAGAACATTGCTATTTTTAAAGGCATTGCTCATAGTAATTTTCAACAGTACTAACATCTTAAAAACATACCCACTGCCAGATACAGTTCATCTGATAAAAAAGTCACATCACTGTGATACTCTTTTAATCAAACTTCCATATACATCTTCATTTCTAACTTCCATATTTTAAATAATTAAAAAGTTATATACATACCACTGAATGGAGATTGTAGATTATATTGTTGTTTTAGCACTTTCTGGATAGATTTGACACTGTTGAGATTTGTAAAAACTAAGCACAGGAATGATATACCACTCTCATAGAAAGCAACTATAACATGGCATCCTCTTCAACTTTCCACTCTATGATCATGAGAAAGGCAGCAAATGAAATCATGTCTTTCATTTTAGACTACTGCATCTCTACTTGTAAAAGGTTAGCATCTGCTAAACCTTTCCCTCTGTTTTAAAATGAGGTTCCTGTCTCCGCGTGATTAGAATGTTTTTGCGATCATATTAGAATAATCATGAAAAAAACAGTCCAAACCGATATATTAGGTTCCATTTTTTTTTATTTAAATACTGAACAAAAGTTTATTACATAGTCCTGAGTTGGAAATGAAAGCTTGCCAATACTTAAATTGTGTTATAACTCTTCAATTTTAAAAAAATGTTCTATCTATGTAACACCCTTCCCCCAAATACACTCTTAGCTCCGTGTACCTAGCAACCCAGTGCAATAAGTAGGTCACAAGTTCACAGCACGTTTTAGAAGGAACATGCTACTTCCAAATGAGGCACAACAGGTTTTGCTTACTCCACAGATTTAAAAGCATACCTATATCTGTATTACATTTCTTTTTTTAAACAACAGCCAATATTAGGACTTCTTGCTAAAGCATCCAACACACTACCTAATTTTATTCACTTTCAGGCCGACAGCATCCAATGAAATATATCTTTTTTTTAAAACACATTAATTTCAACTGCTTTTCATTTGGAAAACGACCTCATTCAGCTCCAGTCTACTCCTGACTGCTATTGCTCCTTCACTTCAAAATGCTTCGAGTATGGATTGTGGGCCACAGCTAATGTTTACTGGGCTAAAGAGGCAGCAAAAAAACAGAGGTATTGACAGGGACTTGGGTTTGCAAAATGTTGGAATTACTTGGTTTGGCCAGAGAGGGTTAAAATGTAATTTGTTGCTGATCTCCTCCCCTCGTGATTCTGCACTGTGGTTGGCAATGACATAGGCACATTGACTGTGGTAGCACTGGAAATCCTAATGAAAGATACCTTTGCAGAACTGATGTAGCTTTTTCCTCACACTGTCTTGGTGTACTGTAATATATGCCAAAGACAGACATGGTTGTGGTCCAATCAATTCCTTCCTCAGATTGACAAAGCCAGAAAACATGTTAATAAAACTGTTTCTGCTTTCCTCAGAGACCATTTTATGGGCTTTATCTATAATAACATTCGGCGGTTTGACATGCATGGAATATATAGAAGTGATGTAGTTCACTTTACAGACGAAGGGCACAGGGTGTTTCAAAGCAACCTGAAACTCTGCATATAGTCTTATCTGTAGCTGTCTTATACACACTCTCAAAACAAAGGCTCTTCTCTTGTCAGAGCCACACAAGAGGACAAAGGTTTGTTCATTTTCTTGTTAAATAATTGTTTTTCTTTAATTGTTGAAATGTGTGGCGACGCTCACGATCACATCGCAAAACAAATGCAGATATTGAACGACCACCGCCACAATCAAAAATGTTTGTTAAAAAAAATTAATTCTAACTATTACTATACATACATTACTAACCACATCAGTGCTTAAAAAACATATTTGTACACATCTTTCTAGTAAGTTTTTAAAGAAACTGTTTAACCCCTACTTCCCATTTTCCTTATAACACCTAGAGTTGCAATGACTCCGGTAACCACGATGATCGTTCCTTTTTTAGGGGGTGCAAAACATATATTGACACATTTTACAGTATTTTAGGCACAAGCGGTTTATTACTGCACTGTTTATTGTCATATTTTTGTTGGGAGTTTGTATAAAAACAACCGTTTGCACAGATTTTCCGTTTTCACTGTGATGCTGGGCGTCGCAATGATATCGGCAGCCGTGGTCACCATTAATACATTGCAAAATGACAAAACAAATGCAGGCATTCAACAGCCACCACTGCATTTACTGGTTAAGTGCCTATTGTGTTGAAACGTAGGGAAATCAGAATGGTTTCATGAAGGAATATGCAAGACTACAATGCTGGGTTGCTCAATTGCCCACATTAAGCATTACTATGCTGCGTTTGCTTTTGATAAGGAGTATGAAGCTTCTATCTAGGATTCGAAAGTGTGCTGATCTGTCTTTGGATGACCATGATGAAACTGTTTGTGATGTGATTTAAAAATAGAATGGGGATTTAAATGTATGGCACATACATATCTTGCTGTGCCCTCATACTTGCACCTTAAACTGGGCCCCCCACCGCGCTTTTCGCGGATCTGTCTCACCTTTCATCCTGCCTTCGTGTTTGGCGCCTGGTCGCCATCTTGGGGGTGGCGAGTAGCGAGTTGCCACTTGTTTGAGCGTTCTAGCGCTCACTAGGACCACAGGTGAGCCCTACTTAATGCTCGCTTTCTGCGCGCAGCGGTGACGCGCAGCGGTCGCGCCGGACTCGCGCCGGAGTCAAGCCAGAGTCCTGCCCGTCTGCGCCCGTCAGCGTCCCGGAGGCGAGCGGAGCGGCGGGTGGGGCTCTTCCATCAGGGATGTGTCCTCCTGGGGTACCATTGCTGCACTATTCCCCTGTGGAACTTCGCTCGTTCGACACCCTGGTCACAGGCTGTCGCACTGTCTTTCCCGGATGTCATCGCGGGAAATCCTGTTGCCCGGGCTGTGGCTGGCGCCCCAACCGCTCTCAGTTTTTACGCCCTAACTATAATACTCTTAGTGTGGGCTACCGCTGTATGCTACTAAACACCAGGTCAGCGGGTAAACATGCGCAGGACATTTTTGAGCTCCTAGATACAGTGAAGCCACTATGTCTTATGCTAACTGAGACGTGGTGGGGTGATTTTTCCAATCCTGATGTCGTTACGGCAATCCCGCCTGATTATAACATCTTCAGGAAGGATAGAGCTAAGGGCAGGGGGGGCGGAGTGGCTTTGGTGGTCAAGAAGGGCACCCCGTGTGTGATTTTGCCAGTGAAGGACATCCGTGGTTCGGAGACCCTCGCTTTTTCTATTACTCTGTCTCCACATCAATCTGTTAAGGGATTGCTTGTGTATAGACCCCCTGGCTCACCCGGCACGTTCTTTGAAGACCTGGACTCCGTGCTGTTGGGGCTGGCCCTGAAAGCGGAACATTGCATCGTGGCAGGGGATTTTAACTTCCGGATGGATGATTTGTCCGATCCTGCTGCCACTAAACTTTCCGAGGCTATGACCCCGCTGGGACTGATCCCTTATTTGCAGGAGCCTACGCACAAGAAGGGGCACATTCTTGACCAGGTATTCTCGTCTTCCCCTCTTGAGGAGATTGAGATTACACCTGTACTCTGGTCAGACCACTTGCTTGCCAAATTTACGATCAAAGGCAGAGCTAAACCGATGGTTGCCCTGGCACAACAACAGGGCCGTGTCCACAGAGCATATCATCGAGTGACCCCAGAGATGCTGGCCCAGGCTGCTGTGGATCGCCCGTGCCCCCTCTCGGGCGATTTGGACAGGGATCTGGAGACCCTGCAAGACTGGCTTCTAGACAGGCTAAATGATCTGGCCCCGGAACTGACACCACGCCTGACTCCGAAACGGGTCTCTGCGCCTTGGTTTACCGCAGCACTGTCGGCTTCGCGGCAGCAGTGTAAGGTAGCCGAAAGAGCTTGGCGGGCACAATATGATACGGTAGCCAAACTGACCTATAAGACGGTGGTCAAGGCCTATCACCGGGACATTCGCCTGGAAAAGAAAGCATATCTAGCTAGGAGAATAGAAGCTGCTTCCAACTCCTGCAAGGAGATTTTCTCCATTGTGAGAGAATTTACCTCCCCATGGTCTAACACCTCGGACGAAAAACCATCTGGCACCTGGGCTTCGGACCTTGCTGATTTCTTTACGAGCAAGATCCAACGCATACAGGACTCTTTTCCATCGCCTGGGCCTACGGTCCAGACTAATCCTGAGATCACCTTATCCCCGCGGGCTTGGCCAGGTGTGACGCTGAATGTGTTTCCACCGATCTCTGCCCCTGACTCTTTAGCGATAATGGGCAATCTCAAATCGGGGTCGCCCCTCGACCCTTGCCCTGCTAAATTTTTAGCGAAAGTTGCGGAGGTGATCAATCCTCTGGCAAACCCGCTTTTAAATCTTTCGCTGAGTCGGGGAGTGGTCCCGCAAGCCTGGAAGCAGGCGATGGTGATCCCATTGCTAAAAAAGTCGGGCCTAGATCCGAAGGCCCCGGTCAATTATAGGCCCATCTCTCTGCTGCCGGCTTTCTCGAAGATTGTGGAAAAGCACGTTCAGGTTGTGCTTTCCAATTTTCTTGAAACCAACGAGATCTTGCATGCCACCCAGTCGGGTTTTCGTCCCCATCTAAGCACAGAGACTGCGCTCCTTGAGGTCTCGGAAACCATTAAAGGTGTTCTGGACTCTGGGGGCAAAGTCATGCTGGTGATGTTGGACTTGTCGGCGGCATTCGACACCGTCCCCCATGATGGCCTTCTCGCAAGACTCTTTGAGATAGGTCTGCGGGGGACGGTGTTCGATTGGTTTTCTTCCTTTCTAGCCGGCCGCCGGCAAACGGTCTGGGCGTCGCCGGATTCCGCTGTGATGCCGCCTCTGGGAGTCGGGGTCCCTCAGGGCTCTATTTTGAGCCCGACCCTTTTCAACATCTTCATGACCCCATTGGCGGCGTTGGCGGAGTCGTACGGCGCCCGGATCGTGTCCTACGCTGATGACACCCAGCTCCTCTTCTCTTGTAAGAGAGGAGGAGACTTTGAGGAGGAGAGTATCCGGGATTGCCTTGGGGCTGTTTTCCAATGGTTCCAACTGAACAGCCTCAAGTGCAATTCCGATAAGTCCGAGGTACTCTTCTTCGGGTGCGACACAGAGCCAGACTGGCAGGCCTGGTGGCCGATTAATATGTTTCCGCCATCTTGTTCTTCCCATGTCGCTAAGAATCTGGGGGTCAAGATGGATAAAGGGTTAACATTGAAATCCCAGATCCTTGGGGTGGCGGGCACCTGCTTCGGCATCCTCAGGATGCTGCGGAGGTTCCTTCCCCTGTTGTCTGAGGAGCACAGGAAATTGACAGTGCAGGCTCTGATTGGGTCCAGGTTGGATTATTCCAACATTCTTTACCTGGGCCTACCAGAGTACTTGCTGCAGCGGCTTCAAGTGGTGCAGAACGCTGCCGCGAGAGCAATCTTTGGATTAAATAAACGGGCCAGTGCATCGGGCCTGTTAAAAACTCTGCACTGGCTTCCCCTCCGGAAACGGATTGCCTTCAAGGCTTTGACTCTGGCCTACAAAGCTCTCCACGCGGTGGGAGCAAAATACCTTCAAAAGAGACTGGTCTTCTATCAACCGACTAGGTCTTTGAGGTCGGAATCTCTGTTCTTGGCGGTTGTCCCGCGTGTGCAGAGAGCTCGCCTGGGAGGCCGCTCTTTTGGATTGCTTGCACCACAGTTGTGGAATTCTTTGCCGCTTGCCTTGCGGGGAGCTTCCAGTCTCCTTGCTTTTAGAAAAGGCCTGAAAACCTGGTTGTTTACTCAGTACCCTATTTTTTCCTGTTTGTATTTTTTCTGCATGTCTGTCCTTTCTTTTATCGGTGTTATGTTATTGTGTAGCAGCCTTCCTTTTCCAATAAAGCGCCGGGACACTCTTTTTGAGTAGCCGTGCGCTATACAAAAGAATAAATAACATAACATAACATAACATAACATATTGTTATAGTGTCTACCCAGTTAAAGTCATGGGATATGTTTATGTTGACAGAAAATCCAGTTTTAGATAACAAACCAATGATAACGATATTTGCTTTTTTACTCATAAGTGGTCTTGACAAATATCAGAGTTGAATTGACAGCCCCTTAGCCCTCTAGGTCAAGTTCTAGACGGGGATCGTGAGCTCGGTACGTCGGAATGCTACAGAATGAGGCACTTGTCATTTCGTGCTTTTGTTTCTGTTTTTCAACTTAGGCATTAGTATTTGGTATTTAAGTGGTCCACACGTATCTGGATGAGATGGTGCAAAAGCTTTTTGATAAATAAAGTTATGTGAGATAAGGTTGGAAGAAGAAGAATATACTTGTTTGTCTTACATGGGAGTATGGCCCTTTTTGCATCACTTGTGCATTGGCTCCTATGACGGCCAAGTAACACGTAGACGCTGCTAGGCGTCTCTTGCGTCCATGGAAATAGAGATATGGACTACGTGACGGACGTATTAAGCCTGACCCTGCTATATGTGATTGCATCAGCTTTGAAGAAATTTTACTTTGGAAAATGAGTTAAGTCCTGGATTGGGCTTATATTATCCTAATATGTGTGCCAAGGAAGCAGTGTATATATTGTTAAGTTGGTGGATGGGCTGCCTTGATAACTGAGATTGGCAGTATAGGTTGGTATAAAGTATTACTGTTGCACTAAAGCTAGGACCGGCTGGTCCAGCACCAAAATATACAAGATATTAAATCATTTATCTTCCCAACCCCTAGTTTCTTTCATTCAGTGTTTGTTAACTTTTTGTTGTTCGTAATTGATATGTTTGTATTATTATTTTTTCAATAATGTCTGATGTGAGAATATTTTCTATTGTGTGTTCTAATGATTTCTAAATGTGTAAATAGTCTTTGCCTTTAATGTTTGCTAACATTAGTCCAGCCTTGTAAATATTTGTAAATATTTGCAATCAATGTCTTTTTTCTGTCTGCAATTTTTTCAAATTATAGAAAATACAAAATGATTGACACAAAATAATGGTGTCCAGGGAAGCGATAATAAAGTGTTTCTTACCCTATATCAAAAAATTGTATTGGGTAACTGTGGTTTGGGCATTTTGTGTTGCTTACTATTGATAACTGAGAAGCACAAGAACATCCGCCATTACATCACCGGTGTCTTGTATAAGCAAGTATTAATGCAACATGAGAGATTGACCGGGATGTATATATCGCCATACTTTATTTTATTTTATTTTTGGCGTTGCCAGGATTTAGACTAAACTTCCAACTTTGAGGCTACGAAGTAGTGTTTACATGGTCATGGTTTCGGCTGAGCCATTTCCGTGTATTTGTCACCATGACGACTGGCCATATGGAGATGTTCCTCACGTCGTCTATGTCATGTGTAAGTAATTATTAATGGAGTCGGAGAGATTGACTCCATTGCACACACCTTTGCCGGCGTTCGAGATGGCGGTGAGCATCTGAAGGTAAAAATCTATTGACTGGGAGTTGGATTTACAATGTTAACATAGAATTTCTAATTGGTTGGTAGCCTAATGTGTGGCGCTGCTTTCTGTTTTTTGTCTATCAGCTCGAGGCAGCAGCATTTACGAGCCCGATCGGCTTTACCGGTGTTTCGGAGCAAAATAGAGTTGGGAGTAGTACCACATTTGTTTTGGGTAAGCGGAGCCTGATATAATGGTCGAATATTGGTTATGCGTATATATGTGCAATGTGGAAACTATGGTTTATCCTCCTCCACTCTTGTCCTTTCCTCTTTTCTTTGTAGAATTAAAAGAACCAGATTGAAATTCTACACTTGAGTAAGGATTTACCCAGGATGGTCGGATAGGAATATATAAAGGGTCTGGAGGTACAGACAGCCAAAGAGGTATGTCTGGATTGTTCAATAATTAATTTTGGACACAGAAGTTAATTTAAAATATGACTACGGGCGTAGATGTAATGGACGCTTGTTAATTCTACCACAGACAGTGAATATTACGCTTTTTTAAACGGAGACTGATGGCCTGATCGTGCCCTGGTTTTGTGATTTGGACTGTAGATAGAATTTCTAAGAAGGTGAATTTAGCATACTCTCCTCAGATCATTTATGCAGCTAAGGAATATGAGATACCTGATTAACCAGGGTACTGTGTTCATTTTTATTTTGGATACCTAAGGTCAATGAAGGTGGAGTTCATTTATGATAACCCGCATTTGATTTATTGGTTATTGAAGACGCTACATTGATTTATTACGGTGAGCACTGTACCTGTAGTCTAACATAGAGGAGAGTTCTCCCGGGCTAATAGGAATCCTAATTCAAATATAGATGTGTGTTGATCTTTTTGTATAGGTTGCACACACTTAGTCCTGATGAAGACCCCAGATTGACATATAAAGTTATGCAAGGTAAGGAGGGGTCGAAACGTCGACGTGTCTATCAAAACGTCTTAATCAGTGTCAAATAGGCGACTGTACAATGCAACTTTGATAATTTGACATATGATCAGAAATTTGGAATAGGACGTGATCTGAATAAGCTAATGTTATATGTTATCACTTTTCTTTGTGTATATTATAATGTGATGTGATGTTTATATTTATATATCAAAAGGGAGGGAGTCAAAGTAGTTGATCAATGGATCAACGGACACGGTTTTCCACACAGGAAGGTGGAAGGTCCAGTTACAGCTTGTGTCCGTGTCTTGCACTAGGAAAACAAAGGGGGGTTGCTGCACTGTTCCTATGGTAAGTGAGGGAAGTGTTAGCTGGCATGACCACAGATGTTAGAGTAACATCCTGGGGCATCCATTTTGTTGGATGTAATTGCCTCACACACCCCGAAGGATGTCATGTTTCATCATCGGCGGTTGCTCCTCGTCGGGGAGGCGGTGCAATCCCCGACGGGCTCACCTCTAAGAGGGGCTCTTTAGCGGAGATCTTTTTCCAACTGCCTTATGGTGAGGTGGGGGTGTGTGGGCTGGGCTAGGTGTAGTGGTGTGTGAGATATTAAAATGTAGCAAGGGGTACCGGAATTCAGTTTATTCTGGGGGTCCCCTGGCTGCAGTTAAAAAAGTGGGGTTAGCTCACTAGGTGTCAGCAGGTTAGGTCAGGTGACCCTAGATGAGACTAAAGGTGATGTTGGTCGACATGTTTCACGCTGTGGGTATAGTCACCCGCGATTCATCAGGACCTTAATAATGTGCAAGGGAAAACATGCTAGTGTCATGTATGTTGTTACCTCTGTGGGTTCTCCTATGCCTAATGGTTAAGGATTACATGCCACATGAGGGGTCGGCGGGACTAGACATCAGGGAAGAGCCCAGTGTTTCAGCTCCATTCTCCCGTGTCCGCGCAGTCAGACCTACCCTTCTCCGCCGAGCTCGAGTATGTTTATATTTATATAATGTTCTTATTTGCACATGTTTGTAATGTGATGTTATTTATATATGTTACCATCGATATGTTGTTTATATTATGTGTGTGTGTATACACTATCAACTTCAATACAAATAATAACTTTTTCAGAAATATTTGGGAGAATATATCTTTGGAATTAACAACCTACTTTTGGAATTTGTACTATATGTACGGAATGTGGCGGAAGCCGGGAGTAATGCTGCAAAGCTTTTTTAACTATTTGAGTGTCACTTTGAACTGTATGTGAATCGTTTTTTAATTCTACCTGCACTCTGTCTTGAGGGCTCCACCACGCTCCTAATACACCCGCGCAGTAGATTTTAGCGCTGCCGCGGGATATACCTCAAAGTCCTTTTGCCGCCATTCCCGGCCAGCCCACATGCCACGCCCCTTTTGCGAGAGGCCACGCCCCTAGACTTCGCTATTTAAGGACGCTGATTCAAAAGCGCCACTCGAAGCACTGATTCTCCTGAGGCGGAAGCCGGGAGCAACGCTGCAATGCTTTTTTAACTATTTGAGTGTCACTTTGAATTGTATGTGAATCTTTTTTTAATTCTACCTGCACTCTGTCTTGAGGGCTCCACCACGCTCCTAATACACCCGCGCAGCTGATTTCAGCGCTGCCGCGGGATATACCTCAAAGTCCTTTTGCCGCCATTCCCGGCCAGCCCACAAGCCACGCCCCTTTTGCGAGAGGCCATGCCCCTAGACTTCGCTATTTAAGGACGCTGATTCAAAAGCGCCACTTGAAGCACTGAATCTCCTGAGGCGGAAGCCGGGAGCAACGCTGCAAAGCTTTTTTAACTATTTGAGTGTCACTTTGAATTGTATGTGAATCGTTTTTTAATTCTACCTTCACTCTGTCTTGAGGGCTCCACCACGCTCCTAATACACCCGCGCAGCGGATTTCAGCGCTGCCGCGGGATATACCTCAAAGTCCTTTTGCCGCCATTCCCGGCCAGCCCACAAGCCACGCCCCTTTTGCGAGATGCCACGCCCTCACTGCCCCGCCCCCTCTCTGTATCAAAAATGGGCATCTCTCGGAAGCGCAGCGGACGAGCGTAGCGGGAGCGCCAAGGAAAGCCCGTCTGCGCCAGTCCGCACCAGGCCGGGCCCAGGGCCCTTAGCCCCTGGAGGAAACTCCACTACAGCTAAGACCTACACGCCCGACCTGCTTCTCTCCCTGCGACCCCTTGCTAACCACAACTGTGTAATTTTAACTAATGACAGGAACAATCATATTGCATGCCCTGCATGCAATTTTCAACTTGATGTCCCACAGCTCTGCTGCCCGTGATCCAATGGCCGAAAGCCGGAACCCACTTGGCTTCTTGGCAGCCTGAACTGCAGGTCACTCAACAAGCATAAAAAAGACATATTTGACCTTCTCTCCGACAACTCACTAGATGCCCTTTTCCTCACTGAGACGTGGCTTCACGCTAGTTCAGGTCCAGACATTGCAGAAACCTTACCATCTTACTATGCCATTGTCAGGAAAGACCGAACCACCGGAATTGGCGGTGGCATAGCAGTCATCTTCAAAAAATCGCTGCAATGTACTCTGGAACCCATTCCCTTAACTGCCTGCGAAATAGCCCTCTTCAAACTCCAACTTCACCCGAATTTCACCTTCACGGGTCTCCTGATCTACCGTCCACCTGGCCCTATACAACCATGGGCCTCCCAACTAGTCGATTGGACTGCTTCTGTACGGGTGAATTTTAACAACGTATCCATCTTAGGCGACCTGAACGTTCATTTCGAAGATCCAACAAATAAACCAGGAAAAAATCTCATTCATGACCTAGTCGCCATGAACCTCACTTTACGGAACTCGGGCTCCACACATAAAGGGGGTCACCTCCTTGACCCCATCTTCTCCAGCTTTCCCCTGCTAAATTGTCAGTCCGCCCTGCCCCTTGACTGGTCAGACCACTTTTTAATAAAATTCAGCATAGTCGATCAAACGACTTCTAACCTTCCGAGCGTGACAAGCAAGCTCCCACAAGAATCTGGAAAAAACTGGACATAAACCATTTCGTGTCCGTCCTTACTGCTGCCCCTCTGGATGAATTATTTGTCATCGAAGACATAGAGTCCGTAGCCACCAAAATTAATAAATGGCTCTTGGACGCCCTAGATATTTGCTTACCTCTGGCTCACAAAAAATCTACCCCTCACAACTCCCCAGCTCTATGGTATAATGAGCAACTAAAAACTGCTAAATCCAAATGCAAACTCTTAGACCACCTCTGGAGGAAAGATTACTCCCCGGAAGCTAACATGAGCTACAGAAACGAACTCAAGCTCTATCACAGAGCCTGTAACACGGCAAGAGCCAACTATGTCGCCAAATCCATCCATGGAGCTGCAAATAAGTCTAAAACTCTTTTTAACCTCGTAAAAGAGCTAGCAGGCTCAAATACAGCAGCCAAACCTCTCCCTCTAAACAGTTTCCAATGTGAAGAACTGGCGAAATATTTCACAACGCAGATTGAGACAATTCACCTAGATATATTGAAACAACGCTCAGTTCAAGCTAAGAGTGTGCATGACCCTAGCCCAAACATAGAGGACATCTCCTTTCAACCACATCTGTCCTATGAGCCCCTAACATCGTGGCCCAGGATTGATGTCCAGGGTTTGCGTGACATCCTTGGGAAAGTTAAATCTGGCTCACCCGCCGACCCCCTCCCGATCTCAATACTCAGACTTCTGGACACTCCACTACTTGCCGTGATTTGTCAAACTCTGAACTTATCCCTCTCCACTGCGAAAGTCCCTGCACTCTGGAAACATGCCATGGTTTCACCTCTTCTTAAGAAACCATCGGCTGATCCGAAAATCTTGGCAAACTTCCGTCCAATATCCCTCCTGCCCGTGTTCTTCAAGATCTTGGAGAAACATGTCCACGAACACCTTGCAAGGTTTGCAGAGGATAATGACATCCTGCACCCTTCCCAGTCGGGTTTTTGTCCCAGTTTCTCGACAGAGACAACACTACTCGGAGTGATCAAAAACCTCCGTCTTCTGGTTGATAAAGGTGACTCTGCTGCGCTGATTCTACTTGACCTCAGCGCAGCGTTCGACACCATTTCCCACAACATACTGCTTGAGTCACTTCTCAACTTGGGCATCAAAGGAAATGCACTTGACTGGATTGCATTTTTCCTGTCATTGAGGACTTTTCAAATCTCCTCTAGCACCGCGGCATCAAACATCCATCTCTCCTCTTATGGAGTGCCACAAGGATCGGTGCTAAGCCCTCTGCTTTTTAACCTCTACGTAACCCCGCTCACCCAGATCGCTGAAGCAGCTGGTCTTAATATGTTTACATATGCCGACGACTCGCAAATTGTTTTTTCCCTCTCAAACAGTGTCCATGACTCCCCATCCCTCCTGCAGGTGGGCCTCAGGAATATCGCCACCTGGATGAGCACCAATATGCTAAAACTTAATGGCAGTAAGACAGAGGTCCTAATAGTGGGTCCAGACCAAAATCTCTGGAATCCTAGACATTGGCCATCAGAAATGGGCCCTCTACCTATCCCGTCGCAACAAGTCCGTAATCTTGGTATTACCATCGACAATGGCCTAACTATGGAGCCCCAAGTCAACAATCTCACTGCCACCTGCTTTACAATTCTGAGATGGCTCAGAAAAATCATTTGGATGCTCCCGGACGACACACAAAAGACTGTAGTCAACGCACTCATCACCTCCCGGTTAGACTATGGTAATGTCCTATATCTAGGGGCACCACAAGCAGTCCTGCGTCGTCTTCAACTGGTGCAAAATGCTGCAGCCAGAATGCTATGCAAATGTCATAGGAGGGAACGTATGTCCAGTCATCTAAAGGCGCTCCATTGGTTGAGAATCGATAACAGGATCAAATTTAAAACTCTTAGCCTCATGCACAGAGTAAAATGGGGAAACGCTCCCAGATACCTCCAAACCCTTGTGCAAACCTACACGCCGGCTAGATGCCTGAGATCCTCTACTCAAGGCCTTTTCTGCGTCCCAAAAATACGCCGAGTGAGGATGGGAGGAAGATCCTTCTCCCTCCTAGGCCCCAAGCTATGGAATTCCCTCCCGCAACCCCATCGTCTGGAAACTCGATACACTCAGTTCCGCAAAGCCACTAAAACCTGGCTTTTCAACCAATAATCAGCCCATGTCTACTTCCCGAGTCTTTCTTTCTCCCCTCTTGATTCAGTATCTTTTTAGCGCCGGGAAACCCTTTTTGGGTAGCTGTCGCGCTCAATAAGCCCAATAAATAAATAAATAAATAAATATGTCACATTAAATGGGTAGCCCACTATAGGGGTCTTGATTTGATTATTCACTTTTTCCGTGAGAGATAGTAGCAGAACCATTGTTCGCTTACTGAGAAAATTGTGTGGCAGCATATCCAGCAACCTATAAATATTTTGTCTAATGATGACAGAGGTATCCAGAAACACATTGCGTCTAGAGATATGTTATACAGATACGGCATTAGCTGATTAATGCTTTGAACTTTTGTACTGAGCGAATAACATTGTACTAGACCAACCAAGATGCAAAGAGGTAATGGCGCTGAGATGTGTCAGCAGTGTGCTCCTACCCCCTTTCACCATCAATACTTCTATAATGAAATGCATAACTGCCTCAGTGAATGTATGAGTGGGTGCATCAGTGTCACAATGGGTCTGTGATTGGTTGAGTAAGTCTCTCACTCAATCTGTGAGAAGGTGCATTAGTGCCTTTGTGCATTTTTTGGTTATTATATGATGCTTGACTGGATCAGTGAGTGGATACATGAGTGTCCGAGTGGGTGGCTGAGTGGGTGAACAAGTAAGTGGGTGCATGAGTGGCTGAGTGGATCTGTGAGTGAGTGCATGAGCCTCTCTGTGGGTCTATGACTGGTAGTGTGAGTGTCTGAGTTGTTCTGTCAGTGGGTGCGTGGGTTTCTGAGAGGGACTGTGATTGGGTACATGAGTCTCTGAGTGTACAACTGCAACTGACTGGGTGCATAAGTCTCTGAGTGGGTCTATGAGTGGCTAGCAAGTGACTGTATGGGCGTGTGAGTATCTGAATGGATCTGTGAGTGGGTATATGAGTGTCTTAATAGGTCTGTCAGTAAGAGCATAAGTCTCTGAGAGGGTGAGTAAATGGGTACATGCATGAGTGTCTGAGTGGGTATATGACTGGTAGGGTGAGTGTCTGGGTGGGTCTGTGAGTGGATTCATGAGCCTTGATTAAGTGAGTGAGTGGGTGCACGTATATCTGACTGAGTTTGTGATAGGGTGTGTGAGTTTCTGAGTGTATGAGTGACTGACTGAGTCCATAAGTCTCTGAGAGTGTTTGTAACTCTGTGTGGGAGTGACTGTATGGGTGTGTGAGTGGGTGTATGAGTGTCTGAGTGGATTTGTAAGTGGGTGCATGAGTGTCTCAGTGGGTGTGTGAGAACATGCGTGAATGTGTGAGTGGGTCTGTAAGTGGGTGAGTGAGTCTCTGAGTGGGTCTGTTCATGGGTATGTGATGCTCTGAGTGAGTCTGTAAGTTGGTGCATGAGTGTCTGAGTGGGTCTGTGAGTGGGTCTGTGAGTGGGTACATGAGTTCCCAGGTGGGTCTGTGAGTAGGTACAAGAATCTCTAAGTAGGTATGAGACTATACACATCAGTCTATGACTGAGTCTCTATGGAGGTACATGAGTCACTGAGTGGATCTTTACATTGGTGTGTCACTCCCTGAGCGAGTCAGTAAGTGGGTGCATACGTATCTGAATGGGTATGTGGGTGAGTGCATGCGTATCTGAGTGGGTATGTGTCTGGATGTATAAGTGTTTGAGTGGGTATATGAATGGGTGTGTAAGTGTCTGAGTGAGTTTTTGAGTGCATACATGAGTGTGTGAAAATGACTGGCAATAGTGTACAAATCTATATCTATATTTTGTATATTTTTACCAATATTCGCAATTACATCGCAATAGTGGCAACATCCCCTGACGGTATATAGGGCTACGCTGGCAATCGCAGCATCGTCGAGAATATCTTGTGCAATTAAAAAAATCAATTCTGGGCAGATACCTTGTGTCACTAACATCCCCATTTCTCAAACAAGGCATCAGAGTATCTCCACCCTGACCCCTTACGATAGCTTGTACAAATTTTCAGCCCCGGCGAACCATTCCCGAATGATAAAATGGCTGCTGCAACTTTCTGATCAGGTTGTGTCCAGCCAATCACAGTATTCCTGATGACGCATGCATCCACAATTAATCACAAAACCACAGTCAAATATCCGCACCCTGACATATATTTATATTTTTGGATTAAATTTCCCCCAAACTACTGGATTGCTGGACAGATTTGCACCAAATATCAATAGCAGAATCTGCGTAACAACATCTATTTTCTGCCAAATTTGTTGCAAAAAACTACATAAGCCTGGGGCGGTCCCTGGGACAGCAGGGGAGGCTGCATGGGCCTCCCCCACAATCATTGTAAAAGAAGTCCCAGGGAAGTGGTGGTTCCCGGGACAATATTCAGCCCCAAGAAGTGGGGCCCATGCGTAACGCCTCCATTTAAAAAAAAAATCCCCATTGGATCTGGCCCACCTGGGGACCGATAATGAACAATGCGTGGGAGTCCGCTCTTAGGTTAAAAAAAAATATGATCAATTTGCAAATTCGTTGAGACCTTGCGGTGATAATTTTTAAAGAATGCTTTTTTGGTGGGGTGGGGTCCAGGCGGACTCCAAGACCATGGCTTGGGGGTCAGTGTATTCCTACCCTGCGCCCTTTTCTATATTTTCACTTGTTCCTTTTAGGACTCCGTGAAGTTCAGTCCCAATATGACTGACAGCATTTCCTGGTTGAAGTGTTGATAGCCAATCATAGCTGTGCATTTCCCTGCACAATATTATCTTTTTTCATGAAAGTTTCGCGGGCAGAGATATCACTAACTTTTTCTTCTTAAATTTTTCAAAAACTACTGAACAGATTTGTACCAAATAACACAAAGCAAAATCTACTTTTCTGCCAAATTTGGTGTAATCCATCCAGTGGTTCCAGGTGTTGGTTCGACTACGCATTCTACGAGAATTAAAATGGGAAAACACCCTTTTTGTTAGCCCCCTTTTTCTCAATCCCACTTCACGGATCACCCCAAAACTTCCAATGCACAACAAAACTTACAATGACACTTTTTTTGCAAACTTTTGTGAAAATTTGTTAACCAGGGCGAAAGATATAGGCAAGTCAAAAATGCTGTTCCTATGGAATCTAAGTCCTCACTATAACTACCTACTTGTTAGTCAGCCAAAAATATTTATTTCAGCCGCTAGGGCCATAAAAGTACATATAATAAAAACAATAAGTTTTATACAAATTATAGCAGCATCCTTTGAGATATCTATAATTAGATAGCACTTTTTTGGGGAAATGTGCATTCCTATCTGAGATCTTAAATTGGCAAAGACAACTCTTCTAGACGTCCCCGGACAAAAGGTTGTGCAATATACATGCAATATATACCCTCTACATAAGCTGCGAGGTAAAGGACAATAAAATGCATCTGCATAAACAGGAAGCTAATTTTAGGCAAAAGATCAATTCCATTCAGATATGATATCTTAAGGAGACATGTAGATAATACATTGTATAGCAAAATATCCAAATGTAAACTAAAAAGAGCAATTTCATTTAGAAAAACAGTAAGAATATAAATATAAAATATAGGAGTAAAAAATGTTGTAATTTAAAACTCATATATAGACTAATTGTTTGCAAAGTAGTAGTATACCAGGGGGGGCAATGGTTAAATTCATTCCATTTAAAAAAGAGAGTACATATCCAAAAGGGCGTAATAGAGAATGTTGGACTGGAATTAACCTATGACCTTTTCTTTAGGATGGCGCTATGAGTGCACCACATAGAATACAAAAAGCGCGAGATGGAAAATACAGTGGGCATATTTTTGTCATACTTGAGTAGCCTAAAGACCTCGGAGCAGTGTCTAGACCCCAAGTTCCTGCACAACTGTAACAGCTAGCAAGATCTTGACCGCCTGTAAGCAGGGCAGAAAAAAGTACATGCATTTCAGTTTCCTCTACATTCTCGCACGCTGAACAAACCAGACTGCAGGCACCCGACCACTTGTTGGTAAAAGATCGCAGCGGGAGCACCCCATGTCTGAATTGGAGGAATAGCTTCTTCACAAGAAGCGGATGGATATCATCTAGTGCAGGTTCTAGTCTATATCGCGCTTTTACTTTCACAAACCTAAGAGTTAAACGCCCAGGCGTATTCCCACTCCAAACTGGGTCAATGTATATTCTCTATGGGTCTCAAGGAATACCTTTCTGGGTGTCACAAGGCTAGTTTATTCAGCAGAGCTCCACAAATTTGCCCTCCCCAGGGCCTGGCAGGTTTTCCTAATAGGTGCCAACCATGGACGTTTTCCCACGCCTTTGAGGCTCATAACTTCTCTCAACTCATCCCTGTGTGGGGCTAGTTTGGTAGTATGTCTCCAAAATAGAAAGAGTCTTAAAAATACTTCATCTACAATAGAACTAATCCTGAGGTCCATTCTAAGGGGTATTAAAATGTAAATGTAAATGTACAGGAATTTATATAGCGCAAATCACAGAGCGGTTTCTAAGCGCTTGCTTAGGGAACCCGTCCTGGTATTCCCCTGTGAGATAACCACGGCAGGGTATCCGCAAGGTGAAAGCCAGGCATCCCGCCACGAGGGGCCGTTGTGGAGATTAAGCAAGCTATTGCCCAGAGTCGCAGAGTGTGAACCTGTGAATCGAGTAGGCACCGGAGCGAGAATTGTCAAGTCCATGGACATTTTAGGACTCCAGACCCCGCCGGGAATTGAACCCTGGTCCCGGGCTGACCTCTGCTTCCAGGTCTGCCTCCTCTAACCTGTGAGCCACACTTCTCCACTAGAGGAACTAGAGGGGAGACCCAAGAGTTGCCTAGCAAAGTAGTTCTTTGTAGCCACTAAGGGGGTAGTTGGATAATGACCCCATAATTCTGCTCCATAAAATGTAGCGTCCCTTGCCTGTACCTTGTAGAGTTCAGACGCAGAGTTATCACTTTGTGTGTGCAGCACGTATATGCCTTTGAGATACCCCCTGTGGACTGGGCCAGCTTTAGGCTAGCTTTCTTTATTTTTGCCCCCCATTCCATTTTCTCAGTTAGTGTGATCCCCAAGTACTCCAAATAGACACCCTCTCTAGGGCCCTTCCATCTAAACAGGGGTTTGGACGAGTGCTGTTATTCACATTAAAGACCTTATATTTAACTTTTTGAAGGTTGGTCTCCAGACCCCTCTTTCTACAAAAGACACTAAATGCATCAAGAGCCCTTTGCATGCCCATAGGAGATTTTGAGAGCAAGAGGGTGACGTCTGCGAACATCAAGGCAGGTATTTTGCGGTTTGCTACCCTAGGGGCATCAATATCTTTTCCAGCCAACAATGACACTATTAAGCCATTAATAAAAAGGAAAAAGAGAGTCGGCACCAAGAAGCAGCCCTGGCGTACACCTTTCTCTACTGGGAAGGGAGCTGAGAGTTCTCCGTTTTTGCCATACCTTATTTGGGCAAAATTACCTTGATGTAGGCATTTCATCTGATGGCAAAGGTACTCTGGAGCTCCCATATCCCATAATTTTCCCCACAATGTATCCCTTGGGACTAGATCGAATGCAGATTTAAGGTCCACGAATATAAGGTAGAGGCTGCCACCCTCTATGGTCACAGGTTTCCAATGTAGGAGCTGTAATCTAAAAGTTTGATCAGTAGTGGAGATATTTAGCCATAAACCCAGCTTTGAGGGGTGTGAGTACATTATACACTTCTATCCAGGACTGAAGTCGCCCCAAAAGTGCACTTGCAAATATTTTCTGGCTTACGGCTAGGAGACTGATGGGCGATAATTGACAGGATTAAATGGTGAACCCCTTTTTAAATATTGGAATAATTCATGCCCCAGCCCAAGTGGTGGGAATCTCCATAGTCTGAAGGATTGCATTAAACAGGGACCACAAATAAGGGGCCCAGTCAGAAGGCTCGGAGTGGAAAATTGTCTCCAGGCATCTTTTCCAATCCTGCCACCTTAGCTGGTAATACCTTGCCCAGTGCTTCTGTGATCTCCTATAGGGTTAACGGGCATGTGTCTCGGTGGGTTGGCTCTAGGTAGAGGGGGGTCATTGCCACCAGCCCAACTTCCTCCTCTGCCATTGAATATAAGATTTAAAATGTGATCTCCAGACTTCCTCCCCTATATTTGATTATATGGCCTATTTACCTTCAGGGGATCCTGTATTAATCAGGTTCCCGAATGCCCTCATATAATGGTTATCCAACGCGGTTCTGATTGTATCCCATTTTTTGCATTCTCAGCTACTTTCTGCCTTACCAATGGCAATTTTGTAAGTTGCCCTAGCTTCCTTGATTTGTGACCTGTCATTTCTTTTAATGCAACTAAAAGGGCTTACTTGGCAGCCCTACAGTGTTCATTGTACCATGGATGTAGTTGTTTTCTGGTCTGCCTTGTCCATTTGCTAGTATAGAAAAAAGATGCCAAGATGAAAAGCAAGTCTTGATGATTGTTAGACAATTTAATTTGGGAAGTTGGACTACCATTAGTTGCAAAAAAATGGTACACAACTCCAAGCAAAGGAATCATTTGTTGGTATAAGGAAGACAGCTTATCCTGTGATTTGGAGAATTCCCCCCAGCGGACTCTCCTCCCTCCATTTGCCAATATTAGACTAGAGTCAAGTTGTGATGGTATATTAAGAATACCACCAACATGCAGTGCAGTTACATCTAACACAAGAGCGTTTTGGTCGCTCTCGTGGGGAGGGGTGATCTTAAAGTCGAGCACCCTATACCACGATTTAATGTCATCCAAGATGTAATCTACAATCAATGCCTGCCCTGGTCTATTAAAGGTGAGCTTCCTGGGGCTATCAGATGCTAAATGGCCATTACATGGCCTTAATGGGAAACTCAATGCAAGTGCATGCATCTGTAAGGCCAGCAGAGTCTAAGCCCAAATGGGCGAAATGTTGAGCTCTGATATAGCCCAGAGTGAATCCTCCTCTCTTGAGATACTTGTGGCCAGGCCGGTCAGAGGTTCGAACTGACAATTAAAATCCCTATCTATAATTACCCAAAAGTTATACTGCATTGTTAAAAGAAGGTGGTCAATCGGTCAAGGATGGGGGAAACTTGGCCATAACAGACCGGCAGTGAGTAGACATTGATCAGAGCAGTTTGAATTTTTGTAGTAAAAGACAGAAAGATACAAAGAAGTCTCATGATGAAGTCTCTATCTGTTTAACCTCATAGCCAAGGTGCACGCCAACCCAAATGCATAGTCCCCCAAATGGTCTTCCCCTACCCCCCTGGGTGGCTAGAATACTGTATGAAGCATAGCCCAATCTATGTGTGTCCTCCCTTGCCCAGGTTTCCTGGAACATGCATAACTTGTGTTGCTGTATAAAAAGCCCCCAATCTGGAATATCTAGTTTGGAGGTGAGTCCTGCTATGTTCCAGGATAATACTCGGAGGCCTGGTGGGCCCACTTCATTGGCTATAGTGGTTGAAAGAGAGGAACAAGCCCTTAGATAGACATGTTGTGGTTCCTTGGTCCCCACCCTCCCCGTCAGACTTTGATCGTTACCCAAATTACAATTGCTAACGGAAGCAGGAGAGGACTTTGCCATTGATGGGAAGATGGTCTTAATTGCCTGTGAATTCTGTCTGGATAGATGGGGCGATAGGTAGTCTCTCCTGATTTTTACAATTTACATCTCTCACTCTTCCCACAAAACTATTTCCTGATCTCCTTTCTGCTTCCTACAGCCTTCCTCGGTACAAGCTCATCCAGGTGTAGTGAACACACTCTAGTCTCCAATTGGTGACTGCAGCTTAGATATAGGGGTTCGGTACGCGTTAGTCAATCAATTGAATCTAGTGGGCTGTATCTATTTGAAATGGGGAGGTTGTAAAAACGTGGTCTAGGGAGATCCTGATTCATTCTAACAGATGGCCCATTCTGTTTTCTCATGGCCCAATCATTACCTGCTCTTCTCGTGTTGTGCGGCATAGTCCCAGGGGAAAAATGATCCCAAGAGGAGGGAAGCTATACCCCCATTCTCCCTCTGGTAGCCACAATCTAAAAGGGTTTGCACAACCTGTGTATTGCTAAAATGTATCACTATACAATCCCCGGGACATCTTTTGGTCTACATCTCACCCAGCCCATCCTGCGCATGAATATGATTTAATTTGCATCTTTGTAGGAAAATTGCCTGTGGTTGGCAACCAAAACATACATTTGTTTTTAAGCTCAGAATGAGATTCCCTACACCCCCCCCCATTCAGCTCTGGTACTCCTGTTAACAAAATAACATAGTGAGTTGAGGCCGGGGGAGATCAATACATGGCAGGGCAGTCCCTATTTTTGTAAGTTCTTCACGGGGTACTGTCCTTGTTCTATCCCCATTGGTCGAACCTTGTTGCTGGATATCTGGTACTTGTGGTCTTACCAGTGGTGGCCTAGCGGTGATTTCTGTTACTGGCCCTTGGGAAGGCGCCTGGTGATGGGTACTTGGGTCTGATCTCTGAGGCAGTGAGATTCTCGAGCATTGGTCTACAGCCTCCTGATTGATTAAATTAGGCCTAGTAGAGATAGTCAAGGTATTAAGAACTGGGGATACTGGCTTAGTAGAGCGAGAGGCTAGTTGTAAAACTAACGTTTTTGTTGACTCGACCCCCTTGAGAAATGACTCTGCCTTGCCCACCCAATGGTCAACTAATGTTGTTAGTTTGTCAATCAGGTCCACTAACAATATTGAGTTCATCCCTTACAATGGCCCTAAATTGTGCTTGAAGGTCCATCAACAGTTTGGTCACCCAGGGTGGTTGCTCAAGGTTCACCTGCAGTATATCCCAAGATCCAGTTACCCCCAATGTCACTGTTCATTGCTTTGTTCCCAGTTTGTTTTTTCCTGCTTAGGACCCAAGTTTGTAACGAGTTTGTGTGTTCCCTTTTTTTTGCCGGCACTCTCCAGTAGCATCTCCGCAGTGTGTGTTACCTCTGCTCATGTATTTTGGAGTTCTGATGGTGAATCCAGAGTTAGGGTTAAGGGCGAGGAGGAACTGTCAGAATCAAGAGTGGAGGCACATGGGGCTATATACAGAGTTAGTGAAAGAAGCCTTTCCATCCGCTCAATTTCCAGAGCAACAGCTCCAATTGCCCTTTGTAGCATTTTATCAATTGAAGTTGGTTTTGAGGGAGGTGCAGATTGCAGGGCGGCAGGATTTCTCACTGCGCATGTGTGTTTGCCCATGACTGCTGGTGGCAGTGACTTGAAATTATTAGGAAGATTTTGCCCAAAATATTTGCTTCCCAGTAGTTCGTATTAAGATGTTTGCCCAGGAGTTAGAATTTTTTTTAGGACTATAGCAGGCTGGAAGAATAGTGGTCACAGAAAGGAGAATACTCCCTAAAGCTTCTAAGGGTGGTAAACACACTTCTATTGAAAATAGCACTAACCTTATGTGAGCTGTCCGATAGAGATAATAGCCCTGGTGAATCGGCTATCGGAACCAAGACGGGTGGCCCAGCCCAGTCTCTTCCAGGCTCTGACGGGCGCAGACGGGCCTGCCCAGGCACGACCCTTGTGCATCACGCGCAGAGGGAGCCTGTGATGAACATTATTTTGCCTCTGGGCGCTGCGGCTGAAGCATGTGCTGCGGGGCTGTCTGGGGCTTAAAGTCCTGGTGCCCCATCCCGATCATGACAAGGAAGGCAAGTGGTGGCAGTAAGACGGGATTCCCGCGCTGCGGGAGCCCGCGATGATCTTTAATGCACCTCCAGGAGCTGTAGGTGACGTGTGTGCTGTGGGGCTGTCTGGGGCTTGAAGTCCTGATGCCCCGTCCCTATCACGGCAAGGAGGGCAAGTGGCGGCAGTAAGACGGGCTTCTTGCGCTACGGGAGCCCACAATGATCTTTAACACGCCTCTGGGAGCTGCAGGTGTTGTGTGTGCTGCGGGACAGTCTGGGGCTTGAAGTCCTGGTGCCTCGTCCCGATCATGGCAAGGAAGGCAAGTGGAGGCAGTAAGACAGGCTTCCCGCACTGTGGGAGCCCGCGATGATCTTTTACGCGCCTCCAGGCGCTGCAGGTGACGTGTGCTGCGGGCTGTCTGGGGCTTGAAGTCCTGGTGCCCAGTCCCGATCATGCCAAGGAAGGCAAGTGGCGGCAGTTAGATGGGCTTCCCTACCTACTTGTGACCACAGTGTATGTATATATATATATATATATATATATATATATTCACTGAAAAAACCATAGGTTATAGACCATATATAGTTAGGAATTAGCATTTACAAAACCTTGAAAATTCACTGAAAAAACCATAGGTTATACACCATATATAGTTAGGAATTAGCATTTAAAAAACCCTATTTTACTCACACAAAACCATTGAAATTCCATATATAGTTAGTTGTACTAACTATATATCGCGCACCCGCAATCCACTGCTGATCATGTCACATATTACATCATTCATGACATGGTCAGTGACATCACTGATGACATCACTGATGACATCTCAAATGACATCACTGATGACATCACTGATGACAACATCCAGTGACTGTATGTTTCTGAAAAGTTAAAATATGTTTTACATATTGAAGAATGAGTGGATGTAGAAGTGTCTGAACAAAGGATTTAGTAGGTGCATGACTGACTGTATGAGTGAGTGATTAAATGTGTCTCACTGAGTGCATGGGTTAGTGACTAAACTGTCTTAATTTGTGCATCATTATGTCTGTTGTTCTGTAAACTGCTGCATGTGTTGATCAGTAGCTATATGATTAACTATATGGGTTATTGATTGGTTGCCCAAGTATTTGTATGGGAGACTGAGAGTGTGTATGGGTGGCTGGGAGGTGTATGACTCTCTGCATAGATGTATGGGTTCAAAAGTGCATGTGGAAACAGCTGTATGGGTGGTTGACTGTGTGCATGACTGTATTGGTGAGTGAATAGATATCTCAGTGCTACATGTCAAAGTAAGTACATATGTAAAATACAGTACATGTGAGAGTTGACATATATAAATAACTGTGCATAAGAGCCAGTGAATGTGTGAGTGGCTGTATGGATCATTGTGAACTTGTATCCAGGATTGTATAAGTGAGTAAATATGTTTTAGTATATGTTTGAATAAGTAAGGTGTGTTTAACTGTATAGTTAAGGAAATGGAGGTGTGATTGATTGTTTGCATGACTGACTAGGTGTGTGTGTAACTTCATGGATGAGTGACAATCTGCGAGTCTGTGTTTACACTGAGTGTATCTAAGGTTATATTAGAGTCTGAAGAGGTTCATCGTATTATCACATGAATGATGTCATCAGTGATGTGATCAGTAATGTCAAATGAGATGTCATCAGTGATGTCATTTGAGATGTCATTTGAGATGTTATCAGTGATGTCATCAGTGATGTCATTAGTGATGTCATCAATGATGTCATTTGAGATGTCATCAGTGATGTCATCAGTGATGTCATTTGAGATGTCATCAGTGATGTTATTTGAGATGTCATCAGTGATGTCATCGGTGATGTCATCAGTGATGTCATTTGAGATGTCATCAGTGATGTCATCAGTGATGTCATTTGAGATGTCATCAGTGATGTCATCAGTGATGTCACTGACCATGTCATGAATGATGTAATATGTGACATGATCAGCAGTGGATTGCGGGTGCGCGATATATAGTTAGTACAACTAACTATATATGGAATTTCAATGGTTTTGTGTGAGTAAAATAAGGTTTTTTAAATGCTAATTCCTAACTATATATGGTGTATAACCTATGGTTTTTTCAGTGAATTTCATTGGTTTTTTAAAAGCTAATATCTATAGCTGTAAAATGTATTCTTCTTTAAATCCCAAAATATATTTTATATGTTTATTAATAATTTTTTTTAAATATTTTTTTTGTTTCGCTCCCGGTCCGCGAACCGGGAAGCTTCCCGTTAGCTCAATTTAAAGCCGCGACCCGGTCCGCGAACCGGTAAGAAATCAACATAGTGACGGTATCACGTTGCCGCGTAATGCGTCTTATGACGTACTGCGTTAGCGCACCCGGAAGTGCCCCGGGGCGCGGACCGAGGCGCGAAACGCAGCTCCCCGGAAGCGATCCGCGGCGCGTCGCGAAAACGCGACGTATCGCGTTGCCGCGTAATGCGTCTTGTGACGTACCGCGTTAGCGCACCCGGAAGTGCACCGGGGCGCGGACCGAGGCGCGAAGCGCAGCGACCCGGAAGCTATCCGGGGCGCGGACCGGAGCGCGTAACGTAAGCATAACAGGTCATGTGACTTGTTAATAACACTTTTCATTGGTTCATTTCACTTTTGGTTTCATAATGATGTAAGGCTAGGTCAGGTGACCTAAAAATAACACTTTTCATTGGTTGAGAAGTATTGTTTTTCCCAAATGATGAAAACCCCTCCTTCTTTCCTCACTCTGACTTTCATCATTGTGAGAGGAAGACCTTTACTACTATATGAGAAATGGCTTCATTGGTAGCTTCAGCTGGTGGACCCCCACCACCACCTCCACCTCCTCATGGGAAGAGAGGACCACCTCCCCAGGTCATTACCAACACTGAGGAGGAAGATGAAGAAATGGATGAGGAGGGAAAAGAACCACAGTTCTTAGAAGAGGTGCCCCGGGTTTCCAGAAAGAAAGCCAGTTTCATCTGGCAGTTTTATTCGATCCCTCGTGGCCAAAAAAAAGTCAATGCGAGGTATGTCACCTGCCGCATATGCAAAGAACAATTATCAAGAGGGACGGACAAGAAATATAGTTACGGAAATCACACAATGCACAGGCACATGACAAGGAAGCATCCACTAAATTACAGCCGGGCGGAAATAAGGGATATGCAGGACAATCCAAGACCAACTCCTGTGGCCAGACCAAGATTACCAATTGCGTTAACACCAGAAGAGGCACGGGAAACTGTGCCAAATATACAAGAGAATTTTGGCCACATGATACACTCTTGTATGCACTGTCGTGCGTTGTTAGCGTGTGGCAACATGAGCATCAATGCTATAAACCTGGCGTATGAACACCATGATTGCCCTAACCGCCCCCAGTAATTTTTTTTTTGCTCCTGTTGAGCCCTTTTCAACGCCTGTTTTTTGTTGTTCCTCCCCCCCAAAAAAAACCAAAAAAAATATAAAATCGTTCAAAAAATACAAAAAAAACAAAAAATGTTCAAAAAATTAAAAAAAAATATAAAACAACAAAAATATTTAAAAAAAAGTTCTTTTCAGAACTACCTTCCCTTTCAAAAAAAATTGCTAGAATGTTTAGCACTCTGGCAAGCTCTATTTCTTTTGGTTCGCTCCCGGGTTAGCTTCCCGGTACGCGGACCGGGAGCTAACCCCAAATTTTTTTTTTTTTTAAAAAGAGTAAGTATAAGGAAAGTAAACAGAGAGTGATGTTAAAAGAAAGACAGCTATAGGGAGTAAAGAAGAGATACTGTTTAATAGATCTATTTACCGAAGAAAAGACGGAAGAGGGTATAATTGTGAAAAACAAAATAGATAACGAAGTGAAAGAAAAAAAAAGAGAGTATAACATTAACAAAGAAGAGTTTCTTGGAGAATGTGAGTGAATGTTCAAAATAAGATTAAAACATGAGGAATAACAGAGAGAAAAAATAGAAAACAGAAAACAAAAAATAACAGAAAAAGATTAATTGAAACAGCAAAGAAATGTAAGTAACATAGAGCCATATCATCAACATAGGCAATAAAAGTTTTGCAGCTTTTATTGGCAGAAATGTGTCGCTAAAGCTGCTTTTAGCGACAGAAAACTGCCGCTAAAACCACTTTTGCACCAGTTTTCTGTCAATAAAAAGAGCAATAATTTTATTGGCTGTATTCATAATATGCCCCTTAGTGTGCTTCAACTACACAGAGAAAGCATTATGAACAAGTAGTGATAGAGTGATCAGTCAAAGACACTAAGAGTAATAGAGACGGAGTGAGTGAACAAGAGTGAGGAACTATGAGAAGAGAGGGACTGAGAAAAAGAGTGGAAGGAGTTGAGTAAGTAGGTAATAGAGAAAGGAATGAGGGAAGTAGCAAAGGCAGGAAACTGAGGGTTAAAGAAATGAAGCAGTGGAACTAATAGTAGGTGAATGTGATAGAAATGTAACGAAAAGAGTACAAAGCATTTACCTTATAATTGTCGTTAAATTACTCACTTTTTGTTTTTATACTTTCAATCTGTGAAAGAGAGAACAAACATTTCAAAAATATTAAAACATGTATTTAAAAATTACAAAAGACAAGGGAAAAGATTGAAGGACAAACAGTTTTTCAACAACTTTGACACTTACAGAAGCTTCTGCTTCTCCAGGCCCCCTACACAGTCCTAAAGATATACATTTTAAACTAACAGTATCTTGATGCAGATGAAGTGAGGCCTATCTTAAAACACGGTGCATCTTTTGCATTGCTGTTGTCTCAGAAAAGTGTCGCAAGACACTAAAATTTTAAATAATTGCTTCAGGATGCCAATAAGATGTGTCCTATCCAGAGTTTTTTTGAGTTGAGGCCTACTCAGGGTTGCAGATGAAATTTCGAGTTGTTGAAGAGAACAGAGGACATAATACATGTGAAGGTCTACCAATGAAGTGAGTCATGTCCACTGCACTCTTGAACAAAGTCCAAACCTCCTATGTTTCCCTGGACAGACCTAAACTTGATCTGCACAATGTGATTCGTAATGATAGGAAACACAGGTGATGTAATTGAAATACGTGCAATTTATTTTGCTCATTTCACAATCACATCACTTGTGTTTCCTTTGCTTAGGTATCTCATTGTGCAGATGTAGTCTAGCATATGAAAGAATACGCAGAAGTGCAGCACTGCATGCAACAACTTTGACACTTACAGAAGCCTCACCTTCTCCATGCCTCCTACACAGTTCTACATATACATCATAAATGCAAACAGTACAGAATTAATTATACATGTTAAATGGTTTATTTTTGCTGTTCTCAGAATGTATCAAAATTCACTAAAAACAGTGACTTGAAGGTATTCATCATATAACAGCGGGGAAAAAAAAACACAATCAAAATGATTGTGTTTAAAAAACCCATACAACATAAGAAATCAGAATTCAGAACTCCTTAAAGTTAACTTACTTTCCATGACGTCAAAGGATGTCCTATGAACAGCTTACACTCTTTTGTGCTGTTATTACTTTCAGCCCGCCACTTTCTGAAAGAAAATCTCCATCGTTTTTAAAAACATGTTACATGCAATAAATGACTTCTTGCTCTCTACCACAAGTTTCCACAAGGCCAAATCTTGTCAGACCCATTTATAACTCTTGGATTTCTTGTAAGCCAATCCCGTCATTTGGCATTTCCGCAACTTTCAGAATTAAAATGTTGAAGATCATTTTCACAATCCTGGAATAGTAATATCTTCCCCTTCTTGCTCAGTCATGTTCTACATTTCCTATGACACTGATACTGCTTACTATGAAGCAGACTTACACTAACTCTATGACTACTACAATTATTTAATTCTCTACATCACTTTCAATCACAAAGCAATGTAAAACAGTAGACAGCGTTGCAGACTTACATTCCCTCTACTCTATGTTTTGATTGGCTGCTTCAATTAGCTTATAAAAAGAAATAGTTTTTTCTGAACTCATTCAAAGTGCATGTATTTCTCCATGACGTCCAGTGTTATGGCAAAAAGTTATGTCTCTGTACTACACTTATCCTCAAGGCCAAATAGTGTAGGAGCCATGAGAACTTCTTGAAATTCCTCAGAGCACATCCCGAGATTCTTTCCCTAAAATTTTGGTTTTAAAAACACCAGGTAAGAGTTTTTAAGGTCATATGGCAATTTTTTTTTGAAAATTAAAACAGAATCATTGCAGAATGACCAGCCATTTCTACACTTTAAATAAGCTGTATAATGTCCTGATGTTATTGAAGGGCCGTCATGATATATAATTGCTGCAGTTACAAAAGTCCTTTCTGATATTGACAACTGCGAAGCTACAAAATTTTTCATTAAAGTTGTCAATTTTGTTCCATCAGGCCTACATCGTTGGAACATTAAAATGACATACTGGCCATATGTTCGTATACATAATGTGGACATCATTTCAGATTTACATTGGCTACACTCCATGTTGTGATCAGCTGCTTTTACTAGCTTATTAAAGGAGACTGATTTACTGTCTGGCAAAGTTAAATATATAAATCTTTCTGAGTCTACACTAGTAGTACTTGATACCATACAGTTCTCGCAGTCATGCTGCCATTGATAAGAAAGCCCAAACAGCTGATCTACATCTACACCTTCAGCATGCAATACATCAAGCATATACATTAAAAACTCCTGACAATCTTGCTGAATATTTTGAGAGAATTGTGTTTGGCCTGAACATCTGTCTAACAGATTTCGAATTTCAGACACACTTTCTAGGTTTCTTCTATCAGTGCTACATTTCTCTAACACAGAATTTAACAAACTGCAAAATCTTTGATCAGAATTGACCACAATCTCTTCTTTTACATTTTCTAGAGAAAACAAAACATTAACCACTACATTAGCATAGCAGTTGACACCAGAACTGTTTTCAAATTGAAAACCAACAACATCTTCAACAGAATCCTTTTTGTTTCTGCTTGTAATTTTAGGTTCATCGACTTTTCGTCTTTTTGCTACAACCTCCCCAGTATTGGTCACATTTCTTCGTTTCCGGCCTACCACACGTTTCTCAAACAAAGGATACTGAGGCAAATGTGACGCATACTCTCTTCTTAACCTATTGTATTCCTTAACACAATCTAGATCCGCACAAATGTTTGTGACATCACACTCAATCAAGTACAATCCCGATAAAGTTCTAACTCGTGACAATGCCACGTATGCCATACCCTCCTTGAACACAGAACTGCCAATATTCACCAATGCACAGTCTACACTTAAACCTTGCGATTTATGGATTGTCACCGCATATGCCAAGCAAACAGGAAACTGCTTACGGCGAACATATAAGTCTTTTACAAGCAAAAATCTAGCAGAGCAACGACCAATTAGCTGTACTTCCTCAATGCCATAAAATTTAATTTTTAAAAATTCTATTCCATCTCTATTTCTGTATTTTACAAAATCAACAACATTACCCATTGATCCATTTACCAGACCTCTTTCAACATGTAAATTCCTTCTTAAAATTATACGGCAGTTCAAGCACACATTCAGAGTCTTTTCAAAACCTGCAGTTTTAGATATACTCTTCTCTAATGAATCCAATTTTGTTTTCAGATTCTCAGACAAAATAATTGTTGATCCCATATGCTCTACTCTGTCAATAGCTTCCAGTTTCACAATCTCTTGCTTTTCTAAATGCAACATTTTGTTGTTGAATTTGGCACATTCTGCAAGAGTTGGCATCAAACATATTCCAGATTTCTTATCAGTAATTTTCTGAAAAATATTCTCAGGCACAACATCTTGTTCTGGATATAAATTTGACAGTAATCGTGCATGTAAAGCTTCTTTCCCATGCTCGGTCACTTTTCCAATTCTAACATCTTGTAGAATAGTCTTGTAAACTTCATCCTTCGCCTGACGCATATTTTCATGCAGTTCAGCATAATTGAAGTTTAACCATATATTGACGTTGCCAATGCTGCCTAGGCACTTCCTGGTATCTTCATGCGTGAGCATTTTGAACACAGGTTGCCCTTTCACTGGTGTCAGCTGCAGAAGATCTCCGAAAACAATGATGTGTTTGCCACCAAATAACACATCATACTCTGTTTTGAGAACTTCTTGCATTCTCAAATGCACAAAGGCAAGCATGACATTGGAAACCATGCTTACTTCGTCAATAATAAGAAGTTTCATTTTCCTCAAGATTCTTGAAACTTCAAAGCAAGCATCTCCAGATAGCTTGTGATATTGTAATTTGTTGTCATGCTCCACTGGCAGCATCAGTAAACGATGTAAAGTAATCCCTTTAATGTTATGTGCTGCCAGTCCAGTTGGAGCGGTGACAACACAAGACAGCGATGACTCTGTCCTTTCCTGCAAATAGCATGAAATTGCTTTAATGAGGAAACTTTTTCCAGTTCCCGCTTCTCCACTCACGTACAGTCGGACAGGCTTCAACGACGTACATGAGCACTCTTTCTTGTCATGACTTAATCCATGATCAATTTGCATGGTAACTTCGTCATATATTTTCCTCTGCTCAACGTTGAGTTGTCTTTCCAACTCTTCTAAGTTAACCGCATCCTCCTGAGCATGTGCCATGGCTCTTTCCACTTCATTCATGGCAGTGGCAGCTTCATTTTCGATAACAGGTCCTCCTAGTGGATCCTGACTCAATGAAGCAGAACTCTGACTGTCCTGAGAACTGTCTCTGGCAATCTCGGCTGCAATCGTTGCTTCCTGCTCAATTTCCGCATTCAACATTTCTACATATTTGGGAAAAGCAGGACATTCTATGGTCTCCTTGGCGGCATTGAAAGAGTCTTCGTAACAGAGGAAATCTCCAAGCAGTTCCTCTTCTGCACGCCAAGGCTTGAAAAGTTGCAAAAGTGCTAAATAGAAAAACTCCTTTTTTTCAGGAGATTCGCCACTCAATTTTCGATGGTTTACCAAGTGGCATTTTCTTTGCTTGACCAGACATCCCTCACTTCCTATTACAGCATACACTCCTTTCTCAGTATCTTCTTTGATGTTCCTCTTGAATATGTAATTTTGAAGAACCTCATACAGACAAACATTGTCGAGGTGACTGCTTCTATTTGGATAATATGTATCCAACATGTTGGTCTTCAAAATGTCGGTACTGTTTGGCTCCTTTTCCGCCAAATACTCAATTTCCCGCACAGGTTTGAGAACTCGATTACGCGTTGCAGCAAGACCAAGACTCGCCCAAATGATACTCCTGGACTTGGCATAGAGACTTGCTGAAGACAACCGGTCAGAACATTCGTACGCTCCGATTTCTCGATGCGACAACATCTTCAGACTGAAACTGTACAACTTCTTGCTGAGGCTCTTTTCATGGGAAATGTCCTCCCACATATCCTTCAATTCTGTCTTCTCTTTTTTGGTGATGTAAGACGTCACATACCGAGCCACAGCCATACAGTTATCAGCCACAAACTGTATATCCATGTTAGCATTCCACATGGACAAAATCACCGGGTTGTAGTCGTTGATGTACTTGGACTCTTCGTTCCTCTTCAAATTGTATGTGTTTTTAGGTGATTTCTTCATGACATTATGTCGCAGCGAAGACATCAAACTGTTTACTCTTCCTTTAGAAATCACCGGTCGTGGAAAGCCGAAACGACATTTGGTGTAGAACTTGTCCTTGTTTCGGAATTTACGACGGCAGTACTTTCCACATCGATGGCTTTGGAAACGCAGAACTTTTTCTCTTAGGCTTTTCTTCTCCTTTGCGTTTGGAACAGCACACGTAGAATACTGTTGGATGAAACTCATCACTGAGTCTTCTGGATCCGTTCCAAATTTAGGTGCATCCTTGATCCACAGCAACATATGTATATGAGGAGCACCTCTTGCTTGGTACTCCTTTCTCCAGAAGAAATCCAACACCTCTCCAAGAGGTGGATTCTTCTTATTCATGATGAAAGACATCATAGCTTCAAATCTATGATTGAAGTACCTACATACATTGACTGGATCCAAAGAGCACAGTTCTCCGGGTGTCTTGAATTCGATGTTATCTACGTTAGCATTTGCCTCTCGTAGAAATTCAAGTAAGTCTTCCCAGCCATACTCGGCACAGCTCAGAGTGAGGAACCATGTGGGAGTACCTAAGTTCCTCAGCATACATTTTAAATCACCATGACGACGGTACCAGTACTCATTAGTACCACGCTGACACGCCATGAGATTAATCAGGTGAGAATCCAAAATACTGTCTTGGACATTGACTTTATCCATAAAGTCACTTGCCGAGATGTTTTGCATGTGTATACCACTTTTCAAGATGTGGTTCACTGCATATGACAGTCCAGACAGATCGCTTTCAAACAGGAGATGAAACAAATAGGGAATGCATTGTCGAAACCTAGCATCTCCTGCATACAATCGCAAAGTCCGGTATTCAGAAGCAGGAATTTGATGAGGTCGCTCATCATATCTTCCTCCCTGACCTGTTGGAAAAAGCTGTGGGAAACACCGAGCTTCCAAACTTTCCTCCCAAACACTAATGGGACTCCCTTTGGCTTGTTTAATTTGAAACAACTCAATAGCATTCCCCATGACTTCCTTGGAATGCAAAGGATGAACACTATAATGTTCATATATTTCTTCACTAGTAGAGGGTTCTACTTTCTCAATTTGATCAGCACACAAATCGCTATCCTCTTCCTCACTTACTTCCTCTTCTGCAACATATACATTCTTATAGTATTTATTATTTTTTTTCAAATACAATGTTGCCTTTTTAACTTTCCTAACATCTACTAAATCTTACCATATTTTCTTATTCTTTGTCGGAACCCCATTAACTAAGAGAACCAGAGGTTCCTCTTCCACTTTTTCTACTCCAATTGTGTTAATGTTTTTCTTCAAATCTAGAGGCAAATAAACAACTCTTCCCTTTAATCCTCTCTGTAAATCTGATGGAGGCAATTTCCCTGTCTTTGGCTCCATTCTTACAATAGCCTGAAAGGGATGGATACTTTGAATCAAAATAGATTCATAAGTATTTAAATCCTTCAATTCAGAAGGAATCTCAACCAATTCCAGATTATTATGAACTGCTCTAGCAGGCATCTGGTTTTGATTTAATTTGCAACAACAATAAGTACACACACGTTGATCAAATCCCAAATCAAAACAATTTTCTACCATCAAGTATGTTGCAAAATCCTTCCATTCACTATTATTTTCCCTTTCACTTTTTGCATATAAATCCACTAACTTAGTCTGATTCTTATAATAAGTGCGTCGACAACACACACAAGTGAAATTAGGCCTCTCACTTGATTTCACCTGAAACGTCGCAATTTCCCTCTGGAAATTATCTGTACTGGAAACCTGTACACTATCTTCCACATTACCCTCTTCTTCTGGGTCAATTTCAACATTCTCCTCTTTACTTCCAAAGTAACAAAACTCAATTTCTTCACATATGTTCTTCACATCTATTTCAGAACCATGCAAAAGAGCAGCGCATAATTGTTTAAGCATAATTGCTGGACTCTTAGCATAATACAACATTCTAACTAATTTCCTCACTTTATTATGATGCACTGCTAGCATCCTGAAATGATGAAAAACACTCTGGCATACTCTCCTGGAAAGACAAGCCAGTGAATGACCATGCAAACCTGTCACTTCTCTCACTCTGCAAGGATCTAATTCTTGCAACAACCTTATTTTCTGCTTCAAACTTTTCTTATTAAATGACCGTACAAAATCACAAAGCAAATTGATGGAATCCTGTCGCACACTGCAAATACTACTACACTTCCAGGTGTACACAGGACCCTTAGCACGTCTTCCTAAAACCTCATTACCTAACACCTCTTCTGTCTCTGTTGTCACAAGTTTTTCTTTTTCAACTGGACAACCATCTTTCACTTCATAAGCACGACCACTGGTGTCAACTGCATGCACCAAATCATTATCCTGGAAATAACTCTCCTCATTAAAAAATGCCTCACAGCTTGAACTATGCATCCATTCTCCAGAAAAAACTTCACAAAAATTACTACGATTAACTATTCTCTTCCATCTACTATTTCTTTTGAAATCATAAATTGCCTTGTTTAGCTTCCTAATTCTATTGATTATCAAAATAAATAACTTACGTTTAATTTCAAATGCCTGATCAATAACTTTCTCAACTTTTTTTTTTCTCTTATAAAAAACCAGTTTCTGTTGACCTTTCTTAATATTTTTTAACAAATTGCCAATTATCCTGTTGCGGAACATTCGTTTACGAATGTCCCTAAACTGTTGTTTCCTTCTACTATCATGCACAGACTTATCTCTTGCTCTAGCAGTAACATTTTTGATTGGCCTTTCCTTTCCATTTGATTTGCTTCTCTTTTTATGGACTGAAACATTTTCTGTAGTAATATTTTTTTTACTACACATATTTCTTATGAAATATTTTGTGCTCTTACCCGGTGCTTTCTTCGTGACTTGACAAATATTTTTGTTAGAGGACTGCTGCTTATTTTGTTTCACCTGCTGTCTTTGACATTTTGCAGCCTTTCTCTGTCTTTCTATTGTTGGCATGGTGAAATCTTGAAATGATCTGCAGTTGAATCTGTGGTAAAATATAATAAAAAATGTTATTAACCATTATTACCAAACAGTAAATCAATAACAATGATCAAAAACTTAACACACTACTTGACATTTTAAATAGAAGATTTTTTAGTCCTTGGCAAATTTACAATACAGAAATAGCAGAAAAGAAATGACATTTATATTTATGTTACCTGTGCTATTTTATATGTGAATCTGATCTAATTTTATGAGCATATTTTAATATTTTATTGAAGACACTACACATAACCTGTTTTTGAAGGTGTCTTTATTTTTAAATTAAACGGTTTACATTTTTACTTTTCATTAATTATACATTTTAAAAATAAATGTTTATATTTCCATAGGCTCAAGCAGGTCAGCTTCCCACCCTATGTCATATAATTCGGACAAATCTGCATCCTCATCACGCTCTTCTTCATCCTCAGGATTTAAATCATCCAATGGATCAACATCCACTGATGTTTCAATTACAAGTTCAATGATGAGGTCAAAATCAACTGATTGCAGATTGTCACTCATGTTGATGTTGTCTTTATCTTTAAAGAAAGATAACAACAATGAGATGTTGCAGAGTAAGAGACAAATCTCAGAGATTATAATAGTAAAATTGTTTAACAAGAGTAATATTTTGCAGCTATTATTTAGCCATGTCCAGCAATGCTGATCAGGTGAAGACTATGTCTAATTTTTCAGTGAACAGGACTCATCTCTTCTTAACCTTGGATAAGCCTCACCGACTCTGTGTGTCCTGCACATACTTAAATGTAAAGGGGCAGATTTATGTTAAATGGCACATCCCCAGGCATGCACCAGTTAACGTGCACCGCTGCTCTGCCACCCATGGTGTGCCGTATTTACAATCAGATAGGAGAAAGCTGCGTCAAAACCCTGCGCCTGCTTTAAGCAGGCATAGGTCTTGACGCAACATTGTGGAGATGGGGCACCCCTGAGCCTTGCTTGAGCTGCATCGCACTTGCGATACAACTCCAGCAATCACTACCTTTACAGCACAGATACATCACGCATCTGTGCCATTTTTGCCCCATGATGCCCCGCATTGTAAATGCAGCACACCATGGGTGGCGGAACAGCGGCGCAGGATGACTGACACATCCCTGGTGATGCACCAGTCATCATAAATCTATCCCTAATCTTCTTATCTTGTTACAGATGAACCGCCATATGTACCATCAAACTATTTTGCATTTCCTAAATAGCGAATTTTAAGGAATAAATAGCAATTCTTTACCATTCCTAATTTGCAATGAGCAAATTGCTAATTGCAAGTTACCCATTCATTTCCATGGGCTAGGAGCCTCATAGGAATGAAGGTTTAATTTGCGATTAGCAATTTGCTCATCACAAATTAGGAATTTTTCCAAGGGTGCAGGGGTGTCTCAAGAACACCCTGCTGCACCCCTGAAAAAGAAATTTGGGGGCATATGGCACACATACATGCCCTAAGGGCATGTGTTGGCGTCATATGGGACCTTTTGTTTTTTTGAAAAAAAGCTTTTTGAAAAGAATTCACAAATTACCACCAATTTACCACAATAGTTTCCAAATCCTTAATGTCATTTTTTACATATTTTTTGTTTGATACATTGCATTTAAGTAATCGCAAAATTTGCAAATGCTTCAGTGCAATCACAAAATAAGGAATAGCAAATTTTGCTACTCCTTATTTTGCATCAAACTTGTTTGATACATACCATTTGTCTAATTAACATTCGCAAAGGCCGAAATTCGCAGAATTTTGATCTTTGCGAATGCTAATTAGCTTGATACATATGGCCCCAAGTGAGGCCTGTCTTGCAACATGGTGCATGTTTTGCATCACTGCTGCATCGGTTTCATGTGGTACGTTTTTTTTACACCATGACATATCTGCCTAAATGCATCAATTTGTAATTTTGTCGCCTCATAGCAAATCTTTTGCACCGCCGCTGCATCATAAAAGTGACGCACAGTGGCGCAAAAGAGGCATACACCTATCATAAATCTGTCCCTAGCATTTTAAATGATTAATTCAGGATGACGATAAGGTGTGGCCTATCCAGAGGTTTGTTTAAGGTGAGGCCTACTCAGGATTGCAGATTAAAGTTACGCTTGATGAAGAATACAGAGGAGATAATACATGTAAAGGCCTACCAATGAAGTAAGTAATGTCCACTTCATTGCGCCAGTCATCATAAATGTATCCCTAAGCTTCTTATCTTGTTACAGATGAACCGCCATATGTATCATCAAACTATTTTGCATTTCCTAAATAGCGAATTTTAAGGAATAAATAGCAATTCTTTACCATTCCTAATTTGCAATGAGCAAATTGCTAATTGCAAATTACCCATTCATTTCCATGGGCTAGGAGGCTCATAGGAATGAAGGTTGCAATTTGCGATTAGCAATTACCTCATCACAAAATAGGAATTTTTTCAAGGGTGCAGGGGTATCTCAAGAACACCCTGCTGCACCCCTGAAAAAGAAATTTGGGGGCATATGGCGCACATACATGCCCTAAGGGCATGTATGGGCGTCATATGTCACCTTTTGTTTTTTGGAAAAAAAGCTTTTTGAAAAGAATTCACAAATTACCACCAATTTACCACAATAGTTTCCAAATCCTTAATGTCATTTTTTACATATTTTTTGTTTGATACATTGCATTTAAGTAATCGCAAAATTTGCAAATGCTTCAGTGCAATCGCAAAATAAGGAATAGCAAATTTTGCTACTCCTTATTTTGCATCAAACTTGTTTGATACATACCATTTGTCTAATTAACATTCGCAAAGGCCGAAATTCGCAGAATTTTGATCTTTGCGAATGCTAATTAGCTTGATACATATGGCCCCAAGTGAGGCCTGTCTTGCAACATGGTGCATGTTTTGCATCACTGCTGCATCGGTTTCATGTGTTACGTTTTTTTTACACCATGACATATCTGCCTAAATGCATCAATTTGTAATTTTGTCGCCTCATAGCAAATCTTTTGCACCGCCGCTGCATCATAAAAGTGACGCACAGTGGCGCAAAAGAGGCATACACCTATCATAAATCTGTCCCTAGCATTTTAAATGATTAATCCAGGATGACGATAAGGTGTGGCCTATCCAGAGGTTTGTTTAAGGTGAGGCCTACTCAGGATTGCAGATTAAAGTTACGCTTGATGAAGAATACAGAAGAGATAATACATGTAAAGGCCTACCAATGAAGTAAGTGATTTGCACTTTATTTTGCCAGTCATCATAAATGTATCCCTAAGCTTCTTATCTTGTTACAGATGAACCACCTTATGTACCATCAAAATATTTTGCATTTCCTAAATAGCGAATTTTAAGGAATAAATAGCAATTCTTTACCATTCCTAATTTGCAATGAGCAAATTGCTAATTGCAAATTACCCATTCATTTCCATGGGCTAGGAGGCTCATAGGAATGAAGGTGCAATTTGCGATTAGCAATTAGCTCATCACAAAATAGAAATTTTTCCAAGGGTGCAGGGGTGTCTCAAGAACACCCTGCTGCACCCCCTGAAAAAGAAATTTGGGGGCATATGGCGCACATACATGCCCTAAGGGCATGTATGGGCGTCATATGGCACCTTTTGTTTTTTGGAAAAAAAGCTTTTTGAAAAGAATTCACAAATTACCACCAACTAGAAGTTGGTGGTAGTTTCCAAATCCTTAATGTCATTTTTTTACATATTTTTTGTTTGATACATTGCATTTAAGTAATCGCAAAATTTCCAAATCCTTCAGTGCAATCGCAAAATAAGGAATAGCAAATTTTGCTACTCCTTATTTTGCATCAAACTTGTTTGATACATACCATTTGTCTAATTAGCATTCGCAAAGGCCGAAATTCGCAGAATTTTGATCTTTGCGAATGCCAAATAGCTTGATACATATGGCCCCAAGTGAGGCCTGTCTTGCAACATGGTGCATCTTTTGCATCACTGCTGCATCGGTTTCATGTGGTACGTTTTTTTTACACCATGACATATCTGCCTAAAAGCATCAATTTGTAATTTTGTCGCCTCATAGCAAATCTTTTGCACCGCCGCTGCATCATAAAAGTGACGCACAGTGGCGCAAAAGAGGCATACACCTATCATAAATCTGTCCCTAGCATTTTAAATGATTAATCCAGGTTGACGATAAGGTGTGGCCTATCCAGAGGTTTGTTTAAGGTGAGGCCTACTCAGGATTGCAGATTAAAGTTACGCTTCATGAAGAATACAGAAGAGATAATACATGTAAAGGCCTACCAATAAAGTAAGTGATTTGCACTTTATTTTGCCAGTCATCATAAATGTATCCCTAAGCTTCTTATCTTGTTACAGATGAACCACCATATGTACCATCAAACTATATTGCATTTCCTAAATAGCGAATTTTAAAGAATAAATAGCAATTCTTTACCATTCCTAATTTGCAATGAGCAAATTGCTAATTGCAAATTACCCATTCATTTCCATGGGCTAGGAGGCTCATAGGAATGAAGGTTGCAATTTGCGATTAGCAATTACCTCATCACAAAATAGGAATTTTTTCAAGGGTGCAGGGGTATCTCAAGAACACCCTGCTGCACCCCTGAAAAAGAAATTTGGGGGCATATGGCGCACATACATGCCCTAAGGGCATGTATGGGCGTCATATGGCACCTTTTGTTTTTTGGAAAAAAATGCTTTTTGAAAAGAATTCGCAAATTACCACAAACTAGAAGTTGGTGGTAGTTTTCAAATCCTTAATGTCATTTTTTACATATTTTTTGTTTGATACATTGCATTTAAGGAATCGCAAAATTTGCAAATCCTTCAGTGCAATCGCAAAATAAGGAATAGCAAATTTTGAACTAAGGACATTTTAAGTCATTTCCACATGTGCAGTGTTTTCAAATTATGATTTGAAAATCGTTTTTGGGGAAAAGTAATGGTTTGCAAATTTATGACAAGGACATAATGGTGTATGCTTCTCTATAAGGCATTTCAGTGTCTCTGATGTCATTTTTCCCATATTACATTATAAGACCTTTCCCCATGGAGAACATTCCTTGTAAATATGCTCCCACCTGTGCATGGTGAATTTAGATTTTGACTGTTTGAGTCACATAGCCATGTTAAAAGTGACCCAAATAAATTGCAAACGCTTTAAAAAAACACATTCATGTGTCTTAAGGACATTTTAAGTCATTTCCCCATGGACAGTGTTTTGTAAGTGGCGCAAAAGAGGCATACACCTATCATAAATCTGTCCCTAGCATTTTAAATGATTAATTCAGGATGACGATAAGATGTGGCCTATCCAGAGGTTTGTTTAAGGTGAGGCCTACTCAGGATTGCAGATTAAAGTTACGCTTGATGAAGAATACAGAGGACATAATACATGTAAAGCTCTACCAATGAAGTAAGTGATGTCCACTTCATTGCGCCAGTCATCATAAATGTATCCCTAAGCTTCTTATCTTGTTAGACATCAACCGCCATATGTATCATATAACTATTTTGCATTTCCAAAATAGCGAATTTTAAGGAATAAATAGCGATTCTTTACCATTCCAAATTTGCGATGAGCAAATTGCTAATTGCAAATTACCCATTCATTTCCATGCGCCAGAATGCCCATATGAAAGAAGGTGCAATTTGCAATTAGCAATTAGCTCATAGCAAATTAGGAATTTTTCCAAAGGTGTAGGGGTGTCTCAATAACACCCTGCTGCACCCCTGAAAAAGAAATTTGGGGGCATATGGCGCACATAAATTTTAACAACATTCCTTTACCTCAAAAACGATTTTCAATTCATAATTTGAAAACACTGCCCACAGGGAAATTACTTAAAATGTCCTTAAGACACATGAAAGTGTTTTTTTATTGCCTTTCCAGCATGGTTGGGTCACTTTTAACATGGCTATGTAACACAACCATTTAAAATCTAAATTTGCCATGCACAGGTGGGAGCATATTTACAAGCAATTTGCGCCACAGAGAAAGGTCTTACATTAAAATGGGAAAAATAACATCAGGGACAGTCAATTGCCTTATAAAGAAGCATACACCATTATGTCCTTGTCATAAATTTAAAAACAATTCCTTTTCCCCAAAAACGATTTTCAAATCATAATTTCAAAACACTGCACATGGGAAAATTACTTAAAATGTCCTTAAGACACATAAAAGCGTTTTTTAATTGCCTTTGCAGCATGTTTGTATCACTTTTAACATGGCTATGTAACACAAACATTAAAAATCTAAATTTTCCTTGCACAGGTGGGAGCATATTTACAAGCAATTTGCGCCACATAATTCATAATTTTCTCCTTAAAGCACACTATTCTCTATCTAAATTAAAGAAATATTTTCTCACCTTAGCAAATACTTTGAGTTTGAAAACAGTCTCAGAAACACACCAATTTGTCTTCAGCAGAGCAAAAGGTATGCACTCCAGAGTCTGCAGCTATCAAAAGCACAGAAATGTTGTAATTCTTCACACATATCTCTCATGTCACCCAATCAAAACTCTTCCCTCACTTTTTTTCAAATGAAAACCCTTCCCCCCTCTGCCCTTTCTGCCTTTTCTGCATGGCAACCACCTCTTGGAAGATTTCTGGTGTTTGCAAGTTCACACAACAATGTTGCAATTGAACTCTGAACTCTCAGTGCACCTGCATATCCAGTGCATTCTTTCATTTAATGATTTTTTATTGACCATTCAAAATACATCTTTAAAATAACTCATCCGTGCACCCTAACTTTCTGTTTTCAGCAATCAAAATCCACCAATCACTGTTACTGCTTCATGAACACAGAAACTCCACAGTTTTTTTCATTTTAAACTCTCATTTTTTCAACTGCCATTTCATTGCCACACTTCATCTGACTGCAGGAGAACCTTCTCTCACCATGTTTTCTGTCTGGATTGTTGGACATAGTTATATTCACTGGGCTCAAAGGTACACTGAAAACAGGAATTTACCTAACCTCAATTTACAAGATGTGGAAATTAAGTGGTTTGGCCACAGAGGATTAAAATGTCACCAATTGATACCATTGGTGAAAACCTTTATGCATTTGCCCAAACCTGACCTGTTAATTGTGCACTGTGGAGGTAATGACTTGGGCACTTTGACTGGTGTAGGTCTGGAAATGCTTTTAAAGGACACCTTTGAGCAATTAATGGCACTTTTTCCTCAGACTGCCTTGGTATATTCAAATATATGCCAAAGACAGAAATGGAGGTGGTCAAACCAATTTTGTCCACAAATTGAGAAGTCGAGGAAGCATGTAAACAAATCTGTTTCAGCTTACATGAGAGACCATGGAATGGGCTCCCTGTACAACAATAACTTGCGTTACTACATGCAAGATATCTACAGAGGAGATGGAGTTCACTTCTCAGATGAGGGCAACAGAATTTTCACTCTGAATTTAAGAATGTGCATTGGTACCTACTTATAAGTACCTAAATGTACCATAAACCCAAAAGCTCTTCTCAGAGCTACCCTACATCTGATCACTCACAATTATTATTTTACTCTAACATTTTTCACTAATTTTCAACAAAGTACGCTCCCTGGGGCGCTACCCGGTACGCGAACCGGGAGCTAACCTCGCGAAATTTTTAAAAAAAATGTTTTTTTTTCGCACATATGGGCCTCCTCAGCCACCCTAACAAAACCTAGGGGGTCAAGATAAGTCTACCGTGCCCCCTTCTACCCATTCTGAACATTATTTGCCCTCCATCTTGTATCTTAATTCGACCGAAACACAAAATGGTGGACTCCCGTTACGCTTAAGGTTCGCGAACCGGGGCGCTCAACGGTTCGCGTACCGGGTCGCTCCCTGGGAAGCGCACCATCAAAAAAGGTGGGAAAGTAGTTCACAGAAAAGCCACTGGAGACAATTTCACCAAATATAGACTAGCTCATACTACATACCAATCCCTACCATTTTCACAAATTTGATTGGAATTCCATTTAGCCATTTAGCCTGTAGACCTCTCTAAATACCGTGAGGTAAATTACTTCACAAAACACATCTGAAGTGTTGGAATTGACAACCAATTAAAATGTTACTTTCATTTTCTACTTTTTTTACCTGACATTTGATTGGTTATATACCTGAATATATATAAAGGAAGAGAAGAAAACACAGCCATTTTGACTACTACTTCTTGGTGTACATTTCAATAGGATTTTCACTAATTCCTTCAACTTCTTTCTAAAGGTAAGTTTTTATTTTTAAAACTGAAGTATATTGTGCACTATAAGTTAATATGGTAAACTTTTTCTGGAGTTAGGCTTCTCTTGTAGAATTATGAATTTACTTACGTTAAATCACATACACTTTTTTATATTCCTACTTCCACTCTGATACTATACACTGCCCAAAATTAATCCCAACAGTGCCCTATCTCTACTAATATATATTTTTTTATTCTAAATTTCAGGCAAAATGGAAGGCGAACAGAAAGTTGAATTTCAAATTGTCCTGCAAGAGAGCAGCCAAGAAATCAATGATGAAAATGATATTGAATTTTTCGATGAAACTTTAGACAAAGAACTACTGCAATGTGTACAAGCAGTAGATAACCTCCTTGAAAATGAGGACATTTTACACCCTCAGAGACTACAATGTATATTCAATGATAATTATGAAATTTCTGACAATGAAATGTTAGAAAGTTTAATAAATTATGAAACACAATCACAATAAAAAAAATGCTTAAAAAATAAAGAAAATAAAAAATAATCAACAAAACCAACAATCAATTAACATACAGCATTTGAAAAGTCTATCATTCATTTTTCATTGCAGTACGCTGCCCAGAACGCTTCCCGGTTCGCGGACCGGGCGCTCCCCACGCAAAAAAAACAAAAAAATGTTTGTTTTTTTTTGCCCCGCGGGGCCCTTTTAAAACCTCCACATTAAACCTAGGGGGTCAGGGAGGATCTAGTATGCCCCCTTATGGTTATTTCCCCCTTTGTTTTGGCCTCCTCTTGTCTCTCAATCCTACCAAGAGACAAGATGGCGGCCGCTCCGGACTGTTTAGAATGTTGACAGACACCGGAGAGCCAATCAGCTTAGCTACGCGAAGTTCCGGTACGCTTAAGGTCCGCGGACCGGAGCGCTGCCCGGAGCGCGCTTACAGATATATATCTTTTTTTAAACGTTAATTTCTCAAAATCCACTGGAGCACATATATTGAGGCCTACAAAAGGCACATCGGGCTACCAGTCCCTACAATTTTGCCAAGTTTCATGCAAATCCATTCAGCCGTTCGGGCTAAAAGTGAGGCCAACCGCCCTATGGAAAACTCAATGTTAAAAACACGTTTTGGGACCCCCCTTTTTTCTCGACCCCCCCTGGACGAACCCCCCCCAAATTTCCAGGGGCTGCTCAGAAACAAAATGTTCCATTTTCCAGAAAATTTCAGCCAATTCCGTCCACAAACGCCAAAGTTATTAGACATAGAATTTTCAAAAATCCCATAGGGAAAAAATCCTAACTATATATACCTACTGGCGACCGCCAGTAGGTAATATATATATATATATATATATATATATATATATATATATATATATATATATCACAACAACCAGCTCCCACAGAGACATCCACGGAAGAAGGCACGGACTCGAGGCAGTCAGGATACAGCATCAGTTTTATTAGATCAGGTCATCCTCAATCTCAAGATAACAGAGAGACGCGTTTCGGCTTACTAGAGGCCTTTATCAATCTACTTGGCACGATTGCATCAATGGTTTATATAGTCCCTCCCACTACAAGCATTAATGAACATAGACAACATACTCTGAAGCATGAAACCACAGTGTAGCCCTGCGATGAGTATACAAGGTTGCTGTGTGGGAACAAATAATTGCATAGTGTGCCACCAAGCTCTCATTGGCATTGCCTGTGTGTAAAATAAAGTAAAATATATTGCACATACTAAAAGAACCATGCTGCTACTTATCCGCCTCATAATTGCATACCCACAACCTCTGACTCGATATTTTCATCAACACAGATGGTAGATTGATTAGCATTTGGCCTCTGACCCCTGTTACGGAAACAATGTTACCTCTAGCCCAGTCTTTGAAAACCGCGATTTTAGTACATTTCTCTAGAAGTAAAAGGACAGGATAAATCACAGCTGCTTCCCAGGGGCCCAACTGAGCACAAAGTGTGCTACTCGACAATTGTATCTGCTTCCCAACTCGTGCTTGTGTCCTATTAGGACTACCTGTCCCATAATGCTGCTTGCTGACCAAAGAAAAACGCGGTAAAACAGGCAGGAGTCCTGCAACATAGTCTATATGATGGAAACCTTGCAAATTATAAATAAGTCCCGAGGTCAAAAAGCAATTTGTAAAAATAGTTATTTAGAGGGGAAACAGAGTCTCAGTGTCCTGAATGACATGCAGCAAAATAAAAATTAGGTCCAAACCAGGCACCAATTCGAGGTTATATATATGTACATTGTCTATGTTAATGATAAATTAATGTGTGGATTTTTTAACCAAGACATTAAGTTAGCATGATATATGTCAATGTGCTGACCCTTTGATAAAGCCAATATGCCCAGTTTTTATATTTTGGAATTCTGACCATTGACAACTCCAGTATGTCTGCCTTACACAAAATTAAATCATTTATATTGATACATGACAATCAGCTATGTGCTGCAGGGAGTTAGGCTCCCTTGGGGGTTTGAGCACCCAAACCCACGACTTTACATTAAAAAATTATAGAGATTGCAGTGACATGATGTTTTCCTTTACTCTTCCCTCTTTATCTTTTTTTCATTAGGGGAAACCTATCCTTGGTGCAATTGGGTAGTTGATATGTAGCTTTTGAGAACCTTACAGTTTCAGACATTACATATGTTACAGCTGTGTGTCTTAACTTGACATTTTTCAAGGTACGCAAGAATCTTAACTTTTTCCTTGTAGAAAACTTTTAATAAAGATTGATGATTAAAAAAATAGAAATACACTGCACTTCTTGTACCCTCACATATTACATCGCTCATGACATGATCAATGACTTCTTTGATAACATCCCTAATGATATCTGAAATTACATAATTGATAATAAAAGTGTTCATGGTGGGGTTGAGAGTTTTAGTTACTTTAGGGCACGAGATAAACTTACCTGAAAGTACTGTAACTGGTGAATTTTAGCGATTTTGCTAGTTTAAAAGGTTTTCAGTTTTTTTCTGTGAATTTCTATGGTTATTGTTTAAGGTATGTGAATCAGGCCTATGATTTGTAACCCAAGGAAAGTGTACTCCCAATCAGTAAACAAATTAGATGTTGCTTTCCACCCTTATCAGACTAAATTACAATAAACAAACTGTGCAGTGCTCTAACATCATCTCTGCTAAACAGTCATTCCTGTGCAAGCATTTGAATTATCATCCACTTAAGTGTTACAAGTACATTATGTATCATTTGTATAATACTCAGAAAATAGAGGCAGTCTGCATCAAAGGACTCTGGTTGATTTGAATGTGTACAATAAATTTCTTGAAGATCATAAAAGTGAAGGGCACTGTTTTGACTATGTTTAATATTTGTTCAACAATCGGTATGTTATGTTTTGTTATGGTATGTTATGTTATGGTATAGGTATTAATTCAGTGCATGGATACTAGAGCCTCAGGGTGCTGCAGAAGTAACAACATAACCAGAGAAAGATATCTGTGAATGGACAAAATATTTTATCAATTAAAAAGTAGGGTTTCAAACCTTCTCCGTAAGACAGTGAAAATGGCAGACATTGAATCTCAGAGGGCAGTTCGTTCCATTCTTCAGCAGCTGTAATAGTGAAAGCTGTGCCTCCAAATAGGACTGTTTCTCCTGGGGACTTACAGTATTTTTTTCCCAGTAGAGCATAGGACACATTGTGTCTTGCAAAGTTGAACCTTAGATGACAGGAAAAAAGGGAAAAATAGTACATAGTTGTGATTTCTACTACCAGAGACTTAAGCATCATTCTAATCTTGACCTGAAACCAATGAAGGCTTCTGAGGATAAAGAAATAAGAACCCTACAACTGATACCAGTGAGCGTCAGGATCCCAAAGAGGCTCACGTGCAGCTCTGAAGGTGAAAGTTAATCCTACTCTCTCCCAGGGAAAGTAATGCCCTATGCTCGGTAACTCAAGTCAATTGAATACCTACTGAGGGGAAAAAGGGTATGAGAAGAGAGAGAAGCTGGATTGAACTCAGCAGGCAACCTCTCAGGAGCTTCATAGTTACTAAAAAGCTGGAGCAGATTTCATGAGCATCAATCACAGGAAGTTTGAAAGAGGTAGGTATTTAAAAGACAGGAATGGGAATGAGTTGGCAGCATTATTCATAATTATGAATGAGCATTGTCAGAAGCCATGGACTCAACATCGTCTCATATGCCAACGAGACCCAGCTGATTCTCTCCCTAGCATACATAACTACAGACACCAAGAGCAACTTCCACAACAGGATGAAGGGAGTCGCCACCTTGAAGAAAGACAACTGCCTCAAGCTTAACTCAGACAAGACCGAAGTCCTCATCCTGGGCTCCATCCCTTCTGCCTGGGACGACTCCTTGGGACCCCGCAGCGCTCAAAACCCCACCCACAGCCATGAACTACGCACCAAGCCTCAGCATCATCCTGAACTCCTCACTCTCAATGAACACCTAAATCAATACCATTTTGCCCTCCTGCTTCCACAGGCTCCGCCTGCTTTGTAAGATCTTGAAGTGGATCCCCACCAAGTCCAAAAAAATGGCCACCCATGCACTCATCAGCAGCATAATTGACAATGGCAATGCACTCTATGCTGGCACCACCCAGAATCTCCAAAAGAAATGGCAGAACATCCAGAACGCCTCCACAAGACTCAGCCTGAACATCCCACGCCTCAGCCACTTCACCGGCCACCTGAGAGACCTTCACTGGCTTCCTATCTACCTATCAATCAAGCTCCTCATGCACACCTACAAAGCCCTCCACAACGCTCGACCTGTATACGTCAACCACCGCCTCTCCTTCTACACTCCCACCAGACATCTCAGTTTCACCCAACTGGCCCTGGCCTTCGATCCGCAAGACCACCGCTGAAGGAAGACCCTTCTCCTAACTCGCTGCAAGACCCTGGAACTCCCAGCCTCTGCACCTCAGGCAATCACCATCTCTGCCGCAATTCAAAATGGACCTCAAGACCTGGCTCTAGATTGAACCGCAGACCAACCTCGCACCCCACTCAGTGCCTTGAGACCCTTATGGATGAATAGACAAGTGTTATAAGAAATCTGATTGATTGATTGATTGATTGAGGATTTCCTGCCAAACTGGCGTGTGTTGATGTAAAAACGTTCTCAGTTCTGAGGTACCTGAGATCAGCCAAAGAACTGAACATGATGTAGGCGGACAGCATCTGGAAACTTCAGACTGACTGGAGTTCTATTGCTGGGGGGCACATCAAAAGAGAGGAAAACCTAGCATCTTCACTCACACAATAAAGAAGAATTTTTTGGGGAGAAAAGACAGAAGGCACAGAACCCTAAATGCGGAAAGAGATCCAGGGAGATAAAAACCAAACACTCGGGGATATAAAATGGGTGCAACTGTGTGTGTCATCTCAATGAAGTGAGTGAGTCTAACTGGAACAGATAGCAAGGAGGTTGATTGGGCAGCACTCTCCAGCTCAATATCTGCCCAGATCTTTGTGATACCAGAAGGAAAAACTAAACCAGCATATCACAAAGATCGTTGGAAGGTTCTAATTGACTTAGGGACACTGTTCATTTTGCTTACTTGCGTGGAACCCTGGCTTATCTGACCGCGGGGTGGAGAAGAAACGCAGCAACTCGCCGCACCCGCTTCGCGGGTGCCGCTTTGCGGGTGCCGCTTCGAGCCACAGCCAACAGGAGCATCACCTCAATAGGTTCGGAGGTGCCGAGGGCACAGCGGGGTTAATCAACAGCTTGACGGAGCGGAGAGCGAGGCCGGCAGGGACTCCATTTCCCAGGAGTCGCTGCCCGAACTGACTGCCAACACCTGGTCGCCCTCTCCCTGACAGCCCCGCCCCAGGACGCCTGACGGATTAAATATCCCAGCTTTCTCCTTCACTGCGGGACACTGTTCATTTTGCTTACTTGCGTGGAGCCCTGGCTTGTCTGACCGCGGGGTGGAGAACAAACGCAGCAACTCGCCGCACCCGCTTCGCGGGTGCCGCTTCGAGCCACAGCCAACAGGAGCATCACCTCAACTGGTTCGGAGGTGCTGAGGGCACAGAGGGGTTAATCAACAGCTTGACTAAGTGGAGCGCGTGGCCGGCAGGGACTCCATTTCCCAGGAGTCGCTGCCCGAACTGACCAACAACACCTGGTCGCCCTCTCCCTGACAGCCCGCCCCCAGGACGCCTCACGCTCTACAAAGAGGAACAAAGCTGCAGTAGCGCGGGCACGCGTGGGCGTGCGCCGGCGTGCGCCGGGCTAAGCCCAGGCAAAGGGCGGGCCATCTGTGGCCATCAGGGGCCAGAAGAGGCTGGGCTGGGCCACCCCCATAACAACTTTGGCTGACATTTCCTAGCGTTCTTGGGAAGTAAGGCGCAAGACATTTATACGATCAGGTTAAGCTCTTACATTAGTGAATATATTTGTGGCTGGCCCTCTTTAAAATTGTACATTTGTTGGCAGTTTATATGTTATGTCTAAATCTACTTCAAAAGTTTGCCCCGGGGTGGGGGGGTGGGGACTTTGGATGCGTTTTTAAAAAGAGCAGAATCTGCTGTGGCCAAGGAAATCGAAATTGTTGAAAGAAGGTTATCCTTGGACCCATCATGCCAGATTCATCTACCAGTGGCAACTGCTGAGTTGTCTACCAGCACTGCTGTTCTCCAGGTTCCCCTGAGTGGTCCCCAGGCAGTAAATGGTTCCGTTCAGAATGTACGTTTGTCCATTTCTTCGGACTCCGATTCATCCCCTATACCTAGTCTACCGCCCTCTCCCCCAGCTACCCGCACTAGGCAGCTACGGGTTACCTCAGCCACTAGTACTATAGCCCTATTAGGAAAAAGAAAGGAAACTAATGCCCCCGAAGGTAGTCGGCAACAAGCCAAGCAACCCAGGAACAAAAAAATTGCATCTGGGCTGGGTGGGCTAGAGGGAAATGTAACAAAGCAACATATTGAAGTAAGGGCACTAGGAGTTACGGAGCATGTTGATAAATCTGCAGAAACTATTGTGGGGGGAAATCTGTCCGAATTCATGAGGCTAATGGACGATCGATTGAGAGTATTTATCTCGCCACTTATGGAAAAATTAGAACAAATAGCTGGCAGATTACATAATTGAAAAACACATTGCCCATCAAAAAGTGTCTATGACTGGCCCTATACCCCAGTGGTGAACGCTATGAGCACACTTACAAGCGTAGTTGCAGACTTGGTGGACTCTATGGCGATTCCAGTACCAGAAATTGCTCCTCTTAATGTATCACATATAGCCGATGGAGCAGGAAGTACTCAGGGAGGGAAGTCAGGGCCGAAGGGCCCTGCGGGGAGAATTAGTCCTCTAGTACAGGCTTCTTCCCGTGAAGTATCGTTGCATATCCCCCCGGAAGCTTGCCCGTACTCGATAATTTTGGCCAATGTCCCAAAGACTCAGGATGGTAGGGAGGAACACTGGACGGCACTTAAAAACAAGGCGCTTCATTTCCTAAGTGTTAAAACTGTGTTAGGGGAACACTTGTTTGACAACTTTAAAATGGTGCGAAGGGTATCTTGGGTGGGGAATTCCAAAAAGACCATGCAGGGTGATTGTGTCGTAGTGAATTTTGGGTATCCCATTCTGGTCGACCATATTTTGAAGCAGGCTGGATCAGCTAGGATACATCACGATTATGTTAATGTGCTCCCACTGGTTTTTTTTTTATCCATCTCCAAATACAGGGGTCTCTAGGGAAAGAGGTCTTAACTCCCAGTCAGTCTATCCCACTAACCCTGTTGCACTCAGTAACAGATATGAAGTTTTAAGCTCACTAGACCATAACGATTGACTTGGTAATGGGAAACTCCGGGAACAGGGAACAGCCAGACCAGTGGTTGATCGTAGGACGCGCTCACTCACTGAATCTGACTTACAGGGTGTGGTTCCCTTTACGTCACTAAATAGTAAAACATCTGTTGTGGATAGAGCTCATAACATTCCCCAAGAAGAAGAAGTATTATCGGTTGGGGAGAACGTGCTAGTGGAATGCATTAATACCCCAGAGAGATCTAGTGGGGTTGGGGACAAGGTGGCAGTGGGAGTAGTACACCTCTCTGAGCAATCTGTAGTGCCCACTGTAACTTCATTGGTTTCATGGAATGCCGCAGGTTTTAAGAATAAGGTGACCTCAATTGATTGGCTCACTTTTCTTGATGGGAGTGACTTAGTTCTCCTTCAGGAAACGTGGCTACATGCTCCAGAGTATAGACCTGGATATCTTAGTTTTAGTGTTCCGGCGACCCCGAGCCGCCGAGGGAGACCAAAAGGGGGACTCCTAATGTGGGTCAGGCAAGACAGCAGATATAGAGTGACACAATTAGACTCCAAAAGCAGTGATATACTGGCTATCCATCTCTATGGGCTGGATTGTGGCGACCTTTTTATGTTTAATGTTTACTCAAGGGGAATGCAGGGGGGGAAATTTTCTAAAACAGTAGAGGAATTGGAAACCCTCCTTGAGTCCTATTTTAATAGAGGCAACATTATAGTTGGAGGAGATTTTAATTGTTGTTTCGAGCCGTTAGATGGGAACGATGTAGACCTCACCCTGGAAGAGGATGGCACCTGGAATATCCCTCAGTTAACTACCCTTCCGATTAAACAATCGACGGAGGCTGCCTTACAGTTGAAAGTCCTTTGTGTTAGCAAAGGGTTACGAGCAACTAATGGCAGAACCGCTTCCGATAGTAACGGGGCTTTTACTTTTAACAATGGTCAAAGTAAAAGCCGCATTGACTATATTCTTACTAATAAAGAGAATTGGTCTAACGTAAAGGACATGGTGGTTATCGACAGGGTCGAAAGCGATCATGACCCTCTCATTCTCACTTTCTTACTATGGAAGTCCGAAGAAGTGGTAAACTCCTCTGATAGGGCTGACATCGCTTTAGAAAACGATGCCAGACGAATTAGGTGGGCTAATTGTTCCAAAAGTGAGGCTGCAATTGCAGCTATGAGGGAGCTGACCATCCAGGCCACGCATAAATTACAGGTCTTTTGTAAGGATCATGGACTTCTAGTGAATGTTAGTAAAACAAAGTTTATGGTCCTATCTAGGTCAAGACAGGTTAGAGGGAACGTGGAAATGAGCGGGGTCAGACTTGATCAAACTCGGGTGTTTTCATACTTGGGAATTACCCTCGCCTCTAAGTTAGAATGGAAACCGCATCTTGCCCATCTGGAAACTAAGCATGCCCAATTAACAGGCGCCTTAACTAAAGAAGTATTCCTCTCCCATACCAGACCCATTCTGCCTGTTTTGAAAATATATGAAGCAAAAATAGCCTCAGCTATATTGTATGGGGCTGAACTGTGGGGTTTCAGCAACATTGCACATCTTACAAGGGCCCAAAACAAGTTTTTTCGCTGGATTACAGGCTTACCGGTATCAACCCCGTTGATTCCCCTCTTCTATGACCTGGGCTCCCAGCGTCTGGAGGATAAGGCCCGCTACAGACCGGTGGCATACTGGAGGAGATTGTGGGTAACTCCTGAACTCTCTCAGTATGCCGGGGCCTTTCTTGATGTTATAAACGCTGATAGAGCACACCAAATCCATTGGTTCCGGGAGGTCAAATCTATCTATTCAGCCATGGTTCTGGCTAGTTTGTGGGAATATCCTACTGGCAGTATCTTTCCACCTAGAAATTTTTGAAAAGATCTTTATTGGAGACTGGTCATATCGAAGAGATTTGGCTCTACTATTGGTCCCTCTTTGTCTGCAGACTTTTTGGAACTTAAACATCTACCGGCCTATGAGGGTTATCGGGACTATATCACTGCTCCGGATGAAAACATGCCCAAGTTGATTATTCTAGATTCCCACTGTATATACAGTCTATTTGCACTCTTTTTAGTGGTTTAAGATGTATTTCATTGAATAGAATTAATTAATTTTTTTTATCTGTGTTAAGGATAATAGTCTTGCCGCAAAATCCAGGTATGTTTTACATTAATTGGAACTGTATCAACTGTTTGTATGCCTCGAAATGGGACTCCTTACCCATTGATATTTTATTGTTTGTGTCGTTTATGATTTTTTCTTAATCGAAATAAAGACTTTTGAAAAATTGAAATTGACTTAGTTGTGTGGTAAGGGCCCAAGGTTTTTGATGATTTTGAAAAGTTCCCCTGCTTTATTTGGTGCTTGTGAAATACAGGCTGTGTAATATTTTTCTTAGAAAGTTGGATTTGTAGCTCATTAAGGCTACAAAACAGATTATTTTGGCTTCATCATTCTAAGTTAGGGGTCACTGCCTTTCAACTCTCCTAGATTTTAGTTTGAAAGATTGAAGCTCAGTCAAGTTTATGGATATTGTTATTGATGAGAGATAGTTTCTCAGCCATGGGTTTTTATTGGTAGTATATTTTCAAATAGCTTTGTAAATTTGCCTTCGAATGTAGAGAGTGTACCATTAACATTGTGAGAACCTTCTTTAGCACAAGAGGGAGGAAACACAGTTGGAATATTACTTTTGGAATCTTGTAGGGGAAAGATCTCTGGCATTTGTTAGTGAAGTACATTTTATTTGTGCCAGTTTCTTTGCAGGCCTCTTACAAGAGAAAAAGGAACTCATAGGTGGTCAGTGTAGGCTAAAGCTAGACAATATTCTATGATGCATGTAGGAGAGTAGGGTCTGCTTTCCTATGGTCACCCCACTTTTTGCTTTTTTGCTTCACTGGTTTTCGTCTTAATGTGGCTGTGGGCCTGCTTATAAGTCCCACAGCCCTGCTGTTCTCTCTCTAAATTTAACACCATGTACATTAGGTACATCACTAATTGGGATTTGGGTCACTCTTATGAGTCCCTGTACAGTGTACCATAGGTACCCAGGGCATAGGTGCACCCAAGGCCTACCAGGGGCTGCAGCATATCTTTTGCCACCCCTGGCTGGCCATCCAAACTGACACAACTGGCTGATCACTCAGCTGGGGCAAGGTAGTGTAATCACCCCTTGCTTAGGTGTAGTATTCCTATACCTACCCTTATATATAGACACATAGGCACCTATAAGTCACTCCTATGGCCGGCCTTAACAATCCTGAAGGCAGATTGCTTGGTTTTATGTGAGATGAGGCTCTAGCATGAGCTGAGCCTGTCTGCAGCTTTCGGAACCATGTTCTTATAGCTGTTCTATGATATAGCCATACCATATACTCTTAAGTGCATTATAATCCTCGCAGTTATTGCTAACTTTGGTTTGGCTTTATCAAAACATGTCTTATAAGGTGTCATACGCTTTGGAATACTACCCGCTCACCAGTTCTGGTGACGGGGGTAGCATTCCACCCTTCTAGAGGGAGAATACATGTTGTTCCTACTAATCCCGGTTAAAGTTAACCAGAGCCTCAGCATCACAAAATGGATGCTGCTGCCACAGACACAAGTCTGACCTCCTGCTGTTGGGAGCCCTTCCAGCGAGGGAGGCTTGGACAATAGGTTTCCTGTCTTGGGAGGTGCTAGCACCACCCCAGACAGGCCATAGTGTATTGGGGCAGGGAGGGCTGAATGAAATGAGACACTGCCTGGGGCACACAAGGTGTCCCATGCATAGTCCAGTTCAAACCGGTGCTGGGGCACTCCAGCTTCAGCTCTAGCGCGAAACTGGACAAAGGGAAAGGGGTGTTACCACCCCCTTCCTGGGTCCCACCCATGGGAGGGACCTAGCAGGTATTCTAGCCCCTAAAGTTGGTATATAGGTAGGAGCTGAGTCCCAAGACTTTAGATTTATCCTGACTGAAACTTGAAATGAAACTCTGGACCTTCGACATTCTACTGCAACTAGAAGACTGAAGAATCTCCCTTGTGGTCAAGGAGTAACCACCCTGTGCAAGCAGGCACCATCAAGCGATCAACGGTTTGCTTTGTCTTTGCTCCCGCCGGAGCCCGAACACAGAGCCTGACAAGACCCAGACTTCCTTCAGCCCGATCCACAGCCACAGCAAAGCTGAGACCCGTGGAGGCGACGCAAGACATGGGACCGGCCATCTTCGAAAGCCAGCGAATTGCTTTCCGTGCAACTTTTGAAGCACCTTCGAAGTTGTGCATTAGGGATTGAGAAGCCCCAGCCTAGAGTACTAACTGCACCTAAGATCAACCCTACAACCTCCACGAGTTCTACGTGGGGCCCTTCTGCATTTTCCTGCTCGACGTGTCTGTCTGGTCACTTGCCCGTTGGCTAGTGGCCTCTGTGACGAAGAACCTTTGAATTTCTAATGCTTGTGTGGTTGCTCCAGACTGGCTCCTGCTTCCCTGAAAAGGAGAAGCCCCTCAGACCTTGCTGATCTGAACCAGAAGCCTTCTTCAAATCCTGCATGGGTTGCCTTTGCCAAGGCTTGTTGACTCCAATCCGGAAGCCGACACCGCCGACAGCGAGATCCTTTGTGAGACAGTCGGTGCCCAGCTCCTGGTTGCCGTCGACACCTCCTGGTCCACATGGCAGTGGAGACAAGCTTCACAACATCACCTGATTGCTTCCCGACATCGCCTGGTTCCTTCCTGGTTCCTTCCTGGTCACTGGCTAGTGACCCAGACTCTGCCCCCTCTGCTTTCAGGTACTCTTCATCCTCAATCCGCCCTTGGATCCAACCGGACACTCCTCTCCTGGTCACCTGCAGCTTCTATCTCCAAGGCTCCATAGGAATCAACGACGAAACCCGACACACTTTGGGACCTATGCACCCGCTTCCTGTGGGTGAGGTAACGTGGGTACTTTGGTACTCCTGTGAAGATTGGCTATCCTAGTGTCCTAGTTTCACGTAGTTTATTCCTAGTCCAGTCGGAAGTGCCCTAAAAGAACTACTTTCTAATTCTTTCGTTCCCATTCTAACTCCATGGTAACTCGCGTGTGTGTAAAGACACTGCACACGCATCCCGTGGGCCTCCTACTTCCTATCCTTTGGTAGTACAGTGTAGCCCCAGCGATTCCCTAGGCCCTAGGTCTATCCTTTGTTCGTGACGTGGTTCTTATACCACTATTTTAGTATATGGTTCGAAGTGTCCTTAGGGCATTACTGTATATTGTGCAGCTTATTGTATGTTGATTTAGTAACTTGTTATGTGCTTGTGCCTCTGACCTCATAAAGAGTTCAGAGGATTGTGTTTAGTAATAAATACATATATTTTTATATATAACCTGTGTGGTGTCCTTTCACTTAGTATTAAGGGGGTTACATATGGTAAAACAGCTGGCTTCACATGCCCTCTCGAGTTTAGCCTAAGACTGCTTTGTCCATGCTACCACTAGGATAACTGGTCTATAAGGTTGATTTTACAACCATCACCATAAGGGTTGTTTGGACTGGTGCAACGTGCTCACTAGACTAGTGAATATCATATACCAGGCCAACTTCTCACATTGGTGTGCAGCGGTTGGGATTTGAGCTTGCTGTTGTTTTACCAATTGTAATCTTTGCAATATCATTTGAAAGATCACATGAGGTACCATAGGTACATATAACAAGACTTAGAATACATAAGTTCTACTGAACTTAGTTGTTGTAGACCAAAGGGCCTAGCACACCCTGACTACAACTCCTAGAGAGGTTCAGTAGGAAACACTTAGTGTAGGTAGGTGCACACACCACACCTCACTAGATCATGTCTGGCACAGGTCATCCATCTGGATCTCTACCTGTGATGAGTGACCCTCCCAGGGCACCCTCCAGATATGACATGCTGAACTTCCAAGAGATGAGACACTTGTGTACCTCAAGGAAATTGAAACAGGGTTCCAACCCTACCATCCCACACCTGATAGAACTCCTAGAGAGAGCTGATATTGAGAAGGCCTCTAAACCAGGCCCCTCAGATAATACAGGTGAGGGTGTACCCTCCACAGAAGATGACTCCCCAGTCCCAGAAGAGGAAGAAGAGGAGGTTGAAGAAGATTCTGAGGAAGAGGTAGACAGCCAAACTATAGTCAAGAGACTTAGCCTGGCTAACTTAAGCCAACTTGGGGCTGAGGATGGGACAGCCCCATTCAGGCCTCCAAGTGGGTTTAATCAGAGGTATAGGAGGGACAGATCCAACTCAGGGGGATCTCTCCACTCCAATGCTTCAAGGGGTTCTAGGAGGGGAATGGCTTCCCCTCAGAGAAAAGAACACCAGGCTAGGATGAGGGAAGTCCAGATCAGAATAGAGAAGGAAGAACTTGCCCTAGCCAAAGCAAAACATGCTTTAGAAAGGGAGCAATAGTTAAGTGGATTAGATTCCACTGGTGGCAGCAATATCCCTAAGGATAAAGACAGGTTCTATGACAATAGACACCTGAGTAAGATTGTGCCCCCCTATAGAGATAGAGATGATATCCACAAATGGATAACTGCTTTGGAGAGGGCCTGCAAGGTACAGCAGATCCCCCAAAGTCAGTGGGCAGAAATCTTGTGGCTCTCCTTTGCAGAAAAAGGAAGAGACAAGCTCCTCACAGTTAGTGATGATGATGCTAACAATTACACTGTCCTGAAGAGTGCTCTAATTGATGGGTTTGGCCTAACCACTGAACAGTACAGGTTGATGTTCAAAGATACCCAGAAGACACAGACTCAGGTCTGGACTGATTTTGTTGATTGTGCCACTAAGGCTCTGGATGGTTGGTTACTGGGAAGTAAAGTTAAGGACTATACAGGCTTGTATAATTTGATCATGATAAAGCAAATCCTTAACAATTGTCAGAACCAGTTGTTGCACCTGATTGACTCAGATCTGACCTCACCCCTCAGATCTGACCTCTCCCCAAGAATTGGGAAAGAGGGCAGACAAATGGGTCAGAACCAGGGTCAGAACCAGGGTTAAGCAGAGACCCCAGAACCAAGGTGGTGATCAGAAAAAGGCAGACCAAAAAGGTGGGGTACAGAAACAAAAAGACCAGAAGTCTTCTTCAGGCCCCCAAAATACTTCTAATGAGGGGGGGTCCCAAAATTCCAAGAAAAAGAAGAAAGAAGGTTCAAAGAAACCTTGGTGTAATTATTGTAAAACTGCCTCTCACTGGTTTAGTGAGTGCACCAAGAAAGGTACAGCCCCTACCACGGTGGCCCCTAAGGAAACTGTACCCCCTAGTACAGTTAACAGTGGTAGTTCCCATCCCAAGGCTATAGTGGGGTTAACCATGGGTACTGAGATGCATTCTGGCCTAGTCAGGATACCAACTCAGGCTGTTCTTGTCTGTGATGTGGACATGGCTATGTCCACTACTGTGAGTCTCAGTACTCTGGGCAAGTACAGGCAAACGCCTTTAATCACTGACAAAGTGGCTCAGGCCTACAGGGACACATGTGCCAGTGTCACTATGGTGACACCTAACTTTGTGGACCCTGGACAGATCGTACTGGGTGATAATTACCTGGTGACCAATGCTAGCAATGTCACTACTACACATAGTGTGGCAGTTGTTAACTTCTCCTGGGGAGGGGTAACTGGCCTCAAAAGAGTTGTGGTAAGTGCAGACCTCCCAGTTGAATGTCTTTTGGGCAATGATCTTGAATCCTCAGTGTGGTCAGAAGTGGAGTATAGGACTCATGCAGAGATGTTAGGCATATCAGCTCATGTCCTTGCTGTGACCAGGTCACAGGCCAGAAAATGCCAAACTGAACGGGCCTTGGATCCTGAAACTATGGACCAAGTGCCATCCAAGAGAAAGAGCAGTATGGTTAAGGCAGTGCCTTCCCCCCTGACCTCAAGTGGGGATCAGCCTTCTCAGGAAGCTGATTGTGAGGCTCCTGAAAGAACTGTCCTAGAAGAACTTGAATCTGAACAGGTTGAGTTTCTTGGGACAGGGGGACCTTCAAGGGCAGACTTGAGGCAGGAACAGTGAAACAAGGTGAGTAAGGGTTAGTTGCGCTGGGAAGAAATAACTAGTTACAAGGTAAGTATTTTGTACAGCTCCAAGGATAAGGTCCTGTTCACCTCACCAGAACCAAACAATGTGACCATAAAGGCAAGCCACAAATGTTAAATGAAAACACAAAAGTAATATCCCGAGCTAGGCATTTATCAGTGTATAAGTCCAGTTACTGAGTTCAAGAGATCAAACTTTCTTCATTTCATCATCCTTTATTGTTTTCTTCATAAAAATTCCAATCTTCATCAAATGAATAGACAATAGCCGCTGCCAACACGTGTTTCGTCCTGGTCAGATGACCAATAGACTTCGTCAGGGCATGTAACTCAAATAGAGGATGTTATAAAGTCCAATAGTAGTTCTAAAAACGTATTCACCATCCACTTTTAAGTCTGTAAAGATCAGCTCCGCGTTTACCATTTGAAAAACTCTAGAATAACGTGAAATAGCGTGGTTCCTTATTCACTTCCATGTGGTAATTTACAACTGCGAAATAGAGCTAGCAGTCTTCGTATATTTCAACTTTAAGTGATCCGTTCCAGAGTGAAGGGTTCACTAATATCCTCCGAGTACAGAGAGATAACGTCTTGCTTCCAAGATCGGCTGCGTACTGCAACTTGAGGCAGGCTCAGTTAGACTGCCCCTCTCTTGAATCCCTCAGACAGCAAGCTGCTTCTGAGGCTGCTGGGAATGCTACAGGTACCCACAAAGTTTACTGGGATGAAGGACTCCTTTTTTCTGAGGGTAGAGACCCCAAGCCTGGTGCTTCCAGGAGGTTGGTCATACCTCAGGCCTTTAGGGGTTTCCTTCTAACCTTATCCCATGATATTCCCTTAACAGGACATCTAGGCCAGAACAAGACTTGGGACAGGCTTGTCCCTCACTTTCACTTGCCCAACATGTCAGAAGATACTAAGGAGTTTTGTCGCTCCTGTGTGACCTGCCAAGCCAGTGGCAAATCAGGTGGCACAACAAAGGCCCCCATCATACCACTACCTGTGGTGGGGGTACCCTTTGAAAGAGTAGGGATTGACTTTGTTGGACCAATGGATCCTCAAACAGCCTCTGGGCACAGATTTATACTGGTGGTAGTGGATCATGCCACCAGGTATCCAGAAGCTATTCCCCTAAGGACCACAACAGCACCTGTGGTGGCAAGAGCCCTGTTGGGAGTTTTCTCAAGAGTGGGCTTTCCAAAGGAGGTTGTCTCAGACAGAGGTGCAAACGTCATGTCTGGGTATCTGACTGCAATGTGGAAGGAGTGCGGTGTTAATTACAAATTCACTACACCCTACCATCCACAGGGCAATGGGCTTGTTGAAAGATTTAACAAGACCCTAAAGGGTATGATCAAGGGTTTACCTGAAAAGCTTAGGCGAAGATGGGACATCCTTCTACCCTGCCTTCTGTTTGCTTACAGAAAGGTCCCACAAAAGGGGGTTGGCTACAGCCCTTTTGAACTTTTTTTTGGGCATCCTGTAAGAGGACCCCTATGTCTGGTGAAGGAAGGATGGGAGTTACCTCTCAGAAAGCCTAAGCTAGACATTGTGGACTATGTACTTTGTCTCCGCTCCCGGATGGCTGAGTACATGAAGAAGGCGTACAAAAACCTTGAGGCTAGCCAAGAACTTCAAAAAGCTTGGCATGACCAAAAGGCTGTGCTGACTGAGTACCAGCCAGGACAAAAGGTATGGGTGTTGGAGCCAGTGGCCCCAGCAGCCCTCCAAGACAAATGGTCTGGACCCCACACAATTGTTGAGAAAAAGGGAGAGGTCACCTACTTGGTGGACCTTGGAACCCCTAGGAGCCGCCACAGGGTGCTCCATGTCAACAGACTCAAAGCATATGTTGACAGGGCAGACATGGGCTTGCTCATGGCTACATATGAGGGACAGGAGGAAGAGAGTGACCCTCTCCCAGACCTCTTGACTCAGAACCCTGATGATGGTTCAGTTGATGGTGTGACCTTAGCTGGCAGCCTCACTGACCATCAGCAACAGGACTGTAGACAAGTTCTGCAGTCCTTCAGACATATGTTTCCCTTAACACCTAGTCAGACTAACTGGTGCACCCATGAGGTGGACACTGGTAACAGTCTGCCTGTGAAGAGTAAGATCTATAGGCAACCTGACCATGTCAGGGATTGTATAAAGACTGAGGTGCAGAAAATGTTGGAGCTGAGAGTAATTGAGCCATCACAGAGCCCCTGGGACAGCCCAGTAGTCCTTGTACCAAAACCTCACACCCAAGATGGTAAGAGAGAGATGAGGTTCTGTGTGGATTATAGAGGTCTCAATGCTGTCACTAGGACAGATGCTCACCCAATTCCAAGAGCAGATGAGCTCATTGATAAATTGGTTTCTGCCAAGTTTCTGAGCACATTTGATTTGACAGCTGGATATTGGCAGATCAGGTTAGCTAAGGATGCCAAGGCCAAAACTGCTTTCTCGACCCCAGGAGGTCATTACAGAGTTTGTGGTGATGCCTTTTGGCTTGATGAATGCACCTGCCACTTTCCAAAGGTTGGTGAACCAAGTCCTCACTGGGTTGGATGACTTTTGTGCAGCTTATCTTGATGATATTGCTGTCTTCAGCTCCACCTGGGAGAATCACCTGATCCACCTGAAGAAGGTTTTGGAGGCCCTGCAAAAGGCAGGCCTAACTATCAAGGCCACGAAGTGCCAGATAGGGCAGAGTAAGGTTGTGTACCTGGGCCACCTTGTAGGTGGGGGTCAGGTTCAACCACTGGAGAGTGAGATCCAGACCATAAAGGACTGGTCTCCTCCAACCACCCAGACAAAGGTCGGAGCTTTCTTGGGCCTGTCTGGGTACTACAGAAAATTTGTCAAGAACAATGGGTCCATTGTGACACCACTTAATGGCTTGACTTCCAAGAAGATGCCAAAAAAGGTTCAGTGGACTGTAAGCTGTCAAAAGGCATTTGATGACCTGAAGAAGGCCATGTGCTCTGCACCTATCTTGAAGAGTCCTGATTACTCCAAAGAGTTTATTGTCCAAACAGATGCTTCTGAGTTGGGGGTGGGAGCTGTGCTTTCACAACTTAATGTAGATGGTCAAGACCAGCCCATTGATTTTATTAGCAGAAGGCTGACCCCTGGAGAGAAACGTTGGTCAGCTATTGAGAGGGAGGCCTTTGCTGTAGTTTGGGCCCTGAAGAAGTTGAGGCCATACTTGTTTGGTACTCACTTCAAAATTTAGACAGACCATAAACCCCTCTTGTGGCTAAATCAGATGAAGGGTGAAAACCCCAAGCTCCTCAGGTGGTCCATTTCCCTACAGGGGATGGACTTTACTGTGGAACATAGGCCTGGGACTGACCATGGTAATGCAGATGGTCTCTCCAGATATTTCCACTTAGAACATCAAGACTTAACTGGTCAAGGTTAGTTTAATGTCCCTGTGTTGGGGGGGGGGGGGTTATGTAGGAGAGTAGGGTCTGCTTTCCTATTGTCACCCCACTTTTTGCTTTTTTGCTTCACTGGTTTTCGACTTAATGTGGCTGTGGGCCTGCTAATCAGACCCACAGCCCTGCTGTTCTCTCTCTAAATTTAACACCTATCCTGGCTCTTAAGGGTGACGGACGTGGTTGGCAGGGCTCTGTCAGCACGGACGTGAACTTTTGAAGTGGTTGCTGAATTTTAATTGCCGCGTTTTTAAAAAAGTTGGTACTTGTTTTATTTCATTACCTGCTGCTATAATTGTAATTTTGCACTGCCCTTACCTTGTGGTGGACCGGAGTGGTCTACCTGGGCTCCTGTGTGCCTCCCCTGGTCGGGTCCGTCCGTGCGAGCGGCCCCGCCATCTTGGGGGTAGTTGGGCCACGGTCTAGTGGTTGGGGCTGCACGCTCTGGGCTCCATAAAAAGTTCGCTGGAGCAAGCGTGCAAACCCTATCATGGCTCTTAAGGGTGACAGACGTGGTTGGCAGGGCTCTGTCAGGACGGACGTGCACTTTTCAAGCGGTTGCTGAATTTTAATTGCCACGTTTTTCAAAAAAGTTGGTCCTTGTTTTATTTCATTACCTGCTGCTATAATTGTAATTTTGCACTGCCCTTACCTTGTGGTGGACCGGAGTGGTCTCCCTGGGCTCCTGTGTGCCTCCCCTGGTCGGGTCCGTCCGTGCGAGCGGACCCGCCATCTTGGAGGTAGTTGGGCCACGGTCTAGTGGTTGGGGCTGCACGCTCTGGGCTCCATAAAAAGTTCGCTGGAGCGAGCGTGCAAACCCTATCCTGGCTATTAAGGGTGACGGACGTTGTTGGCAGGGCTCTGTCAGCACGGACCTGCACTTTTCAAGCGGTTGCTGGATTTTAATTGCCGCATTTTTAAAAAAAAGTTGGTCCTTGTTTTATTTCATTACCTGCTGCTATAATTGTAATTTTGCACTGCCCTTACCTTGTGGTGGACCGAAGTGGTCTCCCTGGGCTCCTGTGTGCCTCCCCTGGTCGGGTCTGTCCGTGCAAGCGGACCCGCCATCTTGGGGGTAGTTGGGCCACGGTCTAGTGGTTGGGGCTGCACGCTCTGGGCTCCATAAAAACAACACTGGAGCAAACGCGCAGCGGGCGCGCCGGTGGCGCGCCAGCGGCGCGCCTAAGGCAAGCCCGTCTGCGCCCGTCCGCGCCAAGGAGGCGCCAGGAGCCATTCACGCTGCCCGTATTGGCCATTCTGAAGACCATCGACTACCATCTGGCCCTCTGTACCCTAGAGAGACTCTCTTACATATCGGTAAGCACCATGCTGACAGGGGGACACTCAGGCTATTGCACTCAGCCTTCCCACGAGCAGATATTCTTGCCGACGATCTCTTGATGTGTGGGCTTCTGAATGTAAGGTCCCTGCCTAAACATAGCGTGGAGATCCAGCTGTTGATAGAGACACATGAGCTTGACGTCTTGTTCATGATGGAAACTTGGACTCGCCCTGTTTGTATGGTTGATCCCGGCTGGGCTTGTCCATCTGGTTTCAAATTTATACATCTCCCCAGGCCAAAAGGGAGGGGTGGGGGGGTAGGAGTCATCTATAAAGCAACTTGGAAGATTGGAGCCATTAACATGGATCCGGCCGATGGTACGGAACTGTTGGGCCTATCTATTCAAAGCTGCTCCGGGACTATTTTTACTAGTGTTTTATGTTATAGACCTCCTGGGGCCTTTTGTGCTCAGCAGCAAAAATCGCTACTAGCTACCCACACTAACACGGCAGCAACCCACCATAAGCTGATAATTCTGGGGTTTTTTATCCTTTGGTTAAACGGTTCCTTAGACTTAGGCTTAGTAAATCTGCTCCACTCTTGCAAAAGCTTTGGTCTTTTTCAGCAAGTCAAAGAAGCTACTCATAAGGCAGGGCACCTCCTTGATTTGGTGTTCACTGTTCCAGACTTACTGGTTATGGGGGAAATATTGCCTATGGATTGGACAGACCATTCCCTTGTCAAATTTTATGTCAAAATCAAGGGCTCCCAGACTAGGGATCCTCAGGTAATTAAGGAGTTTTTGTGCAGAGACTGGAAGGCTCTTGCTCGAGTGAAGTCCTCCGACTTGGTGCTTAAAGTTGGAGATTGTTTTTGCTCTGGATAAGCAAGTGGAGGAGAACTATGCCTCACTCAGCGCAAAAATTATGGTGTCACTGGAGTCTTAAGCCCCCCTTAAACTTCGTAGTTGTAAGAGGAAAACCTCTGCCCCTTGGTTTAATGACACGTTGAAAAACTTGAAGAGGGGTTGTAAACAAGCGGAGAGAAGTTGGAGGTGTGATTATGAGGAATCTAATAGGCTGCAGTGGAAGAATAAAATCTTGGAATATAAGAGTCTGATCGGGAAATCTAAGGCTGACTACTTTTCGTCCTTGATTTGTAATGCTACCAACAGCTCTAGGAGTATTTTTAATATACTAAACAGTCTCACAAGTCCTGAGTGTGCCAAGAACTCTATTGTCCCGTCTCAGGAACTCTGTGAGAGGCTTGCCAAATTCTTCAAGGAGAAAATTGAGTTAATCATTGAAGATTTGGAGGACTCTCCTGAGAGCGGCGGACCCTCAGCCACCGGACACGGGTCTCCGGTTGATAAGACTAATGATGCAGTTTGGCCGTTGGGTGAACCCTTACTAGAGCTGCCACTTCTGACGAGAGAAGCCTTTAGTGGGCTGGAACCGGGGATTTCCTCTGGATCTCCATTGGACCCCGTGTCACACAAGATTTGGAAGGAGTACGAGGAGGAACTAGTTCTGACTCTCCGCCTAATCTGTAATCAATCTCTTGTCACTGGTATTTTTCCATCCCAGTGGAAGCAGGCTGTGATATCTCCCCTGTTGAAGAAGCCTTCCGTAGACCCTGAATGTTCCAAAAATTACAGACCAATCTCCTTGCTGCCTTTCCCTGCCAAAATTGTCGAGCGTATGGTCAGTTCTACCCTCTCAAAACACCTGGAACAGCATCACTTATTAGAGCGGGATCAATTTGGCTTCCGTCCAGCTCATGGGACCGAAACGGCTTTGGTCACCGCCGTGGACGAGCTTCAAGGGCGTGCAGACAGGGGACAGGCAGCGGTTTTGATTCTGCTTGACATGTCTGCCGCCTTTGATAAGGTCAACCACGAGATTTTACTGGGCCGTTTAAGTGATGCTGGGGTGAGAGGTAGTGCTCTGCTGTGGTTTCGGTCATTCTTGCAGGACAGACAGCAGGCTGTGTCCTTGCCTCCTTTTCAATCTGGGTTTTCTCATGTTCCACACGGGGTGCCACAGGGATCAGCAATTAGCCCCATCCTCTTCAACCTATATCTAAGACCTCTGATCTTGCTTATCAAAGCCTATAAAATCAAGATAATAAACTACACGGATGACACGCAGATGATCCTCTCCTTTGAGGGAGAGGAATTGATTCCTGTGGAGGTATTCCACAAATGTCTGCGGGATACGTCACGCTGGCTGAAGAACAACTCTCTTCAATTTAACGCTGGGAAGACGGAGGTGTTTTTTAACACTGGGAATAAGATCTCCCGTCCTTTACCAGAGACTTTTTGGCCCCCTGAAACTACGACCACAGTGCGGCCAGTGGAATCAGTCTCCAACTTAGGGGTTATGCTTGATCAGAAGTTGAGCATGGAGACTCATGTTAAAAAAACGACCTCCTGCTGCTTCGCTATCCTGCGGTCTTTGCGGAAGATCATGCCATTACTTCCACTTCAGGCGCGCGCCCAAGTGGTTATGTGTACTATCCTTAGCAGGATAGAATACTGTAATTCCCTACTATTGGAGTCCCCTGGCTTTTTGTTGGATAGGCCTCAAAGAATGAAATCAGCGGCCGCTAGGCTGGTCCTGGGGCTGCCTAGGAGAGCACATGCGCCGGTAGCCCTGGCGAAACTTCATTGGCTCCCGGTGAAACACAGGGTACAATTTTAGGCCCTATGCCTCATTTTTAAGGCACTTCATGGAATAGGTCCTCTACCCCTGCAAGCTAAATTTGCCTGGTATACCCCAGCCAGGTGGCTTCGCTCTTCAGCGGCTAGGCTGGTGAGAGTGCCTAGGTTTAGGAAGGTTAGATCAGGGGGTAAATCTTTTGAGGTGGCTGCTGCCAAATTATGGAATCTGCTCCCGTGCGAGATTAGGCAAATAGAGGAGCTTCTCCCCTTTAGGAAAAAGGTTAAAACTTGGCTTTTTCCGAAGTAATGTAATCCGACTGTCCTGCTCCTGTCCCGTCTGACTTTCGTCCTGTCCTTCTTTTGAGCTTCCAGCGCCAGGATGCCTGCAAGGTGATAGTGCGCTTTATAAGACTAATAAATAAATAAATAAACACCATGTACTTTAGGTACATCACCAATTGGGATTTTGGTCACTCTTATGAGTCCCTGTACAGTGTACCATAGGTACCCAGGGCATAGGTGCACCCAAGGCCTACCAGGGGCTGCAGCATATCTTTTGCCACCCCTGGCTGGCCATCCAAACTGACACAACTGGCTGATCACTCAGCTGGGGCAAGGTAGTGTAATCACCCCTTGCTTAGGTGTAGTATTCCTATACCTACCCTTATATATAGACACATAGGCACCTATAAGTCACTCCTATGGCCGGCCTTAACAATCCTGAAGGCAGAGTGCTTGGTTTTATGTGAGATGAGGCTCTAGCATGAGCTGAGCCTGTCTGCAGCTTTTGGAACCATGACCTTATAGCTGTTCTATGATATAGCCATAACCATATACTCTTAGGTGCATTATAATCCTCGCGATTATTGCTAACTTTAGTTTGGCCTTATCAAAACATGTTGTGTAAGGTGGCATATGCTTTGGAATACTACCCCCTCGCCAGTTCTGGCGACGGGGGTAGCATTCCACCCTTCTAGAGGGAGAAGACATGTTGTTCCTATTAATCCCGGTTAAAGTTAACCAGAGCCTCAGCATCACAAAATGGATGCTGCTGCCACAGACACAAGTCTGACCTTCTGCTGCTGGGAGCCCTTCCAGCGAGGGAGGCTTGGACAATAGGTTTCCTGTCGTGGGAGGTGCTAGCACCACCCCAGACAGGCCATAGTGTATTGGGGCAGGGAGGGCTGAATGAAATGAGACACTGCCTGGGGCACACAAGGTGTCCCATGCATAGTCCAGTTCAAACCGGTGCTGGGGCACTCCAGCCCCATCTCTGGCGTGAAACTCGACAAAGGGAAAGGGGTGTAACCACCCTCTTCCTGGGTCCCACCCATAGGAGGGACCTAGCAGGTAATCCAGCCCCTAAATTTGGTATATAGGTAGGAGCTGAGTCTCAAGACTTTAGATTTATCCTGACTGAAACTTGAAATGAAACTCTGGACCTTCGACATTCTACTGCAACTAGAAGACTGAAGAATCTCCCTTGTGGTCAAGGAGTGACCACCCTGTGCAAGCAGGCACCGTCAAGCGATCGACAGTTTGCTTTGTCATTGCTCCCGCCAGAGCCCGAACACAGAGCCTGACAAGACTCATACTTCTAGACTTCCCTCATTCTGATCCACAGCCACAGCAAAGCTGAGACCCCTGGAGGCAACGCGAGACGTGGGACTAGCCATCTTGAAAAGTCAGCAAATTGCTTTACGTGCAACTTCTGAGGCACCCTTGAAGTTGTGCATTGGGGATTGAGAAGCCCCAGCCCCGAGCACCAACTGCACTGAAGATCAGCCCTCCACACTCCACGAGTTCTGCATGGGGCCCTTCTACATTTTCCTGCTTGACGCGTCTGTCTGGTCACTTGCCCGTTGGCTAGTGGCCTCCGTAACAAAGAACCTTTGAATTTCCAATGCTGATCTGGTTGCTCTAGACTGGCCCCTGCTTTCCTGAAAAGGAGAAGCCCCTCAGACCTTGCTGGTCGGAACCAGAAGCCTTCTTTGAATCCTGCGTGCGTTGCCTTTGCCAAGGCTTGTTGACTCCAATCCGGAGGCCGACACCGCCGACAGCGAGATCTTTTGTGGCACAGTCCATGCCCAGCTCCTGGTTGTCGTTGACACCTCCTGGTCTACGTGACAGCGGAGACAAGCTTCACGACATCACCTGATTGCTTCCCGACATCGCCTGGTTCCTTCTTGGTTCCTTCCTGGTCACTGGCTAGTGACCCAGACTCTGTCCCCTCTGCTTTCAGGTACTCTTCATCCTCGATCCGCCCTTGGATCCAACCGGACACTCCTCTCCTGGTCACCTGCAGCATCTTTCTCCAAGGCTCCATAGGAATCAATGACGAAACCCGACACACTTTGGGACCTATGCACCCGCTTCCTGTGGGTGAGGTAACGTGGGTACTTTGGTACTCCTGTGAAGATTGGCTATCCTAGTGTCCTAGTTTCACGTAGTTTATTCCTAGTCCAGTCGGAAGTGCCCTAAAAGAAATACTTTCTAATACTTTCGTTCCCATTCTAACTCTATGGTAACTAGTGTGTGTGTAAAGACACTGCACACGCATCCCGTGGGCCCCCTACTTCCTATCCTTTGGTAGTACAGTGTAGCCCCAGCGATTCCCTAGGCCTATCCTTTGTTTGTGACGTGGTTCTTATACCACTATTTTAGTATATGGTTCGAAGTGCCCCAAGGGCATTACTGTATATTGTGCAGCTTATTGTATGTTGATTGAGTAACTTGTTATGTGCTTGTGCCTCTGACCTCATAAAGAGTTCAGAGGATTGTGTTTAGTAATAAATACATATATTTTTATATATACCCTGTGTGGTGTCCTTTCACTTGGTATTAAGGGGGTTACATATGGTAAAACAGCTGGCTTCACATGCCATCTTGAGTTTAGCCTAAGACTGCTTTGTCCATGCTACCACTAGGATAGCTGGTCTATAAGGTTGACTTTACAACCATCACCATAAGGGTTGTTTGGACTGGTGCAAGGTGCTCACTAGAATAGTGAACATCATATACCAGGCCAACTTCTCACAATGCACTAAAAGTTAGCAGGTGAAAGCTTTGCATCAATAATCTGACTATACTGGTGTGAAGGTTCTTACAGTTAATTTAAAGAACTCTAATTCTTTCAAGAAATATGGGGGCATATTACCAACAACTAGCGATATTTATCGCTAAATGGGCTTAGCGAGTATTTTTTTATCGCTAAGCATCGCCGGATATTATCGCAGAGATAACGTGCTATTAGCAACGTTTATCTCTAAAGTGATCAAATATCCGGCGATAGCGGCGAAATGCGTGAATATCGCTGAGAATACAGCGATATTCACGCATTAGCGACAAAATGCTCTTAGCCATGTTATCCACTTCCCTTTGGATAACATGGCTAAGAACGGGTCTGGGCAGGTGTTAGTATTTGGAGGTATTCGCGCTTAGCGCGAATATTTCCATTGCTAAGCCTGCGATAGCGATGTTAGCGACTGTTTTCAGTCGCTAACAGTTTGGGTACGCCCACTCTGCATGTCATTAGCGATAAATATTGCTAACATGCAAAGCAGGCCCCAAACTGCTCGCTATCACCTAAAAGCTGTCGATAACGGCTGTTAGCGATAGCTTGCTAATAGAGCGATAGAATTATCGCCGCTTAGCAGCCGAAAACGGCCGCTAAAGCGGCGGAAATTCCCTATCGCCACCCTTGATAATATGCCCCAGAGTGCCTGGCTCTCGGATTATTCTAGATGATAATTAAAATCTCCTAAAATGCAGGGGCGGTGGGTGACATTTGAAAGTGGTGAGGCGCAAAGTGATTTGCATACAGCACCGTAGCGAGCGAGCGCAGCGAGCGAGCCCGAACACCAAAAGGGGGGTTTGGGGGGATTACCCCCCCCAAGCAAATTTTGAAAAAAAAGAAGAAAAACCATGCATTTTCAAGCAAATTTGAGAAAGCAGGAAGGTTAATAAAGCAATTGTGAAAGTGCAGTTATTACATTAATAGATGGCATAACATAGTTAGCTGCTTATTCAGTATAACCACAGAGCTTCATACATTCCGTCCTATTACAGACTCCGATATTGGCATTAAAATTACCCTCCAGCTTATCAGCTTCAGCAAGGTTTCCAACAGCATAGCACCCCTTTGCTACACACAGATTACAGCTTCAGCCACATGATGAAAATAGCAACTCATTCAGTGTGATAATTAAGGTAGCAGAGCGAATGGAAAACCTATTTAGTGATAGGCCGAGCAAAACACAACGAACAAATTAACTTCTTTCATCTCCTTTATTTCAAACCATTTACAGGGCTCAGGTGTTTCAAACCTTTTGAAAACAACAAGCTAATTTGGTGAAAGCATACTTAGAAATCTGTATTTATGTATTGTAATTGTAGACTGGACCAAAAAACGAGTGATGGGGCTCCACCAAAGCACCTCTCCCTTAATTATTTACATATAAATTTCTTGCGGTCTGACAAGTCTGCCAAAGCTGCAGCAGACGAGCTGGGGCGTTTACTCCTGGCCTGGGTGTTATGTTATGTTATGTTAATAACACTTCTATAGCGCACAGCTGCCCCAGCCAAGGGGCGTCCCGGCGCTTCAGGAAGAGTACCCAGACACAACACAGCAGTACAGGACAGTAGCACATAGAGCAGAAACCTAAGAACTATGAGGGAACAGATGCGTTTTGATAGCCCTCCTAAATTTCAGCAGCTCATCAATTTCACGAATGTGAGGTGGGAGAGAGTTCCACAGTTTTGCAGCCAAGACCCTAAATGAGCGACCTCCCGCTCTACATAGTCTAAACCGCGGGACTATGACCAGGTTTTGGCCCAGAGATCTCAAAGGATGCGAGGGCACATAAGGCCTCACCAGGTTGTCAAGGATCTGGGGAGAGGCCATCCTGAGGATCTTGAAAGAGAGGCACAAGGTCTTGAAGTGAATCCTCTGTGCCATAGGCAGCCAATGTAGGGAACTGATGGTACTCTCAGCAGAACAGGACCTAGGTAGTCCCACCAAGGCTCTGGCAGCAGCGTTCTGGACACGTTGCATCCGGGCGATTTCAGCCAGGTTGGCCTCCAATAATAGTGAGCTGGCGTAATCGAGCCGGGATAGTATGGATGCTTGTATGATCAGCTGCCTAGTCGAGGCATCAAAGAACCTCAAAATAGGTCTCAACCCTCTTAGGATGCCAAAACAGGTGGCCGCTACTTTCTTTGTATGGCCACAGAAACTGAGGGCTGGATCTAACCAAACTCCCAGGTTTTTGACATCGGAGACTGGAGTGGGGGTTGTACCTAGCTCAGGGGGCCACCACATGTCGCCCCAAAGATCCGTCCGCTTGCCCACTATCATGACCTCCGTTTTTTTAGCGTTAAGCTGGAGACAGTTAGAATACATCCAGCTAGCCACTGCCAAGAGTCCATCCCGAAATCTGGGGGCATCAAGGTCGGAGTCCCCACTCAGCATAGGAGACCATAGTCATACCCCATTGCTTGACGACAGCAGCCAGCGGCCTCACATAAAGATTAAATAATGTGGGGCTCAAAGACGAACCCTGGGGCACACCCAGTTCCAGGGGATATAAATTGGAAACAAACGGCGGCGTGGCAACCTTGAAGGTCTTATCAGCAAGAAAGGAACGGAACCAGTCAAGGGCTGTACCCTCAACCTCGTGCTTCACGAAGACGTTGGAGTAAAATTCTGTGCGAAACCGTGTCAAACGCGGCACTAAGGTCGAGTAGTACTAATGCCGCAGTCTGACCAGAATCGAGCACAGAACGAAAATGTTCCGTCATCGAGAGCAGGGCAGTTTCCATACTGTGGCCAGCTCGGAACCGGTTCTGAGAGGGGTCAAGAATGCAGGCCGTCGCAAGATGTTCGGACAGCACCCCATTCACATGGGCCTCCACAATTTTGGCGGCCCAGGGAAGGAGAGAAATCGGACGATAACTCTCAAGTTTAGAGGGGTCCAAAGTCGCCTTTTTAAGAATAGGTGTTACAACCGCCTGTTTCCACTTAGTAGGAACAACACCCGAGGCGAGAGAAAGATTAATAAGATGGCACACTGAAGGGAGGCAGACAGCAGCATATTCCCTAAACTGAGTAGGCCTAAGGGGATCATCCGGTGAGCCCGATTTAATTTTAGAAGCCAACTTGTACAATGACTCCAACGGCAGACTAGGCAGTGAGTCTAAGAGAACATCCGAGACTAGAGTAGGACTGAAGAACTCAGCAACCTGCTCAACGATGGGAAAGGCACGGTAAATCATTAGAACTTTATCAATAAAAAAGCAGCCAACTTTTCACAGTGCTCAGCAGAGCAGATTTCTGCCGCAGTAGCTTTTTTCGCCGTAAGGTCCTTGAGGACTTTAAAGATAAGCTTGGACGGATTAGAACTGTTTCTAAATTCCTGGGAGTAGTAGGCTGCCCGAGCTCTACATACCGCTCAATGATAGAGTTTAATTTTAGAAAAATAAACAGATTTTTTTCCCAGCATCATAGGATTTCCGCCAGTCCCTTTCAGCCTGTTTACAAGTTTTTTTTAACAGTACCAGGGAACTGTCGTACCAAGGGCTGGGTTCTCTAGAACGGCATTTGGTCCAGACCGCAGGAATCAGAGCATCTAAAGCGCAGGAAACCCAATCACAAAATGCGTCATACCCAGATTCTTCACTAAGGTGAGAGCCTAATGGGTTGACCTTTAGGAGATGATGAAATTCCTCCAGATTGAGTTTCCGCCAATGGCGTTTAAGCACTAATCTATCCAGGGGCTTGAATGGATGCTCTTTAGTCACGAGAGAAATTTTCACTAAAAAGTGGTCAGTCCAAGCAACTGGACTGGGCCTGGCTACTTTGGTCCCACTTAGATTTGTAAAAAACGGATCAAGAATATGGCCACCCACGTGAGTGGGAAAGGTGACCAGTTGAGTGAGCTGAAGAGCCTCCAAATCAGCCAGGGTACTGCTGACAACGGGCGAGTGGCCAGAATCAAAATGCAAATTAAGATCGCCCAGGATGCAAAAATTAGCACAGCCAAAGGCAAAGGAGCTAACACACTCCGGAAGAGCCTTTCTGAAAGCCGTGTCACAGCCAGGGGGCGATAAATTAAGAGACCGGACAGCGTAAACTGATGGCTGATAGAGATTTTAAAAAACGCGCTTTCACACCCTGCCAGATCCACCACCCTCCAATCACATGGGTAGCAAGATTTAACGGCAACAGCAATGCCATCACCCCTAGATGCCCGATTGTGTGTAAAAATGGAGTATTGAGGGGGGAATGCAAGATTCACGACTGCTGAGTCGGCTTCTTGCAGCCAAGTTTCAGTCATGAAAAAAACATCTGGTAACTCATCAATTATTAGATCATAAAGTTCCGCATAATGCTTCGGAAGGGAGCTAATATTTAGATTCCAGATAGTAATGTCTCGTGGGACCGGCAGTCTGCTACAAGGAGGCTTTACCGGGGAAGACTCCGTAACGGTGGAGATCAAAGAGGGGACTGAAAGAGACCATTCCCCACAAGAACACGTGTAAGGGCCGCAGAGAGGACTGACAGGCCCGTGTGTACAGCATGAGACATTACGCCTGATGCCGAGCAACTCATCCCAGGAATATACATGTGACGACGACATTACATGGTAATAACCCCGACGAGCAGAGTACCGCCACACCTAGTGCCACCGTAGCGCTGACGGGCGCAGACGGGCAGGACTCTGGCTTGACTCAGGCGCGATGAGGGCGCTCCCGCTGCGCGCGGAGAACTGGCTTATGAAGGTAGAGTGCGTGACTACAAACCACTAGAACGCTCACCAAGTCGCCCAGAAGCGTCCCAGCCACATCCAAGATGGCGGCCGATTCCCCCAGGTATCCAAAACCCCCAGACCGGGCCGCTAAAGCAGCGGTGATTCCACAATTAAGATGTAGGTATGAGGAAAATGCACAAAGTTTAAAAACAGGGGAGAATAAAATAATTACAACTGATATCGAAAAACGGGTATTTAAAAGCACGACGCAGCGCGCCTAGAGCACCTACAGCAGGTGCTAACAAATGCGAGTCCTCTGAGCGCTCTGTAGAGCAAGGGTAGCATATCCAGCTGGGTGCTGGGGCTTTTACTCCTGGCCTGAGTAATGCTGAAGAGCTGCAACCTAAGGCGCTACCAGGTAACCAAGACTCAAGTGCCACCACAGCATCAATTTGTGCAACCATTCAACAACAACTGGTTCAAGTATGTTCTCTCAATGTTTCAAGCTATATTACAAATGTCACCAAAAGATGTTAATATTTCACATCTGTTCTTGGATTTTCGTCACAATAAAATACACTGAACATATCCTTCACAAAAGTTGTTTACAAAAGTTTAAGCTATTGCCATTATAAATTACAATAACTTTTATTAACGTATTAATTATAAAAAAAGTTAAAAGCCATTGCTATTTGTAATATCAATACATCTAAGTCACGTAAATACAACACATATTGCATTACAAATGCTATAGGTGTCACATTTGCGAAAGTTAAAACTTTTGGCATTGTAAATGACAAAGCTATTAATTTAGCTATTTTCAAAAACAAAGCATAAATAATGCAGTGTTCATCTTTCTGAACAAAACAAGAATATAGAGTGTGCGTCGAGACAAAGACGGAGAGGGCTCCAGCTAAGCTACCTAATAAAAGTCAGATATACATTTGAAAAACATATTATTTTCAATAGTTCTATTCCTAAGTGTATCCAACTTCTATTTCCGATTGCCTAGAGCAGAACGCTACCACGTACAGATTAGACCTGTAAATAAGTAACAACAGACCTACTGGCTTGAGAATGCAGTTGTTTCCACCAACCCACTTCAAATGTTAGCATCTTCCTACTGGTCAACTTTTGAGTGGCATTTTTTGATGATCTCCATGCCATCTTTGTGAGGTAGAGCAACTGGTCTGGTTTGCAGAACAATTTCTCTTGGCGGACATTCTTGACAAGAGTAATTTGTTTGCTAAGAAACATTGACAATGTGTACTCTTTTAATGACAATAACTTCTGTCTTCCCTTGCACCTCAACTTGGTCAGTAAACATCTCTAGATGGGACACCTGCATATATACATTTGTCTTCATTACTTTTTCATCAGCCAGTTTTTCATCTACTCATTAATCTTTCCTCTTCACAGGAGATCGATTTCTGTTGATAATCGAAGGAATAAAGTGCTGCTGCTGACAATAGGACTCGCCAACGTTTTTATTGATTAATTGATTGTATGTATGGATGTAGTTTCTTCTCAAACTTTTGGTTTACAGTGGCAAGTTTGGATTAATTTGCAGCATTGTTTGCCCAACGTGAAAGGATTATCAGGTTATATTAGGTTTGGAGGGGGGTGATTAAAGCTGGCAGCAGCTTCCACCTTAAAATGAGTAAAGATATCATGAATTAGATGCCCACCAGCAAAAGTGCCTACAGTCAACATAGCGACATATGAATGTCTCTCGGCCCCCATTGGCTGCCGCATCTGACTCTAATTTAATTAGACAAGTCCTAATTGGGACAGTTCACCTGCGACTCTCGGTGCTGGGGGAGGCCAAGCGGAGGGGGTGCTCTGAAGGAGCTGGGCTCCACTTGAAGCTTGGGTGCGGTGTACGACATGCCCGGGTACCACCCGCGTGCACGTGCCAGTCTGTCTCCCTAAAAACGTGCAATAAAAGTCACTCTCGCATGGTGTCCAATCCTAGCATCCATTCTTAGCTGCCGACTCTCCTCGGGCATGTAAGGGCTGTGGTACATCAGTACTGCCCGCCATTGCCAGTAAGTGCCAGCTGACTTCTGCCAGGCGGGCACGGCTGCCTTGACCAGCAGCTGAAGCCATCTTTCAGTTGGCATCGGTGATGATGCAGTGCCTTTATAGCTTTAAATCAGCATAGATCCTGTTCGAAGCAGATTGGGCAATTTGACCACGATCACACGAGGTGATAGATGTGAGGGAAGCTGGGATTAGAACTCAGATGCACTCTATCCGCAGGTGTCAAGTTGACCAAGCGCCCCACGGTGTTGTTGTGGCGTGTTTGCAGCATCTCTTAGGATGCATCCACCCCTTCTGCTTCGAGCATAGCTCAGTCTTCAAGCAGAAGTGTATCTTGGCGCTATAAACCACACCTGTTATTATTGCCTAACTCAGCGGTACTCCTTTTATCAGCACCCAAACTTATACGTTTAGGACTCGCAGTTTGCGCGCATATCTCTGCAGTGAGCGCCCAACCCAGAAAGCTATCTTACTGAGCAAACTGTGCGCCAGAATCCATTTGCTAGCACATATAGTAATAATAGGTGCCTTGCAGAGCGCCAAAATGCTGCTTCGATGAGCTTTAAGCATCTCTATGTAGGTCGAAGCCTTCACACCAGATTTAAATTCGGTGGGTGGGTAAGGGGTTGACGTCAAATAAACCCTGATACTGTTTCCAGTGCCATGCACAGACGAACCCTCGGTCAGGGCCGGATTTAGCGCTGGCGGGCCTGGTGCCACCGTCTATTTACCCTCCCCCTCCTTCCTTAGGGCATGCAGTTCTCGATGGCAGTTCAAAGGTCACTGTGCTATATTATGATTGTAACTTATGGACTGCAAGCAACAAAGGGGTCTCTGTCACAAAAGCGGAAATCCAGTTCTGTAATCTGCATTGTGTAGTACTTTGCAGCAGCATGCACATTAACCCTCTGCGCTACTTGGTGAATCCAAACTGCCCCTAGACACAACTCTAGTTTCACTTCCGCAGGAAGGAACATTATTAGGAAGGAACATTAATCACCAGTTGCCTTGACTTTTTACTGCTGGTCCTACGAGGAACTCTGCAGCAGCAGGTACTTTTGAATCAGTAAGGTATTTCTAAGCACAGCCCCTCGCCAGGCTCAGCGCCCTGTGCGGAGGCACCTGTCACACCGCCCTAAAGACGGCCCTGCTAATTATCCCAGGGCTCTGCACCAAGGCCTCCAGCAAGGGCCACCATTTTACTCTTCCATCCACCAGGCACCGCCCACCAACAACAGAGTGGTGAGGATACAAACGGGCATCTCCTTGGCATGACACGTGACGTGCAAGCTGGCAGAGCAGAGCTTTGAAATGAGACGTGCCCAGGGTGACACGGAGCTGCAGGCTGTGCTGCTGGGCATGTCTTTATGGCGAGGGCAGAGTGGGGGGAGGGGGGTGTAACCTTCTGGGCAGACGGACGGGAGGACCATCGTATTTAGTACTTCAAAGTATTCTACCCGGTATGCTTGCAAAATGGGAGTCAGAGACTTTTGGAACTCATTCTACATGTACACTTACTTTCGGCCCCAGTTAAAAGACCTGAAAACCCAGCGAGGAAATTCTAGGGTCCAGTTGAATACAGCTTTCTAATTTGTAAAAATTGAAAAGTATCGCCAAATTTGTGCTAGACAAGGCAATGCTAAATGGGATCAATCGTCAACATCCTCCTTTAAAAACCTATTACAAGACAGATACATCTTATGTAGAAAGGTAGGAGTGCAATACTGATATTTACGGCGTATGTTTACTCACCACACAGTACCAGTCTCTCCACTCCACACGAGCAGCACACGAGTCGGCTCACTCCACACAGACACAACCACGAGGCGAGTCAGACTAGTGAGCCGCCAATGGCCAATCACTGCATGACTACAAGAAGTCAGATACAGTGATTGGCCATTGTGCACTACGGCTGAGCCACCCACGTGCGGCATCCAATATGGATTGCCCCTGCTCTGAGGAACGGTGACCAGCCAATTCAATGGCTTGGAGGGCACACTAACGGCTCGCCCTGTCGCCCTTTTAACGCCAGGGCTGCGCCGCACGCGAATAAGCATGCACCCTCCCCCATGTCTCTATGTGGGGCAGCTTAGTATGCGCATGCTCGGGTACGTTTCTGCCCCAAGCTGTGATGCGCGTTCAACTTCTTCTGACTCGTCGTCTCGTGACGTCTCGACTGACTCTTGACTCGTCGCCTGTCAATCACTCACACCAGCCCCGCAGCCCAACCCCCTGCGCACTCCCATTTCAGTCGGGTGCTGCCCGACGGCGCGAAAAATATCATGATGAGAAAAGGAGTCAACTGTCAGGAAGTTGGAACATTTATTTAAATTATTTACTGGCAGTCGCGGGTCCATGGGGCTGGTGGGGCTACGCCCCTACGCCCCAATGGACGCACCGCGGCTGCGTAAAATGATGACATGTTCATTGTTTAGGGAAAAGTTGCTGATGTCTTTAATTATGGAGATTGAGAAGGAGGATCTCAGTAGGAACTGAAGAAAACAATCAATAATAAGATAAAAATCTGAGAGAAGGGCAGGTGGTTATTTGCCTTTGAATTTTTATTTTTGTAGTTTAGGAGAAAGCAGTGGTGGTTTCCCCGCTGGATGCTTCTCCTTTGACTAATAGGTCGGGTACACATGGGTTGGAATGGAAGGAGCACACCAGCAATATAGGGGATCGAGGATCAGTAGATTTTGGGTTGAAGAGAGGTGTTTTAAGGGATTAAAGGGATTAAATGCTGGTTTATTAGGAACCAATTTAAGTCTATGTTATTTCCCACCGCTTACTTTATACTGGAATTACTGACACAGTGTTAGTGAGATTACTTGCTAAAGTCATATCATGTAAAACATTTCATATTATTATCTTAGTCAGGTTCCCTGTAATCATTTGTTCATATCTGTGTCTAGTTTCATATAATGTGATTTTATATAATGTCATTGTTGGGCCCGGGGTCATGTGCTGTGTTTTCAAGTGATGTTGACATATACTAATTAGTGTTTTTGGAAACTTAAAAAACCTAGCCCTTTTCTTCATTGTTAAAAAAAAAGAATGGTGATTGGGAAGACGTGAGTCGTGACCCGCTTAATTCCCACAGATATTTGATTATTGGATTTTCTGTTCTGCATGTACTTATTGTTTATCTGGAAATATAGAAACAATGGTGTAAACTGAAACATGCTCTCAGAGATATTTCTGTAATCTGAATTGATCTTATTTCCTGAAGTGTGCTGACACACACACACTTTCTCACTTCAGATCGAATGAGCATATATTTATTGTCAGATCAGTTGCAAACAATTCCTAAGTAATATCACTGGGATTGTGATGTTTTCTTCTTTGTTGAATCCTAAATGGGGACTGAAGAGCAATAGTCTTTGCTGTCAAAAAGATTAGATGTACAAGGGGGCCTCTTCCATTTATTTTCATGTGATGTGGGCACCTACTTCACAGCAAGAAGTCTCTAAAATCGCATTAAACATTCACAAAAGACCAATGTTTCCAATTCTCATCAACCTCGAGTCTTACGATACCAATTCTCAATTCTTGACAAGTTTTGCAGTAAGAGTGCCAGCTTTTTTTCTCTGGAACTGCTCGAGAGAAATGTGGAACCTCTTGCTGAATGGTCCAAAATAATAACTGATGCAGATATGGGACCAGGTACCAAATGGTCCCAGAGGTTTTTCCCAGAAAGACCCAAGTAAAATATTATTTTTAGATGTAAAATGCTTTTTTGCTTAAATACTCAGCACATGGTAATTAATACATTAGAAAAAATATATATAATAAACACTTTTAAGTATGGACCAGGGGAAAAAGAAGAAACACCCACTGTTTTTTTTCAGTAAAAAACTTTGTTTTATATATTCTCATATTGACAAGAAAGGTAGGAAAATTGCTGAATATCACAGTATATCAACAATAGGAGGTTGCTCGAGAGAAAGGAGTGCAAAGAAAAAGTGCTCGTGTGGAGTAAATGAGGAAGAAAGACGTTAGACTAAAGGCAAGTTAGCGAAAGTAGTTTCCACAATTTACAATCAACACTGGCTATTAGTGAAACATACACCGGTGTGGTTTTGGCCTGTCTACAATACAGTTTTAGGCCATCATTTTTAAATACATTTTTTAATAAGCGCAAAAATGCATCATTTGGTGATGGGACGGGTTATATGATGTAGTACAGGCCCAACCCGGCTTATTGAGTAAAGGGTAACTTAAACCGCAGCTAGTGGGTCCTTCTTCAGGACAGGGGGATTAGATAAAGGCAACATGGGAGGAATAAACGCAAAATTAAATGGCGCATGTTAAAAGAAATGAAAGGTGTATCATGTGGGTGAGTACATTACTGACCAATCCCTGGCGCCCGAGAGTGGCAGACCAGGTCACAGCTCCCGGCAGTGGGTATTCTGTAAATGAAGGCAAGAATGTGTATGAAATGATCAATGGAAGTGAATACTTCAAACTGTTGGTGCAAAGAACAATTGAGGGCACTTACCCGCATGGGAATGAAGAGTGTAGCAAGCAAGGTAGCATCTAAATCAATGATGAGCCCGTAATGGTATCGAAGACCGCAATCAAATCCAACTCGATTGCATCCGTTACATGGGTGGACGTTCAATTAAGGATGAAAGAGTCAAACATCCTTCAAAAAGGGGATTGATTACCCAAGTAAATGTAAACAAGAATAAATGAAGTAGTAAATACCATTATCCCTTATATTGGCATACATTCTAACTTGTGAACGAGAGCACAACGGTCACAGAGAAAAAGAACGCTCCTATCCTGTCAATGGCTTGCAGGGTATGGCGGCAGACCAGAAAAGCGTCCATTGTTCAAAGGAGACGGTTGTGTACACGTCAGGATTTGGAACTGCGTGCGTCACTCGAAAAACACGCTCACCCCCAGGCCACGGTGATATGACAGCTGAGGGAGTGTAATAAAGAAAAGGGAAAATGATTCTAACTAAAGAATGTAGTTAGAGGATCATTCTTAGTATACGTGTGTACTTTGGAACTGGCGCATCGGTAAACTTAGTTTATAAGGCAAAAAAGATTGACACAAAGATGTAAATTCAACATGGTTGTCACAGAATCGACATTTGTTAATATAAAGACGACAGTGTTGTAATTTTACACTGATATCTGACCGCAGGCATTCTCAGTTGTTTAAGGTTACAGAAAAAACATACGGTCTTTGACAATATGTAGGCCAAATGTAGTGTATTTGACATGAATATGAAAGTTCGACGGAAGAGACATGTTTATCTCCAACTATGAAAAGAAGGATTTAAGTGTTATGGCAAATCACAAGCCGAATAAAGTGCATTATGCATAACATGTGAAGATAAGAGACATGTTTCTATTCAACAAAAAATGAATATGTACAAAATACATCATAGTGTGGATGACCACATTAGTACGGGAAACATGAAGGACTGTATACTTAACAATATCAGATCTTCAGCCATTGTTCAAGGTGGCTGCCTGCCTAGCAATTTTCTTATACTCATTCAGTCCTCTCAGGGTGGTATCAAAAGTATGTATCCATTTGCATTCTCTAAAGTTTTGGGTGTTGATGAAGTAGCCCCCCTGGGATTTATGTTTACTTTCTCAATGACCCACCACTTCAGACTCTCGGCGAGACTCCAAATGTGGTGAAGTGCTCAACCAGGGGTGCACCCAGAAACTTCGAATCTTATTCTAATACTATGTTGCAGTATGTGGGCCTCATTTATGAAAAGTGACGCATCGCTGCATGAAAACAGCAATGCGTCACTTTTCACTGCGCCCTCCTTGCACCACCAATGGGGCCCTTTCACATGGGGCAAGTCCCATGTGAAAAGGCCTGCGTCAGTCTTACGCCTGCTGTGAGGCAGGCGTAAGAAATTGACGCATTTGTGTCCTAGAAGTGGCGCAGTGAAATCACATAGATTTCACTGCGTCACTTCTACGACCCTTTCTTGCGTCAATACGCCCCCTTGCATACATTATACCTGGCGCAGGTGTAATGTGGCGCAGGGGTTTACAAAGTGACGCATCTACATAGATGCGTCACTTTGTAAATATGGCGCAACAAGGCGCATTTTTTACGCCACTGGTGCGTCACAAAAAGTGACGCACCAGCGGCGTAAAAGGGATGCATAGCCTCATAAATGAGGCCCTATGTGTCTTAATTTTTTGTGTTGTCTATCCAATGTCTAAGAAATCACAGGGACATGATATAACATATATATTGGTGTGGGTGGGTATAATCATGCTGTGTGAATCTTTTAATCTCCCTGGTAATAAAGCAGGCCTTACACTTACCGCACTTGAAGAGTGCCTTAATCAGTGGCAGGTTCCAAAGTGTTGTGCTGTGTGCTTTAAACTTTGCAGGTTATTGGGCAGCCTTTATAGGAAGCTTGCATTTCTAGTTTCTTTCGTGCAATGTTGGTCTTCCGAGCTGGGAGATAGGTACGAAGCCTACTCCACCTCTGTTTTGCCCCATGGCCTTTAGCTGTGGGTGTGACTAGAAATGGAGAAAAACGTTCCCTATCTGAACCCCTGACATGATGTAAAAGAAACAGTCCTTAGTAGGCTGGGAACTTTAGAATCCTTGGGAAGGGAATTGGGATGAATTCATGCAACTGAAAACCACAGATTGGTATTTCGAGAACCGGCCGGAAGGTTTGCACAATTATTCTTCTGCCACTCTGAAAAAAACAATCTACTGAAAGTAAGTGAAAATGTGTTTTAAAGACAGAATTCACTCAAAAGCAATTCACTTTTAAAATGAGGTTAATTGCTTTGTTTAGAGTCAAAATGAATGCACTCTATCCCTCTAGTTGCTGTTTTTATTTTATTTTCAGACCTCTACATCAGGTTTACTACATCTGTGTCATTTTGTGATAGCATTACTTTCTTTGTAACTAAATTGATTCAGATAGTGTACTCTCTTTATTTCTTAATTGTAGCATTGCTTTTGATATTACTATTTATGTACCACAAGCACCTTTCTCTGAGGAAGACCTTGTTGCATGAGCCAAAAAATGAATGGTAAACTTGAGATGTCTTACAGGTGCACGTTTATTTAGATGCTAGAATGTTTTTTACTATATAGATTCTCAGTTCCAGCTCATGTCAACACCAAGACCTCTCTCCCTAGTTAAGCACTCCAGTTCCCTACACATTTGAACCGTAATTGCACAGGATCAAAAATAACATTACATTATGACTATCCATTGATTGACCATGTGTAAATAATGATTTACTAGGGATTTTCCATTATCAATAAACCACAGGAGGCACCAATTACAAGAACATGCTACCTACTACACCACCCACAGCATGTTGGCAACTGATTCGCCCTAAACAGGATGCCATTACACCTAGCACAGGGACTGGGGTAACAGCTCAAGTATGTTTTGGTTATCCTTGAAGTTATTCCCCAAACCACAAGCCCAAATGCTAAGGCTAAAACACATACTCTGATCCCTTTAATGCTAAATACTAGGCTGCTTAACGTTGGCAAGACTTATCGCTGTCTGCGCACCTGGTCTGACCAAGGTCAAGCTACTATTGTTTTATTTATATGTTTTTTTAACTACAAACAAGAAGGCAAGTAGTAAATGATCAGACAGTGTGAAATTATGAGTTTCAAACAGTATATTATGAGGTGGAGGGCATAAATTAGCAAATGTGTAAATCAAGGTAAGCCTACAAACACATGTTGCCGGATATAATACAGCAGCCAGAAGCAGGTATGTTTCTCTGTCTAATTCTCATAAACTCTGAGGCTGAGTAACTCAAATATGTATCTAACCACAAATACAAGAAAATTATCAATGCGTTATTGCTGCAAGGTTAGAAGGTGGTACTTAAGTTCAATTTTGAATTCCCTCTCAGGCCCTCATTAAGATATGGGGTTGGTAATAGCAGTTATTGGCTCCATTGGAATGATGAAATCGGCGAGAACATCACTGATCTCTTAGCAGTCACCCGGATATTTTGGGAGTTGATATCTCCGTTGAAACTTCTGAGAAAAACTATGAGCTACGAGGGGTGTTCTCTTAGGGTCCAACTAGAAATGGGCCAGATTTTTCCCTCTCCCAGAGTTACTGGTACCTCTGCTAGTGAGGAAACCCCGGCCCATTTACCGTGTCAGCCATAAATGAGGGTCTCAGTGTCAGTAATTCAAATATTAATTGGTAGAGAGTTTCAGATATTAGTTGAATTTGTAGAGCAAGAGAGCTTCAGGGTGGAATTTTTCCTAAACTTCATGATTTTTAAGCATAGGCATGGTTTGCTTCTAAATGTTCTGTGTCTTCCATGGTTGCTGATTTTGTTTGTAAGGTATTTAGGAGTGCCAATGTTTAGTACTTTACATGATCCATACTGTCTTCCTTATAAGTGCTGGCAGCATGTATGCGAAGCAATTTTAGGTTATCCAGGATGGGTGAGATATGATAAACGTTTTGTGGATTAAATGTGAATATCAGCACAATCCAAAAGTGTTTCTATGTCAAACCTTAATGGTGCGCTCGTGGGATGTCAACTACTCATATTTAGATATGATAGCAATTTTGTGGTACTAGAGATTAGCTGGTCAGCAGATTGTAGACTATCCTTAAAGAGGTCGAATAGCTGCTGCTTGAGCAATAGCCTTCAGGTTAGCTTTTGATAGTAGGCGTTTAATGGTATTCACTATTTTCAATAAATAGTTTGCAGTTTTATCTGTGGGTTTAATAATGTGTTTCCAAATCAAGTTTGGATTCAGTGTTAACAATTTTACGAGAGATGACTATGAAGGTTAAATCTGAGAAAGGGGACCTGGAATTCTGTTATCAATGGTTCATTTCAGTTACATATGTCTCATCCATAATATAATCTGTCCTGTGTATGTGGATAAGACATTGATGTTATGTGAGCAGTCCAATTATAGCTGTGTACCATCTGCGTATTGGTGAAAGGATAGTCCAAATTCGCTCAACATAAAGACTTAACAAAAAGAAGCCAGAACGGAGCCATCACCTTTCCTAGGATGCACTGCCATCCTTGACCAGTATGCTTTGCCAGAGCCTGCAATGTGCAGTTCTTAAAGCAACTTCTAAGTTATTATTTTTTTTAAACTGATAACTGCAACCGATGGAAGCGGGTGAAGGGGGCAGTATCAGCACATTGGGGCAGATTTATCAAAGTGTTGTGTTTCCCTTGCTTCATGTCAGATTTGCCGAGCCACGCCAGGCCACCTTGCATGGTCCTGCGGTGCTTAGTAAATCTGGAGCAACGAATGGCAGCACAAGTCACTGGCTTTTTCTACTCTGCCCCAGGGGGGAGTTCCATGGGTGAAGGGTGGGTGTTCCCACGAATGAATTTTCACACAGTCCCAGATTTACCAGCTGTGAATACTTCACAATGCTACTCCTTCCTAGGGAAGGAGTAATGAGGAGAAATATTGTTACTTCTACCCATTTGTTACTCTTTCTAAGTGTGCTGCAAAGAGGAAAATGTGTCAGAGGATTGTTTTTGTGCAGGAAGGTGCCCCTTCTTGCACAAGAACAGTCCTGCCTGTGAAGCATGCACCCTTTCACCATGCATAATGCAAGGGTGCCTATGGCGCTAGGCAGCTAAAACGCACCAGTGTAATGAGAGGACAGAAAAGAGCCATATAATGTTAGTTATTGTGCATTCCTGCCCTCTCCATTTCATGCAGTGCAGCAAGGTGTCTTGCTGCACTGTGCTTTCTGCACTGTGTTGCATGAAATATTGATGTATCTGCCCTCAAGTGATGACGAGACCTCCAAGGTCCATCATAGGAATGTTGCTGTGTCTGGCTAGAAAGGAAACTGAGATGGCATTCATGCCTATAAAGATTGTCATAGCAATTCACTACTTTCCTGATGAGTAGCTTGCTAGCTCTATCTATCTGGTGGAGTCTGTGGGCTCTATTGTGCATTTAGTATTTGTTTCATCTTCTTTTGCTGCTTCTAACCCTTTTGTTTTCCATGTCTTATTTTCATCTGCATGGCTTTGTGACACAGGTGTTTCCACTGGTGTTGTTTTACCGAAGCAGACAGATCTGTTCCCAGTTTAAAAATAATGCCTGAAGAAACATTGTTTTATATATTTATGACAATAGCTTGGCTGCATTGTTGTACCAATGTAAAACCTTTGCGACACTGCAATCATTTTATATAGGTGTTTTCCTACTTATTTGCAACTGGATATCTCTTATGCTGTATAGTGTAATACTTTTACAAGCACTTCTTCTGTAGTCTGACATCTATTTTCTTTGCACCATGACAGGACTTTGAAAAAGTTGATCTAATTTAGATTAACAGCCTGATTACGAGTTGGCCCTCTTGGATGCGATAACTATCGCAACAACAAGGTTCTTATTCTGACTTTTTGAAGAATAACATGCTGATGTTGAGGAGGTGATTGGAATTTGGTAAAAGGTGAGAATTTATCACACGTAGAACTATTAGTGCGAAACACATCATACCACCTATTGCCGCTTATAATTGGCATGTAAGTCCAAACAGGTCTTTGATAACTAACATTACAGAATTGCAATTTCCAGAGACTCACCTCGACACTGAGTTTGTGCATATTTTCGTGCCTGATTCATGCAGATGGCAGCTGTCATAAAACAATATTATCAGAAGACCTCAGTTGTGACATCAGCCACAGGTATTTTACATATACAGTGATGTGTGCTCATTGACTATACAGCTAATGCCCTGAACTTTTGTGATGACTATAATACAGTCCCCTAAGAGATTAGCTGCGAAGCAGTGAGTTTCAATGGGGAATACCTCTCGGAATCAAAATGACTGGCAGGTTGTTTGCACAGTTGAAGAAAGGCAAGGGATTTTGACAGGGAAAGATGTTTATCTTGCTGGAGGAAAATGCTGGATGGGATTGTGACTGGCTTAATAAATATTATGGAGGCATCAAAGAACAAGGAGAGTGCCAAAGGAGAATATGATCACAGACTTAACTTGACATTAGAGATCTTTATTCATACACAAAGTAGTGGTGGCCATTTAAAAGTACACCTAAATGAAAACATGAGGACATATTTAGAAAATATTACTGGAGCCTCCAGAAGGACTTGATTTGCCTAAAGTGCCTGATTACCAATGCTACTTTGGGCATGAATGTATGATCAAAGATGAAAATGACACCATTTAATGTATGGTCAAGCACAAAAATGGCATCATTCACATGTGTCAAGAAATCAGATGTAAATGATGTTTACTTGGGAAAAATTATTTCCCCCAAGAGCAGAGAAATCTGCTGTAGGAATTGGGGGAGGGGGTCTGGGGGTGCCTTCAAGGCATGGTTGCTATCAGAAGAAGTGACTCCTAGAATGGATCACCTCCTTCGTCACCAGCAAAACACAGAGCATCAGATTTCCCCCGTTCTACTCAGAGCCCACAGAGATCAGCTGTGGAGTGCCTCAGAGCTCCACCTTGAGCCCCACCCATTTCAACATCTACATGGCCCGCTTGCAGCCATTGTCAGAAGCCATGGACTCAACATTGTCTACTATGCCGATGACACTCAGCTTATTTTCTCCCTCACTGATGAATCCAGCGCCACAAAGAGCAACTTTTACAATGGGATGAAGGCAGACACCACCTGGATGAAGGACTACTGCCTCAAGCTCAACTAAGACAAGTCCGAAGTCCTCATCCTGGGCTCCACCCCACACCTGGGATAACTCCTTGTGGCCCGCAGCTCTCAGAACCCCCTCCACACCCACGGACCACGCACAAAACCTCAGCATCATACTGGACTACTCACTGTCAATGAACTGCTAAATCAATGCCTTCTCACCACCCTGTGGCTGTCTATTGCAATCGTGCCCTTGGTGTTTGGGGGGCCTCACCTTGTCCAGGCCAGAAGCCTTTTGCTACTGTTTTCCCCTCGCCGCTGCTGCACTTGGGACCTGTGCGCGGCCGCCGAGCAGGGGAAAACTACGTTTCCCAGCATTCCCGGCATCAGGAAGCCGGACAGGACCACGCCCACAACACGCCTGGTGGCGCTAAAAGCGCGTGAGACTACCAGCGGAGCGGGGGCTGTTTATTGCAATCATGCCCTTGGTGTTTGGGGGGCCTCACCTTGTCGTGGCCAGAACCCTTTTGCCACCCTTTTCCCCTCGCCGCCGCTGCACTTGGGACCTGTGCGCGGCCGCCGAGCAGGGGAAACTACGCTTCCCAGCATTCCCGGCACCAGGAAGCCGGACCGGACTATGCCCACAACATGCCTGGTGGCGCTAAAAGCGCGTGAGACTCCCCGCTCGCGGGACGCGCGCGGGCGGCCGTCCGGGGCAGGAGGAGGCAGGGCAGGGCCATGGACTTTGGCTCTGTCTGTCAAACCCGCTAAGTAAAGACATAAGACCTACTCTGTATGTATTGCCTGTAACAGGGCCCCAATATTTTTGTGTGTTGAATTCATGATAGCTTAATTCATTTTACTGTAGTAGCTGTTACTTCTATTTTAACTTTGACTGTAACGGTTGTTAGGTTGAATCATGTCCAAACAGAAAGCCGTTAATACCCCGTCAGTGGGAGCTACACTAGATAATTATCAGGTGAAAGTGGTTAACAAGATCAATAAAGAGCGACGTTTATCCTTAGGCCGGGACAGTCTTCATGTTACATCACCCCCACAGCCCACATCGCCTATCAACCTATCGCGCCCTCTTGATGATAGCTGTCAGATAGATAACCCCGAAACCCTACCCATAACAGACCTTGACCAAGTAAACCATATTCCGGATACTCAGAATGTGCCCTGCGATTCGCCAGTGCAGCGCTCGCCGGCCCGGAGAGCACTGAGGGCATGCAGGAAGGCACAAGCTAAACGAGGGGGAACCCGTAGTACCCATAATAATAAAGAGGCTGATTCACCCCCCAAAAGTATGATGGCTGGAGTAGAGTTAGGGGAGAAGCAGGGAGCGGGCAGAATAAATACCGAGCAATTTGACCTTTTAACTATTATTATCAATACCAAGATTGAAAATATTATTAAAACCCTAGTGACAAAACTTGATTTGATGACTGCAGAAGTGCAAAGGTTAGGCGGTCTTCTTGATACCCATATAGCTATGGTAAAGAGGCCTAGGGTAGTGGAAAAGGGCCCTGAAGTAAGTAAAGAAGCACCAAAGCCACCTAATGGAGGGGTGATTGTGCCGGTAGTCCCCACACCTATCAAAGTACCATTAGTCTGCCAGGAAAAACAGGCAGTAACATTATCAGCATCAGCGAGCAACAAGGGCTCGTCTGAACCGAGATATAGAGGGTTTGTCAATCTCTCCCCCGATTGTGTTCCTTACACAGTGGTCTTAACTAATGTTCCACCGCTAGAAAACCCTTTGAATCAGTATCAATCCGAGTCACATGCATCTCTTAAAAATAAAACAGTCTCCTGGCTGCATAAGCAGTGTGGCTTTCCACCGGCTTATTCGGACCAAATTTTGTCCACCAGGAGGGTAACTTGGATTGGCAATGCTAGGAAGAAGTGTAGGGGCGACTGTGTTATTCTAAATTTTAAACATCCCCAACACGTCGCTACCGTCTTGCTAAGAGCTGCTTCCTTAAAACAGGATGAGAGCAGCGTATGTGCATGCCCTCTCGGGTACTTTTATAGCCATCTCAGCACGGTACCCTCAGGTAATTATAGAGTCATACACCCCAACACCTATTTATCATTCAGTTTTTGAAGTCCCAACAGTAAATAGATATCATGCTTTGAGTAACTTGGATGCAAATGATTGACTCCCCGTCTAATAATAAGTCTATTGCCCTGGAACCAAATCTGTTGGTCGAATCTAATATGAAAGAAATCAGGGAAACTTCAAATGGAAACCCAAGTACAGGGGATGGCCCAATTAAAACACCACCACTGGAGAAAATTAGTATGGGGGTTCTAAAAGCACCAAAGGCATAACCATCATCAGCTGGAATATTTCCAGTATAAAATCTAAGGGTGATGCTTTGGGCTGGACACGTTTTATAAATACTCATTATATCCTCTGTTTCCAGGAAACTTGATGTAGGGAAGACATTAATTATGCGGGGTTCGCCTCTTATAATTTACTGGCGCAGGGTTCTGCGTCAGGGAGAGCAAAAGGTGGTCTTTTAATATTAGTTTCCATCAATCGGAGAATTCTAGTAAAAAAATATTTGACTGTGGGTGTGCATGTGCAAATTCTCTGGCTCCTTGATGAGGAGGGCCGTAATATCTTGTTGTTAAACTACTCTAATAATGTCTTTGATAACTCCAGAACGGTTGTAGTTAATAATCTGGCTAGCGCTGTAGAAAATCTAAGCACAGAAATGAATGTTCTTTTTGATTTTATTTGGGTGGGTGATTTTAATATCTCGTTATGTGAGCTTTCTACCCATAAAGTCTGTGGGGTCACAAACGATGTTGGTATAGATGATTTACATTTTAAACATAATGTATATGGAGAAACACTGCATAAAATCATGAGCAGTTATGACCTAGAAATATTGGGTTTCTCTAAAGATGAAAATGGACAAATCATCCCCACGTTCAAGAACCGACACACTAGTTCAGTAATTGATCATGTGGTCGTTTCTGCAAATATTACTCCCTACTGTGCCTCCCCAAGGATTGAAGTCACTTCACTAAGCGATCACAATTGTATTATATTAGAATGTACTCTGTGGGGGGGATGCACCGTGGAAGTTGATAGAATTATTACTAACATTGAACCTCACAGACCAAACGGTGTAAGAATGAGATGGAAGGGAGAAAAAGCCAAAGACTTAACTAGTTCTATTGTTAAGGATTGCCTGACAGACATCTCGCTCATATTTGATAATATCACCAACACCGAACGGGTTTTATTTGCTTTTAATGAAATTAATAGACTAATTAATGTTAGGTTTACCAGACCTAGTGGAGATCAGCATCGCAATGGGCCAGGGTGGTTTGATCATGCATGCACCGACTTACTATCAGAATTAAAAGATGCTCTTGCTAAAAAACCTAGGGATACTGACCAAATACTCAAATCCCGACTTTTGTACCAGTTAGCATTGAAACGTAGGAAGAGTGAGTTACAGCAGGAGGCTTGGGATTCTCTAAACCAAGCATCTGAAACATCTAATAATACACTCTTTTGGGTTACGGTTAACTCTCTTTTCCTCAAAGAAGACCATATACCAGAGCTAACCTCTAACGTCACTAGTGATGACTGGGTTTCACATTTTTCCAAAACTTTTTTGATCTGAATGTTGTGAGAATTTGAATCCTAGCATCTGGCCCTTACTACCACTTCATATTACTGGTCAAGAGGTCGACCAGGGAATTCATGCTAGTAAGGGGGGGAAGGCCCAGGGACCCGATGGGGTCCCTATTAATGTCTACAAATCAGCCCCAGAGCTGTGGAGCCCTCTCCTGACTATTGTATTTAACGCTGCAGTCTGTAGTGAGCCCCCTAAAACCTGGGGAGAATCTATTATCATCCCAATTCACAAGAAGGGCAGTAGGTCAGATGTAAAAAACTATCGTCCCATTTCCCTTCTTGACTCCTCCGTCAAGATCATGAGTAGAGTCATGCTAATAAGATTAGAAGAATGGGCAGATCAAGAGAACATCTTGGCTGACAGCCAGTATGGCTTTACGAAGGGCAGGGGTACACTGGACCAGTGTATAAACTTAGACCTAATGATTAGCAAATACACTGAAGCAAAAACCGGTTCATTATACCTCTGCTTTGCAGACTTAAGCAGTGCTTTTGATATGGTCGACCATGCTATTTTATGGCCAATTTTGTTAAAGTTAGGAGCCCCGGAGGGTATAATTTTCTTTCTGGCCAGGTTGTATGAAAAGCTTGAAACCTGTGTGCGTTATGGCACAAAAGGAGAGTGTACCCCTAAATTCAGTGTGAAACGTGGGATCTGACAGGGTTGTGTCCTGGCCCCTCTCCTTTTTATATTATTTATCAATGAGGTTGATGCAATTTTAAAGAATGTAATGGCCGATGCCCCCCAGATGAATAGTGTTTCTGTTCCGGTGTTATTATACGCTGATGACGCCGTCTTGCTTTCAAGAACTCCCCTAGGGCTACAGCGCCTAATTAACAGATTCTGTCAGTTCATCCAAGACAGGAAACTTTCTATTAATAAGGGGAAAACACACACCATGACCTGCAGGGCCAGAAAAAAATCTTCAAATGCATTTTTTATTGACCATGAAAAAGTGCTACATGTGGAAAAATTTTGTTACCTTGGTATCACCTTCTCTAGAGACAGAAAATGGTATGATGAATTTAACAATGTGGGTAATAAAATGGCAAAAAACGCCTACGGTGTTTTTAGATTCGCGGCAAAAATTGGAGATAGGCGCACCAAGGACATGCTCCAAATTTATCAGGCAAGATGTACTACAATAGTATTGTATGGAGCAGGTGTGTGGGGTCACACATATTCTCAAATTTTACAAACGGAGGAAAACTCTTTTTTGAAAAAGCTTTTGTGTTTACCCCAGACTGCCTCAACTGAGTTGATCTACCGGGAACTGGATATTTATTATCTAAGTGATCTATTGTCCTTAAGGCCACTCCTGATCTGGCGCTCCATTTGGCTTCAGGAGGAGAAGTCTTTTATCAGAACAATTATTGAGGACTGTCTATCATTGGATCGCTACAAGAAAATTCCCTGGTTAAATTAAGTTGTTGATTGTTACTCTGAAATTTGTAATATTAATGTCCCTATGGATCCCATTGCCGCTTCCCTGATCCCTAAAGCTGAACTGAAAGGTAAATTCCTGGCCAGTAGAGCTAGGAAACGGTTGTCAGCGGCAGGTTCTTTGACTACTGTCCTGTTTTATAATAGATATATTGTCTCGGAAGGTTCACCATCCTATTTATCCACGGTGACTAGGCCATCCCATAAGTTTGTACTTACAAGATTGAGATTTGGAGTAGCACACCATCTAGTGGCCCTACCAATTCTTAAAAAACATCCAATAGGGCCATGTTTGTGCAATGGCGTATCAAAACAGAGCACCCTGCACTTTTTACTATTCTGTAAACGGTACACGAACTTTCGTATCGCCTATCTGAAACCAATGTTTTTGAAATATGGTGTGTGTACAGTTAATCAGGCTATGAGCTTACTGTGTAATTTGAAATCCGCCGATATTTGTTTTTATACTGCCTCTTTTTTAAACAAATGTATTTATGCTAGAAAAAACATTTTTTTTTAATTATATGGATTGTATCTCTACTGATATCTGTTTTAATTATTAATTTGTAATTTTGGTCATTTGTCTGTTTGTTTTTTATGTGCTTTTATGGTCATGTCTCATGTACCGAATAAAGCTTCATGAATTGAATTGGGACAAGTTAGGATATCGAAGATTAATATATATTTTGTATGACTAGCTTAAGATGGCGTCGATAACTTATTGGATTAGGTACAAAGGACAGCCTAAGATGGCACCCATTGTAGTAATATATAGATAGCCATTTTAAGATGGCGCCCGTGTAGATCGCCGGTACCAGTAGCGTGACATCGCTATGGATTTATGGTGAACTTGAACTAGTGGCTTCAAAACCAGGGGGTTAATGGGTATGATGTCTTTTCAGATAGAAGTTAACACATATTACCTGATTGTTTTTAGAACACGTACTCGTGACAATACTGTGTGTGCTGGCTGGTACGAACTACGAGTGGGATTATTAAGTAGCGGACGCGTTTTTTTTAGGTGAGTTGGATATGGAGACTAGTAGGACATGTTGACTGCAATGTTTGATCTATGAAAATTACAGCGCTATACTATTTTGGTGATTTTTAGGTGACGGTCTTTCATAATTGGATACGGATTAAGTGAACATTACATACTGTAAATACAGATAGAGGTGAGCATAAAATAATTATGTGATTACTATGAAGTTAGTGCATGTCATGCTCCCTAACTATAGGCTGTATGGGTGGCGGAAGTTTAACTAAGGCTAGAGGAGATAGTGACTTTGGACTTTTATTATAGTATGTGTCTTCACGATGACTGATGGATTCCATTATGGAGCGTTGTATAATGAAGAGCAAGTGATTGTTATTTGACGTCAGTTTTTATATAAATTTTCAGATACATTTTGTTTGATGTGAGGGACCTTGTCACCACGTGGATTTGGAGTTGTTTATCGATGTGAGGCAACATCGTAATATTCTAATGTGCAAGGTCAGTAGAGGCCTCCAGTTAATGAGAGAATAACTTTTACAACAACTCTATCTTTATACACATAATTTGGTGATATCTTGTTGGGAAGCTTGGCTCTATCCCCCCTCTTTTTTCCTATACAAGTGGTTGGTGATTGGGTGTATGTTTACGCTCATACTCCTGGTATATTACTTATGATGCTATTTGTATTGAGTTGGTTATGTCATATTGTTTATACATCATCATTTGGGTTGCAGCCCTGAAGAAGTCAATTGCTGGGTACTAGCAAGACAAAACACGTGTTGGCTGTGTTTTATTTCTTTGGATACTGGAACTATTTTCTTTGGATTTGAGAACTTTGGAATTAATAAATCTATCCTGCAATACGAAGTGCGGATAAGTTAAGTTCTTACCTCAGGAACTTGAGTGCTGATTGGACCCAAGACCGGATGATAGACTGAATACACTGATATATTGGATATGAAGTGCCTGGAAGAATCTCTTTTGCATCATTCCTTAAAAATCACCTGTGTAACAAAAATGATTTCTTTCAACTGTTTTCAGGAGGTGCACCAGGGCTGAATCCAGGATCCAGCCCTGAGTAAGAAAAACATACATAAAGTTACTGATATTGCAATTTACTTAAAATGTCTATTGAGCTCAATGTTATAATTGTGTTTAACTTGTGTTGCATATTGCAACAACTGTATCTATTGCATTTAAAAGTCTATTGCTATTTGAACGTATTCAACTGTAGCATCTCATTCTGAGAAAGTATTTTTATACCTACTTGTGGTTCTAAAATAAAACAACAATATATTTTTATATGCAAAACAATTGGCCTAGAGTTCAGTTCTTGAGTGTGTGAGACCATTTGCTGACTGAGTGTGTACAACAAATGCTTTACAATGTCCTCTGATACTGCCTTACTGCTCGACCAACCTACTACTTTAGAGAGTAAGGTTATATCTAACTTTAACCTCTGCCATTGGTGGATCAGAGGTGGGACAGAAACGTGCATTTGTTGGACTACATGGTTACCATCTGATCACACGACAGAACTCTTAAAATTGCCTTTAGAATTTTTTTTTTTATAATTTGCATTTTTTCCAAACTACTAAAAGTCTTGTCTGGGCCTTGCTTAAGACTCTTTTAGAGTTTTAGAAAAATAATAATCATTGTAATTAAGGGTAGAGGGTTGGAACTGCTTGGTTAGGATGTCTCAAAATACCCCAGCTATTAGTAAAAATAGTAACATGCAGGACCTGGTTGAGGGGCTTGAACTCACACCTTACTTACACTTGTCTTTCAAGGAATTGAGGTCCTTATGCAAACTTAAAAGTGTACCAATGGGCCTGCACCCAACAAAACAAGGGACCCAGAAGCTCCTGGCTGAGTATTCCAAGGACCACCCCTCCAAGAATAATGATGAATAGTCAGAGGAGGAAAGGGAGGAGGAGGGTTATGCCCCCCTCCAATAATCCCTAGGGAAGAAAGGGTCCCATACCCTTAACTCCAAGCATCAACGCCTGGAGACCTAGAAACCACACAGGTGGCTTAGACTTCAGTGAGGACTTTGGGAATAACCCCAATGAGGAGGACAGCTTTTTAGCAAAGCTGCCCAAAAGATTAGAACTAGAGTCCAGACTCATGGCTCTAGAGAAAGAAAGAAATGAGATAGGTTTAGCACCCATCAATGGTGGCAGCAATCAAAATAATAAGGATAAAGACCAGTCTTATGATCCTAAAATTCCCAAGGGGATTGTCCCTAAATTTGAAGAGGGTGATGACATCACCAAATGGTTCACAGCCTTTGAGAGGGCTTGTGACATGAGAAAGGTAAAGAAACCTCTCTGGGGGTACTCCTGTGGGAACTGTTTTCTGGTAACTGCAGAGACAGGCTTCTGACCCCCTCTGGGCCAGATACAGTGTCCTATGACCTCATGAAGAAGACTCTGATTGAGGGATTTAGACTCACCAACGGGGAGTGTAGATTTAGATTCAGGGGGGCTCACAAAACCCAGACCCAGTCCTGGATTGATTTTGTAGACTACTCAGTAAAGACACTGGATGGTTGGTTAACTGGACACAATGTGCATGATTTCTTAGGAATTTACAAGTTGTTTATGAAGGAACATGTACTAAGTAATTGCACTAATAAAAAGTTACATCAGTATTTGGTAGACCTAGGTCTAATTTCTCCCCAAGAATTGGGAAAGAAGGCAGACCACTGGGTCAAGACTTGGGTGACAAGGACAACCACTGGGGGTGACAAGAAGAAGGTGGTTACAAAACCTCCCCAGGGGAAAGGTAGTGAGAATCCCCAAGATAAAATGTCTGAGTCGCTACTAAAGGGTCCCAAACACCTGTACAGGGGGTGGGTCCCAAACTACTCCCCATGTGCCTCAGACCTATAGGGGAAAGAACTTTGATCCCTTAAAGGCCTGGTGTAACAACTGTAAGAAGTTGGGACACTTAACTGTAGCTAAATCTTGCCCCCACAACAAAACCCTTAAGGCAACCAGTACAGCTACACCTGGGGTGGCAAGTCTACAGATGGGATCAATAGTGTGCCCAGAGCAAATCAGGATGCACACTGAAGCAGTTCTAGTTTCAGAAGGGGAAGTTGAGCTTGCCACTGTAGCTGTGTGGCCACCCAACCTAAAGAAGTATTTATAATACCCCTGGTTTAATGGAACTAGTATAGAAGCTCAGAGGATACAGGTGCCAGTGTCACTATGGTGAGAGATACACTGGTTTCCCCAGTGCAATATTTGATTGGGCGTACTTATCCAGTCACCAATGCTGACAGTGTTACCACTAATCATCCAATGGCAATGGCGACATTAGGCTTGGGGGGTTACTGGCCTGAAACAGGTAGTGGTCTCTCAGAGATTACCAGCTGCATGTCTGCTTTGCGATGACCTGGAAGCCTCAGTCTGGGCTGAGGTTGAATTGAAAACCCATGCAGCCATGCTGGGTATCCCTGAATTGGTGTGTGTGCAAACAAGAGCACAGAGCAAGAGGAAGGGTGAACAAGTAGGATTGGGCCTGAAAGTATGGCCCGACCCAAAAGAGAAAAGGTAAGCAGACTAGGGAACCAGCTTCTGTACAGCAAACCACTCAAGACCCCTCTCCTCAGGGAGAGGACTTGGACACCCCAGAGGGAAATGAGCCTATGGAGCTTGACCTTTACCAGGTTGAACTCCTGGGCCCAGGGGGACCCACTAGGGAAGAGCTGTGCCAGGGTCAGAAAGACTGTCCCATTCTTGAAAGGCTGAGACCGCAAGCTGTTTCAGAAGCAAAGGGAGATGTCAGTGTTGCCCACAGAGCTTATTGGGAAGAGGGATTACTGTATGCTGAGGCAAGAAACCCCACTCCTGGAGCCACCATGACAGTGGTAGTGCTACAGAAGTACGGGGAGTTCCTCCTCACTTTAGCTAATGACTTCCCTCTGGCCTAAGGTCCAGAATTCCTGAGTACATGGAATAGGCATCCAAGAATCTTTAAGCCAGCCAGGAGCTTCAGAAGCACTGGTATGACCAAAAAGCTACACTGGTTGAATTTCAACCTGGGCAACAGGTGTGGGTTTTGGAGCTAGTGGCACCAAGGGCACTTCAAGATAGATGGAGTGGCCTTTACCCTATCCTAGAGAAGAAAAGTGAGGTCACTTACTTAGTTGACCTGGGCACAAGCAGGACACCCAAAAGGATTATCCATGTGAACCACCTTAAGCTCTACAACGACAGGGCTGACATCACCATGCTGATGATGACTGATGAGGAGTAGGAAGCAGAGAGTGAACCTCTCCCTGATCTCCTCTCCTACAGCCCACAAGGTGGGTCAGTGGATGTTGTCTTTTCAGACACCCTCTCTGCCCAACAGCAAACTGACTGCAAGTAAGTCTTGCAACGAATCTCTGACAGAATATCGAGGCTGAAAATATCAACAGACAAAATATCGACGTTGGAATATCGAAGGCAAGTATATCGACACCCTATCTACAACATGGTAAGTACAAAAATATCGAAACAAAAATATCGATGTTAAAAATATCGTAATTAAAAATATCGTTTTTTAAAACAAAGGTAAAATTAAGTAAATAGTACTTATATATATTTTAAACTTATGTTAAAATGTGTTATAATGTTTAAAATGAATAAATAATACATATTTACTATTAAACATTTAATTAAAATTAATAGTTAAATATATAATATATACTTAAATAATTATAATATATACATTATTTCTTAAATAATTATAAAATATTAACAAATACTACAATTTAAAAATACATCAACACTCATAAAATAATAACATACATAATAATAAATAATTATATTTAATAAATAACAACAATTAAATATACTTTCAATATTTTTAAAATTAATTAAATACAACATTATGTAACATCTTAAATACATAAATAAATATTAATAATATTGAATAGCATAAGGGTAAAAATTACTATTCAAACTCCAGAGGGTGCAACAGTAGATAAAGCGTTGGATAGCGTAAGTGTAAAAATTAATATTCCCACTCCAGAGAGTGCAACAGTAGGGAAAGCATTGGATAGCGGGTGGGTAAAAATTACTATTCCAACTCCAGTGAGTGGAACAGTAGAGAAAGCACTGGATAGCGGGTATGTAAAAATGACTAATCCCACTCCAATGAGTGCAACATTAGGGAAAACGTTGGATAGCGTAAGAGTAAAAATTACTATTCCAACTCCAGAGGGTGCAACAGTAGGGAAAACGTTGGATAGCGTAGGGGGAAAAATTACTATTCCCACTCCAGAGAGTGCAACAGTAGGGAAAGTGTTGGATAGCGTAGGGAGAAAAATGACTATCCCCACTTCAATGAGTGCAACATTGGGGAAAGTGTTGGATAGCGTAAGGGTAAAAATTACTATTCCAGCTCCAGTGAGTGGAACAGTAGGGAAAGCATTGGATAGCGTATGGGTAAAAAATAATATTCCAACTCCAAAGGGTGCAACAGTATTGAAAGTGTTGGATAGCGTAGGTGGGAAAATTACTATTCCAACTCCAGAGGGTGCAACAGTAGGGAAAACATTGGATAGCGTAGGGGGAAAAATTACTATTCCCACTCCAGAGAGTGCAACATTAGGGAAAGCTTTGGATAGCATAAGGGTAAAAATTACTATTCCAACTCCAGTGAGTGGAAAAGTAGGGAAAGCATTGGATAGCGTATGGGTAAAAAATAATATTCCAACTCCAAAGGGTGCAACAGTATTGAAAGCGTTGGATAGCGTAGGGGGAAAAATTACTATTCCCACTCCAGAGAGTGCAACATTAGGGAAAGCGTTGGATAGCGTAAAAGTAAAAATTACTATTCCCACTCCAGAGAGTGCACCAGTAGAGAAAACGTTGGATAGCGGGTGTGTAAAAATTACTATTCCAACTCCAGTGAGTTGAACAGTAGGGAAAGCGTTGGATAGCGGGTATGTAAAAATGACTATTCCCACTCCAATGAGTGCAACATTAGGGAAAACATTGGATAGCGTAAGAGTAACAATTACTATTCCCACTCCAGAGAGTGCAACAGTAGGGAAAACGTTGGATAACGGGTGGGTAAAAATTACTATTCCCACTCCAGTTAGTGGAACAGTAGGGAAAGCGTTGGATAGCGTATGGGTAAAAATTACTATTCCAACTCCAGTGAGTGGAACAGTAGGGAAAGCGTTGGATAGCATATGGGTAAAAATTACTATTCCAACTCCAGAGGGTGCAACAGTAGGGAGAGCGTTTGATAGCGTAGGGAGAAAAATTACTATTCCAACTCCAAAGGGTTCAACAGTAGGGAATGCCAATTAATAAATATTTACAAAATATATTACACATAATTTTTTTTAATTATTTACAATTAAATTACTTCCCACACTATTCCCCTATAAACCCACAACCCACTCTGGTACTAAAACATAACATTTAATAAAAATTAACATTAATTGCCAATTAAATAATTAATTTATCAAATAAAATAATTAATTGCCAATTAATAATTACTATTAAATTACTTCCCACCCTATTCCCCTATAAACCCAAAACCCACTCTTGTACTAAAACATAACATTTAATAATAATTAACATTAATTACCAATTAAATAATTAATTTATCAATTAAAATAATTAATTGCCAATTAATAATTAAATAAAAAAATAATTAATTACTATTAAATTACTTCCCACCCTATTCCCCTATAAACCCACAACCCGCTCTGGTACGGAAACATAACATTTAATAAAAATTGACATTAATTACCAATTAAATAATTAATTTATCAAATAAAATAATTAATTGCCAATTAATAATTACAATTAAATTACTTCCCACCCTATTCCCCTATAAACCCACAACCCGCTCTGGTACTAAAACATAACATTTAATAAAAATTAACATTAATTACCAATTAAATAATTAATTTATCAATTAAAATAATTAGTTACCAATTAATTATTGCAATTAAATTACTTCCCACCCAAAATAATACACATATAATATGAATTAATTTAAATACTTTACAGAATCATATAACACATACATAATAAAAATCTAAAAATTAATACAAATATCGATATTAATAACATCGAAATTAGTTACATCGATATATATGCTATCGATATTACTAACTTCGATATTACTTACATCGATATAAATGAATTCGATATTACTTACCTCAGGGTCGATATTCTGTTCTACGATATTCTTGACATCGATATTCTGTACCTTCGAAATTTTAAACACGATATTTTGGTAGGTCGAAATTTTCAACTCGATATTTTGACTGTGTACCTCTTGCAACAGTATGCTAGTCTCTTTTTCCTGACCCCTGGTCTGACAAACTGGTGTACCCATGATGTGGACACTGGTGACAGTTCACCTGTCAAGAACAAGATCTATCGATAGTCAGACCAAGTCAAGGGAAGCATCAAAGCTGAAGTCAGCAAGGTGCTATAGTTAGGGGTTTTTGAACCCTCTGAGAGCCCCTGGGCCAGCCCAGTGGTTCAGGTCTCCAAGCCTCATCCACAGGGTTGAAAGAGAGAAATTAGTTTTGTGTGGACTATAGAGGGCTCAGCTCTGTCACCAAGACAGATGCTCACCCTATCCCAAGAGCAGATGAGTTGATAGACAAATTAGGGGCAGACACATTTCTAAGTACCTTTGACCTAACTGCAGGGTACTGGCAGATTGGCATGGCCCCAGGAGGAAAAGAGAAAACAGCATTCTCCACACCTGATGGGCACTATCAGTTCACTGTGATGGCCTTTGGTTTAAGGAATGCCCCTGCCACCTTCTAGAGGTTGGTGTATCAAGTCCTTGCTGGGTTGGAGTCATTTAGTGCAGCTTATCTTCATGATATTGCTGTCTTCAGTTCCACCTGGCAGGATCACCTGATCCACCTTGGGAAGGTGTTACAATCCCTGCAATCTGCAGGCCTAACTATCAAGGCATCCAAATGCCAGATAGGGCAGGGCACTGTGGTGTACTTATGCCACCTTGTTGGTGGAGGCCAGGTACAACCCTTACAGCACAAGATCCAGGCCATCCTGGACTGGGCAGCTCCAACAACCCAGACCCAAGTCAGGGCATTCCTTGACTTGACTGGGTACTACGGGAGGTTTGTGAGGGGATATGGGTCCATTGTGACTCCCCGCACAGAACGCACCTCCAAGAAAATTCCCAAGAAGGTTAACTGGACAGTTAGTTGCCAAAAGGCCTTTGACACCCTGAAAGGAGAAATGTGCTCAGCACCAATTCTAAAAGCTCTCCAGATTATGCCAAGCAGTTCATAGTGAAAACTGATACCTCTGAGCTAGGGATAGGAGTGGTATGATCCCAGACCAATGATGAAGGCCAGACCAACTTATTGCTTTTATAAGCAGCAGGCTTCTCCCCAGAGAGCAGCGTTGGAGTGCCATTAAGAGGGAGGCCTTTGCTGTGGTTTGTTCCCTGAAGAAGTTGAGACCATACTTGTTTGGTACTCACTTCATGGTTCAAACTGACCACAGTCCTCTCAGATGCATAGTGCAAATGAAAGGAGAGAATCCAAAACTACTAAGGTAGTCCATCTCCCTACAGGGAATGGACTTTGAATTGGAACACAGACCTGGGACTGCACATGACAATGCAGATGGACTTTCCAGGTTCTTCCACTTAGACAATGAAGACTCCATAGAGAAAGGTTAGTCTCATCATCTTTAGCTTTTGGGGGGGGGGGGGCTGAGAAAGTGCCATCTTTCTTGCATGGTATGCCCCACTTTTTGCTGAATTACTGATGTACTTTGACTGAGTGTGCCCTGGGCTCCTGCCAATCATGTGCCAAGGGCCTGTGTTCCTTCCCTAAAACTCTATTGACACCTAAACCCAATTGGCATCTCTGGCCACATGTCAGCCCCTGGTAAATAGTACCCTGGGTACCCAGGGCACTGTGACCAAAGAAGGCCCCTAAGGGCTGCAGCACTTATTGTGCCACCCTCAGAGGCCATGTGGCCTGACACACATACACTGCTTTTGCAGGCTGAGTGTTTGGGTGCTGAACAAAACAAAGAGTCGACATGGCACACATCTCTGTGTGCCATGCCCACAAAACACTGCCCTGGCATACCTCAGTCACCCCGCTAACTGGGTGCCCTATGCCAGTGGTGTGGGTACAGGTGCATGAGTCCTGCACCCCTACAGTACCCAGGTCCATTCCTGGGCACTGTAAGTGCAGTGCTGCCTTTAAGAGTATATGGTGCTGGGAGGTCATCATCACAAACTCCACAGCACCATGATGGCTACACTGAAGACTGAGAAGTTTGGTATCAAACTTCTCAGTGCATTAAATCCACACTGATGCCAGTGTGGGATTTAATGTAAAGTGCATGACAGCCCCATTAAACTAACCCACAACCAGCGTCCTGACAGAGAGGCTGCTTAGGCTGCCACCCAGAAGACATGTTACTGGACCCCTGGGTAGAGAGCCATCCGCTTTCGTGGGCCTGAAACAATGCACATCCTGGGGCGAGGTGCTAGGCCTCCTCCCCCAGGAAGGGCAGGGGAAGCTTTAAAAGCATGCCGCCTTTGTGACCTCCTCCAGGTCACTTGCTATACTCAGCAACTGGCCCCGACCGGTTCTGACACCCACTCTGGCGGGAAGGCAGGCGGGAAAACCAAAGTGAGGAAAGGGGGTGTGCCAGCCTCTGCAAACTCCACCCCTCAGGTGGGGGAGGCAAGGTAAAGCACAACTCCGGGATCTTGCGATCTTGAGGATGGCGAGCCCTACCCAATCAGAGCTAGGCTCCCGCCCACCTCCCACTAGAGAGTGGCAGGATAGGGGGTGTACTTACCCCAGGAAAGGGACCCATTGGTCCCTGTCCTTTCCCTACCTGTAACACCCCTAAATTTAGTATTTAGGGGCACCCTGAGCCTTCCTTCCTCAGATCCCGATTCCGAAACTACACAGAAGAACATGAAGATAGAAGACCTGCCGTGTAGCTGCTAACAAGAGGACGACACCTACTGACTTGGCCCCAGCCCTACCGGCCTGTCGACCCTCGAACCTGCTCCTGCTAAATCCCGGTGTCTCCTGTGGTCAGCAACCTTGAAAACCCCAGAGGACCTGACTGCCTTGCTCATCCAAAGACGGGGACTCCCACGAGCAGTGTTTCTGCTCAAAGATCTACAACCCCTGGTGCCAGCCAGGAACTGCGAATCCAGCACACTCTGCACCCACTGAGCACGGCCCGTGCCTGAGTGGACAAAGACCAAGAGGACGTCCCCCCGGTGACTGTGACCCAGAATCCAGGACCAAGGACCCTCCTCGATGCTCTTGATGACGCCTGCAACCTCACAACCAGGGACATCTCCAACCGCGACCAGAAGAGGGTAAGATTTCCTGACACCAAAAGACACCCCTGCACCCGGCACCCCACGGCCCCCTGTGCCCAACTACTGGGTGTCCACCCATCCTACAGCTTCCCAACTTACCTCTCGAAGTGGTGGTCACACCTGAAGAATCTCTGTCCCCGAGCTTGCAGCCTTTGTTCGTCTTGCAGCTTTCCCATTGAAATCCATTGGGCGTCTGATGGCCCAAAAGCACCCTGCACCCAGCCTTTCGAGTGCCACTGGAAGGGCAGCAACTGTCCTATTCTAATTCCCCACTTGCCCTGTGTACGTGACCCAGAGCTCAGCTCCCACAGATGCCTGGTTTGCCTGTCATCAGCCACCAACCAAAGGCCCCCTACCCACCGTAGCCTAACATTGGGCCTACTCTCTCTGGACCCGTCTGCCGCTGTGCCGCTGAGGGTGCAACTACGGTGCCTACCTGAATCTTGGAGACCCCCGAGTCTAACCCCAGAACCTTAGCTCTGCCAGACGAGTACTTACCTGAAAACCGATAACCTACATTTTCTCCATAGGGTAACATTGTCTGGTTTTCACTTGGAAATTCTTCTAAGTGTTGAGTTTTGAAACTCTGAAATATTCACTAAAAATCATCCGATCAACGAAAATGAAATTACTAACCTGTTACCAGGAGAGATCCCGGTGCTGGATCTTTGTGCCCAGCACTGACCTTAAAAAGTAATTACAACTGTGATTTTCCGATAACCTGATTTCCTCAATAGGATAACATTGGCTGGTTTTTGTCAGAAATTCTTCTTAGAGTTGATTTTTTGAAACATACACATATCCCTTAAAAATCACCTGTGTAACAAAAATGATTTCTTTCAACTGTTTACAGGAGAGGCACCAGGCCTGAATCCTGGATCCAGCCCTGAGTAAGGAAAACATACGTAAAGTATCTGATATTGCATTTTACTTAAAATTCCCATTGAGCTCAATGTTATTAGTATGTTAAACGTGTGTTGCATATTGCAACAACTGTATCTATTGCATTGAAAAGTCTATAGCTATTTGAAAGTATTCAACCGTAGCATCTCATTCTGAGAAAGTAATTTTATACCTACTTGTGGTTCTAAAATAAAACAACAATATATTTTTATATCCAAAACAATTGGCCTAGAGTTTAGTTCTTGAGTGTGTGAGACCATTGGCTGACTGAGTGTATACAACAAATGCTTTACACTGTCTCCTGATACTGCCTTACTGCTTGACCAAGCTAACACTTTAGAGAGTATGGTTATATCTAACTTTAACCTCTGCCAAGCCTCTGGGGACTGTGGACTCTGTGCACACTGTACCTTACTTTGGTGCAGTATATACAGAGCCATTTTCTTACAGATAGGAGATCACTTATTGATGTCACCTACTGTCGAATGAGGGTCGCAGACTAACACCTGAACGCATAGTTGCTATCACTACTATGCCTGTTCCTAAGACCCAACACGAAGTGCGTGCATTTATTGGTATAATTTTGTATTGTCACCACTGGATCCCCAATTATAAACCCCTCCTTTACGTGACCACTAAAGACGTGCTTGAACCCCTGCTTTGGACATCTGCATGCCAGTAAGCTTTTGAGCAATTAAAGGTTGCACTTTGTTCTACTCCTGTGCATGGCATTCCTGATTACCAGAAGCCTTTTGTGCTTTATGTACATGAGGAGGATGGTTGCGTGCTTTCTGTTCCAACACAGGGTTTTGGTGGTAAGTAGAGACCCTGCGCTTACTTCTCTGCTATTCTGGACACCGTGCCAGAGCCCTCCCGAGCTGCCTGAGAGCTCCTGCGGTGGATGCCATTTCTATCAGACAATTGGCGGGGCTCGTACTTGATACTGATCTCACGGTAATGGTACCTCATGCTGTGGGTACGCTTTTGAATAAGACAAAGACACAGCACCTTACTAGTGCACGTCTGACCGGATATGAGCTGATCTTGTTTGCTCTGCACATTACCATCAAACGATGTGCTACTCCGAACCCAGCCAAGTTACTACCCCTCCCTTCCAAGAGTAATGACGCAGATGCACATAATTGTGTGTATAGAACGGAGGAAGAGATGAAAGGACGGGTAGACCTGACTGATGTTCCCTCATCTGAACCCCAAGGGGAACTATATGTTGATGGCTCTTGTTTCAAACTACCAGATGGCACCATCAACGCAGCATATGCGATTAAAACATTACACACTGTAGTTGGACATCCCTCGTCCCATATCAATCAGCCCAAGCTGCAGAATTGGTTGATCTTCTTTGGGCTTGTGTTTTGAGTGAAGGCTGTCTGTCAATATTTAAACTGACAGCCAGTACGCCTTTGGGGTCGCCTATCATTTTTGGGCGCCTCTGGGCGGAGAGAGGGTTTTTGACCTTGCACGGGCTACGAATACAAAATGGCCCATTTATACATAAACTCTTGTCAGCTCTCACCTTTCCCGGTAAGCTAGCCATATTAAAATGTAGTGCCCACAAGGCAATAACGGATGATGTTGGGAGGGGAAATGTGTTTGCAGATCAAACAGCGAAGGAGAAAGCTAGATCAAAGAAGAGAAAGATGTTTGTGGCAGGTCCGGCTCGGTGGGTCCCAGATATGAAATGTGCGAGGACACATTAGAAAATGTCAGAGAAATACCGGGTGAGGCATCCATAGACAAATTGGCAATATGGCAGGAGAGTACAGGGTATCTGGATGAGGATGGGTGCTGGACTGACAAGTCCGAGAAACAGAGAGGGATGTTGCCTAATGCATATGTGCTACCATGGCCCACATACCAGGACACATTAGTGCCAAAGGAATATGTATGCTGCTGGACACAGTGTGGCAAAACGACAATATCTCTAGGATAGCCACACATCTAGTGAAACACTGTATTATTTGTATGACACATAATCCTGGGAAAGGCACTCCTACAGCAAAACACACAAGATGATGGACGGCATGTTACACAATGGCAAAACAATCACCCCCAGTCACAGATCTGGGTTTAATCCATCGTTATGTTGCTCACAAAGTTCAGACATGGCCATATGCAAATCAGTCTTGACCCTGTACCTCATGGGAACAGTCCAGCCCGAACTGCCAAGCCATGTCTTCCCTGGACCGGAATCAAGCATCCTAGGACCGGTTTCTGTCTATCAGCCATCTTCAGCCAGGATAGCTTGACTCCAGTGGCGTAGTGAGCAAGGGACCCACGTCTGGGCATGCCCTTCCCACATAGGGTGAACAGCAAAACACACAAGATGGTGGACGAAATGTTACACAATGGCAAAACAATCACCCTCAGTCACAAATCTAGGTTTAATACATTGTTTTTTGCTCACCAAGCCACCCCAGTTCAGACCTGGCCATATGTAAGTAAGTCTTGACCCTGTAACCTCATGTGAACAGTCCAGCCCGAAAAGCCAAGCCATGTCTTCCCAGGACCGGAATCAAGCGTCCTAGGACCGGTTTCTGGCTATCAGCCGTCTTCAGCCAGGATAGCTTGACTCCATTGGCGTAGTGAGCAAGAGACCCACGTCTGGACATGCTCTTCCCACATAGGGTGAACCGCAAAACACACAAGATGATGGACGGAATGTTGCACAATGGCAAAACAATCACCCCCAGTCACATATCTGGGATTAATCCATCGTTATTTTGCTCATCAAGCCACCCCAGTTCAGACCTGGCCATATGTAAATAAGTCTTGACCCTGTACCTCATGGGAACAGTCCAGCCCGAACTGCCAAGCCATGTCTTCCCTGGACCGGAATCAAGCATCCTAGGACCGGTTTCTGTCTATCAGCCGTCTTCAGCCAGGATAGCTTGACTCCAGTGGCGTAGTGAGCAAGGGACCCATGTCTGGGCAGGCCCTTCCCACATAGGGTGAACAGCAAAACACACAAGATGATTGACGGAATGTTGCACAATGGCAAAACAATCACCCCGAGTCACAGATCTGGGTTTAATCCATTGTTATGTTGCTCACCAAGCCACCCCAGTTCAGACATGGTCAAATGCAAATGCAAATCTTGACCCTGTGCCTCATGGGAACAGTCCGATGCATAAAGAAACAGTGTCCTGATTGGTAAGGATGTATGGACAATTAGTTGCACATGCAAACAGCATTACTAGCAAGGGAACGAAGGAGAAACCACATCAATTCAAAAAAGATAGTTAATCATCTTTATGTTATCACAAAAGTCATGGTCATAGAAAATACAGTTAAGGCAGCACTGTATAAAGTAAATTTAAGACAACCAAAGAACACTTGGTGCTTGAAGGTGAATATAGTGAAGGTGGCGACGCAAGTGAAATGAGTGAACAGCAAAGACGGCGCACTGTGACAAAGTGCAAATTATTTACAGTGAGTGGCTCTAGGGTAGGTGACAGCGTGGTATCACAATACAGAAGATTTTTTGGATTTGTTGTTGAGCCACAGGAATGGAGTACGCCAATTAATAGGCTGTTAGGTCGACGGGGTTTCGATCCCCGTAAATTCGGATTGTCATCAGGACTAGGTTGTCTGAATCAGGGAGTGCTTAGTATTTTCGGTATGTGGGGAGAGCTCATACATGATTATGACTGTCCCATCCTTCGGTTGGGGGGCATGTGGATCGCCCTAGTTCTCCGAGGTGAGGCGATATAAGTATGGCCTGGAGGCACTGGTCTGATCAGTGCTTGGAGCGGCCGTCCGCGATCAGCCGTGGTATGGGCACTTCTGAAATTTCAGCGTGCCGTCACGGGAATCAATCTCGAACGATGGATTAAACCCAGATCTGTCACTGGGGGTGAATATTTTGCCATTGTGCAACATTCCGTCCATCATCTTGTGTGTTTTGTTGTTTGAAAGGCACTCCTACACCCTCAGGTAACTTTGTACCACCTTTCTTCCCTTTCGAGGGTCTCCAGATGGATTTAATCAAAATGAAACGAGTGAACAATTTGAAGTACGTGCTGTTCGTGATTTGTGCATTCCGTAAATGGATTGAAGCTTATCCAACTACAGAGAATACAGCTGTGGCAACGCCGAAGGCACTCCTAAAAGAGTTTTTCCTGCGCTTTCGGGTTGCCATGTTTGATCTGGAGTGACAACTGCAGTCACTTCAATTCAAAGGTCATTAAATTAGTGTGTGAGGGTCTGCACATGAAACAGAAGTTTCATGCAGCCAATCACACACAGTCAGCAGGTTTGGTTGAGAAGTACAATGGTACTCTAAAGCTGAAGTTAGCAAAGATACAGGCAAGCACAGGATCGAGGTGGCCAGATGCTTTACCTTTGGCTTTTTTATCCACCAGTCACGCATTCTAGGACAGGGTTGTCCCCGTATGAGGTGGTTTTCGGTCACCCTGTCAATGTCTGGGGTGTTCCAAGGCCCAAGCGTTTCTCCGAGATAGAGTACTCCCTGCTTGTGGATTATCTGTATGAGTTAACTAAAGATCTTCGTTCTATTCATCAACAGATTCAGGACACACTGCGGCCAGTACCAGAGGGGCCCGGGCATCAGCTACAGCCCGGAGACTACGTCCTCATCAAGACTTTCTCATTGGAAGGGCTCCCTGTTGATACTCCTTGCTACTCAAACTGCGATGAAGCTTGACGGCCGGAAGCACTGGGTGCATTGGCGTAAGGGTTATAAGAAAATCCGCTGATCAGTGGGGCCGGTGGGCAATGGTTGAATGTTTACTGGGAGGTGAAAAATTGACAATATGCTCAGTATATGGATCAAGGTGTGATGACCCAGATATGTTTGAATTTTTGGACTCTGATCTCGCAATGTGGCACACTCCGGTGATTGTCTGTGGGGACTTTAATATTAATGGGCTGGGGGTGCATAGGGGTATCCCAGAAAGTAGATATTCTGGTAGGAAATTAAGGGTCTGTGTAGCTTTAACAGATTTGATTATAAATAACGGTCTTACGGATGCATGGGCCTATATGAAACCCACAGACCCCGGCAGCACCTTTTTCTCTGCACCACATAAGGCTATCTCCCGACTTGATTATTTTTTTATATCTCACCAGTTTATTCCTAATTTTTGTATTGAGAAGTATCCTCGGATACTCTCGGATCATAATCCATTAGTTCTTACAGTTAACATCTCAAGGGGTGCCAAGCAAACTTGGGGTTGGACTTTTGAAAGGATGCTTTTACATGATCCAGATTATGTGTCTCATATGAAGGGTTGGATCAAGGGATTCTGGGTTTTTATTCATGAGAGTCCAAGTGCAGGGATAGTCTGGGGCTATAGCATGTACTGTCAAAGGAAGGAGGCATAGAATGAGGAGGGGATCAGAGACAAACTAATTAAGTTAGAAGAGGCGCTGGCCTCAGCCGTCAATATGGGCAGTCCAACTGAAGATATAATGCTACAGTTGGCCATAAATAAGGCTGAAGCTGGAGAACGGATAGCCGTCAAAGCTGCAGAAACGTATCTGGCAAAAAGAGAACACTGCAATGGGTACAGCGAGCGGGTGGGGTATACCCTGGCTGTGAGATTAAGACAAAAAGCTGCTGCAGGAGAAATATCTGAAATTCTTGATGCTAATAAGAGTATAATAGTTGACTCCCCAGGGATTCAAGAGATGTTCGGGTAATTCTATCAACAGCTTTATAGCAAAGAATTGTTAGAGACGCTGATGGCAATACAAGAGTATTTAAATAAGATACCCTGCAGTGGGTCAATCCAACAGACAGGGGAGCACTCGAGAAGGTTTTAACACAAGAGGAAATAATAAGTGCTGTGCAAAATGTACCATCTCGTAAGGGTGCTGGCCCTGACCAGATCCCTTTAGAGCTCTATAAAACTTTTGTAGATATAATAGGACCTGACCTGATCGAGGTTATTCGGCAAGCTCAAAGGGGGGACCTGCACCGGAGTCATGGGCCGGGGCGGACATAGTGGTTTTCTTAAAAAAGGACAAACCATTGAGGGAGCAAGGCTCCTACTGGCCCATAATGCTTTTAAACAGCGATGTTAAAACATTTTCAAAGGCTATGGCTACAAGGTTAAATAATATCATGACGAAAACAATACACCCCATACCAACATAGTTTTATAATTGGTCGGGGAACAATGCAGCATGTACGTCGAGTGATAACACTTCTCGATGCAACAGAGATCTCAGGGGACCCTATGTCCGCTTTGCTACTGGATACTGAGAAAGCATTCGATAGGGTCTCTTGGGATTTCCTGTGGGAAACAATTAAATGGTTTGGCTTGGAGGTAGGGGGTTTATCAAACCCATTCAGGTACTATATAGGGCACCCAGAGCTTGCTTAAGGTTAAACGGTGGCTATACCTCACCTTTTATTATTGAGCAGGGGGCACGGCAGGGGTGCCCATGTTCACCTCTGCTATTTGCTATATACATCGACCCTTTAATACGTTTATTTGAGGGTAACAATGGAATTCACTCTATTGTCTGTCACGGCTTGGAATCTAAAGGTTTGGGCTACGCGGACGATGTTGCTATTGTTATGCAAATCTTTCTACCGCACTGAGGATGGTGGAGTCAGTAGCACAAGAGTTTGGCAGATTATCAGGGTACGCACTAAATAGAGCTAAAACCCAAGTCATAAAGAACAGGCATGCTATTATTGTTGATTCTCGAGTAACAGAATTTAGGAATACCGATTATGCCAGATCTGGGGAGTTTGGTGGCGAGAAACATTGAGCCAGTAACCAGGAAGGCGAGATCTGATCTTGATAGAATCAATAACTTACATCTATCATTAGTGGGCCGCTGTAATGTGGTGAAGATAATGTTTTTACCAAAAATTCTTTATCTGTTCTGGGCAATACCGATGGAATTTGAGAAACATTGGTTTGTAACATTGGAGAGTATAGTAAATCCATTCATTTGGGGAAATAGGAAAACTAGGAGGGCCCTTAGGTTTATGTCACTACCTCGGGATCGAGGGGGGTTCGCTGTTCCTGATTTTAGAATGTATTATTTGGTACACCGCCTGGGACGTTGAAGGGGAAACAGGGCTCCCCGATGTATACAAGCTGTTGCTCGGGGATCAGGCCAAGAACTGTTTTATGAAATTGACGGAGCCCAGTTATTATAAAAGGACAAAATGTAAGACTCTCGTGGCCGCCTTTCAAATCTGGGGTGCACTGAAAAAAAGACTGGTCTAGGGAGGATTAACCACTAGACCCAGCTTTATAAAAACCCCATGCTTCCTGAAATGTTTTTGAATGAGATTATGGCAGACTGGTCAGAGAAGGGGGTCCTGAAGGTTGGGGATCTAATACAAAATGAAGGCTTCCGCCCATTTGGGGATATTCAGTTGGAGCTTGGACTGGATAGAGGGATTTTTTTTTAAATTTTTACAGTTGCTCAGTTTTTTGTGTAAGAAGGTGGGGAGGCTTAACAGGTTTAGCAGAATCAAAGCCATAGATGTTATTAGATGCAGCGCAAAGGGTGTTATCAGGTTATTGTATGTGAATTAGTTGCAAGGTTAAAAATGCGGGAAAATGGATGGAACAAGTGGGTGTCGACCCAGAGAGGTTCGCTGATTCTCTAGAATTAGGCCAGAAGGTTCTGTGCTCGGCCGGGCTCCAAGCAAAGCATTATAAGACTATCTTTGCACTTTACCATACCCACGCGAGAATAGGACAGTGGGGCGGGTCACCAGGGACTACTTGCCCGTGGTGTGGGGTATCTGCTGCTGACCTTGTACATATGTTCGCATCCTGCTCACGCCCCGAAAAACTGCTATAATCTATCATTTCATTTTTAGATTTGTCACTAGGGCTGAAAGTTACACTAAACCCTGCTCTGATTTTGCTTGGAGTTAGCAGTAGCAAACTGCAAGATCCAGCTTATCAATTTCTTTTTTTGGCCACGGCTGTAGTGCGGATAAGTATCGCTTCCGCCTGGCTTGATCCGTTCGCCCAACGTTTCAGCAGTTGTTTTCGCGTTTACTCTCATTGTTTACTATGGTAAGAGCTATTTATAGGAGAAAGGGTAAAAGGCGAGACTCTTGGGATGGCGCATTTGGGCTCCTCTAGCAAGGTGGAAGGAGCCATAGACAGCGAGATAACGTAGGCCTTTAAGCTGAGTAGGACTGGAGGAAATTACGAGAGGGATTTTAGCTCAAATATTCCTAAACTTTTGTGGTCACTTTATGTATGATATATGTCAGTGCAATGTTTAAACTCAACCTCCGGATTATATTATGTAGTGGAATCGTTATTGTTCAGTATTGTATATGTTTGTATTTGATCGGTAATTGAAGGCTCATTCATCTTATGATGCTATGACTAGTAAGAAATTTGGCTCTAACCTCACTGTATAAATATACTTTATGAGTTTGTGCTGATCTTCAAAAAAAATTAAAAACTGAATGAAAAGAGTTTTAAAAAAAACATTGAGCTGTGAACTTAAAGGCACCTCTATCTGAGTTACTGCAATATGATTTTTCCTAATTTACCAAAGTGCATAATTTATAGGATAATGATTTTCAATAAAGGGTCTGTCGAAGCCTTATGGGAAATGGGAAGAATGAAACATCACCGTATTTAGCTGGTTTATCTACAGCCAAAGACACACACAACCTTGATGCATTCCAAACCAGGAAGAAAATGTACCTGCAGTTCTCCATGGCAGTTTATCTGGTAGGAGAGAGGTATGAGTTGCTGAAGGTGGCATGACATTGTTTCCTGTATGTCGAGCAGAGGTCGCTTGTGCTGTATGGGTGCTACCATTATAGAAAGGGGATTTGATTTATTGATTTACCACTCGATACTCTGAATCTATTTAATGTCAATGTAGCAAGTCAATATTTCATCATCGTATGCAAAAGGTGGAATCAAACACAATATAAGTGGCCCGTTATTCCTGATGGTGACTGTAACACTGTTGTTTGTAGGGCCCATCAACATTTACAAGATTTGTGGAGTTACCATGGACCACACATATTTTCTCTGAGATTTTAGCATTCAGAAAAGCTAAAATCTCTGTGGTAATCTTCAGAAAGAGTAAAGAGTTATAGTGGAAATCAAACCCGGAATTGCTCATCCTTCAGCTAATTTATCACTACTTAAGAGATTTTCAAGGTTCAAGGAAGTTTATTTTGCATCTTTTACGTTATCAGGAACCCTGGTATTGCCATTGTTATGTGAATGCATCTGCATCTAGGGACCTTAAAATGAGCCCTTCGAGTGTCGGAGCTAGTGGATCTGCTTTCTCTAAAGCAAAACATAGTAAATGGGGCACAAGGTCTCTAGTTGGCAGAGGAATGCACCCTGTTCAAGCAGGAACCACAGTCCTAGTCAGGGTAAGTTAGATAGACACTAAAAGATAACCTGTTCGAACCCTCTGGCAGTTTGGCACAGAGCAATCAGGATTATCTAAAAGAAGCAATGTGTAAAGTATTTGTCCAACGCATACCCATGCGCAGAGTAACACAATAAAAACACCACAAAAAGACTCCACACTGATTTAGGAAAATAGAAAATAGGTCTAAAAATAAATCAAGACCACAACCACAAAAATCGAATAAGTGAAAGTTGAGTTATGAATTTATAAAGAATAAAAAGAGTTCTAGAACTTAGAAGCCATAAGTGCCTATGGGGGGCAAACTCAACAGTTCAAGCTGATCACAATGGAGTGCAGGTGGTGGACAAGAACCACGCAGGCCCAGTGAACAGAGTGGACTAAAAGAAGGAGCACAGAGGGAAACACAAGAACTAGGACGCCCTCCACTCATTAAGTCACAACAATAATGATGTCCTAGTGCTCAAGGCAGAAACAATATTGTCAAGAAATCTGCGGCATCACAAGTTGCACCAAAATTACAACATACCTCCCCTCTTACAATGAATTTGGGGTAGGAGATGCCTCAGTCTGCTGCCACTATTAAAATAGCCCAACTCTGATAGACTTAACAAACATTTACAAAGCCCACATTCACCTAGTGTAACATAAAAAATAAAAATAAAAAAAAGGTGAAAAAGCGAGATGGCACCTCACGGGCGCAACACCAATGGAACCCCTGGCTGGTACTCACCAGGATGGCCCTGTTATCATCATTGGTACCATCGAGCTATAACGGAAACGTGTCCTAAACCCAAAGAAAAGATCGTGCCTGATGCAGTGAACAAAAATTATATGTGACTCAACGTACAACATTTAACACATAACACATATTCTATTCTGCAACTAGGACTAGTTCCTTTAATCTTCTTCCTATTTGTTGCATACAAAATATATATAGAATTAAAAAAGAAGGTTGTGAATACTACCAATCGATTCACAACCTACTCACAGCCGACATGTTTCATTGCCTTGGTATGTATCAGGCAATTTCCTCAGGGCATATACCTTTCAATGACACTGCAAAAGACACTGGGCTTTGCGCACTGTAGCAAGACATAAACAATAAACAGAATCGAGGTTATCCCACTTTGATGCCTTAGTCAAGTCAAAAGTGCTTATATGTGTCGCATACACCATCATGCTGCAAAGTGTTAATATTTACCCTTCAATAATCCTAGCCTCTCATTCCAGCCGAGAGGAATTTGAACAGGATCACAGCTCCCAATTGTAAGCTTTGTTAAGTCTCCCTCCGTTCTTGTTACTGCATTAACAATCAACCAGGAAATATTAAAAACATCGTCTTATACCTGTGGTTTTCGTTATTTATGCTCGTAGGCTCCTTCCTATCCTATTTAGAAAGTTACCGGTAGTGAGGAGAAGTCCGGCGCTCAATCAGCCCTGGAACACCGAAGCTCTTCCCTGCCTGTACCTATAGCGTGTGACGCGCCGTTTTGCACAGCATCTGATTGGCTGCGTACGTCTTGCGTACATGGCCGCCATCTTGGATTGGTCTTAAATGCATTGTAAACAGAGATTCGTATATGTAGAGCGACAAATCCTCGCGGGATCTTGCTATCATAACTTTATTGTAATTGACAATCTCAGCCCATCACTTGTATCTAAAAAGTGCATATCAATTACGACCTTATTTATTGTATTGATGTCCACACCTCCGTGAGACATCATTAATTGTGTAACACCCTAACCTATAAATCAGCTATTCTGCTGTCATCTTATCATGTCATTCAAAATGTGGCGAGCTGGCAAGTACTAAGTGGGCCGTGCAAGTCTAGCCTATGATGTTGCCTCATTCTATTTAGTGTCTTCCAAATTGCGTGTTGTAATACAGCAACTAATTAGATACAACCAGCAAATCCGGTTTGTAATTTTTAGAACTTTATTGTCCAGACCACTTATTCACATATTCTATTCAAAAGATGGATATAGATTGTTGATTTAGGGGGCTTTTTTGTTGATACCAATATGGTATCAATGCCTACAATTTCATAAGGCACCTTTATTCATCTAAGGCCATAACTAAGATAGTGGGAAATATGTCCTTGCCATTGTATTCTAATAAAGACAATAATCGTGTTATATCCCTCTACCTAATATGATGTTTATATGGAATCCTAAGTGGCAAGCTCTAGTGTTATGTATGTGCTCTCTTATCACTTAAAGGTTTTCACTACCAAGGTTTGCAGAGCTACCAGCATGTAATGTCCCAAGCCCCTATGTTCCCATCAGTCAGAAGATACATTCGCGAAGGAACATCTAGCGTAGTTTATTCCACTCCAGAAGTTCGTTCAATCTCCTCTGCTCGCTCTTCTCCTGAAAAATCCATCTGGCTTCTTTTGTGATCAGACGTCTCTCTACCATTTGGGCATCCCCTGTCACTCTCTCCAAGACAACCCAGGTGAATGTATGTCTGTTGCGGTGGCAATGTTGTACCAGCTTAGTAGTCAGTTTTCCGCTTCTGATGGTGCTTAAATGTTCCTGAATGTGGAGTTTTATTTTACGAGTGGTGAGTCCGATGTATTCCAGACCGCATTCACATTTCAATCTGTACACTACGTTGGCAGTGTTACAGTTACTAAACTGTTCAAGGGTCCAGTTCTTTCCTGATTGGAGAGTCACTGATGATGACATGTTAGAGGACACACCGAACAATTTCCAGACGGAAAATGCCCATTGGGAATGGTATCAGGTTTTGGATCTAGACTGGTTCTTACCCTGGTATGAACCAATTTGTCCTTTAAGTTACCAGCTCTCCGAAACGCGAAGCGTGGGGGTGGCATCTTATAGTCCTTGTTGGATAATAGTGTCCAATGTTTTCTGATTGATTGGCGAATCTTTGTCAGTGAACAGAGTACCTTGATCCTGGTCGCAGCAGAGAGATGCAGGGTGCAGACTGGCTATGAGTTGATGTTGAGCCCACGGTTGAGGTGATGCATTGATCATCTCCACACAATGATGGGGATACGTTTGTTATGAGGACGAAGCGCCAAGCCAAGTTGGTTCTGAAGTGTGATGAGCTGGGTTTCTCCCTGTAGTCAAAGGATGCAATGATCTCTGTCGACTGCTGTGGTGACCATGCATGGTTCCGTGTGTCAGGTTCTGCGGGTGCTACAGTACTTCTGATGCGATGCACTGGGCTCTCATCCTGCCCCAGGGATGATAGATCGATTCCTGCTCACGCAGTTGGCAGATGTGTTGGTGACTCTGAAGAAAGTATCTGGACACACTTCCAGTGAACCAGGCACAAGAGGAGTGGTAGAGACTTTCATTTCTCCGAGTCTCAACAACAGGAGGCAACCAAACAGGTCTTTGGTGATAATATGGTATCTTCACAGTTTCGGTGCTCCCTCTTTCCTCGTGCGACAAACAGTATCCAATTCTCCTGATCACTCCTGTTTAGAAGATTTGTTTCCTGCAGAAACCATAAAGAAATCCTTTGTAATATTCCCTCTCCTGCTACTATCAAGCACCATAATTCAGTATCGAAACATTGCCCAATGTGCAATTACAAGAATAGAACCATGATTCTACAAGTTGAGGCGAAACACAGACTTCATCAACACAGCATTACACCCAATCTCCAATAAGTCTTAAAGGGGGGGGGGCAAACTGGGTGGAGATAATCCTCACATCCGTGTCCTTGATAGAATTGAAACTTTGCATTACTAAAGCTAGGAAATGTTACCTTCAATGTCAGAACCAGAGGTGAGGAGTATGCTATTTTAATGCTTCTCTACCACCAAAGTGACCATATTCACCACCGTCTTAAAATAGAATGTTTTAAACATGGAGCCTGAGGACAAATCAGCTGCATTCAATATATCTTTCAATCAAGCCCCCAGGAAGAAGGCTTTGGAAGCAATCGCCCCTATGGCTGAGAAAGCGCCAAAGACTGCCTTGTTAGTGCCAGCCTCCTGCATGTCACATTTCACCCATCTAACTGTAGTAGGAGAAGGCACCGCTTTTAATAACTTGCAAACAAAATTAGGAGCTGGCGCTCCCCAGCGGGGCGAGATTCTTCCGTCAACGCTCCACAAGCTTTAAGACATTGGACCACACACATTTAGGAGTAGCTGGGAAAATAGAATAAGATATCACTCTAGAATTAGATTTCATCAGTTTAGAAATGTGAAAATGAACTCCTTTCAGAGTAAATATCCTACCTGTAATGTCCATGGTTCATATATCAGAGACTCGCTTACATGAAAGCAAACATTACAGCATAGCCAGCTTACCTGATATTCTTTTCCTCGTCAGGTACTCATTGCACTGCCAAAAAGTGAACAGATCAAGGACCCTGATGATGTCCACAGCCAAGAGTATTGCGACACAGAAGAGATAGATGAACTAATGCCCCTCTTAAGCTTCCTGATCAAGGGATGTTCCCCAATCAGAGAACAATCAATTGTCTCATGACCCATCGATATTACGGACCAACAAGAATTCAGTGATCTATAGGCCAAGCCATCTGAGACCAGCAAGGACAAGAAATTCAAAATGTGGATCACCCTGGACCCCACAGTGTCTACCTCTCTTTGTACACACCAATGTAACCAATGCCCCAGTCAGATCAATATCTCTTGTGTGTTTCAGTGGCCTAGGCCTTTGACAACAGGCACGCAGCTTCCTGTGAAAGTTCTCTGATCAACCATTAACTCCTGAAATCCTTCACGCCATTGAATGAAGCGACCCTTCCTGAATCAGATGATGAGGATACCCCGAGTTTTCTATCAGGCGATCCAGCTGGTGGGGTAGACAAATTTAAAAAGCCCAAGAAAGTTCAAACATCACTGGAAACCAAACTTGATAACTCAAAAGGTAAGTGATGACCACTATGTCTGTGTTCTGGCAACAGACTTGCACTAGCATCCGCATGATCATAATGAACGGGGGAACCACATAACCCCTCTCCACACTCCATTTCTAGCAGAACAAATGTATAGCAGATGCCGGTGAATCAGGCCTCCAACTGAAGTACTTCTGCCCTTGATGGTCCAGATGGGATGTGAAGAGATTCACTGTGAAAGGTCTCCAGTGTCTCTCAATCACCTGAAAGACTTCTGGATGAAGTTTCCATGCACTGAGATCTTGCAGGTGTCAGACATGCCAATTAGCCACCTCATTGTTTGCCCTCAGAAGATTCTCTGCCATCACAGAGTTCTGATGGTTGAGACAATGCTGCCAGAACTCCTTGGCGAGATCTGCCAGGAACTGGGATCGAGGACCCTGTAGGCAGGTGATATAGCGAACTGCCGAGCACCAAGCAGCAATTCGCCTTGTACTTTGTCCAACATCAGACCGGAAAGGACTCCACCACCAGCTCCAATCCATTTATGTGCATAGGTTGCTCTTCTGATGACCACTTTCCTTTGGTAGACAACTTTCCACAGGTTCTATTACTGGATCCAGATTGGACCCGAATATCACCGAGCCGTTCCAGGCCTCCATCAAAGGGACTAGTTCTGAGTACTGCAACCCCCTCCATAGAGGGGAAGCTCTCAGACTCTGTGGTGCCTTGTAATGAAGAGGGGCTGGGAGATAACCTCCACCGAAGAGGCGAGAAGCCCCACTAATCAGGCAACCGGCCTCAAGGACGTACTCTTCCGCAACAGTCTTCCAGAGCTCATGCCTAATCTTCACCATCTTTTTATTTTGGTGGGGCAACTGAGAGTTGAATCCATGGAGTCTATGACAATCCCCAGGAATGTAGTCCACAATGCTGGAATGAGGAGAAATGTCTTCTCATTGATCACAAAACCCAGCCGCTCTAATAGATTGACTACCATCTGGAGCTGGAGGGTTCAAGGGCATTGATGAATGAGTAAAATATTGTCCAGAAAAACTATCATCCTGATGCTTCTGCCTGAAGGAGCTCAACGTACGGTTTCAGGACCTTAGTGAAGCATCAAGGGGCAGACGAGAGGCCAAAAGGAAGAGTTTGAAACTGGAAAACCTGCCCTTCACCACAGAAACTGCAGGAAATGGTAGCACAGAGGAAATATCAGTACCATGAGGTACCCATCCTTCAGATCCAGGTGCACCACCCATTCCCAAGGTCGTAGTAGGTCTTGCAACTGGTGGATTCCCTCCATCTTGAAGTGGCAGTATACCAGCCACTCTTTGAACTCATGGAAATTTACCATCAGACGGAAGCCGCCATCCCACCTTTCAACCAAGAATAGATTGCTCCTGAAGCCTCATGTGTGCTGCGTTGTAACTACTATCAGACTCTTGGCCAAGAGGTCTGCCACCTCCTGATTGATGAGAGACTCCTTTTCCATGGAGAAGTGAAGGGGAAAGGGTCTTGAGGATTGCACCAGGGTCCCATAGGACTCTATCTGGAAACCTTGGACCATCTAAAGCGCTGATGCATCGGTGGTCACAGCCGGCCAATTCCCCAAAACCAGATCCAGCCGCCCTCCCACTCTTTGGGGCTGATTACAATGTTGTTTGGAAAGGCTCCAAACTCAATTCTAATTCTGAGAATCCAATTTGGAAACTATTTTTCTGTCCGAATCGAATACATGTCCGAATGACCGGTTAAGATGCAAGGAAACCATACGGGCTGTCAGATTAGTTTCCTGGCGGCAATCGGACAGCCCGAGTCATTAGGAGCCAAATTGTACAGCTCTATGGACATGGTTTCTGACCGTGCGATTAAGAGGCCCGATTCAGACAGCCGTTCCAAAATGGTCTGACCGACACAAAATGGCTGTCGGAATCTGACTTTGGGGATCAGCAGGCCCCCCTTCACCTGTAGGCCTTCACTTGGGGCCCAAGGGAGTACCCAAGGGACCCCTCGTTCCAACCATGTACAATGTGGCAAACACCATGAGGTTGTTCTTATTCGGAACACAAGCTCCCATTGAAGCCAATGCGATCAGTTGGTCAGACTTGCAGAACCTGCTTCATTTGGAAATGATTCCGAAACCGATTTGGTCAGAAGAGTTTCCGAACAACATCATAATCGGCCCCTTAGTTGGGAAGAAAGGCGAGTTCTAACCATGGGAACATCCCTGTGTTTCACGACCTCTGGCTCCATGACCACGCTGGAAGCATCAGGACAGGTAAAATCCATTGCATTCGGATGTTTATTGCCAGTGTGCAGCGCGGGTCCCTGGCTTCTCAGGGTGACATGGAAGATGAAGTGGTTGGAGGAGCACCCCTTTACACGTCCGGACCCAGTGAAAACTTTTGCATTGAATATCCTCTTGATGGAGGTTTGCACCTTATCAAGGAAGCTGAAGGTGGCAACAAATTTGGTAAGGTCCCTGTTAAGGGATCGCCGAAGAGACCTCCCCACGCAAAGGGGCCTTTTTACAGACAATGTGCAGTTTGAATTGACCAAGAAAATAACCTCTCGCTGTACCCACCCTGAGAGGATCTCTGCTGATATGAGAGTACCCACCTGTTTTGCGTCTTTGGCCATGTCCAAAATCTTGATAAATGGACCCGTAATATTCAAACATTTGTCTTGGCACAATTGGCAGGAACTATCAATACCCTTCTTCGGGTCACAAATGAATTTCGTTAGGAATGTGGCTATGTGCAGATCCACCTCGGGGGTCAAGGCGACTTTGCCCTCCAAAGATGGCTAGGGGAATTTAGCACTCAAGCGGGCTCCGACCTTGTTCTCGATAGGTTTTTGAAGACTCTCTGCCAAGTAGGCAGCAGCCTTGTAACAAGGGGCCCACATAGAGGACCTAGGATGGAGTAGATCATCAGGATCCAACATTTCAGATGCCACACGACGTTCCTGGGACCCAGGACATGTCTGGGGGAGCAGGCTGTCCTCCGAGGAGGGACACCAAGGTCTTGTAGGCATTGGAATCCCCCTGCGAACCCTCTTCCTCTTCCACAAAAGGTGAGGCAAAGGGGCCACTGTCTTAAGGTTGGTAAGGTTGATATTGAAGGGAAGCCTTCTTAAGGTGCTCAAAAGCATCCTTATCCACACCTGCCTTGAGGGGCTGTTTAGGTGCAGAACAGTGAGAACTCTGTTCCTTCAATGGGTCTGAAGTTAGGAGCTGTATTTGTGCTAACTCTCCAATGTTTTACTCTATGGTGGCCAGTTCTGTGGAAAGGGCGTGTTGGATGGAGGTGTGTAACTGCCTCACAAAATCATCATCCAGGGGCCACAGAGAGGAAGCTTCCTCCTCCGTAAAGGTACACTTGGAGGCCTTCATCTCCCTGGTTACTAGCACTTAAGCTTAAGCAACTAGGCCAATAAAACAAGTCTGGGCTCAGGATGAGTACAAGAGAGCCTTCACTGGCACCTCAGTGAGCCTGCGACTCACGTGTATTTTAATCGGCCTTGAAGGTAATATCACAGGCCTGGGGGTCAACAAGTAATGGGCTGATGTTCCAACCTAATAATAACTCAAGGGGTCGCAGCCTGGACTGGCATGGCGGTGCTGAGGTAGAAATTACATAAGGGAGTACAGACACTACAGTGTGAACTACTCAAAATGTAAATGTACAGACCCGCTCTGTGTGGGCATAATCCTCCAGGCTGCCTTCAGGCACAGAGCGCTGAGGATGGTTCTCCGGCATGTGAACTAGCACTCATGCTGTGAGGAAGCAGATTTGTGCGAGCCCTGCAGAGACTCTACGGACCCTTCTAGGAACCGCAGAACCACACCACACTCATGCAGCCCTGGGAGAGAACCAGCCCGGCAGGATCATTGAGGTTCGATTCTACAGGCACCTACAAGGAAAATACAGAGTTAGTGTTCAAGAAAATGGTGAATTACACTTGCCAAGATTAGCAAAGGCACTTCAATCCTAACAGTATAACTTAAAATATAATAAGCAGAAGGAGCACTTATCTGAAAGGCTGCAGGAACAGCTCAGAAAAGGGAGTACAGACATTCTGAAGGGACTATATTCAAGAGAAGACATTCTAATTGGATATTGTTAGTGCTCTAAGATTTCCAAAGGATTCATGGGAAAGCAAGTTTTTCTTGTGATGTTATGGCTGCTGTAATAAAAAGTGAAGAGAGGTTCATCATGGTCCCCGCCTTTGGTCCTGACATAGAATTCAAAGAAGGGTCTTTGAAGTGCACAGAAACCCTTTATTCCCAGCCCTGGCTCCAGACTCTGAGTAGGGGTTAATCAGTCCTTTGTGTGGGAACAAGACACTACTTGTTCAGGTGCAAGTATCAGCTCCTTCCTCCTTTCCAGCCTAGGAAGGGCCATAAGAATGCTGATGAGTGCTCAGACATACCTAACCTGCCTGTGTTTGGGGCTGTTTAGAGGGAATGCTCAAAGTGAAGCTGTCACCCACCCCAGATGTGTATTGGACTTAGGCTGCAGGCACATAGAACAGTAAGAGCAGAGAAATATCCACTTTCTAAAAGTCTCTATACCAAGAAATAATGTACCTGGCAGTATTATTTAAACTCTATTCAACAATTCGTTGATAACAAAATCCAACCAGGTACAACACATATTAAGCATAAAGCATACTGTTTATACAGACTTATTTTATAATTCAAATTTCAATATGAAACCTATTCCAAAAGGCAAGAAAAACACAGTACATGGTGAAGGAATCAACAAAGCAACACTGAATCCATCCAAGTAATCACATCAAAAATAATAGAATCAATCAAGTCCAAGGATCACGGAGTAGTGTAAAATCCTTTTAACCATATGTGGTCATCAAGCCTTAGTTCCATATATTTATTTATTTGTTAAAATAAAGGTTAGGACAGAAGAGCAATTTAAGCGTTATCATTGTTGTTAAACAGGAGGAACCGTCAACGTTTCTGTCTCTTTATGGACAAATAGTCTGCAAGACCATCGACAGGACCCAGTACGTAAATGCCCCAACAGGGACGTAACCTACAAAAGCTTGCCAACGCTCCACCTCCACAAGCCAGTTATGCACATGTATCTCAGCCACCCTGTGAGCGAATACAATCGAGTGACACTGGTAAATCAATTTTTCACAATTCTCTTGCTGCGTAATAAACGTGGAGAAACTGGAAATATCTTCAGCGGCTCCCAGCCATTCTTAAAATTCCTTTGTGAATTGCAAAACATCATACATTTACATAATAGTGTAAGTTTACCTTTGTTAATCAGGCCCAAAGCCTGCAAACAGCTACCGCATCCTATTCCAGAATGTGCCGCACCATTTCCTTGGACAGAATACCTGTCTTCATCCATGGACGAAACAGGACTGTGGACAATACGTCACGGTCCAATTGGGAAGTCTATTCATCTCTGCAGCAGCTAGACTACTGGATAGTAAAACTAGTCAGTTCAAAAATATACCACAGATACGTTCAAATTTTTACAGTTGATCGTTTATTGTATATATCACTCGCTCATGTGATACTGTGTCCACCAGGGCTATCGACCATTCCTACAGGGTCCATTGTGTTGCAGTCTTACAATGTCTCAGTATACAGATTGTGACTACAATCAGGGAGGAGTCGAGCCAACGTTTCTGGTGGTTAGAGACACCGGGCCCGATTCACAGAACTAACTTAAGATAAAATCCTAAAATTACTACCATTTTGGAATTCACAGAAGGCACTTACTCATTTTGGTATTCACAGAAGGCACTTACGCATTTTGGTATTCACAGAAGTTAGGAGTCCTAACTTTAGAACTCCTAAATACCTTCTGTGAATACCGAAAGTCTTAAAGTTCGGATTTTTCTCAGTTTAGGAGTTGTAAAGTTAAGACTCCTAACTGGAGGACCCCTAAATGCCTTCTGTGAATACCGAAAGTCTTAAAGTTAGGATTTTTCTCAGTTTAGGAGTAGTAAAGTTTGGACTCCTAACTATAGGACTCCTAAATGCCTTCTTTAAATACCGAAAGGCTTAAAGTTAGGATTTTTCTCAGTTTAGGAGTAGTAAAGTTAGGACTCCTAACTTTACTACTCCTAAACTGAGAAAAATCCTAACTTCTGTGAATACCGAAATGAGTAAGTGCCTTCTGTGAATACCAAAATGAGTAAGTGCCTTCTGTGAATACCAAAATGGTAGTAAGTTAAGGATTTTGTCTTAAGTTAGTTCTGTGAATCAGGCCCACCTTCAATAATGTACATTGCATTTAGAAGCGTCAGATCAAATTATAGCAGTAGTTGCAAATGATTGTTAGCACTCTGGAGGACACCCTATTCTGCCTCCCAGTAGGGGCGAATCATTGAGAAGCTCCACAAAAGGTGCACTGTATCTCCTCTGACATGGCCACACCCCTAGCTTTGCACAGTGACAGCCAGCTTCGTGATAGAAAGCTTGAAGGTTGACCAATGCCAATCATGAAACAAATTAAAGTAATTACATTTCAAGTAGCTTCCCATAGGCTTTTATAATAGGAGTGCAGGTCATCATGCCAATCAGTGTGGTCCAAGGATGTTTGGCAACAGGGCTTCCATTTTTTATAAAGAAAGCTCAATGCAAATTTCGATTACAAGTGATTTATGAGAGTTTCATGATGATCAGAAATAAGCTTGTTGTGGGATCCCCACTGGGCCAGATAACAGTGCAACATTGGAGTCAACCAGCTTCGGTCGACAACCACCTAGCTTCAGTTGTTTATGGCTGAGAAATTGCAGTGGTTCCAGGTGGAATTCAAATTAATGATCCGGGAAGATGACAAACATTTTGTTGCATACTAAATGCCCAAGTGTTAGGCTACCCTTCCTGGACCATTGTGGCCAGACAATCAGCACTCCTTTTGGAGTGAGTCCCCCAGTGTCTCAAATAGGGGGCAGGAGAATGTAGAAAACCATTCTCTTTCCGATGTTTGTGGCTCTATTCCTAGATCTTCAGTGTGTCTTAAAGGATAGGTTTAAAATGGAATGAGACTGTTTGCTGTATGTTTCTTATACAAAGTTGAGCTGCTTTCCAAAGATCCCTGGATCAACCAATCCGGGGCTTTAAGGGATGGCTGAAAGTAATAAGTAAGCTGGTAGAGGTGTCTGGTCATATTATAAATCTCAGATCTTAATCGGTGGAGCCCTCTTCCTTTGGTGCTGGCAAGTAAATTTGCTGCAGAAAGTCTTGGGGTTCCTCCTGCCATAAATATCATCTGATCTGCGAGTTGATGTTAAGCAACTGCAGTCAGGGATAGGCAATGACTAAGCATGGGACAAAAATCCGTTCCGCTCGCGAAATTTGTGGATTTTCGGCAATTTTGCGATCCGCGAATCTCGCGAAATTGCTGAAAATTCGCAAATTAGCTCATTTTTTTTTGATGGCCTGCTCACTCAAGGGACCCCTGCGCCCTTCGGTGCAATGGTAGTAACACACACATGGTCACTGGAGACAACTCTTCTGGCACTTTACGCAGCTGTAGCGTAGGAAAAGCACTATACATTTACCCAACGAGGTAGCACTTACTGATTAGCCAGTAGAAAGTACTCCAGTTGAGTAGAGGTATCGCACAAAACGATGGCGTCTTCTTGGATAAATATGAAGGGCAGGGTTCATTCTGGCACAATGCTCCTTTCACAAAAATTAAAGCTCAACAGGAAGCACTTACAGATTCAACCTGGCACTGCCTTTTTAATCGTCCAACTCCCTCACACAGGCCTGTGTCAATCTGGTCCCTGCCTTGTTGCTCTCGGCGAGAATGAGGTGAAATAAAATTGGGGTTCAGATGAGATCTTACCCGTGTCCTGTGCTCAGAAAGACACTGCAGAGTGACACTCAGAGGTAGCTATTGCTGCTCCTTCTGTGCCTGGATATGGCAGGGCTACATTCAGAGGTGACTACATCAGTCTCCTCACTCACTGTGCAATGATATGACACACAATGACGGGGCCTTGCAGCAAAATGTGGTGAGAGGCCCTTGAATTGCAATTTAGCCTGGTTGTCTTACAAATAAATAACAGAACCTTGCCTATCAAGCACCCCTGAGAAGCGTGGTCCTGTGCACGGCAGCAGCTTCAGGGGCTTATGTTACAAAACTGGCTTCTAGTTCCTTGATATGGCAAGGGGACAATCCAAGATGGCTTAAGATGGATCATCATGATGCCATTTTCTGCGCCCCATGAATTGGCTGGACACAGTCAGTGGTTGATTGTTTAGCCCATTCTCTTTTGTCCTAGACATGGCGGCATGACACATATATGTGGGCCCTGCCATTCCTGTTGTATCGCCAACATGACGGATGACAGGGAGAGATGACTGAGTCCGACATGGCAGGTTATGTACTGAGGTGACACATGTGGTATAGAAGAATAGTTATATCCAAGGAGAATTTATTACTCTTCATCCGAAGTGTGTCTCCTATTTCTAAACTGTGGTAGCCTGACACCTATTGGAGGGACAAAAAACAACTTCATAAATATGTTAAACTCAGAACTGCACATGGCTGGTAACACATATGCAACAGACTGTGTTCTTAATCACTGCTCCTTCTGTTTGGGGGTGCAGTTTCATTATTTTCCTCTTTTAAAGAAGCACTGCCTATCCAATCAGTCTCTCGTTGACAATGCTGGTTGCTTAAATTGCATCCTTCACTTTCACGAGCGCAATCCCTGTGCAGTTCCTGTGACCAGGAGCTTATTTCTCCTCGTCTGCTGCTCTGATCGGTCTCTGACCTTTTATACACACAAGAGGCATGTGAACTCGTATAGAAGCCCTCCCCCATTTGGCCCGGCCACACACTAGCGGTGTGCCCCGTATTCCCGCCATTTACCCACTATGATGGACAGCTCACTCAATGGACCCCTGCGCCCTTCGGCGCGATGGCATAGTAACACACACATGGTCACTGGAGACAACTCTTCTGGCACTTTACGCAGCTGTAGTGTAGAAAAGCACTATACACTTACCCAACGAGGTAGCACTTACTGGATTAGCCAGTAGAAAGTACTCCAGTTGAGTAGAGGTATCGCACAAAACGATGGCGTCTTCTTGGATAAATATGAAGGGCAGGGTTCATTCTGGCACAATGCTCCTTTCACAAAAATTAAAGCTCAACAGGAAGCACTTACAGATTCAACCTGGCACTGCCTTTTTAATCGTCCAACTCCCTCACACAGGCCTGTGTCAATCTGGTCCCTGCCTTGTTGCTCTCGGCGAGAATGAGGTGAAATAAAATTGGGGTTCAGATGAGATCTTACCCGTGTCCTGTGCTCAGAAAGACACTGCAGAGTGACACTCAGAGGTAGCTATTGCTGCTCCTTCTGTGCCTGGATATGGCACGGCTACATTCAGAGGTGACTACATCAGTCTCCTCACTCACTGTGCAATGATATGATACACAATGACGGGGCCTTGCAGCAAAATGTGGTGAGAGGCCCTTGAATTGCAATTTAGCCTGGTTGTCTTACAAATAAATAACAGAACCTTGCCTATCAAGCACCCCTGAGAAGCGTGGTCCTGTGCACGGCAGCAGCTTCAGGGGCTTATGTTACAAAACTGGCTTCTAGTTCCTTGATATGGCAGGGGGACAATCCAAGATGGCTTAAGATGGATCATCATGATGCCATTTTCTGCGCCCCATGAATTGGCTGGACACAGTCAGTGGTTGATTGTTTAGCCCATTCTCTTTTGTCCTAGACATGGCGGCATGACACATATATGTGGGCCCTGCCGTTCCTGTTGTATCGCCAACATGACGGATGACAGGGAGAGGTGGCTGAGTCCGACATGGCAGGTTATGTACTGAGGTGACACATGTGGTATAGTCAGTCAGTCAGTCAAAATACTTTATTTTCGATAAATTAATATCATAAAAAGACATAGGCACAATACAATTTCACACAATCAACAATACATAAGTTATACAAAATCAAATACTAATTAAAGAAAATAGGAAACATATCATCATTTTAAAAGCTCATTATTAAAATGTTTTAAAAAGAGGTCAGTTAGATAAAACCATATATTCTCATCACTTACATATTGCAATTAAGGATATTAATTTCATGAGGTAGGCATTTCCTATAACTAATTTTAAAATTCATCCATTATAAAACCGTATTAATTAGATTATCGGACAACTTCCTTTTCTTAATCCTGACAGCCCCCACTAAAAAACTAGCTACACAGAACATAATCCTGGGGGTCTGTAGTAACTGTAAAAACAGGAGCGCTGGCTTAACCTGAATAAACCCTGCCTCCTTTAAGATCGGGATCAGATGTTTCCTTCTTGGTGCCGTGTAATGATCACAGAACATCAAAAAATGTAATGTGTTCTGGATCGAAAAGTTGTCACAAGTACACGGCATTGCATTTTCGGGAGTACTCCAGGTTGGGAAGTGTCCAAGAGTTAAATGAATCAAATTAAACCGAAAACGAGTTAAAAGGAAGCGATGATAAGGTTGATTTACAGTAATTAGGTATAATTCAGGGCCTACATGAGTGCTCAAAATGATGCTAGTCCGCACTGTTGGTTTCTCAAGCTCTACTTGTTCCCTTTCCAGGCTTAGGAACTCACCCAAGATGCCTTTAATCAGGACAATATCTTTGGCAGTTATAGAGGCCGGGGAAAAAAAGAGATCTGGTCTCCCCACCTTAACAAGACAGTTTTTAATGTAAACTAGCCACGGGATTTTGTTTACTCTATCCAGCTGCAGGTAGTCTTTTAAAATAATATGGTTAAGGGGGATTTCTTGATTCAACCATATCTTTAGCCAAGCCAGAACAGGGGCCACTTTAATCAGGTCTGAGATATATCCTAAACCAAGTTCAGTGTGAGCAATATATGTTGAAGTGGACTGTGGTACAGAGAGAACAGCTCTTAAAAATGTGTTCTCAGTGGTCTGTATAATTTCCGTAGGACAGTATCCCCATATAGCACTTCCATATGTAGCAACAGCAAGACATTTTGCTTTATAGATTTTTACAAGAGTTACTATTGGCCTTGCTCCCAATTTTTTTTTTTGTAAAGCCCTGCAATGCAGAAGATGATCTAGCAAGGGAAATATTTCTATTTTTTATCTGGGGACCCCAGGTGCCTCTGTCATCAAATGTGATCCCCAGATAAGGGAAAGTGGCTACCCTACATAGCTCTTGTTTGCCACAAGTAAATGTTTTTGTAAGCTTATTATTCTTACTCTTGCCCAGTATCATAATTTGAGACTTTTTTACATTGATTTTTAGGTCCCAAGAACCCATAAAGTCCTCAAAAGCATCTAGTAATCGTTGAAGACCAACCCCAGTGCGTGAAAGCAAGACAGTGTCATCCGCGTATAGGAGAACTGGAATTCCAAGTTCTCCTATACGCGGAATATCAGGGGATGCCTCTTTAAGTGCTGGTTCCAGGGCATTTATATAAACTGTAAATAGGAGGGGTGCCAAAATGCACCCCTCCCTTTCTGATTTAAAGTGACTCGTGCAACGTCCCTCTGAAGTAACTCTGACGAAGCTATTAAATCAGTATGTAAGTGAGACGCGCGAGCGCGTCAACCAAGATGGCCGCCGCCACCGGAGCTCCGTAATTTCCAGGAGCGTTTAACTTAATTAAACGACGAATTCCTGCATTTCACACGGCAAAATCACCAGCGCTGCCCTGCTGAAGCCTTTCCTCACCTGTGAGCTCTTTTTCCGGCGCTTTTATTCGATGGGACTTTTCTCCTCACATCCCATGCTTCTCCTCCGTACTGCTTCTGGAGTTCCTGCCGAGATTGTGAACCTGGGGGCGGAGAGCTCATTAAGACAGAGGCTGGCTTGGGCCTAGCTCCGCCCACAGCTGTGTTTAGCTGCTGCACCTGGGTTTTTACAGTGTTTTCTACTGCATTGGTCCATATTTACAACAATTTTCGTCACTTTTTGAGGTAATTTTATATTAATTTATTTTATTCATATTAAAGACCATTTTTTCTCCTCAAAATGGATTTGATGAATGCTCCCACAAATAAAAGGAAGCAACAGGTTTCCCCTCCTCCAACGAAATCTAAAGTGGTGGAATCCTCGGAACCTTCTTTGGCTCTGATTTTGGAGGAAATTAAAGCCTTGCGTTTAAATACTGACTCCATTGCCTCAGAAGTTAAAAATGTTCGTAAAGATATGGCTTCTATCTCCATGAAGGTGTCAGATAATACCATTAAAATCCAAGATAATAAGAATAAGTTGGATGCTTTTACACCTTTAATGGCCAGAATTACTCCAATGCATTCTCAGTTGCTGGACTTAGAGAATCGCAATAGGCAATACAATCTGCGCATCTTTAATTTGCCTGAAGAAATTGAAGGGACCAATTGTCGGCTTTATCTTGAATCTCTTTTGCCAGGTCTCTTGAATATTAAATTCGCAGAAAAATTTGAAATTGATAAGGCTCATAGAGTTCCGTCTCATCGTAATCCTCGTCATTCTAAACCAAGGCAGATGATATTTAAGGTCCTACGTCACCATCATTTGGTTCTTATTCGGAAAGCTGTTCGTGAAATACCATCATTGCTGGTGAATGGAACCAAAATCTTCATCCATCAGGACTTTGCTAAAGAAACTGTGGCTATTCGTAAAGAATTCTCTTCTCTTCGTCCACATCTGAGGAGCCTTGGCTTCAAATATGGACTATTTGACCCCTCTACAATGCGAGTTTGGAAAGACGATGTCTCTAAATCTTTTCAGCGCCCAGATGATCTTCGTCTTTTCCTTGAACAGCAAGCTCCTCCATCAATGGATACACAGGACCCTAATTCTTGACTGTATCTTGCTGAATTCTTGTTGCAGGTTTCTAACTAAATTCCCTTATGGGCTCCAACGGTAACTGGCCATGCTTGAGGAACGGGTGTGCGTTTCCTTGTCTTTATTTTTGTTGTATGTTTGTGCTTTACTCTCTCTTTTTTCTTTTTCCCTTTCCTATTTTCCACTCAGAGTTACTCTTTTAGCCTGTCTTCTCCCACCTTATTCTTGTTCTCATTTCTTTCTTTTCCTTCTCCTCTATTCTAATGGCTAATGTTCATAATATTAAAATTGTTTCTCTTAATGTAAAAGGTTTAAGACATCCAGTAAAGCGTTTAAAAATTTTGGATTATTTAGGTACTTCTAAGGCAGATATCTGTTTTGTCCAAGAGACACATGTTGATGATAAAGTTTTGAGTTATATGAACAAAAAATGGGTGGACTCTATTGTCTCATCACCTGCTGCAGGTAAAAAGAATGGGGTCGCTATTTTCTTTGCCAAAAAGTTACATTGTCAAGTTTTACATAAGATCTCAGACTCTGATGGCAGATATATTATAGCTAAAGTTAAAATTCATGACTCTATTTTCTTTTTGATTAATGTTTATGGCCCTACGTCGGAGGATCCTGTTTTCTGGTCCACTCTTTCGTCTGAAGTTTTAAAGTTGGGAAATGCTCCATTGATTTTTGGGGGAGACTGCAATATTTTTGTGGATCCCTTATTGGATAGACTGTCTACATCTCGATTTCGACCTTCCAAGACTTTTTATGCATTTAAGACTTTTCTTCAAGCCACCAAGTTAGCTGACATTTGGCGATTACACCACCCAACTGGTAAAGAATTTTCTTTTTTCTCCAATCCTCATAATTCCCATTCCAGAATAGACTATTTTTTCCTTTCCCCTTCCCTTATTCAATTTGAAAATGACCCTACCATTGGTACCATCGACATTTCAGACCATGCTATGATTTCTTTTGTTTTAAATGTATCATCTGCATTTACTAAACAGTCCAGATGGCGTATGAATTCTGACATTATCCTAACTGACACTCATAAACCCAAACTACTTCAGGCTATTCAGGATTTTTTCACTTTCAATCCAGAAGGGTCTACCTCTGTCATCACTCGATGGGATGCATTTAAAGCCTATATTAGAGGTACCACTATTTCCATCATGGCTCATGAAAATAAGAAATTTAATTCACAGGTTAAATCCTTAGAGAAGCAAATTGCTCATCTTGAACGTTTATTTATCTCATCTAATGATCCCCAATATAAAGTAAAATTGCAAAAGCTGAGGTATGAATTCAATGCTATTCTCAGCACTAGAGCAGGGATACAACTCTCTAAATCCAATGCTAAATTTCGTTTTAACGCTAATAAGTCTGGTAGACTTTTAGCTAATTATTTACGTATTAAACGAGATAAAACTCAGGTCACTTCCATTAAATGCCATCAGGGTAACATTGATTTTTCCCATAATGAGATTGCTACTGAATTTCTGAATTTTTATTCCACTTTATATAATAAACCGGATTATTGTGATGATTCTTTAATTGAGTCCTTTTTACAACATTCTGATTTACCTCACATTTCTTCCTCTGATAAAACGATGTTAGATTTACCCATTACTAATGAAGAAATTCTCTCGGCCATTAAATCACTTCCCAAGAAAAAATCCCCTGGTCCTGATGGTATCCCTGCCGAATTTTATAAAGAGTTTCAACATAATCTTTTACCTTTTTTGGCCCAGATTTTTTCTCATTTTTCATCATCAGGTACTATTTCAGGTTCTTTCTCTGAGGCCTTAATTGTTGTACTTCCCAAACCTGACAAAGACCCTACCCTTGTTGCTAATTATCGGCCCATTTCATTGATTAATCAAGATTGTAAACTATATGCTAAAATTATCGCTTCCAGATTAGCACCTGTCCTTCACTCCATTATTCACCCTGACCAGTCTGGTTTTATGAAAAATCGATACTCTGCTAATAACACGAGAACATTATTACATGTTATTGAGCAAAGCTCCACTATCCTTAACCCTGCTGGGGTTATGGCATTAGATGCTGAAAAAGCTTTTGATAAAATCCATTGGCAATTTCTATTTAAAACGTTGTTATCTTTTAATTTTGGTCCCTCCTTTATTCGCATGATTTCTGCTTTATACTATGCTCCCACAGCTAGATTATTTATTAATGGCCAGACTACTAACCAATTTTCCCTTTTCAGAGGAACTCGTCAGGGTTGTCCCCTCTCCCCTCTTTTGTTTTTACTTGGTATAGAGCCATTTCTTAATTATATTCGAAAATGTGATGATATTCAAGGAATTAATATCAATGATGTTACTGTTAAAACTTTAGCGTATGCTGATGATGTGTTATTATTTATTAGTAATCCTGTCTCCTCTGTTCCTTTTTTGCTTGATATTATTTCTAAGTATTCTATTGTGTCAGGTTATAAGTTAAATGTTACTAAAACTGAATTTTTTCCACTAAATATGTTATGTACTCCTGATATGCTACCCTCTCCTGATATAGTATGGCAAAAGAGCAAATTGAAATACCTTGGAATATTATTTTCATCTTCCCTTCATGCTGCTTTAAAATTAAATTGTGAGTTCCTTCTAGAACATATTAAACAAAAAACATCCAAGTGGTCCTCCCTTCATCTTTCTTGGTGGGGGAGAATGGAATCTATTAAAATGACTATTGCCCCTAAAATATTTTATTCTCTTGCAATGATTCCGACTCAATTTCCACTCAAATTTTATAAAGATGTTGACAGACTTTTATCAAAATTTTTATGGAATAATAAACCTCCACGTATTGCTTATAAAAAATTAAAAATCCCCAAGTGTCATATTGGTTTTGCCCTACCTGACTTTCTTTTGTATCATAAGGCTTTTATTCTTAAACAAAGTTCGTTGTGGTTTAATATATCTCCTATGCTTACTCCCCCTATCTGGTTTCATATTGAGACTTCTCTTGTCAAACCTTTTCCTTTATTATCCGTGTTAACCATGTCCCCCGTATCTAAAATTGTACATTCCTCTTCCATAATTAAATCATCCAGATTAATTTTTAATGATTTAGATTCCAATTTTGAATCCCCCTTACTTTCTACAGTACATTTGTCCTTGTGGCATAGTGCCTTGTTCAAATTAAATAGGAATATTTCCTTTTGGTCTTCCTGGATTGCTAAAGGTATTTTTTATCTTGGAGATGTTTTCAAAGATGATGAGTTTATTCCATTTACTCAACTCCAATCGAAATATAATCTACCTTTATCCGATCTGTCAAAATATCAATATCTCTGTAATTCTATTTTGGATTCCTTCCCTAATGGCATCCCTTCAAAAATGACAGCTGATTTTCTGCTTTATGTTAATACTGTTTCTTTATCTTCTAAGGCGGTGTCTGTTTTTCACAAAAAACTCACTGTATCCTTAGGTTCCAATGTTGATACCATCTCTACCTTCTGGAATAATGAGTTATCTTTATCATTGCCAAATGAATCCTGGTCATTAATATGGTCCCTTTCTATTTCTGGTTGTTTACCAGTATCTATTTACCAAACTAAAGCTTATATTTTATTTAATTCCTTATGGACACCATTGCGTTTATTTAATGCTCACTTATTACCATCTAATGCATGCTGGCATTGCAAGTTACATCCTGGTTCCTTACGTCATATGTTATTTGATTGTCCGATTATTTTGAAATTTTGGTCTGAAGTATGGAACGTGATACAGAAAATTTTGCCTATTTCTGATTTACCCTCTTATAATTTAATTATATGTAAATCTGTTGCTTTGAGTGTACCCCTTGATGATATTGAAGCAAAATTATTTAATTTTCTAGTGTCAGCTGCGATAAAATCCATCACTTTTTGTTGGAAGGATGCTTCTTCCCTTTCAGTCCATGCTTGGTGGTCCTGGATTGTCTTTACAAGAAGAGGTGCACAATTATCATTACAAGGTGTTCATCATAATTCTCCGACTTTTCAATCTTTCTGGTCTCCTATAGATTCTTATGTACAGTTATAATTATTGTTGTTATATTGCTCATGTAGTATTAGTAACTCTACTTATTTAAGTATTTATGCTATGAATTGTATAATTCCCTTTCCCTTCTCCCTTCCCCCCCCTTCCCCTCCTTTTCCCCTTCTTTTGTTTTCCTTTGAATGACAATTTTATTGTATTGCGATGAATTTTCTTCATGACTGTTTCTTTATGATTATTCTTTTTTCGCTTCTTTGTATTTTAATGAATTTCTTCACTTTTTCTGTATGTCTTCATGTATTGCTCCTTTCTTAAAAATTCAATAAAATCTTACTGAACTAAAAAAAAAAATCAGTATGTAAGTCTACTAAAAGACTAACAAGGGCCCTGTCTAGTCCTATCTCGAGCAGAATTTTCCATAATTTAGCACGATTTACAAGATCAAAAGCTGACGAGAGGTCCATGAACCCCAAGAACATGGACCCCTCCTTGGTCCTCGTATATTTTTCTACCAGTAAATGCAAATTAAGGCCTTGATCTATTGTGCTCCTTTTTGATCTAAAACCATACTGAACGTTTGATAGGATACCTTTCTCTATTAACCAATCATTCAGTTTTGATAAAATAACCCGGCCCAAAATTTTCACAGATGAATCAATCAATGAAATGGGTCTGTAACAGGATGGGTCTTGCCTGTTACCCTTTTTAAAGACCGGTATAATGATGGATTTTTTTCCAAGAGTCCGGGATTTTATCATTTGAAAGAGCATTAAAAACATTACATAAGACTTTAGACCAGAATTTCGGTGCGCTTTTAAAAACATCCCCTGGTACCCCATCGGGGCCCGGTGCTTTGTTTTTCAAAGTCTGATCTATTGCCTTTTCCACTTCTGTTGCCTCAAAAATGACGGCATCCTCTGCAATACAGAGTTCCGTTACCTCAACTTCTGGAATGACAATAGAAGTGGTAGTACTGCTAGCTTCTGTATATATTTGTCTAAAATGTTCAATCCAGCCCTCATCCGAAATATTTGCCTCTAGGGGGGTATTTTCGTCGACAGAAAAGAGTGGCTGATTTATAATTTTCCAAAAAAGGGCACTATTTTTTAAAGTTTCTGGTTCAAGGAGTTGAGCCAAAGCATTGTCTTTCAGGACCCTCTTCCTTTCTAGGATAGTTTTTTTTGTAAGCAATCCTTGCACTAGCTATATCTGCACGATTTTTAGGAGTTGCTTTCAGAGCTTTTAGTAGCACTCCATGTGCTTTTGAGCATTTCTTATCGAACCATCTTTTACCCACTAGTGGCTTCTGTCTAGATTTTTTCAGCAAACTACGATTAATTTCTATGCAGATATTATCAAATGCTACTATAACATCTTTACATTGTGTTCTGTTTGCTAGGCATATTGCAACTTCATCCTCTACTCTAGACAACAAATCTTGAAGAAAGGTTTCAGGGACTATTTTTGTCCATTTCAACCTACGATTTTGATCTTTTACCGTGACATTTTGTCCCCCTCTAACTTTTACTGTTTTTAAGGAAATTAAATCCGTATGCTTCACTTCAATTAAAACAGGATTATGATCGCAAAAAACTGACACCTCTGTATAATATTTTATCACATTATGTAAGTCACAAATATATAATCTATAATAGTACCCACGTCTTTTCCTTTAAAAGTAGGGGACCTATTTTTCTCATCCCTGCAGCCTGACTCATATAGATTCCATCTTGCAAGAAAAGTTTCAAGATGCTCTCCACGCCTAGTATGTTCCAGATGGACAGACGAGGAGAGTGGGGGACCTTCATCATCCTGAATAATACATGGTAGGGTGCATGGGTGTATATTAAAGTCCCCTAAAAATATCAATTCAAAAGTATCTACATTAATACTATAAGCTGACAAAAATGTGTCCAGTATTTCCAAATTTTGACTGGTATGCTCATTTGCGAGTGAATTATAAAATTTAACAAAAATAATCTTGGCTTTATCTTGAGTAGATAATTCAACAATCAAACAATTTCCAGAGCCCGAAGAACATTGGGTTAATGTGCCTTTTATGTCCAGTTTGAATAGGCTTAGCAGGCCCCCCTTAGATCTTCCTGCCACACTACTAGTGGCAGGGTTAAAAAAGTGGCTATAACCATCCAAAGAGAAACTGTTCGTTTGATCCCAAGTCTTTTGTAAGGCAATAATGTCAAAGGATTTTAAAGACATTATCCATTCAGCATTCCCAATTTTATTCTTTAGGCCAGCAATATTCCATGTGACAATTTTGAGAGACGGTGTTACCAACTGGCTAGAGTCCTCCGAGGCAGCGGGCAGTCAATCATTTTCCTCTAATGTTGATAAAGCAGTAAAACGATTATAAAGAGGTATAGTAAGATCAGACTGCCTGTTTGCTAGCTAATAACAGTATGAGTCCACACTATTTTGATGCAGGGGTACATTCAAAGGGGCATTCGGAACACAACCAGCCATTTCCCTCCTGTGTCCAGGTATAGTATGATCAAACTGCCTGTTTGCTAGCTGATAACAGTATGAGTCCACACTATTTTGATGCAGGGGTACATTCAAAGGGGCATTCGGAACACAACCAGCCATTTCCCTCCTGTGCCCATTTACAGGGTACCTTTGCTGATGAGGCAATCGATGTTCGGCATTATCCAGGTGGTTATTGAAGAAGCCAAGTGGTCTAGCACATACTAAATTATCCAGGTTTGGTAAGGAGGCGGCTCTAAGGAGGACTGTTGCAACGTGTTGTAGATGTTTAAAGTTTACGATGATACAGTCCCCTCTTAGATTTTTCCTACCATTGCCAATCCAACTAACTCTACGTGTGGATATTATATCATTTGAAAAGGCAAGCGGAAAGCCACAGTTCCTATTCAACCAGGCAAGGGTTTTATTCTTTAAGGCAGCATGAGTTTCAAGCCTAGGGTCAGTTAGGCAAGAGTCAACCTCTGGCACATTAGTTAATACCACCGTGTATGGAACACACTCTGGTGGGAGGTTGACAAAGTTTTTCCTCCTACTCCTACTTCTCCCGGCAATGTCTCCCCCTGCTAGGTTGTTTAGACTACCATTTAGTGCTACTTGGGGTTGTACTGGTGTATGTGCTATAGGGATTGCCACTGATGGATTAGAAGATGGAATATTCGGTGCATTTACGACTGAGGGCGCCTGAGCAATGACCCCTGTACCTCTTGCACTAGTGCTAGCCGATGCAGGAGCTACGGGTCCCACTGTAATGTTACCCGGTGGGCCAGTTTGAGTACTCGTCTGGATAGGAAACCGAGTCATATTGGAATCTAGAAGACCCCCCAGTCTGGTGACCTCATGGGCAACTAATTCAATCTTTGCCACCAATGGTCTAATCAATGCCTCTAGTTTCACCTCAATGATAGTTGCCAAGAGTTCAATATGGGCCGGATGCAAGGTACTTCCCTCCTCAAGGTTTATTGACTCAGAAGTATCTCCCCTGCTGGGTGATGTTGGTCCTGCCTTTTTATTCTTTCGTACCACCACCCTTTTGGCAGGTAACTTCCTGCATGCCCGTACCATCCTCCGTACAGGTGATTGAGTTGGTGATTGAGTTGGTAAGGGCCTTGGGGAGGATGACGGACTCTGACTTGGGATGGATTCAGATAAAATGTCCCGCTCTTCTGTTGACACTATGGTGGATGCATCGTGATTTGTATCAACAATATTAGGGGCAACCAAGTCACTGTCTAAATGGGGCGACGGTGTGGTAGGTGAGCTCAGTTTTGTGGGAGAGTTTTCTGGGCTTACCCTGCTTAGTGATAATCTCCTATCTTTGTTAATTTTGCTAACAACCTTAACAAGATAGTTGTCCATTGTCCTTGTATCATTAATTACCACTGGTTTTGAGGACCTAAGCTTAGACATTGTAGGGCCAGCAAATGCTAGCTTTCAGAGTAAATAGAACAACAGTATCTTAGCCAGTTAGTTTGGAAGACTATATTAGCAATAAGGCCAAGATAAATAGTACACACAAATAACAGTGATTAAAAGGAAATGTCTTACTAAAAGTCCAAGGTCCAAGCACTAAGAGCCAATGTCCGTGGCCCAGCCCAGCCTCTTCTGGCCTCTGACGGCCGCAGACAGCCCCGCCCTTGTACCGGGCTTCTCCCGGGCGCGCCCGCGGGACGAGAGTACAAGGGATCCTTTATGCGCCCCCAGGCGCTTCCTGGTTACGTGCGCGGCGGTGACGTCCTTGCCGCAGGGGGCTGCTGGGGTTTGTAGTGTTTGCGGCCCGGCGGAGCCAAGCCCGGCCAGGCCACAAGCGGAGCAAAGCCCGGCCCTCTCACCACCACAACTCTGGACGGAAGGTCGGCGGAGCCAAGCCCGGCCTCGGACACGCAGCGGAGCCAAGCCCGGCCGTGTGCAACTCTCCAGTCAGTAAACAGCGGCGCCCACTGTGCTCGGCTGCAAGGGATCATTTATGCACCCCCAGGCGCTTCCTGGTTACGTGCGCGGCGGTGACGTCCTTGCCGCAGGGGGCTGCTGGGGTTTGTAGTGTTTGCGGCCCGGTGGAGCCAAGCCCGGCCAGGCCACCAGCGGAGCAAAGCCCGGCCCTCTCACCACCACAACTCTGGACGGAAGGTCGGCGGAGCCAAGCCCGGCCTCGGACACGCAGCGGAGCCAAGCCCGGCCGTGTGCAACTCTCCGGTCAGTAAACAGCGGCGCCCACTGTGCTCGGCTGCAAGGGATCCTTTATGCGCCCCCAGGCGCTTCCTGGTTACGTGCGCGGCGGTGACGTCCTTGCCGCAGGGGGCTGCTGGGGTTTGTAGTGTTTGCGGCCCGGCGGAGCCAAGCCCGGCCAGGCCACCAGCGGAGCAAAGCCCGGCCCTCTCACCACCACAACTCTGGACGGAAGGTCGGCGGAGCCAAGCCCGGCCTCGAACACGCAGCGGAGCCAAGCCCGGCCGTGTGCAACTCTCCGGTCAGTAAACAGCGGCATGTGGTATAGAAGAATAGTTATATCCAAGGAGAATTTATTACTCTTCATCCGAAGTGTGTCTCCTATTTCTAAACTGTGGTAGCCTGACACCTATTGGAGGGACAAAAAACGACTTCATAAATATGTTAAACTCAGAACTGCACATGGCTGGTAACACATATGCAACAGACTGTGTTCTTAATCACTGCTCCTTCTGTTTGGGGGTGCAGTTTCATTATTTTCCTCTTTTAAAGAAGCACTGCCTGTCCAATCAGTCTCTCGTTGACAATGCTGGTTGCTTAAATTGCATCCTTCACTTTCACGAGCGCAATCCCTGTGCAGTTCCTGTGACCAGGAGCTTATTTCTCCTCGTCTGCTGCTTTGATCGGTCTCTGACCTTTTATACACACAAGAGGCATGTGAACTCGTATAGAAGCCCTCCCCCATTTGGCCCGGCCACACACTAGCGGTGTGCCCCGTATTCCCGCCATTTACCCACTATGATGGACAGCTCACTCAATGGACCCCTGCACCCTTCGGCGCGATGGCATAGTAACACACACATGGTCACTGGAGACAACTCTTCTGGCACTTTACGCAGCTGTAGTGTAGAAAAGCACTATACACTTACCCAACGAGGTAGCACTTACTGGATTAGCCAGTAGAAAGTACTCCAGTGCAAATCGCAAAAGAAACGCGAGTTCGTGGAAAAATCCACAAACTCGTGGATTTTTTTGAGATTTCGCGCAAATTCGCGGACCGCAGATCTGCAAAATTCGCCCATACTTAGCAATGACAGGATACCGAAAACATAGTTGAAGTGAGGAAAACATACATTCCATCTATATATTAAATCAACATGAGGTCCGCCTTTTCTTGTAGCATTGTGTCAGGTGCGTGTATGCTTCCTAAAATGTAAAGGTGTCAAATATTTTGACTCCGTCAGATATTCTGGCTTAAACACTTCCCTGCTAAGTGCTAAGTCAAGTATGAATTTACATTATCTTCTCACTGAGTTTGTCATAAGTTCAGTACTAAAGCCTTTGGTGTTCAATTTCTATAATACAAAACTATCTAGTACAAACCATGGGGTTTAGCCACATGGAAATGAAGGGTGTTCATATCAGAGTTGATAGACAGAATCACTCCCTGATACTTTGGCTTTTACAACACACTTAGCCTCCGGCTTTAAATGGTATAGAGCATGAACATCGAGTTCACTCTTCAGAGGTGTGACATGTGGATTAGATTCCCATCCCGCCCTGGTTTATTCTTATACAATGAAAGGGCTAGTTTAAGAGACATATGGTGAGAAATCGGGTTATTAGTTGAGAGGAGTGGAAGCTCAGCTCAAATAATACACACAATTCTTATCCGTGTGAACAACACAAAGTCACTAAATTAACCTGTGCTTATCCCTGTGGTAGCTTGTCACAAAGACAGTCAGACTTAATGTAGAGGAAATGTAAAAAGTATTTATGCAGCACACAAATAGTAATAAAGTGAAAACAAAACATCCCAAAAATTCCAAACCAATTTAGAAATATATAACATAACATACATAACATGACACCAAAATGAACAAACTCCAATTAGTGGAACTAGAGGTATGAATTTTTAAGTCTTTGTTAAAATCTAGCAGAAAAAAGAAAAAAGCAGCAACTGCGCATGCGCATGTTATCATGTGAGATCAGATCAAAGTAAAAGTTAAGGCAAGACCACGATGGAGCGATGGTTGGAAACGTGGGGTAGATTGGGCACGGTCTTTGCTCTCCTTCGGACTTAGAAGATATTTTAGAAAAGTTCTTGAGAAGGGGCAAGGTATCAGGCTGGTAAATGGTCAAAATATCGAATCCAAAATATAGACAAACCAAAATATCGAGTCCAAAATATAGAATGGACAAAATATCGAATGGACAGAATATAGACATCAAAAATATCGTTTTGAAGGTAAGTAATGTAATATCGATTTTAAAAATATAGACAGTCAAAATATCGAAGTACATAATATAGTTTATTAAAAATATCGAATTTTTAATAATATTGCAATTTTTTAAGTGTCTTTTATGTTACTATATGTGTGAAAAGTGTATATATTTTTGTAATTTATTTTAAGTAATTAATTTTATGTTATTTAATTATTGTGTAATTTAATTCTGTAGCGGGTTGTGGGTTTATAGGGGAATAGGGTGGGAAGTAATTTAATTACAATTAATTAAATATGTTAATTAATTGGTATTTATTTAGAATAAATTGTTAATTAATTTTTAATTGGTAATTAATTCATTCTTAATTGATAATTATTTTTTATTAATTGATTAATTGATAATAATGTGAAATAAATTAATTTATTTTCTGTAGCGGGTTGTGGGTTTATAGGGGAATAGGGTGGGAAGTAATTTAATTATAATTAATTAAATATGTTAATTAATTAATAGGTATTTATTTAAAATAAATTGTTAATTCATTTTTAATTGGTAATTAATTAATTCTTAATTAATAATTAATTTTTATTATTTGATTAATTGATGATTATGTGAATTATATTAATGGATTTTCACTAAAGTGGGAATAGTAAAATGTACCCCTATGCTATCCAACGCTTTCCCTACTGTTGCACTCTCTGGAGTAGGAATAGTAATTTTTACCCCTACGCTATCCAACGCTTTCCCTACTGTTGCACTCTCTGGAGTGGGAATAGTAAATTTTACCCCTACGCTATCCAACGCTTTCCCTACTGTTGCACTCTCTGGAGTGGGAATAGTAATTTTTACCCCTACGCTATCCAATGCTTTCCCTAATTTTGCACTCTCTGGAGTGGGAATAGTAATTTTTACCCCTACGCTATCCAACGTTTTCCCTACTGTTGCACTCTCTGGAGTAGGAATATTAATTTTTACCCCTACGCTATCCAACGCTTTCCCTACTGTTGCACTCTCTGGAGTGGGAATAGTAATTTTTACCCCTATGCTATCCAACGTTTTCCCTACTGTTGCACTCTCTGGAGTAGGAATAGTAATGTTTACCCCTACGCTATCCAACGCTTTCCCTACTGTTGCACTCTCTGGAGTGGGAATAGTAATTTTTACCCCTACGCTATCCAACGCTTTCCCTACTGTTGCACTCTCTGGAGTGGGAATAGTAAATTTTACTCCTACACTATCCAACGCTTTCCCCAATGTTGCACTGTGTGGAGTAGGAATAGTAATTTTTACCCCTGCGCTATCCAACGCTTTCCCTACTATTGCACTCTCTGGAGTGGGAATAGTAATTTTTACCCCTACGCTATCCAAAGCTTTCCCTACTGTTGCACTCTCTGGAGTGGGAATAGTAATTTTTACCCCTACGCTATCCAACGCTTTTCCTACTGTTGCACTCTCTGGAGTGGGAATAGTAATTTTTACCCCTGCGCTATCCAATGCTTTCCCTACTGTTCAAGTTCACGTTCAAGTTCAAGAATTTATATAGCGCACTACTCACCCAGAGGGTCTCAAGGCGCTTGGGGATGGGGTTCAATATTTATCGATTAGCCAGGTTTTAAGTTCTTTTCTGAAGGAGATGTGGTTCTGTGTAAGGCGGAGATGGGTGGGGAGTGAGTTCCAGGTCTTGGCCGCCAAGTAGGAGAAGGATCTACCTCCCATGGTGGATCTTTGGATACGCGGAACTGCGGCGAGGACGTGATTGGAGGATCTTAGTTGGCGGGTGGGTGTGTAGAAGGATAGTCGAGTGTTGAGGCATTCGGGCCCTAGTTTGTAGAGGACCTTGTGTGCGTGGGTGAGGAGACGGAATGTTATTCTCTTGTTGACGGGGAGCCAGTGGAGGTCTTTCAGGTGGCCGGTAATGTGATTTTGGCGAGGGATGTCCAAAATGAGTCTTGCTGATGCGTTTTGGATGCGTTGGAGTTTTTTCTGTAATTTGGCTGTAATTCCGGCGTAGAGGGTGTTTCCGTAGTCCAGTCTACTCGTGACTAGTGCGTGGGTGACAGTCTTTCTTGTCTCAGAGGGGTTCCAACTGAAGATTTTTTTGAGCATACGAAGTACGTTGAAGCAGGAGGATGAGACGGCGTTGACTTGTCTGGTCATCGAGAGTGAGGAATCTAGGATGAAGCCCAGGTTGCGTGCGTGATCTGTGGGTATGGGTGCTGTGCCCAGAGCCGAAGGCCACCATGAGTCGTCCCAGGCAGAGGGGGATGATCCTAGGATGAGCACCTCAGTTTTGTCTGAGTTAAGTTTTAGGCGGCTGTTTTTTATCCATTCGGCTACTTCTTTCATGCCTTCGTGAAGATTGGTTTTGGCGGAGTTAGGGTCTTTGGTGAGGGAAAGGATCAGCTGGGTGTCGTCAGCGTAGGAGATGATGTTAAGGTTATGTTGACGTGCGATGGATGCGAGTGGACTCATGTAAACGTTGAAGAGGGTGGGACTGAGTGATGATCCTTGTGGTACACCGCAAATGACTTCGGTAGCCTCTGATTTGAATGGGGGAAGTCGTACTCTCTGGGTTCTTCCGGCGAGGAACGAGACGATCCAGTCCAATGCTTTTCCTTGTATTCCGATGTTATTGAGGCGTTGTATGAGGGTGCTATGACAGACTGTGTGGAAGGCGGCGGAGAGGTCGAGTAGAATGAAGGCCACTGTTTCTCCGTTGTCCAGTAGTGTTCGGATGTCGTCTGTGGCTGCGATGAGGGCGGTTTCGGTGCTGTGTTTGGCTCGAAAGCCGTTCTGTGAGGGATCGAGGGAGTTGTTGGATTTGAGGAAGGCGGCGAGTTGGCTATTGATGGCTTTCTCGATGACTTTAGCCGGGAAAGGGAGGAGGGATATTGGGCGGTAGTTTTTTAGTTCAGAGGGGTCTGCTGTGGGTTTCTTCAGGAGGGCGCTGACTTCGGCATGTTTCCAGCTTTCTGGGAAGGTAGCAGAGCTGAAGGAGCAGTTGATAACATCACGGAGATGGGGTGCGATGATGGAGTCTGCTTTGTTGAAGATGTGGTGGGGACATGGGTCGGTTGGCGAGCCAGAGTGGATGGAATTCATTAGGGGATGGTGTCTTCGGTGGTGATTGGGTTCCAGGCGTTGAGATTGTTAGAGGGCGGTATAGGTTCTGAGGGGGGTGGGGAGGATTGTTCGTTGGGACTGTTTTCGAAGCTGTTATGTATGTCGGCAATTTTGTTGTAGTAGAAGGAGGATAACGAATCGCAGAGGTCTTGGGAGGGAGTGATGTCGTTCGAGGTTGCGGTGGGGTTGGTAAATTCTTTGACGATGTTGAATAGTTCCTTGCTGTTATGGGCATTGTTGTCGAGTTGATTCTTGAATGCTGATTTCTTGGTGGATCGAATCAGCTGGTGGTGTTTGCGGGTGGCTGCCTTGAAGGTGGTCATGTTGTCGGTGGTTGGGTTTTTTCTCCATGTTTTCTCGAGATTACGGCATAGTTTCTTGGATTTCTTAAGGTCATCGTTGAACCAGGGGGCCTTTTTGCTGTCTTGTTTGGTGTGGTGGTTTTTCAAGGGTGCTAATTCGTCAGCGCTGTGAGTGATCCATTGTTTGAATTTGATGGCCGCTTGGTTTGGGTCCGGTGAGAGGGCGTGCGGGTTTTGGTTGAGCGATGTGAGGAGTTGGTCGGTGGTGATTTTGTTCCATTTTCTTCGGGGAATAGGTTGTGGGGGGTTGTGGGTCGAGGTGGTTTTGTAGCTGAAGTGGACACAACTGTGGTCCGTCCAAAGGAGAGCTGTGGTGCGATCGAAGGAGATGTTTTTGCTGGAAGTGAAGATTGGGTCTAGCGTATGTCCGGCTACATCGGTGGGGGTGTCAACAAGTTGTTTGAGTCCGAGATTGGCCAGGTTGTCCAGAAGGGTGGTGGTGTTGCTGTCGTTTTTCTTTTCCAGGTGGAAGTTGAGGTCTCCTAGTAGGATGTAGTTCTCGGAGGCGAGGGCATGTGGACTGATGAAGTCAGTGATGTCCTCGCTGAATTGTTTACGTGTTCCTGGAGGCCTGTAGATGAGGGTGCCTCTGAGTGTGTTCTGGGGTCAGTGTGGACCTGGAAGTGGAGGTGTTAAGGTTAACGTCGGAGCTGGTCGTGATTTTGATGGTGTTTTTGTGGACGATGGCGATCCCTCCTCCTGTTTGGACGGTGGGGTCTTTACGGATGATCTTGTAATTGTCCGGGATGGCTATGGCGATGTCGGGTGTTGATGATGCATTCATCCATGTTTCGGTGAGGAAGGCGACGTCTGGTGATATAGCGTCGAGTAGATCCCAGAGTTCAGTGGCGTGTCTGTGGACCAAGCGGGTGTTCAGCAGGATGCACTTCAGGTGGTTAGGGTCGGAGCTGTGTTTGGGGTTAGTGGTTGTGGTAAGGGTCTTGACGCTGGTAAATTTGCAGGAGTGGCAGGCGAAGGCCCCCGTGGGTACGTCCCGGGGCAGCTTCGTAGCATTGGGGTGTGCGTCCGGGGTTGAGGGCTAGGAGGGTGGCTGCGTCATGCGTAATGTGGCCAGAGTGCGGATTGCGGGGGCCAGGGGGTCTGGCGCTGGTCGCGGTCCAGGCGCGGACGGGCCCAGACGGGCACCTTCGGCGCGCATGGGGGGCGACCGCTGCGCGTGAACGCTGCGCGCAAATGCATCAGTCATATGAGGGTAGTCGAGGGGGAGGGGCGAGGGAGGCTCAGCTGGGAGGCGGGGCGGGCTGTAGAGGACGGGCTTCCAGGCACAACAACAACAAAAATGGCAGCGGAAGCGAAAGTACACACACGCACAAAGCTAAATGATATATTGGCACAATGAGTGGTTAATCAGGTAAGCAATAACACATAAATAGCGTTTTAGCAGCGTATATTTTTACTACAGAGCTAAATTCGGCAAAAACGCGCAGAAAATCACTTATGATCTATGTAATGCAGATCGCGCTACAGTGATTATGAGGACAGGGGCCAGCCGGATAGTAAGCAGCAGGTCAGGGTAGGATCGCAGCACAACGATACCAATCTGAGCAGGGAGCGTGGGGGAGCGACTGCTACCAACAGCGTCGGGACGGTCACAGCGCTTCCTAGTACGGGAGCGGGCTATGGAGTCAGTGGGAGGGAGGCTCAGCTGGGAGGCGGGGCGGGCTGTAGAGGACGGGCTTCCAGGCACAACAACAACAAAAATGGCAGCGGAAGCGAAAGTACACACACGCACAAAGCCAAATGATATATTGACACAATGAGTGGTTAATCAGGTAAGCAATAACACATAAATAGCGTTTTAGCAGCGTATATTTTTACTACAGAGCTAAATTCGGCAAAAACGTGCAGAAAATCACTTATGATCTATGTAATGCAGATCGCCCTACAGTGATTATGAGGACAGGGGCCAGCCGGATAGTAAAGCAGCAGGTCAGGGTAGGATCGCAGCACAACGATACCAATCTGAGCAGGGAGCGTGGGGGAGCGACCGCTACCAACAGCGTCGGGACGGTCACTGTTGCACTCTCTGGAGTGGGAATAGTAAGTTTTTACCCCTACGCTATCCAACGCTTTCCCTAATGCTGCACTCTCTGGAGTGGGAATAGTCATTTTTACTCCTACGCTATCCAACGCTTTCCCTAATGTTGCACTCTCTGGAGTGGGAATAGTCATTTTTACTCCTACGCTATCCAACGCTTTCCCTACTGATGCACTCTCTGGAGTGGGAATAGTAATTTTTACCCCTATGCTATCCAACGCTTTCCCTACTGTTGCACTCTCTGGAGTGGGAATAGTAATTTTTACCCCTACGCTATCCAACGCTTTCCCTACTGTTGCACTCTTTGGAGTGGGAATAGTAAGTTTTTGCACCTCCGCTATCCTACGGTAATAATATTGTGTATTGTTTATTAATATTATGTTAATATATATATATATGTTTTAACAGATAACGTTGTATTTTTTTATATAAGTTAAATTAGTTATTTAATAATTTTGAGGTAATTTAAGTATTTTTAAGTATATTTTAGCTATTTATTTTTAATATTTTTTTAATTTTACATTAATTTTAAGAAATTCGATATTTTTATAATGTTTATATATATAAACGATATTTTGGGGTCGATATTTTGGTACTTACCTGTTTGGAGATAGGAATTCGATATTTTGTCTGTCGATATTTTGGAATCTATATTGTGGGTAGTCTATATTTTGTCCCTCGATATTTAGTCAGTGATCCATCAGGCTATATCCAAGGATGAGTTGTTGAAGACATGAAGCCGCTGGGTGAAGTCTTGGTGACAAAGGTGGTAAAGCTCAGAGCGGGAGAAGTCTGGAATCTATGCCAAGGAGGTTGCAGTCATTGATGGGGTGCTGCTCATTTTCAAATCTGATAAAGATTTCTACCTTTGGACTTAAAACGTTTTTCTGGAACTTGTAGTAATCCAGTGGGATGAGACTGCAGATTGTAGGCAAATAGAGCTCCACGAGGCAGGTTAGCATCACTGAGAAAACCAGCTGAAGAGGATTTGCTGCTACAAAGAAGAAAGTAGCGGGAGCTGCAGCAAAGTCAAGCCCACCGGTGATGCACCTTCGGCGGATTAGCTTGCAGGTAGGTTCCAGTCTCCCATCAGTTCTCAGAGCAGTTTATGCTGGAAATTTTTCTAAGTCCCAGGTTTTGGTTTTTGGTAAGAGGAGGAGGCCCCTTTAGCACCAAACCAAGGGTCAGGCACCTGGGGCGGCATCCATTGGAGGCTAGGACCTGTTAATATTGATAAATCCAATGCCAATGTTTATAATGATAAACTCGCTTATGGGAGCAAAATGACATCGATATTAACAAACTCGCCGTCATCAATCAATCAATCAGGTAATTGTAAGCACGCTACTCACCCCTGAGGGTCTCAAGGCACCAAGGGGGGAACTCTCATGAACTCTCCATCAACCCATACTCAGAAATGCACGGTCTGGAAGGCTCTGCGACACAGGTCTGAGGTTACTGATTGACACATCACAGGTGGGGTGGCATGTAGATGGCAGACAAATGCGTGAACAGGAAAATCAAGTCTTTCCCCCAGATAAGCGCGGAAACTACCGCAATGGTCTGTGGAGATTGGCCCCAATAAAGCACACATGATGGAGGGGTGCACACATTCCCAGAACATCATGAAGTCAGATGCCACATAAAGTTAGGAATACATAGCCAATCAGGACATATGCAGTGATCACATGCCCCTCATGCCGAACATGTGGACATTTTACCCACTGGCCCACATTGTGTCCTCGCACGGTTGAGGTCCACCTGCATTTGTTATCAAGGGCCTAATTGACGATTTCATGGACAAGGCCTGTATTCTTTACTAAAAAAGGTTTGCCAGACGTACTTTTATGATACCCTAAAATTGTAAAAAACCTCACACAGATTGATTGTACTTTGAGACAGTCCTCGTACCCTCTTCTGTAACTTTGCTCCAGTCCAAAGTGTTTAATTAAACCAACGGTTCCTGTTTTGTCTAACACTGTCTTTTTTTTTTTAAGGTAAATTCATATTGCGCAACAACCTTTTGATGAGCCAGTCAGGAAAGATTGGTTCCTCGAATCACTCTGCAGCCCAAGGAAAAGGACCCCGCCCGAACAGATTCACATCTGCGCAGCAAGGAAGGTGAGCAAACACTGCAATTGATTGGAAGCTCTGGTGGATCTGCAGGGTGTAGGTCCATCCTGAAGAGGCTGTCAGCGGGTAAGAGACCCATTGGTTCCTTTGTCCCCAGCATATGGAGTATGGCAAACAAGGAAGAAGCACAAACATTTTTTACTGAGCGCCCTGAAATCTGGCGTGTTGCCTATTTTATGAGGCCAAGCTGAGAGAAGTCACAAGGCAGCTTCGGAGGTGTTCCCGCAGAGGTCACCTATTTTCCGATAGTCAGCATACTAGGTAGGGTGAAAGTGGTTATCGCCTGGATCACTGGGCATGATACAGATGGTATGCTTGTCCCCTGGGTGTGGTACAGGGTTGAGGCCTCACCTCTGGGCTGCTGGGCGTGATACAAATGGTACGCATGGGCCCTATGCGTGATATAAGGCTGGCAGCTAAAAATATTATTTTGTAGTCTAAAGGTTTTTTCAGTGCTACCAGTTTCTTAACACTGGTGGTATCTGAAAGAAATGAGAGATGTTGTTGTTCGCTTGGACCGCTGGGTGGGACACAGATGGTACGCTAGGCCCCTGGGTGTGAAACAGTGTGCAATTTGGACATTAGGGAAATAATTGGACTCGGGAGATGAGGAGTTGCTTTTGTTTGGTCAAGAGGGCCTTGGGATTCTTAGAGTTATTACTTTTCTCAGTGTAATAATTGCTGTACTCTGTGTCCCAGAGCTAATATGGACAGATTCGGGCCCACTTAGTCCTGTGTATCACACAGGGCTTCCCCTGGTCACAGGATAGCATGCTCTAGAAGCGGACTAAGGTATTTTTGATAAAGTCATATTTTAGTCTCTGTCATATTTTTCTTTTATAGTGTTGAAATTGATGCAAGGTATATTTGATGTTGTGGTTATTTGATGCTATGGTGCCAGTAACTTAATGCAGCTGTATTTTATCTTGATTATTGTGTTTTCATCAATGTCTCAATGTGCTATATGAAGGTGTTGCTATTTTCACAATCGTTGTTTCATATCACAGTAAAGTCTGCTATTTTTCTGTCAAATTTCATGATGTTTTAGCAATTGCACTTTCTTCCAGGTTGTGACCCTTCATATGCATTTCTATTTGGGTATGTGAAAATATTGTATTGGTGCATCTGTAAATACTGATGAGCTCACAATAAGGTGTTAGACTCAGCGATCCCTGTGTATAATATTTTCCCATTAACCAGAGTAGAACGTAAACATCACTTAAAAACCAGAAAAACTAGAGTGCATCTGTCAGTGAAAAGTAAGCTTGTCATAGAGTCGCCACTAAAACACATGCAAATCAGATTCGCACACAGGCTGAGATACTTAATTAGTATTGCCACAAATGGCAGGCACACACTATTGTACATTGCGCTTCCCTGGCCAAAGGAGAGAACCTTCTACACCAACATAATCAAATACATGAGGACACAAAACAGAATGGGACTGCTTGCTGTATGTTTCTTATACAAAGTTGAGATGCTTTTCAAAGATCGCTGGATGCGTTTTCCCAGGATCAACAAATCAGAGGTTTTGAGGAGTAGCAGGACAGAAAAGGGTCAGGAGAGAGGCATGATTAGATCTGTGGGCCATGTTTGAGGAAGCCCAGGCCAACAATCCTATCCAACAGATAATAAGCAAAGCATCTGCACCTCTCCTGCCATATGCAGGTAGGTGCTTTCCTGATGCTGGCTCGTCCCACATTAGGATACACCTATCAACCAGTTGAGGGTGCCGAAGCGTTCCCTACTGATCAACGAACCATTAGATCCAGGCCAGCAGGCCCGGTAAATCACAGCACCATCGCAGTCCAGTGCTAGAACTCCCCAAAGTTCGACCCCCCATCCATCACATTCAGCCATCGAACCCCAGCGACTTGAAGAATGCACACTCCTGCCGGGTCAGGAGGGGACCAGGATATTCATAGCAGTTCAGGGCAATGATACAACGAGCGGGGTGAGGAAAGGGATCCCAGTCCTCCAGGATCTGACGACGAGGTGGGAGCCACAGGGGTTGCTCAGATAGCTGACATAATGACAAGAAGCGAGTTTGAAGGCAACCTCTGACTAAAAAGAACACAGCATTGCTCCAAGAGAAGGAGGCAATCTAGGAGGGATTTAGAGGAAAGGTACGAACTAAGGAGGGGGAGAAAGAGAGAGCTTTCATCCTGGAAGCACAGCAAGAATGCAGAGTAGCGTGCCCTCCACCTGAGGCAAGTGGGGGTACATACAGAGCACAGTTTTGGGGAAGAGTGTGAGGCAGAATTAGAGGAGAATCTTTCAGTTGAGATCCGAGCCTCACCAGATCATCAACACAGGAGAGAAGCGAAACAGGAAATACGAGATCAAGGTAGCTTGGTGCAGACTGAACTAAGACATAAAAGAAGTAAGATGACACCTTTCGATGCTCATGAGGGGAGCAAAGACAAAGACATCCGTTGCTCCTCCCAAATGGGTGGGACAGAAAGACTGACCCCAAGGGAGATAGGGGCCGAAAAGGAAGGTAAGATCTTTGCACAGCAATTTTGCCACCTGCTAGCCCACTAGACTGAGAGAAAGGACCAGTAGGACAGACCCTGCCCGGAGGTGGGATCCCTTGAACCAAAGGGCATGTCCTTTACAGAATACTGCATCCAGCATGTAGGGGGAGATCCCAAGTGAACCTTCCCCTACATTCAGGATTGTCTAAGAAGAATGGAACGTTCCTCCTAGCCAAAATGTACTAGCTACTACAGAAGGGCACGTCAGGGGCCAGCTATGTGCCCTGGGCTCAAATAGATAAAGAAGGGTATGAGGAAATGGATCTCATGTTTTGAGAAGAACCCCAAGGGGGAAAATCTAGCGATAGGCTATGTTAAAAGTCTGGGAAGTAGATTTATCGGAGAGCAGTGGTCACCCGAGCTCGCATCCCAGCAGTTACACTGACAAATGCCAAGCATGATGTGGCCGCATTCAATTCGTACAGGCACCAAATATGGACGGCCCTGAGGGAAATGTTCCCGGACCACCCTGATATAGATGGGGTAATGGCTGAAACTTTGAAAACTGGGGAGACCATAAATGAGTTTCTGGAGAGAATGAGGGAACAATAGGGACAAGAGACAGGAGAGCCTTGGACTGACATGGTCCTGCAAGTCACATTCTTTTATAATATTCTCAAAAAGGGCCTGTCCACCAAGATACAGAGCAGTTTAGGCAGCGTAGAGGGGTTAGGCACCAAATCCTGGCTCACATATTACACCATTAAAAAAAAGAAGCAAGAAAAGGACAAGGAGAAACATGAACAAACCCAGAGAGACACCACTAAGTTGGTCCAACACATTTTGAAAAAGAATACCCTCGAGGCGGGCGTTTGGCCCTGAGAGTGTAAATGGCAAAAGTATGGAAGAGGGCTCCACCACTAGACATCAGACGTTTTCAACCTAACTATAACCGCAGAAGTTAGGGAGGTTGGCAGTAGCCAGACCTTAAAGAATGTTACTATTGCCACAGAATGGGCCTCATTGCTGAAAGATTCTGGCTAAAAGCACATCACAAACATTGGTCGACAAACCATGATAAGTCCCCGCAAAACCATTATCCACAAAACCAAACCCAGGAAGACCCGAAAACACCCTGCATACAGCATCAAGCAAGTCAGTCAGCTACTGCACCACAACAACCTGGATCTGGTAATTGGACAAACGCATGGCAACAACAGACAGGAAATCCAGCCCAATAGGGACCAGGGCCACAACCGTAGCAGGAAGGGGCAACTGTTTGGGGTGGAAATGTATTTGGACAAACACAAAACCTAAATGTGCAGTAAGTCAAAACCCCAGGGCAAAGCATCCATTTCATGTGCACCTCATAATTCACTGTACCAAAACTTAAAGAAGGACCAATGACACAACATTAGGGATTCAAGCCTTTACAGGCATTCAGGAATTCAGCGCTGCTAGATGTGTTTTGTCAAACGGGTGTCCTCACTAATGTCCGAATTTCAGGGTGCCTGTGGGAGCCCAGGCCCCACTCTTCTCCTGATCCCCCAGGACAGGGCTGGCTGACCAAACCTGGGGGAGGGCTGTCTGATGAGGTGGCAGGGTGGCTCCCTTTCCAGTCCTTAAAAGCAGGCACACAGGTCCTCCCACCCACAAGTCAGTTGAAATGGGTTCCGATCACCAAATTGAAAAGACCCGATTCTTGGGCCCCCAACACAGGTTTCCAAAGTGCCCCCAAAAAGTTAGCAGCCTCCAGCCAATGGAGCCCCCCTTTAAATTCCAAGACAAAGCTGTCCTACAGTGTGGGGAGCGTGGTTTCCCATACACTCGGGACAGCAAAGACCCCATAACCTTGACTGCACAAGATCTGACAGGTTGTGAAGCTCCGCATGGCACTTAGTCAGTCAGAAGAGAAGGTCCACCTGGATAACCAACTTTCCCCAGTCTAGCACCTTCATTAAACAAATTTCGACAAGTTCTTCAGAATGTTTCCCTCCCTTCTCCTTCAAAGTTTTTCAAATTTCCAAAGCCCATTTGTCGGGTAATGCCCCTCCAGAACAACGACAAAAGCGCGCCGCATGTAAAGAGAAATGGTCAAAGAGATAGGGGGTGCTTGGGAAAAAAAAGTCCATCACAGCTCTGTGTGAGATTCATACTCAAGAATGTGCTCACCCTTGTATCAGGCATAGCAATCATCCAAATTCACCAGGCCCTACACACACCTTCTGAATGAATTTAAGGTCAATCTCCGACATGCCAGTATCAGAAGCACACGAAGGACATGAGACAGCCTATCAACCACCTCCATTGCTTTCCATGATAAAATAGAATGCCAGATCATGTGAGGCCATGGAAAAGTGCCCAAAAGACCAATAAAAAGAAGTTGAAAGCTAGCTCAAAAAAGAACTTTCAGAAAAAGAGCGTAATCAAAACACCTGGCACCACTAGGAATGGTCACTCTGCACAAGCACATGCTAGGATTAGAGGGGTATGCACATGACCTCAGGCCATGTTGCGATAACCAATGACCTTCAATCGATACATATCCCCTCTCTATACACTGCCCCATGCACATGTAGGTCAAAATCCAACAACCGCATCAATAGTACCGCCATGTATACATTGGAGAGAGGGGCTGGCGACGCTCATGGAACCCTAACTACAGTAATTACCTTCCAATGTTCACAAGATAACCCTGTAAAGGGAGGCCAAATATCCCATAAACATTAAAGGTTAAACAACCCATAACAACGAGTGCATCTCATGAACAATAGCACACCTTTGGGTGCCTTACTAAAAATTGTGTGACTAGGGTGTAGAGAGCGCACTCTTAAAAAGAAAAGCACGGGAACCCTGCAGGAAAATGACTGCATATGCAATAATGCACGTTTTTTTTTAACTAACCAAATAACCATAGCTCTTTTTCAACAGGTTGGTAATGCAACATCCAAGTGCCCCACCTTTTCAGCAGCAACATCAGCACCCCAACAGGATCGACAGTGTGTGAATTAAGAACTACAAACTGTACAGTGAACTTTTTGCCTTGAACTTCGTTGACTAAAGACACTCCTAATTACCAGAGGATTACAGACATCTCCCCAGGATCCTATCCCAAGACCTATAATGTTAATAAGTTATGCATTGTTGCACTTCTAAGTACCCTCTGTATACTATGGGTGTCTCTGCATCCATTCTGCACCAAAGTGCTGTCCAGTCTGATGGAGTCTACCCTGAAACTATCCCCGTGCTTGCGTATGGACCTCTGCTACATCACTTATAATTACACCGAACCCAGCACTAGCATTCCTCACGTACTACACAGCACCCCCTTACATAACAGGTGGTATCAGCACATGGCCACTGTGGGCTCCAAGACAGCAGTCATGTCATGTTATGTCTGTTTGCTGATACCGCAGGCAGTAGGCGCAGACAGGCATTACTTGTCCCAAGATGTAGCCTTCAAAAAAGCAAAATGCCTTCTCCTACTACACCTATGTAGGATTCAGGCCAAGATACAACCCAGCAGAGTAAAACCACATAGAGTAGTAGTGAATCTGACCAGATATGAGACCAATCCCACAGCATTGCTATTTTTCACCTAGCCTAGCGAAATTCAGACTGAGCAGGATATGATGCGCAGGAATGGCCCCATAGGGGTAGATAGAGAGACTTTCCAGAGAATAGATTCTTGGAGGTAGCAAATCCACCAAACTAATGCACAAACATGTCTGCTCCCGCTTCCATCTGTGGGCCCTTAGAATTTCTTGGGCTGGCTTCTTTAATAACAAATGAACCCCAGACATGAGGCTCGAGAAAAAGAACTGATGAGTTTTTTGGCTGGGCTCAGTGCAAGGACTTACCAGAAGAATTCAAACTATTTTGAGATGCACAAATTAACAGAGGCAGCTCCATACACTTCTTTACAGTGCAGATGAAAGCAAAGGCCCACTGGTCACAAAACAATAGGTGGGAACTGCTCAAGATGATGAACATCACTGAGCTCGACCTGAATGCAATCAAGGAAGAACTTAGAGGTATCCTCCTCATGGTGAAGCAACATTAATATGTGTTGGACTTAAGGCCACAATGGAGGGAGGGGTGTGTACCAAGATGAGAGCATCTTGCTGCATGTCTACCTCAGTCAATAATCTAGACAACTGGACTTTAACTCTTGCCATCCAAGCACTGCACAGTTTACAAAGAGATATGTATGAGGGTTTAGGTGTCCCTAAGCAGGCATGGTATTTTAACTGGTTTAATTGGCTCACCTGGGCTATGCACATCACTGTTGACCAGTTTCATATTTTTATTGTTCTCATGTGGTTCAAAGAAATTGGGGTTTTCCTTCTGTAAAAATGCAGTCCTCAAACTAGGTAGAATGCAAGTAACTAGGAAAGTGGTAATAGTCACGACTGAAGAAGAACACGTCCCCAAACTTTTTACTGTCATCAAGTATGGGTTATATAATGTAGTTGAAAATTCAACTAGAGAGGGGAATGTTAATATTGATAAAAATCAATGCCAATGTTTATAATGATACACTCGCATATACGAGCGAACTCCCATCACTATTAACAAACTCGCCCGTAATGAACTCTCTGTTAACCCCAACTCAGAAATATGTGGCCAGGCAGACTCGGCGACAAAGGCCTGATATTACTGATTGACACATCACAAGTGGGATGGTACATAGCCGGCAGGCAAATATGCGAACAGGAAACGTAGGTCATTCCCGCAGATAGGTTAGGAACATATAGTCAATCAAGACGCAGCACACACAGTAAATGCAGTGATCATGCGCCCCTCGTGCTGGACATCTGGGTACATGACCCACTGACCCACATTGCGTCCACGCACGGTTGAGGCCCTCCTGCATTTGTTATCAGGGGTCTTACTTAAAACTCCACAGCCAACGCCAGCATTCTTTTACCAAACAAGGTTCGGGGAAGTATTTTTATAATTCCCTTAAATTGTATAAAATCTCGCTCAGATTGATTGTACTTTGAGAGAGTCCTCAGATCTGTTTCTGTAAGTATGCTCCTGGCCAAAGTGTTTAATTAAACCAACTATTCCTGTTTTGCCAAACCCCATTTTGTCTTTTGGTTTTTCAAGGTAAATTCATATTCGAGCAACAGACACACACCTTCTGGGACCAGCTTTAGCGGATCTCTCAAGGTTGTTGAGTCCCTTTAGATCACAGAGGAAGCCAGTCAGCTATCCCTTGGAGTCACTCTGGTAGTCCTGGGTTCAAGTAGCAGGTCCACTCGCCCTTCATCTGGAAGCAGGATATTCCTTCTTTTGAGTCTTCCACAGGTTCAGAAGTGATCTGACGTGGGGTCTAAGAGTGCCCCATTTTAACCCCAGCGCAGCCTTTGGATGGAGTATGACCGCCTTTGTCTCACCTGTCTCCTTCCTGATCCTGACTTCAAAATTTCTGAGATGGCAAAAGCATTCGCAGGCCTGGTGTCAGGTTCCTTTGTGTGCGCAAGAGGCAAAGCCCTTTGAAGTGTAAGTGGGGCTGGGTACAGCTCTGCCCCAAACAGTCCTATCCATGCCTAGTCCCCTTTGTCTTACTATCTGGTAGTAATATACAACCCACAACACCAGAATAATGAGGTTTATAGTTAATGGAAACCAGGTTTGGCGTTTTGAAAGAGGACTTGGAGATAACATGATGCACATGGTGTTTTTACATATACCTGGACGCAGAGTTTATCACTGAAATTGTGTCCAGATTTCGCTATTAGGATTAATCATAAGTATGATTCCACATTTTTGGAATGAATATTTGCATAAGCTGTAAGCCCTGATGAAGGTCATGGTGTATGAGTGACATTTGTTGGCTGTATCTTATGAAGAGAATTGAGGGAGCACTATAGAATTAACTTTTAGGAGTACCAGGGCAAGATGTGTAGAGCTTTATAGTTGTGGCCTATGGAAGCAATTTATGTAACTCTATGTAATTAACTGTAAGACATTGTTTCTCTGCTTTCTTGTATTATGTGTAGTATACAAATGTGAGGCAGCTAACCCAGAAGAGGCGGGTAACAAATTAATGAGAATATTTAGGGTGCTTACTGGTGGTGCAGTGAGCTAGTCCTTAGCTGTCCACATGATGTGTTCACATGTAAACAGCTAAAAAAAATCTTAATCCAAATGTGGAATGGCAAAGCTTAACTTAAAAAAGGTTGCACTTGTGATTACAACTCAAATCTATTTTACTGAAGCTTACAGTGAATGAGTCCCACTCACAACAGTGACCTAAAATCTAGGAGGTCAAAGACCAAAAAAGGGGTGGGGATGGACAATTTATAACTCACTTCCCTCATACTCCTGAAACCCAACAGGTATTTTGTGTTCTTAGTAGAAAACATATCTTGCTGGTGTTATCGACTGGCTTCTATTAGGAAAAATGTCCAGTGTCGCTGCCCACTGATTTGAAATCTACTCATAAATAAAATGTCTTTATCGTGTATGCTAGTAGAGAGTATCAATATTACCTCCCCTCCTGTCACAGAAAACTTTATGATGAGAAGATGCTTAGTAGTCTCTGCACATTATTACTTAACACTTTATTTGAGTCCAAGATTTTTGGACCTGATTAATAATTATTTCACAAGCATTTGAGGAACAAATTACTTATTTTTGGTAGTATGCAAGGTCAAGCGCACACAACCTAAGTATGTTCAATGGTTGGTTGTGTCTCTTTTGATGGAAGGATAAGACCAAACTTCACTTTAGTTGTTTCTTTCCTTATTTATTTTATCCATTGACAGTGTTTGTTTATACATGAAAAACCAGCCGACACGTGTTTCGTCAAAAACGGGGTAGACCCGTGACTCTTCAGGGCTGTCGGGTTTTGGGCTCCGTGCAGTATCGTCGGACCGGTGATAATTCCAACCCGGTCCTAGTCGGGTATCAAATAATATACGTGGACGTGAAGGGAGTACTTCCTTTGTGTCCAATGGATCTGTGAAGTACAGATTGTGCCGCCGTCAGGTATGTGGTCGGTCACATATGGGCAAGCAAATCCGCTTGGCCCATAATTATGGCATGGTATGGTGGCCACCTATTTTACCTTGTTGCCAAGCCGATTTAACCGTAATCGGCTTGGCAACAAGGTAAAATAGGTGGCCACCATACCATGCCATAATTATGGGCCAAGCGGATTTGCTTGCCCATATGTGACCGACCACATACCTGACGGCGGCACAATCTGTACTTCACAGATCCATTGGACACAAAGGAAGTACTCCCTTCACGTCCACGTATATTATTTGATACCCGACTAGGACCGGGTTGGAATTATCACCGGTCCGACGATACTGCACGCAGCCCAAAACCCGACAGCCCTGAAGAGTCAGGGGTCTACCCCGTTTTTGACGAAACACGTGTCGGCTGGTTTTTCATGTATAAACAAACACTGTCAATGGAAAAAATAAATAAGGAAAGAAACAACTAAAGTGAAGTTTGGTCTTATCCTTCCATCAAAAGAGACACAACCAACCGTTGAAAATACTTAGGTTGTGTGCGCTTGACCTTGCATACAGACATACAGAAGGCAGAGCTCCTCTCCCCCTTCTTTCCCAGAGAATAGGGTTATCTCTGATCAAGCAGCACCAAAAACTACTAGCTACAAAAATTACCTTATACCTACTATCTGTTGAGCGCCGTGCTATTTCTGAACATTGTGATAACCCTACGCAGAACTTTGTACTTATTTTTGGTAGTTGGGTTTAATGAAGCCTTTGAGGGAGAATGGGCCCCTCTCCACTTAAAGGGAAGGAATTGTATGAATATTAAGCCAATGTCTCTGTAATGACATAGACTTTTGGAGGCCCCACGTTTATTGGGCACCAGTCTGGCATGCTGAGGAGTTTAGGTATACCTAGTAGGTCCCTCTTGGGCTGTAGTCAGTGAAAGTTTATCTACCTGCTATGAGAAAGGGAGGGTACTGGCACAAAATCTATGAGCCTCTATCTTACGTGATAAAGTGTCCATTTGTGGATTGTCAGAGACTTAGCAAGTTGTTGGTATGTTTCCCTCATACCTGTGGGATTGATATTCTATTCTATTAAACACTTATCTGGTACAGCACATGTGTAGAACAATGATACTATATATCACATGTATGGTAGCAACAGTGCAAATGAAAAACATGCACAGAATAAAGAAATTGAGCCATATATTATTTGGAATATATTTATTCCTACACAGACTAGTGCTAATTACCACTATCTACAGAATTTGTCTTCTTGAGAGATGAGTTATAATTGGCACACTTGAATGCTAATGCTGAGCTTGGCCAAGACCAGCAAAGCTCATGATCAGTAGTAGACTATGCATAGGAGAGGGCCAATGCCCTTAGGAATCCTTCTCCCTGCACTGAACAATTCTCACTTTTGTTATCTGTTCACAATAGAGGCAGAAGAAAGATGCTCTTGTGATAGTGACTTGTGGTGTGAACAGTCAGGGACGTAGCTTCAGGGTGGGTGCTTGGGGTGTGAGACTCCTCAAATAAATGTATTCTTGGCTTGGTAGTTGAGTCTTGGCTCCCTGAGTGGAGTCTGCTAGCTCTGTGTCAGGTGTTCACATTGTGGGACAAGAATGAAAGACAAAACCGTCACCTTTGATGTAAACAGGAGAAAGAGAAACAAAGAAACCCATCTGGTGGCTGAATTTAAAAATGTTAAAACAGATAAACTGGAACAAATACCATTTTCCCTCCCTACACAGAACCTCTTTGTTATTATCACGTATGAGGCCACTTTGTTCAGCATGTTCGCTGTACAAGCACCTCTTGTCTTTGTTTAATAGACTATAATCTTGCTCCATCTCTAAAAAGAAACTAGGCCATGGTTATGGTTTATATCACTACAGACTTGCTTTTGCATGTTAAAGAAATATACTTCTGAATTTTGAAAAGATTGTATCATATGCTTGCATTATGCTTGTTGCACAATATCCATGCCAAATGTTTTCATGGCTCTGCTCATGCATGGACTCTTAGGTCCATGCCAGTCCCATGGCTGGGCTCTTCCTGTTAATTTGTCTGCACACTCTCCTCTATTTACGATGTCTGCTTAGTGCATGGGGCTATCAGTAACTTGATAAAATTATTTATTAAAGGTGACATCTGGCCATGTGAAGCCCTGGCCACATTAACTGATCTTTCATCTCTACTATTAGGGCTTCTTGTAACAGATTCAAAGAAGAGAAAGTGCAGTGAAAATATATTTAAGATAAGTGATCCCAGGGCAGGTGCTCCATGTTGGTATGTTGTCCGTGTCCTAAGAATGAAAAGGATCTGCTCTCGCACCAGTGTATTAGAAGAGGACATACAGATACAGAAACAAAAATATATTGCCAGAGGGTACCCTTCATAAATTCTGGACAAAGCAATAGCACGTCTGAATACCCTATACCGTAGAACTCTTCCGATTAATCAACACAAAAAAGAACAACAACAACAAATATTCGTGTCCAAGTTTTCTACAAGTTCCAATAAAGTGAAAAGGATAATCAACAGCAGATGGGAGATACTACAGATTGAGCCGAATTTTAACAACTTGTTTAGAGATAGACCATTATATGCGTAAATGAGGTCCAGAAATTTGAAAGAAATGTTAAGGATTACACATCCTACCACTACTCAAGAACATCATGGCACTAGGAAGTGTCAACATTTTGTCAACTGTAATGATGTTATAGTCGGAAATAAGATGAACCATCCGTATAATGGAGAAGGCATAAAATTGTATCACAATTCGGAATGTAACACAAAAAACGGTGTGTATGAGATTAAATGTCCCTGTGGATTGTACTATGTAGGAAAAACAGAGCAAAAAGTAAAGACCCTGATATCAGAACATAAAAGTACAATAAGAACACAGATTAGAACCAGCACCTTAGCACTATACTGGTTAGAAACCAAACACACCATAGGGAAGGTGAAATTCCATGTGCTAGAAGTTGTGGTACCTACCACAGGGAAGGATATCACCAGAACCCTGTTGCATAGGGAGATCTTTTGGATCGGGAGACTTGATCTCAGGATCCAAAAGGTCTGAATGTAATGACTTTGGATGTTTTTTATGACATATTATGCATGGTAACATTGATTGTATTATTGATGTTCTGAACTCATATGAAAAAAAGAGACTCTCATGGATATTGTATACTGTTCTGTACTAGGTATTTCTTACCTTTGTATTAACAGTGCACAGCCGTTTTTCTACTGAATGACATTTGGCCAACAGTGATAGACCTATTGTCATGTTTAGAAGAAGAGCATTGGGAAACGTATGACATTGAAGATATTGTTTACCTCTCCCTATCCACACATTCACCTGGTTTAGGCACCCAATGTCATTTAGTAGAGTGTGTAGTGTCCAGCTGGACATGTTCTAGTCTTTTAGAAGTTGTAACCCACACTATACAACCACCCACCACCGGCGTCACGAGTCAGGTGACCCAGTCAATAAAGGGGGCCGAGCGCATGTGCTGGAGGCCCATTAACCAGACCGCTATCCTGGTGTCTGTGTCGACTTACTTTACATAATGCGGGCCTAGGGCCCAACATTACAGAGTGGTATGTGATTTCCACAGTTTGAGGGTATTTTATTTTTCTTCTTTACCTTTTCTATCTTTCTCACATGGTGCATGTTCAGAGGTTTAGATTGTTAGTGGTGAAATTTTTCGGTCTTCGGTTGGATACCTGGTCGGAGAATGCAGATGTTGATGCCCTTAAGAATACAGTAATCAGTTGGGGAATGCACAGCGAAATGTAAAGTCGACCCATTCAAAGATGGCGCCCAGTTCGGGAAAGTGTTTGTACTATAGTATGTTGTCGATTTTCATGTTTTTTTTGTGGTGCGGTACAGTCAGGTGTTTGAGGTAAAGCTAAGGATGCACAAGTGAGGAGACACGCGGTATCAAGTGGGGGACAGCAGAGTTCACAAATACTGCGCATAAGGTGACATGAGGTCACATCGGTCTGGAAGATGGAGAAAGTGTGAAATAGACATTTTAATTTATGGTGTCATTACAGGGGACTGTTACCTACAGCACGAGTCAGGATCAAGCTCGATTTTATTTTGAGAAGCATTACCTGAGGACGCACGGGGAGACGAGTGGAGAGATTTCTCTCTCGAGGGGAGACCGCATGCTTTGAGATAGGTAACATAGAGTGACTGCAACCCACTGGAAGAATGATAGGCCATCACATGGATGTGTGTTTGTTTATTACAGTGGTTGAAGGCAATCAGAGACCAGCTATCGAGTACTCATAGGAAGAGCACGCGGGACTAGCGTAGTTGAGAGGTCAGTTAAAAGATTAAGGTAGAGTCCAGCAGATGACCTAGGCATAACTGGTATAGATAAGTCAACTTTCATATATTGTTTTACAGAATTGGCTTCTACGTGATGTACAGAACATGTGGTAGAATGATTGGGCACTCTCCAGCCTGGTGAGGCAGGTTTTTATTCTCCATCACGAAAATATTTTCTGTTTAAGTGCACATTGGTTACGCGATGGCAGTAGGGTACGTCAGAATGTTTTTGGTGATGGCAACATGTGATTTGAGCCCATGGGTGACGGGAACCTTGGAATTTTTGTTATTCTTTCCCTCTGGTCTTCTTAAAAATATCACAATAGTTCTCATGTTCAGAAAGCTCAATTTACTGGGGATATGACTGGAGAACAATGCAGTAACACTTATAAATTTCCTTGTTTATTGTAATGTATGACAAAAGATTATGTGTTTGATATTTTTCCGATTGTTTGCCCATGAAGAAGGGCTGCGAGGCTGAAATGCATTAGGCGGGCATTAAGGAATATCGGATCCATTGTTTATTATTATAAGACACAAAAGTGTTGTCGTTTGCATTATAACTGATCATAAGTTATGACGAGTCGAACTATTTCAAGTATTTTGTTTAGGATTCATGTGTTTAATCAAATTGGGTAACATAAAATGAATGTTTAAGTTTAAAAGTGATCAATGTGTTGTTAATCGAGTGTAACAGTACACTACAGTTGTAAGTGGCAACAGTGCACAGTGGTCAAGTAGCTATAAATGATTGCAGAAGGGTTATGTTGTTCGTGCCCATAGATAAGAGTTCCCAGGGAGACCTACCAGGCCTAAGTGGGAAGGGCAGGGGTGTAGCTTCTGCAAGGTGTTTGGGGTGTGACACCCCATGTAGAATATGGAGTTATTAGTTGTGCAGGAAGTAGGGCGTGCAAGTAATAGATCCATAATTCCCCCTTACTGGGACCCAAGCACCCCTTTGTAGTGCTTGACTCCCTCAGGGTAGTGAAGCAGAGCAATCCAAGACATACTCAGGAAGGTGGTGTGTCTAGTTATCATCATTTGCTGGCAAGCAGTAATAACACTCAATACATGATTGTCCAGTCAGTGCTTTTTCTTTAGTAAATACAATGTACATTACACACACACTACTAAATACTACTTATTAATTTACAAATATATACATAAGGCATTCTGTAACTATACTTGACCCCAAAAGGGTCATGACCCTCAAACGCACAGTACAACCCACCTAGACTAGATAGAACATCATGATAAAGGGAAGTATCACTTTTAGCAAAACAGGCATATTGGCTTAGTCAAGGGATTACATTGAAAAACATATAATCCATATGCTAAACCCACCAACATCTCTTGTAATCAAAATAGGCACGTGAAAATGCATAAATCCCTCTCAATAAAGCATTTAATCATTGATCAAAAATCTTTGTCAGCATAAATGGTGAATAAAACATTGATAATAAACATAACATGTCTGCGTCTTTTTTATACACCTTCAGGCCACATAAAATGCACCTATTGGACCAACCCCTAGAGGATGTTTCTGTCCCAGCTGAAGAGCAAAATCGCCAGCCTAGGGAGTGTTGTGTTATAAAACCAGGTGGGTCACCATTTCTTTGACACTGCAGACATAGGTCACTTTCAAAAGTACTTTATGTCAAAATAGATTTCCCTTTGGGCACATTAGGTATGAGGACATCAACTTCACTGTCACACAATCGGACAACAAATATACACATAAGAGAAAAAATATTTTTTCCCCCCAAACCACATAAACTAAGAGCAATGCATAAGCTACAAAATTATGAAATAACGGTAATATCCAGATAGCACAGTTTATTTATACATAAAATTAATAAAAACAAATTAAGATCACAATAAAATTGGGAACACAGAAAATATACCAGAAATGAATCAGACCATCAATACATCTTAATCAGATTCAAACACAAAATCAGGGAGGTATACACAATTCCTAGATCAAATATTAATAGTACTATCCCTCTATTTTATTTAAATAGAGGGATAGTACTATTAATATTTGATCTAGGAATTGTGTATACCTCCCTGATTTTGTGTTTGAATCTGATTAAGATGTATTGATGGTCTGATTCATTTCTGGTATATTTTCTGTGTTCCCAATTTTATTGTGATCTTAATTTGTTTTTATTAATTTTATGTATAAATAAACTGTGCTATCTGGATATTACCGTTATTTCATAATTTTGTAGCTTATGCATTGCTCTTAGTTTATGTGGTTTGGGGGGAAAAAATATTTTTTCTCTTATGTGTATATTTGTTGTCCGATTGTGTGACAGTGAAGTTGATGTCCTCATACCTAATGTGCCCAAAGGGAAATCTATTTTGACATAAAGTCGATTCTTGGCACCCTATCCCTTTGGTTTTGGGTCCCTCTCTCTTTTATTAGAGACACTTTCAAAAGTATACTTTGGGTGGGGAGGTTGCGGTAACTCCTACTGCCCCTACAACACTTTTTAGTTCGTTGGTGGTGCCCTACAATGCTGGGGCCACCACAAGACAAGAACCCAATGCAAATTAGCCACTCCTGAGACATGATGGTACGTTCCCTTTGTAGAAGCAGTAAAACTGTTAGCAGTGGCTCTCCCGCTGTGTCCAAACTGAGGTGAACATCTTCTTTTTCCTTTCCTTTTCTTTTTTTCTTCTTTTAGGCAGGGATGCCGTGTCTCACCAGGGACACCCTGAAGCAGGTTTATACAGTGGGGCTGTGCGGGAAGCCCCAAGACCTTTTGCGAGCCCGACTAGCTCCCTGCACACCATCCACGCTGGTCAGGAGAAGGCAACATCCTTTCTTCCTTTTCCCACCATGCAGAAGCATTCTTCTTTGTTTCCCATGGAGGGGAGCAGCCACAGTTCTTCTGGATCCAGAGGATGAGATCTGGGACCCAATACTGTTCTTCAGGGACTGGGTTTTGGGTCCCTCGCCCCATTGAGGAATACACCTGCCCGAGGATGGGTTCCCCGGGTGTTGGTGGACTCGGCGGAGGAGGCCTGAAAGAAATTGAGATATTGGTTGAGGGGGTGAAACCCTATACAAGCAGCAACCACAATCTTTCTCAGGGTGAAGTCACAGGCAAACCCTAATTCAGACTGTGCTGAACCCTCTGATAGCTTGGCATAGAGCATTCAGGCTAAACTCGAAGGAGATCAGTAAAGTATTTTTGTGACACTTCAAACAATAATAAAGTGAAAACACAAAACAAGAAGAATGCCAGTCTAAATTAGACGGTACAAAAGGGGGTGGTGATGGACGGAGCATCTGAACCAATCAAACACTCACACCCAGTCAACAGATCTGGGTTTAATCCATCACCATTCTTTAGTCCACTCTGCCACCCCAGTTCAGACATGGCCATATGCAAATCATTCTGACCCTGTGCCTCATGGGAACAGTCCAGCTCAAACTGCCAAGCCTTCCCTGGACCGGAAACAAGCTTCCTAGACCGGTTTCTGGCATATCAGCCGTCTTCAGCCAGGCTTGCTTGAATCCAGTGGCAACGTGAGCAAGGGACTCACGTCTGAGCATACCCTGCCAACTTATGGCAAACAAAGCGGTACAAAAGGGGGTGGTGATGGACGGAGCATCTGAACCAATCAAACACTGACACCCAGTCAACAGATCTGGGTTTAATCCATCACCGTTCTTTAGCCCACTCTACAAATCAGTCTGACCCTGTGCCTCAGAGGAACAATCCAGCACGAACTGCCAAGCCATGCCTTCCCTGGACCGGAAACAAGCTTCCTAGACCGGGTCAGACTGACTTGCATATGGGTATGCTCAGACGTGAGTCCCTTGCTCACTTTGCCTCTGGATTGAAGCAAGCCTGGCTGAAGACGCTGAAATGCCAGAAACTGGTCCTAGGAAGCTTGTTTCCGGTCCAGGGAAGGCATGGCTTGGCAGTTCGGGCTCGACTGTTCCCATGAGGTACAGGGTCAGACTGATTTGTATATGGCCATGTCTGAACTGGGGTGGCAGAGTGGACTAAAGAACGGTGATGGATTAAACCCAGATCTGTTGACTGGGTGTGAATGTTTGATTGGTTCAGATGCTCCGTCCATCATCACCCCCTTTTGTACCGCTTTGTTCGCCATAAGTTGGCAGGGTATGCTCAGACGTGAGTCCCTTGCTCACTTTGCCACTGGGTTCAAGCAAGCCTGGCTGAAGACGGCTGAAATGCCAGAAACCTGTCCTAGGAAGCTTGTTTCCGGTCCAGGTAAGGCATGGCTTGGCAGTTCGGGCTGGACTGTTCCCATGAGGCACAGGGTCAGACTGATTTGCATATGGCCTTGTCTGAACTGGGGTGGCAGAGTGGGCTAAAGAACGGTGATGGATTAAACCCAGATCTGTTGACTGGGTGTGAGTGTTTGATTGGTTCAGATGCTCTGTCTATCACCACCCCCTTTTGTACCGCTTAGTCTAAATTAGACAACTTAAATGTCAGTCAGTCAAGAAACTCTATTCGGTCGCTTTGACCAGCAAAGTGCAAAGGATACAAAGTAGTGGGTTTGCCAACAAATACAATGTCCAACGATATTTCTGTACACAATGTTAACTGACAGTGAGCAGGATAGCATCATCATACAAGATTTTTTAAGATAAGTTAAAAAAGATGGATTAAGAGAGACAATTTAAGTGAAGTTTAATAAATAAAATAATGTTAATGTTAATGTTAGGTATGTTTTATATAGCGCACGGCTACTCCGAGGAGTGTCCCGGCGCTTTATGACCTACAGCAGAAACAACAGGGCAGGAGAAAAGAAAAGAAAAAGACCTACTGCACAAAAAGCCAAGATTTCAGACTTTTTCTAAAAGCCAGCAGATTGGAATTGCTATGCAGCGAAATAGGCAGGGCATTCCAGAGCTGAGGAGCCAGGCGCCTAAAGGACCAGCCCCCAGTCTGTGCTCTTCTTACAACAGGGATCACGGCAAGAGACAACGACTCTGACCTCAGAGATCTAGCCGGATGGTAAAAAGCCAGGCGTTTCTGAATGTACTTAGCCCCAGAGGAATGGAAGGCCTTGTGCGCCAGAGTAAGTGTCTTAAAGACTATTCGCTTCTGGACAGGCAGCCAGTGGAGTGACTGCAAGAGGTCCGATGCTCTAGCTCGCCCACATAGGCCAAAAATGGCTCTCGCGGCCGAGTTCTGGACCACCTGCAGACGTTGGAGAAGATACTCCGGCAGCCCAAATACAGGACATTGAGTAATCCAACCGTGACCCAATAAGGGCCTGGACCGTAGTTTTCCTATGCGCCAGCGGGTGCAGGGGAAGAAACTTGCAGAGCATCTTATAGAGGCCAAAGCATGTTCCTGCCAAGCCAAGAATCTGGGACTTCAGCGTTAAGCCGTTATCGATTTTCACACCCAGATTCTTGGCTAGCGTAGAGGAAGCAGCAGGAGGAAACATGTTAACCGGCCACCATTCCTGCCAGCTCGGGTCAGATCGGCAGCCGAAGAAGAGCACCTCAGATTTATCCGAGTTGCACTTGAGGCTGTTCAGCTGGAGCCATTTAAAAACAGCCCCAAGGCACCCACGGATGCTCTCTCCGTCAAACTCAGATCCCTTCCTGCAAGTGAAGAGGAGCTGAGTGTCATCGGCATATGACATGATCTGGACCCCGAAAGACTCTGCCAGCGCCGCCAAAGGGGACATAAAGATGTTAAAAAGAGTCGAGCTCAACACCGAACCCTGAGGGACTCCGACCTCCAAAGGCGGCATTACGGCAGAGCAAGGGGGGGCCCAGACCGTTTGCCAGGGGCCAGCCAAAAAAGATCTAAACCAGCTGAGCACGTCCCCCTCAGACCGATGTCATTAAGTCTGACGAGGAGAGCCTCATGGGGGACGGTGTCAAAAGCCGCCGACAAGTCAAGCATCACCAACATGGCCTTGCCACCTGCATCTAATACTTCCTTTATAGCCTCCGTCACTTCCAATAGCGCCGTCTCGGTGCTTAAGTTGGCACGGAAGCCGGATTGAGTAGAATGTAACAAGCTGTGGGTTTCAAGGAAGTTGGAGAGCGATGCGTGAACATGTTTCTCCAAGATCTTAGCGAAGGCAGGCAGGAGGGAAATAGGCCTGTAATTGGCATGAACCTCAGGATCCAGACCCGGCTTTTTCAGTAATGGAATGACCATCGCTTGCTTCCAGGCTAAAGGAACCACTCCACTACTTAACGAGAGGTTCAACAAGGGATTAACAAGGGGATTTATTATCTCCGCCATTCTCGCCAGAAATTTGGAGGGACAAGGGTCTAGAGGGGACCCCGACTTTAATTTAGCTAGGAGTTCCAAGGATGTAGTACTGGATAAGGGTGGGAATTCAGAGAAAATAGGCACACAGCTAGCTGCTGACTCTAGCCGGATACCAGCGCTGGGGCCTACCCCAGGCCCAGTCAAAGGAAAAGAGTCCTGTATCATCTTAATTTTAGTAGTGAAGAAACTGGCGAGCGAGGCCACCCACGGTTCCGAATGCGCACGTTGTGAAGTGCTCATAATCGGGGCCGTAAATTCCCTGACAATCGCAAATATCTCCTTACAGGAGTTAGTGGCTGTCTCAATTCTCCTTGAGAAGTAGGTTTTCTTTTCAAGCAAAATATCTTGATGGTAGGCTTTAATGGAGGCCCTATACGCCAACTTGGCCACGGTGTCATACTGACGGCGCCAGGCCCTCTCTGCAGCCTTACACTTCCGTCGTGACAGAGCCAGAGCTTCGGTGAACCAAGGAGCGGAGGCCCGTTTAGCTGTTTTGCGGGGGGCCGTCTCCGGGGCAAGTTCATCAAGCCGATCTATAAGCCACACCTTAAGAGAATCCAAATCCCTTTCTTGATCCCCCGACAATGGGCAAGGGTGATGCTGACAGGCCTGGGCCAGCATTTCCGGAGTCACACGGTGATACGCCCGTGGAGCCTGACAAGGCCGCAGAGGAGTGATACAAGGTGGTTTATTAGTACCTAATATGTAAAATGTAATCAGAAAGTGGTCCGACCAGAGAACCGGCACAGGAATGTAAATATCGATGGAGACAGGGGAAAAAACCTGATCCAAGGTATGGCCCTTGTTGTGCGTAGGCACCGCGAGGTAAGGAGAAAGACCCAGGGGGGAAGTGACATCACAGATTTTAATCGTATTCACATCAGCCCCCTCGTCCATGTGGATGTTAAAATCACCTAATAACACACAATGCTCTGCCCTTAAACAAAGTGCCGAGGTCACAGCCTGAAACTCTTCATAGAAAGAGCCCATAGGTCCCGGTGGTCTATAGATCAGTAGCCCTGAAAAAGATTGGTGTGGTGACAACGCTATGAAAATGCCAGGGACTCACAACCTGAGATGGTGTCTATAGGAATAACAGAACAGGTGGCAGATCTATTTACCACAATTGCCACACCACCACCCCTCCCCTTCGCTCTGTCCTGCCTGAAAATAGCGTAATCAGGGGGAATTGCCATGGCTATATCAGGGTTCGAGGCCTCACCCAGCCAAGTCTCTGTGAGCAGCAGACAGAGAGGCTTCTCTGTGACCAAGAGCTCATAAATGTCCAAAGCATGCCTGCTCAAGTCAAAACAAGACTGAAATGACAAAAATCCAATTAGTTGAACCAGAGATATGCAAGTTTAAATGTTTCACTGAATTAATTGCAACAAATAGCACAAAGCACCAACTGTGGTTATCTGGTCGTGACAGACCGAGATAAAATCACACATTCAGGCTGACAGCTATAGACCACAGGCCAACTACAGGGATACAGGGACCCAGTTAGGCTAGCTGAAAAAGAGTACCTTAAATTCTGGTTGTGCAAAGGTCTTGCATTGACTTGTGCTGGGCAACATTGAGAAACCATTGAGGTGGAGCTTACGTGGCGAGATATTGTGGCAAGATGTGTTGTGCAGTGAAGTCCGGGACCGTTGATGGGAGCTTGTGATGTTAGGTCCTGCATCATCATTGAGGAGGCCACTGAGGCTTGCAAAGACTTGCATAGTGATGCATCAGCACTGGGTTTGGGGTGTGTCGTGCAAAGTCGGTATTGCTGAAGCTGCGAGGGCTTGCGAGGACTTTCATCCAGATGCGCTGGTTCCCAATGGGTCGGGCTGTCAGAGCTGTCAAGGCAATGTCAGGTCCTGCATTGGAGCTGTGAAGAGCTGAAGGGTGCTGGGCTAGTTGTTGGCATTGAGACATGTTGCACTGGATCAAGGTTGCTGGCCAGTCAATCTGCGGTGCTGCTTTGAAGATTGGTAGCACAGAGAAGACTGTTATGTCCCTCTGGCTAAAGAAAAGGAGGACAGCTGACTGACCCTTGAAGATCTTGGAGTCCTGGGACACACATACATGCTGGTTGCAGCAGGAGAGCTCGCAACAGAAGAGTCCTGGTGCAGCAACAGCAGTCCTTGGGCAGCAGAGTAATCCTTGGGCAGCAAAGCAGGTGAACAGGGCAGACTTCCCAGCTGTGCAGTGCTTCTTCCTGGCAGAGTCCACAGGTCCAGAAGTGGTCTGAGGAGTTGGGGTCTGTGGTCCAATATTTATATTTGATGTCTTCTTTGAAGTACAGGAAGTTTCAAGAGGTTTCTTACCCCCTGAGGTGTTCAGGTATTCCCTTCCTCCCTGTCCTGGACCCAGCTTGTCTGGGGTCACAAACGTCCTATGCCAAAAACGTTGTGAAAGTGCTCAGACCCAGGCTTTGTGATGTGTAAGAGTGGTTGGTGGGAGCTCCTCCTGTGCGTTAACTCAGAATGGCCCATCCTGCCATCACCTATCTTTCAATGGCTTACTTCCTGGAAGTCAAGTCAAGGAAAGCTTTATTCAGCTGCTATATAAAACAGTCATAAAAGCACAGACATTAAAAACACAGCATATTATTTACATATAATAAATAGTACAAGTAATGTTACAATTAAAAGAGGGGAAACATGATACATACATTACTATTCCAGTAAGATACTTTTCCTCTTATAAAATGCAGCTTTTAAAAACTGAGCTACCCTCCATGCTATATGCTCATTCTCTAATAGTTGGAGTAAAAGCATGGCTTTGCGGCACTGCCTGAGCCCAAGTTTTCTTAGAAAAGGAATAATCCAAGCTTTCCCTTGCTCTTGCTAAAATTTGCAAAACAGGACTAGATGCATGGAGGACTGGACGGAGATGTTATCGCAAGGGCACAGTATTAGCGTGCGAGACCAATCATTCATTTTCACGAATGCCATCAATCTGTGAATGATACCTAGTCTTAATCTAGTAAGAAGAAATCTGTCAAAAATTCCTGGTACAAAAGAAAAGTAGGGCTCCATCCCTATGGTAGTACGTAACAATTGATGGTGTCTCACAGTTATTTTTGCTACAGATTCTTCATGCACTCTTTTAGCTTCTAGGAACTGGATGCCCTCATTCTTTAAGACCTTTCTTGCAATCTCCATCACTGAAGATGGGCTTAGAAAATATTCATGGTGGCCCAGTTCATTCATAAAGTCACGTACAAATTAAATCCAAGGGATTGCAAGGGCCCCTTCTTGTCTTAAGGTATCTTTTAAAATCTCTCTATTCAACTCTGTCTGGTCTTTACACCAGACTCTATGCCACAAGAGGCTCTAATTTTACCAGGTCTGCTATATGGTGGAGAGATAACTCCTCGTGGCAAATAAAGGTGGATGTACTAGGAGGAGCAGAGAGGATGTACCTTGCGAACTAATTTTCAATTATTTGTAGGAGATTAATGTCCACAAAACCCCACCCAGGCTTTATAGGTTGCCATGGTGACGCACTTTGCTTTATATATGCAGCAATTCTGTGGGTGGTTTCCTAACTAAGTTGTTAGCAAAGTTTGATAGTGCCGCAGTAGATCTAGCAAAAGCTATTTGTTTGGCGGATATGGCGGGGGCCCAGGAATCATAGTGATTAAAAAGTACACCTAGGTTAACAAAATAAATTTGTGGAAGCTAATTTTTTCCCGTCCATAAACTTTTCACGGGTCTTCTACATCCCTTGCTTACACCTCATAACATACATCTGGTTATATTGGTTTCGAGACCAAGATCGCTCATGAACGTGCTAAAAATATCCAGGGCTCTCTGGAGGCCGTTTGGGTGTGGGTTATCAGTACGACATTATCTGCATAAAGCAGTGCGGGAATTGCTCGGCCGCCAGCTTGGGGAAAATCTTTGCCCTGGGGAAGCAGTGCATCTTCAAGTCCATTTATATAAAGGTTGTAGGAGAGTAGGGTCTGTTTCCTATGGTTACACCCACTTTTTGCTGTGTTTCACTGGTTTTTCAACTTTACTCTGGCTGTGGCCCTGCTAATCAGGACCACAGCTTAGCTGTTCTCTCTCTAAATTGATACCATGTACTTTAGGTACATACCAGATTGGCTACTGGGTCACCTTTATGAGTCCCTGTATATGGTACCTTAGGTACCCAGGGCATAGGTACCCCAAAGACCTACCAGGGGCTGAAGCATGTTCTGTCCCACTCCTGGTTAGCCTTCCAAACTGACACCACAGGTCTGACCTTGCAGCCTGGGTAAGGTGATGTAAGAACCCCTTACTTAGATATAGTATACATATATCTACCTTTACATATAGACACATAGTAACCTATAAGTCACTCCTATGGCAGGCCTTGACAATCCTGAAGGCATTGTGTGAGAGGGTGCCCTAGTATGAGCTGAGCCCCTCTGCAGCTTTCAGAAATATCTCCTTATAGCTGTTCTATGATATAGCCATACCATATACTCTTGAGTGCATTATAATCTCCGCGGTTAATGCTAACTTTGGTTTGGCTTTATCAAAACATGTCGTGTTTGGTGTCAAACACTTTGGAATACTACCCCCCACCACTTCTGGCAGCGGGGGTAGAATTCCACCCTTCTAGAGGGAGAAGACATGTACACACTGGTATACCCGGTTAAAGTTAAACAGAGCCCCAGCATCACAAAATGGATGCTGCTGCCACAGACACGAGTCTGCCCTCCTGCTGCTGGATGAAACTCCGACAGGGGAGGCCTGGAAAATAGGTTTCCTGTCCAGGGAGGTGCTGGCACCTCCCCAGACAGGCTTTAGTGTATTGGGGCATGTTGGGTTGCATTCAGTGAATGCTTTTGAGACACTGACTGGGGCACACAAGGTTCTCCATGCATTTCCCAGTTCAAAATAGTTGCTGGGGCACTCAGCCCCAGCTGTGGCGCGAAACTGGACAAAGGGGAAGAGGTGTAACCACCCCCTCCCCAGTTCCACCCATAGGTGGGGCCTTAGAATTAGCCCAACCCCTAAACTTAGCATAAGTATAGGAACAGACGCGGCGATTCAGGCTGCCAATGTGTTGCAAACTCTCTCATAGCTGATTACAAGCTTTTAACGCGGCTCCTCCGCAATTCTTATTGTGTTTGTGTTTTAAAACTTTGTGTATTTTTCTAATCGCTATTTACACTTGAATAGTTCATTTGCACAACTTACCTGTTATTCCGCTCCAGACCCCGTTCCGCCCCGGCTGTGTGCCGTTTGCGCGGAGGGTCGAACTGGTGAGCGCCATTCCCCGCCTCCTTCTTGATCCACTTCCGCCCTGACGCATTCAGCGCAGGTCAGCGGTCTAGTGGTTTTGGACCTCGTGTATTTAATGGGGCCAAACGCGGGACACAGTTGACAGACGCGGCGATTCAGGCTGCCAATGTGTTGCAAACTCTCTCATAGCTGATTACAAGCTTTTAACGCGGCTCCTCCGCAATTCTTATTGTGTTTGTGTTTTAAAACTTTGTGTATTTTTCTAATCGCTATTTACACTTGAATAGTTCATTTGCACAACTTACCTGTTATTCCGCTCCAGACCCCGTTCCGCCCCGGCTGTGTGCCGTTTGCGCGGAGGGTCGAACTGGTGAGCGCCATTCCCCGCCTCCTTCTTGATCCACTTCCGCCCTGACGCATTCAGCGCAGGTCAGCGGTCTAGTGGTTTTGGACCTCGTGTATTTAATGGGGCCAAACGCGGGACACAGTTGACAGACGCGGCGATTCAGGCTGCCAATGTGTTGCAAACTCTCTCATAGCTGATTACAAGCTTTTAACGCGGCTCCTCCGCAATTCTTATTGTGTTTGTGTTTTAAAACTTTGTGTATTTTTCTAATCGCTATTTACACTTGAATAGTTCATTTGCACAACTTACCTGTTATTCCGCTCCAGACCCCGTTCCGCCCCGGCTGTGTGCCGTTTGCGCGGAGGGTCGAACTGGTGAGCGCCATTCCCCGCCTCCTTCTTGATCCACTTCCACCCTGACGCATTCAGCGCAGGTCAGCGGTCTAGTGGTTTTGGACCTCGTGTATTTAATGGGGCCAAACGCGGGACACAGTTGACAGACGCGGCGATTCAGGCTGCCAATGTGTTGCAAACTCTCTCATAGCTGATTACAAGCTTTTAACGCGGCTCCTCCGCAATTCTTATTGTGTTTGTGTTTTAAAACTTTGTGTATTTTTCTAATCGCTATTTACACTTGAATAGTTCATTTGCACAACTTACCTGTTATTCCGCTCCAGACCCCGTTCCGCCCCGGCTGTGTGCCGTTTGCGCGGAGGGTCGAACTGGTGAGCGCCATTCCCCGCCTCCTTCTTGATCCACTTCCGCCCTGACGCATTCAGCGCAGGTCAGCGGTCTAGTGGTTTTACGTTCCTCAGCTATATCATGACGGTGTGGCGGAAGCGCAGCGGACGAGCGCAGCGGGAGCGCCGATGTCGCGCCGAAGTCAAGCCTAAGTCCTGCCCGTCTGCGCCCGTCTGCGCCCGTCTGCGCCCGTCCGCGCCAGCACGGGCCTAGGGCCTAACCCCCCTGTTTCTACTTTTATGTCCTATTCACGCTCGGCTTTATTGCAGATGCGAGGTTCTTATTGCCCTTCGCACTCTGTCATAAATTGCCAAAATGCGCCCTTTTCTTGCCCTCACTGCGCTCTCACTTTGGTCTCCCTCAAATCATGCACAGACAGCAGATCTTCCACGTTTTGGAATTCCTCGGTTCCTAGGTGTACCCCCACGCCCCTCCTTCACCATTCTTCCCCGGCTTTCAGTTTCATCAGTATTAATTGTCGGTCTCTCTCAAAACATAAGAGAGACATTTTTGACCTCTTGGAGAATGCTAGCCCCGCTGCCATGTTTACCACCGAAACTTGGTTAAATGATAGCTCGGGCCCTGACATAGCCATGGCTCTCCCCAACAATTACACCTATGTTGGGCGTAACCGTGTTCTCAAAGATGGTGGGGGAATTGCTATCATCTTCAAGAGAGAATTTTCTTGCAAGTGGGAAGATCTTGACTTTCCCAATTGCGAAGCTGGTCTGTTCAAACTCTCCCTTTCTCCTCAATTCACACTAACGGGCACTCTGATTTACCGTCCACCAGGCTCTGCTAGCAGCTGGGCAGCTGCACTCCCTGAGCTTGTGGCCCCATTCTTAGTACAGTCTCCCAACTTCACGATTCTCGGTGATTTAAATATTCATTTCACCTCGTCCTCTTGTGCTATCGCTAAACGTCTCCGACAGGATCTGGAAGCATTAGACCTTCATCTTTACAACTCCGACCCTACTCATAAGGCCGGCAACCTTTTAGATCCTATCTTCTCTAATCTAACTAGCATGTCCTATCTGTCGTCCACTCCTGTCCTCTGGTCTGACCATTTTATTGTTAATTTTGCTATTAAAGCGTCTGTGGCTGATTCCCCTAGGCCCGATCTTCCCCACAAAGCCAGTAGAAACTGGAAACGTCTTGACTTGAATAAATTAAACTCTCTTCTTGGCAACTCCAAACCCATGATCCCTAAGATTACTATTAAAGAGCTCCCCGATGTTACATCATGGTTAACCACTGCCCTGGATTCCTGTATCCCGATCCAAAATAACAAAGCTCAAATCCATCACCCCCCTGCTCCCTGGTTTAACGACTCTCTCCGGGCTGAGAAATCTAACTGTAAAAAACTGGAGCGCAGATGGCGTTCCAACTATGACCCCTCCCATAAAATTGAATACAAGTCCGCCCTTAAAATGTATCATGCGGCCTGCGATACTGCCAGAGCTGACTTTGCGAACAGCACCATTCTAACAGCGCAAAATAGACCCAAAGCCCTATTCAAAATAGTCAAGGAGCTCTCGGGTGCTTCCTCGGTTCCCAAGGATCCCTGTTTAGACACTGCTCAGTGTAATGTCTTAGCCAACTTCTTTCTCGCAAAAATTGATAAGATTTATGCTGCTTTTGACCTCACCTCTGCCTCCTCCACTCACTCTGCTCAAGATTCATGTAACTCCTCGCCTGATATCATCCCCGGTTCACTGCTCACTGCCTCCCCACTTCTTGCTTGGGATCCGATCTCCCCTGCGCTGCTAAATAAGTATCTTCAAGACATCAAATCTGGTTCCCCCATGGACCCTATGCCCCCTCAAATTTTGCGCTCCTTGGACCCAGTTTCCCTTCACATTATTTTAGATGTCTTGAATGCTTCCCTGACAGAAGCGACGGTTCCAAACGAATGGAAACACGCAATGGTGGTCCCTCTATTAAAAAAGGCAAATGCAGACCCAGACAACCCCTCCAATTTTCGCCCTATTTCTTTGCTCCCTTGCTTTTCCAAGATTTTGGAGAAACATGTTAATTTTTTACTTAACTCCTTTGTCGAATCCTCCAATTTTCTTCATGGCTCCCAATCCGGGTTCCGGGCGGGTTTTTCCACGGAAACCACCCTTCTGGGCGTGTCAGAGACCATCAGGCGCCAAGTGGATAAGGGGGAGACGGTGGCACTCATTCTGCTTGATTTGAGTGCAGCATTCGACACCGTCTCCCATTCCATCTTACTGTCCACGCTGGAGGGAGTTGGCGTCGGTGGTACCGCCCTGGCCTGGATTGCTAATTTTCTTTCTGACCGCACGTTCCAAGTTTTTTCCTCCACTTCTGTTTCATCTGTTTTTTCCTCCACTCACGGTGTCCCCCAAGGATCTATTCTTAGTCCCCTTTTCTTTAACCTGTATGTGAGGCCGCTTGCTTTTTTAGCGGAACAGGCTGGCCTCACAATTTATTCGTATGCCGATGACACTCAAGTCATCTACTCCCTCTCTACCAATAAAAATCTCCCCTCGTCTTCTCTTAAATCCGGGCTAAAACAAATATCGGATTGGATGCTGAAGCACAAGTTAAAATTAAATGGGGACAAGACAGAACTCCTCCTGTTTGGCCCAGACACATCACTCTGGGGCCCACACCATTGGCCATCGGAGATGGGTCCTGTACCCAATCCATCAGAGTCTGCACGCAATCTTGGGGTGCTCTTTGATAGCCAGCTTACCTTCAAGCAGCACGCTGTGAAAGTCTCCGCCACCTGTACCACCATCATCAGGTGGCTAAGAAAAATCACATGGATGCTACCGGCGGACACCTTGAGGACTGTAGTCCAGGCTCTTGTCATCTCCCGCCTGGACTATGGGAACATCCTTCTCTTGGGCGCCGCAAAGGAGGTTACCAGGAAGTACCAGGTGGTGCAGAATATGGCAGTTCGCCTCATCTGCCACCTCCCTGCTAGATCCCCGGTTACTCCCCATATGCGGAAATTGCACTGGTTGCGTATCGAGAACAGAGTTAAGTTTAAAGCACTCTGCTATATGCATAAAATCATGACTGGTAAGGCCCCCCATTATCTGTCTGCCTTAGTGCACCATTACGTTCCTCCCCGGACACTCAGGTCTTCTACGCAGAACAAGTACATGATTCCTCGCACCAACAGAGCCAAAATGGGGGGACGTTCGTTTGCCCTATTGGCCCCTTCCTTATGGAATGCCCTGCCTCAACTGTTGCGCTCCGAATCTTGCTTCCTTACTTTCCGTAAGGGAATTAAAACCTGGCTTTTTAACTCCTGATCCCCATTGTTTATTATTTTCTCTTACTTTCTCTGACCGCCTAGTCTGCCTCAGCGCCGGGAAACCTTCGGGTAGCTGCGCGCTTAACAAATGTAATTATAAATAAATAAATAAAACCCAGTCCCTAGGACTTTAGATTACCCTAGACACAACTCTGCAACATATATCTTGGACCTTCGACATTCCATATTAACTGGAAGACAGAAGAAATCTCCCTTGTGGTGAAGGAGTGACCACCCTGTTCAAACAGGCACCAAAAGCATCTTTGCCGGTCCGCATTTTCGAGGTTCCCGCCGGATCCCGACGAATCTGTGACACAGGACTTAGACTTCCAGACATCTCTGAAGCTGACCAAAGAGCCCAGCAAAGCTGAGACCCTTAGCTGACACGAGAGACGTGGGACTGGAACTCCTGGGCATCCTGTACTTTTTGCAACTGCACCTACTTCCCAAGGTATCCCGAAGTTGTGCATTGGGGTATTTGAAGCACCTATCCTGAGCACCTTTTGTACCGAAGTACAGAGGCCAGCACTCTACGAGTGACCCGTGAGTCTCCTTTCTTCACCGCAGCTTGAGGCTCCTTTGCGGTTCCTAGTCCGTTGGCTAGTGAGCCCTCACGAAGGCCAATCATTTGTTTCTTGAGCTTTCCTGGTTGCTCCAAATGTGCTCTGACTCCACTCCAAAGGAGGAGTCCCCCCAGATCTTGATGGTCTGAACCGAAGCCAATCTTGTCATCTTGCGCCGGTTGCTGTTGCCATAGCTTGTTGGGTCCAATCCAGATTCTGACACTGCAGTACTCGACATCCTTTGTGGGACAACTCAAATCTAACTCCTGGTCATTGTCGACGCCTCCTGGATCTCATGGATGAATAGTTAATCTTCACCTCTTTCACCTGAAAACACCCGACATTGGTTGACATCTTCCTTACGCCATCCTGGTCATTGGCTAGTGACCCAGACTCTTCCCCTCGTCTTCAAGTTCTTCACATCTCTGATCCACCCTTGGATCCACCCGGACACTTTTCCTCTGGTCGCCATCAGCATTTCTTCGCAGCTCTCCATTGGAATCGACGATGAAACCCGACACCAATAGACACCTATGCATCCGGCTTCCCTGGGTGAGGTAACACGAGTACTCCGGTGCTCCCATGGGTCTTGACTCTCGAAGTGTCCTAGTCTAAAAGGGTTCCATCGTAGTTCACCTCTAAGTGCCCTTAATCTTCAAAATTGTAACTTGTTCGTATTCCATCGAAAGTCAATGGTGATCCGTGACTGTGTTTAGACACTGCACACGTCCCTCGTGGGCCTCCTGAGCCCCTACCTTGGGTGGTTTCTGGTAGCCCCAGCGGTTCTACAGGCCCTAGGCCTGCTTTCTAACCCTCCCGTAGTTCTTATACCACTATTTTAGTATATGGTTTGTGAGGCCCTTAGGGCATAACGTATTCTGTGCAACTTATCGTATGCTAATTAAGTTCCTTGTATTGTACTTTTACCTCTGACCTCATAAAGAGTCCAGAGGGGTTGTGTTTAGAATAAATAGATATATATTTGATATATACCTTGTGTGGTGTGTTTTCATTCGATCATTCACGAGATTATAATTGGTAAAACAACTAGCTTAACTCACCTCAAAGTCTTAGCCTGAAGGCTGCTCTCCACAGTTACCACTAGGATGGCTTTCTATAAAGGTTGACGTTAAACCTACCATCAATAAGTGTTGTTTGGACTGGTGCAAGGTGCCCACTAGAATAGTGGACATCATTTGCCAGGCCAACTTCTCACAAAGGTTAAAAAGGAAGGGGGCCAGCACACAACCTTGTCTGACCCCTCTCCTGATTGGGAAGGCTTCAGTGCATTCTCCCTTCTGGCCAAAATGGACACATGCTGATGCGTCACTATACAGTCGGCGTAGGAGCGTGATAATTTGTAACCCCTTCCACCCCTTCCAATGCCTCCCACAGCCTATTGTGCTTAACTGAATCAAAGGCCGTGGTGAGGTCAACAAAGGCCAAATAGAGGCTGCCTTTTTCCACTCTTGTGTACTTGCCTATCAGTATTTTGAGATTTAAGGACTGTTCAATGGTACCAAGTCCATCGCAGAACCCATACTGTAGGTCGGATAAAATCTGATTTTCCTCTGCCCAGTCTGCTAAGCGTTCCAGTATGTCCCTTTCCTAGCACCTTAACCATAGAGTCTAGGAGGGAAATCGGTCTATAGCATCCTGGATCTTCACGATTGCCCTTTTTAAAAATTGGAATTATTATTGATTGTGCCCATGTCTGAGGGAGTGTAGACCTTATGCTGGCATTACAAAACTGTGTCAATATGGGCCCCCACAAGGGGACCTTATGTTTATACAGGTCAACTGGTGCCCCATCGGGCCCAGGTGCTTTACCACCTGAACTTTGTGCAAGAGTGATTTCTAAATCAATATGTTCAAAGGGGTTTGAATGGGCGCACTACGTGTTCAATTATAGTTTGCATTATTTATATGTTGCTCCGAGGTATCACTCTCTGATGAGAAGTGTAAAACGTAATGTATAGTTACACTTTTATCATTAATTATGTCTGAAATACATCTGTCACGTATATAAACATTGAAGGTTGCATAATTTCTTTTGTCGTAGAGATATCCCCTGGAAGAAGGCATGTTCATTGCCGAAATGCATTGGGAACATCTAAATGTTTAATCATGAAATGCAATGAAGAATTATGAATTTGATATTCTTGTGATGACAACAAGATGAAATAAACACCAAAAGCTTCAACAGAAAACTCCTGTTGACATTATTGATTACTTTGAAGCAACCTTCCTAGTAGAAGGACATTTATTGGAGCCCGGGGGACACACCCCACATGTGTGGGGGTGCAACCACTATAAATCAATATGTTCACATGTACTTATGTTACAATCCTCCGGATGCCTCCCTGAGTTCCCTCGTTCATTATATAGTTTGGAGAAGTGGGTAATCCTTGCTTCTTCTGTAATAGCTATCTCCACTTAGGGACCTTTGCTTTGGGCTAATAAAGGGGTTCTCAGGACCTTCCAGAAAGCGGTACTATCTTTCTGCTCGGCAGCGTTATGTAAAGAGTCCCAAGCATGATTATGAAGGGTTTGTTTTCTTTCTTTTAATGCCCTTCTGTAGTGTAGTCTAGCTTGATGGATGTTGGATAATGATCTCGGCTTTGTGTGCAGTGCCTTTTTTAAATTGAAATAAGCCCTGGAGCATTTTTTATTAAACCAACCATGAGGTTTCGGTTTATTACCAAACTGTACAGTTAGTAGATTTCTGGCCACCCTGGTGATATTCACTATTGTTGCACCCAAAGCATCCTCGCTTAGACAGGTTTCTATCCCAGGCCTGCATTTCACTAGAATATTTGTTAATTAGCAGATCTGCATCAACCTTGGACTACTTTAGTGAGAACCCATTTACTTTGTTCAGTTCTACAGTTCCCAACATGCGGGTATGTAATTCAAGCTTGTTCGGGAAGTACGTGTGTGTCTTAAATTTTAAGTGGAGGGGGAAATGGTTGCTTGAGGCGATATCACTAACTTCAATGGAAGGGACCATGTGCGCGTGTGCGGGTGAGATCAGTATAAAATCAATGGTGATGTCATAGCCTCTCCTATTAAAGGTAGGCAGAAAACCAACTGGGGTGGTTGAGATCTCATTTGAAAACTCAAGATCTACTTTAGAGATGAGGTCATTGAATCGATCCCCTGTCTTAGAGTGATTGAAATGTGTACAACTATTTGCATCTTTAAGGATACCGCAAAATCTGTTATCAAAATGATTACATAATCCACAATTGAAATCACTCATCAGCAAAGTCATAGTGTCCTTTCTTTTCCCATTGGAGATTTTTGTGACTGTAGCCAGAATACCTTTTACTACTGATTCAAGGTCATTTTGAGTGGTGTTATTATACAAATTGATCAAGATTATGCGGTGAGTAGCAGTAGGAGCTAACTCAACCATATGAAAATGGGTTCCCCCCGGGTGAAACATGATCTTAATTAAGGGCAGCTTATTTGAGATATATGTGGAGATCCCGCCTTTTGGCCTCCCTCCCAGGCCTTTCACTGACGGTGTATTCAATGTCTTATATCTGTTTATATGTAGAGGCTCAGTTACCCATGTCTCCTGTAGACATAAAATATCTATGTTTCCAACAAAAGCTTCCCAGACTGGATTCTGAACCTTTGAACGTAGCCCGCAAATATTCAAAGACACCACAGTATGGCTTGTAAGATCTGGTATTATCGGGGATATATTGGTAATCGGCCATGCTTCATTAAGGAGATCCAAATTAGATGTTGTTGATGTCCCGAATATATCCACATACTGCTCAAAAAGATGCACTGAACCCCCAGCAATTCCCTTCCCACTTGTACAACCCTCTACGTACTTGAGGATTGGGGCCCTAGTTAATTCCTCGTTCCATGAAGGACCTGTGTACTGAGTGGTATCCAAGGTAGTAAAATCTTGTTGCTCCCTCTTGCTTTTGGTGTTGACTGGAGGTGGAGCCAGTCAGTCTACCCCGTCCAGATTATAGAGGGGGTCAAAGGGGTTGAATGTTGGTATGCCATATCTGTATTGTGGAGTACCGCAAATGTTATCAAATACAGGGTCCTGCTTAGGCAACAGAGAAGGTTGGTAGAAAAAGCCTAGAGGAACCTCGCCCATCCCCCCTTTTCTGACCATGTGGCGCCTGGACACTTCAAGGATATTTCTGACCAAGTCCGGAGATCTGAAAATGATCACTACACATTCCCCTGCCAGTGTTTTGGGTGCTTAGCCTACGCAAAGGATTCGGCGAGCCATCTTAAACTCTGAAAATAGAACATTAGTGTGGCCCGTCTTGATCGAGAGTGCATGTAGTACCTTGTTTTTCAGGGAGGACCAGTGCTTGAAAACTCCCTGCTCTAAGGGGGGTATGTCAGTTAGGACAGCAGTGTAAGGTGTAGCCTCTGGTGGAAGATGTAAAAACGTCGGCTCTGATAGATAATTGTCTTTCTGTCTCCCATTAAACTCCCTTGTTTGCTCCCTGGTCTGTGGCCTGATAGAATTTACCTGATTCACCTGAGTTTTGGTGCATGCAGGAGGGGGCACTTCACTGCCACTTGCACCACCAATCTCTAAGAAAGGTTGATGGGAGTGTTGGAAAGACCGCGTGCTGAGAGCCAATTGACGCTACTTCACGCTCAGGAGTGACTATGGGCCTGACTAAGGACGGAGTGTTAGCTACATGTGTGTTGTGCAGAGTGCTCGGGCCAGGAAGACCCTGGAGGTTATTGGCGGTGAACTCTGTTTCGTGGCAAATCTGTACAGGTGGATATGGGAGTTCTAATGAACAGTTAACAACACCTTCTAGACACTGTAGCCTTTCTTCTATGGCCGATATCTTAGTTAGCACAGGTCTAATTAGGGTTGAAAAGATGCCCTCTAGTTTTCCCCAGAAATCTGGCTGAATCATGTCGGGAGTCCACCCTGTTGCAAGGGTGGCCCCTATGCTCTCGTGGGCCACTGCTGAAGTGGCTAGACTTATGTTTTGTGGCTCTGTCCCTGGGTTATTTTGCCTATGGTCCAATGTTTTTTGGGTGTTTGTCACTGCCCTCTTCTTTTTTTTTGATGGAAGCGCTAACCCTTTACCCCAACTGATCTTCATTTTTTGGCCTCTCGTCTGAACATTGGGTTTAGTTATAACCTGGTTAGGTACTTCCCACACAGCCGAAGAAGGAACTGATGGGATCAGCGGGGTGTCCTACCCCAGGGGCAATGTGGGCAATGGGGCCTCTTTAAGTGGGTCGGACTTTGGGGCTCCTGCTGAAGTTGTAGCTAATACTTCTGAATGGTGAATTTGTGGGCGCATAGGGCCAACTTGCAGCTCGAGTGATAGCCTGCGTTCCGTTACAGTGATTTCATGCATTAGAACTGACTCAGCCCTCTGCAAGAAGGGGTCAAGGGTCCCAACCACCCCCTGCCCCGTGAGGGACTTACGCTTACTCATCCTCTCCCCCTTGCAGTGTTATATCCCAGGGGTAAATCAGTGTGATCTCAGATTTTTTTACTTGACCAAGTTCCTGTGGGGGCGGTGCTTATAAGTATACAAACTGACAGCTAGGTGGCAATTCACTATATAATATAACAGTAATATGTCCAGATAATACAATATAAATGTTAATACCGTGGCCCAACCCAGCCTCCTCCAGTCTCTGATGGGCTCAGACGGGCCCGTCCATGGTCCGGGCTGCTTCCCACGCACGTCCCGCGCTGCGGTGGGAGAGGCTGCTCTATAAGCGCATTGGCCACGCCTCCCCCTCACTCGCGGCAGCTGGTGTATAGAGCGGTGCACTCTGGGGTTTGCAGTCCCCCCTGAGTGTGGTAGGTGTTACGAGAAAATTGGCATAGCCCCTGGGACCCTTGTCCCACCAGGGATCCTTTGGAGGTGCGGATGCTGGTATTGAAGGCGGCAGGTAGGCACAAACAAGCTGTGAAAGACTCCCGCGCTGCGGGGGAGAGCCTGCGCTATAAGCGAGTTGGCCATGCCTCCCCCTCATTCGCGGCAGCTGGTGTATAGAGCGGTGCACTCTGGGGTTTGCAGTCCCCCCTAAGTGTAGTAGATGTTGCGGGAAAATCGGCGAAGCCCCTGGCACAAACAAGCTGCGAAAGACTCCCCTGGAAGCAATACACAAAGACCAACTGCCAGCTACACCTGGTCATATGAATCAGGATGCAGGCAGCAGACACCAAATGGTTGGGACAGAAAAGTGCCAACTTTCTAAAACGGCATTTTCAGAATTGTGATTAAAAATCTGACTTTGCCATTAAAGAGGGCTCTTAATTACAATCCCATAGATACCAAACTCGAACTGTCTACCTGTTCCAAATTGGAAGTTACAGATTATTAAATGTAATAAGGTAACTCAAATGTTATCATTTGGTAGAGGTGGACCTTGCAGTAGTGAAAACTAAACTCAGGAGTTTTTCATTACCAAGACATATAAAGCATACAAGTACATGTCCTGAGTTTTAAATGCACTGCACCCTGCTCTCTGGGCTGCTCAGGGCCTACACTAGGTGGATTTATATGTATAAAAAGGAAGGTTTGGGCCTGGCATGAGGTTTCCTTTGCCATGTCAAAATGTCAGTTTAAAACTTCACACACAGGCTGCAGAGGCAGGCTTGAAACATGTTTGTGAGGCTACTTATGTGGAAGGCACAATAAGCGGCCCACTAGTAGCAAATAATTTCCAGGCCCTGGGTACATGTAGAGGCACTTTATTATGGTCTTACAAGTAAATTGAATATGGCAATTGGGTGTAAACCAATTTCTACCAGTGGTAAAGTGGGTAGAATCCTAAAAGCCCCAAAAACACTTTCAGAAAACAGAAGTGTGAAGGCAAAACGTTTTGGGAGGACTCTGCAGAGAGGGCCAGGTCCAACAGGAGCCCCACGCACTCTCATCTCCGCAATGTGATTAATATTGCCCGAACCCCTGGGCACTGGCCCACCCCGGGGATAAGATTTGAATGTGCTGCGAAGCCTCACATGCTTTGTTCCTCTGAGAGTTTCAAAGGTCAAGATCTTTAATGTGTATATCTCCTAACCCATAGGGCTGATCTAGATGACCCTGGGCTCATTTACTCCTGGTGGTGAGACCTAGCCACCAGGAGCAGTTTCAGCAGGCCTCCTAGGATGTGGAATCTGCTGAGAGTTGACTTTACTGTCTCCCTGCATCAGTCTTCCTATTTCCCAGGGTCTCTAGTGCTCTTTTCTTTCTTTTGGGGCTCAGAAGTCCAGATCTTCCCCCAGCTGCTCCTCAGGGAGTGTAAGGAGGCTAGCCTCCCTGGCTGTGGGTGAGATCCCCTAGTCCTAGTGTCAACTAGAGGTGGCGTCCTTAGACCTTTAAGGTACCAGAGGATTTGTCCTTCCATTTGTCAAGTTCCAGTAGAACGCACAGTATAAAGCAATGTATCTCCCTTGTGCAGGAGTTTGAAATAGGGATAGAGGGTTCTAGAAGCCAGGCACCCCTGGCTAATCCTAGGGTGTTCCATCGCCTCATCACCCCATCACAAACCTCCTGCATAGCATGCTGGGACAGTCCAAAATGTGCTGTCCAAAAGTCACTGGTCGCATCTCCTTTGGGTGCCTCAGCTCTGCCCCTCGCTGACATGACTGCCAGGGCCTTTCCCTGACGAAAATCTTCAAAGAGTAGCCTCCTCCTGTCTTGATTCCAGTTCTTTTGCCTGCCTCCTTTCTTCAATGGGCCTGGGATTCCCTAGCCATGGTATAGTATCACTGCTAATTAGCAGATGCAGATTTCCTTCTACACCCCTTCATTCTTAGGAGCTGAAAGAAGCACTGTTACTTTTTGTGTGGGAAGGCCTTTGCTTCCTCTGCCTGAGAGTATAGTAATTAATTGGGCCAGTAGGGTGACAAAAGGCCTGGACTCTTATCCTGAGCTGAGCCAGAGAAAGATGAACATTCTGGATGACCCATAAATTGTAGATATATCTGCTTGGGACTTGCATAATCTATCTTTGCGCACATGTTTCAACCCATTTTGATATCTTGATGGACTTTACAGGCCAAAGGAAAGCAAAACCGCACTCTAAGGCAGATTTCTCCCAAAGATTATAATAATGTGTCACTGCAGATAAAACAGTAAACCATACTGTCTTTCCCTCTGAGTGCCCAGTAATATTATAAGGCCTACCCCAGGTCAACATCTAACCCTGCAGAGTTCCCTTTACATGAGGCTTCCTGTGTGCAGTTACCGGGCTGCGTGATATGGTAGTCTCATTCATGCAGCACTCACACGTGTGCTCATGCATGTGCTCATGAATTCACATGAAGCCAGCCAAGTGCCCCTTATCCTATCTATGTCACAGTAGCCTTATCTTATACGGTGGACACTGGTGGTAAACACATGCAGTTCGTTTACCATGTGATTACAGTGGGGGAGACACATGTAGTGGGACTCACTCCAAGTAAAAAGTTCAAAACTGGGTGATCAAAAAAGCATACAATCCGGGCATGCTAAATGAGCAGAACAACATTTTGCACCACCCCTCAAATGTACTCTTGGGTTGGTAGGTGGGTCTGGGGGCCCGGAGTTGGGTCTGCTTTACCATTGTCCGTTTTTTTCATCCGTCTCATTTCACTAAGAGGTTTTAACTTGTTCATTTTTTGGATCAGGAATACATATGTATTGTCAGTCGTTTACCAAAAAAGTAGTAACTCTGCACCTATAGAGGTACTCTTTCAATGAGTGAAAATGTACTACTTTTCAGATTTCACAGAACTTGCCAGCAGCAGGCTTGGACAGCTGTGCCAGTCGCACATTTTGAGGCATACTACTGGCAATCAAACATCCAAAAGGTGATTGGATGAAAGCTTGCAAATAATCTAACCAGTGCAATTGCTGTGGGTAATAATCCAGCCCAACTTTTTTCATCCACTGCACTACTCTAGACAGAGGCCCACCTAATGCAAATCAGTACTGACTCTCTCCAGCTTTGAAATAGCACATCCCAAACCTTGGCCATCTCACCCTGTCACCCTGCAGCCCACTGGACACTGAGACAAGGAAGCACTAAAGACTCAGTGAATCCCAGTTGCAGTGGAGACTATCTATTGCTGGGTGAACAGTAAGACTTCAAAGCTTGGGCCATTAAAATCAAAGACCCTTGGAATAAAAGATCTGTTTGATTGATGAGTTTCAAGACTCTGACTATCATCAATGGCTTCTTGCCCTGACCCAGTGGAGCTAGTAAGAGACCAGGGATTTGTAATTGACTCCAAGCTCTCTCTCTCCACAAGTGAGTGGCGGCGCCAAGGCCTCATTTTTTTTAACTCTGGGATTTGAGACATTTGTCTTTCCTAAATTCTTCACGGACATTGACGATAGCTGATGCTTTCATCTACGTTTTTGCAATGTGGAATATAATTAGACAGATTGCTAATATGACCCACTGCACTTGGCTGTGATGCAAACATTGTGGCTGCAAAAGAGAGCAGACCTACAGCCTGCATTTGCATTTCCAAATGGGATTATTATTTTTTTTAAGCAGTTTGTGTTCCTTAAAGATGCAGAAGCTACACATATGCAAAATGTTTCCCGTTTGGAAATACTTATAGGGGAGAATGCACTGGTCCCAGTGACCGCTGCCTTCCCCCCTTAGGCTTCCTGATATCCCTTGGGAAAACATTCTACTTCTGAATTAGATTCCACCCCAGCTCAGGTGTTGGTATCAGGTCAATGACTTGACCACATTTGTAGTCAGAAAACAAATATATTTCAGTATGAATCACAAATCAAAGGGAACACCCTTTCACTCCCCCTCCCACTTGCATTTTGGAGTTGCAAAATGCATTTTGTGAGTTGGAAACACTTTTCCTACTGGCAAAATGTCTTTTATACATTGTATCATTGCATTTTGACTTCTTAGAGACTGTGATTTTAGGAACCGTGGGTTTTGCGATTAGAGAATGTAAGGTATATTGGGCTTTTGGTTCTTTCTGGGATTTGCATTTCTATGATGGACTTTGAGGGTATTTGCTTATCAGGCAATTAAAAGCTCCTTACAAAAAGCCAGATTTATATCTATCATTGAGAGAGGAAAAATAAAACTATTTGCCTGGTGCCTGAATATTGAATATTCACTCAAGACATAAAGGGCAGGCAATATATTTTCTACTGCACTTTCTCAGTAACTTGCGTTTTCTAACGTGTGAAGTAAATCGAGCCTTTATGGGCCTTTTAATGAAAAATGTCAAATGAATGTGTGGATCTAATTAAAAATGTATCTGTCTTGGAAAGATTGAAATAAGACAAAAGAAGAGCATTCGTGTTCAATGGAAATTTATCGCAGCTGTATCTAGTTTACTGCAAGTGTAAAACCCGCAGATACACTTAAACACATTGCCGTGTGCCCTTGGGGACATCCAGGCAGAGAAAAACAAGCTGAATCAATAATTTCATTTATGTGAGAGTGCCGGTAATAGTTCAGGAGTCAGCGCAAAGACAGATCTAAAAATAGCTTGCTGTCGCTGTTCTGCTCTTTGGCAGATTCATCCTGAGACTAAAAATAGATGAAATGTGCAGTAAAAGCCAATATGTCAATGCGTTTGCGGCCGGAGGCAATTAATGAGTCACTCCGCACAGAAGGGAGAGCATTCTAAAGGCAGGAGGGTTTGATGCGGAAGTCCATGGTAGAAACAAGCATATCGCCAGGAAAGTGCATAACATGGGGCATACTTATGAAAGGGAAGAAGGAAAAATGGCTGCACATGTTGCATGTATGCGAAAGAGCTACTAAGATATGGTGCTCTTCAGGGCTGGTGCACTTGAGGCTGCCTAGTGCCAGGGCAGACACCCTTGCACAATGCTGCATGGTGCTTGTGTTTCAGGAAGGATGGTTTTTTATGGAGGAAGGGGCACTTTCTTGCACAAAAACGATCCTAAGAGACAATTTTCCCTTTCTTTGTGTGATGCTTAATGCATCACATGTAGAAAGAGGAACTATGCAGGAGAAATGTACATATTTCCCATTGCTAAACCTCTCTGTGCTAAGCATACCATGGTGGCATAATTGATAATTCCAGGTTTACTACCAGTACTAAATCTGGCTGTGCATCAAATTCCATGGTTGGATGCATGGAAATGCTCATGCTCCACCCATGGAATGCCTACCACATCGAAATATAACTCAATGCAGTGCAAGCAGCCGCATGGTGTTATATTTCTCTACAAAGTCACACAAGCAGCACAAATTGACACTTGTGTGGCATTGTAAATCCCATGTAAGGACTTGTGGTGCCTTGCAGCGACTTGCGTCACACAAGGACAATTCAAATCGTTAATAAATCTGGGCCTATAGCCATAAAAACTATCAGGGCGCACAATGTGTCATGCTAGCTCCAAACACAATCGACCAATATATATGACCTGCCAGTTCTAATAATTATGAAAGCTGTTTGACGATTCAATTTAATTAAGAGTGGCCACCTCTATGGCAAAAATCAAAACTGGTTAATGAATTTACAAATACATACATCTTAAGTCATTGACACCTGATATCATTAATGAATAATGAGTTATATTAATAATCATATCCCATGCAGGGTCACAGTACTACACAGGCGTGACTGATCTGCGTTCCCTAGACTTTTTAGTTACACACACAGTGTGCGAATCCCCTAAAAAATATCGCCATGTTGTGATACAACAAACTTTTTGTATTTTTTCACTAAGAATTGCATCTAATTTATTTTTTGCTTCTTTACTGTCGTTTATCTTAATAGAGAATCCACACTGGATCTCGTAGGTATTGGGTTCGGCATTGTACCAAACCTCTTGCGAGTTGACTACATGTTGCTTTCCCCCTTACATTGAATAACCTAACTCTGGACAACCACCCTGTGCCCAGGTAAGGCAATCCTATGTTTGGCTCTTGATTCATAGTAGCCAATTACAGTGTCTTTTTATGCATTTTAAAGGGATTTTGTTCTCCTACGTAGGTCCATAATCGTAGGGCTCTCACCATGGGGGGGTTATACTTATGATTCATACTTGAACCAAATCAAATGCCATTTACAGAAGGTGAGACACACTAATGTCTTATTATTTTTCACAAGAATGGACATAATTAAATGTATTCACCACATTGACACCTATTATCCTTTGTTACACAGGCCATGCTTTTCAGTGTTCTTGTCCTGATTAAGACCCGTGGTGATGTAGAGCTGAACTCATAACATAAGTGGGTCAAAACGTCAACGACTACTATAGGTGTTTCATATCACGATCAGGCATACCCCACATCCTAACAATAAGGACTTACGCTTGAATCTATTTGAACTATCCCTGGACACCATCATTGAATCATTTTTGTATTTTCTTTGTAATTATGTAATGTCTTGTGGATTTAAATGTATGTATTTGTGACTCACTGCAACCATTGTGTATCCTGTACCCATTTTTCTTGTGCATTCTTTGTATATGTTAAAACAGTGGTCCTGTGTACTATTGTGAGCCCGCATGGTATATGAATATTAATATACCTCATTATTCATAAGCGATCTCTGGTGTAAATAACTTAAAGATATATATATTAGTTACCATTGTTTTTACTGCCAATAAACCGCAATTGATAGCGAACTCGAGCGTGCTGGGAGTCTGTCTACACTGAAAGGCAGGTGCCTTTCATTAAGTAGTTTTGATTTGTGCCATAGAGGTGGCCATTCCTAATTAAACAGGGAACTTAGTGTATTATAAAGATATACTCTACAGAACCAGCTTTTCTTCATACCAATTGATTTCCCAGGTTCTGTGGGATACTAGGTTACTCCATTAGCCATAACTGTTGGACTATTCAAGGCAGAAACAGTCACCGTATCAAAGTCTAAATATTTTGAGAACATCAACAGAACTTGGCATTGAAAATGGATGTAGTGCATGTTAATACTATTAAGAGCAGTCGGGACCTACTGTAATAATTTGAGTGCAATAAATTGAAGATGACTTTCTTCTTTACACAGACCTAAAAGCATAAGTCCTGAGCCTCAAAATGAAGTGGAAATGTGTGAATCATTCACTTTTGTCTATGGCTTGCACAGATTTCAGAAATGATTTGGAGTCCCATAAACCAGAAAGATCAGGTAAAGAAATTGACAACAGTCATATTTACATTTTTTATATACCTTTCCTATTTATTCCTGATAACTGATCTCAGTTTTCATTGAGGACATGTTCAGAAGTATATGTAACTTCTTTCATTTGTTATCTACCTGGAACTGTTTTACATGGTGGCAAAGGTATTTCCTCAAGTCGAAACCCCCATAAAATATGGAGGTATGTGAGTGCTTTTTACTCACTAATCGTATACTCTCATCAGTCATTTAACACTAATAAACCGATTTATAGTTTTCTTTCTATAAATTCTGTTAGCTGTATAGCAGATCTACATCCTCTGCCAAATCGAAACCAGAAAGTGCACTGAATTTGCTTTCTCTGCCCTCTGCAGCCAGTGAACAAATTATTTTTGTGATCAAATCCCCTATTTTCCTTGGTGGAATTTCACCTACAAGCTTTGTACACTGGGCATGTTCCCTCAAAGTGGGATACGTTGTCAGTACCCACATATCTGGTATACTTAACATGCTGGTGGGGGATCCTAGGCACTTGCTCCACCACAGTTTCTGGTAGAGTTGACATCACAATTAGGGGGCACTATGGGATGCAACTTGTGGAATGCTCACCTTCATGTGAGGAAAATATAGAGAAGGTGCTAAGAGACCATCTGTTGTTTTTTGTTGGAATGGCTTTCATAGCTACCCTTAAATAAAACAAGAGTTGGAGCACAATTTTCGTGTAGAAAATAATTTGGAATGTTTGTGAATAGCTTCAAAAAATTACAACTTTGCCAGTGCTCACTATCCTCCCAATTAACAAATCCCTGCCATTCTCTTACATTACCTATGACACTAGACAGAACCCCCAACAGATGCATGTGAAAATATGGCTTTTTTACACATCTTTAAATTGAATTTGTTGTTACATAAGGTCCAAATACTGATGTTTATGTTTCCAATTTCAGTTTTCAAACTTCCACTCATGCTATGTATTAATTGGTTAGAAACTGGTAATTGGCATTGCAGTGCAGTGCAATGTCTGCTAGTGGCTGACAATGTGGTATCTAAACTGCACCCTACTTCAGAAGTCTAAACTTCTGGTTCCTGTCTAATACCACAAATAACTACTGTATAGGGTTTATTTGTCTTCAATCTTGCATAGGGAGACTATGGGATGGGAAATCCTTTAAGTACCCACCCGCAGAACGGACATACCTGTCAAAGATGCTCAGAAATGTCTCCATCAGATGTAAAAACAAATAAGGCACTGTGGGACTCAGAGCTTAATTGTGCAAAAGAATAGGTGTTGAGGCCCAATGATTTGTTCAGAAGTCAGCTGCCAACTCAATTGAAAGCCATTTAGCGTTGATTCCATCTCAAGGCCCTTTAATCCACTTCCAGGCACTCCCTGCTTCTTTATCTCACTCTTGCAGGTTCCTTTTCATCCCTACGTTCTCATGTTGCAGCTGTTTCTTAGTCTTTTTTTTTCTTCTTCTTGCTTCTTGTGTGTTTTTCTATTACTCTGGATCAAAGTCTGTTAAGGAAAATAAGTGCGGGTCTCAGAAAATGACTGAAGGTGATGAGGCCCATTTGAAAATACCTGCTCCACATTACCCACTGGTGTGACCCATGTCTAGGGGGCCAGTGACCTGCTTTTCAGCAACTCTATTCTTTGCAGACAGACGTCCTATCCAACATGGACAAGTCATCAGGCAGTAGGGCAATGCTTTTCCCTGCTGCTACTCCAGGGTGCCCGACACCCGAGTGACAATGTGCAAACAAGAGAGCCACTGCTTAGCAGCTGTGTCATTACCCCCTCATGGGTCCTCCCTGTCCCAGTCCTTACTAGGTGAGGCAGTCCTGCCTCCACCCAGCCAATCACAACGCCAGTATTTCCATACTACATAAGCCCCACCCACCTTCCGCCATGCCTGTTATCAACAAGACACCCACACAAACACAGCGGGAGGGAGGGAGTGAAGAGGACTGGGACGGGGAGGACCCTAATCGGGTTAATGAAGATTACCGGTAAGTAATAAGGCATCTTCTTTCCTTGCAGCCAGAATACCTACCTTCCGACCTTAGGCAGCGGGGAACAGAGAGGTGTACAATTCCATTTCAAAGTCATGGTAAGTGGCCGCTGAGTCGTGTAATCCTGAGCGTCTGTAGCCGTTTGAATATTACTGATACAGCGAAAGGCCTCTTTTTGCCAAATTTTCTTTTAAGAATTACCAACTGTGCAGTTGCGAAGCCTGTGAAGTTAAAAACCAACAAAGGGATAACGGTTTGGGGTCATAGTGGTGCTATCTTACTTCCCAATTTAAGTTGCGAGCAATTCTGCAAATGTTAATGTGTTGATTTTAAACAGGCAGGGTTTCTAAAATGGCTAGAGGAATATTTCAGATATTTCCCCAGTGTTAAGGGGTTGCAGAAGCAACCACCCTCATTAAGCACACGTCACCGGAGTAAGAGCCTAGGGAAAAACGCACAACGAGGGCTTCACTAAACAACTCTTTTTTTGCAGTAGTATAAAGTGCAAACTCTGTCCAAATGCATTTGAACACTTTACGTGCATGACATAAGGTCGGCTTTTTTTTCAGGCACGGGGACATTAAGTGAGTAGCCCGAAACCATAAAATGGTGAGCACACGCCGGACTCGAACCTGGCTTCCTAAGTTATCAGCTCCTCCCATAAAGCCACATCCTTGAGAAATCGAGGTGCATCTACTAGAATTCAAGAGGCATGAAAAATGGTGGCAAAATAACCCTGGTTCTCAATTTAGTTTCGAGGCCTTAGTAAGGGCGAAGGTGAAATCCAGGGGCCTCATTTATGAGGCCTTGCGTCACTTTTACGCCGCCAGTGCGTCACTTTTTGTGACGCACCAGTGGCGTCAAAAAATGCGCCTTGTTGCACCATATTTACAAAGTGACGCATCTAGGTAGATGCGTCACTTTGTAAACCCCTGCGCCACATTATACCTGCGCCAGGTATAATGTATGCAAGGGGGGCGTATTGAAGCAAGGAAGGGTCATAGAAGTGACGCAGTGAAATCTATGAGATTTCACTGCGTCACTTTTAAGACGATGTTGCGTCAAAATCTTGCGCCTGCCTCACAGCAGGAGTAAGACTGACGCAGGCTCTTTCATATGGGGCTTGCCCCATGTGAAAAGACGCATTGCTGGATTTGCGTCACTTTAGTGACACACTCCAGCAATGGGTCACTTTTGCGCTTACAGATACGTCAGAAATACTGACGTATCTGTAACTCCTTGCGACATGATGCGTCATACATTAAATATGACGCATCGGGAATGTCGCAAGGAGGGCGCACTGAGAAGAGACGCATTGCTGCTTTCACGCAGCGATGCGTCATTTCTCATAAATGAGGCCCCAGGTGTTTTACAAAACATCTTTCATGGCAAAAGACTGAAATTTTGGGAAATTAATAATGTGAAAGCGAAGCATCAGTGTACTATATTACATTTTTTGTGCGATTACCCCTGATTTTTCACCTTTTTACGGACTTGTTTTTACTCATATTTTTACTGCAATGTGGAAATGCACTGGTGACATAGATGTTAAATGTCACACGTGGACGGCAGTTTTTATTTACACCCCGCCACCCCCCCACCTCCCACCCCATGTATGATCCCTGAGAACACAACTGTGTTCTGATAGGGTGACCTTTGCAATCACTATAGTGTAACAAGGCTATGAGAAATGATTGCCATGTATAAAACCCATTACTAGATATTTAGTAAGTCATCTCTATGTGTGCTCACTTAGTCCACAGGGGGGCTGCATAATGTATAGAAAATGAACATTCTATGTAATAAATAAAATATTAGCTCCAGTTAGAAGGTGTCAAAATCTGCATGTCACTGTGTAGTCCATGTTACATTTTTCTCTGAGCATGACTAGAAATAAAAACCTGTTTTAGTAACTCCACTAGGGAAAGTAGTAAACATATTTCTATATCATGTTTAGGGATTCCGGTTTTATGGTATCTTTTTTTTTTTTACATTTCCGTTTGTATTTATCCATATTCATTGTTGGGCCGTAATATTGGTTTTATCCATATTTATTTTGCGTTTCGATATTAAATGTAGTCGTAAAACGGTATATTTCAAGTTTATTTAACTCTGAGACGGCACTCATATGTGGATGCTAGTAGCATTTTAGCAAATTATCCAGCCACATATAACAAAACACTACTCTCACAGGTACATATTAGAGTTATACTGAAAATATACATTAACTTTAACTTATGCCTGTATTTAAGGAAACTTCATCCTGTTTTGTAACTTCCATCCTGTCTATCTGCTCAGCTTTTGCCTGGAGTTCATGAAAGACAGCATAGAAAGTCTCTCACAAGGAGCACAATTTTCTGTATTTTCTGCGTAAAAATAAATACAGACAGGAAACACATTGTTTTCTGTCTGTATTTATCTGTAAAAATCAGTAAAAATGGAAAACTGGGTGCCTTAATCATGTTTTAGTCTTTGTTAAAAATCATATTCAATTGTGAAAATAGATTTGTAATCAGTGTGATGGAAAAGTAGCTTTATAAAGTGCGCTCTGTGTTGCCTAAGAATGGACTAGAATTAGAAACTGTTGGGCTGGATGAGCCATGCAAGCAGTTTATTTATCATGAACGATGAGATGTGAACTGCTGACCATCTGGGGGAAAATGTAGCTACTTCTGAGTGGAGGATGGCTGAATTGGTGCAAACACTGAGCACTTATCAGTGGCAAGTGAACTGGGTAGGTGTAGGAACTGATGTCAACATCGGGGACTACTACAACAGCCTCCTCATTAGGTCTTGTGGTGTAACAGCGCGTCAGCGCTGTGTCCGCCAGGAGATCTTTTGTTACAGACTGTGCTTCCCAGGAGACAGCACCTGGCCACGCGCATCTCGCAAAAGGTGATCGGCGCAGGTAACGCGAACGCGCTCGCCGTGGCTGTCTCCTGGGAAGCGCAAACATACACAGGCACACCTCCCCCTGCACGCATGCGCACACACATACACAAGCACACATACACGCACGGAGAGACATCCCCCCCACTACCCCTCCGCCGTCGCACACACAGACACACACACACGCACACATACAGGCATCCCCCCCTTCCCCGCTCACCGGCACTCCGGACTTGTGCAGCCTCCGACCGCGGGGCTCTCCCTCGGGCATGGGAGCCCCGCGTCACCACTGCTCCTCCAGGCACTCCGTGGGCGCGGGCTTCACAAAACGGAAGTCCCGCCCCCACCATAGGTTTCGTTTTTAGGAGTGCGCGCGCAGTAGCGTCCTCCTCCGTGTCAGCAGCTCGGGGCTTCTCCCGTCTCGGTCCGCCGTCCTCTCTGTCCAGATAGGAGCTCAGATGCAAACTCAGAACAGCTTGTGGCCCCCTCGGAGCTTGGTGCATGCTGGGTTGGTGTTATATATCATGACAATAACTGATTTATGCTATGCCCTTTGAATTGTGTTTTGCCGAATTCAAATGAAAAAGAAATGATGATTGTGATATAATGATGGGTGCTAGACCAAATTAGTGGGTTTGTTGTTGAAGGGTTTCTCATCCTAGGGGGTTTACGGGTATTGAACCTCCGGTCCTGTGCATCATAGTCTGGCTTACATTATCCCAATATTTTTTTTTTTTTGAAGACCTTTATTAAAGTTGCAGAGTGAGAACACAGCCTTGTGCCTACAACCTGTTAGAGCAGGCCGGCAGCGTTAGCATATAGAACAATCATGCTCCGCGACCCTGGGCGGGGAGCTAGAAGTGTACACAGCATGTCGCCTACAACCCATCTGGGCCGGCCGCGATGTATGCTATTTGAAGCCGTGAAGAGGAGGCATAATTCCGCAGGCAGTTGAGCAGGTAATGTCAATTCTTAAACACTTGAGGTCTCATTATTTACTTTTTGTTGAACTCCGAACTTTAACAATAACTCAATACAGAACTGAGGTTGTCAGTCCCCCTCCCATGTGGGATCCCCAGTCGGGGGGGGGCGCGGTAGGTGGGGTCTCCCAACTCCGAGTCCATCGGAGTGTGTTGATAGGCCTTGGTCTGAATGTGCGAGCGAATGCATACTTTCTGGTGGAAGAGTCAGTCGCGTATTCCCCCGTGAGGGGGGGGGGCGAGGGAGGGGACGTGTGCAGAGCATGCGCCAGTCTTTGGGTGTGGGGGATATCGCCTACCGTGGCGTGCCATGATATGTGCAGTGTGCCAGAGAAAGTAGGGGGGGGGAGAGGAAAAAAGGGGGGGGGGAGACGGTAGGGGGGAGGGGCAGGAGGAAAGTAGTGTCCAACTCCGACACCTAGGGATTCAGAAGTACGTCTCCTGATCGGCCCGGTACGAAGCGGTTGATAACCGTATATATTCGTAGGTAGGCTTCCAGGCCCACGTGTGAGGGGGCAGTGATGTCATGTATTCCCTGCTCAGGGCGTCCCTAGCGGGCTGGTGATGTGGGTGTTGTAGCGCCACGCAGAGATTGAGGGGAAGCGCTGTATTCAGCGTCCGATTCAGCCATAGACTGGGCCCGTAGTAGATAGGCGGAAAGCGGGCCCCACAGGTCTTTGGGTCGTGATTTATGTGGTAGCAAGTCGGCATAATTATGTAGTTGGTCTTGCCAGGTTGACATAGTGGCCAGCCATATTTAAAATTTGGGGGCGCGTCCCCGGCCCCATCTGCACGCCACATGGCGTTTCGCAAGCAGGAAGCCCAGGGCAGTGAATTTCCGGTATTTGTTGTTCGCTGGGGTGGGGAGCCCTAATAATGCAATTTTAGGACAGAGTTCTATTTCCACCCCTATCATTATGGATATGGCCTCATGTACCTGCGCCCAGTACTGCGCAACAGCTGGGCACATCCACGCTAAGTGCATAAAGTCCGCTCCAACTTGTTTACATCTAGTGCAGCGGTCATCTTCGCGAAGGCCAAAGCGGCACAACTTGGCGGGAGTGTAATAGAGGCGGTGTAAGAACTTATAGTGGATCAGTCGAAGGCGAGCATTTCCCGTCACTGAGACCGTGTGGGAGCAGCTGTTCTCCCATTGTTCATCTGAGAGGGGTGGATCCAGGTCCGAGTCCCAGTCCAGCCTAGCTCGCAGCTTTGGGGGCGCGGAGGACACATACGCGTGCTTGTAGAGCACGGAGACTACGTGTTTCGGGGTGTCTTGTTGAAGCAGTGCATGTAAGAGCGCAAAGACTTCTGGTTCACCCCGGAACTCTGGTGTGACAGTTTTGATATTCTGTCGTAGACACGTGTAGAGGAATGTGTCCATTACAGATGGTGAGTGCCCCCCGAAGAATTGGTCCCGTGTGCGAAACCGACCATGCACATATTAATCTCCCTAGGTATGAAGGGCTAGTTTGGAGAGTAGTCGACGGCCTATTTCCTCCCGTGCAATACTAACTCTAGGGTCATTCGCTAGGGTCATGTGAGGGGAATACATAAGGGTCACCCCCATACGATCCACGATTCTACGCCAGGCACGTACGGTGCAATCCACCGTGGAGGGGTCCCGATCCGTTGTACTGACGTCCGTGTAAAGGTACCCCGACGGTTTTTCTGGTCTCATATACCCATCTTCCACCGCGATGTGCGCCATAAAGGGAGGTGGGTGAAGCCAGTAGGATGCAAAGTGGCCTTGTGCGCAGTCATAGTACAGCCGAAAGTTCGGCACTTCAAATCCAACCTGATGGTAGGGCAACATGAGCGTTGCAAGGTTTAGCCGCGCTTGTTTCCCCCCCCATACAAGGCGGGAGATCTGAGACTCTAGAGCTCGAAAGAAAAACGAGCCTGGATTATAGGGAATGTTGGTGAAGAGGTACAGCAGCTTAGGAAGAATGACCATTTTAATCATGGATATGCGCCCTGCCATGGACAGCGGTAGATGAATCCATTTCGTAATGCTGTCCGTCAATTTATCTAGGACCGTACCGTAGTTTGCCCTGATTAGAGCTTCACGGTTCCTGGTCACATTGATACCTAAGTACTTTATCTCATCATTCTCCCATAATAACGGGTAGTCAAGGGGGAATTGGGGAGTATTATCTGTGAGGGGGAACAGGGCTGATTTGGACCAGTTGATCTGTATCCCCGCTAATGCTCCAAATTTGGTAATCTCGCGTAGTAGGGGATTGAGGTTTTCCTGCGGTTTATGCATATATAAAGTCATATCGTCGGCATATAATAAAATAAGCAGCTGGCATTCCGGATAAATCAGGGACCTGTGGTTATGGTGCTGGCGAAGCTTGGCTGCAAGGGGTTCAACGGCTATAGCGAATAAAACTGGGGATAATGGGCAACCCTGTCGGGTTCCTCTACATATCTCGAAGGGGGCCGAGCGTGACCCATTTAGTAGGACCGAGGCACTAGGTTTAGTGTACAAAAGCTTGATCCAATCTAGGAAACTAAACGGAGTTCCCATCCGTTCAAGCAACGACAAAAGGTAGTCCCATTCCAGAGAGTCGAATGCTTTGGTGGCATCGAGGAAGACGGCCGCTGCTTCGCATTTAGGGTCAATATCTTGCATGACCGCCTGCAAAGTGTGGAGGTTGTGCGAGCTCGCACGATTCGGGACAAAACCCGCCTGATCCGGAAGGACCAGCCTCTCCATCAGAAGATTCAGACGCGTCGCCAGTACTTTTGCCAGTATTTTAACGTCAGTGTTTAATAATGACAGGGGTCGGTAGGAATCACAAAGCTCCGGAGGCTTACCCGGCTTAAGCAGTGACGCTATCAGCGCCTCTCTCATACTAGGTGGCAGTGAGCCTTCTTCGAGAGCTGAGTAGTACACCCTCTTTAGGATGGGGGCGAGCAGATGAATGTACGCTTTATAGAAATCTATCGGCAGGCCATCCGACCCTGGAGATTTGCCAGATTTCATGGACATAATGGCGTCTTTTATTTCGTCTAATTCCAGCTCAAGGTGTAAGAACTTCTGCTGTGTCAGGCCCAGCCATGCAATCGCGCAGGGAGAGTAGGACAGGTGAGTGGTCCGAAAAAGTGCGAGCTAGATGCATAGTATTAACTACCCAGGGAGTAAGACCTGCCGTAAGGAATATGTAGTCTAAGCGAGCCCAGGTGGAGTGGACTGCCGAGTAGTGGGTACCCTGCCTCAATGTGGGGTGTGAGTATCTCCATGTGTCTGTCAGATGGTGGTCTTCCATGATGCCGAGTAGGGAGCGTTGGGTATGCGTATAGTGTAGTGATTGTGGGTGTGAACTGTCAAGAACAGGTTGTGCCGCTGTGTTGAAGTCTCCCCCGAGTATCACATGAGCTATACCTAACGTCTGAATTTTGCCCCACATAGTGAGAAGTGCAGACGGGTCATCCGTATTTGGGCCGTAGTAGCAAGCAATAAGCACCGTGTGCGAGTATAGCCTTCCCCAGACCATGCAATATCTCCCCCCCCTATCAACGTCCGTGCCTGCTGGGGTAAAGCCCACCCCTCTACGTACGAGGACCATGACTCCTCTGGCATAGCTGGAGTAAGATGAAAAGACTTTGCACGTCGCCCATCTAGATGCGAAGAGCGGGGATCCAGGTGGCGCTAAATGTGTCTCCTGTAGGAGAGCTATAGACACTCCATGTCTGTCTAGGTATCCCAATACATGTCTCTTCTTTCGAGGGTCGTTAAGCCCACGTACATTCCATGACATCACCTGGACTTGTAGTATTGGCGGTGAATTTGTTACGTCACCCATCCCCGCAATGGAAAATAAATATGACATGTAGGTGTAACAGTTAACAGCAGACCAGCCACAGCGTAGTTACAGTTGGGGACATTGCACAGCCCCACTTTATAGGACCCCCCCCCTCTCGGGACACACCTCCAACAAGTAGAAAACATTGCAATGCACGAGCCAATTTCCCCCCACCCCCACTCCAGCAACCTCAACAAACCGAAGCATCACCCATCCCGCAACCCTTAAATGCCCACCCCGAACCTTTGTGTCTAGCATATGAATGCTCGCATAGGCAGTGTATACAGTCCACCCACCCACGCCGGCATCCCCAACTTGCCGGGTACTCGGAGCCCACCCACCCTCCCTCAACCCAAGTGTAACCAAAATCAATACAATAACTACAGTCACCCTAACGCCAGAAGCGGGAGAGGTGTTGTGGGGATCGCCCATTGGAGGCGTAACCTAAGGGGCGCCAGACCTGCCCTCCACCTCCTTACTTGCACCCACAAGCACCCAGGACCAAGGTCCAGGCTGCAGCGTGGGACGGAGGTGGGTGATCCGGCACTCGTTAATGTCGTAGATCGATGAGAGAAAAAGTCAGGAGTGGTACCTCACCAGGAAGAGTTACTTCTAGTCCAGATGAGGGCAGTTACCAGTGGTGGTACAGTTGGGAAGTCTGGTCTCATTTTTAGTCCTGTTGGGATAGCGGAGAGTGTGATCTGGACCGTCGTTCCTCCCTCTCATCTCGGAGCCGTTCCTTCCTTTGTTGCTTAAGAAAATCCTCCACCTGTTGTGGGTTCTGAAAGAAATGCTGAGTGCCACGATGAGTGACTTTTAACTTCGCAGGATAAAGCATGGCATAGGGGATTTCCTGGGCTTGGAGTTTCTTTTTCACAACTGCGAATTTGCGTCGCGCGTCCTGTACTGAGGGGGTAAAATCAGGAAAGAAGGAGAGTGTCGTGTTGCCATATGTCACAGTGCCAAGCGCTCTTGCTCGACGGAGTACTGCATCCCTGTCTCTGTAGTTCAGAAAGCGGGCGATGATGGGACGTGGGGGCATCCCAGGAGGAGGAGGTGCAGCAAGAGATCTATGTGCCCTTTCCACTATTAGATGGGGGGAGAAAGATTCCATTCCAAACAATTCCACCACCAGCTTTTCCATGAAGATCTCCATTTTTCCAGTGTTTGTGGACTCCGCAAGGCCCAGGACGCGGATGTTGTTGCGCCTGGACCTTGCTTCTAAATCTTCATTTTTATCCGCAATTATTTTAAGCAGTTTGTCCATTTGCGTAACTTGTTTGGTGGTCGTCGTTGCTCCATCTTCCAGCATAGAGATCCTGTCTTCGGTTTCTTTGATGCGGGTGTCATGTTGTTCCAGTCTCGTCACAACACTATCCATTCGCGTGTTAATGGTGTCTATCTTGGCATCAATGGTAGACAAGCTTTGCCGCATTCCAAGCAGGAGCGTTTTCCAATCCTCGTCCGGGGGGGTCTGTGCGGAGGGGCTTTCCTCCGTTTCCGACGTCCCCTTGGCAGGTTTTTTGGACTTAAATGGTATCTTGGATTGTCTGGCATCGTTGCGCCCCATTTCGCGCCTCTGGGTTCGGGCCGCCACCAGTGAAGAGGCCGCCAGAGTGTCAACTATAGGAGATCTGACAGCGGAGGGCGCAAGCAGATACGGTGCGCAGGGTGAGGTCTTCTATATGTCCTTGTCGTCTGGGCTGGGTGTAGGGGTGCCGGTCGTGCTATGTAGTCCCACCTCTCACTGATCCAGTCCTTCAGCGGTAGTAGCCGGAACTCAGGGGCAGTTGGTTCAATGGGGTCTGCCACCGGGAGGGGGGTGCGCAATCAGTGTCTGCTGGATCTTTCTGGGGCAGTGGGCCTTCGCCACCCAGACGAGGAGCTCATGCAGCGAGTATTGCAGGCCTACGTCGTTGAATGATTCTAGTGGCTGCTCTCTGGGGACGGCCCTTCAATGTTCCTCGCACTACCCAGACCCTTCTCCCTATTCCTTCGTGTCTTCTCGGAGCAGCACCTGGCTCCACCCTCCCAGGCCGCAGTTGCAGGCCGTCTCGTCGTCCCTCTGCCGGGGCACCTGCGCTGCGAGGCGGATCGGTGCAGGAGCGAGTGGGATGCTCCCCCAGGGCAACAACGGGCAGAGCGGCAGGCAAGGCCCCCCCGCAGCGCGGGCCCGCGCGGCCGACCAGGCCGATGTAGGCCGCTCCACCTAGCTGTCAAGTTGTGCGGCGTTCCGACGGGCGTGCAGTGGCAGGCGGGTAGGCGGCAGTTACAGATCTCCCCCGCTCGGGCAAGCCCAACGGGGCAAAGGCAGCGCGGAGCCCAGCAGCATTAGCCTCCTTACCTACAATGCGGTCCGCCAGGCCGCCAGGTTCTCCCCGGGTGAGCGCGACGCACCGTCCTCGGCGGGGGCGGTATCTGGTCCCAAGCAATGTTCGTCGCACAGCACTGCGCTGGGGATCTCGCCGCAGCGGCCCCTCGGGCCGGTCCCAGGGGGGAGGGGGTCTCAGCCTCCAGCCGATGTTTGCTAGCCCCGTTGCATAGGCCGCGGATCCCCGGATTTTCCCAGAGCGCAGGTCCGGCAGTGATCAGCCCTCGCTTCGTTGTCTCCTCCCGCTCCAGAGGTAGCGGCTCCTCCCAAGTCCGCCGGGCGCACAGATTCCACAAATGACACACCGTTGCGTGCAAGATAGTGCAGTGAAGCCGGTGGTGAGGGTTTTATGTCGTTTTTAACGATCAGGATAATGCAGGATCGTGAAAAGTGCCAGGTCTGGCGGGAGCCTCACTCCAGTGCGGCCATCTTGGTTTGGCGCCACCTAGCGCCCCACATTATCCCAATAATTAGATTGGTGCAGTCCCAGTTGCCTTAATCCCAGTGAATTGTTTGAATTTTACGTCATCTCCAATCATACATGCACCACCCATTTCCGGCTGTAACCGCCAACCGGTGAGCCTGCGGTGCTCTCAGGCCTTTCAGTCCTACCGTTGGCGCACCCCCAAAATGTTGTCTTCAAAACCGCAGCAGGTGCACGGTACAGTGACCGGTTTGGCAAAGATTACGTTGGACGTTGTTCCTCTCAAAACAGTGGTTTTGGACTCTGACCAAAATAAGCAGCGCGCGCCACCTTCCCCTTCTTCTTCTAAACGCCCTTCGTTAGAGAGCGCTGGCTATCGAACTGCCATGGAGTAAATTCCAGTTGATTCCACAGGCAGCTTGGAGTTCGTATTTTTAGTTAATGGCGTCTGTTGATTTAAGTTTTTCCCTTTATTTTTGAATAGTAGATTTTCTGTGTTTTCTTCCAGCTGAACAGGCACAGTCATGTGTGCGAAGAGCCACATGAAGCAACGTGAACAACCAGACACCATTTGTAATTGGTGAACGGGGATTTCTACCAAGTTTTGCCCATTGTGTTTAGATTTTATTTATACCTTAGTCTTCTTCGCATCCTTCATTTGGAATCGTTGCTCTTTTAGTGCAGTCTGTTTTTGCTTTTCTTAACGTAATTCAAGGATAATTTGTAACATAAAGCATGGCGTTCACAGGAAAGGTATCTTGATGCTGAAATAGCATATTCTTATTGTTGCCCAACCGAAAGTACTCATTTTATTGTCCTCCTTATAAGGATGAAAGGTTGAGTGAACCAGATGGGATTTAAACACATGACCACGCGGTCGCAGACCGATGACTGCACTAGATACGTTAGTCCACTTGTCCACCAGACTTTAGTCATATACTTCCCTGAGTGGGTCTGCGCGTCTTTCTCTCCGGGTGTCCTTGCTTAATTTGAGCCGGTGGTTTGCCGGCAGGGCCACCAGCACTTGTTTGGGGACTGGCACTTATTTGTTCCGCGTTAGATATTCCCTAGACTAGAGCAAAAAAAGGAAAACGCACAATTCGAAAAGACACAGGACGACAAAGACGGAAAACTGTCACAAAGGGAAATAGTAGGTACTTGTGGGAGTCAGATAAAGAAGCAGCGGGTGCATGATAGAGGTTTAAAGAGGTCGAAGTTCAGTTGCCCCGCCGTGGATTTCTCAGCAGGAGCTTCGGGCACCGGCACTCTTTCATTTACAAATTAAGCACTACCGGTTGTACTACTGTGCCCCCCTGTTGCACAGTGCCCACGTGCTGCTGGTGCCCAGCCCAGGTCAGACCAGAGTCCACGGGACCGAGCGCTCCCTTGAACCCCGACTTCCTCTCTCTCTCTCTCTCGAGTCGAGACATCTGTGTTTTGAAGGCTCGCTCCGGCTGAGGGGATGCGTTCGCCAGCTGTGCACTGCTCGTTTCCTCTTCGAATAACTGTGCTATGATGTCAGTCTGTAAAATACAATTCCGGAGATATCCAATGTTGCTGTGATGGCCCGCCTGGGCTTTGTGAATAATAACTGCGTCAGCCCTGTGGTGAGGTGCCTCATTAGAGCTGTGTGAATAATTACAGCTGTGAGCAACAGCATACTCTTGCACACACTCAAACTGCTCACCAATTCAAAGTTTGCTAAAAATTTTATGCAACGCATTGTCATACACAATGACAATAACTTAAACTTTAATGCTGCGAGACCTATTGCATTGCAAATGCTTGGTTTTTTTTGTGAAAATTTCTTTATTGCATCAATAATGAATACAGTCATGTGATCGCTTCTTTGTTACATTACCACACATTCTAAATTGTACATCTGACTGTGTAATTAACATCTTATCTTTCAGTTTTCTTATTTTGTAGAACTCCCGTACATTTGTAACTCCCCCCACCCATTGACCTTTAGCATTTTTCAGTTCGCACACATCTATACCTTCATGGCAAAGTCAAAGATTTCTATACATCTGCGTATAGTATTCCTCCCATTAACACCTCTCCTCTCTGCTTACGTGTTTTCTCCTGTTAAGGCGCTTTCCGTACTCTAATAATAACAACACTGAAGGAGTACCCTCCTGAATAAGAAGAATGTAGCAATTTGCTCTCTTCTATTGGGTGTGGCTAGGTAAGCACAAAGTGCCCTAAATCCGTTAACTGGACAGTAGTAGTCCTTTAGGAAGACCACTCACTCACCAACCTGGTTGGTGACATGCTTCATCATTGGGGTCCCACCCCATAGGCCGAGTGCCTATAGGGTGTGCTACGACACCTGACTACAGTGGAGCGGGATAATGTTTCTTTTTTATATGTACTAAAAAGATGTGAAGGTATGTTAAAAAGGGCCAGTACTACTCCGTTCAAGACTTTATTCCTGAGCGTCTTAACCCTGAATAAAACCAATGTGGCACCTTTGCCCAACTAGGAAGGCTTTGGTGCCTCGAGAAGTGTGATGTATTTAAAAAATTTTTTATTAAAAATAGCCAAGTGTGCTATGTGAAAGAATTTAGAAAATAAACTAGGTCTACATGTTTCAACCAATTTATAAAATTCTTTGGTTTTCGTCAGGACCGTGTAATTTACAAAGGGAGGTGCGCACACGCTAAGGCGCGCCCTGCCCACATGTAATTTGCAGACCACAAATATGGGTCTGAGTGTAAAAAGTGTGTTTAATCCTGGATTCAGGAAAAAACCTGTGGAAAGGAAAGACAAAAGGAAACGGGATTGGGAATACGTGCTTTGGGAGACTTAACAGGGATACACAAAACATTTAGAGTGCTTGCTGTGGTCACCCTATCGGGTAGCTGTCTATATTAATTGTCATATAGGCAGTCTTAATTCGAAGTGGGTTTAAAAATAACAATTGCGCTAAAATTAGTACCTTGTATGGGAGACATTGTCTGTGAGGTACTAAATATTCGAAGTTGGTCGGACTGGTGAGTGATCTTAACAAAATTAAAAACATGGTAAGCTGCTAGTAAATTCGCCATTCATGCATCATATCTGTGCCGGGAGTGAAATCGTCAAGTGTCTTTAAACTGAACAGGCAGGCTAGTCATTTGCTTTAAAGTTACAAATGGGGGTGGGGTCGCACACTACTCACACACCGGCGGTGTCGCCCCTAAGGACTCTGGTCAATGTAGTAAAGTGTTCGCGATGCATCATCTTTCGATCTTCTGCTATCTTCGCTGTCTTCGCCATCCCTGGACACGTGTTTCGGGGTATTACCCCTCATCAGCAGGGATAGGCCGTGTACTGGGGTTGCCGATGGCTGCCAATATCTGCCAGGTATAGTACCACTCAGGCGCGTAGGTGCGGGATCCCAGGCTCGTCAGCCCACTGCTCAAGGGAGCTTTAAAGTTACAAATGGGGGTGGGGTCGCACACTACTCACACACCGGCGGTGTCGCCCCTAAGGACTCTGGTCAATGTAGTAAAGTGTTCGCGATGCATCATCTTTCGATCTTCTGCTATCTTCGCTGTCTTCGCCATCCCTGGACACGTGTTTCGGGGTATTACCCCTCATCAGCAGGGATAGGCCGTGTACTGGGGTTGCCGATGGCTGCCAATATCTGCCAGGTATAGTACCACTCAGGCGCGTAGGTGCGGGATCCCAGGCTCGTCAGCCCACTGCTCAAGGGAGCTTTAAAGTTACAAATGGGGGTGGGGTCGCACACTACTCACACACCGGCGGTGTCGCCCCTAAGGACTCTGGTCAATGTAGTAAAGTGTTCGCGATGCATCATCTTTCGATCTTCTGCTATCTTCGCTGTCTTCGCCATCCCTGGACACGTGTTTCGGGGTATTACCCCTCATCAGCAGGGATAGGCCGTGTACTGGGGTTGCCGATGGCTGCCAATATCTGCCAGGTATAGTACCACTCAGGCGCGTAGGTGCGGGATCCCAGGCTCGTCAGCCCACTGCTCAAGGGAGCTTTAAAGTTACAAATGGGGGTGGGGTCGCACACTACTCACACACCGGCGGTGTCGCCCCTAAGGACTCTGGTCAATGTAGTAAAGTGTTCGCGATGCATCATCTTTCGATCTTCTGCTATCTTGGCTGTCTTCGCCATCCCTGGACACGTGTTTCGGGGTATTACCCCTCATCAGCAGGGATAGGCCGTGTACTGGGGTTGCCGATGGCTGCCAATATCTGCCAGGTATAGTACCACTCAGGCGCGTAGGTGCGGGATCCCAGGCTCGTCAGCCCACTGCTCAAGGGAGCTTTAAAGTTACAAATGGGGGTGGGGTCGCACACTACTCACACACCGGCGGTGTCGCCCCTAAGGACTCTGGTCAATGTAGTAAAGTGTTCGCGATGCATCATCTTTCGATCTTCTGCTATCTTCGCTGTCTTCGCCATCCCTGGACACGTGTTTCGGGGTATTACCCCTCATCAGCAGGGATAGGCCGTGTACTGGGGTTGCCGATGGCTGCCAATATCTGCCAGGTATAGTACCACTCAGGCGCGTAGGTGCGGGATCCCAGGCTCGTCAGCCCACTGCTCAAGGGAGCTTTAAAGTTACAAATGGGGGTGGGGTCGCACACTACTCACACACCGGCGGTGTCGCCCCTAAGGACTCTGGTCAATGTAGTAAAGTGTTCGCGATGCATCATCTTTCGATCTTCTGCTATCTTCGCTGTCTTCGCCATCCCTGGACACGTGTTTCGGGGTATTACCCCTCATCAGCAGGGATAGGCCGTGTACTGGGGTTGCCGATGGCTGCCAATATCTGCCAGGTATAGTACCACTCAGGCGCGTAGGTGCGGGATCCCAGGCTCGTCAGCCCACTGCTCAAGGGAGCTTTAAAGTTACAAATGGGGGTGGGGTCGCACACTACTCACACACCGGCGGTGTCGCCCCTAAGGACTCTGGTCAATGTAGTAAAGTGTTCGCGATGCATCATCTTTCGATCTTCTGCTATCTTCGCTGTCTTCGCCATCCCTGGACACGTGTTTCGGGGTATTACCCCTCATCAGCAGGGATAGGCCGTGTACTGGGGTTGCCGATGGCTGCCAATATCTGCCAGGTATAGTACCACTCAGGCGCGTAGGTGCGGGATCCCAGGCTCGTCAGCCCACTGCTCAAGGGAGCTTTAAAGTTACAAATGGGGGTGGGGTCGCACACTACTCACACACCGGCGGTGTCGCCCCTAAGGACTCTGGTCAATGTAGTAAAGTGTTCGCGATGCATCATCTTTCGATCTTCTGCTATCTTCGCTGTCTTCGCCATCCCTGGACACGTGTTTCGGGGTATTACCCCTCATCAGCAGGGATAGGCCGTGTACTGGGGTTGCCGATGGCTGCCAATATCTGCCAGGTATAGTACCACTCAGGCGCGTAGGTGCGGGATCCCAGGCTCGTCAGCCCACTGCTCAAGGGAGCTTTAAAGTTACAAATGGGGGTGGGGTCGCACCCTACTCACACACCGGCGGTGTCGCCCCTAAGGACTCTGGTCAATGTAGTAAAGTGTTCGCGATGCATCATCTTTCGATCTTCTGCTATCTTCGCTGTCTTCGCCATCCCTGGACACGTGTTTCGGGGTATTACCCCTCATCAGCAGGGATAGGCCGTGTACTGGGGTTGCCGATGGCTGCCAATATCTGCCAGGTATAGTACCACTCAGGCGCGTAGGTGCGGGATCCCAGGCTCGTCAGCCCACTGCTCAAGGGAGCTTTAAAGTTACAAATGGGGGTGGGGTCGCACACTACTCACACACCGGCGGTGTCGCCCCTAAGGACTCTGGTCAATGTAGTAAAGTGTTCGCGATGCATCATCTTTCGATCTTCTGCTATCTTCGCTGTCTTCACCATCCCTGGACACGTGTTTCGGGGTATTACCCCTCATCAGCAGGGATAGGCCGTGTACTGGGGTTGCCGATGGCTGCCAATATCTGCCAGGTATAGTACCACTCAGGCGCGTAGGTGCGGGATCCCAGGCTCGTCAGCCCACTGCTCAAGGGAGCTTTAAAGTTACAAATGGGGGTGGGGTCGCACACTACTCACACACCGGCGGTGTCGCCCCTAAGGACTCTGGTCAATGTAGTAAAGTGTTCGCGATGCATCATCTTTCGATCTTCTGCTATCTTCGCTGTCTTCGCCATCCCTGGACACGTGTTTCGGGGTATTACCCCTCATCAGCAGGGATAGGCCGTGTACTGGGGTTGCCGATGGCGAAGACAGCGAAGATTGCAGAAGATCGAAAGATGATGCATCGCGAACACTTTACTACATTGACCAGAGTCCTTAGGGGCGACACCGCCGGTGTGTGAGTAGTGTGCGACCCCACCCCCATTTGTAGTCATTTGCTTAGCTGGTTTTTTTTAAGTGAGTGAAAACATAATGTACATTAATATTTTGCTTACACTTAAAGCGGTTTTTGTCGCTTCCTGGGCTTCGGATGAACCAAGACGGCGATTCTCCGTCACCTACATCATTTAGAAACTAAGCATGAGTACATTGGGATCCCATAGACTGTAGGCGTGCTTATCCGAGTCGGAAGAACTCGGAACCGGTGTATTGACACCGCGCCATGCCCATAGATCACGGAACCGTACTTACTTTTTAAAAGCGATCATCCCTCGGTAAACCTACTCGGTTCCCGTGCGTGAAGTCCCGAAGTTATGATCGGTGCCTCGTTAGTGCCGGTAAAGTACTATGTTCGGCACTTCCTGGTTAGGGCGGGACTGAGTGTGTCATCGTCTCCTGAACCAGTCGGATTGCTTGAGGAGGGCGTGTTTGTTGATATTCCAATCAAAAGGCTACATTGGAGTGACTCATGTTGGAGTGGTTACCAAGGAAACCAGCTTGCATTTGGCAGAGCGGGATTTCCTGGTTGGGGCGGGACTATGTGTGTCATCGTCTCCCAAACCAGTCGGAGCGTTTTTCAAGAGCGTTCCAAAAATCCGCAAAAATATGACTCGTGTTTAGATGGGGAAACCTGCTTGTGTTTTTCACGTACAGGGGGGCGTAACGTGTCAATTATCGTATGTAGCCATTCACAATATTTGGCTTATTATACATATGAAAAAGTGTTGGGATGCACAGGAAATTGGACAAAGCTCCCCAAATCTGCTATATAGCATATGGCTGTATGACTCCCTGGTCGCATCTTTGGAGATTCATCGATTTTGTTTAGTTAAGGGACTGCAAATTGACTCCGTTGCATTGGAATGTTCTCATGCAAATAGGGTTACTCATATAGCTCCATTTAAGGCTAGACATAGTTAGAAAATCAGGACTGTTGTCACATTACAGTGTGCCACGGGATATTATCATTCAAACCATTTTTGTGTGTTGACAGTCTGTACACCCATCTCTGCTCTTTTTCAAAGAGCCGTTGGTTCAGATTGGCGCCTGGTTTGATTTGCTCGATGACAGTCCATTGTATGTCATCCGCTGTGTAAGGTCTAGGGTTTGTACCTACGGCAAACCTTGATAAATTCAGACTACAATGTGAATTAGCTACCTTTTTTAGGAAATTAAGACTGAAAGCATTCTTCGAGAAACACGCTAACACTGAAGACAATCAGGAGACAAATGAGACTGGCTTACGGAATAAATCGAACTTCATGCCTCCACCACATATGATCCCTGTAGAGTTCTCGACGTTCGAACAAGCGGTCTTCAATGACGTGGAAATGTCCACCCCGAAGAAACCATTCATGAACCTTACACACCAAGAAAGAACTGCCCTCAATGAATTACAAAATGATGATTCCATTGTCATAAAGCCTGCAGACAAAGGCGGAGGGATAGTAGTGCTAGACAAATCAGCATACCAGACGGAGTGTCTTAGACTACTAGCAGACCCCAATAATTACCGTAAACTCCCGGTTGATCCTACTGAGGACCTGAGAAGAGAAATAATATCCCTGATGGAACATGGAGAAGCTAGAGGTTACATATCCAAACAAGAGGCGGATTATCTGTGTAAAAGTGAAGGGAGGGTACCCTATTTTTATACCATTCCGAAAATGCACAAAAACAAAATACCCCCTCCAGGCAGACCTATTGTTTCCGGTCTTGGCTCCCTTTTGGAACCCTTGTCAAAATTTTGCGATTTATTTTTTAAATCACTAGTACAGAAAACAAGAACTTACCTACAAGACACCAAAAGTGTGTTACAACTCCTGGATACTCTGACCATAAATGAAGATACAATTCTGGTCAGTTTTGACATTGAAAGCTTATATACAAGCATCCCACAGGATGCTACACTTGATGTCCTTAAACAAGCCCTGGACAAAGAGGTCTGGACTTCAAAAACACCCAAAGAATTCATTTTGGAATGTGCCCGACTGGCTCTCAAAAGGAATTACTTTGCATATGAGAACCAGATATACCTACAAATTGGGGGAACGTCGATGGGCAGTACATTTGCGCCAAGTGTGGCGGGTCTATATGTCCACGAGTTCGAAGAAAAGTACGTCCTCGGTGACACCAACCCATACAGTTCCAACATCCTGCTATGGAGGCGGTACATTGATGATGTGCTGACAATCTGGAAAGGCTCTGAGGAAACACTGATGTCGTTCTTCAACTGGATCAACAAATGTGACGACCATCTGAAGTTCACATGTGTGAAAGACCCCAAAACTCTGGTCTTCTTAGACCTAACAATAACTAAAGAGAATGGGAAACTAACAACCGTGACTCACCATAAGCCCACTGCTAAAAACAATTTATTACGGTTTGAAAGCTTTCATCCCCGACCACTACGGGAAAATCTGCCCTATGGGCAGTACCTACGCATTCGCAGAAATTGCAGTGAGCTGGACGATTACAAAAGACAAGCTCAAGACTTAACCACTAAACTACGAGAACGTGGTTACCCTGAAAAGATACTGAGTAAAAGTCAGAAACGTGCTCAAAACCAGCCAAGATCAGCTCTCCTGGAAAATCAAAACAGAGAAATGGAAGAAGTCCCTCTAACATGTGTTACGACATATAACACAATCTCTAACGATGTCAGTAGGATAATAAGCAAACATTGGGGCATACTAAACACAGGAAACCTCAAATGGAATAAACCCTTATTCTCATATAAGAGAGCACGCAGTATCAAGGATGCAGTAGTCAATACCAGACCCAGAATGATAGTGAAGGAGCAAGAATCAGTTCTCAACAAATGGGGCTTGCCCAAAGCCACAGGCCACTACAAGTGTGGAAGCTGCTGCGTATGCCCCTTTACAAATAACACCAAAACTTTACAACTGGAATCCAACAAAATTTGGACTATCAGAGGGCTTACTAACTGCAACAGTGAGAACGTAGTGTGTAGAGTGACTTGTCCTTGTAACCTACACTATGTAGGGATGACGAGCAGGAAAATAAAGATACGCATCGGAGAACATAGGAGTAATATCCGTTGCAAAAAATCCAACACTAAACTCACGGAACATTTTTTATCAAAAGGGCACACAGCGGATGACATACAATGGACTGTCATCGAGCAAATCAAACCAGGCGCCAATCTAAACCAACGGCTCTTTGAAAAAGAGCAGAGATGGGTGTACAGACTGTCAACACACAAAAATGGTTTGAATGATAATATCCCGTGGCACACTGTAATGTGACAACAGTCCTGATTTTCTAACTATGTCTAGCCTTAAATGGAGCTATATGAGTAACCCTATTTGCATGAGAACATTCCAATGCAACGGAGTCAATTTGCAGTCCCTTAACTAAACAAAATCGATGAATCTCCAAAGATGCGACCAGGGAGTCATACAGCCATATGCTATATAGCAGATTTGGGGAGCTTTGTCCAATTTCCTGTGCATCCCAACACTTTTTCATATGTATAATAAGCCAAATATTGTGAATGGCTACATACGATAATTGACACGTTACGCCCCCCTGTACGTGAAAAACACAAGCAGGTTTCCCCGGGAATCATCTAAACACGAGTCATATTTTTGCGGATTTTTGGAACGGCCTTGAAAAACGCTCCGACTGGTTTGGGAGACGATGACACACATAGTCCCGCCCCAACCCGGAAATCCCGCTCTGCCAAATGCAAGCTGGTTTCCTTGGTAACCACTCCAACATGAGTCACTCCAATGTAGCCTTTTGATTGGAATATCAACAAACACGCCCTCCTCAAGCAATCCGACTGGTTCAGGAGACGATGACACACTCAGTCCCGCCCTAACCAGGAAGTGCCGAACATAGTACTTTACCGGCACTAACGAGGCACCGATCACAACTTCGGGACTTCACGCACGGGAACCGAGTAGGTTTACCGAGGGATGATCGCTTTTAAAAAGTAAGTACGGTTCCGTGATCTATGGGCATGGCGCGGTGTCAATACACCGGTTCCGAGTTCTTCCGACTCGGATAAGCACGCCTACAGTCTATGGGATCCCAATGTACTCATGCTTAGTTTCTAAATGATGTAGGTGACGGAGAATCGCCGTCTTGGTTCATCCGAAGCCCAGGAAGCGACAAAAAACGCTTTAAGTGTAAGCAAAGTATTAATGTACATTATGTTTTCACTCACTTAAAAAAAACCAGCTAAGCAAATGACTAGGCTGCCTGTTCAGTTTAAAGACACTTGACGATTTCACTCCCGGCACAGATATGATGCATGAATGGCGAATTTACTAGCAGCTTACCATGTTTTTTATTTAGTTAAGATCACTCACCAGTCCGACCAACTTCGAACATTTAGTACCTCACAGACAATGTCTCCCATACAAGGTACTAATTTTAGCGCAATTGTTATTTTTAAACCCACCTCGAATTAAGACTGCCTATATGACAATTAATATAGACAGCTACCCGATAGGGTGACCACAGCAAGCACTCTAAATGTTTTGTGTATCCCTGTTAAGTCTCCCAAAGCACGTATTCCCAATCCCGTTTCCTTTTGTCTTTCCTTTCCACAGGTTTTTTCCTGAATCCAGGATTGAACACACTTTTTACACTCAGACCCATATTTGTGGTCTGCAAATTACATGTGGGCAGGGCGCGCCTTAGCGTGTGCGTACCTCCCTTTGTAAATTACACGGTCCTGACGAAAACCAAAGAATTTTATATATTGGTTGAAACATGTAGACCTAGTTTATTTTCTAAATTCTTTCACATAGCACACTTGGTTATTTTTAATTAAAAAAAAATTAAATACATCACACTTCTCGAGGCACCAAAGCTTTCCTAGTTGGGCAAAGGTGCCACATTGGTTTTATTCAGGGTTCAGACGCTCAGGAATAAAGTCTTGAACGGAGTAGTACTGGCCCTTTTTAACATACCTTCACATCTTTTTAGCACATATAAAAAAGAAACATTATCCCGCTCCACTGTAGTCAGGTGTCGTAGCACACCCTATAGGCACTCGGCCTATGGGGTGGGACCCCAATGATGAAGCATGTCACAAACCAGGTTGGTGAGTGAGGGGTCTTCCTAAAGGACAACTACTGTCCAGTTAACGGATTTGGGGCACTTTGTGCTTACCTAGCCACACCCAATAGAAGAGAGCAAATTGCTACATTCTTCTTATTCAGGAGGGTACTCCTTCAGTGTTGTTATTATTATTAGTTCCGGGGACCAGGAGTTCCCACCTCACATACTTGTATATGTAAATTCCCTTACTCTCCCTCTTGTTAAAAACAGCTTTCCGTACTCTGCCATGCTGACGCACTGCTCCCTCCGACTAACATATTGACTATATTGTAATGAAAACATGCAGCTTCTCATGTGCAGACCAGGGTCTTATATCATTATTCTAGAAATGAGTCAGCACAAGCATCAAATTCTGCTAACATTGTGTCCCATTCTAGTGAGATGTGCGTTTTCCTTAGGCCTCTGCGTTCCTCCCTTCGCAGTTCCATCCCTTCTGCCCTGCCCCATCGCATCACCACGCTATGCCAGCCCTCCACATCCGGAGGTCTGGGCGATTTCCATCGCATTGTTATCAACCTTTTCCCTAGTAGCAGTGCCAGATCAGCGAAGCGGGTAGCTGCGCTCCTTTTCTTTTCCTTGTGGCCTAGACCTAACAAGCTGTATAGTGGCGATGTGTAAGGTCCACCCGGAGCAATAGCCGCTAGAGTTTTTTGAATTGTTGCCCAATAACAGCCTAACTTGGGGCAATCCCATAACATATGCAGCAGTCTGGCATCATCCGCTCTACATCTAGGGCATGTATTCGCTGCGTCTGGGAACATGACATGCAGTTTATGGGGAGTGAGATATGCCGTGTGCACCACCATCAATTGGATAAATTTGAATTTTGGATTGCGGGACACTTTTTTGGGGAACTTAAGTATCTTTTCCCAATTCTTATCTCTGAGTACTTGGCCCACATCACCTTCCCAGTGTGCCCGAGTGGGTTGTAACGTGATCGCCCTGTCGCCTCATATGCCAGCCGTCAACCACCGCGTCAGGTGGCTGCCCGTCCCCATCAGATATTGCATTGTGAGGAGCGAGTTCATGGGCGGTTCCGACCCATCTCGTGTCCAGGTCGAGGTTATGTAGTGTGTGACCTGCGCGTGTAGCAGAAATAGCGTGTCAGGGGTGTGATGCAAATCCGTAAAGTCTGCGTGTGTCATGATAGCGTTCTCCGCAAAGAAGTCCCCTACCTGCAGAACGCCTGCTTGCTGCCATGTACGAAGTTTTAGTTCCGTCAGGATACCGTTTCCCAGTGGAAGTCCCAACAGGGGTATAGTGGGTGCATAGGATGTCGTCGCGTTAGTGTATTTAACCGCTTTCTTCCAGTACTTGACAGCTAGTGTTAGGAGGTATGATGCTGTAGCAGGTACTCTAGTGTTTGGCAACAACAGCCGGTGTATAGTGCCCCTGTTCCTGTCCACCTCAGTCATACCTATTTCATGTAGGTTGCGCCCCGCTAGCCAGTAGGCCAACCACTGGAGTTGACAAGCGTAACCATAGGCGATCAGATCTGGTACCCCCATGCCGCCCCTGTCTGTGGGTAGTTGCAACTTGGCCAGGCTGATACGGCGCCTGCCCGCACCCCATATCAATTCCGTCATCAACGTGTTCATGGACTCGAAAAAGCTAATCGGAACCATGAGGGGCAGATTCGTGAAGAAATATAGCAGCCTAGGTAATACCACCATCTTTGTAATTGCCACCTTCCCAGCTATCGACAGGGATAGTGTGTTCCAAAATTGTATTTGCGTCTTGAGCGTGTTGATTGCTTTGCCCAGGTTACCGTCCAAAAGGTCCCGGGCGTTCCGGTACACCTGTATCCCTAAATATTTGAAAGTCGTAGGCGCCACCTAAAAATAATGCAGCTCGAACCAAATGTGTGTGTTTTCTAATGGAGTGTTGAAGCAGTAACCATAAGACTTCGATTCATTGATCACTAGTCCCGATATGGCCCGGAAATCATTGAATATTGCTGGAAGTGGATCCAGTACGGCCGTCATGTCCTTAATGTATAATATGATGTCATCGGCATAGGCCGATATTATATGGGGTATTGAGTGTCTCTGTATCCCTTTTGCGTACGCTAGCGTTCGCACTTTAATTAATAAAGGCTCCACAGTGAGTATGAACAGCAACGGCGATAACGGGCATCCTTGCCGTGTGCCCTTTATTATGTCGAGTTGCTCGGAGATACACCTGTTAGTTCGGACACGTGCTGTGGGGTGTAGGTACAGGAACGTTATCCAGTCAATGTATTCTTGTGGGATGCCAAACTTGCCCAGTATCGCAAACATATAATCCCACCTCAGGGAATCAAAGGCCTGCTTTAGGTCCAGGGAGATGCACCCCTCGTTATTGTTTCTAGTATCCTCTAGTGTCATTAACTGGCTCAGCCTCCGAAGGTTCAGTGCAGTACTTCTGCCCGGTACAAAGCCACACTGATCTGGATGTATTAGTGTTGGGATATATTGGAATAATCGAGATGCTAAAATCTTACTAAGGATCTTGTAGTCCGTGTTTAGCAGTGACAAGGGCCTGTAATTCTCCAGTTGCAGAGCATTCCTGCCTGGTTTCAGGAGGAAGACTATTAACGCCTGTAGTGTTGTGGGTGGTAATGTGCGGGATTCCATTGATATGTTGTACAGAGTATGTAAGTGTGGGGTCAGTATGTCAATGTACGTCATGTAAAACTCGGCCGTCAGGCCGTCAGTCCCTGGTGCTTTGTTCCGTGGCAGCGCTTTGATGGCCTGTCTAATTTCGGCCAGAGTTATATTGTTCGCCAACTCTTTCCGCTGTGCGGCCGTGAGTCGTGGAATGTTTACGTCTGTCAGGAATGGCTCCAAATCCGCGTCCGCTAGTGGTGTATGCGGGCTCGGTGTAGTAGTCTTTGAACGTGTTGTTGATTTCTAGTTGTGTTTGTACTACCGCCCCCATCCCGTCCCTCACTTCTACTATTGGAGTGACCGGTGGAGCATTGCGCACCAAGCGGGCCAATAGTGGACCAGATCTATCTGCCTGTGTATGTTGCCTGCATGTATATTCTCTGTGGTCTATGACACGTAGTTCCTCCAGTAGCTCTGCATGTTGTATGTGCACTTCTTGGAGTTGTGTGAGGCTGCCGTGTGTGCCCGCTTCCTCATTTTCAAGCATAGCTAATTTACCCTCCACCTCCTTGAGCCTCTCTAACACTGAATATTTAATGCCCACTTTTGTACCCATCGCCACTCCACGTATGGTCACCTTAAAGGCGTCCCATTCAATTTGTCGGGACCCAGCTGTGTTTTTGTTCTCAGCAAAATATTTTGTAATGGCGTCTGACACTGTCGCCCTAAAGACAGGGTCCTCCAGCAATTCAGGGGATAAGCGCAAGGTCGGGATTGGAGTAGGGAGCCTCCCCCATTGTATCCCCAGCTCCGCCGGGTTATGATCCGATAGCGTCTTGCCCATGTGCATAACCGATTCAATGGATCCTGACAATGTAGCAGAGCAGAAAAAACGGTCTATTCTCGTGTGCAGTTTGTGTGTCGGGGAGTAAAACATGTATTCCCTATGGTTTGTGTATTTTTTATGCCACGCATCTGTCAAATCCCAGCCACTCGCCCAACGTGCCAGTGCTTCCGCTTGTTTCTTGCTCTCTGTTGCATTCAAGGGGGGGTGGGACCTGTCAAGATACAGGTCTAGCACCGCATTACAGTCTCCACCAATTACCCAGGCATGCTCCGACCAATCTGACATCACCCCACTGACAGTATCAAAGAATTTCGACTGCTCTGTATTGGGGGCATAGATACAGCCTAGCATCACTAAAGAGACGTCCAGCAACCCTTTTACAAGCACGTATCTCTCTCTCTGTCTACCCGGTGCTCCAGTTTTTTAAATGGGACCGTGTTTTTTATCCAAATGGCCGACTCTCGGGAGAACGCTGAGTAATCGTTGGCATAAAACTGACCCTTCCATTTTCTGGCCAACTTGGAGCCCTCTGCACCGTTTAAGTGGGTCTCCTGTAGGCACGCTATTGCCACTTGATGCCTGTGTAGTTGGGCCAATATCCTGTGTCTTTTATACACTGAACCCATGCCTCTCACATTCCACATGCAGAGTTTATATGTGTTAGTTGTTGCCATGACGGTGACTACTTGGTTCGTGTGACTTCGCCAGCATCTTTAGCTCGTGTGTTGATGTGTGATACATTACGTGTGCTACCTTAGTGCATAACATCCCAACTTTAAGGTCCCTTCCTCTTAACTGTCGAGGACCAAACAACAGTACCCAACAGGGGTAAAAACACAGATCCATTTTGCCTTCGCCTGGGGGGGTGTGCCCCTTCGTTCGGTCCCAGAATCTGTTAACAAAAGTCTCTCTACTTTTCACCAGGTTAGCTGCACAGAACCCATGCTGTACACCCCCTTTTCAGTAATTTCTTTAGGCATATACATACATTACCACCCTGCGTCTCCTAGTCAGCATAGCAACATACATTCCCACCCTGCGTCTTCGAGGCAGCACATCAAAAGTCGTTCGCCATCTGCGCTGTAATGCGCGGAAATAACTGTACCTAGTGTCCAATTCAGATGCTGCTGTACGCAAGCTGCCTTTACTGTTCGTTTCCAGTTCGATTCGGGCATCATGGGCCACCAAAGCGTCCGTTGTCAGCAGCGCAGCTCCCGGTGTTTCACTCCCTCCGGTCGGTGTGCTGGTTCCACCCACTGCAGACTCTCTCTCCGTGTCATCCCTCGGACCCGGTCGTGCATCTGATTTGCCAGTCGCATCTGCGCCTGCTGGTTTCATCAGTGGGTCCTGCGATGAGTTCGGTGTTAGAGCCACTTCAATCCACTCAGAAGCTTCCTCCGGGGAGTCAAAAAAATAGGTTTTATGCTCATGTATAACTTTTAGGCATGCCGGGAAGAACAGGGCATATTTCAGATTGCGATCTCTTAGTGTCCGCTTCACACCCAGAAAGGAGGATCCCGCCTTCTGGACAGCCGCGGTGAAATCCGGATATAGCGACACAGTTCTATTTTCGTAACGGGGCCTTCTCCCTTGCCGTCTTTAGAACAGCGTCGCTGTCTTTGTAGTGTAAGAGGCGGGCTATCAGGAGGCGTGGGGGGGCCCCTGGCTTGGGCGGCCTCAAGGGCACTCTATGTGCTCGTTCCACACTAAACAGTGGGGTGAGTTCCTCAGCGGCCACGATTGTCTTCAGCCAGTCTTCCACAAACTGCGTCGGATTAGCACCCTCGCTGCGTTCCGGAACACCTAGGATACGGACATTGTTGCGGCGTGAGCACCCCTCTGCATCATCTACTCTATCACGCAATCCTTTAATCTGTCGTTCCATGTCCTCCAGCTTTGAAGAGCGTTCTGTCGACTGTGGGATTAGGTCATCCAGTGCTAGTTTATGTTCAGTGACCTTTTCTGCCAATTTTTTGTGGTCCGCCTTCAGGAGGGAAAACCCGGTAGACATCGTGTCCATTCGGGTTTCCAGTGCTTCCCTTGAGGCCCTGATTTCAGTCAGGATCAAGTCCAGTTTTGCTTCTTGTGACTCCATGCCCGTTGGCGGGATGATTTTGTAATTGGAGGATGCCAGCGGGTCCTCAGAGCTAGCGGAGCGCAACGTGGCGTGTGCCACTGGGTCCGGCTGCCGGTTTTCGTTCTGTACCATATTGCGTCAGGTGTCGCAATCGGGCCCCTCCTCAGAATGTCCGTGCTTTCCCGTGGTGCCGCACTCCACCGGGTCCCCGCGGTACTCCCACCACTCCACTACACCGCGTTGGCCCTTTCACACTGTGTTGCTGCGCGTGTGTTTCCTTCTCCCAACTTGGAACCACTTCAGGCACTCCTGTTGACGGGACTGTTGAGTAGGATGTCCCAGTATTAATAAAAAAAGTCACTCACAGCGTAGTGGCAGAGCTTTGGACTATGGCTTATAGGTGAGCTAGTGATTGCTCCGCCGATAATGTCCCAGGTCTGCAGCCCGCTCCCGAGCTCACTCCCCATACCTGATGCACAAAATGGCGGCCGTCGGCGCTCTCGGGAACGCAGTGCGGCGATTCCTGCGGTGTCCCAGTGCGCACAATCGGTGTCTTCCAGCTCTGTTGGTGCTACTCCGGTCAGCTTCCCTTTGGGCTCAGTGTTCCAGGCAGTGTACCCGCTCCACGCCACTCCTCCTTCTAACGCCTCCTCCCTCCGTACACACCGGGCTGTCCTCCACAGCTTGTTGAGTTCTTTTTCCCCCGACTCCTTCCATGCTATGGCTTGTCTGGCCCAGGGAGCCCTTTCCTTATCTATTCCGCTCCTGTGTCCCGCTCTTGTCGTCCGTGCGTCTCTGATCCGGTCTCGGATGCCGTCCCCCAGAAGTTAGCCTCGCCCGGCCGCACCTCCTACTGTGGGTCGCGGCTTCCGATGCGATACTAGGCCCATTCGCCTCAGGATGCCGGAAATCGACTTCCGTTGTCGTCGGAGCCCGCAAATGTCGTTGCTCGCTGCCCGTGTCCTTTTTCTTTCAATCGGGTGTAATTGTGGGGGTTTCAGCTGCGGTTCATACAGGATAAATGGCTTATTTTCAGGGCTTCAGACGGAGCAAGCTCAGCTCTCGTCTGCCATGATCGGCTGGTAGCCACGCCCCCCACAGCCTCCTCATTGAAGCAAAAATACCATAAGTGGAATCCAGGAAACCATTCAACTCCAGGGCACTTTCAAACAAACATCCCTGCCCACAGCATGAGTAACTGCTGATTATAGCAGAGAGAGAGACTGTGTTCTTTCACTCATTATTTCACTCCTGCAAAGACATGAAGGCTGTGATCTTGAATAAGTGATTGATTACAGAAAGTTTATAGAGGAAGTGCTGAAAAAGAACTTTGGGTTTCTGAGGGAAAGATGCCACGATTGGTTATAGTAAATCTTTACTCATTGGGTAGTGTACAGTAGAAGAATGCAATCCCACTACTTCAGACCATTGCTGGATCTCGAAGACATCTGAAGGATGAAAGAAGATTATATCTTACTGCTGTTGAAAGACGGCTCAAGAATTCTGATCTTCATTGGCACCCTTGGACTTGAAATGCTTTCCAAAGGTATTCTGGCTGCCCTCCCGTATGTTGCCAGAGTGACTGAAAAGGCAGATGGGCTCCCTACTCTGATGAAGTTCCAGCTGGCCAATCTTCTGGCCATTTGTGAGTGGGCTGTGGTGGGCCTTGAGAAGTCATGCCTGAGAGAGACATGGTATCAACAAGCCTGACCTGAGGACCTGTGATCTAAAGGAGAAAGAAACCAAGAGTGACTTTCCAAGCAGCAAGAAAAGTGTGGGCTTAAGTAATTTTTTTGAGTCTTCCACAGATCTAGACAAGATGTCAATGCTACCCAAGAAAGGGGTACCCTTGATAAGCACGATTTCCGCTTCCGTCACTTGGAGCATTTTGCAGTGAAGAAAAAGACTTTACCGGGACCTTGCAGTGAAGGAAGCTGCCCTCATGACACCCTGTCTAGCTATGTCACATGCACTCAACGGCAGGTCCTGGTGGTCTCACATATTATAAGTGGATGCACTTAGCAGCCTACAGCTATAAAAAATAATACATCACAGTAAATCATACTATTTGAATATTGTCATAGATACCAACACACAGAAGTCAAATTCATTTGACATTGAATTTCGGCTCAACTTGATCTTTCCTTTGAAATGTACTGGATGGTATACAAACTTTGGATGTGAGCTGCAGTGTTATATGTTGTTCTTAAATCTCAATGGCTAACATAGCTTAGTGGATCAAAACACTAACAGCCAGATTCATCAAGCAAAATTGCGATCGCAATAGCTGCAAATCAGTTTTTGCGATCGCAATTTAATGAAAAGCAATTCATGATTGGAAAATTTTAAAAATTGCGAAATTGCAAAAAAATAATTGCGAAATCGCAAAATAATTTGCAGAATCTAGGAGGAACCCCTATAGCGAATCGGATTTAGTCAGAATCCATTGATTCTGCTAAATATTTTGCGAACTCGCAAAATAATCGCAAACGCAATTCATGAAAACTCGCAAATTGCGAAAAATCAGAAAATCGCATTTTGCGACGCGCAATTTAAGGAGAACCCAAACCAGGTGGTAACCATGAAGAAGAAAAAATAGTTAAAAAAAATCAACTAGCCACAGGTGCAGGCCTCATCAAACACACTTAAGGAGACACAGTAGGAGCATGAGGACTCTCATAATGCCTGGACTCAACATGGTGGTCAGACGGCGAAGGCTCCAGGCTGCAGCAAGGAACAGACGCAGGATCCAGGAGCGAATATTCCGCCAGCGGATCACCCTTCTGGGCCAAACTGCGGAGCAAATCTACTCCAAGTACGGCCTGAATGGGGCAATGATCACTAAGCTGATCCGGGACCTAGACCCCCTGATGCAGCACCCAACAAGGAGGACCAATGCCGTGCCCACCGATGTCCAGGTCTTGTGCAGCCTGCACCTCCTGGCCTCCGGAAGCTTCCAGGGGATAGTCGCTGTTGCAGGGGGGATCTCCCAGAGCACCATGTCCCGCTGCCTAAGGAGTTTCCTGGAGGCAATGCTGACCCGGCTACACCATTACATCACATTCCCGACCACCCAACAGGACTTGAATCAAACCAAGCTTAATTTCTACAACATTGCGCAATTCCCACATGTAATCGGATGCATTGACTGTACCCACATCCACATCTGCCCACATGCACAAACAGAATACATGTACCGGAACCGCAAGTCCTACCACTCCCTGAATATCCAGATGGTGTGCAACGCTAAGACAATCATCACGGACATAGTGGCACAATACCAGGGGAGCACACATGACTCCTTCATATTCCGGCACAGCGGCATGCACAGGCCAGGGGAGACTTCGGTGAAGTACACCTACTTGGTAAGTACACATGCCACCAAATTCTACACTGTGACCATGTAGCTGCGCCTAACAGGCACTCACCCTCTGCTCCTTACATTCAGGTGACAGCGCCTACGGTCTCCCTGAGTACCTCCTCACCCCATACCTCAACCCTGCAACACCACAGCAACGGCGTTACAATGCTGCACACATACGCACAAGAAATTGCATTGAGAGGACATTTGGCCTTTTAAAGAGCCGATTCCGCATACGTCACAAGACTGGTGGGGCCCTCAAATACGAGCCTGAGGTCTGCTGCCGCATCGTGGCCGTGTGTGCAATACTCCACAACATTGCTACCAAGCGCAGGATACCTGTAGAGATCTCTGGCAGTGAGTCGGTAGGGGACAACCGCCCACCTGCACATGTGCGTCATGCACACGGGGAGAATCCTGCAGAAGGACACAGGCGCCGCAACCAAATCACTATTAACTGTTTCTAGTGCACCCACTACCCTCACCCAACACTTCACTCATGCATGACAATTTAAATAATGACATGAGTCAGATTAACTGGTACTGAATATTTGTTATTGTTTTGTTCACAATAAAGTGGGAATGTCTCACACAGTAACATGAGAGCTATATTGAGTCATATGTCCCCATGTATTTGAGGAGGGCATGCTTGTCTCAGCAGCATGGCCCTTCATGGTACTAAAGAAATGGTCAATGGCGCCTCCGGGCGGACGCTCCCAGTCGTCTTTCCAGCTCTTCCTCAGGATTTGCCCATGAGGCAGCAATGGGCCTGGTGCTGCGGCGGGGTACTATCAACAGTGGCACCGATTGGCTGCTGTGGCTTGAATTTGCCTCACTAGTGTCATCCCCCCACCCGCCTGGCCATGGCCACTTGCCTGCAGACCCTGCACCGCAGTGGTAACTTGCTCCAGTGCCCTTGCGACATCCTGGCAGCACTGGACCATTAGCACTTGCATGGCCAACGAGCGTCGTGAGAGTTGGGAGGTGGCATTCCCTATGATGTAGTTTGACCGCGTGTACGCAGACAGGTGGGTCAGCAGCTGGCGGTGGCGACGCAGGTTGATGTCCCGCTGGGTCAACATGGCCTGGGTGTTGTCCTCCACTGCAGCGGTCATCCTCTCCATCCTGTCTGACAGCTGTCCCACATTCCTAGCGGTCTTGTTCAGCTGTAGGTGAATTTCTGCGCGATGACGGGCTTGCTTCTGGTGTATGCGGAGCATACGGCGCTCAATAGAGAGCCCAGGTGCCCGCACATTCACCCCCCTGCCAGCGCGTGGTGTTGTGTTGCGTGACTCCCTCACGAGTCTGCTGGACTGGGTTCTCACAGCGGCAGAGCGCCGGGTTTGTTTACATGCCGCAGCTGTTGTTGTCAGTCCCACTGGCATGTGTGTCACACGCTGCGGTTGTGGCGCGCCTGTTGTTGCTGATGTGGCACTGTCCACAGGGGCAGGTGGTGGTACTACTGCTGGTGCTGCAGCTTGCCCTGATGGTCCTGGTTGAGGGGATGGATGGACGTCTCACTCGGTGTCCTCAGGATCATCAACTATTTGCAGTGCCTCAGTGTCAGTGCTGGGTTCTGCTGCGCCACCTGTGATGTAAAGTGGACGATGATTAATGACATGTATCTTGCACATAGAAGGTTGCTACATGCATGCAGGCTAACATTCCCTGACTGGATGTAGGATTGACTCTCACTGGACAGGACTGGCTGTATGGGGCTAGATGGAAAATGTGGTCAGACTACATGTCCCACAATGCAATAGGGCTTTTCCTGTCTGCATGGTCTGCATGACTGGGGTTGCTGATGGGTTGCTCGGGGGTCATGGCATTGTCAGGGGACTGGGTCGCAGTCGCATGGCACTTACCTTGTGAATCTTGGGTGGGTCGGGAGGAGTCCAGCTTGGTTACCCCCACGCATGCCTGGGGGTTCAGGGTGTCTTACTCGAGGTCCTCAAGTGGGGTGTTTGGTGGGACAGTGGCCTCTCCTCCTCCTGTTGCGACACGCTCCCCCAGACTCTCTGCGATCCTCTCCTTGGCACGCCCTCTGAGGTCGTACCACCTCTTCTTTAAATCTTCTATGGAGCGCTGGGTCACTCCCACGGAATTTACTTTGGCACGGATGTGCATCCATATCCTTCTTTTGTCCGCTTCAGGCATCCTCCTTGAGTCCTTCCCAAAGAGACGGTCGTGGTCTTTGCTCACTCCCTCTATGAGGTATTCCAATTCTTGTTCAGAAAACTTTATTTTGCGTTTCCTTTCTGAGGTACTGCCCTCTGCTGCTTCCGGGGACATTTTCTGCACTGGGGTGTCTCCTGATTTTGAGCTGGAGGTTGTCTGGAGTGGAGCTCTGGACAGTGCTGCTTCCACTTCAGGCTCAGTATGCAGAATGAGGGTGGGAACTGCCTGCTTCCTGGTTGTGATGTCATCACTGTGCTCGAAATGCGACTTCCCGTTTTTGCACTCTCGCAATTAGCGAGATCGCAATTTGCGATTTCGGTAATTGCGAGATCACAATTTCAACAAGGAAAACTGACGATTCTGCGAATTTTATGCAATATTGGGAAAATCGCAATCGGCAATTGCGGCCGATTGCGATTCGCTTTTTTTAATCACAATTTTTCATGCATCCCATTCTGCGTTTTCTAAATTGCGATTCGGTATTTCTCATAATTTCGAAATCGCAGAATTTGGGTTTGATGAATCTGGGGGTAAGGCCCTCTTTACGATGTTGGCCATCCGCCCGACACCGTTGCAGAATCAGGGCAGACCGACCTCATTATCAGGATGCAACCGCACATGGTGTGGTCGCACACTCCCCTTTCCCTATGGGAGCTTGTGCTGCGGCCTTAAACTGTCCGTAGCACAAGCTCCCATAGATAAATAGGTACTTTTGTTAATCCCTGCACCACGTGGCAGGGATTAACAGTAGGTTCTTGCCCTTTGATGCAGGTGGCTTGCTGAGTTGCTTTGCATGACATTTTGATAAACATGGCTCTTTATTCATATATCCATTCACTTAAACATCTTCCACAGATACGCTGCTCTGTGTGAAGTGCAACAAAAAATAGGAGGAAGTCTTAAACACATTGCATGCAGAAAGAAAAGGGTGGGAGCAAAACATGTCTCACTTATAGTGTTAAAATACGTGGAGGCAGTGTTGTTTCTACTTCTGATTCCAGTTTTCAAAATGACTGTAAATATTTGCAGATGATATTTCCATACTATGATTTAGGGAAATCATGCAATTATAGCAGTAGCAGCCTGTGATGGGAGTGCTTCTGAGTGCTGACGTGGGGCAGGGTGGGGGGTAGTAAACTATGGATTACGGCTGATTAGAGGTAAGTAAACATACAAATAAGTAAAATGAATTTCATTGCGCGGGCTGCAACGCATTTGGCGATGCAGCGCGCGCAACGAAATTTGTTTAATTATTTTATATGTTTACTTACCTTTAAACAGTCGTAATCTGTAGTTTACTACTGCCGCCCTACGTCAGGGCCCAGCAGCACTCCCACCACGGGCCGCTACTGAATTATTGTATGGGCTTTCTTATGGCTTCGGTTTTAACACTAGTAGTGGTATAATTCTTTATATAATTTCGGACTTTTGTTTGTGGTAAAATAATCTGCGCTCTTATTTAGCATTATTTTAGGAAAGCATAAGTCACTGCATCTTTACTTTTGGGGATTTTTCGATAACATCCATATTTTTAAAAAGGGCCTACTGTTGTATTCATGGTGGCAAGGGGTTTGACAATGTTCCTTCTCTTATACCTAATTCTAGATCACCCATAGGGTCCTAGTCATATAAAGTATGAGTACATCTAGAAATTTAGAAAAGGCTCTGTTTCTCCTAGATTTACTCATACTAAGCTATACACAAACCAAAAGAAAGAAATACCTTCATAAAGTTAGTGCTTTTTCAAGATTTAAAAAAAAATCATCAGAACTGTATTTAAACATCCTTTTAAAACATAACAATAGATATCTAAGAATATGGGTAACCTTAAACAGACAGATTTATCACAAATAAAAATGTATTCAGTAATTTTTATGTTGCAAAAACACCTAAACTTTCTTTTCTCCATATGGAAATATTTCCATTTGTACACCAACCCTTCTTCCTTTGCACGCCTATTAAACACTGGGCTGTTGGGGTAATTTGAGGACACTTTCCCTAGCCTTTTGAGCCAGCAGATGTACCCATATTACATGTGCAAATTGCTACATAAAGTTCCTACTAGCTGTGGGGTCACAACAATCTCAGTGCTACCCATAGTCATCTACTTAAGCCATTTACATCCATTCTTATGGCTTGTCCCTAAACGGACAGAATAGCTGGCCTCCTGGTTGAAACTCGTTTTACTACTCCTCACAAAACCTCACTCTGGCCCTAGTTATGATGTCAGGTGGAAAACCATCCAACAGCTCGTTGGAGACTTCCACCTGACAACATGGGTTTCCAGCTGACCGCCATATAACGATACTGGTGCTTGAAAGGAGACCCGCAGGCGAATTCCGCTCTGCTTCTGACGGGCTCACAGAGCCTGTCATAGGTGCAGGCAGAATAGTAATCTCAAAATGACAGCTGAGTCAGCCTGGACTCCACCGTCTGGATTAGGATGTCCCTTTCCACCTGGCCTTTCATGGCGGTCCGCTGGCCATGAAAAAGCAGGCAGAAAGTGACTTTGGGCTACCCTAGCAGGGCCCCCTTCACCCTGGCCTTCCACTATGGGGCCTCGGGGAGACCTATGTTGCCCCCCTAAAGATCCTTGCACCGTGTGTCAGGCACCGCATGGCGCCTGCCACATGGTGCAGGGATTTTTAAAAAACATCAATTTTTCTGATGCAGCTTGTGCTGCAGCCCTTTTCTGGCCGCTGCAAAAGCTACAATAGCAAAAATGGATGGTTCCGACTGCCCACAGTGTGGTCACATCTTAATGCTGTGAGGGGAACTGCCGACTAAAAGTTGGGCAGTTGCATTCCGCTATGGAGTCGGTCGGACGCCCATCCAACAGACATTGTAATCAGGCCCTCCGTTTCTATACCGCTCCTTCGACAAACACTCCGCTGAATGGTTCACTGACAAAATATCGACCCTCAAAATATCCCCATATAAAATATTGGGACATAAATATCAATGTAAAAATATCACCATCCTATACTTATTATTAAAACTACAAAAATATCAACAAAAAATATTGTTGTCATTACAGTTGTCTAAAATATCGGTTTTTTAAATATGTATACATTTAAATAGTAAGCATTAAATATATTAAATGATAACACTAATATATTACAAATTAAATATATTTAATGCTTTAAAAAAATAACAATTATAAGTATTGTCAAAAAGTGAAACACACACACATATATATATATATATATATATATATATATATATATATATATATATATATATATAAATTGTTTGCCACCAAGCACAGCGACCGCTGTGCATATGCAACTCCAATCCAGTAAAGTCCGATAAATTCCACAAAACAGTACGTTTGCTCAAAGAAAATTTATTTCATTAAAGTTCCAGCATGTGATACACGGCAAGTATGGAACAAAACCCAACGCGTTTCGGCGATGAAACACTCGCCTTGCTCACGGGTAACTCGTGTGTTGAAAACAAACAATTTAAATAAAGTTTAACCAAAGTGCATACGTGGTCAGTGAACCGGCCATGAACATAGACAAAGGGCATAGTTGTGGTGACTATGGTGGCCATCTTTGCATGGTGTCTATGACAATATAAACACAGTGGATTAGCTAATAACACATTTCTGTATGTGATAATGGCACACCAAATGCAAGCAAAACATCATCTCCAAGTGCATGCCCAGTGGCTGGTACAAGACGACCCATCATATAAAGAAGTGCATGCGTGGTTGGTGTTCCAGGCCATAAACAGAGACAAAGGACATAGTTGTGATGGTTATGGTGGCCATCTTTGCATGGTATGTGTACCAAAAGGAAATCTCACGTACCAAGTGGATTGGCTTATCAACAATTAAACATAAAAACATATTTCTACATGTGATGATGGCACACCAATGCAAGCAAAACATGATCTCAAAATACAAGCCTAGTGGCTGATATGAGACGAATTATTAAGTTTCACAAATTTTTCATCAATATATATGCACAAGCCATGATATGATAAATAGATCCACTGGGAATGGATGACAAAACTCAACAGCCTACCAATTCTGTTAGGTACTATGGCCGGTTGTTTATGGCTACCTACTAATGTCAGCATTATTTACACATAAGGCCATAGGGGTCACATGATGGGTCGTCTAATATCAGCCACTAGGCATGCACTTGGAGATGATGTTTTGCTTGCATTTGGTGTGCCATTATCACATACAGAAATGTGTTATTAGCTAATCCACTGTGTTTATATTGTCATAGACACCATGCAAACATGGCCACCATAGTCACCACAACTATGCCCTTTGTCTATGTTCATGGCCGGTTCACTGACCACGTATGCACTTTGGTTAAACTTTATTTAAATTGTTTGTTTTCAACACACGAGTTACCCGTGAGCAAGGCGAGTGTTTCATCGCCGAAACGCGTTGGGTTTTGTTCCATACTTGCCGTGTATCACATGCTGGAACTTTAATGAAATACATTTTCTTTGAGCAAGCGTACTGTTTTGTGGAATTTATCGGACTTTACTGGATTGGAGTTGCATATGCACAGCGGTCGCTGTGCTTGGTGGCAAACAATTTATACAGGGCGACCTCCGCCCCTGGATTGCACCGCAGTTAACAGGTCCCGGTGTAAACGGAGGAAGTGGGCTGATTTATATATATATATATATATATATATATATATATTAATACATATATATATATATATATATATATATATATATATATATATATATATATATATATATATATATATATATATATATATATATATATATATAATATATTTATATATCTCCAAAGAAGCGGACTCCAAATGATGCGGTGCAAAAAAAAAACTTCAATTTATTGAATGTTCATTAAAATGTCCATGGCACGTTTCGGCCACAACAAAATGGCCTTGATCATATGATCGCGCTACGGCATAACCGGTTTCTTAAAACAATGAAACAAATTAACGTGACATACAAAAAAGCACTCTGTGATAACAACTGACTACAGACTATAAATTAACTTGTACTTCATGTAACAAGAAATAAAATGCACCCGAAAAAATACCAATTTCAATAGAGTATAGATGAACACATGGTAAAACCTAGACAAAATCTGGGCAATAACAGCACATCCCGTCACGTTGATTATCAAAATGTGATCAATTATTGTTTGGTCAATCGATGTGCGTGGCCGGGTAATGAACATATAATATATGCTCCTAAGTACATGTTGCGTATAATCATTGCATAGATATAAATTGCATAAATAAAAACATTGTGCAAATTAGGTATATTTCCATAGTAGGAATACTTATTCATAAAAGTTCCACAATAGCAGTCACATCTATCGTAATGAATTGGGTTGTGCATTGATGTCCAAAATAATTTTGAAAATTGATACTCCAGACCATAACTGATATAAAGTGTAATATACATGAAACATCCATCTCTATATTAAAAATGTAACAGCATGAATGCAGAACGAGATTGGAATACTTCATGATAAAACCTAGTTCAGAAATGTCTGTGTCAATCATGTTGATCTAAAGTGCTACATGCTAGAATGCCCAATTACCTAAAGTGCACGTGCTATAAAGTGCTGCTAAAGAGAAAATCGTCGTCAGACAGAGGAATATTAGTAATAATAATGAACCAATATACAACATTTTTTGTGAATTGCTTCAAAATTATAACTTGCCAGTACTCACTATCTTCCCAATGAACAATATGCAAAATTATGATTTCCTAAAAATAAATAACATACTAAAATAATTATAAATATTATAATTTTAAATAAACAAAATCATAATATTGTAAATTTAAACAATATAAAGTAAATTATAAAACTTTCCAAATAATACATGTACTATTCCCGATACAATTTGTACAAGAGTAGGCAAAGTGTTGAACTCAGGAGGGGTAACATTTATTAGTCCCACTCCACGCCGTTCAAGAGTAGGGAAAGTGTTGGGTTGCTGAGGCATGAAATTTACTATTCCCACTCTAGTCAGTACAAGAGTAGGGAAAGAGTTGGATTGCAGAGGGGTAAAATGTACTCTTCCCACCCCATTCAGAGCAACATTAGAAACAGACTAATTAACTTAAATGAAATAAAATGATTTCAAAAACTTACTAAATAACAAAAGATATAAATATGTAAATATAAAAAAATCTAATTTGTTTTAAAAAAAATTAAACAAACTAAATATTTATTACAATGTTTTAAACATTTCTTAAATCACTACAACTTTTTATATAATTAAAATACAAACTATGGGGCTGATTACGATGCAGCCGTAAAAGGCTCTGACCCTTTGTCGCAGCCTTTACGGCTGCATCTAATTGGCCAGTCGGTTTACTTTATGACCGCCTAATTACGATGTAGGCAGTCGTAAGCTAAACCTGCCGGTCATTCCGGCTGGCTGCCTATGGGCTCGGAGAGCCCGTTGGCCAGTCGGAATCCGGCCTGTCATCTCAAGGGTGGGCATACTCGACATTGGGGCCCCCAGCAGGGCACTCTTGGGTGCATGGCCTCTGGTTGGAGATCGAGGGGGGCGGTGGCACCGCCGACCGGTTGTTGGTTGGTCCCAGGACAGAGTCGGTGTCAGGCAGAAGGAATTCCGCCTGACATCCAAATGAGGCCCTATATTCTCAAAATAATATTAACCAACAAATACAATGTTTTTTACATTTATAGAGTACAGCACGATTAACACATACAAAAGTAAATAACATAATTATACAACATTAAGGGAGTGATTACGATGTCAAGCCATGGTAGGTTTAAAGTCCGAATGCGGTATCATGATGACAGCGGTCGGAGTTTAAACTGGCCTTGGAATCCAACATGGTTCCGATGGGCTCAAGGAGCCCGTCGGCCATCAGAAAGCCTGCATAATCCCTTAAGGATGTGTTTCCACTGTCTGGATCATGATGTCAATTTCCGACAGCCAATACATGTCGGCCTTTGTGACATGGATTGGCTGTCGGAAACAGATTTTGGGGCCCATAGCATGGTTTCCTTCCCCCTGGCCCTCTGCTTTTGGCCCTGGGGGCACCTATGGTGCCGCCCATAACAACCCTGCACAACCCTGCACCGTGAGCTGCCTGCCACTCGGTGCAGGGATGTTTAAAAGCATCCCTTTATTCAAAGGGAGCTTGTGCGGTTGCAAATGGAAGTTTGTAACTGCACCATGTTCAGTGGATCCTAATTGCGCGGTCAGAACCACCAACCTATGGTCGGGCGGTTCCTTCCACAAGACCAACATCGTAATGAGGGCCTTATTAACTCTTTTTAAATGTATTATTACTTAAGTAACATTCTACCCTATATTTCTGCAAAGTACATAACAAATCTCTAAAATAATTTTTGTAAACAATATTATTTACACGTTTCAGAATTAAATATTTATTCAAATATTGAAAATAATTACCTATTACTAAAATTATTATATGTAATTACCTCCCCATCCTTTATCCATACACAACAAACAACCGACAGCTAATATATAAATTAGAAAAATATTGATTGCATCATTTTCATAATTAATTGTCAATGAAACAATTATTATTAATAATTAACTATAAAAAAAAATTATATTTTAACTAACTCCCCACCCTTTACTCTATAAATACCACAATTCACACCTAATCTATAATATAAATAATATCTTAATTACATATGTTAAATTATTATTTATCTTTTCAATTATTATAAATTAACATTACTAATTAAGTATTCTAATTCATTTCCTGCACACTTTTTACCAATACAAAAACAACACACAAGCATAATTAATTATCAATTAAATTAATATTAATTAACAATTAATTATTAATTAATTAAAATTAATTTACGTCCCACTCTATACCCCTAGAAAACACACAACCTGTAACTAAAACTTAACTAAACATGTTTAAAAAAAAAATAACTATGCAATTAACATAATTAATTATCAAATAAATAATACATTTTATCTAGAAATTCTTTATTTATTAATTATAATGAATTTACTTCCCACCTTATACCCCTACAAAACACACAATCCACTCCTGGAAGTTAATAAAAGATCTATATATCTATTCCTATATCTATCTATCTATCTATCTATCTATCTATCTATCTATCTATCTATCTATCTATATATATATATATATATACATTAACATAAATAAAAATTTATGAAACACAAAATATCAATTAAAACTTATTAATAATGAATTGGAATTAATTTACGTCCCACTGGGTACCTCTATAAACACCACAGCACACTATGGTACTAAAAATTTAAATAAAAAATATAACATTTCAAAAGTACTAACAATTAAAAAATTATATTAAAAAACATTAAAAATAATTAAACAAACATTGTACAACATATCTAATTAAAATACATACTAAAATACATAACAATAATTAGAATACTATATTTTTAACACTGTTTGTGTAAACTATATTAATGATTTCGATATTTTTAAATTTGATATTACTTACCTTAAAAGCAACATTCTTGACAGCGATATTCTTGCACACTATATTTCTGTGTGACAATATTTCAGACTCAATATTTCTGTCTGACGATATTTAATATTTAATTTCCAATATTTTGTCTGAACACACCATTGAATTAGCTATAGGATTTCAAACCAACCCATGAACATAACCTTCACTGTTACAGGCTAGCTACTAATGCCCAACTAATCGTATTTTGACATTCATCACTGATGACATTGCTTCTTGTTAAAACAGCGTCTTCATTTCATCACTATCACAGAGCTCAAGATCAAACCCAAAAAGAGAGCAACATCCGCTGCACTACATACTAACCATGCATCTTCAATGCTCACTGTTTTTTTCCCCATGATTACGTAGGTACGTGAGTCTGCTCCTTACCTTAAAAAAGCATTTTCTTGCTGCCGGATCTTCTGCCATCCTCTCTTGAATGTCTAATTGCTACCGAATCACTGTTCCCATAAAACATCACATAGTATTCATTTTCCAACCAGCAGGTTCCATTCAATAATCCTTTGATAACCTGACACTATTCTTGGACAACTGTTCCAAATCATCTCCATTTATCAACCTTTGTTGACACAACCCACAGTTTTAGGAACCACATCCAAAGTACTACTCTTTTTACACATTTTTCCTGACCAGACTCTCAAAAGCAATGGCAGTATTTTATCCGCTCAGTAATATAGCAAGACTCATAACCAATTATTTTCCTCCAATTAACCCAACCTCAATTAACATGTGGCCCGTCTCTCTATGAGTAAGCACCTGTCCAAGTGATCTCCAATGCGCACCCACCACCACCTTCACCACTCAAAGTTAACTCTTGCAATTTTTGGGTGTAGAATCTACAGTGGATGGATCCCCTCCTATTTTAATCTAGCAGACAAGGACTTTTCTTCACTACTTAACCTCAAGTCATTTGCTGCTTGTAAAAACATGTTGCTTGCTACTAAAGAAGCTCATTTTCTTCAGTGAACCTTTGCCTCAAAGATAACCAGCTTCCAGCCCTAACTCCCATCTTATATTCCATGTCTGAAGACCAAGAGGCTCTCCCTACTATACATCTAGGAGGTCATAAAACCCCTGTATTCATGAGTTTTGTAAACTAGCTTTTAATATTCTTACAGTTTCCCATGTTGCAACCTAAACCAGTTATTCTAAAATAAATGTAAACTATGGTAATGACGTTTCATCGACTTGAAATGGAAGGTTCTGAAGGTGGAATGTTGGTTGTCCATTGATAGGATGTTGACTAGACCACAATTGAGACTTTGGACAAACGTAGATAGGCCAAATATTGATAAGTCAATATCTGGGTCCGCCATGACCCAGTGGAGCTAACGTCTGATAGGTGACAAAATAACCTGATGATGCTTCCTAACGGAGATCAGTGGTGGGGTGGTCATCTGTAGTAAATTGACACTGCTCACCTTTCACACTGTTCACTCCTCACTTCCACCTGCAATACATAATTTGAATCAGCGTCTGATGTAAAGTTACTTAATGGAAGGGCCTCTGTTTTTCTTAGAGATGTAGAGAGCAACATATTCAGGAGAGTAGCAGTTATCTCTAATAGAGAGGGATTGTATGTGTGAGACTTTCAATTGAAATCAGGTACAGCAATATAGCCAGGTTAGCAGAGTGCTCCAAAATCTAAAGGTTGGTGTCTGTAAGCATGTAGGCCATAAAAGATATTTCCAGTATGACATAGCAGGTTAAAAGATGTCGTGGATGAGGGAGCATAGGAAGCAGAATCCCTCGTCAATCTACATATTACAGATTCTGTTTCCATGGGGATGAAACTTAAATAAGGGTGACTAAACGAGATAACTAACTGATAGACACTAATGGAGATATGGGAAAGACACTTGTAAAGAGAAGATAAAAGTTTCCTTCTTGAGAAGGGTGGGTGCCAAATGGATCCCCTCCCTTTTTCTGACGATGCTGAATGGGACTAGCCTAGCTTACTAGACTTAAAAATAAGTTTAGAAACCGATGATGAATGGTCTGAACATTGGCACAGCCACAGAGACAAACCAAGCCAGCTGCATAATCTGGTCTGGAAGGGTTTATTCCATGGCGATTCCTGTGATGGTCCCGCAGGATGGTCAGGCTCATAGGAAAAAGTAAAACAGTGTGCACTGTACTCTCCAGTAGGGATGAGTACCACACTGGAGAATACCCAAAAGGAATTACTAGGACTTGGCATAAGCCGCTGCTCCCAATGCAAAGCAACTTGGACAGAGACATCATAGATCCAATTCTGTGTCCTTGAATGGGGTAGCTATACGTATCTGTGGTTCTGCCATCTCTGCTGTGCACAGCCCTCTCAAGTATCAATGGGGCAATTTAAGGGTATAAGAACTGAACACCTATTGTATGTCTAGAAAAATACCAGAAACTCTGGTAATGATCACGTAAAAGGTTGCTACTCAGTAAGGACAGCTGCCTGTAATCTCTTTGGATAAACCTGTTCTCTAAATTTATCAGGCATTTTTTTAATTCACATTGTTTGCTGCAATTCATTTTAATCATGACCCTTTTTCCAAATGAAATAGCCCGTATTCATGACTGAAAATATACTTTCCTAGCATTTACAACGTAAAGCCCAAAAAGGAGAAATCCAAAAAATATAACATAGTGGCATTTGCTTGTAACATCTCTGATGTGTTCACTGAGTAATTCTATTCCTGCATGTAAGAGATCATCTATTGTTATATTTTGACTTAAGGGGACTTATTATATGTAATGGTAACTTTATTATGAAATGGAATAACAACATGGCACTGATGTCAAGTTCTAAGTTGATTTTATTAAGTGCACCGTTAATTAAAACCATAGCACCAAGTGCTTACATAAAACCTTTAAATAGAAAATAACAAAGTAATGCTTAAGTTAGTGACAATGACTAAAACATGGTACAAAATATCAAAAGATGAAAATGCCTAATGCGACCAATTCGTCTGTAAAATAGAATTCACCTTTAGTCCCAGGCTGCCTGTTTGTAATAAAATGACACTGCTGCACATTTTGCATTAGATAGCTTGTACAGAGGCCATGGGTGGCCGAAAAGTTTATGGTTTCAGATGAGCTATTAATTCTCTGTTAAAGTCTAATCAGGTATTTTGTGACCCTTCAACTAAGCTGTATGTCTGGCTCATTAAAGCAAGCTAGAATAGATCTTTGGTCTTTTGAATTGGCTTCAGAAATGCAGATTTGACGGACCAAAGTCTCCGCACAGTCGACGGAGCTCTGTTGTGCGGGTTCGCTTCCACGGAGGTAGATGTGGAAGTGATGGCAGGTAGCCCACACGAAACCTCCCCAATGATGTTTTAAATTGAGCACTGGTGGTATTGCCTAGGTATGGTTGACATGTTAGTTTGGTGTAGGACGCCATTGTGAGCCAAGCATGCCGTCTCTGTGCAAATGCCTCTTTGTCTGCAACAAGCGAGCAAGCTTTAAAATGCTTGTTCACCATGATATTCACTTGGGAGTAGGTGGAGAAGGTCTCCCACTGGTCTGTTAGACCTAGTAATGCCAGCGAGCACATGAGGTAATTTCTGTCTGGTGAGTGGCCTCTACCTCTGATTTCTCCCAATAGGTGATGGCAGGGTCTCGCTGTGGTCTTCATTTAGTTTGGAGCACAATTTGATGAAGGCTCCCTGCCTTGCCATGGATTACTTGACTAGGCTGAATTCGAGGCACAGCTGGGCAAGGAAAAGACAGACTTAAAGGGCCTCATTTATGAAAAGTGACGCATCGCTGCGTGAAAACAGCGATGCGTCACTTTTCACTGCGCCCTCCTTGCGACACCAATGATGGGTCATATTTACAGTATGACGCATCATGGCGCAAGGAGTTACAGATACGTCAGTATTTCTGACGTATCTGTATGGCGCAAAACTGACGCATTGCTAGAGTGTGTCACAAAAGTGACGCAACTCCAGCAATGTGTCCTTTCACATAGGGCAAGCCCCATGTGAAAGGGCTTGCATCAGTCTTACGCCTGCTGTGAGGCAGACGTAAGAAATTGACGCATTTGTGTCCTAGAAGTGGCGCAGTGAAATCTTATAGATTTCACTGCGTCACTTCTATGACCCTTTCTTGCGTCAGAACGCCCCCCTGCATACATTATACCTGGCGCAGGTTTAATGTAGTGCAGGGGTTTGCAAAGTGACGCATCTACCTAGATGCGTCTCTTTGTAAATATGGTGCAACAAGGCACATTTTGTACGCTGCTGGTGCGTCACAAAAAGTGACGCACCGGTGGTGTAAAAGTGACGCACGGCCTCATAAATGAGGCCCAAAGAATTTAGTAATGGCGTTGTCCAGGTGAACGGCGTCTCTTCCCCTTCACGCTTCGCTTACACAGGCAATAGTAGGAATTAGTTTGGCCTGAATTATTTTTATAAGTGGTAGCAATGTGGAGGATCCTGGGACTGCTTTAGTGCGATTGAAAGCAGCAATAAGAACAACTAGTTTCTGGTGCATAAGCTCGAGGTGTTATTTGATAGAGCCCTGACTGTCTAAGAGCATACCCAGGTACTTGCATTCTTGCACCTCCTCAATGTTATCCTTGCCCATATGCCACTGCTGTGGGCTCCGAGGTGGTTTTCCTTGAATCACTATTTTTGACTTCTTTAGGTTAATCTCCATGGTGTTTGTGTTGGAGTATTGGGCTGTGGCCTCCAGGGGTCTTGGGAGTCCGATTGTGTTCCAGCTAAGTAGCACTAAATCATCAGCATACATCAAACATGAGAGTAGGGTATAGCGTAGCTTCGGTGCATGAGAGTAAATTGAGCAAGGTTAGGGGGCACTGATGCCATCATGCTGGTGAGATACAATTCCCAGGGAAAGTCCCATGACATATTTTACAATAATTAGATACAAGATTAGATTTCTGTTTTTACTGACCTATTTATTTTATATATATATATATATATATATATATATATATATATATATATTCACTGACAAAAACCATAGGTTATACACCATATATAGTTAGGAATTAGCATTTAAAAAACCTTATTTTACTCACACAAAACCAATGAAATTCCATATATAGTTAGTTGTACTAACTATATATCACGCACCCGCAATCCACTGCTGATGATGTCACATATTACATCATTCATGACATGGTCAGTGACATCACTGATGACATCACTGATGACATCTCAAATGACATCACTGATGACATCACTGATGACATCTCAAATGACATTACTGATGACATCACTGATAAAATCATTCATGTGATAATACGATGAACCTCTTCAGACTCTAATATAACCTTAGATACACTCAGTGTAAACACAGACTCACAGATTGTCACTCATCCATGAAGTTACACACACACCTAGACAGTCATGCAAACAATCAATCACACCTCCGTTTCCTTAACTATACAGTTAAACACACCTTACTTATTCAAACATATACTAAAACATATTTACTCACTTATACAATCCTGGATACAAGTTCACAATGATCCATACAGCCACTCACACATTCACTGGCTCTTATGCACAGTTATTTATATATGTCAACTCTCACATGTACTGTATTTTACATATGTACTTAATTTGACATGTAGCACTGAGATATCTATTCACTCACCAATACAGTCATGCACACAGTCAACCGCCCATACAGCTGTTTCCAACATGCACTTTTGAATCCATACATCTATGCACAGAGTCATACACTTCCCAGCCACCCACACACACACTCAGTCTCCCATACAAATGCTTGTGCAACCAATCAATAACCTATATAGTTACTCATATAGCTACTGATCAACACATGCAGCAGTTTACAGAACAACAGACATAATGATGCACAAATTAAGACAGTTTAGTCACTAACCCATGCACTCAGTGAGACACATTTAATCACTCACTCATACATTCAGTCATGCACCTACTAAATCCTTCGTCCAGACACTTATACATCGACTCATTCATAAATATGTAAGACATATTTTAACTTTACAGAAAAATACAGTCACTGGATTTTGTCATCAGTGATGTCATCAGTGATGTCATTTGAGATGTCATCAGTGATGTCATCAGTGATGTCACTGACCATGTCATGAATGATGTAATATGTGACATCATCAGCAGTGGATTGCGGGTGCGTGATATATAGTTAGTACAACTAACTATATATGGAATTTCATTGGTTTTGTGTGAGTAAAATAAGGTTTTTTAAATGCTAATTCCTAACTATATATGGTGTATAACCTATGGTTTTTGTCAGTGAATTTTTAAGGTTTTGTAAATGCTAATTCCTAACTATATATGGTCTATAACCTATGGTTTTTTCAGTGAATTTCATTGGTTTTTTAATAGCTAATATCAAAACCTTTACAATGTATTATTCTTTAAAAAGAAAAATATTTTTTACATGTTTTTTATACAATTTTTTTGTTATTTTTTTTTGTTTCGCTCCCAGTACGCGTACCGGTTAGCTTCCCGTTAGCTCAATCCGGAGGCGCGACCCGGTACGCGAACTGGTAAACGTTCCTTTTGCGCACCTCTCGCGTTACAAAACAACATCGTGACGCTTCGCGTCAGCATGACGTTTCGCGTTCTCGCGTAATACGTCATATTACGTGCTACGTTCGCGTACCCGGAAGCGCAGCGGTACGCGAACCGGAAGCGATCCGCGGCGCGGCGCCGACAGCGTAACGTAAACATAGCAGGTCATGTGACTCGGTAATAACACTTTTCATTGGTTCATTTCACTTTTGGTTTCCTAATGATGTAATACAAGGTCATGTGATCTAAAATGGACACTTTTCATTGGTTTAGAACTTTTGTTTTTCCCAAATGATGAAAACCCCTCCTTCTTTCATCACTCTGACTTTCATCTTGGTGAGAGAAAGACCCTTTATTGAGACTTTGAGATGGCTTCATTAGTAGCTTCAGCTGGTGCTAGCCCACCACCTCCACCAAATCCAAGAAAGAGAGGACCACCTGCAGAAGTAATTTTGCAAGAAGAGGAAGAACAGGAAGAGGAGGAAGAGGAGGAAGAGCATGAGTTTTTGCCAGAGGAGCCCAGGAGGTACAATCGAAAGGAGAATTACATCTGGCAATTCTACAGAATTCCTGAGGGGCAAAAGAAAGTGAATGCACGTTACGTGTTTTGCCGCATATGCGGTGATAGATTGTCAAGGGGCACTGATAAAAAATACAGTTATGGCAATCATACTATGCATCGGCATATGAGTAGGTGGCACCCAAATAATTATAGTGCTGCCCAGCTACGTGACGAACAACAAAATCCCCTCCCAATGGCAAGAAGATCGGTGGTTCCAGAGGTGTCGGGACCAGAGGCGAGGGAGATGATCGCAAACATCCAAATGTTGTTTGGGCACGTAAAGCAAGTGTGCGTGGAATGTGGCACTTTCATCTGCTACAGAGAAAGTAGCATCACTTTGATTTTGCGAGCAATTCAAAATCATATTAATGTTTGTACGAAACGCACCAAAAAAGAAATTCTTTTTTTTTTTTTTGCTCCTGTTGAGCCCTTTATAATGGATCGTTTTTGTTTCCCCCCCCCCCCAAAAAAACCAAAAAAAATTTAAAAACGTTCAGAAAATACAAAAAAAGTAAAAAAATGTTCAAAAAATACTAAAAAAAATATAAAACAACAAAAACATTAAAAAAAGTTCTTTTCAGAACTAACTCCCCATTATAAAAAAATTGGTAGAATATTTGGAACTCTGCCAACCTCTATTTCTCTTAGTTCGCTCCCGGAGCGCTACCCGGTACGCGTACCGGAAGCTAACCAAAAAAAATATTTTTTAAAAAAAAGAACAGTAAGTATAAGGTAAGCAAACAGACAGTTATGTTAAAAGAAAGACAGCTCTAGGGAGTAAACTAAGGATACTGTTACCTACAATCCACTGCTGATGATGTCACATATTACATCATTCATGACATGGTCAGTAACATCAACAGCAGTGGATTTTTTGACAATGAAATGTTAGAAAGTTTAATAAATTATGAAACACAATAAAAAAAGCTTAAAAAAAAAATAAATAAATAAAATAATCAACAAAACCAACAATCAATTAACATACAGCATTTGAAAAGTCTATCATTCATTTTTCATTGTGATACGCTCCCCAGAACGCTTCCCGGTTCGCGTACCGGGCGCTAACCACGAAAAAAAACAAAAAAATTTTTTTTTTTTTTGCTTAGCGGGGCCCCTTTAAAGCCTCCACATCAAACCTAGGGGGTCAGGGAGGATCTACTATGCCCCCTTATGGTCATTTCCCCCTTTGTTTTGTCCTCCTCTTGTCACTCGATCCTACCGAGAGACAAGATGGCGGCCGCTCCGGACTGTTTAGAATGTTGACAGACACCGGAGAGCCAATCAACTTCGCTACGCGAAGTTCCGTTACGCGTCAAGTACGCGTACCGGGGCGCTGCCTGGTCCGCGCTTACAGATATATATCTTTTTTTGAACGTTATTTTCTCAAAATCCACTGCAGCACATATATTGAGACCTACAAAAGGCACATCGGGCTACCAGTCCCTACAATTTTGCCAAGTTTCGTGCAAATCCATTCAGCCGTTCGGGCTAAAAGTGAGGCTAACCGCCCTATGGAAAACTCAATGTTAAAAACACGTTTTGGGACCCCCCTTTTTTCTCGGCCCCCCCTGGACCAACTCCCCCCAAATTTCCAGTGGCTGCTCAGAAACAAAATGTTCCATTTTGCTGAAAATTTCAGCCAATTCCGTCCACAAACGCCAAAGTTATTAGACATAGAATTTTCAAAAAACCCATAGAGAAAAAATCCTAACTATATATACCTACTGGCGACCGCCAGTAGGTAATATATATATATATATATATATATATATATATATATATATATATATATATATATTACCTACTGGCGGTCGCCAGTAGGTAGTTATAGTTAGGATTGATTTCCATAGGGAAATTGCAACATTCTATTGGGAATAACTTTGGCGCCGGTTGAGGAATCTGCCTGAAATGCTCCTCAACTTTGCCTCGTGGCGCTCCGGTTCGTCCCTGAAAGTTTGGGGGGATTCGTCAAGCGGGGGCTGAGATAAAAGGGGGGTCCCAAAACGTGTTTTCCCCATGTTAATTTCCATAGTGCTGTCGGTCGCACTTTTAGCTCGAACGGCTGAATGGATTTTCACCAAACTTGGCAAAATTGTAGGGACTGGTAGCCCGAAGTGCCTTTGCTATGTCTCAAGATATGTGCTCCAGAGGATTTTGAGTAATTTAGGTTAAAAAAAAATTATATATCTATAGCCGCGCCCCGGTACGGGCACCGGGGAGCGCTCCGGGCACGCCACGCGACTTGCGCACAGAAAGCTGATTGGCTCTCGGGTGTCTGTAAACATTCAAAACAGTCCGGAGAGGCCGCCATCTTGTGTCTCGGTAGGATCGAGACACAAGAGGTGGTAAAAACAAAGAGGGAAATAACCAAAAGGGGGCAGGGTAGACCCCCCCTGACCACCTAGGTTTGATGTGGGGGCCATAAAAGGGTCCCTCGGGTAAAAAAAAATGTTAATTTTTTTTCGATTTTCGCGGGGGAGCGCCCGGTACGCGCACCGGGGAGCGTACCGGGGAGCGTACCAGGGAGCATACTTTGGTGAAAAATAGTGAAAATAATAGTGTAAAATAATCATTTTGAGTGATTACAGGTAGGGTAGCTCTGAAAAGAGCTTTTGGGTTCAAAAGAGCTTTTGGGTTCTGTGGCTGTTTTAGGTACCTACAAGTACGTCCCACACACACCCACACGCACACAACCCCACACCCCCACACCCACACACTCCCCACACACTCCCCACACACTCCTCACACACGCACACCTCCACCCACACCTAAACACCCCACACCCCCACACCGACACCTTACACATCCACACCCACACCCACACATTCCACACACCCACACTCATACACACACCTCACCACCCCCAACACACACACACACACGCACACACAGATACCTCACAGACACACCCCACACATCCCACAGACACACCGCCCCCCCACACACACACACACCCACACCTCACAGACACACCCACACATCCCACACATACACACATATCTTACACACATACCCCCCACACCCACACACCCCCACACACACCTCACACACCCACACCTCCACCTACACTCAAACACCCTACACAACCACACACACACCTTACACACCCACACCCACATACCCCATACACCTACATACACCTATACACCTCACCCCCCAGACACATACACACACACACCTCACAGACACACCCCACCATCCCCCACACACACCTCCCCCCACCACACATGGTAGTGTACCCTGCTCCCTTATGATGTTTTCAAGTATTACATTTTACTCTCTTCTGAATCTACACAAAATTGGCAATGATATGGTGCATTAGAGACATAGAGTGAGAGAAAGGAGACAGGAGATGAAAAAGAGATGTGAAAAACACATTGGAGATAATATAGTGGGAGAAAGGAAGTAACTATGAGCATATTTACTATGTAACACAAAAAAGTTGCACTGTAAGTCTCAGTTTATATTATAATTATTTTGGTAGTATTTAATGAATTACATATAAAAATGAATAATATCTCAAACAATTTTTAATTATTAAATAAAAATTTATTGTTGAGATTGTTCATAATTTAATAACACTTCTAACATTACATCATCCGGAATGTCCTCCAAATTTTCATTACATGATTCAAATGATTCAAGACAGTCAATTAGTTGTTGATCCTAAGACTCATCCATGAAATCCAAGTCTTCATTAAGAATATCTTTATCCATAATTTCGAAAAAAATTGTATTGCTCTCATCTTTACCTTCCATTTTTGCTGTAAATTGCATAAAAAAATAACTATATCAGTAGAGTTAGGGCATTGTTGGGTTTAAGTTCAGACAGGTACTTCTGAGTTTTTAACAGTGAAGTTATTTTTGGGCAGTGTATGGTATCAGGCAGGAAGTAGAAATATAAAAAAGTGCATGTGATGAAGCCTAAGTAAATTCATAATTATACCAGAGAAGCCTAACTCAATCCATAAGTATAACAGAGAAGCCTATCTCAATCTATAACTATAACAGAGGGACAGTAAAAAACTATCAGAAAACGTTTTTCCAATTTAAGTTAAAGTGCAGAACATAGTTCCCCTTACAAATGAACAACTTACCTTTCAGAAAGGAGTTGATGTTTTCAGAGGAAATCTTTTATAAATGTACCTCAGGTAGTACTAGTCAAAATGGCCGTGTTTCCCTCTCATTTTTCATTTATATTCATGTACAGAACCAATCAAATGTCAGAAAAAAAAGTAGAAAATGAAAGTAACATTTTAATTGGTTGTAAATCCAAACTCTTCATATGTGTTTTTGTCAAATAATTTACCTCAGGATATTTAGACAGGGCTACAGGGCAAATGGCTCAATGGAATTCCACCAAATTTGGTAAAATGGTAGGGACTGGTATGTAGTATGGCCTATTCTATATTTGGTGAACATCTCTACAGAGGTTTTTATGTAAATTAACTTTTAAAAAATTTTGGGAGCGCTCACCGGTGCGCGCCCCGGTACGCGTACCGGCAGTGCTACGGGAGTCCTCCATCTTGTGTTTCGGAAGAATTGAGACAAAAGATGAAGGACAAATAACGTTGGGAATGGGTATAAGGGGGCATGGTAGGCACTCCCTGACCCTCTAGGTTTTCTGAGGGGGTCTTAGGAGGCCCATAGAGGCGGGAAAAAAAATGTAATTTTTCGCGGGGGAGCGCCCGGCACGCGGACCTGGAAGCGTACCGGGGAGCGTACTTTAGTGAAAAATAGTGAAAAAAGTTAGAAAAAGATAATCATTTGGAGTGATCAGAGGTAGGGTAGCTCTGAAAAGAGCTTTTAGGTACCAATGCACAGTCTTAAATTCAGGAGGAATATTCTATTCCCCTCATCTGAGAAGTGCACACCATCTCCTCTGTAGATATCTTGCATGTTGTAACGCAAGTTGTTGTTGTATATTGAACCCATTCCATAGTCTCTCATGTAAGCAGAAACAGATTTATTCACATGTTTCCGTGCTTTCTCAAATTGTGGACAAAATTGGTTGGACCAGTTCCATTCCTGTCTTTGGCATATATTGGAAAATACCAAGGCAGTTTGAGGAAAAAGTGCCATCAATTGTTCAAAGGTGTCCTTTAAAAGCATTTCCAGACCTACCCCAGTCAAAGTGCCTAAGTCATTTCCACCACAGTGCAGAATTATGAGGTTAGGGTGTGGCAAATGCAAAAAGGTTTTCACCAATGGTATCAATTGGTGACATCTCAATCCTCTCTGGCCAATCCATTTAATGTTCACATTTGGTAAATCAAGGTTGTGAACATTTCTGGTAGCTGCATACCTTTGAGCCCAGTGGATATAGCTATGTCCAATAATCCAGACAGAATACATGGTAGAGGAGGTTCTGGTGCAGTCAGATGAAGTGTAGGAATAAAATGGCAGTTGGAACAGTAGGAGTTTGCAGAAAAAAACTGTGGAGTTTCAGTGCTCTTGAATCACAAGCAATGATTGGTAGATTAAGATAGTTGAAAACTGTAAGTTAGGGTGCATGGTTGTGTTCTGTGTAAGAAGTAATTTGAATGGTTAAAAAAAAAGTCATTTAAAGAAACATTGCACCAGATAAACTGGTGTATTTGCAGGTCAAACATCCTTGCTGAGGTGATTTGCAACATTGTAGAATACACTTTTAAACCTGAGAGCTCAGTGAGGAGGGAGTTGCTATGGTAACAGGTAGAAAGGGCTGAGGGGGGAAGGGTGTTGGTTTGAAAATACAGAGGGAAGAGTTTTGATTGGTTACCATGAGCAATATGTGGGTAGAATTAGAGGTTTTCTGTGCCAATAATGGTTGCAGTGCCTGGAGAATATACCTTTTGCTCTGCTAAAGAAATATTGGTGTGTGTATCTGACACTGTTCTGAATCTCCTAAAGCATTTGTAAAGGTGAGTTATGATTCATTTAGATAGAGAGTTCAGATTAAGAAGCACATAGGACCTGTGTTGTGTTCCTAAAATGGTAATTGAAAAACGATTTTAGTGCAAATCAATTGGTTTTAGTAGTGAAAATGAATGCTTGTATATGAAGCACATAGGACCTGTGTTGTGTTCCTAAAATGGTAATTGAAATACGATTTTAGTGCAAATCAATGGGTTTTAGTAGTGAAAATAAATGCTTGTATATCGGATCTGTGCAGTGTTTCTAAAATTTTAATTGAAAAACGATTTTAGTGCAAAACAATGGGTTTTAGTAGTGAAAATGAATGCTTGTAAATAGGATCTGTGCTCTGTTCATAAAATATTAAATAAAAAACGATTTTAGGGTAAATTAACGGCTTTCAGTAGTGAAAATGAATGCTTGTACATAGGACCTGTGTTCTGTTCATAAAATGGTAATTGGAAAACGATTAGGAAGCACACTGAGCTTGTTTGCTGTTGGTTTGTGTTATTTTTTGGGTAATGCTTTGTAGCATTGTTTGCAAGAGAGAGGAAATGTATTTTGTAAAATAATGAGTTTTCAGTACTGAAATGGAATGCTTGTACTCCAGCAATGCATCCTTTCACATGGGGAAAGCTGCACGTGAAAGCGTTTGCCTCAGTCTTACGCTTGCTGTAAGGCAGACGCAAGATTTTGACGTAACAGTGTCCTAAAAGTGATGCAGTGAAATCTCATAGATTTTACTGTGTCACTATTATGAGGCTTTTTGCGGGGGAATGCCCCCTCTGTGTACATTACATATATACAATACATACATTACACCTGACAGAAGTATAATGTGGCGCAGAGATTTAAAAAGTGACGCATCTACCTACATGCGTCACTTTTTAAATATGGCGCAACAAGGCACATGTTTTATGCCGCCGATGCGTCACAAAAAGTGACGCATCAGCAGTGCAAAACTGACGCAGGGCCTCATAAATTAGGTTCATCTTTTTTTGCACACTACTCCAGTTTAGTCCTGTCCATTGCACTCTTGGACACAAGCCTCACCTTTTGTGCTCCCCTGGACAGGCTTCATCTCATCTGTACTCCTGCTTAGGTGTCAGAATCCTATCACATGGGGAAAGCCCTATGTGAAAGCGTTTGCCTCAGTCTTATGCCTGCTGTGAGGCAGGTGCAAGATTTTGATGTAACAGTGTCCTAAAAGTGACGCAGTGAAATCTCATAGATTTCACTGCGTCACTATTACGAGGCTTTTTGCGGAGAAATGACCCCTCTGTGTACATTACACCTGACAGACGTATAATGTGGCGCAGAGGTTTAAAAAATGATGCATCTACCTACAAAAAAAAATTGGGGGTAATGCTAGGTAGCATTGTTTGCAAGAGAGAGGAAATGTATTTTGTAAAATAGAGTTTTCAGTAATGAAATGGAATGCTTGTACTCCAGCAAGGCATCCTTTCACATGGGGAAAGCTGCATGTGAAAGCATTTGCCTCAGTCTTACGCTTGCTGTAAGGCAGGCGCAAGATTTTGACGTAACAGTGTCCTAAAAGTGATGCAGTGAAATCTCATTGATTTTACTGTGTCACTATTATGAGGCTTTTTTCGGGGAAATGCCCCCTCTGTGTACATTACACCTGGCAGAAGTATAATGTGGCGCAGAGGTTTAAAAAGTGACGCATCTACCTACATGCGTCACTTTTTAAATATGGCGCAAAAAGGTACATGTTTTATGCCGCCGATGCGTCACAAAAAGTGACGCATTAGCAGTGCAAAACTGACGCAGGGCCTCATAAATGAGGTTCATCTTTTTTTGCACACTACTTCAGTTTAGTCCTGTCCATTGCACTCTTGGACACAAGCCTCACCTTTTGTGCTCCCCTGGACAGGCTTCATCTCATCTGTACTCCTGCTTAGGTGTCAGAATCCTATCACATGGGGAAAGCCCTATGTGAAAGCGTTTGCCTCAGTCTTATGCCTGCTGTGAGGCAGCTGCAAGTTTTTGATGTAACAGTGTCCTAAAAGTGACGCAGTGAAATCTCATAGATTTCACTGCGTCACTATTACGAGGCTTTTTGCGGAGAAATGATCCCTCTGTGTACATTACACCTGACAGACGTATAATGTGGCGCAGAGGTTTAAAAAATGACGCATCTACCTACATGCGTCACTTTTTAAATATGGCGCAAAAAGGTACATGTTTTATGCCGCCGATGCGTCACAAAAAGTGACGCATCAGCAGTGCAAAACTGACGCAGGGCCTCATAAATGAGGTTCTTTTTTTTGCACACTACTCCAGTTTAGTCCTGTCTACTGTACTCTTGGACACAAGCCTCACCTTTTGTGCTCCCCTGGACAGTCTTCATCTCATCTGCACTCCTGCTTAGGTGTCAGAATCCTATCACATGGGGAAAGCTCCATGTGAAAGTGTTTGCCTCAGTCTTCTCCCTGCTGTGAGGCAGGTGCAAGATTTTGACGTAACAGTGTCCTAAAAGTAACGCAGTGAAATCTCATAGATTTCACTGCGTCATTATTACGAGGCTTTTTGCGGAGAAATGACCCCTCTGTGTACATTACACTTGACAGAGGTATAATGTGGCGCAGAGGTTTAAAAAATGACGCATCTACCTACATGCGTCACTTTTTAAATATGGCACAACAAGGCACATGTTTTATGCCGCCAATGCGTCACAAAAAGTGACGCATCAGTAGCGCAAAACTGACGCAGGGCTTTATAAATGAGGCTCATCTTTTTCTTACACACTACTCCAGTTTAGTCATGTCCACTGCACTCTTGGACACAAGCCTCACGTTTTGTGCTCCCCTGGACAGGCTTCATCACATGAGTATTCCTGCTTAGGCCTTATAATTTTTTTTTAGAATAACATTTGAAAAACAATGAAAAGGTCATATGTATAAGCTTTCCATTACACTACTAAAATATTTTTGCTGCAAATTAATGAGTTTTACATTTTTGAGAAAGTTTAAATAGTGGGACCTGCACTGTGTTTCTAAAATGTTATTGAAAAATCGATTTTGGTGCAAATTAATAGCTTTTACATTTTTGAGAAAAAATAAAAAGTGTGTGCATGATTACATTAAAAAAATTGACCTTTTCACAATTATGTCACCTGTGTTACCTGAGATTAGGAAGTAGATTGTGCAGATGAGGTAATACGTGTCCAGAGGGATAGAGGAGGTGAGGTTTATGATCAAGACTGTAGTGGGAGAGAGGCCTTTCCTGGGAAGCATAGGTGGTGAAGCCTGTGTATAAGAGTGCAGTGGACTAGACTTCATGAAGTCTATCAATTCAATTCAATTCAATTCAATTTCAATCTTTATTCGGTTAAAAACCTTATAAGATACAATACATTTAAAAAAGATACAAACAAATGCAAGGTCACAGTTAGATTTGGGGACAGTTAGCAGCACGTAATTCTTGTAACAGAAAAATGTATTTACATGTCCCAAAATGTTTTTAGAATGAAAGACAGTTCATTACAGTCGGCTTGTCTCATCTAACAGGATCGTTTACTAAATATGAAAAAAAAGACGATAAAATATTTACAATATAAGAGAAGCACCAGGAACACTAAAAACAAGCAATACTTTAACATGTAGTGCAATACCAGTTCTTTTTGCCTCTGCGTTTAACTTGTGGATACAATTCTAGCCAGCAATAATCCATATAAAGGTAAATAGGATTAGATTTTAAAACCTTTTCTCTTTCTAATCAGGGCTACACATAAGAGGAAACGGCTCAGGCTAAACACTATCGGTTGTGAGGTGTCACCCTTAAATATTCTGAGCCCAACCCCAATATGGCGAAGGCCTAACAGTTTACATATAGGCTTTAACCATTTTATCCTTGCACTAGAATAAGCAGGGCATGTAAATAATACATGGGATTCATCCTCTTTCAACCCCATTTCGCAAAACTCGCATAGGATTGAATCAATATTCCCGTTTGCGCCCTTATTACAATGCCATTTGGCTGTCATAACCCACGTTTGCAAAATGCCATACCTGAATTTTAGGTATAGACTCTTCGCAAACGGGGGGTAGATTTCATCCATAAAAGGCTCCAATTGCATAGTCATTTTCACTTCAAGGAATTTTAAAGTCAGAGTTCCTATATTAGGTTTGGTTAGCACTGAATCACTTATAAACTCCCAGTACCTTTGTTTCAGGAGATTTTTGAAATATTGGTTAGCGATTCTGGGTCAGACCAAAAATTACTCAGGCCCAATTTCCCAAACCATTTTTCGACATACACTAACCATGGCAGATTGGTGGTATTTTTTATGGCCATTATCTCTCGCAATGCCTCTCTGTAATCCACCAGCTCCTCTGTGGACCACAAACGGACCCAATAGAGCAGCGGGCGAAGAGAGGCATAGTCATCAGTGCGTCGGAAATTGAGGTCCCACAGTACGGGGGTCAATGGTGTGGAACCCGGTACACCTAGGAGCTGTCTAATGAAGGAGTTCTCACGTACTAGAAAAGTATCCTTCAATGCATAACCCCAAAGGTCTGCCCCGTAGAGGGAAGAAGATTGTGCTTTGCCTTTGAACAATTCAATGGCCGGTGAAACAGCTTTAAAGTGACTGTTCCTATGCTTTTTTACAATTGGGAACTGGTTTTGGGTCAACCTCAATTTAGCATTTTCAAGTTGTATTTTCCATGTTATTTTACTATCTAAAATGATACCAAGGTATTTAAAATTGGGGACTTCTTCAATACGTTCATCATTTATTTTAAAAACTTTGTTAGAACCCTTATGGGGATTAATTGTCATGACCTTTGTTTTTGAGGAATTAATTTCCAATTTCCTGTCATGACAATACAAATTAAATTTATTTAAAAGATTCTGAAGTCCTCTGGGTGTCTGAGAGATTAAAATCGTGTCATCTGCAAATAACAATGCCAGAACGGCTTCACCACACAATTTGGGAGAGTCATGCTCGCAGCCCAAAAGGGTGTCAGGAATATCGTTAACATAAAGGGAGAATAGGGTAGGTGCCAGAACGCACCCTTCCCTAACCCCTTTAGATATATTTATTTTCTCACTTAGCTCCCCGTTTGGTCCCCATCTGACTTGTGCATAATTGTTATCGTGCAGTCTAATTAATAGCTGTAGAATATTTCCGGGCACGCCCATGTTGTTTAGTGTCTTCCATAGGTCTGCCCTAGGAACCATATCAAAAGCTGCTTTCAAGTCGACGAAAGCCACATATATGTGGGAGCTCCTTATAATAGTGTATTTCCAGACTAAACATAAAAATCTAAAAATCTGGTCCACTGTGCTTATTTTGGATCTAAAACCAGCCTGGTACCTCGTAAAAATAGAATTATCATCGATCCATGAGGCAAGTCGGCTAAGAACTTGACGGGCGAAAATTTTTTGCAACACGTCAATCAGGCTGATAGGACGATAGTGCGCAGGGTTCGACCTATCACCTTTTTTGAATAGTGTTACAATCTCTGCCCCCTTCCATGTTTCAGGGACAGAGGCTCCACTAGCAATTTCATTGGATAGTAGATTAATGTAGGGAGCCCAGATATAATCCTCGTGCTTCCAGAGGTCCCCCGGTATTCTGTCCGGACCGGGGGCCTTACCTGGCTTAACTGCTTTAATTGCTAAAATCGTTTCGTTCAGAGTGAATACGAGAGGGGGTTCTTGTAATGCCATCTCTAAAGACATGTTGGTCTGGTCTTCACTATCACCTGAGTCGGCACAAGCATATAATAGGGAGAAATGCCTAACCCAAGTACTCTCTTCGAGAAATCTATCTTTAGTGTCTATTGCCCCTTTGGTGCCACTGGCAATAAGGCTCCAGAAGGAGGTCTGATCTTTGCGCTTACAAGCATCTAACAGGTCAGACCATACCCTCTCGTCCCATTCTTTTTTGGCCAAAAGTAGACATCTTTTGTACTGGGCTCTTTTGGTTTTAACATTGTCCGATGAGTTTTCCCTGACTGCAGTAATTAACTCCGATTTGGCTCTCCGGCATTCCTGGTTATACCAAGAATTACCCGTCTTTTTACAGTTGTTTGTGGTATTTGGTTTTTTTACCACTTTAGTCAAAATCTCACTAAGCTGGCCAATTAAATGGTCATGGGTTTTTATCAGACAAGGGCTATGGTTTGCAGTCCTATTCTCCATCAAGGGGGACATGTATTTAACAAAAATGTGGTAGATCTGGGTAACAGTATTTACATTTCCTAAGACTGTTGGCCATTTTAGGGACCTGCGATTATTTGCTTCTAGAGGCCCTTGTGATAGGAAGTTATGTCTAGCTCTTTTATTGGTAGAATTAGTAAACAGGTTCTGCATGGAAAGAGTCAAAGGGTAATGATCACTCTCCATGCGAACATCCACTACCCTGGGCCATAAGTGTGTAGAAATCATGAGGTAATCTAAATGACTAGAACAAACACCTCTAGTAAATGTTGGATTACTAGGGCAGTCTGAAGGCAGTCACCCATTACATGCACGCAGCCCATGCTCAAACGTTAAGCTCAGTAATTGTAGGGCACTCACAGTGCAGGCTACTTTGTATGTAGTGTCAACCAAGGGTATATTATTGGCACTGTCCTCGTCTTTATAGATGTCTTCGAGGCCCAATATCGGCTCGAAACTTCTATTGAAGTCGCCACCTACAATTACCGTTGCATTCTGGTCTAACCCTGCCATGATGTTACCTAGGTGGGTTATGACTGGCGATTCTTTGCATGCTTGATGGGGTCTGTTATAGACATTGATCACATAGATAGTCTCTCCCTTGGGCTCTCTTAGTTCGATCATCAGGAGGTCAGGGTTGTTAGTGTCTATCTGCTTATAACTTAACCCCCCTGTAATTTTTACCCATATTGTTAAACCACAAGACGGTCTACCTCCATTAGTGTTTTTTGCAGGAATAAAAAAAGATCTATAATCGACCTTAAAGTGGTTCTCTAAGCCCCAGGTTTCCTGGAACAGGATAAGGTCCCGTTGTCAAGATATTGGTGCCAAACAGGATCAGATAGATTTTTTCTCAGCCCTGCAATATTCCAGCAAATTATTTTGTCTATTTCTAGAATTTCTTGGTTTGCCTGTACATGGGGTTGTCTAATAATCTCAAGGGCATCAATGTCCAATGATCGAATCACATCATTTTGTCTAGTGGAATGGTTGGACAGCGATTCTCCCGTACAAACCAATGCATTATTGTTAGGCTCAGCTTCGGAGTTATGCCTAAAAGTTGCATCCCTTACTTCATTAAAAGGCCCCCATCCCATGAGTCAATCGCAGTCATTGAGGCCAGCCAAAACCCCAAACCTATTGGTGGTACTAACTCCACAGTTGTATGACGGAGCTCCGAACCCCCATCCATTTATAGCTGGGTTCCATCTGGGCACTGGGGTATTAGGGTAAGGCAAGTTCAGCTGGTCACCTAGCCATCCTCCAACGCAATTGTCATTTCGTATTGGCGCATACATATTAACATGATTATACAGCCCCCGTCTGTTCATCATGTTCCAATTTGGCCCTTGGGTAGTCAAACAGGGCGTCTTTTGATGGTCGCCTGGCCATGCACCAACCCGGTTGCTGGGGGCAATATTAGTGTCAATTTGCATGTGTCCCGCGCCCCATCTTTTGTTTCTTACCATCCAAGCTGACTTCAGGGCATTTTGTTTGGGTTCATTTTTCAATTCATTATAGAAGAATTCCAATGTAAGGGGGATTATGGTGCCACTTCTTCGCTGGGGGGGAAGAATATTGGGCAAAATATTCGGAAGCGTGGCTGAATTATGAAAATTTAACACAACACAATCACCCTTCCATTTTTTGGAATTATTCCCAATCCATGTAATCCTCCTTGCCGTTTTGACTTCATCAGCTAACTGCTGTTCGCCCCCCTGTGCCATCCTCATATAGTTTGACAGCCAATGTAGTGCCTTGCTTGTTAGAGATGAAGTTGATTCTGTATGGTCAGGTGGTAAAGTGGGGACATTTGCTAGTACTAAAATCAAAGGCGCAGCTTCTAGTACAAATTGTGAAGAGTCACTCTCGAGGCTATAGGGAGCTGGTACAAGCGGTGGGTCTGTAGGAACCTCTTTTGCTGGTTCTTGAATAGTGGGTACATTTTGTGGATTCTCAGGGGGGATAGTCTCTATCGGAGGTGCATCTGATATTATCCCACCCATGTTGTGTATCTCTTGGCAAACCAGCTGCTTTGTAACACTCTTTGAGACAATGCCTATTGCGTCCACTAATGTGTCTTGAGTACCTCCCAATTTTTTTATTACCGCAGTAAGTTTGTCAATTTTGCTAATCAGAGGCTTGATAAATGACTGGATTTTCAGCTCTAACAGCTCTGAAATTTTGGACAATAAAGCTTCATCCAGTAACTCCCTAGTGTTTTCCTCATACTCCCGACATTTGTTTTTAGATTTCGTTGATGGAGTAACTTTATTCTTCCCTGACCTTCCCCTCCCATGATTTTTTTGCATTTTACGGCACGCTCTAACTGCCCTAGTTGCCCTCTTTACAGACGGTGCTTCTTCCATCACATTGTCAGTATGTAAGTCCACATCAGTGTCCGTGTGAATCTCCATGTCAGCCCCATTTATGCCACTTATATCCATACTTGCATTACATGTGGAATCAGTTTCACCAGTAATGATAATAGGGTCTTGTTGTATAACATCAGTTGTTTGTGGAGTAGCAGAGGGGCTCATAGAGGGGAGGGGAGGTGACTGATATAAACCCAATGATTGTCTACGATCACTGTTTATCTTACTTACCACCTGGACGAGATAGTTGTCCATGGTGTTCTTAGGTGTATCCGGTGCCTTGGGAATGTTTTTTTTGGACATGATTGTGAAGCGATTAGATTTTGTCTTACGTCCATAAAAGGTTAAAAGTAAAGGAACACTTGAAACGAGATAATCTTACTTCGATAGCAGGACTGGTAGCGCTTCTCCTCTTCCTCTTTAGGGGATGTGTTGAAGATGTATAGACTTTTCCAGGCGCGTTCCCTGCAATTACAGGCCTTGATAAATATTAAGGGGGTGGCCTAGCCTAGCCTCCTCTGGCCGATGAGGGTTGTAGAGGGCCCACCCTTTGCCCGGGCTTCGCCCGGCGTCCCGCTCGCGTCCCGCAGAGCGTTGGTCTATTCGTTATATAGTCGCCGTTGCAAGCGAGGGGCGTGTCTCTCAGGGGGCGCGTCCAACAGCAACACCTGGTCAGCGCAGGGACTCCTGGTCTAGAGAGTCCCTGCTCGCGCTCCGCCTCCCAGGTTCCTCCGGTCTTCCTTTAATCACAAAGGCAGCCTCTGCCCCTCACCGCTAGCCGCGCAGCGGCACCCGCGAAGCGGGTGCTGCAAGTCGTAATGCGGAAGCGGCGGTGTCCCCCAGCAAGGGAGAGAGGGCAGGCTGCACGAGTTCAATTCCTCCTGTTGCCAAAGGTATCCGCGTCTCAGCATCTCAGTGCTTGGTCAGTGTCCCGCTAAGCTCTCGGTGCTCCCGCCTCTTGGTCAAGTGAGGGGCATGTCTCTCAGGGGGCGCGTCCAACAGCAACACCTGGTCAGCGCAGGGACTCCTGGTCTAGAGAGTCCCTGCTCGCGCTCCGCCTCCCAGGTTCCTCCGGTCTTCCTTTAATCACAAAGGCAGCCTCTGCCCCTCACCGCTAGCCGCGCAGCGGCACCCGCGAAGCGGGTGCTGCAAGTCGTAATGCGGAAGCGGCGGTGTCCCCTAGCAAGGGAGAGAGGGCAGGCTGCACGAGTTCAATTCCTCCTGTTGCCAAAGGTATCCGCGTCTCAGCGTCTCAGTGCTTGGTCAGTGTCCCGCTAAGCTCTGGGTGCTCCCGCCTCTTGGTCAAGCGAGGGGCGTGTCTCTCAGGGGGCGCGTCCAACAGCAACACCTGGTCAGCGCAGGGACTCCTGGTCTAGAGAGTCCCTGCTCGCGCTCCGCCTCCCAGGTTCCTCCGGTCTTCCTTTAATCACAAAGGCAGCCTCTGCCCCTCACCGCTAGCCGCGCAGCGGCACCCGCGAAGCGGGTGCTGCAAGTCGTAATGCGGAAGCGGCGGTGTCCCCCAGCAAGGGAGAGAGGGCAGGCTGCACGAGTTCAATTCCTCCTGTTGCCAAAGGTATCCGCGTCTCAGCGTCTCAGTGCTTGGTCAGTGTCAGAAGTCTATCCCCTACTGGACTCTTAGACACAGGTCTCATCTTCTTTGTACCTGTGGACAGAGCTGTCTTCCACTATACTCTTCAATACAGGCCTCACCTTTTGTGCACCCCTGGAGAATCCTCACCTGATCTGTAACCCTGAATAGATCGTTTGTTTTTTGTCATTGCTTTGTTGTTTGGTAATAGTGGTCTATAATGTGCTATTTTTTTCTTTAACACAGATTGAAATCAAGATTTCAAGAGTAAGCAAACATGCCCTCAAGGGAAAGGAGAAGAAAACAACATAACCGCCAAAAAACAAAAACAGCAACGGAATTACAGCACTCTTCCACAACAAATACTTCAAAAAACAGGAACCAAGCTCCTGGTAAGACAACTAAGTCTTTCATACGGAACATATGTACTTAAAAAAAAAATTGTTGGACAGCATGTAGAAAAAGAGAATGAGAGAGTAAATTTGAAAAGGAAGGAGAGAACCTCAAAGAATCCTACAACTGGAGCAGGAGAGAATAATATATATAGGAATAGAAGGCAGAATCAGTTTAGAGACATTCGTAAACGAATGTTTCGCAATATGGTGGTTTTAAATTTGTTAAAAAACATTAGGAAAGGTAAACAGAGAGCTGCTTTTTATAAGAAAAAGAAAAGTGTAGAGAAGATTGTTGATCAGGCTTTTGAAGTTAAGAAAAAATTATTTATTTTAATAATCAATAGAATTAGGACACTTAACAAGACAATTGATGTTTTTCAAATCAAACAGTAGATGGAAAAGAGTAATTAATTGGACTAATTTTTGTAAAGTTTTTTCAGGAGAATGGATGCACCGTTCAAGTTGTGAGCCATTTTTTAATGAGGAGAGTTACTTCCAGGAGAATGATTTACTGCATGCAGTTGACACCAGTGGTCGAGCGTATGAAGTGAAAGACGGTTGTCCGATTGAAAAAGAGAAACTTGTGCCTAGAGAACCAGAAGAGGTGTTAACTGATGAAGTTTTAGGGAGACGTACTAAGGGTCCAGTGTACACTTGGAAGTGTAGTCGTATTTGTAGTGTGCGACAGGAATCAATTGATTTGTTTTGTAATTTCTTACGTACATATGGTAAGAAAAGTCTAAAGCAGAAAGTGAAGTTGTTGCAAGACTTAGATCCTTGCAGAGTGAGAGAAAACACAGGTTTGCAAGGGCATTCACTGGCTTGTCTTTCTAGAAAAGTCTGTCAGAGTGTTTTTCATCATTTTAGGATGTTAGCAGTGCATCATACCAAAATGAGGAAATTAGTGAGAATGTTGTATTATGCAAAAAGTCCAGCACTTAAGCTTAAACAATTAAACAGTGCTCTTTTGCATGGAACTGAATTAGATGTGAAGAAGATTTGTGAAGAAATTGAGATTTGTTATTTTGGTGAAAAAGAGGATAGTGTAGAAATTGACACAGCAATCCAAGGTAATGTGGAAGACAATGTACAGCTTTCAAGTACAGAAAAGTTTGAGCAGGAAATTACCAGGTTTAAGGTGAAATCAAGTGAAAGGCCGAATTTTACTTGTGTGTGTTGTCGACGAAGTCATTATAAGCATCAAACTAGATTAGTTGATTTATACGTAAAAAGTGAAAAGATGAATAATTATGAGTGGAAGGATTTTGCAACTTATTTGTGGGTGGAGAATTGTTTTGATTTGAGTTCTGATCAGCGTATTTGTAAATATTGTTATGATAAATTAAATCAAAACAGAATGCCTGCTAGAGCTGTTCATAATAATCTGGAGTTGGTAGACATTCCCCGTGAATTGATGGATTTAAATACATATGAGTCTATTTTGATTCAATGTGTCCACCCTTTTCAGGCAATTGTTCGCATGGAGCCTAAGATAGGGAAATTGCCTCCTACAGATTTGCAGAGAGGATTAAAGGGAAGAGTTGTTTATTTGCCTCTTGATTTCAAAAAAATATTGATACAATTGGTATAGAAAAAGTAGAAGAGGAACCTTTAGTTATTCTAGTTAATGGGGTTACGACAAAGAGTAAGAAAATCTGGCAAGATTTAGTGGATGTTAGGAAAGTAAAAAAGGCAACGTTGTATTTAGTCAAAAACAATGAGTATTACAAAGATGTATGTATTGCAGCAGAGGAAACAGCTGCAGATGAAGACAGTGATTGTTCAGGCGGCCAAATTGAACAAGTTGATGTGTCTAGAAGTGAAAAAATATATGAACATTATACTGTTCATCCTTTGCATTCCAAAGAAGTAATGGGGAATGCAATTGAATTGTTTCAAATGAAAGCAGCAAAAGGAAGTCCCATTAGTGTATGGGAAGAAAGTTTGGAAGCTCGTTGTTTTCCACAGCTATTTCCAACAGGTCGAGGTGGACGATATGACGATCGTCCACTTCAAATTCCTGCATCTGAATATCGAACTGTAAGATTATATGCTGAAGATCCAAGGTTTCGTCAATGCATTCCCTATTTGTTTCATCTACTGTATGAAAGTGACTTGTCTGGGTTTTCTTATGCAGTAAACCATATACTGAAAAGTGGAGCACATCTGCAAAATGTTTCGGCGAGGGACTTTATGGAGAAAGTGAATCTGCAAGATAATATTTTGGAATCTCATCTAATCAATCTCATGGCATGTCAGCGTGGTACAAATGAGTATTGGTACCGTCGTCATGGGGAATTGAAATGTATGCTAAGAAACTTAGGAACTCCTACATGGTTCCTCACTCTTAGCTGTGCCGAGTATGCATGGGACGACTTACTTCAATTTCTACGAGAGGCAAATGCAAATATACAAAATATAGAATTCAAAACACCTGGAGAACTGTGTTCTTTGGATCCAGTGAATGTATGCAGATATTTCAATCATAGATTTGAAGCTATGATGTCTTTTATTACCAACAAAAAAAATCCTCCCCTTGGAGAGGTTTTGAATTTCTTTTGGAGAAAGGAGTATCAAGCGAGAGGTGCTCCTCACATACATATGTTGTTGTGGATTAAAGATGCACCCAAATTTGGAACAGATTCGGATGAAACAGTGATGAGTTTCATTGAAGAGTATTCAACATGTGCTGTTCCAAAAACTACAGAGGAAAACAGTTTAAGGCAACAAGTTTTACGCTTTCAATCCCATTGTTGTGGAAAGTACTGTCGTCGAAAATTCAGAAACAAGGACAAGTTCTACACAAAATGTCGTTTCAGCTTTCCACGACCAGTGATTTCTAAAGGAAGAGTAAATAATTTGATGTCTTCTCTGCGACATACTGTGACGAGGAAATCACCAAAAAATACATACAATTTAAAAAGAAACGAAGAGTCCAAGTACATCAATGACTACAACCCAGTGATTTTGTCCATGTGGAATGCTAACATGGATATTCAGTTCGTTGCTGACAACTCTATTGCTGTGGCTCGATATGTGACGTCTTACATCACAAAAAAAGAAAAGACAGAACTGAAGGAAATGTGGGAGAACATTTCACATGAAAAGAGTCTAGGCAAGAAATTATACAGTTACAGTCTGAAGATGTTGTCGCATCGAGAAATTAGACCATATGAATGTTCTGATCGATTGTCGTCAGCAAGTCTCTATGCCAAATCTAGAACCATCATTTGGGTGAGTCTAGGTCTTGCTGCAACACGAAACCGAGTTTTGAAATCTGTACAAGAAATAGAGTATTTGGCGGAGAAAGAACCAGAAAGTACAGATATTTTGAAGACAAACATGTTGGATACATACTATCCAAATCGAAGTAGTCATCTTGAGAACAGTTGTTTGTATGAAGTTCTGCAAAACTATATTTATAAGAGAACCATCGGAGAAGATATTAACAATGGAATATATGCTATCATTGGGTGTGAAGGATGTCTAGTGAGACAGAAAAAAGGCCATTTGATTAATCATCGAAAATTGAATTGCGAAAATCCATAGAAAAGGGAATTTTACTATTTAGCTCTTTTGCCATGGCGTACAGAAGAGGAACTACTTGGAGATTTTCTGTGTTACGAAGATTGTTTTAATGCAATCAAGGATACCATAGAATGCCCTGTTTTTCCAAATTATCTGCAAATGTTGAACGAAGAAATAGAGCAAGAAGCCACAATTGCTGCAGAGATTGCTAGAGACAGTTCTCAAGACAGTCAGAAATCTGCTTCATTGAGTCAGAATCCACTTGGAGGACCAATTATACAAAATGAAGCTGCCACTGCCATGGATGAGGTGGAAAGAGCTATGGAACAAGCTCAAGATGATGTAGTTAACTTAGAAGATTTGGTGAAACAACTAAACCTTGAGCAGAAACAGATATATGACGAAATCACAGAACAGATTGAACATGGATTCAGTCATGAGAAAAAAGAGTGCTCATGTACATCATTTAAGCCTGTCCAACTGTACGTGAGTGGAGAAGCGGGAACTGGAAAAAGTTTTCTGATTAAAGCAATTGCAACTTATCTGCAGAAAAGGACTGAATCACCGCTGTCTTGTGTTGTTACCGCTCCAACTGGGCTGGCTGCACATAACATTAAAGGGATTACTTTACATCGTTTACTGATGCTGCCAGTGGAGCATGATAACAAATTGCAATATCACAAGCTATCCGGAGATGCGTGTTCCGAAGTTTCCAGAGTCCTGAAGAAAATGAAACTTCTTATCATTGATGAAGTAAGCATGGTGTCAAATATAATGCTTGCTTTTGTGCATTTGAGAATGCAAGAAATTCTTAGAACAGATTATGATGTCTTATTTGGAGGAAAACACATTATTGTTTTTGGGGATCTACTGCAGTTGACTCCAGTGAAAGGACAACCTGTGTTCAAAATGCTCACGCATGAAGATACCAGAAAGTGCCTAGGAAGCATTGGAAACGTTAATATATGGTTAAACTTCAAATATGCAGAACTGCTTCAAAATATGCGGCAGGCAAAGGATGAAGATTATAAAAATATTTTACAAGATGTAAGAATCGGAAAAGTAAGTCAGCAAGGGAAAGAAGCTTTACATGGACGATTAATTTCAAATTTGTACCCAAATGAAAACATTCTTCCAGAGAATATTTTTAAGAAAATTAACGAGAAGAAATCTGGCATATGTTTGATGCCAACTCTGAAAGAATGTTCCATGTTCAACAACAAAATGTTAAAGTTAGAAAATGAAGAGATAGTGAAACTGGAAGCTACAGATAAAATAGAGCATATGGGAGCAACAATTATTTTGTCTGAAAATTTGAAATCAAAATTGGGTTCATTAGAGAAGACTATATCTAAAACTGCTGGTTTTGAAAAGACTCTGAATGTGTGTTTAAATTGTCGTATCATTTTGAGAAGGAATTTAAATGTTGAAAGAGGTCTGGTAAATGGAGCAATGGGTCATGTTGTTGGTTTTGTGAATTACAAAAATAGAGATGGAATTGAAATTTTAAAAATTAAATTTGATCAGCTAGATTTTTGCTCGTGAAAGACATATATGTTCGGCGAAAACAGTTTCCTATTTGTTTGTCATATGCAGTGACAATTCATAAGTCTCAAGGTTTAAGTGTAGATAGCGCTTTGGTGAACATTGGAAGTTCTGTGTTTAAAGAGGGTATGGCATATGTGGCATTATCACGAGTCAGAACTTTATCAGGATTGTACTTGATTGAGTGTGATGAAACAAAGATTTGTGCAGATCTACATTGTGTTAAAGAATACAATAGGTTAAGAAGAGAGTATGCTCCACATTTGCCTCAATATCCTCTGATTGAAAAACGTGTGGTAGGCCGAAAAAGAAGAAATGAGAGTAATTGCAGTGAGGTAGTAGCAAAAAGACAAAAAGTAGACAAAACTGTAATTGTAAGCAGAAGGAATAAGATTCTGTTGAAGATGTTGTTGGATTTAACCCCTTCGACGCTCATGACGAGCTGGGCTCGTCATGAGGTAGCCTCCCAGCACGCTCATGACGAGCCCAGCTCGTCATGAATAATGGGTTTTTGCATATTCCAGCACAGCAGGGGAAAATGTGCCGCCACGATGTGGTTAAGTTTGAAAACAGTTCTGGTGTCAACTGCTATGCTAATGTAGTGGTTAATGTTGTTTTTTTTCTTCAAAATATACAAGAACAGATTGTTGAAAATCGGGATCAAAGATTCTGTTGTTTGTTGAATTCCGTGTTTGAGAAATGTACCAGTGATAGAGCAAAAATAGAAAGTGTTTCAGAAATTCGAAATCTTCTAGACATATGTACTGGTCAAAATCAATTTTCACAGAATATTCAGCAGGATTGTCAGGAACTTTTAATGTATATGTTTGATGTATTGAAAGATGAAGGTGTAGATATTAAAAATCTTTTTAGCCTTTCTTATCAATGGCAGCATGACTGCGACAACTGTACTTTATCAAGTACTACTAGAATAGACACTGAAAGATTTATATATTTGACTTTACCAGACTGCAAATCAGTGCCTTTTAATAATCTAGTTAAAGCAGCGGATCACAATATGGTGTGTCCCCAATGTAAGTCTACAATGCTGTCCACATTATTTCTACAAAATGATGGTCAGTATGTCATTTTAATGTTCCAACGATGTAGACCTGATGGAACTAAATTGACAACTTCTTTTAAAAATTTCGTGGCTTCACAGTTATCGATATCAGGAAGAACCTTTGCAACTGCAGCTATTATTTTTCATGATGGTCCTTCTACAACATCAGGGCATTACACATGCTATTTAAAAAGTTGTAAAGGTTGGACCCAATGTAACGACACTCATTTGACTTTCAAACAAACATTTGGCTTAAAAAATTCATACCTAGTGTTTTTACAACCAAAATTTAGGTAAAGGTAATTGGCCTATGAAGACGGGAGCAGTTAATAAAGGTTATTTTGCTGTTTAAAAATATATTCTGAGTAAAAGTGATCCAGGTAATATAAAAAATTGACTTGTCATATAGGTACTGTAAGTGGATCTCATAGTAAGCGATATTAGTATTATACAAAATGATGAACATGAGTGAGTCAGAGATGGTTTTACAAATACTTAAATATTGTGAAAATGTTGTAGAGCCTTTCTTTCAGAACGTCGGAAAAAAGGTCATTTCAGAGTTTCTTTGAATTAATTTGAAAATATACTCATACATCTGACACTATTTGGCCAAAAGGAAAGGTACAGGAATGAGTAAAGAGTCATGACTGAAAAAAAAGGGGTATATGAAAATAATGAAAATATTTCAGATGTTCTTGGAGCTTTTCTTCTAGAAAGTCGATGAAATGGATTTTTTAGTGAACAGCATAGTACTTTGCAACGAGAAAAGGACCTCCATGATATACCATTTGGCCCCAAGGAAAAGTAAGTCAATCAAAGATTAGTGTACATTTGTCATTTGTCAGTATCTAAGTTTTTTTTAAAAATACAATCTTTTAGATTGTGTTTTTTTTTCCCGCTGTCATATGATGAGTAATTTGAACTCACTGTTTTAAGTGAAATTCAATATATTCTGAGAACAGAAAAAATAAACTATGTAACATGTTGTACAAGTTATTCTATACTTTGGATTGTGTAAATTAAATTGTATTCCCATTCTCTGACACTCACTTTCCTTTTTCCATCCTCTTTCAGCTCTTTTTACTCACTTATAATGTCTTTCTCCCACTCTCTGTAATCCCCGTTCCTTTACTCCACTTCTTTGACAAGCCCTCATTCTCATTTCAACTGTCTGCATCCCCTCTCTCCCTTGCATAAGTTTTAAGCTTTCAGTCTCTCTGCTTTACTTCCCTTTTCCGTATTTTCCTCCTTTGCTCTTTTAGTAATTCCTGTTTACTCACTCAGCAGTATTATCGCACTCTATCACTATAAATCACCCACTCTCCCTCGCTTATCTTTGTTTCCTCCTTACTTTTGACCTTTTCTCTCTATTTTTCGTTCACTACTTCTATGTCCTCAGTGCCTCACTCTCCTTGTAATATGTTCACTTGTGTTTATCTTTTCCCTCTCAGTCATTATCTTTTTACTTACTACTGTTTCCTGATTTAGTTTTGCTAAGTCACATTGTTTTAGTATCTTTCTTACCTTCAGTTCATTTCTCTGTTCTTCTCTTCCTCGCTGTTAGTGAATCTATATGCCTTACTTTTAGTAATTTGCTCTCATTCTATTTCTTTTTTTCTCTTTTTATCCTTCTACCTTACTTTATTTCCCTTTCTGTGTCCTTCACTCTTACTTTATTTCTAGATATACTGTTATAATTTTTAACCTCTTCATTTGTATATTTTAATTTAAAATACACATTTTACTAATTATAACTTATTTTTCTTCTCTCTTTCACAGATACAAAGTGCAGTAAAAAAAATGAAAGTTACATTTATTATATGGTAAGTATGACTAAAAAAAATTACTTTGTCATCACCCTTTGCTTTAAGCTTACTAATATTTTCTCAACCAACCTCACTCCTGTGTCTTTATTCTGCTTACCACACTTATTCTTATTCTCCATGTTTACTCCAATTTCCCTATTTCCCCTCTCATATTCAACTTCTTTCAATTCCTATTCTTTACTTCACTTACCCTCTGTTCCCTTCCTTTGCTTCTTCACTCATTTTGTTTTTCTTAATTATTTATCTTACTCCTACACACACACCTCATCCCCCTCTCAACACATACACACACCTCTAACATACACCCCACACACACACCACACACACACATCATACACACAAAAAATCCCCCCACACACACTCTTCACATACACACACATTCCATACACACACATACATCGCACACATATACATCCCACACCCATACACTCCTCACACATACTTCACACACCCTCACCTCCACCCACACCAAAACACCCCACACAGCCACACCCACAGACACACCTTACACACCCACACCCCGACCTACAGCCACTGACTCCCTATAAGTCACACACCCTGCATTACTTATCTTTCTTTGCTGTTTCACTCAAATCCATTCAGGTACTGTTTTCTTTACTCTCTTTGTCCTTTCTCTTTGTCACTCCCCATGTCTTATCCTAATTCAATTTTTCACCGTCTTTCACCCCTCTTTACTTACACTAACTGGTCTTTTCTTACCCTCACTCACCGTTCTTCATTTATCCCGGTTACGCCACTACCCTTCATTCTCAATTTTTTACTGTCCTTTCTTTTTCTTTCAACACCCACTCACATTCTCCCACTATCTCTACTTTAGTCTTCTTCCTCTCTCTTTTCCCTTCTTTCGCTCCTTTAGTCATTTTACTTTTCTCACTTTCACCCTATTACACCTTCTCTGTTTTTTACTATGTAATAAACAATCCCTCTGTGTTGATCTTGTAGCTCTCTTTCTCTTAACATTACTCTCTTTGTGTTCTTCCCTCATGGTAACTCCTTCATGAAATTTTTTTTTCTATTTTTTGGGGGGGGCGCGCCCCGGTACGTGTACCCTAAGAAAAAAAAAATTGACAGAGATTCATTAAAAATATAGGTTTATTTTTATAAATGAAAGGTAGTACTAAAGAGAACTGTTTTTTTCTTCTTTTTGTTGTTTTATATTTTTTTAATGTTTTTTTGAACATGTTTTACTTTTTTTGGCTTTTCAAAACAGTTTTATATTTTTTTGTATTTTTTATGGGGAGAAACAAAAAACAGGGAATTGTAAATGGCTCAACAGGAGCAAAAAACAAAAAACGGAAAAAATTACTGTTTTTTGGGGCATTTGTGATTGTCACCAGCAAGGACGACGAGCTTCATGCTCTTTTCACCATAGGCGATGAGCTTGCCACATGCAAAACATGTGATTCTAAAATCTGCAAATCGTGGCTGAATACAAGGCATCGTCTCCGTTGTTTCTGGTCCCGATGGAGTGGGTTGCTTTCTTTTGGAGGTGGTCCTTGAACACTGGGGGAGGTGACTGGCCAGTTCCCTGATCTATGCACGAGAATAGTTGTTAGGATGCTTCCAGGTCATATGTCGAATCATGGTATTGTTACCAAATGAATATTTTTTGTCTGGATTGGCCCTTGAGAGTTGTTCGCCACAGATTAGGCAAGTTACCTTGGCCGCATTCACTTTTTTCTTGCCCTCTGGGAGTGAAAAAAACTCCCATACAATGTGTTCTTTTGGCTTGTATGGGGTATTTTGTTCAGGCAGCCATCTTCTCCCCTCCTCCTCCTCTTCCTCCTCCTCCTCTTCCTCACCACCAATGTATTGTTGTGGTGGTCCTCTTGGTGATGGTGGTGGTGGTGGTGCAGATGCTCCAGCTGTTGCTGCTACAGTAGCCATTTCAAAGTACAAAAGAATTGTCTCTATAGATGAAACAGGTCTTCCTCAGTCAAAGGACAAAGTCAGAATAAGGAAGAAAGGTGGGGTTTTTCATCATTTGGGGAAAAAAACTGTCCTGAACCAACCAGAAGTGTTATTTTCAGGTCACAAGACCTAGGCTTTACTCATTTGGGAAAAACAACTGCCCTGAACCAATCAGAAGTGTTATTTTCAGATCACAAGACCCAGGCTTTACTCATTTGGAAACCAAAACTGTTCTGCACCAATAGAAAGTGTTATTTTCTGGTCACATGACCCGATGCGCTTACGCTACGCGCCCCGGGGCGCGCCCGTAGTCGCGCTCCAGGGCGTGCCCCGGGGCGCGCGGCGTAAGCGCGTCGAGACGTTCCGTGATCGTATGCGCACGCATGCTTCCGGGTGCGCTTACCCTGTGCGTCATATGACGCATCACGCGTCTACGCGATACGTCACAATGTTGTTTTCGTTCGCGAGAATAGCGCTAACGGGATGCTCCCCGGTACGCGCCCCAGGGCGCGCCGCGATCGTATGCGCATGCGTGCTTCCGGATGCGCTTACACTGTGCGTCATATGACGCATCACGCGTCTATGCGATACGTCACGATGTTGTTTTCGTTCGCAAGAATTGCGCTAACGGGACGCTCCCCGGTACGCGCCCCAGGGCGCGCCCCAAGTTAAAAATAAAAAAAAAGTAAACAAATTTGACATAATTATACAATATAAAATTCGTTTTAAAATGTATTATATTTTATACCTATAAAGATTTGCTATTAAAAAAACATTGAAATTCACTGAAAAAACCATAGGTTTCACACCAGTTATAGTTAGGAATTAGCATTTAAAAAACCTATTAAATTCACTGAAAAAACCATAGGTTTTACACCAGTTATAGTTAGCTGGAAGTTTTACTCGCATAAAACCATTGAAATTCCCACGTTATAGTTAGTTGGACTCACTATAACTTGCGCGTGCAATGCACTGCTGATGACGTCACATATTACATCACTCATGACATGGTCAGTGACATCACTCATGACATCACTGATGACACCATCCTTGTGACAGAGTGACAGACCTGCTTTCACTGTAATGTAACCCTTGAAACACATATTCAAAAATAGAAACTAAAATTTTCAAAAAATGGAGATACCCATACCACTTACAACAACCAATTCAATAATTCCACCATCTATATACACATCCACTCATTCACCAACAGTTCTATATAGTCACTCATACATATACTCACTCATCATATGTAGTGATACACCTATACATCCTGTTACACATCGACAGTCATCCAAAAGATACTCTCACACATACTCACACATGCAAATAAACTATTGAACATCCATTTATTTGCATATACAGCTATACACACACTACCACTTTACTTCTAAGGAAACTTACACATACTTACTCTCTTAAACAATCACTTATAGAAACACATACTAATTTAAACAGGAACTCTTACAATCCCTCACTTTCACATATACTCACTTATATACATCAATATTCACATATACTAGATTAAAACATATGTAGTTATTGATAAAGACACTAGTGAGACAGTCATTCACTCACTAACACACACATATACACACTCATTCACCCATATAGTCCTGCACATATGCTGTCTTCGAAACAGATACAAACAGAGAGTCAGTGATTCATGCATCTACCACCAAACCATACAGACACTCATACTGATACTAAAAAAACATCTAATAACCAATATACATACACATGTAGCTACTCACCAACCCATGCAGCCACTTATACACAAAGTGAAACACTAATACATATATTTAAATATTTACACATTACTCTCTAATATATGTATTCACTAAGATACACTTAATAAACCAGTTAACCAATCAATTTTTTTTTCAAAAAACATCCATGTAAACACTTATTTAAACATGTATTCTTCCATCAACTTTTACATATATATATATAACACATATTTATTTTTTTAAAATACACACATTCACTGGATGGTGTCATCAGTGATGTCATGAGTGATGTCACTGACCATGTCATGAGTGATGTAATATGTGACGTCATCAGCAGTGCATTGCACGCGCAAGTTATTGTGAGTCCAACTAACTATAACGTGGGAATTTCAATGGCTTTATGCGAGTAAAACTTCCAGCTAACTATAAGTGGTGTAAAACCTATGGTTTTTTCAGTGAATTTAATAGGTTTTTTAAATGCTAATTCCTAACTATAACTGGTGTGAAACCTATGGTTTTTTCAGTGAATATATATATATATATATATATATTCACTGAAAAAACCATAGGTTATAGACCATATATAGTTAGGAATTAGCATTTACAAACCTTGAAAATTCACTGAAAAAACCACAGGTTATAGACCATATATAGTTAGGAATTAGCATTTAAAAAACCTTATTTTACTGACACAAAACCATTGAAATTCCATATATAGTTAGTTGTACTAACTACATATCGCGCACCTGCAATCCACTGCTGATCATGTCACATATTACATCATTCATGACATGGTCAGTGACATCACTGATGACATCACTGATGACATCTCAAATGACATCACTGATTACATCACTGATGACATCTCAAATGATATCACTGATGACATCACTGATGACATTTCAAATGACATCACTGATGACATCACTGATGACATCTCATTTGACATTACTGATCACATCACTGATGACATCATTCATGTGATAATACGATGAACCTCTTCAGACTCTAATATAACCTTAGATACACTCAGTGTAAACACAGACTCACAGATTGTCATTCATCCATGAAGTTACACACACACACCTAGTCAGTCATGCAAACAATCAATCACACCTCCATTTTCCCAACTATACAGTTATACACACCTTACTTATTCAAACATATACTAAAACATATTTACTCTCTTATACAATGCTGGATACAAGTTCACAATGATGCATACAGCCACTCACACATTCACTGGCTCTTATGCACAGTTATTTATATATGTCAAGTCTCACATGTACTGTGTTTTACATATGTACTTACTTTGACATGTAGCACTGAGATATCCATTCACTCACCAATACACTGATGCACACAGTCAACCGCCCATACAGCTGTTTCCACATGCACTTTTGAACCTATACATCTAGTGAATCAACTGCTCACACATCTATGCACAGAGTCATACACCTCCCAGCCACCCACACATACACTCAGTCTCCCATACAAATACTTGGGCAACCAATCAATAACCCATATAGTTACTCATATAGCTACTGAACAACACATGCAGCAGTTTTCAGAACAACAGACATAATGATGCACAAATTAAGACAGTTTAGTCACTAACCCATGCACTCAGTGAGACACATTTAATCACTCACTCATACAGTCAGTCATGCACCTACTAAATCCTTCATCCAGACACTTATACATCCACTCAAGACATATTTTAACTTTACAGAAAAATACAGTCACTGGATGTTGTCATCAGTGATGTCATCAGTGATGTCATTTGAGATGTCATCAGTGATGTCATCAGTGATGTCATTTGAGATGTCATCAGTGATGTCATCAGTGATGTCATTTGAGATGTCATCAGTGATGTCATCAGTGATGTCACTGACCATGTCATGAATGATGTAATATGTGACATGATCAGCAGTGGATTGCAGGTGCGCGATATATAGTTAGTACAACTAACTATATATGGAATTTCAATGGTTTTGTGTCAGTAAAATAAGGTTTTTTAAATGCTAATTCCTAACTATATATGGTCTATAACCTATGGTTTTTTCAGTGAATTTCAATGGTTTTTTAATAGCAAATATCATAAGCTGTCGATTGTCAAGTACGTGGTAAGAAAAAACATTTTCGTGTTTATGCACACTGATTTGCTTTCAATGCTGCCCCCCCCCTCATTTCTATTAGGAGTACTCTCTCTTTGCAGATAGTGAAGGGTAGTTAACGCAGGCCTTTGCACCCGTTGTAATCCGTCGTGCCTGCTTCTCTCTCCATTTGATTGATTGTTATCCAAGCATTTACTGTTTTAGAATTGGTTCTCTTTGGTTCATTCTCTATTTACAAACAAGCACAGAGTCGCAATACTCTGTTTAGTCTTTGCAGATAGCGAAAAATCGTGTAAAAAAACAAAAGGAATCGAGCAAAATCAGTAGGCCACTAATGGGATCTCTTTTTGACCTCGCTAAAATAGAAACATTAGGAACAACCTGTTGAAAATAGCAATGTGTATGTACATAAGCGGCGTTCATTTGTGTTCACAGTACCCCTTGTTGATTGTTTGAATCGAGCATTGAATTGTTCGAAGTTGGTTCTCTTAAGGATCTTCTCTGCCTGCCTGCAAACGGGGAAGAATAGGAATATTCTCTCTCCCTTTGCAGATAGTGAAGGGTAGGTAACACAAACCTTTAACACGTCGTGCCTATTTCGTTCCTCATTGATTGATTGTTTGCCCGAACATTGACTGTTTGGGAATTGGTTCTTTTTGGAGGTATTCCCTGTTTGCAAATAAACGTAGGAAAATCTTTGCAAGTAGTGAAAGGGTAGGTAATGCGGACCTTTCTCCCCCGTTGTAATCTGTCATGCCTATCTACTCCCCACTGATTGATGCACCTGTTTCACCCGGACCATTTACTAGAGATAGGTCATCTGGCCCGACCAGAGAGCACCCCTAGTGAAAAGGACATATGCAATAATAACGAAAGGAATAGGAAAACGAAAATCAGTAGGCCACTGATGAACTTTTTATTAAATAACAAACAAAGAAACGATAACAATACGTAATGATAAAACCTATTATTGTCCTAGAAACAAGAAACGTTAGAAGTAAGCCCGTAATAAGAAACCTGAAAACAGTAAGAGAAACCAAGTGTGACATTGCAACGGCCACAAGGCAACGAGGCTTCATCGCCCCTCACTGCCCCAAAACGTGTCTGTCCCAACGCCTGCCACGGCCAAATAACGGCAAACTGGGAAAGATACAAATCAGCAGACATCCGCCCCATTCTGGAAACTTTCAAAGTGCAACAGGTTTGCGGCTACGCCCAGCCGGAAGCAACACATATAAGGCGGGTCCTGCTGCCAACCGTCGGCAGAAGATCATCACGTAGGGTGTAGCCGGAGGAAAGGCCGAGGCCAATGGGACCCGGCCAGGGGGATTGCTACGACAACCCTGGAGAGTTGCAAGGGGGGGAATGTCTGTGTCCTCGACCCTCCCCTCTCTCTCCCAGTCCGGCCACCATCAACCAGAGGCCGAGGCCGACGGGATCCGGCCGCGGTGGCGGTAACCCTGGAGAATTGCAGGTTAGACCCTCTCTCTCCCAGTCTGGGCCAGCATCCATGGAGGGCCTGGGAGTGGAGAGGCCACTGCACGAAAGGCCCAGGAGAGGCACCACACGCCAAAGCCTGCCCCACCGGATGAGCCAAGGAACCCGTTCATGGGGCCAGAGCAAAGGGCGTCCGGCCGCCATCCACCGAAGGTCCGGCCCAAAGACGGACGGGACATTTCTTCTTTCTTTTATAATGGCTGCGACAACACTGGGGGGGATGTCTTGCACATGCCTCCGACCCCCCCCCTCGTCCTCATCGCCTGGTCCGGCCATAACAAATGTCAAGCGAGACGCCGTGGGGTGCACTGGGTGGGAGAGACGGTGCGAACAGGCCTCTCCCGCCTCCCCAGGTGGAGGCTTCCCAGCTGCACCCTCATCGCTCCAGGCGCCCGGAAAAGGGTTCTTCCACTGTGGTGATGCTGCAACGTCTCGCCCGGCAGGGTGAAGCCCGTCCGCTCATTTTACCCCGCGATCGCCGGTAGCTACCGAACTCTCAAAATGGCGGTCGACCTGGCAAGAGCGGGCCCAGCATAAAGAAATGGCCCGGTCACCACCGTAGTCCTCCACGACCTTGAAGATTCTAGAGGAGCCGCGGGAGTCCCCGACCCCCGCAGACACCCCCGATGGGGAATGACTGCCATGATCGCCCGTGGAGTGGCGAAACTGTAGCCGCGGGACGTCGGCGCTCCCATGCTGGCGCCAGCCTCAGTTTGAATGACTAGAATCCTGCAGACCACAGTTCGGATCAGTTCCGGTGAAAGCACAGTGTGACCCGGTAGGAAAAATTGTTGCACCCCCTCCCCTTTTTGACTGATGGTTCAAACCACCGATCCTTTCCTTTGCCCTTTTAACGGAACTTTGGACTGCCTCCCCCCCCCCCCCGGGGCGCCCCACGCCGTTATTTGGAGGGCGGCAACTTACTGGACATCACCTTGGTGCCATCCACATTTCAGCGCGTTCTGCTGCCTTGGAACTATTCGCACAACAGACCGCTACTGACGACCCACCCCCCGGGACGCCCCACGCCGGATACCCAAATCAGTGCGGCACCCAGGCAACATCACCTGGGTGCCGTCCAGAAATCTGGACGTTGTGCTGCCTTGGGACTATTCGCACAACCGACCGCTACTGACCATTGTTCCTTCTTTTTCCCTAAAAATGTTTAAATGTTTTTACTGTTTTTGTTTTGTTGTATATATTTATAAGTTATTAAAGTTTTATATTCCTACTACTTTGTTGGAGTGCTATATATTTTTAATGTGACACATAATTGTAAAAACTTTGATGTACAAAGAGTCATCCCTGGAATCTTCCGCTTCAGGCTTGGTCCCCTCCCCAATCACAATACAGGATGGTTTTCAGATAGTAGGAACGCGTGTGGTGTGACGGATCTCATCGGGTGTGGGCCTTGATCTACTGTAACTCCTTTGAAGAGGGGTGATTCTTTACAGCTGGGGCCATAAACTACATCTGCAGGGCTAGCTGATAGCCTGGGACCGGCCTGGACAATCGGACACAGAGGAAGAGGAGTGTCAGAGGGTGCGGTAGTGAATAGGGCGAAAGGGAGGTGTCGGGCGGGCACAGAGTGTGATTCTCAGGGAAGAGCAGCGCAGATGGGGGGAGGTTTATTGCCCATGCATAAGACAGAGAGCGGGGGTGACCAGTGCCTGGGGGAGATGCTTACGAGGGTGGGGAGCCATGCTACGGATCGACAGCGTGCAGAGAATGGGTCTGGTCAAGGCATCTAAAATGGCTGCCGTGCACGACAAAAGTGTGGCATTTGAAAAAAGGCAAGATGGCGCAGACAATCTTTTTAAACACTTCCTGATTTCCTTCGAATCGAACGTTAACAGACGTTGGGGCATATTACCAAAGTTAAGCGATATTTATCGCTAACGATGCTTAGCAACGAATTTTTTACCGCTAAGCATCGTCAGAAATTATCGCAGATAAACCTTGCTATTATCAAGGTTTATCGCAAATGCGATAAAAAACGGCCGCAATGCATGAATATCGCTGAAAAGTCAGCGATATTCATGCATTACCGAGCTAATGCTCTTAGCCATGTTATCCACCTCCCATTGGATAACATGGCTAAGAACTGCTCAGGGCAGGTGTTAGTTTTTGGAGATATTCGCGCTTAGCGCGAATATCTCCAAAAGTTGGTAATAGGAGATAGATATCTTGCATGTTGTATTGCAAGTTATTGTGGTATATGGAACTCATACCATAATCTCTCAGGAAAGCAGGAACTGATCCTTTTGGGACCGCCTGAGAAGGCCTAAGGGGTGATGGGTACTCTACTTTGCCCCCTTTTCACGTTCTGAACTATTTTATTTTACTCTCTTCTGTAATTACACAAAATGGCAGCGATAGGATGCATCAGAGACAGACAGTGAGAGAAAGGAGGCCGGAGATGAAGAAGAGATGTCAAATACACATTGGAGATAATATAGTGGGAGAAGGGAAGTAAATATGAGTAAACTTACTATGTAACATAAAAATGTTGCACTCTATACTATAAGTCTCATTTTATACTACAATCACTTCGCTACAACCTCATAAATTAAAAATAAAAATGAATAATGTCTCAAACAATTTTTGATTTCTAAATATAAATTTATTCTTCTGAATTTTCATAATTTGAAAGAACTAGTAACATGCCCTCATCAGGAATTTCCTCTTCAATCATCTCATCAGGAATCTCCTCATGAAAAGTCTGCAATGATGATTCTTGTAACTCTATGGTCTCCAAACATTCGATAAATTCGCCGTCAAGAGATTGATCAAAAAAATCATTCAAATCATCTCCTCCTTGTGAGAATATTTCATTATTGGTGCTGTCAATTTCAATAAATGTAGTGGATAATTCAAAAGAAATTGCCACGGTCTCTTCATTGAGATCCATTTTATTTTGAAATTTCTTGCTGTAAATTGCAGAAAAAAATAATCACTTTCATTTATCGTTTTTAGTAATACATAATATAAAACTAACTTTATCAAGAATTTAGTATAACAGAAGGACTGTAAATAAATAACAGAAAACATTTTTCAAATTATCTTAAAGTGTACAACATAGTTCCCCTTACAAATTAACAACTCACCTTTTTGAAAGTAGAAGAAGCGTTAATACTGTGTAAATCAAACACCAGAAATTGAGCACCAAAAATTCCTCACAAATGTACCTCAGACAGTAGTATCACAAAATGGCTGTGGTTTCCTCTCATTTTAGATATATACATAAACAATTAACTTTCATCACACACAAATGCAAAACCAAAGTAACATTTTAATTGGTTCTAAATTTCAACACTTTCAAATGTGTTTTCCCCATGCAATTTTCCATAGGACATTTAGATACGTCTACAGCCTGATTGGCTGAACGGATTTACACCAACCTTGGCAAAATGGTACATCAAACCTAAGGGGTCAGGGAGGATCTACTATGCCCCCTTATGGTCATTTGCCCCTTCGCTTTGGCCTCCGCTTGTCTCTCGATCCTACCGAGAGACAAGATGGCGGCCGCTACGGACTGTTTGGAATGTTTACAGACGCCGGAGAACCAATCAGCTTCGCTTCACAAAGCTCCGTAACGCGAAAAGTACGCGAACCGGAGCGCTGCCCGGTCCGCTGTTACAGATATATATCTTTTTTTGAACGTTAATTTCTCAAAATCCACTGGAGCACATATATTGAGACCTAGCAAAGGCACATCGGGCTACCAGTCCCTACAATTTTGCCAAGTTTCGTGCAAATCCATTCAGCCGTTCGGGCTAAAAGTGAGGCCAACCGCCCTATGGAAATTAACATTGGAAAAACGCGTTTTGGGCCCCCCTTTTTTTCTCGGCCCCCCCTTGACGAACCCCCCCCAAATTTCCAGGGGCTGCTCAGAAACAAAATGTTCCATTTTCCTGAAAATGTCTGCCAATTCCGTCCACAAACGCCAAAGTTATTAGACATAGAATTTTCAAAAATCCCATAGAGAAAAAATCCTAAATATATATACCTACTGGCGACCGCCAGTAGGTAATATATATATGTATGTATATATATATATATATATATATATATATATATATATATATATATATATATATATATATATATATATATACATATATATATATATATATATATATATATATATATATTTATATATATACATATATATACACATATTTATGTAAATATATATATATATATATATATATATATATATATATATATTACCTACTGGCGGTCGCCAGTAGGTATATATAGTTAGGATTTTTTCCCTATGGGATTTTTGAAAATTCTATGTCCAATAACTTTGGCGTTTGTAGACGGAATTGGCTGAAATTTTCAGGAAAATGGCACATTTTGTTTCTGAGCAGCCCTTGAAAATTTGGGGGGGTTCGTCAAGGGGGGGCCGAGAAAAAAGGGGGGTCCCAAAACGTGTTTTTAACATTGAGTTTTCCATAGGGCGGTTGGCCTCACTTTTAGCCCGAACGGCTGAATGGATTTGCACGAAACTTGGCAAAATTGTAGGGACTGGTAGCCCGATGTGCCTTTTGTAGGTCTCAATATATGTGCTTCAGTGGATTTTGAGAAATTAACGTTCAAAAAAAGATATATATCTGTAACAGTGGACCGGGCAGCGCTCCGGTTCGCGGACTTTACGCGGTACGGAGCTTTGTGAAGCGAAGCTGATTGGTTCTCCGGCGTCTGTAAACATTCCAAACAGTCCGTAGCGGCCGCCATCTTGTCTCTCGGTAGGATCGAGAGACAAGCGGAGGCCAAACCGAAGGGGCAAATGACCATAAGGGGGCATAGTAGATCCTCCCTGACCCTTTAGGTTTGATGTGGAGGTTTTAAAAGGGCCCCGCGGGGCAAAAAAAAAAAAATAATAATAATCGAACGGCTAAATGGATTTGCACGAAACTTGGCAAAATTGTAGGGACTGGTAGCCCGATGTGCCTTTGCTAGGTCTCAATATATGTGCTCCAGTGGATTTTGAGAAATTAACGTTCAAAAAAAGATATATATCTGTAACAGCGCTCTGCTTCGTGTACTTTTCGCGTTACGGAGCTTTGCGAAGCTGATTGGTTCTTCGGCGTCTGTAAACATTCCAAACAGTCCGTAGCGGCCGCCATCTTGTCTCTCGGTAGGATCGAGAGACAAGAGGAGGCCAAAGCGAAGGGGCAAATGACCATAAGGGGGCATAGTAGATCCTCCCTGACCCCCTAGGTTTGATGTGGAGGCTTTAAAAGGGTCTCGCAGGGCAAAAAAAAAAATATCGTTTTTTTAGTTTTTTTGCGTGGAGTGCGCCCGGTTCGCGAACCGGGAAGCGTTCTGGGGAGCGTACTTTCTTGAAAATTAGTGGAAAAAGTTAGACTAAAATAATAATTGTGAGTGATCAGATGTAGGGTAGCTCTGAGAAGAGCTTTTGGGTTTATGGTACATTTAGGTACTTATAAGTAGGTACCAATGCACAGTCTTAAATTCAGAGTGAAAATTCTGTTGCCCTCATCTGAGAAGTGAACTCCATCTCCTCTGTAGATATCTTGCATGTAGTAACGCAAGTTATTGTTGTACAGGGAGCCCATTCCATGGTCTCTCATGTAAGCTGAAACAGATTTGTTTACATGCTTCCTCGATTTCTCAATTTGTGGACAAAATTGGTTCGACCACCTCCATTTTTGTCTTTGGCATATATTTGAATATACCAAGGCAGTCTGAGGAAAAAGTGCCATCAATTGCTCAAAGGTGTCCTTTAAAAGCATTTCCAGACCTACCCCAGTCAAAGTGCCCAAATCATTACCTCCACAGTGCACAATTAACAGGTCAGGTTTTGGCAAATGCATAAAGGTTTTCACGAATGGTATCAATTGGTGACATTTTAATCCTCTGTGACCAAACCACTTAATTTCCACATCTTGTAAATTAGGGTTAGGTAAATTCCTGTTTTCAGCGTACCTCTGAGCCCAATAGATGTAACTATGTCCAACAATCCAGACAGAAAACATGGCGAGAGAAGGTTCTCCTGCAGTCAGATGAAGTGTGGCAATGAAATGGCAGTTGAAAAAATGAGAGTGTAAAATGAAAAAAACTGAGGAGTTTCTGTGTTAATGAAGCAGTAAGAGTGATTGGTGGATTTTGATTGCTGAAAACAGAAAGTTAGGGTGCATGGATGAGTTGTTTGAAAGATGTATTTTGAGTGGCGAAGAAAAAATCATTAAATGAAAGTATGCACTGGATATGCAGGAGCACTGAGAGTTCAGAGTTCAATTGCAACATTGTTGTGTGAACTTGGAAACACCAGAGGTCTTGCAAGAGGTGGTTGCTATGCAGAAAAAGCAGAGAGGGGGCAGAGGGGGGAAGGGTTTTGATTTGAAAAAAAGTGAGGGAAGAGTTTTGAGTGGGTGACATGAGAGATATGTGTGAAGAATTACAGAATTTCTGTGCTTTTGATAGCTGCAGACTCTGGAGTGCATACCTTTTGCTCTGCTGAAGACAAATTGTTGTGTTTCTGAGACTGTTTTGAAACTCAAAGTATTTGCTAAGGTGAGAAAAGATTTCTTTAATTTAGATAGAAAATAGTGTGCTTTAAGGAGAAAATTATGAAGAAAGTTGTGTTTTTCAAATGTTGGTTTGTCTGAAGTGTTTTACAAATAGATTTTGTTTCTTTGAGAAATTGTAATTGGAGAAAATGTGAAGTATTAGTACTGACAGGGTTTTTATGTGCATAGGAGCTGTGGAGTGTTTTCAAATTATGACTTGTAAATCGTTTTTGAGGAAAAGCAATGGTTTTAATATTTATGACAAGGACATAATGGTGTATGCTTCTTTATAAGGCAATTGAGAGTCTCTGATGTTATTTTTCCCATTTCAATGTAAGAAGTTTCTCTGTGGAGCAAATTGCTTGTAAATATGCTCCCATCTGTGCATGGCAAATTTAGATTTTGAATGTTTGCGTTACATAGGCATGTTAAAGGTGACCGAAACATGCTGCAAAGGCAATCAAAAAACGCATTCATGTGTCTTAAGGACATTTTAAGTCATTTCCCCATGTGGAGTGTTTTTAAATTATGACTTGAAAATCGTTTTTGGGGAAAATGAAGGCTTTTAAAATTTATGACAAGGACATAATGGTGTATGCTTCTTTATAAGACATTTCAGTGTCTCTGATGTTATTTTTCCAATATTAAATTAAAAGACCTTTCCCCGTGGAGCAAATTCCTTGTAAATATGCTCCCACCTGTGCATGGTAAATTTAGATTTTGACTGTTTGAGTTACATAGTCATGTTAAAAGTGACCCAAAAAAGTTGCAAAGGCTTTAAAAAAAGACTTTCATGTGTCTTGAGGACATTTTAAGTCATTTCCCCGTGGGCAGTGTTTTCAAATTATGAGTTGAAAATCGTTTTTGAGGTAAAGGAATGTTTTCAAAATTTATGTGCGCCATATGCCCCTAAATTTCTTTTTCAGGGGTGCAGCAGGGTGTTCTTGAGACACCCCTGCACCCTCGGAAAAATTCGTAATTTGCGATGAGGTAATTGCTAATCGCAAATTGCACCTTCATTCGTATGGGCCTCCTGCTCCATGGAAATGAATGGGTAATTTGTAATTAGCAAATAGCTCATCGCAAACTAGGAATGGTAAAGAATCGCTATTTATTCCTTAAAGTTCGCTATTTAGGAAATGCAAAAAACTTTGATGATACATATGGCGGTTCATCTCTAACAAGATAAGAAGCATAGGGATAGATTTATGATGACTGGCGCATCACCAGGGATGTGTTAGTCATCCTGTGCCGCTGTTCCGCCACCTATGGTGTGCTGCATTTACAATGCGGCGCATCATGGGGCAAAAACAGCACAGATGCGTGACGTATCTGTGCCGTAAAGGTGGCGCATTGCTGGAGTTGTATCGCAAGTGTGATGAAGCTCCAGCAAGGCTCAGGGGTGCCCCTGTCGCAGGCTTTCTGTTCTCACAGAGAACTGTGCACAGAGGATTGGAACCTCGGCGAATTAGGGTGCCCCAAAACTCACCTTAGTAATCAAAAACCGCTTAGCAAGCTAGGTACAGTGTCACATTGGATATAACAAACTCTCAATGTTTAGACAATCCAGAATATGAACTTATAGTACCTCAGGATACGTGGAACTCATGAACACTCGGTCGTTATATAGTTCTTAGAAACCAGAACATGGAGTTAAGAAGAAGACATGTGTATTTGAAATGTTTATTTACTAATGCCGTCTTCTCAGGCGTAGTATCTTAGATTATACAAGTACACATATTATCAGTAGCAAAATTACCAGTATAGTTAGTAGTACATAAAAAGCGAATGGTGACAGTATGTTAACATGCTGTAAATGAATAAGAGTTAGCAACACTTATAAGCAGCCGCGGGCCGTGGAGGGAGTTACGGTGGGGCAGGGAGGCGGGGAGGGGGAGGGGCAGGGTGGAGAGGGCTCCACCCTGCCCCTCCCCCTCCCCGCCTCCCTGCCCCACCGTAACTCCCTCCGCGGCCCGCGGCTGCTTATATCTCACCCTCCCTAATACACATATTATATTATTTGCTAAGAAGGTCTCTTTGTGTTGGTTTAGGGCGTGCCCATACTTTAGTGTCTTAGATTTGAAGGAATCACATCAGCATACACCAGCTCTCTCTTCATGTGAACCGCATCAAGTGTTGTGTATGTGTGTTCGGCAAAGCAATATAAAACCCGCCTCATGTCGTGGAGATCAGACCTCATAACAATTCTGTATCGTGTTGTTCTTGAAACTTCAGCACTCGCTGTACAGATATAGTTTAACAAGCAAAGCAGATAGTAGAGCAATAACATATTATTCTCATGTAAACCACGATGAACTACTAGGTTGAAAGCTAAAGCAACAACTAAGTGTCGTGTGCAGAAGTTGCAAAAAAGGAAAAATGGCGTTTAAACCGGTAATGAGCCCATGCTAACTTAACACGGTGTAAAGATATCCAGGACCTAGATGACACCTCCCCATGATCCGGAAACGAACTGAATAAGATAATAGAAGTGCCATCTCATGAGAGCAGATTGCAACTTTATATGTGGACGGTCCGCAAGGTAAAACATCAAAAACTAGGAAAATTTAATGCTAAAGAAAAATAAAACAGCCAAGTACTTTATCGAGTCTTAAGCCAATAGGCAAGCTAAATAATAAAAACTTGACAAATAAGTCAATGAATTGTCAATGAAATTCTAGTACTCAGCATATCAAACATGAAAAAGGTCTATGACATAACTGTGTATGCAAAATAAGCTGCAACAGCCTCCAATAGGAAGTCACCGTCTTCATCCGAAAAGAGTTCAGCCATCCAATTTAAAAGCGGAAAAGAACATACGTGCTCTCCCAGCACCGGATCCTCTATCACCATCAGAGGACAGCTCAGTGGGTTTTCAAGAAAGCTCTGTTCCAAGAAAGACTGTGTTGCCGCCAGTAAATTCCAGGGACCAATTAGTCCATGCATCAATGCCACAGCCATAATCCTTTCGCCAGGACAAACCAACTCGTGAGTAATGATAGGAGTCATCAGCTGATTAAAGTCGACGTCAGGAGAAACCGGTCCGCAGAGACACAAATCAATGGCCCAATCGAAATCACAGGTGAGGCAGTGAAATACAGGCTGGACACAGGTGAAGTAGGAGAATCGAAAAGATAATCCATATGCCGTGCTTAATATCGCCAACGGCATTGTGCCATAATATTCAAGCATGCGATTGCGGAACAGCGTCAGCAGCTGCAGGGCGGGAGCTTGCACAGGAGGGACATCCATATTTAAAAATGTAAAAAAGCACAAGAGCGTCCGCTGGTAATGCAAGTAAAAATGGGAATCCACCAAGCACAGTGGAAAAAATAGAATGAAAGAAAGCAGGGATGACTCCAAAGATTTTCTCAAATGAAGTCACGAGACCACTGGTAACAACTTTAAAAAAGTGCGCCAGGGCCTTTGTGGAGGACGCGTTAAAGATAGTCCGAACCATCTTGCTGAAATGGAAAGGCGAATCAGTATTGAAAAGGGTCTGCACCTCTGTACGGGTGTTCGCTATATGAAGCACGAAAGTTTCACGGGCCGAACTCAAGGCCACCTCTCTCTGAGACAAAAGAGCTCTTATTCTTGCCATGCCGTTGAAATCTGCTCCCAAGGTTGGTATTTGTGGCCAGATTGAAAACTCCCTATGTTCATGTGTGGGAGGAAATAGAACATTTCTGCAGCAAATAACCCGTTCACTTACTGTTACGATAAAAGGAATACTTTTAATTAACCCAGAACAATCTTCATTATTGAGCATCAAATAACTACCATTTTCCAACAACTTGAACGTGGGGATGATAGCAGGAACTGGCGTGCCTTGCAACACGCAAGCCATATTTGGTCGGTGTTTGTTGCATGAACCGTGTAACTGTATGTGCCTACACATTAGTGAATGATCTGGCGTCTCAGTGCATTCCTCTCCATTCAGATAAACTTCTTGATCATCTTTGAAACATCTGTATGTGTATGGAAGCGACCAGACCTCATGAAGAAAAGCACTACCTAAAGGTTCATAACGACCTATTGGTATATATTTCATACAATTTGAAAACTTATATAAAGCAAAAGGCAGCGTTATTAAACCGTGGATAAGGCACGTTGCCAAAAAACCCGCAATCCTCTGCTGATGATGTCACTGAGCATGTCATGAATGATGTAATATGTGACATCATCAGCAGTGGATTACGGGTAATAGTATCTCTAGTTTACTCCCCTATAGCTGTCTTTCTTTTAACATAAGTGTCTGTTTCCTTCCCTTATACTTACTGTTCTTTTTTTTAAAAAAATGTTTTGGTTCGCGTACCGGCGAGCGAACTGGGAAGCGAACTACGAGAAATAGAGGTTGGCACAGTTCCAAATATTGTACCAATTTTTTAATAACGGGGAGGTAGTTCTGAAAAGAACTTTTTTTTTATTGTTTTTGTTGTTTTATATTTTTTTTATTATTTTTCTGAACATTTTTTTACTTTTTTTGAATTTTTCTGAACAGTTTTATATTTTTTTTGGTTTTTTTTCGGAGGGGGCAACGAAAACGATTCATTGTAAAGGGCTCAACAGGAGCAACAAAAAAAAAAAAGAATTTATTATTTGGGGCGTTTCGTACAAACTTGCATATGATAGTCAATAGCTCTGTTGATCAGAGTGATGCTCCTTTCTCCGTAGCAAATGAATCCACTGCAATGTACGCAGACTTGTTTTACTTCACGAAATCTCGTTTGTATATTTGGCACCATCTCCCTGCCCTCTGGTCCCGTTACTTCCGGTACAACAGATCTTCTGGCCATAATAGGGAGATTATCTAGGTCGTTACGAAACTGTGCAGCACTGTAGTTGTTAGGATGCCACCTAGTCATATGGCGATGCATTGTGTAGTTTCCGAAACTATATTTTTTGTCGGTCCCTCTGGACAGTCTATCTTGACATATAAGGCAAGTTACGTATCTTGCATTTACTTTTTTCTGACCTTTGGGAATTTTAAAAAATTGCCAAATGAAGTTTTCTTTCCGGTGAGACGTCCTGGGCTCCTCAGGCAAAAAGTGCCTCTCTTCATGCTCTTCCTCCTGTTCCTCTTCTTCGTCTTCTTGCTGAATTATAACTTCAGCAGGTGGTCCACTCTTCCTTGGATGTGGTGGAGGTGGTGGGGAAGCACCAGCTGAAGCTACTAAAGAAGCCATTGCTCACTGGTAACAAAGGGTCTTTCTCTCACAATGATGAAAGTCAGAGTGAGGAAAGAAGGAGGGATTTTCATCATTTGGGAAAAACAATAGTTCTCAACCAATGAAAAGTGTTCATTTTAGATTATATGACCTAGTCTTACATCATTAGGAAACCAAAAGTGAAATGAACCAATGAAAAGTGTTATTACCAAGTCACATGACCTGCTGTGTTTACGTTACACGCTTTGCAGGGCCTCCCGGTTTGCTTCCAGAAACCTGCGCTTTGCGCCTCGGTAAGCGTACCAGTTCGCTAACGTAGCACGTCATATGACGTATCACGCGACAACGCGAAACGTCATGCGGACGGGAGGCGTCACGATGTTGTTTTCTAACGCGGCAGTTGCGGTAAAGGAACGTTTACCGGCTCGCGGTCTATTTCGCGGCATCAAGGTCAGCTAACGGGAAGCTTCCCGATTCGCGAAGCGGGAACGAAGAAAAAAAAATATTTAAAAAAAAAATTATTAATAAACATATAAAATATATTTTTGGATTTAAAGAAGAATACATTTTACAGCTACAGATATTAGCTGTTAAAAAACCAATGAAATTCACTGAAAAAACCATAGGTTATAGACCATATATAGTTAGGAATTAGCATTTACAAAACCTTGAAAATTCACTGAAAAAACCATAGGTTATAGACCATATATAGTTAGGAATTAGCATTTAGAAAACCTTATTTTACTCACACAAAACCATTGAAATTCCATATATAGTTAGTTGCACTAACTATATATCGCGCACCCGCAATCCACTGCTGATGATGTCACATATTACATCATTCATGACATGGTCAGTGACATCACTGATGACATCATCTAGTGTCTGTGTGTTTTTGTAAAGTTTAAATACGTTTTACATATTGAAGAATGACTGGATGTATGGAAGACTGAGTGTGTGTGTGGCTGGCTGGGAGGTGTGTGACTCTGTGCATATCAATGTGTACTTGTATCAGTGATTGTATAAGAGAGTAAGTATGTGTTAGTATATGTGTGAAAAGTATGGTGTTCTGTGTTTAACTATAGATGAGGAAATCGAAGTGTGATTGATTCTTCACAGGACTGACTAGGTGTATGAGTGCATATGATAGTGTTGTAATAATGAGTGACTGTATGTATGAGTGATTGTATGGGTGAATGAGTGAATGTGTGTGTAGACGTAGGAATCAGTGAGTGCGTATGTAGTAACTGGTATTGGTGTGTCATGATGTCATCAGTGATGTCATTTGAGATGTCATCAGTGATGTCATCAGTGATGTCATTTGAGATGTCATCAGTGATGTCATTTGAGATGTCATCAGTGATGTCATCAGTGATGTCATTTGAGATGTCATCAGTGATGTCATCAGTGATGTCATTTGAGATGTCATCAGTGATGTCATCAGTGATGTCACTGACCATGTCATGAATGATGTAATATGTGACATCATCAGCAGTGGATTGCGGGTGCGCGATATATAGTTAGTGCAACTAACTATATATGGAATTTCAATGGTTTTGTGTGAGTAAAATAAGGTTTTCTAAATGCTAATTCCTAACTATATATGGTCTATAACCTATGTTTTTTTCAGTGAATTTTCAAGGTTTTGTAAATGCTAATTCCTAACTATATATGGTCTATAACCTATGGTTTTTTCAGTGAATATATATATATATAAATTACATACTGGTGGTCGCCAGTAGGTAGTTATAGTTAGGACCTATTTTCCATGGGAAAAGCATTTCTTCTTTTCCCAATATCTTTGGTGCCGGGTGATGAATCTTCGCAAAATGTTCAAAACTAGTGGCCCGCTCCGGTCAGCTCCTGTCTTGAAAGTTTCAGGGTGATTGGTCAAGCGGGGGCTGCTGAACAGAATTACACCAAATTTGGCAAAAAAGGGAGGTCTTGGTTCCGAAAGAGCCGTTTTTGTTAAATTGTGCAAATACGTTCAGTAGTTTCTGAGAAATTAGAAAAAGAAAAAGCTTTGATATCTGGGGCAGCGGTGGGTTCGTGAACCCTCCCGACCACAAGCTTCATTCTAATTGGCTGCCTACACGCCAAACCAGGAAGTGTTGGCAGCCATCTTGTGACTCGGTAAAACAAAGTCACAAGAAAACAGTAGAAAAAACATTTAAAAAACAAGACAAGGGGGCAGGGTAGAAACACCCGGACCCCCTAGGCCTGCTTATGGGTTCCCACAAGGATCCCCAGGGCCAAAAAAAGCATTTTTAAAAATAATTTCGGCAGAAATCGCAAAGGGGTCGCAAATCCAACCGAAATTATTTTTAAAAAACAAAGCACGGGCTCCCGCGCTTCATTTAAAAAATGCCCACGGGTGGGCCAGGTCCCGGTGGCACTGCCAACCTATTTACGAGGGCCTCCCCCGGGCTGTGAAAAAAAAATATGTGGGGGGGTCCCATTCCACCCCACACTGCCCCGGGGACCACCACCTCAACGTGGCTTCAATAAACACCGGGGTAGTTATAAAAAAGCATCCCCACATGCCCCGGGGACCACCACCTCCCCAGGGCACTAAATATGTAAATGCCGGGGTCCGTAACAGACCCCAAAGCCCCGGGGACCACCACCTCCCCAGGGCTTTGTAACGTTAGGGAAGGGGATCACGCTGTCCCCCTCCTAGAGCCCTTGATAGCCCTGGTGACTGCCACCAGCAGGAACGGCTCCTGCACTGTCCCGGGGTGCCCACCCACGGTACACTAATGTTTGCTATGGCAGGGAAGGAGCCGTGCGGCTCCCGCCCTGTCATAGCAAACGCTGGTTTGGATTTTGGAAGCGAGAGCAGGGTTCCTGCTCTGACTTCCAAAATCCAAACCAGATTGCTTTTCCCCCAACTTACAACGCGCCAGGGAGGGCGTTCGCACAGTGGTGCAGGGAGGGGGCGGGGCCTGATGTGTCAAGCGTGTAAACACAGCCCCTGGCAGGTTGTAAGTTAGGGAATACATTCCCCCTGGATCCTGAGGGTCCTGGCGGCCAAATAGCCCACCAAGTACCTCCAATATGCACCAGGGAGCTGCGTTACAGAGAGGTGGTCCAAGGCCACGCCCCCTTTTTACACCACTCTGCAACGCAGCTCTGTGGCACTTACCAGAGGTACCTGGTGGGCTAGTTGGCCCACAGGGACCCACAGGATTCAAGGGGACGTAATCCCCCAATTTAGAACGCACCAGGGAGCTCGTTTGCACAGTGTTGCAGGGAGGGGGCAGGTCTGATATGTCAAATTAGCAATCCTGCTGTGTGGGACTTACTGGAGGTAATAAAGGGGGTAGTTGGCCCCCAAGGTTGATGTTGGGGGCTAACTATCCCTCCTGTAACTTCCGCTAAATCCCAAACAGTGGGATTGCTAAAATGTGTATGAAGGCCACGCTCACCTTTCTAAAACACTCTGCAAACGCTACTGCTATGTTATAGGTACAAATTACCATTTAAAAAACATTGAAATTCACTGAAAAAAACATAGGTTCCAGGCACGTTATAGTTAGAAATTAGCATTTAAAAAAAACAGAGAAATTCACTGAAAAAAACCATAGGTTTCAGGGATGTTACAGTTAGTTGGACATTTCACTCGTACAAAACCAGAGAAATTCTGCCGTTATAGTTAGTTCAGCTAACTATTACTCACCCCCTTGCAATGCACTGCTAATGGCGTCACATATTACATCATTCATGGCATGGTCAGTGACATCACTGATGACATCGCTGATGACATCTCAAATTACATCACTGATGACATCATCCACGTGAAAATCTGATGCACCTCCTCACACCCTGATATAAGATTTGATACACCCACTCTTAAATACGGACTATCATTTTCGAAACCATAGACACACCGATACCAGTTAGTACATACCGACTCACTAATTCATAGATCTACACACACATCCACTCATTCACCCATACAGTCGCTCATACATGCAGTCAACCATCAATACAGCACTATCATATATACTCACATATCTATACAGACACTCACACACCGCCACTCATCCATAGACTTACTCACACACCTGGACAGTCATTCAAAGAATCAATCACACTCCCATTTACTCACCTACACAGTTATAAACACACCACCTCACTTATTCAAACATATACTAACACATACTTACATTCATACAGTAACTATTACAAGCACACACTCATCCATACAGCCATATCACAATCACTCACTCTCACATATAGTCATTTATATACTCCAATGCTCACATATACTGCCTTTCATATATGCAGTTACTCACACATGTACCACTGAGGTATCCATTCACTCACAAACACAACCAAACACACACACTCCCACCCATACAGCCCTTCACAGATGCACTCTTAAACCCATACACCCAGTGAATCACCCACTCACACATCTATGCACAGAGTCACACCCCCACCCACCCACACAGACACTCGGACAGCCATACAGATACTCAGACAACCAATCAATAACCCATATTGACCCTCATTTAGCTACTCACCAACCCATGCAACCACTTACACACCTACTGACAAAGTAAACTGTGTGAATATCTGTATCAGTCACTGACCCATGTATTCAGTAAGACACATTTAATCACTCACTTATACAGTCAGTCACACACCTGCTAAATCATCCATTCAGACACTTATACACCCACTCATTCTTCAATACACATATTTGAACTTTACAAGAACACACAGTCACTAGACGATGTTATCAGTGAAGTAATTTGAGATGTCATCAGAGATGTCACTGACGATGTCATGAATGATGTAATATGTGACATCAGCAGCAGTGCATTGAGGGGGGCGCGAGTTATAGTTAGCTGAACTAACTATAACGGCGGAGTTTCTCTGGTTTTGTACGAGTGAACTGTCCAACTAACTATAATGTCCCTTATACCTATGTTTTTTTCAGTGAATATATATACACATTACCTACTGGCGGTCGCCAGTAGGTAGTTATAGTTAGGATCGTTTTCCATAGTAAATCCGCAACATTCTATTGGGAATAACTTTGGCGCCGAATGCGGGATCTGCCTGTAATTTTCCTTAACTTTGCCTCGCTGCGCTCCGCTCCTTCCCTGGAAGTTTCAGGGCGATCCGTCAAGCGGGGGCCGAGATAAAAGGGGGGTCCCAAAACATGTTTTCCCCATGTTAATTTCCATAGGGCGGTTGGACTCACTTTTTGCCCGAACGGCTGAATGGATTTCCACCAAACTTGGCAAAATTGTAGGGACTGGTACCCCGATATGCCTTTGCTATGTCTCAAGATAAATGCTCCAGTGTTTTTTACGAAAATTAACTTTGAAAAAATATATATTGGGCTACATTGGGCTATATATATGTTAGAGCCCAAATGTAGCCCAATGTAGCCCAATGAAGCCCAAAGATGGCCACCAGAGACAAAAAGAACCAAATGTAGCCCAAATATCAGCCAGATGTAGCCCAACTATAGCCCAATGACAGAATGTCCCAGAGTGTTCTAAAGAACAACTAGAGCGCTAACAGTCTTACTTATGACAAAAGTATGGCACACCTGAAGTCATCTTGATTGGAATAAAGTGTTAACACTTAAAACATTTAATTTGCAAAGGAACAAAATGAGGGGGTTCATTTTGCCATAGAAATTATGATTAGTGCTGAAGAAAGAAAAATTAGGGCACATTTTGAGTGACTTCTCAAATCCTCTTATATTTCATTAAAAACAATTCTGATATGCAGTCTCCCAAGATGGCCACCAGAGACAAAAGAGCCCAAATGTAGCCCAAATATCAGCCAGATGTAGCCCAACTATAGCCCAATGACAGAATGTCCCAGAGTGTTCTAAAGAACAACTAGAACGCTAACAGTCTAACTTATGACAAAAGTATGGCACACCTGAAGTCATCTTGATTGGAATAAAGTGGTAACACTTAATACATTTAATTTGAAAAGGAACAAAATGAGGGGTTTCATTTTGCCATAGAAATTATATATATATATATATATATATATGTATATATATATATATATATATATACATATATATATATATATGAACCAGAATACCCAACTCCCACAGAAATTCCATGGAGAAGCAGGCACGGACACGAAGTGGCATTGGATTCGGCATTTATTTCTTAATGCAGGGCGCCCTCAATCACGAGCACAAGGAGAGACGCGTTTCAGCCTACAAGAGGCCTTTGTCAATATATATATATATTACCTACTGGCGATAGCCAGTAGGTATATATAGTTAGGATTTTTTTCCTATGGGATTTTTGAAAATTCTATGTCGAATAACTTTGGCGTTTGGGGACAGAATTGGCTGAAATTTTCAGGAAAATGGAACATTTTGTTTCTGAGCAGCCCCTGAAAATTTGGGGGGGTTTCGTCAAGGGGGGGGCGAGAAAAAAGGGGGGTCCCTAAACGTGTTTTTCCCATGCAATTTTCCATAGGGCGGTTGGCCTCACTTTTAGCCTGAACGGCTGAATGGATTTACACCACACTTGGCAAAATTGTAGGGACTGGTAGCCCGATGTGCCTTTGCTATGTCTCAAGATATAGGCTCCAGTGGTTTTTACGGAAATTAACTTTGAAAAATATATATTGGGCTACATTGGGCTATATATATGTTGGAGCCCAAATGTAGCCCAATGTAGCCCAATGTAGCCCAAAGATGGCCACCAGAGACAAAAAAAACAAATGTAACCCAAATATCAGCCAGATGTAGCCCAACTATAGCCCAATGACAGAATGTCCCAGAGTGTTCTAAAGAACAACTAGAGTGCTAACAGTCCTACTTATTACAAAGGTATGGCACACCTGAAGCCATCTTGATTGGAATAAAGTGGTAACTCTTAAAACATTTAATTTAAAAAGGAACAAAATGAGGGGGTTCATTTAGCCATAGAAAGTATGATTAGCGAATATATGACGAAATCCCGCATACCATCAGTCGGCCAAAAAAAATCCCGCATGTACTATTAGGCCGGAAATTAACATAACGAAAACTTTTAGAACGAATATGCCTTTAGCATACACTAAACAACTAAACTACCCTAAACCCTAAAACACTACCCCCAGCATGACCCTACACTACACAAACAGTACAACACTACCCTAAACCCTAAAACACTACCCCCAGCATGACCCTACACTACACAAACACTACAACACTACCCTAAACCCTAAAACACTACCCCCAGCATGACCCTACACTACACAAACACTACAACACTACCCAAAACCCTAAAACACTACACCCCAGCATGACCCTACACTACGCAAACACTACAACACTACCCTAAACCCTAAAACACTACCCCCAGCATGACCCTACACTACACAAACACTACAACACAACCCTAAACCCTAAAACACTACCCCCAGCATGACCCTACACTACGCAAACACTACAACACTACCCTAAACCCTAAAACACTACCCCCAGCATGACCCTACACTACGCAAACACTACAACACTACCCAAAACCCTAAAACACTACACCCCAGCATGACCCTACACTACGCAAACACTACAACACTACCCTAAACCCTAAAATACTACCCCCAGCATGACCCTACACTACACAAACACTACAACACTACTCAAAACCCTAAAACACTACACCCCAGCATGACCCTACACTACGCAAACACTACAACACTACCCTAAACCCTAAAACACTACCCCCAGCATGACCCTACACTACGCAAACACTACAACACTACCCTAAACCCTAAAACACTACCCCCAGCATGACCCTACACTACGCAAACACTACAACACTACCCTAAACCCTAAAACACTACCCCCGGCATGACCCTACACTACGCAAACACTACAACACTACCCTAAACCCTAAAACACTGCCCCCGGCATGACCCTACACTACGCAAACACTACAACACTACCCAAAACCCTAAAACACTACCCCCAGCATGACCCTACACTACGCAAACACTACAACACTACCCAAAACCCTAAAACACTACCCCCCAGCATGACCCTACACTACGCAAACACTACAACACTACCCAAAACCCTAAAACACTACCCCCAGCATGACCCTACACTACGCAAACACTGCAACACTACCCAAAACCCTAAAACACTACACCCCAGCATGACCCTACACTACGCAAACACTGCAACACTACCCAAAACCCTAAAACACTACCCCCAGCATGACCCTACACTACGCAAACACTACATCACTACAACACTACCCAAAACCCTAAAACACTACCCCCAGCATGACCCTACACTACGCAAACACTACAACACTACCCAAAACCCTAAAACACTACCCCCAGCATGACCCTACACTACGCAAACACTACAACACTACCCTAAACCCTAAAATACTACACCCCAGCATGACCCTACACTACGCAAACACTACAACACTACCCAAAACCCTAAAACACTACCCCCAGCATGACCCCACACTACGCAAACACTACAACACTATCCTAAACCCTAAAACACTACGCCCAGCATGACCCTACACTACGCAAACACTACAACCGTACCCTAAACCCTAAAACACTAGCCCCAGCATGACCCTACACTACGCAAACACTACAACACAACCCTAAACCCTAAAACACTACCCCCAGCATGACCCTACACTACGCAAACACTACAACACTACCCTAAACCCTAAAACACTACCCCCAGCATGACCCTACACTACGCAAACACTACAACACAACCCTAAACCCTAAAACACTACCCCCAGCATGACCCTACACTAAACAACCACCACAACTCTACACTACACTAACACAACACTACACTACACAACACTACACTACACTACACAATCACTAACCCACGAAAAAATTAACACAAACCCACTTACCTCTCTCGTCATCGTGGTTTTCACAACGCAAATGCATTTACCATACATGCCTTTAAAACGTAATTCTTTGTAAAGGCATGCGCGATAAATGCACATGCGTTTTGAAAAAATGCGGGATAATGGTATGCGAGGTCAATGACCTTGCGGGATAATGGTATGCGGACTGAAAGTCTGCGGGATAAAAAATGCGGTAAAATGGCTGCAAACCATGATTAGCAGCAGACTTCCCTGGTGAGCACTAGCTTTACTACAGTGATCTAATGAGCAACTAGAGGTCTAACATTCAGAATTTATGGCAAATGTGTGACACATCTGAATGCCTTCTTGATAGAACCAAAGTAAACAAGCATTGAAAATGCAATAGATCTCGCCCTCGTTTAAGTTAAAGCCATTCTGTTTGTAATGAGGTGGCTTTTTAGCTTTGCTTTTATTAGTGTTTTTAAAACTTTCATGTAAATAACATGCATATGTATGCATATATGTATATGTATGCATGCATTTATATTTATATAGATATGCAGATTATACATGTTTATATATGTATATTACCTACTGGCGATAGCCAGTGGGTATATATAGTTAGGATTTTTTCTCTATGGGATTTCTGAAAATTCTATGTCTAATAACTTTGGCGTTTGTGGACGGAATTGGCTGAAATTTTCAGGAAAATGGCACATTTCGTTTCTGAGCAGCCCCTGAAAATTTGGGGGGGTTTCGTCAAGGGGGGGCCGAGAAAAAAGGGGGGTCCCAAAACGCGTTTTTCCCATTCATTTTTCCATAGGGCGGTTGGACTCACTTTTAGCTCGAACGGCTGAATAGATTTACATGAAACTTGGCAAAATTGTAGATATGGTTTGCCCGACGTGCCTTTGCTATGTCTCAATATATGTGCTCCAGTGGATTTTGAGAAATTAACGTTTAAAAATATATATATATCTGTGACAGCGCTCCGGTTAGCGCCCCGGTTCGCGTACCTGACGCGTAACGGAACTTCGCGAAGCGAAGCTGATTGGCTCTCCGGTGTCTGTCAACATTCTAAACAGTCCGGAGCGGCTGCCATCTTGTCTCTCGGTACGATCGAGAGACAAGATGTGGTGAAAAACGAAGGGGGAAATGAAGGAAAGGGGGCTAGGTAGACCACTCCTGACCCCCTAGGATTGATGAGGGGGATATTAAAGTGCCCCGCGTGGCAAAAAATAAAAATAAAAATTCTTTTGCGATTTTACGCCATAGAGGCGCGTCCCGGTACGCGGACCGGGCAGCTCACCGGGCAGCTAACCGGGCAGCTAACCGGCAGCGTAGCTGTCAACATTGTAAACAGTCCGGAGCGGCCGCCATCTTGTCTCTCAGTAGGTTCGAGAGACAAGATGTGGTGAAAAAAGAAGGGGAGATGAAGGAAAGGGGGCAAGGTAAACCCCTCCTGACCCCCTAGGATTGATGAGGGGGATAATAAAGTCCCCCGCGATTTTTCGCGGTAGAGGCGCTTCCCGGTACGCGAACCAGGCAGCTAACCGGCAGCGTAACGGGAGTCCGCCATCTTGTGTTTTTGGAGCGTCCGGTTCGCGTACCGGGTAGCGTCCCGGTAAGCGTAACAAGGGGAAAACCAAGAGAAACAGTAAAAAAAAAATTAAGGGAATAGATTTCCAGCAAACTTGGCAAAATTGTAGGGACTGTTTGTTTGATGTGCCTTTGCAAGGTCTCAAGATATGTGCACGTGTGGGTTTTGTCTAATTAAGGTTAAAAAAAATATATATATCTGTAAGCGTGCTCCGGCACGCTTACGTTACGGGTTTTGTTTGCGCTGCAGAGCCGATACGTCACGGTTATGCGACGCGTCATGAGGCGTCTCACGTGGCTACGTGATACGTCACGTAATAAAGAATATATTTTACAGCTATAGATATTAGCTTTTAAAAAACCAATGAAATTCACTGAAAAAACCATAGGTTATAGACCATATATAGTTAGGAATTTGCATTTACAAAACCTTGAAAATTCACTGAAAAAACCATAGGTTAGAGACCATATATAGTTAGCTGGACATTTTATTGACATAAAACCAATGAAATTCCATATATAGTTAGTTGCACTAACTATATATCGCGCACCCGCAATCCACTGCTGATGATGTCACATATTACATCATTCATGACATGGTCAGTGACATCACTGATGACATCACTGATGACATCTCAAATGACATCTCAAATGACATCACTGATGACATCTCAAATGACATCACTGATGACATCATCTAGTGTCTGTGTGTTGTTGTAAAGTTTAAATATGTTTTACATATTGAAGAATGAGTGGATGTATGGAAGACTGAGTGTGTGTGTGGCTGGCTGGGAGGTGTGTGACTCTGTGCATATCAATGTATATATATATATATATATATATATATATATATATATATATATATATATATATATATATATATATATATATATATATATATATATATATATCACTGAAAAAACCATAGGTTAGAGACCATATATAGTTAGCTGGACATTTTATTGACATAAAACCAATGAAATTCCATATATAGTTAGTTGCACTAACTATATATCGCGCACCCGCAATCCACTGCTGATGATGTCACATATTACATCATTCATGACATGGTCAGTGACATCACTGATGACATCACTGATGACATCTCAAATGACATCACTGATGACATCACTGATGACATCTCAAATGACATCACTGATGACATCATCTAGTGTCTGTGTGTTGTTGTAAAGTTTAAATATGTTTTACATATTGAAGAATGAGTGGATGTATGGAAGACTGAGTGTGTGTGTGGCTGGCTGGGAGGTGTGTGACTCTGTGCATATCAATGTGTACTTGTATCAGTGATTGTATAAGAGAGTAAGTATGTGTTAGTATATGTGTGAAAAGTATGGTGTTCTGTGTTTAACTGTATAGATGAGGAAATCGAAGTGTGATTGATTCTTCACAGGACTGACTAGGTGTATGAGTGCATATGATAGTGTTGTAATAATGAGTGACTGTATGTATGAGTGATTGTATGGGTGAATGAGTGAATGTGTGTGTAGACGTAGGAATCAGTGAGTGCGTATGTAGTAACTGGTATTGGTGTGTCATGATGTCATCAGTGATGTCATTTGAGATGTCATCAGTGATGTCATTTGAGATGTCATCAGTGATGTCATCAGTGATGTCACTGAAGTATGGTGTTCTGTGTTTAACTGTATAGATGAGGAAATGGAAGTGTGATTGATTCTTTACAGGACTGACTAGGTGTGTGAGTAACTTTATGGATGAGTGGCAGTGTGTGAGTGTCTGCATAGGTGTATGAGTGCATATGATAGTGTTGTAATAATGAGTGACTGTATGTATGAGTGATTGTATGGGTGAATGAGTGAATGTGTGTGTAGACGTAGGAATCAGTGAGTGCGTATGTAGTAACTGGTATTGGTGTGTCATGATGTCATCAGTGATGTCATTTGAGATGTCATTTGAGATGTCATCAGTGATGTCATCAGTGATGTCACTGACCATGTCATGAATGATGTAATATGTGACATCATCAGCAGTGGATTGCGGGTGCGCGATATATAGTTAGTGCAACTAACTATATATGGAATTTTATTGGTTTTATGTCAATAAAATGTCCAGCTAACTATATATGGTCTCTAACCTATGGTTTTTTCAGTGAATTTTCAAGGTTTTGTAAATGCAAATTCCTAACTATATATGGTCTATAACCTATGGTTTTTTCAGTGAATATATATATATATATATATATATATATATGTATATATATATATATATATATATATATATATATATATGTATATATATATATATATATGTATTACCTACTGGCGGTCGCCAGTAGGTATATATAGTTAGGATTTTTTCTCTATGGGATTTTTGAAAATTCTATGTCTAATAACTTTGGCGTTTGTGGACGGAATTGGCTGAAATTTTCAGGAAATGGCACATTTTGTTTCTGAGCAGCCCTTGAAAATTTGGGGGGGGTTCGTCAAGGGGGGGCCGAGAAAAAAGGGGGGTCCCAAAACGTGTTTTTAACATTGAGTTTTCCATAGGGCGGTTGGCCTCACTTTTAGCCCGAACGGCTGAATGGATTTGCACGAAACTTGGCAAAATTGTAGGGACTGGTAGCCCGATGTGCCTTTTGTAGGTTTCAATATATGTGCTCCAGTGGATTTTGAGAAATTAACGTTTAAAAAAAGATATATATCTGTAACAGCGGACCGGGCAGCGGCCCAGGACGCGTACTTTTCGCGCAACGGAGCTTTGTGAAGCGAAGCTGATTGGTTCTCTGGCGTCTGTCAACATTCCAAACAGTCCGTAGCGGCCGCCATCTTGTCTCTCGGTAGGATCGAGAGACAAGAGGAGGCCAAAGCGAAGGGGCAAATGACCATAAGGGGGCATAGTAGATCCTCGCTGACCCCCTAGGTTTGATGTGGAGGTTTTAAAAGGGCCCCGCGGGGCAAAAAAAAAAAATAATAATAATAATCGAACGGCTGAATGGATTTGCACGAAACTTGGTAAAATATTAGGGACTGGTAGCCCGATGTGCCTTTGCTAGGTCTCAATATATGTGCTCCAGTGGATTTTGAGAAATTAACGTTCAAAAAAAGATATATATCTGTAACAGCGCTCCGCTTCGCGTACTTTTCGCGTTACGGAGCTTTGCGAAGCTGATTGGTTCTCCGGCGTCTGTCAACATTCCAAACAGTCCGTAGCGGCCGCCATCTTGTCTCTCGGTAGGATTGAGAGACAAGAGGAGGTCAAAGCGAAGGGGGAAATGACCATAAGGGGGCATAGTAGATCCTTCCTGACCTCTTAGGTTTGATGTACCATTTTGCCAAGTTTGGTGTAATTCCGTTCAGCCATTCAGGCTGTAGACGTATGTAAATGTCCTATGGAAAATTGCATGGGGAAAACACATTTGAAAGTGTTGAAATTTAGAACCAATTAAAATGTTACTTTGGTTTGTATTTGTGTGTGATGAAAGTTAATTGGTTATGTATATATGTCAAATGAGAGGAAACCACAGCCATTTTGTGATACTACTGTCTGAGGTACATTTGTGAGGAATTTTTGGTGGTGAATTTCTGGTGTTTGATTTACACAGTACTAACACTTTTCCTACTTTTAAAAAGGTGAGTTGTTAATTTGTAAGGGGAACTATGTTGTACACTTGAAGATAATTTGAAAAATGTTTTCTGTTATTTATTTGCAGTCCTTCTGTTATACTAAATACTTGATAACGTTAGTTTTATATTATGTATTACTAAAAACGATAAATGAAAGTGATTATTTTTTTCTGCAATTTACAGCAAGCAATTTCAAAATAAAATGGCTCACAATGAAGAGACCGTGGCAATTTCTTTTGAATTGTCCACTACATTGATTGAAATTGAGAGCACCAATAATGAAATATTGTCACAAGGAGGACATGACTTGTATGATTCCATTAGATTGATTGAAATGGACAGCACCAAGAATGAAATATTGTCACAAGGAGATGACTTGAATGATTCCACTACGTTGATTGAAATTGAGAGCAGCAATAATGAAATATTGTCACAAGGAGGAGATGACTTGTATGATTCCATTAGATTGATTGAAATGGACAGCACCAATAATTAAATATTGTCACAAGGAGGAGATGACTTGAATGATTCCACTACATTGATTGAAATTGAGAGCACCAATAATGAAATATTGTCACGAGGAGATGACTTGAATGATTCCACTACATTGATTGAAATTGACAGCACCAATAATGAAATATTGTCAGAAGGAGGAGATGACTTGAATGATTTTTTTGATCAATCTCTTGATGGCGAATTTATCGAGTGTTTGGAGACCATAGAGTTACAAGAATCATTATTGGAGACTTTTCATGAGGACATTGCTGATGAGGACATGTTACTAGTTCTTTCAAATTTAGAAAATTCTGAAGAATAAATGTATATTTAGAAATCAAAAATTGTTTGAGACATTATTCATTTTTATTTTTAATTTATGAGGTTGTAGCGAAGTGATTGTAGTATAAAATGAGACTTATAGTATAGAGTGCAACATTTTTATGTTACATGGTAAGTTTACTCATATTTACTTCCCTTCTGCCACTATATTATCTCCAATGTGTATTTGACATCTCTTCTTCATCTCCGGCCTCCTTTCTCTCACTGTGTGTCTCCGATGCATCTTATCGCTGCTATTTTGTGTAATTACAGAAGAGAGTAAAATAAAATAGTTCGGAACGTGAAAAGGGGGCAAAGTAGAGTACTCCTCACCCCCTAGGCCTTTTTAGGCGGTCCCAAAAGGATCAGTTTCTGCTTTCCTGAGAGATTATGGTATGAGTTCCATATACCACAATAACTTGCATTACAACATGCAAGATATCTATCTCCTATTACCAACTTTTGGAGATATTCGCGCTAAGCGCGAATATCTCCAAAAAGTAACACCTGCCCTGAGCAGTTCTTAGCCATGTTATCCAATGGGAGGTGGATAACATGGCTAAGAGCATTAGCTCGGTAATGTATGAATATCGCTGAGTTTTTAGCGATATTCATGCATTGCGGCCGTTTATTATCGCATTTGTGATAAACCTTGATAATAGCAAGGTTTATCTTCGATAATTTCTGATGATGCTTAGCGGTAAAAAATTCGTTGGTAAGCATCGTTAGCGATAAATATCGCTTAACTTTGGTAATATGCCCCAACGTCTGTTAACGTTCGATTCGAAGGAAATGAGGAAGTGTTGAAAAACATTGTCTGCGCCATCTTGCCTTTTTTGAAATGCCACACTTTTGTCGTGCACGGCAGCCATTTTAGATGTCTTGACCAGACCCACTCTCTGCACGCTGTCGATTCGTAGCATGGCTCCTCACCCTCGCAAGCATCTTCCCCAGGCACTGGTCACCCCCGCTCTCTGTCTTATGCATGGGCAATAAACCTCCCCCCATCTGCGCTGCTCTTCCCTGAGAATCACACTGTGCCCGCCCGACACCTCCCTTTCGCCCTATTCACTACCGCACCCTCTGACACTCCTCTTCCTCTGTGTCCGATTGTCCAGGCTATCAGCTAGCCCTGCAGATGTAGTTTATGGCCCCAGCTGTAAAGAATCACCCCTCTTCAAAGGAGTTATAGTAGATCAAGGCCCACACCCGATGAGATCCGTCACACCACACGTGTTCCTACTATCTGAAAACTATCCTGTATTGTGATTGGGGAGGGGACAGAGCCTGAAGCGGAAGATTCCAGGAATGACTCTTTGTACATCAAAGTTTTTACAATTATGTGTCACATTAAAAATATATAGCACTCCAACAAAGTAGTAGGAATATAAAACTTTAATAACATATAAATATATACAACAAAACAAAAACAGTAAAAACATTTAAACAACAAAGAGACCGTGGCAATTTCTTTTGAATTATCCAATAGATTTATTGAAATTGACAGCACCAATAATGAAATATTGTTGTCAGTAGCGGTCTGTTGTGCGAATAGTTCCAAGGCAGCAGAACGCGCTGAAATCTAGATGGCACGAAAGTGATGTCTAGCAAGTTGCCGCCCAGCAAATAACGGCGTGGGGCGCCGCGGGGGTGAGTGAGTCCAGTAGGCACCACAGCTATTCTTAGCGGCATTGCAGAATTACTGCTGGGGACAATGCCTGTGCTGTAGCAGGGTCACAGCAGAAACAAAAAGGATTCTGTTGAAGATGTTGTTGGTTTTCAATTTGAAAACAGTTCTGGTGTCAACTGCTATGCTATTGTAGTGGTTAATGTTTTGTTTTCTCTAGAAAATGTAAAAGAGGGGGAGGCAGTCCAAAGTTCCGTTAAAAGGGCAAAGGAAAGGATCGGTGGTTTGAACTATCAGTCAAAAAGGGGAGGGGGTGCAACAATTTTTCCTACCGGGTCACACTGTGCTTTCACCGGAAGTGAGGTCTGCAGGATTCTAGTAATTCAAAGTGAGGCTGGCGCCGACGTCCCGCGGATACAGTTTCGTCACTCCACGGGTGATCATGGCAGTCATTCCCCATCGGGGGTCGGAGACTCCCGCGGCTCCTCTAGAATCTTCAAGGTCGTGGAGGACTACGGTGGTGGAGTCAACCAGTGACCGGGCCATTTCTTTATGCTGGGCCCGCTCTTGCCAGGTCGACCGCCATTTTGAGAGTTCGGTAGCTACTGGCGATCGCGGGGTCAAATGAGCGGACGGGCTCCATCCTGCCGGGCGAGACGTTGCAGCATAGCCACAGTGGAAGAACCCTTTTCCGGGCGCCTGGAGCGCTGGGAAGCCTCCACCTGGGGAGGCGGGAGAGGCCTGTTCGCACCGTCTCTCCCTCCCAGTGCACCCCACGGCGTCTCGCTTGAGATTTGTTATGGCCGGACCAGGCGATGAGGACGAGGGGGGGGGGTCGGAGGCATGTGCAAGACATCCCCCCCCCCAGTGTTGTCGCAGCCATTTTTCAAGAAAGAAGAAGTGTCCCGTCCGTCTTCGGGCCGGGCTTCCGGTAGATGTCGGCCGGACGCCCCTGGCTCTGGCCCCATTAACGGGTTTCTTGGTTTATTGGCTGCAGCCGGATCCCGTCGGCCTCGGCCCCCCGACCGTTGGTGGCCGGACCGGAAGAGCATGTGGCGGGACTACCTGCAACTCTCAAGGGCCACCGCGGCCGGACTGGGAGAGAGAGGGGAGGGTCGAGGAGACATTCCCCCCCCCCTGCAACTGTTCAGCGTTGTAAAGGCAATCCCCTGGCCGGGTCCCGCTGGTCTCGGCCTCTCCTCCGGCTACACCCTACGTTAGGATCTCCTGGCCGAGGCGTGGCAGCAGGACCTGCTTTATATGGGCTGCTCCCGGCTGGGCGTAGCCGGAACCCTGCCCCACCTTGGAAGTTTCCAGAGTGGGGGCGGATGTTCTACTGACTTGCATTTTCCCTAGTCTATCGATTTTTTGGGCGTGGCAGGCGGTGGGACAGCGAGGGGTGATTTGGTTTCTCTTACTGTTTTTCTGGTCTCTCACCACTGGCATATTTCTAACGTTTTCTTGTTTCTAGGACATTAATAGGTTTTATCATTACGTTATGTTATCATTTCTTTGTTCGTTGTTTAATAAAAGTTCATGTTCATCAGTGGCCTACTGATTTTCGATTTCCTATTCTTTTCTTTCCAGGTTGTTTCATGCTAAAGTTTCTGTTAACAGGATACAGTGATCACTTCGTTATTATTGCATATGTCTTTTTCACTAGGGGTGCTCTCTGGTCGGGCCAGATGACGTATGTCTAGTAAATGGTCCGGGTGAAACAGGTGCATCAATCAGTGGGGAGTAGATAGGCATGACAGATTACAACGGGGGAGAAAGGTCCGCATTACGTACCCTTTCACTACTTGCAAAGATTTTCCTACGTTTATTTGCAAACAGGGAATACCTCCAAAAAGAACTAATTCCCAAACAGTCAATGTTCGGACAATCAATCAATCAATGAGGAATGAAATAGGTACGACGTGTTAAAGGCTTGCGTTACCTACCCTTCACTATCTGCAAAGGGAGAGAGAATATTCCTATTCTTCCTCGTTTGCAGGCAGAGAAGATCCTTAAGAGAACCAACTTCGAACAATTCAATGCTCGATTCAAACAATCAACAAGGGGTACTGTGAACACAAATGAACGCCGCTTATGTACATACGCATTGCTATTTTCAACAGGTTGTTCCTAATGTTTCTATTTTAGCGAGGTCAAAAAGAGATCCCATTAGTGGCCTACTGATTTTGCTCGATTCCTTTTGTTTTTTTACACGGTTTTTCGCTATCTGCAAAGACTAAACAGAGTATTTTGACTCTGTGCTTGTTTGTAAATAGAGAATGAACCAAAGAGAACAATCAATCAAATGGAGAGAGAAGCAGGCACGACGGATTACAAAGGGGGCAAAGGGCTGCGTTAACTACCCTTCACTATCTGCAAAGAGAGAGTACTCCTAATAGAAATGAGGGGTGGGGGGTAGCATTCAAAGCAGATCAGTGTGCATAAACACGAAAATGTTTTTACTTACCACGTACTTGACATTCGACAGCTTATGATATTTGCTATTAAAAAACCATTGAAATTCACTGAAAAAACCATAGGTTATAGACCATATATAGTTAGGAATTAGCATTTACAAAACCTTGAAAATTCACTGAAAAAACCATAGGTTATAGACCATATATAGTTAGGAATTAGCATTTAAAAAACCTTATTTTACTCACACAAAACCATTGAAATTCCATATATAGTTAGTTGCACTAACTATATATCGCGCACCCGCAATCCACTGCTGATGATGTCACATATTACATCATTCATGACATGGTCAGTGACATCACTGATGACATCACTGATGACATCTCAAATGACATCACTGATGATATCTCATTTGACATCAATGGTCACATCAATGATGATATCATTCATGTGACAATACAATGCATCTCCTCACACTTTAATATAACCTCTGTTACACCCAGTGTTAAATACAGAGTATAATTTTTGAAACCATTGACACACCAATACTAGTTACTACATACGCACTCACTGATTCCTACGTCTACACACACATTCACTCATTCACCCATACAATCATTCATACATACAATCACTCATCTTTACAACACTATCATATGCACTCATACACCTATACAGACACTCACACTCTGCCACTCATCCATGGAGTTACTCACACACCTAGTCAGTCCTGTAAAGAATCAATCACAGTTCCATTTTCTAATCTACACAGTTAAACATAGAGTACCTTACATTTTAAAACATATACTAACACATACTTACTCTCTTATAGAATCACTGATACAAGTACACATTGATCTGCACAGAGTCACACACCTCCCAGCCAGCCATACACACACTCAGTCTCCCATACAAATACTTGTGCAACCAATCAATAACCCATATAGCTACTTATATAGCTACTGATCAACACATGCAGCAGCTTGCACAACAACAGACATGCTGATGCACACTTTCAGACAGTTTAGTCACTAACCCGTGCATTTAGTAAGACGCATTTAATCACTCACTCATGCAGTCAATCACGCACCTACTAAAACCTTCATTCAGACACTTATACATCCACTCATTCTTCAATATGTAAAACATATTTAAACTTTACAGAAACACATAATCACTGGATGTTGTCATCAGTGATGTCATTTGAGATGTCATCAGTGATGTCATCAGTGATGTCATTTGAGATGTCATCAGTGATGTCATCAGTGATGTCACTGACCATGTCATGAATGATGTAATATGTGACATCATCAGCAGTGGATTGCGGGTGCGCGATATATAGTTAGTGCAACTAACTATATATGGAATTTCAATGGTTTTGTGTGAGTAAAATAAGGTTTTTTAAATGCTAATTCCTAACTATATATGGTCTATAACCTATGGTTTTTTCAGTGAATATATATATATATATATATATATAACCTACTGGCGGTCACCAGTAGGTAGTTCTAGTTAGGACCTAGTTTCCATAGGAAATCCTCAACATTCTATTTGGATTAACTTTGGCTCTGGTGGATGAATCTTTGCGAATTTCTCAAAGAAGATGGCTCGGTCCGCTGCGCTCCTTCCCGGAAAGTTTGGGGGCATTGGTGAAGCGGGGGCTGAGATAAAAGGCGGGTCCCAAAACATGTTTTCTCCATGTTATTTTCCATAGGACGTTTAGACACGGCTACAGGTCGAACGGCTGAATGGGTTTATAAGAAATTTGGCAAAACTGTAGAGTCCGGCTCGCAGATTACGCTTTTTTTGGAATGGTGTAAATCCGTTCAGTAGTTGCTGAGAAAATTAAAGTTAAAGTCAATTATATATCTGTAAGCGCGCACGGGTGTGCGCACTCCAGCGGCTGCGCGCGAGCGGAATTTTTTTTTTTGCTGCGTGACGTGTGTTAACGTTCGATTCGAAGGAAATCAGGAAGTGTTGACCGCCATTTTGTCACTGCGAGTAAATATATTGTTCATTTGAAAGCATTGGAACATGGAAAGGGGAGAAGGTAGAGATTGTTTTGCTGCGTAGGTTTTCTCAGGGTGTGCAGTAAGGTCCTTAAAGGCGAAAATATATATATATATTTTTTTTAAAAAAGTTGCGGGGTGCGCGCACTCGGGCGCGCACACTTATTTAGAAGAGTGTGAAAATGGAGATAAATCAGAAGTTTGAGTGCTTTGATATAAGGTGGCTCTGAAAAGAGCCCTTGTGTTAATTGAGTTTTTTCTGCATTTATAAGTAAGTAGCGATGCAGAGCCGGATGTTGCAGAGGAAGATTCTGTTTCTGTCTTCTTTCTTACTTAGTTATGGTTTTTTCACTCTCACTCCAGGCTTTTAGTCTGTGGATGGAAATCCATGAACCTAGACTCACCTATGAAAATCATACTATTGATGCTTGACTGAGGCCAAGGAGATCAGAGTGCATGTGTGTGTAAGGTGATGTACCTTTGGGGAGATGATGTTACGTTTAAACATAGCCTCTGAGTGCTTAGTTCGGTTCTGTTCTCTCACTGTTGTTGATTTAGAGCCCCAAATACAAAGGCTTGTTGTTGCTTGTGAATCCCCAAGTGTATATTTGCTCATACTGATCCATAACGCCCCGGCGTATCCATGTCGTAGGCTGCACGAGTTGGCGAAACTCAGCTGGCCGAGCAAGACTTGGGGAGGGGGCAGGAGCCAAGAGGAAACAAGGAGGGGTTTTCATCATTTGGGACAAAAAATATTTCTAAACCAATGAAAAGTTTTATTAACAAGTCACATGACCTGTTATGCTTACGTTACGCGCTCCGTGCCGCGCCCCGGATTGCTTCCGGGAAGCTGCGCTTCACGCCTCGCGCACCGGAGCACTTCCGGGTGCGCTAACGCAGCGTGTCATATGACGCATTATGCAACAACGCGATACGTCGTTGGGGCTGCACCGGAACTGATTGAATTGGTAGTCTATAGTGTTTCTGGAAGTTTCAGACTGAAGCTGGCGTCAGCATGAGAGCACCCCGTGGCTACGTCGTGGCCATTCTGCGAGCAATCATGGCAGAAGCTGCCCACCGGAACTCTGCGGGAGTCGGGGGCCCCGGTGACTCTTGTAGAATCTTCAAGGCTGATGGGACGCTTTTGGGAATGGGGCTCATGCCGTAGCAGTCAAGCGTCCGAGTTCCAGGGTTGTCCAGAGCCATCCTTGCAGGCCAGGCCCAAGTCTGTGGAGCCGACCGCCATTTCCTGAGCTCCGTGGCAGCCGCCTGTCGCTGTACCGGAAGAGTGGGTGCAATTCAGCCGGATGGCGGGTGAGACGCTGTAATAGCAAGAGCAGGCGTAATTCAGCTGGCCGAGCGAGGCACTGTGCCGCAGGAGCGGGCGCAACTCAGCTTGTCGAGTGAAGCGCTGGGGTGTAGCTGAGAAACCTCCACCTGGGTAGGTGGGGGAGGCTCGTTCGTGCCGCCTCTCCCTTCCAGGGCACCCCACGCCGTCTCCTGGCGCAGGTATATGTGATGGTTGGACCAGGGCACCGCAGGACGTGTCTTCAGGTCAAACGGATTGTGGGACAAGGTCCAGAATGGAAGAGTCACCAAAAGGCTAAAAGTTCCGCCGGACCCCGGGAGCCGGCCGCCTATGTCGAGTGAAGTGCTGGGGTGCAGCTGAGAAACCTCCACCTGGGGAGGTGGGGGAGGCTCGTTCGCGCCGCCTCTCCCTTCCAGTGCACCCCACGCCGTCTCCTGGCGCAGGTATATGTGATGGTTGGACCAGGGCACCGCAGGACGTGTCTTTAGGGGTGTAGCTGAGAAACCTCCACCTGGGGAGGTGGGGGAGGCTCGTTCGCGCCACCTCTCCCTTCCAGTGCACCCCACGCCATCTCCTGGCGCAGGTATATGTGATGGTTGGACCAGGGCACCGCAGGACGTGTCTTTAGGTCAAACCCTCAACTATGGCACCCAACATCCAGGACTTATGGCATTTGTGGAAGGCTGTGACATCGAAGCATCTCAGGGACCAAGCATATGCAGAGTCCTTCCTACAGCCTCTGCGTTCCTTCTTACCTAGTTATGGTTTTTTTTTCACTGCCACTCCAGGCTTTTAGTCTGTGGATGGCAAACTATGAACCTACACTCACCTATGAAAATCTTACTATTGATGCTTGACTGAGGACAAGGAGATCAGTGAAGCGCTGGGGTGTAGCTGAGAAACCTCCACCTGGGGAGGTGGGGGAGGCTCGTTCGCGCCGCCTCTCCCTTCCAGTGCACCCCACGCCGTCTCCTGGCGCAGGTATATGTGATGGTTGGACCAGGGCACTGCAGGATGTGTCTTTAGGTCAAACCCTCAACTATGGCACCCAACATCCAGGACTTAGGACATTTGTGGAAGGCAGTGACATCGAAGAATCTCAGGGACCAAGCATATCCAGAGTCCTCCCCGGGGTATTTGCACAACGGTCCTCCACCCCTAGGCCGCCAGCTATGCTACCTTGACAGGAACAGTGTCATGCATTTGGATCGATGTTGCAGCAGGCTGCCATGTAAATAGTTATTTAATTAAACGTTTTACCCTGTTACTTTGTTGGTGTGTTGTATATATTTATAATATTTGCATAGGGTTTCTCGTTATTTTGGGCGGGGTGGGTGGCAGAGGAATTTCACTGAAAAAAACATGCATTTGGATCGATGTTGCAGCAGGCTGCCATGTAAATAGTTATTTAATTAAACTTTTTACCGTGTTACTTTGTTGGTGTGTTGTATATATTTATAATATTTGCATAGGGTTTCTCGTTATTTTGGGCGGGGTGGGCGGCGGAGCAAATTCACTGAAAAAACCATAGGTTATAGACCATATATAGTTAAATATCTCAAGTCCATCTCTGCACTCGATGGAGATACAGGTCGTCGATCAAAAAATGTGCTGTCCACCTCTAATGGTAATAGCGTGGCCAGGGCTTTTGTCAATCCCTCTGCAAATTGCACAGGGTGCTCTTGTTTGACATGCCGCACCATGGTATGTATGGAAAAGGAATATTTTTTTGTTGGATTTCCTCTTGAGAGAAACGAGTCACATATCGTGCAGGTTAATTTTGGTGCATTTACTTTCTTTTGATCTTCAGGATAAGTGAAAAATTGCCAGATGAAAGATTCTTTTTTTCTTCTTAAAGGTAGTCGATCATTTTGTTCAGATTCGGAAGATGAATGAGATACGGTAGCCATTTCACCAAAGTCTTCCGAAAAATGTAGGATGTTGTTCTCTCTTGAGAGTAGAAAAGATAGTGAGAGAAGTGGGTGGAGTGCTGCGTGTAAATTCCAGAATAGAAACTAGTAAGAACCAATTGGAAGTGTTGTTTTCATGTTGCAGCAGGCTGCCATGTAAATAGTTATTTAATAAAACGTTTTACCCTGTTACTTTGCTGGTGTGTTGTATTTATTTATAATATTTGTATAGGGTTTGTCGTTATTTTGGGCGGGGTGGGCGGCGGAGCAGAGCTATCTTGCAGCCATCATGGCGTCGAGCTCGGTTTCTCTCACTAGTTTCATATTTCTCATGAGGGGTTGTTCCTAATGTTTCTATTTTAGCGAGGTGAAAAAGAGATCCTATCAGTGGCCTACTGATTTTGCTCGATTCCTTTTGTTTTTTCTAACGATTTTTAAGTTAAAGTTTGCTAGCACGATACAGCGGCTAGTCCGCATTTTATATATGTCTTTTTTATTAGGGGTCTCCTCCGGTGGAGTCGGACGATCTACCTCTAATAACCGGTAAGTGTTCCTCTGAAGGAATGCGTCTTGAAAGTGGCTGACTGTAATGTATGATATTTCACTTAGTGACTTTCAGGCCCATGCTGTTTCAAAACTGTGCATGTGCTTGAAGCAGGCGTAGGTATTGACACAGCATTGTGAATATAGTGCATTGGTGAGCCTTGCTGGAGCTGCATCACAGTTGCGATGCAACTCTAGCAATGTATTAGTTTTTCAGCACAGATGTGTTACGCATGTATGGTTTTTTGTACCGTGGTGCGCCACATTTCAAATGTGGCACACCATGGGTAACGGAGCACTACCATACTGTGGTGCACATTAACTGGTGCATATCTGGGTATGAAGTAGTTAACATGAATCTGCCCCATAGGTTACAAATCCGCGTTTAGTAGACTGTTTGGCCTTTGTAGTTTTATGTTTTTTCTGTTATTCTATGTAGGTATGTAATATTGCAAGATTTTTGTCACGAAAAAAAAGCCATGAGTATTGGGTTTGTGAAAGATTGCAAGATTTTTAAAATTAAAAAGGAAAAATCATGGCATTGTTTAATATAGTATTGTAAATACTTATCTTTAACAATGATGAGAGAGTAAAAAAAGGTTAACCTGATGTTCGAAAGTTATTCACAGGCTTCTTTAGAGGAAGTATTCTATATGATTGTAGCGTGGGTGTTTCACTTTTTTATAGGTAATAGAATGCATTCTGCAAGCATGTAGTACTCCTCCTGCTACAGCATAAATATTCTTCAGTGCTTATTTTCATTTCGTAAGTGGTATTGAGACCGACACAGAACTTCAATGGATCGGAGGGGCTGTTCCTGTGCATCTGGAGGACTGCCAAGCCGTTGCAGCAGTGGGAGTGAGGCCTCTCACGACAGAGAACTTCAATGGATCGGAGGGGCTGTTCCTGTGCATCTGGAGGACTGCCAAGCCGTTGCAGCAGTGGGAGTGAGGCCTCTTACAGGGGCGTAGCGCAGCTCCTTTTGATGTTCACAATTGCAGATAACAGGGTAGAGATGTGAGAGAAGTGGGTGGAGTGCTTCGTGTAAATTGCAGAATAGAAACTACTAAGAACCAATTGGAAGTGTTGTTGTGAAGTCACATGACTTCACATGCGCGTCTCAGGACGTGTACGCGGTGATAGTATCTGGTCACGTACGCCATTTGGAAGTAGCGGTCTAATTCAGCGAAGTTTCAAAACGTGAAAAGGAGTAAATCCAAATATATCTGGATTTAATATATCTTCTGAGCTGGAATCAAGCATACAATTGTTAAAGTATAAATCCTTTTATATATTTTTTTAAAATACCAAGGTGTGTACATTCGGTCACACACGAAAGTTTAAAAAGACATTCGGCTCCATTTAATGAAAATTTTCATAATAATAAAAAAGAAGCCTAGGTTTACTGTCTTTGACATAGTATAAGTTCTTTGATGGGTCTATGAAGAAATTTAATAAGTTGCAATCGCGAAGTTTTCCCGAAATATATAGGCGGGTGCGCGCACCCGGTCGCGCACGAACAAAAGCCAAAAAAGGGGAGATAAACCCCCTTTATAATATGCTCCTGGAGCTGTTTTTGGTACAATGAGTTAGTTCTGAAAAGAACTTTTTTTTTTATTTTTTTTTTTAAAACAAGTGTTATGATGTTTGATTTTGGACCAGGGCACCGCAGGATGTGTCTTTAGGTCAAACCGTCAAGTATGGCACCGAACATCCAGGACTTATGCCATTTGTGGAAGGCAGTGACATCTAAGAATCTCAGGGACCAAGCATATCCAGAGTCCTCCCCGGGGTATTTGCACAACGGTCCTCCACCCCTAGGCCGTCAGCTATGCTACCTTGACAGGAACAGTGTCATGCAGTTTTTGATATTTTTAACTTGCAACAACATTTTCATGTGTGACACAGGATCAAAATGAAATGAAGAAATTTATCTTTTCTCGGGGCATTTATGACTCTCAATTTTTAGTTTAGTAAGAATGAGGCTCTGCTCTCCGTACAGAAGAATTTCTCCACACTCGTTGCATTTCATGTGCACCTTTGCAAGATATGGTCTCAAGTCCATCACAGCACTCGATGGAGATACAGGTCGTCCACCAGAAGATGTGCTGGCCACCTCTGATGGTAATAGCGTGGCCAGGGCTCTTGTCGATGCCTGTGCAAATTCCACAGGGTGCACCTGTTTGACATGCCGCACCATGGTATGTATGGAAAAGGAATATTTTTTTCTTGGATTTCCTCTTGAGAGAACCGAATTGCATATCGTGCAGGTAACTTTTGACGCATTCACTTTCTTTTGTTCTTCAGGATAAGTGAAAAATTGCCAAATAAAAGATTCCTTTTTTCTTTTTAAAGGTAGTCGCTCATTTCCTTCAGATTCGGAAGATGAATGCGGGGCGGCAGCCATTTCAGCAAAGTCTTCCGAAGGGTGTTGAACGTTGTTCTCTTTTGAGAGTAGAAAAGATAGTGAGAGAAGTGGGTGGAGTGCTCCGTGTAAATTGCAGAATAGAAACTACTAAGAACCAATTGGAAGTGTTGTTTTCAAGTCACATGACTTCACATGCGCGTCTCAGGACGTGTACGTGGTGATAGTATTTGGTCACGTACGCCATTTGCAAGTAGCGGTCTAATTCAGCGAAGTTTCAAAATCGGGAAAAGGAATAAATCCAAACATATCCGGATTTAATATATCTTCTGAGCTCGATTCAAGCATACAATTGTTAAAGTATAAAACCTTTTATATATTTTTTTAAAATACCAAGGTGTGTACATTCGGTCACACACGAAAGTTTAAAAAGACATTCGGCTCCATTTAATGAAAATTTTCATAATAATAAAAAAGAAGCCTAGGTTTACTGTCTTTGACGTAGTATGAGTTCTTTGATGGGTCTATGAAGAAATTTAATAAGTTGCAATCGCGAAGTTTTCCCGAAATATATAGGCGGGTGCGCGCACCCGGTCGCGCACGAACAAAAGCCAAAAAAGGGGAGATAAACCCCCTTTATAATATGCTCCTGGAGCTGTTTTTGGTACAATGAGTTAGTTCTGAAAAGAACTTTTTTTTTTATTTTTTTTTTTAAAACAAGTGTTATGATGTTTGATTTTGGACCAGGGCACCGCAGGATGTGTCTTTAGGTCAAACCCTCAAGTATGGCACCGAACATCCAGGACTTATGCCATTTGTGGAAGGCAGTGACATCTAAGAATCTCAGGGACCAAGCATATCCAGAGTCCTCCCCGGGGTATTTGCACAACGGTCCTCCACCCCTAGGCCGTCAGCTATGCTACCTTGACAGGAACAGTGTCATGCAGTTTTTGATTTTTTTAACTTGCAACAACATTTTCATGTGTGACACAGGATCAAAATGAAATGAAGAAATTTATCTTTTCTCGGGGCATTTATGACTCTCAATTTTTAGTTTAGTAAGAATGAGGCTCTGCTCTCCGTACAGAAGAATTTCTCCACACTCGTTGCATTTCATGTGCACCTTTGCAAGATATGGTCTCAAGTCCATCACAGCACTCGATGGAGATACAGGTCGTCCACCAGAAGATGTGCTGGCCACCTCTGATGGTAATAGCGTGGCCAGGGCTCTTGTCGATGCCTGTGCAAATTCCACAGGGTGCACCTGTTTGACATGCCGCACCATGGTATGTATGGAAAAGGAATATTTTTTTCTTGGATTTCCTCTTGAGAGAACCGAATTGCATATCGTGCAGGTAACTTTTGACGCATTCACTTTCTTTTGTTCTTCAGGATAAGTGAAAAATTGCCAAATAAAAGATTCCTTTTTTCTTTTTAAAGGTAGTCGCTCATTTCCTTCAGATTCGGAAGATGAATGCGGGGCGGCAGCCATTTCAGCAAAGTCTTCCGAAGGGTGTTGAACGTTGTTCTCTTTTGAGAGTAGAAAAGATAGTGAGAGAAGTGGGTGGAGTGCTCCGTGTAAATTGCAGAATAGAAACTACTAAGAACCAATTGGAAGTGTTGTTTTCAAGTCACATGACTTCACATGCGCGTCTCAGGACGTGTACGTGGTGATAGTATTTGGTCACGTACGCCATTTGGAAGTAGCGGTCTAATTCAGCGAAGTTTCAAAATCGGGAAAAGGAATAAATCCAAACATATCCGGATTTAATATATCTTCTGAGCTCGATTCAAGCATACAATTTTTAAAGTATAAAACCTTTTATATATTTTTTTAAAATACCAAGGTGTGTACATTCGGTCACACACGAAAGTTTAAAAAGACATTCGGCTCCATTTAATGAAAATTTTCATAATATTAAAAAAGAAGCCTAGGTTTAGTCTCTTTGACGTATTATAAGTTCTTTGATGGGTCTATGAAGAAATTCAATAAGTTCAGATTGCAAAGTTTTCACGAAATATATAGGCGGGTGCGCGCAGTCGGTCGCGCACGAAAGCCTGGAAATGCGCTATCCATTTTATTGAGAACTGTTGCCGAGAGTGCGCACACCGGGTCGTGCACGAAAGTTTAGAAAGGCTATTTTTATTTACAGGCAAATTTTAATGCGTTGAAAAAAAGGCAAGGTACAGACTTTCTAATTCTGTATCGCTTTACAAGGAGTCTCTATGCAACTTGAACAGTGAAGAAAACGGCTTGTTTCTGAAAAAAATATTGCCAGAACTTTATTGACAAAAGTATAGGTTGTATACACGAGATATTTCTGAATTAGCATTTTAAAAACCAATGAAATTCACTGAAAAAACCATAGGTTTTACACACGTTATAGTTAGGAAGTAGCATTTACAAAACCTATGAAATTCACTGAAAAAACCATAGGTTTGACACCAGTTATAGTTAGCTGGAAATTTTACTGATATAAAACCAATGAAATTCCACGTTATAGTTAGTTGGACTCACTATAACTTGCGCGTGTAATGCACTGCTGATGACGTCACATATTACATCACTCATGACATCACTGATGACACCATCCTTGTGACACAGTGACAGACCTCCTTTCACTGTAATCTAACCCTTGAAACGCATATTCAAAAATAGAAACTAAAATGTTCAAAAAAATGGAGATACCCATACCAGTTACAACAACCAATTCAATAATTCCACCATCTATATACACATGCACTAATTCACTAACAGTTCTATATAGTCAGTCATACATATATATTCACTAATCATATGTAGTGATACACGTACACATCCTGTTACACACCGACAGTCATCCAAAAGTTATTCACACACATACTCACACATGCAAATAAACTATTGAACATCCATTTATTTGCATAAACAGCTATACACACACTACCACTTTACTTCTAAGGAAACTTACACATACTTACTCTCTTAAACAATCACTTATAGAAACACATACTAATTTAAACAGGAACTCTTACAATCCCTCACTCTCACATATAGTCACTTATATACATCAATATTCACATATACTACATTAAAACATATGTAGTTACTGATAAAGACACTAATAAGACAGTCATTCACTCACTAACACAGACATATGCACACTAATCCACCCATACAGTCGTGCACATATGCTGTCTTCAAAACACATACAAACAGAGACTCAGTCATTCTTGCATCTATGTAGTAAGTAATACCCCCACCAAACCATGCAAACACTCATACTGATACTAGGAAAAACATCTAATAACCTATATACATACACATGTACCTACTCATCAACCCATGCAGCCACTTATACACAAAGTGAAACACTAACACATATATTTAAATATTTAAGCATTACTCAGTAATATATGTATTCACTAAGATATTCAATAATATATACATATATAACACATATTTATTTTTCAGAAAGACACACATTCACTGGATGGTGTCATCAGTGATGTCATGAGTGATGTAATATGTGACGTCATCAGCAGTGCATTACACGCGCAAGTTATAGTGAGTCCAACTAACTATAACGTGGAATTTCATTGGTTTTATATCAGTAAAATTTCCAGCTAACTATAACTGGTGTCAAACCTATGGTTTTTTCAGTGAATTTCATAGGTTTTGTAAATGCTACTTCCTAACTATAACGTGTGTAAAACCTATGTTTTTTTCAGTGAATATATATATATATATATATATATATATATATATATATATATATATATATATATATATATGACCTGGCTTTTACACTTTATTGTGGTTTTTCATTAATTCCACATAAGGAATCACATTTGAGTAAATACCAATCTTCTCTCTTTCACCCAGATATACTTAGAAATGGGAGCTCATTGGCAGTGAGCTTGAGGTACTAACATTGCCTTTATTACGGTCTTGCTATCAGTAGTGGCAGACACATAATGGATTCTGAGAGTGGTCCCTTAACTGGTTTTGCCGCATTTTGACTGAATTTGTTTCAATATGGTGCCTTCTATCTGTAGTGGCTGATTAAATTACTTTATACTGTATGAGTGGCATTATACATGGGAAGACACACTTTTATGTCACATTTACTTACTTGACACACACTCACAGTTATCTGCAAAACATTTTAACATTTGCATGCCATTTTTTAACAATCTCTAAACTAAAACTTTAGATTTTTATTTCATATTTGATTATCTGTTCCATTCATATGTTATGAAGACATGAGAGATATGGTAACTATATGTGAAAGTCATGCTATAGCCAATAAATGACTGTGACTTGTCTTTGTTTTAGTATCTAAATAGTGTATCTCTGTAATAAGTTGAAACTGCTGGTCAATTAAAACAATGTCCATTTTTTTATATATCTAGAATGAACATGTTTACTAGTAGAGGATACAACAGTTGTTACTCAAGAACATAATTTGTTTTTAGTCTTTTTTACTTTGAAAACCTGATGATGATATAATTGGCAGTAGGTTAAATTGGAAGAAACGTGTTGGCTCATCTACTATGGCTTTAGACTTTGTTAATGTCCACCAACACGGCAATTAGAATATCTCTTAAGTAGTAAATCGTATTGAAAGAGATATATGTTTATGGAGTACACTAATGACACAGTAATGGAGGATGGAATTCTTTTGATGAACTACAATAAATGAAAACTAATTAGGCGAGCAGCTTGACTTATTTATTTACACACCTTAGCTGAGGTGTTGCTTTATTGTAAGACACAACCACTATTATATCCATGGGTCTATCATCTTTGATGTTTGGACTCTCGTTTTAGCCTTCCATCTCAACCCTCCTTTGGGTAGCCACTTTGCTTCTGCAGCTCAGCTGGACTCCTAGAAGTTCTTGAAAAGACGAAGTAAGTTATGTGGAAGAAAAACGTACCCATTGAAGAGCGTCCAGTCCATGAGAATGCCTTTAGTTGATCAGGTTTTTAGGTCTGAACTCCAGCCAGGGTTGGTCTGGAAAGCAAAATATGCTGTATAAAAAAAGTTCAAGCCAGCCCAATATTTCAAGAGAATGGAGCCATAGCCTCGTAGTTGGGCCATAACATCTAATGCTGATCCGAAAGGGACTCCCAAGCCTGTAGGCTATGGGGGAAATGTCAAAGTGTCTGAATGGCTAGTCCAGTTTCCAAAATTTTAAAGGTGAAGATGTCCAGCTACTGATGACTGCAGAGGTGTTTGCTGAACAGAAGGACTTGCGCATCCAGCATACAGCTGCTGAAGGCCTTCAGATTTCTCCGTTCCAGGAGGAATAATATTCTAGAGGTCCAGATATACTTGTCCCAAGCAATGAGGTGCCTAGATAGACAACAGGTCTTAGGCTACAGCTGTCGGGTTCTTCAGTTAGGTCCTTCACAGCTTGATGATGTGGGAAATCATTGAGAGATGTTTTTATTCTGAAGCAGGGTAGTGCAGTTGAAGAGATCCTTGATAGACTCTTGATAGCAAAGGGCCTCACTAGACCTGATAGCCCAGTCATGTATTCCCAAAGGTTAGCCCCTAGGCCAAATTGCTCCCCTTTACTCCAGCATCAGTTCAAGGTGTGTAGGCTATTCAATTAAAGAACTCCATGTTGTATAACCACCTGAAAGGAGTTGTGGTTCAGCAATGGGAGGTACTTTTGTGAACCAGACTGAGCCAGATCACCTGAACGGCAATGAATCTGAGGAATTCTCTCCGATTTGGAGAACCACAGGTTACATTTTTGGTATTGACAGAAAAGCATGAAGAAGAGAAGGTTTACAGTGCATAGAAGTTGTTTCTGAAGCATTAGGCCATAATAGGAATGTTGCCATTGTACGCCACCAGTTTAAAATAATGCATGGTGTAGAGAACCTCGGTAAAGCACCAAGGGACTGAGGTCAGTCTGAAGATGAGAGAAAGGAACTGACTTATTTGACCAGTTCTGCAATGTTCTCAATGACCAAGATTTTTCTGACCAAAGGAGATGGCAAGAAAGACAGCAATTTTAAAAGGAAGACCCCACTATCTATATGATAATCTCTGATGGTCTGGTGAAATTGCCTAATCTCATTGACTAATTTCATGGACACTTCAACTCTGTCAATGAAGGAGAAGGTGGAAACATACTCAGAAATCTCCTTAACGAACTTGTGTCAAAAGAGGAATTACCCAGAACAATCAAGTTGAGTTGACAGAGTAATATCTGCAAAGCTATTGTCTGTGGACATTAGAGTTTTGGTGCAATGCTCTGTGTTAATAATGGCAGTTGCATCACATGAGAAAATCTGTGGCCCTCGTGTCCATTCTCAGAGTGGGAATGGCAAGAGTGTTTTTATAAGAAGGTTCTTGCACACACATTTCTATAAATCTTACTATTGGGCATAATACATCCACATTTAGAGTGTCTCTTGACCATTCTAAGGCTTCCTGGCTGAGGAGAAAGTACAACAGGTAGGGTTTGATTCAGAGGTTAAGAAAGGTTTTCCTTCGATGCTCGGTCTTGGGTATTCAGCTTGAAGAGTAGATCTGGGGCCCCTGTCCTAGGGGAAAAGGCAAACTAACAATGAGTACCTGAGCCCCATGATGAATAGGGGCACAACTTATCAGGGAATAAGTGAATTGCAGGTAGGCGGAATGTTGCAAGGGCTTCTAGGAATTGGATATCTACCTAATGCAAGATCCTGGGCTATTTTTCGTCAGAAAAGATATCATGTTAATTAGTATTTTAAACTATCCAGGGAATATTAGTACAGAAACTGATGCCAAACATTAATATGAAACTTAATTAGAAATGACATGTAAAATGTACACTATTAGCTCACTAACTGAAATGTAAGCCTTACTTCAAGAATTCTATAGTTAATATTAATTGCCTCTAAACAGAGTAATGTCACTTAATACTTAGGTTGTGATAGCTGACCATAGAAAATATCAGTACCATCGTGATGTCTGTATATAAAGGGACAAGAATGAATTTCCACGTTTTATATAAAATTAGTATAGGAAATGCCTCTTTTTGTATAGTCACCACTATTTTTTCTGGACTGATGCTGCTGTTTATTTTTTTTACTTTTAATTGGAATCAAATCTCTAATTGGGTCATTTTGGGTTTTCCCCAATTATTTATGATTCTGATTTTTGCACCTTTTTTCCTTCACAGGAAAGTAGAGCTGAATCTGGCTTCCTTTGAAAGCTTGACAACTTTGGAGATGACAGCCCTATTGCACGCAAAAAAGTTTACACTGGGCCACAATGCCAAAAAGGTGAATTTTGAGAGAGCTCTCAAGGCCTGGGAGGAAGCCTGCCACTCAGAGATCCCCTCTGCGGAAATGGCAGCTCCAGAGATTAAAGAAGGAGAAGCCTGTACCTACATGATTTCTAAAAAATCATATCTTCATTTCCTCTTATTGGATTTTGGCATTTTGATATCACTTTGTTCATTAAAATCTCCCTATTTTCATAGATTGGAGTGGGATTTGTATTGCATTGTGTTTTTGAAATTTTAATTGTATTGGTATGTCTAAAATCAAACATTTTCTAAGTTAAGCCTGTCTGCCCATGTCATGGAAACCAGGGGCTGAGCCCATCTTTAAATTGCTGAAACCTTTACCGGACCTAACAAAAATGTTGACATTATTTCGTGTGGTGGGTTGTCATCCACCACAAATAATGGTCCACTTTCTCACAATGACATTTAGCTGATACAGATAGTTAATGCCATTTATCGCTTGTCCAGTATTGGACATTCCATAGACTTTTATATCCCATTCAACACATTTGAGGTATGTCTGTGTGTATGTATTTAATACTGCATTCCAAAGTGATAGATATGTGCATGAAAAGAGCTACTGAAGAACATAGTGATGTATTGTTGCAACCTCCAAATGAAGACTTAATGTATGCAAAATAAATTAAATCAGTTGCATACGATTTGGAACTACCTTGGTCACAGGGCATATTAACAGGGGTCCAAAAGTTGGTAGTAAAACATCCATTTTCTACAACATTGTTGTAAGACATCAGTAGCAGAAGGTTAAGTTATTTGCCAGAGTGCGTCCCACTGTGTTGGTACAGCCGAAAGTTTTTCTCAAAGGATGCATACATTTTCTAAACAAGCTTTCATTAACTAATGTACTACAGCTGAAGAAAGGGTATTTTTAGATGAAAGGAAATCAATTAAAATAATGCTTATGTTGTTAAGTTAGCAAATAGTATTTTTATTTAGTACTTGGGAAAGGGCTACGAAGTTACTTTTAGGCTTGCATCTGCATATTAAAGAAGCACATCAATAGGACAATACAACATTATACCAAGACAATGGACAACTTCACAGTAATTCCCTATCACCACTAAGACCCACATTACGACTTACCCTCTTAATTCCAGTGAGGCAAAAAGCAGTTGTCAGCACCATCAGAATTATGAGATCCATGGAAGCACTGTGGATTTGTTTGGTTTAGCACAGATATGTTGGTGGCTGAAGGCAGGTGTTTTTTCCATATGCAATTCTGGAGTGAAACAAAATGTTCAATACAAATAGTCCAATAAATTATTAAAAAGCCGTATATAAATTCAGTCCTGAAAAAAACCAGAAATCTAACCTCAGTCTCCCATCCCAGGTTATCTGTCAGGGAGGCTCTGAGTTGGGTGCAAATGTTCCTGCCAAGCCTCTGGCTACAATTTCACCACAACAATAATTTCCTCCTTACATACTGACGTTGGCCTCCCAGGAGCCAACACCCACTAAGGTAATGAACAAACTGGAGTATTTCTGGAAACAGTTCAAGCAGACGTACTGGGAGACACAACCAGGAGCACCGCTTTAGCAGCTACGGAGGGGAGTTTTTTCTATGGGCCTCTTCTGTCTGCAACTCAGCAGACACAAGTTCATAATTAATCAAAGACAAGTGGGTTGATAGAAAGGGGAAAGAAGGATGCAATGTTGTAGTTGAATTGATGGGTGAAAGTCTGGGTTGATGCGTTTAATCAAAAACATGAATTTACCTCAAACTTAGAAAGAAATCAGAATGTTTCTTGGAGTTGTAGGTTACTGCAGGCAAGGGGTTGTGGGATTTGCAGTCCTAGCAAAACCATTTATACAAATGACAAAGAAAAGAGCAAAAGACCCGCTAGAATGGGATGACGAAAGCATGACTGCTTTCTTGAAATTACGAGAAAGTCTGTGTACAGCTTCAGCATTAGGGATGCCTGACTTTTCAAAAGACTTTGTACTATTCTGTGATACACGAGATAATTGTGCACTTTCAGTTCTGACCCAAACTCACGGTCTAATGAGACGTCCGGTGGCATAAGAGGAACAACCAAGCACCAGACAAGTTGATTGGATTTCAGTAGTTGACATACCTGCAGAATACGTGAGAACCAGAAGTCAGACTTACTTGGACAGTCAGAGTGATAGTGAGGACGAGATGTCTAGAAGAACGTACTCAGATTACAGAAATCCAAGCCAGTAGTAATTCTGAGGAGGACCAGATAAGGAAAGATCAGAATACTCAGACAAGCGACATTTCACCAAGAACTCCAGAGTCTGAAGAGGGACAGATAGGTATTAGGGTGGAAGCTTAGGCAAAAGAAAATCAAGGGTTCGAAGAGCTTGAGCAAGGCCAGATAGGAGTAGAAAAATGTGTTCAGGAAGAAGAAGGTGAGTCAAATCAAAGTCAAATTAAGCAAACACTTGAACAAGGACAGATTAGTGACCAGGCAGAAGAAACTAAAAAAAGACCTGGACCAAGTCAGACAGAGGGGGATACAGAGGATAACATTAAAATAGATGTACCACAACTGGAAGAAGGCCAGAGCACAGTGCCAGCTAAAAGGCTCCGAAAAGGAGACAAGTGGCCTAGGTTTGTCAAAAGACTTAGATTTCGTCTAAAGACAATAAATGAAGAACCAGAACAAGTAAATGAAATAACAAGTCAAACTGAACAATCTACAGTACAACCAAGAAGGAGAAGTCCACGACTGAAAAGGCTGAATAACAAATTCAGAGGCCCTGAATGGACTTACGTCGTACTTGAAGATTTTGAGAACTTAGAAATAAGTGATGAAAGTGATGAAGAATTAATTGCTGATCAGATTGACGGAGAAGTGAAACTCACTTGAAAAATTTCACAGATTCAAAGACTGTGTAAAAGCTACAAAGAGGGGTTAAGACTCATTGGTCAGAAATGACTGATCATACTGTTAATGGAAGACCGAAAAGAAACTGTTTAAAAACATGCTGTAGAATATGCACATGTAGTATAGTGATAGTACTCATAGTATGGTTAGGACTGACAATAGCTATTCCTTACATAATGAGTAGAGACATGAAGAATCATACTAATGAGCGCCAAACGATAGATACACTTAGAAGAATAGATACACAAGAGAAAGCACATAGCATTAAACAACAGAAGGTAGATTTAGAAGCATCAGATGAGAAAGGACTACATTATACTGGAAATAAAAACAGAACTCACTTAAATGTATTTGCAAACCTATTAGTACACTATGTAGAAGCTATGGAAATAGAAGATTGCTATGTTTGTGTGAATTTACCTACTTCGGTAGCCGAAGGTGTGACTTACCACCATTTACCGCTAACATATGGTATTTCGTGTAGTATTTTAGCTAGTTTATTCTATCAGAAAGGACCTTTGCAGTATTACTATTCTAATTCTGATGTGATATTTTCTGAACTTCCTATACATAGTAACCTGAATCCTGTACATACTAAAAGTGATGTAACACGTTATATGGGTGAATATTTTCTAACAATAGGTACAATAGATTTAGCTGAAGCACACAAGAATAATTTAACATGTTTATTACAAGAAAAAGAGAAAATATTTTTGAATATGGTTGAGAAAAGGAGAGAGAATTTCCAAAGAAAGGCAAATGATAAGAATCATAACATTCCTAAATGGGCTGAAAATATAGGGTTCACCCCAAATGGCAAGACTCATGCTGCTATTTTGCTGGATTTCGAAAAGAAGGGGAAACTCTGTCTCCACAGGGAAATAACTAGTTATTATAACAATATATTCATTGGTTCCAGTGAATGTGAACACAATTATAAGGTAATTGGGGGTTGGGGTTTCAGAGATGGAACTGAACCTGTGTTTCCTGGAATTTATTTTATATGCGGAAATACAGCCTATTACAAACTGCCAGATCATTGGTATGGGAGCTGTTATTTTGGAATAGTATTCCCAAAGATATATCATGTAAACAAAGTCACTTGAAACGATGAAGAAACTAATGGATTAACACATAGCAAAAGAGCTAGTTTTGGAGAAATAGTAGGTGATATATTTAGTGCATTAATACCTACAGTGGGAGTGGCTCTGAATACGCAAAGAATTAGCAAATTATCAACAGTAGTGGATCGGTTATCGACTGATACTGCTGGAGGGTTCCTAATGGTCAATACCAAATTGGTTGCTATCAGATCAATGGTTTTACAAAATCGACTTGCTCTTGATACATTATTAGCAAAAGAGGGCGGAGTCTGTAGAATGTTGAAAGCGCAACATTGTTGCAATTACATACCTGACAAAAGTGTTGAAATTAAAAGGTATGTAAGAAATATTACTAATTTGGAAAAATAGCTTAAACCACTGGAAGTTGATAGTGCATGGAAGAGAATTAATGATGGTCTCTCCTCTATAGGTATTTGGCTTTCTAATGCAGGAAAAAGTTTTGTAGGTTGAATACTGATGCCAATGGTGGGAATAGGCTTACTGATTTTAGGGATAATAATTTGCTCCAAATCCCTTAGACTGTTTAAGATGGCTCCCGTGGGCCGTGAGCTGACGACCTCTGTGAGCACCTGCGCGCTGAGAGTGGCACTAACCCTGAGGAAACTGCGGCAGCACGTCCAGCGACCTATGAACATTTTCCCCACTGATGAAAGAGGAATCTAAAAACACGTGTCTGGGGATACACTTGAAAAGTATACTGGTACTGGCACTGGCCAACAAACTGTGAGAACTGTGTGTGAAGCGAGCAACATTGAACCACATCGACCATGATGCATGAGGTAATTCAGCTGTGACGTGTCAGCAGGGTGCTCCAAATCCCTTTGACTGTTTAAGATGGCTCCCGTGGGCCGTGTGCTGACGAGCTCTGTGAGCACCTGCGCGCTGAGAGTGGCACTAACCCTGAGATTCATCCAAAAGTTATTCACACACATACTCACACATGCAAATAAACTATTGAACATCCATTTATTTGCATAAACAGCTATACACACACTACCACTTTACTTCTAAGGAAACTTACACATACTTACTCTCTTAAACAATCACTTATAGAAACACATACTAATTTAAACAGGAACTCTTACAATCCCTCACTCTCACATATAGTCACTTATATACATCAATATTCACATATACTACATTAAAACATATGTAGTTACTGATAAAGACACTAATAAGACAGTCATTCACTCACTAACACAGACATATGCACACTAATCCACCCATACAGTCGTGCACATATGCTGTCTTCAAAACACATACAAACAGAGACTCAGTCATTCTTGCATCTATGTAGTAAGTAATACCCCCACCAAACCATGCAAACACTCATACTGATACTAGGAAAAACATCTAATAACCTATATACATACACATGTACCTACTCATCAACCCATGCAGCCACTTATACACAAAGTGAAACACTAACACATATATTTAAATATTTAAGCATTACTCAGTAATATATGTATTCACTAAGATATTCAATAATATATACATATATAACACATATTTATTTTTCAGAAAGACACACATTCACTGGATGGTGTCATCAGTGATGTCATGAGTGATGTAATATGTGACGTCATCAGCAGTGCATTACACGCGCAAGTTATAGTGAGTCCAACTAACTATAACGTGGAATTTCATTGGTTTTATATCAGTAAAATTTCCAGCTAACTATAACTGGTGTCAAACCTATGGTTTTTTCAGTGAATTTCATAGGTTTTGTAAATGCTACTTCCTAACTATAACGTGTGTAAAACCTATGGTTTTTTCAGTGAATATATATATATATATATATATATATATATATATATATATATATATATATATATATATATATATATGACCTGGCTTTTACACTTTATTGTGGTTTTTCATTAATTCCACATAAGGAATCACATTTGAGTAAATACCAATCTTCTCTCTTTCACCCAGATATACTTAGAAATGGGAGCTCATTGGCAGTGAGCTTGAGGTACTAACATTGCCTTTATTACGGTCTTGCTATCAGTAGTGGCAGACACATAATGGATTCTGAGAGTGGTCCCTTAACTGGTTTTGCCGCATTTTGACTGAATTTGTTTCAATATGGTGCCTTCTATCTGTAGTGGCTGATTAAATTACTTTATACTGTATGAGTGGCATTATACATGGGAAGACACACTTTTATGTCACATTTACTTACTTGACACACACTCACAGTTATCTGCAAAACATTTTAACATTTGCATGCCATTTTTTAACAATCTCTAAACTAAAACTTTAGATTTTTATTTCATATTTGATTATCTGTTCCATTCATATGTTATGAAGACATGAGAGATATGGTAACTATATGTGAAAGTCATGCTATAGCCAATAAATGACTGTGACTTGTCTTTGTTTTAGTATCTAAATAGTGTATCTCTGTAATAAGTTGAAACTGCTGGTCAATTAAAACAATGTCCATTTTTTTATATATCTAGAATGAACATGTTTACTAGTAGAGGATACAACAGTTGTTACTCAAGAACATAATTTGTTTTTAGTCTTTTTTACTTTGAAAACCTGATGATGATATAATTGGCAGTAGGTTAAATTGGAAGAAACGTGTTGGCTCATCTACTATGGCTTTAGACTTTGTTAATGTCCACCAACACGGCAATTAGAATATCTCTTAAGTAGTAAATCGTATTGAAAGAGATATATGTTTATGGAGTACACTAATGACACAGTAATGGAGGATGGAATTCTTTTGATGAACTACAATAAATGAAAACTAATTAGGCGAGCAGCTTGACTTATTTATTTACACACCTTAGCTGAGGTGTTGCTTTATTGTAAGACACAACCACTATTATATCCATGGGTCTATCATCTTTGATGTTTGGACTCTCGTTTTAGCCTTCCATCTCAACCCTCCTTTGGGTAGCCACTTTGCTTCTGCAGCTCAGCTGGACTCCTAGAAGTTCTTGAAAAGACGAAGTAAGTTATGTGGAAGAAAAACGTACCCATTGAAGAGCGTCCAGTCCATGAGAATGCCTTTAGTTGATCAGGTTTTTAGGTCTGAACTCCAGCCAGGGTTGGTCTGGAAAGCAAAATATGCTGTATAAAAAAAGTTCAAGCCAGCCCAATATTTCAAGAGAATGGAGCCATAGCCTCGTAGTTGGGCCATAACATCTAATGCTGATCCGAAAGGGACTCCCAAGCCTGTAGGCTATGGGGGAAATGTCAAAGTGTCTGAATGGCTAGTCCAGTTTCCAAAATTTTAAAGGTGAAGATGTCCAGCTACTGATGACTGCAGAGGTGTTTGCTGAACAGAAGGACTTGCGCATCCAGCATACAGCTGCTGAAGGCCTTCAGATTTCTCCGTTCCAGGAGGAATAATATTCTAGAGGTCCAGATATACTTGTCCCAAGCAATGAGGTGCCTAGATAGACAACAGGTCTTAGGCTACAGCTGTCGGGTTCTTCAGTTAGGTCCTTCACAGCTTGATGATGTGGGAAATCATTGAGAGATGTTTTTATTCTGAAGCAGGGTAGTGCAGTTGAAGAGATCCTTGATAGACTCTTGATAGCAAAGGGCCTCAATAGACCTGATAGCCCAGTCATGTATTCCCAAAGGTTAGCCCCTAGGCCAAATTGCTCCCCTTTACTCCAGCATCAGTTCAAGGTGTGTAGGCTATTCAATTAAAGAACTCCATGTTGTATAACCACCTGAAAGGAGTTGTGGTTCAGCAATGGGAGGTACTTTTGTGAACCAGACTGAGCCAGATCACCTGAACGGCAATGAATCTGAGGAATTCTCTCCGATTTGGAGAACCACAGGTTACATTTTTGGTATTGACAGAAAAGCATGAAGAAGAGAAGGTTTACAGTGCATAGAAGTTGTTTCTGAAGCATTAGGCCATAATAGGAATGTTGCCATTGTACGCCACCAGTTTAAAATAATGCATGGTGTAGAGAACCTCGGTAAAGCACCAAGGGACTGAGGTCAGTCTGAAGATGAGAGAAAGGAACTGACTTATTTGACCAGTTCTGCAATGTTCTCAATGACCAAGATTTTTCTGACCAAAGGAGATGGCAAGAAAGACAGCAATTTTAAAAGGAAGACCCCACTATCTATATGATAATCTCTGATGGTCTGGTGAAATTGCCTAATCTCATTGACTAATTTCATGGACACTTCAACTCTGTCAATGAAGGAGAAGGTGGAAACATACTCAGAAATCTCCTTAACGAACTTGTGTCAAAAGAGGAATTACCCAGAACAATCAAGTTGAGTTGACAGAGTAATATCTGCAAAGCTATTGTCTGTGGACATTAGAGTTTTGGTGCAATGCTCTGTGTTAATAATGGCAGTTGCATCACATGAGAAAATCTGTGGCCCTCGTGTCCATTCTCAGAGTGGGAATGGCAAGAGTGTTTTTATAAGAAGGTTCTTGCACACACATTTCTATAAATCTTACTATTGGGCATAATACATCCACATTTAGAGTGTCTCTTGACCATTCTAAGGCTTCCTGGCTGAGGAGAAAGTACAACAGGTAGGGTTTGATTCAGAGGTTAAGAAAGGTTTTCCTTCGATGCTCGGTCTTGGGTATTCAGCTTGAAGAGTAGATCTGGGGCCCCTGTCCTAGGGGAAAAGGCAAACTAACAATGAGTACCTGAGCCCCATGATGAATAGGGGCACAACTTATCAGGGAATAAGTGAATTGCAGGTAGGCGGAATGTTGCAAGGGCTTCTAGGAATTGGATATCTACCTAATGCAAGATCCTGGGCTATTTTTCGTCAGAAAAGATATCATGTTAATTAGTATTTTAAACTATCCAGGGAATATTAGTACAGAAACTGATGCCAAACATTAATATGAAACTTAATTAGAAATGACATGTAAAATGTACACTATTAGCTCACTAACTGAAATGTAAGCCTTACTTCAAGAATTCTATAGTTAATATTAATTGCCTCTAAACAGAGTAATGTCACTTAATACTTAGGTTGTGATAGCTGACCATAGAAAATATCAGTACCATCGTGATGTCTGTATATAAAGGGACAAGAATGAATTTCCACGTTTTATATAAAATTAGTATAGGAAATGCCTCTTTTTGTATAGTCACCACTATTTTTTCTGGACTGATGCTGCTGTTTATTTTTTTTACTTTTAATTGGAATCAAATCTCTAATTGGGTCATTTTGGGTTTTCCCCAATTATTTATGATTCTGATTTTTGCACCTTTTTTCCTTCACAGGAAAGTAGAGCTGAATCTGGCTTCCTTTGAAAGCTTGACAACTTTGGAGATGACAGCCCTATTGCACGCAAAAAAGTTTACACTGGGCCACAATGCCAAAAAGGTGAATTTTGAGAGAGCTCTCAAGGCCTGGGAGGAAGCCTGCCACTCAGAGATCCCCTCTGCGGAAATGGCAGCTCCAGAGATTAAAGAAGGAGAAGCCTGTACCTACATGATTTCTAAAAAATCATATCTTCATTTCCTCTTATTGGATTTTGGCATTTTGATATCACTTTGTTCATTAAAATCTCCCTATTTTCATAGATTGGAGTGGGATTTGTATTGCATTGTGTTTTTGAAATTTTAATTGTATTGGTATGTCTAAAATCAAACATTTTCTAAGTTAAGCCTGTCTGCCCATGTCATGGAAACCAGGGGCTGAGCCCATCTTTAAATTGCTGAAACCTTTACCGGACCTAACAAAAATGTTGACATTATTTCGTGTGGTGGGTTGTCATCCACCACAAATAATGGTCCACTTTCTCACAATGACATTTAGCTGATACAGATAGTTAATGCCATTTATCGCTTGTCCAGTATTGGACATTCCATAGACTTTTATATCCCATTCAACACATTTGAGGTATGTCTGTGTGTATGTATTTAATACTGCATTCCAAAGTGATAGATATGTGCATGAAAAGAGCTACTGAAGAACATAGTGATGTATTGTTGCAACCTCCAAATGAAGACTTAATGTATGCAAAATAAATTAAATCAGTTGCATACGATTTGGAACTACCTTGGTCACAGGGCATATTAACAGGGGTCCAAAAGTTGGTAGTAAAACATCCATTTTCTACAACATTGTTGTAAGACATCAGTAGCAGAAGGTTAAGTTATTTGCCAGAGTGCGTCCCACTGTGTTGGTACAGCCGAAAGTTTTTCTCAAAGGATGCATACATTTTCTAAACAAGCTTTCATTAACTAATGTACTACAGCTGAAGAAAGGGTATTTTTAGATGAAAGGAAATCAATTAAAATAATGCTTATGTTGTTAAGTTAGCAAATAGTATTTTTATTTAGTACTTGGGAAAGGGCTACGAAGTTACTTTTAGGCTTGCATCTGCATATTAAAGAAGCACATCAATAGGACAATACAACATTATACCAAGACAATGGACAACTTCACAGTAATTCCCTATCACCACTAAGACCCACATTACGACTTACCCTCTTAATTCCAGTGAGGCAAAAAGCAGTTGTCAGCACCATCAGAATTATGAGATCCATGGAAGCACTGTGGATTTGTTTGGTTTAGCACAGATATGTTGGTGGCTGAAGGCAGGTGTTTTTTCCATATGCAATTCTGGAGTGAAACAAAATGTTCAATACAAATAGTCCAATAAATTATTAAAAAGCCGTATATAAATTCAGTCCTGAAAAAAACCAGAAATCTAACCTCAGTCTCCCATCCCAGGTTATCTGTCAGGGAGGCTCTGAGTTGGGTGCAAATGTTCCTGCCAAGCCTCTGGCTACAATTTCACCACAACAATAATTTCCTCCTTACATACTGACGTTGGCCTCCCAGGAGCCAACACCCACTAAGGTAATGAACAAACTGGAGTATTTCTGGAAACAGTTCAAGCAGACGTACTGGGAGACACAACCAGGAGCACCGCTTTAGCAGCTACGGAGGGGAGTTTTTTCTATGGGCCTCTTCTGTCTGCAACTCAGCAGACACAAGTTCATAATTAATCAAAGACAAGTGGGTTGATAGAAAGGGGAAAGAAGGATGCAATGTTGTAGTTGAATTGATGGGTGAAAGTCTGGGTTGATGCGTTTAATCAAAAACATGAATTTACCTCAAACTTAGAAAGAAATCAGAATGTTTCTTGGAGTTGTAGGTTACTGCAGGCAAGGGGTTGTGGGATTTGCAGTCCTAGCAAAACCATTTATACAAATGACAAAGAAAAGAGCAAAAGACCCGCTAGAATGGGATGACGAAAGCATGACTGCTTTCTTGAAATTACGAGAAAGTCTGTGTACAGCTTCAGCATTAGGGATGCCTGACTTTTCAAAAGACTTTGTACTATTCTGTGATACACGAGATAATTGTGCACTTTCAGTTCTGACCCAAACTCACGGTCTAATGAGACGTCCGGTGGCATAAGAGGAACAACCAAGCACCAGACAAGTTGATTGGATTTCAGTAGTTGACATACCTGCAGAATACGTGAGAACCAGAAGTCAGACTTACTTGGACAGTCAGAGTGATAGTGAGGACGAGATGTCTAGAAGAACGTACTCAGATTACAGAAATCCAAGCCAGTAGTAATTCTGAGGAGGACCAGATAAGGAAAGATCAGAATACTCAGACAAGCGACATTTCACCAAGAACTCCAGAGTCTGAAGAGGGACAGATAGGTATTAGGGTGGAAGCTTAGGCAAAAGAAAATCAAGGGTTCGAAGAGCTTGAGCAAGGCCAGATAGGAGTAGAAAAATGTGTTCAGGAAGAAGAAGGTGAGTCAAATCAAAGTCAAATTAAGCAAACACTTGAACAAGGACAGATTAGTGACCAGGCAGAAGAAACTAAAAAAAGACCTGGACCAAGTCAGACAGAGGGGGATACAGAGGATAACATTAAAATAGATGTACCACAACTGGAAGAAGGCCAGAGCACAGTGCCAGCTAAAAGGCTCCGAAAAGGAGACAAGTGGCCTAGGTTTGTCAAAAGACTTAGATTTCGTCTAAAGACAATAAATGAAGAACCAGAACAAGTAAATGAAATAACAAGTCAAACTGAACAATCTACAGTACAACCAAGAAGGAGAAGTCCACGACTGAAAAGGCTGAATAACAAATTCAGAGGCCCTGAATGGACTTACGTCGTACTTGAAGATTTTGAGAACTTAGAAATAAGTGATGAAAGTGATGAAGAATTAATTGCTGATCAGATTGACGGAGAAGTGAAACTCACTTGAAAAATTTCACAGATTCAAAGACTGTGTAAAAGCTACAAAGAGGGGTTAAGACTCATTGGTCAGAAATGACTGATCATACTGTTAATGGAAGACCGAAAAGAAACTGTTTAAAAACATGCTGTAGAATATGCACATGTAGTATAGTGATAGTACTCATAGTATGGTTAGGACTGACAATAGCTATTCCTTACATAATGAGTAGAGACATGAAGAATCATACTAATGAGCGCCAAACGATAGATACACTTAGAAGAATAGATACACAAGAGAAAGCACATAGCATTAAACAACAGAAGGTAGATTTAGAAGCATCAGATGAGAAAGGACTACATTATACTGGAAATAAAAACAGAACTCACTTAAATGTATTTGCAAACCTATTAGTACACTATGTAGAAGCTATGGAAATAGAAGATTGCTATGTTTGTGTGAATTTACCTACTTCGGTAGCCGAAGGTGTGACTTACCACCATTTACCGCTAACATATGGTATTTCGTGTAGTATTTTAGCTAGTTTATTCTATCAGAAAGGACCTTTGCAGTATTACTATTCTAATTCTGATGTGATATTTTCTGAACTTCCTATACATAGTAACCTGAATCCTGTACATACTAAAAGTGATGTAACACGTTATATGGGTGAATATTTTCTAACAATAGGTACAATAGATTTAGCTGAAGCACACAAGAATAATTTAACATGTTTATTACAAGAAAAAGAGAAAATATTTTTGAATATGGTTGAGAAAAGGAGAGAGAATTTCCAAAGAAAGGCAAATGATAAGAATCATAACATTCCTAAATGGGCTGAAAATATAGGGTTCACCCCAAATGGCAAGACTCATGCTGCTATTTTGCTGGATTTCGAAAAGAAGGGGAAACTCTGTCTCCACAGGGAAATAACTAGTTATTATAACAATATATTCATTGGTTCCAGTGAATGTGAACACAATTATAAGGTAATTGGGGGTTGGGGTTTCAGAGATGGAACTGAACCTGTGTTTCCTGGAATTTATTTTATATGCGGAAATACAGCCTATTACAAACTGCCAGATCATTGGTATGGGAGCTGTTATTTTGGAATAGTATTCCCAAAGATATATCATGTAAACAAAGTCACTTGAAACGATGAAGAAACTAATGGATTAACACATAGCAAAAGAGCTAGTTTTGGAGAAATAGTAGGTGATATATTTAGTGCATTAATACCTACAGTGGGAGTGGCTCTGAATACGCAAAGAATTAGCAAATTATCAACAGTAGTGGATCGGTTATCGACTGATACTGCTGGAGGGTTCCTAATGGTCAATACCAAATTGGTTGCTATCAGATCAATGGTTTTACAAAATCGACTTGCTCTTGATACATTATTAGCAAAAGAGGGCGGAGTCTGTAGAATGTTGAAAGCGCAACATTGTTGCAATTACATACCTGACAAAAGTGTTGAAATTAAAAGGTATGTAAGAAATATTACTAATTTGGAAAAATAGCTTAAACCACTGGAAGTTGATAGTGCATGGAAGAGAATTAATGATGGTCTCTCCTCTATAGGTATTTGGCTTTCTAATGCAGGAAAAAGTTTTGTAGGTTGAATACTGATGCCAATGGTGGGAATAGGCTTACTGATTTTAGGGATAATAATTTGCTCCAAATCCCTTAGACTGTTTAAGATGGCTCCCGTGGGCCGTGAGCTGACGACCTCTGTGAGCACCTGCGCGCTGAGAGTGGCACTAACCCTGAGGAAACTGCGGCAGCACGTCCAGCGACCTATGAACATTTTCCCCACTGATGAAAGAGGAATCTAAAAACACGTGTCTGGGGATACACTTGAAAAGTATACTGGTACTGGCACTGGCCAACAAACTGTGAGAACTGTGTGTGAAGCGAGCAACATTGAACCACATCGACCATGATGCATGAGGTAATTCAGCTGTGACGTGTCAGCAGGGTGCTCCAAATCCCTTTGACTGTTTAAGATGGCTCCCGTGGGCCGTGTGCTGACGAGCTCTGTGAGCACCTGCGCGCTGAGAGTGGCACTAACCCTGAGGAAACTGCGGCAGCACGTCCAGCGACCTATGAACATTTTCCCCACTGATGAAAGAGGAATCTAAAAACACGTGTCTGGGGATACACTTGAAAAGTATACTGGTACTGGCACTGGCCAACCAACTGTGAGAACTGTGTGTGAAGCGAGCAACATTGAACCACATCGACCATGATGCATGAGGTAATTCAGCTGTGACGTGTCAGCAGGGTGCTCCAAATCCCTTTGACTGTTTAAGATGGCTCCCGTGGGCCGTGTGCTGACGAGCTCTGTGAGCACCTGCGCGCTGAAAGTGGCACTAACCCTGAGGAAACTGCGGCAGCACGTCCAGCGACCTATGAACATTTTCCCCACTGATGAAAGAGGAATCTAGAAACACGTGTCTGGGGATACACTTGAAAAGAATACTGGTACTGGCACTGGCCAACAAACTGTGAGAACTGTGTGTGAAGCGAGCAACATTGAACCACATCGACCATGATGCATGAGGTAATTCAGCTGTGACGTGTCAGCAGGGTGCTCCCAATCCCTTTGACATAATAATTTGTTGCAAATGTCGGAAGCACAAAAAGACATATACAGTAAATAAGAGAGGGAAAAAGAGAAATATTGATGAGCTTGAATTAGAAGAGTTGAATGGAAATATATACAAGAAAGTGAAAAACTATCACACAAACAATGAAAAGAAACAAAATAGAAAGTTTGAAGAAATTGAGCTGGGTGAAATGTGAAAAGTTGGCATCTGTTTCATTAATTGGTGATGATATAAAATATCATCAACGAGGGGATTGATGGAGCAAGGATTTGCACGTAATGCGACTTGCTTGTATTCAGTCCTCTCGACATAACGTAATGTACCAATAAACATATTTTGTCCTATTAATATTGCATTACATGACATCTAGGTGAAGCTTGCATATGTGCTTTTACTAATGATAATTCGCTTGCACTAAAACGGCCGCTGCTACGCGGGTTTTCTTATTGCGCATGCGTCTGTCACACTTACGTGACATGACATACTTTCTGCTTTGGAGGGAATCTTTTGCTTCTGCGCACTAGAACTAAGATGGCTGCTCTATGTCCTCACATGCAAGAATCTTGCACCGCTGCTTTTGCAAAGCTGTTCGTTCTGCCTAATTTATAACGCAATCGTTGAAATTAAATAATGGGAATAGAGTAGAGATAAGTGGTATACAGTGCATTCATTTATTCTTTGTTCTAAAACTGTTTCTTTTCTGCTTTACTATCAGCTCGTGTTTGGGCCTGAAATGTATCTGTGACTCCATTTTGAAACCCACTCTGCGCATGTGCAAAGTTTGCAAGAAAACTCAAGCTGTGGCATTGAACTCATGCCAGCTACTGTCCTACCAGTTGATGTTCATGAGAGCGTGAACTCTCAACCCCACAAGAAGAAGCTGGACTGTACAAGCATAAATACATTGTTTGATATTGTTACATTCATTGCTCGGTGGAATAAAAGTGCATTAGAAAATAAATTGATCAGCGAGAACGCAAACATTAATATTAATTCTAAAAGTTTCATTTTGGTATGGTGTGATGACCTCTCCTCATTCTTTTGTCCAATCAAATTTAAGTATTACTAGAGTAGGCTTAGCTAGTTAATGTGTCTGACTTGTCTGAATAGCAGACCTGTCACTGACCCAACGCACTCAATAGGTGATCGTGAGCAGAGGTGCAGGCGGAGCACTCTGTCAGAAGATTCGATAACCCAATCGGGGTTCGGGAGTAAGGGTGCTGGCGGAGCACTCTGTCGAAGAATTCGATAACCAAACGGGGTTTTGGCTGTTAGCTGCAGAGAGGGTTGTAGCGCTGGTGTAGCAACTTTAACTGTGGGTGCCGGTCTTAGCCTGTAGTGTTCCTGTCCTGATCCAAATATGGTTGCACCTGTCCTGATTTCTGGTCGGCACCTGTTATCTCGCTGGCACTTGCACTTTGAGCTCTATCCTTTGACTGATCCGTGGCCAGGGTTAGTTCTTCACACCATTCTAGGTAAATATTCTATGTGGGTATGTCATTGTACTGTTTCCTTCTTTCTTACCACCCTAATGTCAAATGTGTAAAGATTGCTTTATAAAACCTCTGCATAATTTCATTCTAATCGTTATTTTCCTAATTGAGAATTTTCTATTGTTCAATGCTTGGATTATGACATATTAAAGAATTTAGATAAAGAGTTTAAACATTTTCCAAGTTGTGGTTATTTTATGAGTGCAAATGTTTTTATTCTACCTATTATTCTAACACCTTTGATCCGTTAGGACTTTAGGTACCGATGATGAGGATTGGTAAGACAATGGTATAGGTCCTCAATAGAATTATAAATCACTGATTAGAGTAAGTGGACAGGTTACCTGATTAAATCTCATATTATGTTGTTTATTGGCCCAGGTGAGTATGGTAATCTGAGTCGGGTGACCTGCGCACTCTATCAGTGTGTGAAAGGATGGGTGGGAGAAAGGATGGGTGAATAGATGCATGTTTGGGTGAAAGCATGAGTGAAAGGGTGAGTGGATGAAAAGAGGCATGGGTGGGTGGATAAAAAGATGCACGGGTGGGTTAAATTATGCATGGGTGGGAGAAAGAATAGGTGAAAGGATGCATATGTGGGTGAAAGGGTGAGTGGATGAAAGGATGTGTAGGTGGGTAAAAAAGAAAGGTGAAAGAATACATGTGTGAGTAAACACATGGTTGAAATGATGGATTGATGAAAGGATGCATGGTTGGGGGAATGGATGGGTGAAATGGTGATTGGGTAAAAGGATGCAGTGGTGAGTAAAAGGATAGGTGAAAGAATTAATGGATGAAAGGATGTGTGGGTGAACGTTTGGACGGCTGAAAGGATGTATTGGTGAGTGAATAAATGGATAACAAGGTGGATGAGTGAAAGGATGTGTCAAGGAAACAACAAGTAAAAGGGTGGATGGGAGAAAGGATGCATTGGTGGATGCAAGGATGCATGCATGGGTGGGTAAATGGGAGAAAGGATTCATGGGTGGGTGAAACCTCTATCTGCACCCACGCGATAAAAATAAAGGGAGTCAACAACTAAAGGAGGAGTTGGTGAAAATAATAACAGATGAGAAAACAAATAATTGGATAATCACAGGAGATTTCAACTTAAACATGCTGAGGAAACAAACTGATGACATCAGCACAGAGGAGGACCCATTTGCATGGGGAGAGACGCCCCAAGACATTAATACAGATGGAAGACTCACAAACACCTCAAAAAGTCTACTGTCATTCTTAGAGCAACTGGGCGCACGTGCATTAATTGGCAGATTCCCGGGAGATCGCCCGCAAACAGCTACATTTAATAATGCAGCAACGAGGTCAACAATTGACTACACTTTCTGCTCTCGCTGCATGTTTACAAAAGTAAAAAACTACTGCATTGGGAGCGAAGAATGCAGCGACCACTTACCCCAGGAAATCACGGTAGACGAGCCATCATTACACAAATTGCCCCCAGCACATATAATCTGCTCAGAATACACTAACAATGAGAAAAGAGTAAGATGTAGCACCAATGACCCTGAAGGACTACTAGCACGAGCAAAACAACTCTGGGAAGAAGGGAAAGCAGTTACCCCTGACATAATCGGAGGCTGGGAGGCATTTACAAACGCCCTACGTAAAAGTTACGGAGATACAAAGATCCGCTCTGGAAACGGGAGAACAACGTCCCAGCAAAATCCACAGCTTGGCTCCAATCCACGGAACAGAGCCAAATTAAAAAAGCCAAAAACTCGGATACATTTCACATTGCGGAGGCTGAAGAAAGATCCCTCGGCATTACAAGAGCTGAGGCTGCTAAAGCCACTCGCAAAAAACTGATTTGGCAAAACAAAAAGGAAACTGAAGAATCCCTTTGGGCCAGACTCCTGTATGATGTCAAGAACAACAATAGTGCACAATTTTGGAAGAAGATAAATGCCTTATCAAACCCGCTAAGTCAGCGCATCAGCTCCAATGTTACAGAAGAAGCATGGATAACCCACCTCAAACCCCACTTTAATAAAGGTCAGACCCTCCAAATCGGTGTAAATATCCATGAGCCTAATATGGAACTTCGTCCGCTCCATGAAATTCTCAATGCAGATCTTGGACAGAACTTCACAATCACAAACACCCAAGTTCACAAAAGAATCTTGAAAGGCAGACGAGAAGGAGCTCCTGGCCCCAACAGGATTCCGCCCATATTATTCATACAAGACCCGGCATTTTGGGCTTCAGTTCTAAAACCGATCTTTGAAAGAATCCTGCAGACGTCAACATTACCATCATCATGGAGAGGCTCAATAATCTCCCCCATTTACAAAAAAGGCAACAGGAACGATCCAAGAAGCTATCGGCTGGTAGCTCTTTTGGATAACAAAGCCAAATATTATGCCGGGGTACTTCTTCAAGAATTAACAACATGGGCCACGGAAATCAAAGCAATACCCTACAATCAAACCGGCCTCTGTAGGGACATGGGCACTGCCACTAACATCTCTGCCCTCTCACTAATGATAGATGCAGCACTTACAATTAAACAGCCTCTGTACATCTGCTTTATCGACTACAGTTCAGCATTTGACCACATAGACCGAAATATTCTGTGGCAAAAATTAAAAACTTTAGGTATTCCATCATTGCTCCTAAGACAACTAATCCTTCTGCACAGTAACACCTGGATACAAGTAAAGCTGGGGGCAGATGACCATCTATCGAAAAAGATGAACACAACCTCAGGACTAAAACAAGGGTGTGTATTAGCCCCCACACTATTCAATCTATTTATGGCTGAGCTTTCAGTTCAACTCAACGGAAGCAACGCGCATGCCCCTAAGTTAGGTGGTCACCAGCTATCTAACCTCCTACATGCAGATGATTTAGTACTCATCAGTCAAACACCCATAGGATTACAACGTCTGCTGGACATTACATCTCAATACACAGATACCAACAAACTAAGCATCAACCAAGACAAAACAAAAGTCATGTGTATAAATTACCGGAACACAAAAACAAAAGACAACTGGCACTTGGCAAAATGCAAGCTTGAAGTCGTACAAGACTACAAATATCTGGGGGTTATGATCGATAGTAAAGGCAATTACAAAGTATAATTTGAGGCAATAAAAAAGAGGGGGCTTATGACAGCAGTAGCACTAAGAAACTTGAAGAACATAACCGCGGGCCCGAGCTTCCTCCCTCTGACCAAGGTGATACAGGCCAAACTCATACCATATATCACCTATGGAAGCGAAGCCATGAGAGGGAGGGATGCGGAAACATTAAATGGTACCATCGCCAGAGCGCTAAGAATTATATACAGGATGCCTGGATACACATCCCCAGAGCAAATGAGGCTGGAATTTGGGATACAAAAACAGGAGCTAGCCAGGAAAGGAGCCTTTGTTAAAACCTGGTTCAATATCAAAAAAGGGCAACCAGAAACTTTAAATTTCTATTTGTGGAGAGAAGTAGAAATGAAAGAAACTTGCCCAGCCAGACTTTTCTTGGACACTGCACTGGACCAGTTGGGGTTACGGCAACTCTGGGCAACGCCTGGGACCATGGCAAGCTTCAAGAAAATCGTAAATAACATTGTTAAAAAGGAGTCCATCTTACAAGACAAAGCGGCCTTGACTGAACGTTCGCATGGCTGGCTTACTATACAATCTTATAGTAAAGCGACTCCTCAAGCTTACCTCCTCTCTAACTTCTCCAGGACCATCAAAGAGAAGTTTCTGAAATTTCGGTTAGGTCTGTTGCCAACAGCATACCACCTGCCCCCCTGGCTGCGCCCACCAAAGCCAGCAATGTGCCGTCTTTGTGGGGAAGGAGAGGAGGACATAGTCCACATTATAACCATTTGCCGCGAGCTGATGCAGGAGCGCCGGCTACTACTCGGACCAATTTTCAACAAAAACCAAATACGGTCGTGCAGACAAGTGGTGCTTGCAAGCTTCTCTGGCCAAGATACTCAACTAAGCTGCTGCCTGGTAAAGTTTTTAATTGCAGCTGACCTACATTAAAAAAAAAGTGCACACAACTGTAACTGTGTTTTAAGCATACAATGTCAAGTTATTTTTTTTTTGCACACCCAAGCCTCAAAGGAAACTATCGAATGGCTAATTATATGACATACTTTGCACAAACCAACGGAAGCCGAGGCAGCACTATGCACTTTAAATCGGCGCCTCTCGGTCTGTCATCATTCTGCAGCCAAGACTTTAATAAGGGGGGTATTTTTATTTCATGGACTGCTACTAGTATTCGCCGGCCGAAATGAAGAAACAAGATTATGAATTACCGAGGCCGGGGGTGTGGATTTTCTTTCCAATCTTAACACATGTATTTTTTTTTTTTTAACTATGGCTATCAGCCTTTTCATAAAAAAAATGGAGGTTTTATTGTTTATAATAGTGGGTCAATCATTGTAATGGTTTTAATTAACTGCACAATAAACTTATTATTATTATTATGGGTGGGTGAATGGATGAAATGATGTGTGGGTGGAAAGGATGTGTGAGTGGGTGAAAGGGTAAAAGGATGGATTAGTGAAAGGGTGGAGGGGTGAGGATGGGTAAACAGGATGGATGGATGGAATGATGAAAGACTGATTAATGGATGAAAGAATATTAGGAAGAAATGGTAGACATCTGCAGGAAGCTGTAAGGGTGAATGGATAGTTTTAAGAAGTGGATGATTTGCTGATAGAATAGTAAATAAGTTAATTTAAGATGCCAGTAACAGCATGCGAACCCAGGCAGTGCTGAACTGGCAACTCCGCTCCCGCATTCCATCTCGGAATCCTCATGTTGCCCAGCAAAATAATTATGGTTATCTCCACAACATTAGAGGAACCCATATACAACACACCCCCTTCCTTAACATTTAATTTTTAAAACATACATATAACATGGATGATTATGATAAAGATACAGACAAATGTATATTTAAATATTGAATCCACTTAGATCATGGCAATATTAACCAATTACAAAAAATATATAATACAAATGTAAGTAAGATATTCATGGTACATGTCATAGGTACTTAGAAACAGAACTGCTAAATTTAGTATTTCTATGTACACACATAATCCTTCAACTTTCCTGGTCTTTGCCTCACACGAAACTAACTCTTACAACTTTTCTAGCATCTCTATGCACAGACCCATTCTCTCTTTGAGATACAACATCATGAGTATTTTCTCTCCTGGAAATCAAAATTGTTTTTCCCAATGCAGAGTATTCGGCCTCAATTTTTCTCCATAACACTGGTTCCCACTCATGACATTTTGTAACCTTTCTTACATTCCACCAGGTTCCATCCTCCAAACACACCATATTCTCCTTTGCCGCACACGCACAAACCAGTTTAGGAAAAGCCCACTTGATTTGCCCCTCTTATGACTTACACCAATACTGGTTCTTACGCATTCTCCTTTATCCAATGACAATTACGTCTTCCTGATCTTATTATTATGCCTTCTCACATACTGATCTTGATACTTCATAACTCTACCCCTCATTATCTGATATTTCACCTTTCATTAAAATGTTCTTTCCACGATACAGCACAAATGGAGTTTCAACCGTTACAGAATGTGGGATTGTCCTATACCTCCATAACATGTTTTTCACCTCGTATTTCCAGTTCAACCTATTGACAACTGGTTGCAAACAGTCACATAACACACATTTGAACCTTTCCACCAAACCATTTTCCCTAGGATGGTAAACAGCAGTCTTGTAGTGTATGATCCACCCACCCCCTTAAGAAAATACTTAAACTCCCTAGACACAAATTGGGGACCATTATCTGATACCAAAATCTCTGGACAATCTTTCTGTCTGTAAATTTCATCACAAAATACAATAACATTACTAGTTTTCATTTCCCTTAAGCAATCTACTTCTGGCCATTGCAAAAAGTAATCCCGTAACATGATAGCAAACTTGCTCGCCTGATCCAAACACTCAAACTGACCCCTATTATCAATGGCCAGTTTCTCCCACGCTCATTTTAGCCCTGGCCCCTTGATATACATCCGTAAAACAATTGTTGTCCAGAGATTTTCATGCTTGATTTTTTCTTGTATCTTTAGAGAAATAATTTAGCTTGGGTAGACATTCCTAACCCAGGCCAAATTTTTAATAATGGTGGATGTGTTGCAGTGATGATGTGATATTTCAGGAACCATGAGACCTATATACTTCATGTTGGTGTCAAAACATAGGTTTTGGTGGTCAAGTAGTCCTATAGAGATGGAAAATAACTGCTCAGAGCAACCTTTTTGCCATTTTCCAAAATGGCGACTCTATAATGATGTGTTTTAGCCATCATATTGGTAAGCTATTTTAGTATTGTTTTTTTCAGGTTTTCCATTGATTTATTTTTGTAAACATGAGTGAAGCAGGTGGTAGCTGAGGATCTTTACCTCCTGACAGTTTTGCTTACTACAAAATCTGAGGACTGCTTCAACAAAGAAAAATGTGTAGTATGCCAAACTAATTCAAAAGAAAAGCTAACATCAACTGTGGCTGGACGGAAGAGAGTTTGAGATGCTGCAGAAATACGGCAAGACGAAGTTCACAAAAGATTGAAACTGATGGGTGAAGAGGATCAAATATTTTAGCATTATAACAATGAAAAAAATGCCTGCAAAAAATGTGTAAAGAATGTACAGGTACCAGTGAACCACAACAGAAATTTGAGTCTTCTGAGAAAGCAACTACAAGCAAGCCAAAGCCCATCCACTTAGAAGATCAATGGCTGCCCCTCGTGCACCTCCAACAACTGATCAGAAAGCAGATGATTTTTAATGTGTTATCGGTGATTTAGCCAGAACATGGGCCAAAAGGATTGATGAAAGAACAAAGTTCAGAGTATGTGAGTGTCAAAGGTCAAACACGTTACCTGCAGTTAATTCTTCCAAGATGATGTTTTCAGCTGAGCAGCTGATCTAAACCGTGAGGCGAATGTATTTGCAGCAGATTTGTATGCCCACCTCATTTGCATGTGTGCATACATTTCAAAATATGAATGTACAATGAGCTCCTAGCAGCAAAGTAACCACCAGCCTTCAGTTAAGTTTGCACTCTGTGAAAAAGCAAATTAAGTCTTAAAGCCACTCTTGAGTGCTGGGTACCGGTTCACACTCAGTGAGATCAGAGAAATAATGGTCAACATTGATGAAACTGTATTGATCCATGATAATGAAATCAAGATTTTTCTGGTGAGAATGTACAATGACAGAAATTGTTTTTGTCAGTATATCATAAAGATGGAGCCACTTGTGGTATTTGCAGCTGATTTGACTCCTGAATTTCTTGCTGCCAAAATAATATCACAGGATGCTGTAGAATCAGCAGGAACCATTTTACTAAGCGTCCTTAAAGATTTAGATTTTGGACTTGATGACACATTTTGTGATGCCCCAGAGCTCCACCAATCATGGGAGTCAACAAAAATGTTTGATATTGTCTTAACATTTTTACCTCATTGTTTAATGGATGTATGTTGCAACAACGCGATCATTTAGATTGCGGTACATTATATCGCTGTTTTTACAACGCAAGTTGTTACAACAACTTGCGCTGTAGGGCGCTGGACTTAGGAATAGTATGATTTACTATTCCACCTCCAGCCTATGTACAGTAGGGAAGGTGTTGGAATAGTAAATCACACTATTCCTTATTCTAGAACGCCAACCAGTGCAAGTCGTGGTAATGACTTGCGTTGTAAAAGCAGTGATCTAAATGTACTGCGGTGTTTTGAACGCGTTATTAAGGTCGTTTCCCTTGTTTAATATCATCAAAGCAAAACTTTTACAAACTAAAGTTTTTGAGTTTGGAACAGATGCCACCAACATTGATGATAGCTCTCACCTGGAAGTTGCTATCACTCACTGCCTCCTGTGTCCTTCTCGAGCCCCGAGCTCCATCGTGGCGTTTCTGCCTACGGGGCCCACGGGGGTAGGACCAGCTTACCTGCAACTGCGCACAGGCCGTCTACGTCATCAATCAGCACCAGGAGGCTTTACAAAGTGGGTGCAGGCTCTCACAGTGCGGGGCGCGCTCAGGCATGCCCGTCTGCGCCTGTCAGAGCCCGGAGGAGGCTGGGCTGGGCCAATTCCCTTAAACTTTGAATTCAAACGAGTATCATCAGAACATGAAGATATTGTAGCATTTCTGTGGGGCTCCACTCTTCAAGTTTGACTGATTGCAACCTTACTGCTGTTAATTAAGTGTTTTTTGTACCCCATGGATAAGCGTAAGGGTGTTGTTGGTACTTTACACGCTTTTCTAATTAGGGCTGAGTCCTACCTGTCTCATGAAATAGAAATAACAAAACAACACCTCTCTTTAGATCCATCTAAAATCCAGAGACGTCATCATTGGGTTCTGTTGGGGTAAATTGAGTGATTTTCCACAAACATATCTACCTCCATTGCCCAAAAATGCATCACCTACCACCCTGGCATTAGTTTTGAATTCTCCACCACTTGCTGTTCCAGAAGCACCAGAAGAACCACACATAGCTACTAGGGCACAGGTCTCTAAACATCCTGATGCAAGGAAGGTGGTGGAACCATCTGTAAAACGGAAGCGGGGGGCTGATGCACAAAAAGCTAGGAATACAAAAGGATCCCAACGAAGTGCTCGGATAAATAATGTAAAATCATTGGATTCACCGAGAACTAACTCTGTTGGCACACAGACGGATGTGGTTTAACTGTCCTCTGGGTTAAAATATGCTATTACCATGGATACAATGACTGAAACACATACACCTGTTGATAACTCTAGCTTGGGAACTGTGATAACCTGTGTTCATGATTTGTTTGATAAGAAATGTGCCCTTTTATGGGAAAAACTCGAACAACTTGACACTGCTATAAAGACTCTCAGTAGTAAGAATGTAGCCAAACACTTAAATGTAACAGAAAGAAAAAGTGTACCATCAAAAGGAGATAGCAACTTATTTATAAATTTGGCTGGTAAAAACAATGTAAATCATGTGTCTAACTCTAATCCAAATGGTTCAGAGGGAACAATGCATGATGGGACAAAAGGCTGCAGTCCTCGTATGGAGAGGGTAGGTTCGCAAAATAGCTATCCTGAACGTTTAGCCCCTGCTGCTGCATCAAGTATTTTAACCCATAATACAGCAGATGATTTACTTAGTAATCGTGTGAGACCAGGCACAGATGTGCTGAGCCTTCCTCCAGCCACATGTCCTTATGTTATAATTTTGGCTGGAGGACCAGAGGGAGACTTGGGTTGACCTACGAAACAAAACTCTAGACTGGTTAACAGAACATAAAAGATTTGGCTTTAAGGGAGATCTTAATGGTTTGAAGAGTTGTATGGGTGGGCCCTTCCCCTAAGTGCATTAATTGGTGATTGTATTGTGATTGAAATCCGTAGACCACAGATGGTTCGCTCCCTACTAAACTCCTGTGAGTCAACCTCAACTCTAAATACTAGTATTTGTGGGCTTCCGTTGGGATATTTTTATAAACCTGTGGGGGGGGCACTCTGCAGATGGAATTGTTCCAACTTCTGTGTCTAATAGATTTCAAGTCCTATCAGATCTGGATACCCAAGACTGACAACTACCTGTATCGTGACACCAAATGTTCCCTGTTCTTTTTTATAGTGACCAGGCATTGGGATATACTATTTCTGCCAATTGTCAAAATAGCAAATTAGTCTCTAGCGAGCCTGAGGTAGACACTGATTTGAGTATTGTAAAAGAGGATGCTTGTGGGTTGCTCATGGGACTAGTAACCAGGACCAATCATGCATTTTAAATGATCAGGCTACAGCTATATTAGGCAGTACTTTAGGTATCCAGATAGCGCTTTCTCCTGGTGAAAATAAGTCAACAGCTGAAGTAATGCTTCCAGTACAGAATAAGAGATCTCAATTATAATCATAGCTCTCGTTTGATTGAGGCAAGCCAGAAAGGTCTAGGAATGGCAAATGAAATGGAAGGAGTATCCAGCAAGCAAAGTAAGGATGAATGTAAATCAGAAATAAGGCTATTATCTTGGAACATTACAGGGGTGAAAAGGAATCAAGGTGAAGTAGAGTGGCAGGAGTATATCGGACAAAATGACATAATTTTACTACAGGAAACATGGGTCTTGGAAACTCCCCACAAGGTAGGACTCAAAACATATAGTGCTGAGGATCTACCGTCAGGGAGAGGGAGGCCTTCGGGGGGGCTTGTAATCTGGGTAAAAATCACCATGCCTATTGGTATAATTCTGGTGGATTTTCCTACACAGGATATAGTGGGGGATAAGATTAGAACACCAGACAAAAATGAATTTTACATAGTAAATATTTATAGCAGACCAAGTCCAGCAAGTAAGGAATCCTTGGTTATTGAGCAGTTTGCTAAAACACACGGAAGGTACAGAAGGTCTCAGAAATACAGAGGGAGAGAAAAGAAAATAGCAAATCTCTCTATTGGGACCTAATAGTGTCCTCTTTACATGCCCAGAATACACAGTTAATCTGGAAACAACCAAGAAAACAAAAACAAGAGAAGATGCACAAGGAGAGGAAAAAGATACCCATCAGCCCACTCATAAGTGGAATCTCGTCATCTGGGTATATGTTGGTAAATGGTGTCCTCTAGGGTCTGCCTTGGAAACAATCCATAGGACTGCCTAGTGATGGACCCAGAACATTTCACCAACAGATGACAGTATATGAGCGGGAGGGGTTGAGGTTGCAGTGCTCAAAGAAAAAGAAGAAGAAAAGGAAAATAATCCAAGTGATTCTAAAAATACCTACGATGATGTCATGAAATACTTTATTAGGGCTGACCATCAAAGTGGTATGGTTAAAAACAGTATGCTGATAGCATGTAAGGAATTGCTACCCACCAATGTTGTTATTCGGTCAACATGTTTCAGCCTCAAGGGCTTTCGTCAGGACCTATGGTGCTACTGCAACACTTACTTAAGTGATGTGAAAGTGGGATCTACATCTGCTTTCCAAACTGAAAAGAGTGTATCTTCTCCTGCATAGACACAATACAAAAGACAGAAACAGAGACATGGACAAATTATGTCAACAAAAAGAAGTGCACAGACTGCAAACTCTCGTTTCTATGGTCTTTATAATATGGCTATGAACACTTGAAAGACACTCACCCTTATTGTGGGGAGAGAAAACCTCACCTCACCTGGCCACTGCTCAGGAAGAAAGGGAGGCCACGCACTGGAAATAAACAGAACACTTAGAAAGTTATAACCAGTGGTAGTAGAAACACAATCTACAGACAAGAAAAACTGGATTCAAAACACATAAATCAGAGACACACATGGTGACACAATGGCCAGACTGGTTTCCTCTTGCATCAGGAAAGTATACCACAAAGCCTCACTGACTGCACTGCTTGCACAAACCTGTAGACCTATAAAGTACAAAGGCCCAGGTAGCCAGCCGCAGTCACTGGGAATAAAGGCGCCTACTCCTGTGCTTTCCACCTAGTACTCAAAGACCAAAGACCAAAGCAATAATGCTATTGACTGTACCACCACCACTGACCTCTCTGTCGTTGCCTCGGAGTGAAAACTGAGCCGAGGGGGAGGCGACGACTGATGGTCACACGCGATGTTAAATACACTGCAGTGGACCTGAAAGGAAACTCCTTTGTTTCAAAATTTGATTGGCTCATGTGTAGGCCAATGGGAATCGGCTCACAGGCAGCCAACCGTGACCTACACTGATAAGCCTGCAGTGGACCTGAAAGGAAATTCCTTTGTTTCAAAATTTGATTGGCTCATGTGTAGGCCAATGGGAATCGGCTCACAGGCAGCCAACCGTGACCTACACTGATAAGCCTGCAGTGGACCTGAAAGGAAACTCCTTTGTTTCAAAATTTGATTGGCTCATGTGTAGGCCAATGGGAATCGGCTCACAGGCAGCCAACCGTGACCTACACTGATAAGCCTGCAGTGGACCTGAAAGGAAACTCCTTTGTTTCAAAATTTGATTGGCTCATGTGTAGGCCAATGGGAATCGGCTCACAGGCAGCCAACCGTGACCTACACTGATAAGCCTGCAGTGGACCTGAAAGGAAACTCCTTTGTTTCAAAATTTGATTGGCTCATGTGCAGGCCAATGGAAATCGGCTCACAGGCAGCCAAACGTGACCTACACTGATAAGCCTGCAGTGGACCTGAAAGGAAACTCCTTTGTTTCAAAATTTGATTGGCTCATGTGTAGGCCAATGGGAATCGGCTCACAGGCAGCCAACCGTGACCAACACTGATAAGCCTCAGCCACATTAACAGGCCGACCGTGAGACATACCTCACGCGCATATGCACACCAGTCAAATCGTAAGGCAGTAAGATGGTGTGTTGTATTCTATCCAAAGAAGAGCCATAAGAAGAGCTAGGTGTGTTTATTTATTTATACTGCTAGAGGGCAGTCTGGAATGTTTGAACAATTCCTCCGGACCCTCAAGAACTGTCCAAAGGGGAGGTTCTCACGGAGGGACCGGGGGTGATGGCTATCGAATCTCAGCAGGGAGTTCCGAGCCATGGGTTTCCGATACAAGGAGCTCGCCAAATGGCCATCTTCTGGAAAGATGACAAGATCCAAGAAGGGGAGCTCCCTGCTGAGATTCGATAGCCATCACCCCCGGTCCCTCCGTGACTTCCGCCGAAAAGCGAAAGATCTCTCCATGAAGTTGAAAGTGAGACGCTATCCGAATAACCTTGTCCGGACTTCAATGAAACGCGCTGCGAATAACCATCGCGAAGCGCTGCTTGAGCCTCCAGTTGTCAAACCACCACTAGACAGATTGGTGTGCGTGACAACGTACAACACATCATCTTCTAAAATCCAAAAGATGATCAGGAAAAGGTGGCGCATTCTGAACAGCTCCGGTGAGACCATTCCCCTTCCACTCTTTTCTTTTAAAAGAGGGAACAACTTGAGAGACTCTCTTGTGCATACACGACCTCGGCAAGAAGTATGTGAACCCCCGCAAACTCTATGGGGTCTGCCCCCGGTACGAGGACATCATCCCTGCGGGAATTGCTCAGTATGCCCACTGACCAGCAAAACACTTGAAGTGGACATTGGGACCTCGCGACCATGGCAATTGAAACACCACACTAATTGCAACAGTGAGAAAGTGATATACCAGATTACCTGCCCCTGTGGACTAAGGTATATCGGCATGACCGCAAGAAAAATCAAATTGCGCGTGCAGGAACATATGAGCACCATGAGACGCAGAAAACAGGCAACACGGCTCACCACTCACTTCCTTGACAAGAGACATAGTCCAGATGAACTGAGATGGTTGGTTCTAGAACAACCTTACATACCTAGTCACGTCACGGATGTTTCACTTTTCCTATTGAGGAAAGAACAGAAGTGGGTTTTCAAACTTCATAGTGACACAGAAGGATTGAATGATGACATTCCTTGGATGCAGCTGTGATTGCGCAGATTGTTTTTCCGAACACAGAGTCCTTGTGCTAACAGCCTTTGGCATAAGGGTTACCTCCACTGAGCTCTAACACCCATGCTGGGTAGGGTTCCCCTTCTCATGTTCTATATATATTGAATATATGTAGCCAGTGTCTATATCAGTTTAAGCCCCCGGTACTATCCGACTGGAAGTTGGCAAACGGCTAAATTAGCGCGCGACCTCTAAACATTGCCCTCTAGCAGTATAAATAAATAAACACACCTAGCTCTTCTTATGGCTCTTCTTTGGATAGAATACAACACACCATCTTACTGCCTTACGATTTGACTGGTGTGCATATGCGCGTGAGGTATGTCTCACGGTCGGCCTGTTAATGTGGCTGAGGCTTATCAGTGTTGGTCACGGTTGGCTGCCTGTGAGCCGATTCCCATTGGCCTACACATGAGCCAATCAAATTTTGAAACAAAGGAGTTTCCTTTCAGGTCCACTGCAGGCTTATCAGTGTAGGTCACGTTTGGCTGCCTGTGAGCCGATTCCCATTGGCCTACACATGAGCCAATCAAATTTTGAAACAAAGGAGTTTCCTTTCAGGTCCACTGCAGGCTTATCAGTGTAGGTCACGGTTGGCTGCCTGTGAGCCGATTCCCATTGGCCTACACATGAGCCAATCAAATTTTGAAACAAAGGAGTTTCCTTTCAGGTCCACTGCAGGCTTATCAGTGTAGGTCACGGTTGGCTGCCTGTGAGCCGATTCCCATTGGCCTACACATGAGCAAATCAAATTTTGAAACAAAGGAGTTTCCTTTCAGGTCCACTGCAGGCTTATCAGTGTAGGTCACGGTTGGCTGCCTGTGAGCCGATTCCCATTGGCCTACACATGAGCCAATCAAATTTTGAAACAAAGGAATTTCCTTTCAGGTCCACTGCAGGCTTATCAGTGTAGGTCACGGTTGGCTGCCTGTGAGCCGATTCCCATTGGCCTACACATGAGCCAATCAAATTTTGAAACAAAGGAGTTTCCTTTCAGGTCCACTGCAGTGTATTTAACATCGCGTGTGACCATCAGTCGTCGCCTCCCCCTCGGCTCAGTTTTCACTCCGAGGCAACGACGGAGAGGTCAGTGGTGGTGGTACAGTCAATAGCATTATTGCTTTGGTCTTTGGTCTTTGAGTACTAGGTGGAAAGCACAGGAGTAGGCGCCTTTATTCCCAGTGACTGCGGCTGGCTACCTGGGCCTTTGTACTTTATAGGTCTACAGGTTTGTGCAAGCAGTGCAGTCAGTGAGGCTTTGTGGTATACTTTCCTGATGCAAGAGGAAACCAGTCTGGCCATTGTGTCACCATGTGTGTCTCTGATTTATGTGTTTTGAATCCAGTTTTTCTTGTCTGTAGATTGTGTTTCTACTACCACTGGTTATAACTTTCTAAGTGTTCTGTTTATTTCCAGTGCGTGGCCTCCCTTTCTTCCTGAGCAGTGGCCAGGTGAGGTGAGGTTTTCTCTCCCCACAATAAGGGTGAGTGTCTTTCAAGTGTTCATAGCCATATTATAAAGACCATAGAAACGAGAGTTTGCAGTCTGTGCACTTCTTTTTGTTGACATAATTTGTCCATGTCTCTGTTTCTGTCTTTTGTATTGTGTCTATGCAGGAGAAGATACACTCTTTTCAGTTTGGAAAGCAGATGTAGATCCCACTTTCACATCACTTAGGTAAGTGTTGCAGTAGCACCATAGGTCCTGACGAAAGCCCTTGAGGCTGAAACATGTTGACCGAATAACAACATTGGTGGGTAGCAATTCCTTACATGCTATCAGCATACTGTTTTTAACCATACCACTTTGATGGTCAGCCCTAATAAAGTATTTCATGACATCATCGTAGGTATTTTTAGAATCAATTGGATTATTTTCCTTTTCTTCTTCTTTTTCTTTGAGCACTGCAACCTCAACCCCTCCCGCTCATATACTGTCATCTGTTGGTGAAATGTTCTGGGTCCATCACTAGGCAGTCCTATGGATTGTTTCCAAGGCAGACCCTAGAGGACACCATTTACCAACATATACCCAGATGACGAGATTCCACTTATGAGTGGGCTGATGGGTATCTTTTTCCTCTCCTTGTGCATCTTCTCTTGTTTTTGTTTTCTTGGTTGTTTCCAGATTAACTGTGTATTCTGGGCATGTAAAGAGGACACTATTAGGTCCCAATAGAGAGATTTGCTATTTTCTTTTCTCTCCCTCTGTATTTCTGAGACCTTCTGTACCTTCCGTGTGTTTTAGTGTCTAGTTGGGGGACTAGGTACCAGTAGGTCTATAATAATTTTTTTCCCCTCGGACCCCCCCTTAACCGTTTATCTCTCTGTTCTATTGAGCAGTTTGACCAATTTTTGTGCTCTATTAACCAAGGGGTAATGGTAATTCGAGGGGGTGACTTCAATAGGAAATTTGAGCCTATGGTGGGATTTGAAACTATCTTCAAAGATATGGCAAATAATATCCCTAGCCTGGAGAGCAGTCCGGTAGTACCTTGGTGTTGGGACATAGGCTTCGAGCTTGTAATGCTCGACTTCCGTCTGATAGCCCAAATGCTGCCACGTTTTATAATGAGCAGTTCCAAGAGTTGTATTTATTAAATCTTGCCATATATTGGCCCATGGCCAATTATACGGGATCTAGTAGTTGAAGACAGATCCGAGAGTGACCTCTACCCCTATGCTTGACATTAGAGGCTCATTTCTTTCAGCAAGATACCTCTGGTAATGGAGATATCAAATGTAATATGGTTGAACCATTACTAAGTAATAATCGTAGAGCCTTAAAATGGCCCTCAATAGAGGGAAAGGATGTGCCAATGAAGCAGATTTATGAAATGTTTGCAGATACTATTTCTTCTTATGTAGATCTGCCTGCTTCAGAGATCCCAATCACGAATATACATCATGTATTAACAGAAGCATTGACACCTATACTAAGTCGGATCCTGAAAGAAGGCAAGAAGAGGGAGAAAGAAGTGAGCAATTTAAAAAATCCCTGGTACAATAAAGAATGCAGTGAGGCTAAAAAAGAACTCATTTTGGCAACAAAAAGTAAAAATGAAGTGGCCTCAAAAGAGAAAAGAAACAACTATAAGAGATTATTAATACAAACTAGGCAAAATTGGGATGATACCATTTGGACTGAATTAATTAACGCAGTCAAAACCAGAGATCATCTTGGTTTTTGGCGGTTGATATCGAAAGGTAACAAACAGGGAAGATGTAGCAAGGATCTCTTTTTGGATGCTAAAACTTGGGTCAGCCATTTTTCCTGCCTTTATTCAACATCTATAAGTGATATAGAATTCAATCTACAAAATTATGTAGTAGTCCCCACTGTAGCCCCTTTACACTTTAGCCTAGAGGAAACTTTGGCAGCAATGGACACAGTAAAATTAGGGAAGGCACCAGGTCCTGATAAAATCCCTGGAGATTTATTAAAATGCGATAAAAAAGATTTGGGGCCCCTATATTAATGTTTTATGTAATTCAGTCGCCGCAGGAGCTATGAGGCCAGAATCATGGAAAGGCGTTGAAATTACAACTATTTTTAAAAAAGGTAATCGCCAAGACCCCTCGCATTATAGACAGATTAGTTTAATAGATGTTTTACAGAAAATATACGGCCGTCAAATAAAAAAAAAATTAAATGACTGGACTGAGGCAAACAGTATTTTAACAAAATATCAGATGGGGTCCGAGGGGTGAGCTCAGTGAGCCTATACATGTAAACAGAGGCGTAAGGCAGGGATGTGTACTGGCACCCACTCTATTTTTACTATATGTAAATGATATTCCTCAATATCTACTGGGCTGCAAACCTGATTCTCCCAAATTAGGGGGGGTGCCAGTGTCAGCACTTTTATTTGTTAGAGTTAAAAGTTTTATAAAGCGCTCGTAGACCAAACGGTTTCTTGGTGCTGAGGACGGAAGTACGAGGGGAGCAGGGGGGCAGCCTACTCGGTAAAAGCTTGCAAGAAGAGCCGGGTCTTCAGAGCCCTACGGAAATCCATGTAAGAAGCAGTGGTCCTAATGCTAAGGGGTAGGGAATTCCAAAAGGAGGGGGCTATGAAGGAGAAAGTCATGCCACCATGTTTCTTCCTTCTGCAATGGGGAATGCACAAAAGGTGTTTAGAAGAAGACCGAAGGTCACAGGTGGGAACGTAAGCCTTAAGTTTGGCGGCTGTAAAGGCAGGAGCTGTGCCGGCTAGAGCGTTAAAGACCAAACAGCCGAGTTTAAAAAAAGAGCATTCAAAAAGAGGTAACCAATGTTATGTTTTTAAAAGTGGAGTAACATGGTAGTGTCTGGGGAATGTGTAGACCAACCTGGCAGCCTGGTTCTGGATTAGTTGGAGACGGCGAAGCTCGTATGACGGAATACTGACGTACAGAGCATTTCCGTAACCTAGACGTGATATAACCATGGCTAGCAGGATAAGTTTGAGTGGAGTGCCACATTAGAAAAGAAATGAGAGATTTTACGATTGATACATAAATTAAGAAAGCAAGATGAGACCACCGCACTGATTTGAGAGTGCATGGAGAGAACACTACTAACTCTAATGCCAAAACTTTTTACAGAAGCTGAGAGAGAAGGAGGGGGACCAAGAGAAGAGGGCCAGAAAGAAGAAGACCAGGGACTTAAGGTACCACCGGTAAGCATTAGCTCGGTCTTGTTAGGATTGAGCTTAAGGTGGTTAAAATTCATCCAGTCACTGATGACAGTCATAACTGATTGGAAATTGAGGACAGAAGAAGAAGAAGAAGAGATGTTAAAAATGAGTTGGAGGTCATTGGCGTAATTAAACACTGACGTCTAATTTTTGAAGAGCAGAGACAAGAGGGAGAATGTAGAGATTAAAAAGAAGGGGAGAAAGAGAAGAACCTTGGGGGGCACCACAGGTGATATGGCAGGCAGCAGCAGAGAATCCGGCCAGCTGAACGGCCAGCTGGCGATTCTACAAGTGGACAATACTATTTTAATATCCCAACTCCAAAAGGTTTACAATGTTTAATATACACTTTGGGGGTATACTGTGCGACTAGGGGCCTGGAAATAAATCTGGATAAAACAAACTATATGGCAAATAATCCACACAAGTCTTTTAAAAATATTGTAACTGTTAACAAATTGAAAATAGAATATATGCAAAATTGTAACTATTTAGGCATTACCCTGGATACTAAAATTACCTGGAAACCGCAATTGGAGAAAAGTAAGACTATTCTACTCCAAAATACTTTACCAATAGTAAAGAAACATGAGAATAGCATGTTGAAAGCAGTTTCACCTGCCCTTGAGGTGTATAAGTACATGGCACAATCTGCATCCCTCTACGGGGCAGAATTGTGGGGGCTCTCAAGTAATAATACTTTCATGGTGGGAGAAAATAATTTTTTAGGAAACTATTACGCCTTCCAATGCGTACACCAATAACACCTATTGTAATGAATTTAAACGTACGTCGTATAGACCCATCAGGCAATTTTATGACCATTATTGTTTTAGTTACGAGTGTGGACCATGGAAAAAATGTGCCCACTATAAAGATGGGCTACAGAAATTTTAAGTTTTAATAATAGCACAGGCTTGCCATGGTTCAAGCACATCTATGGTTGGTTTCATAAATTAGGATTGAAACACTTTTGGGAAGTACCAGCACAGTTAACTATGGCCTCTAAGAAAATACTGAAGCTAACCTTTTGGGTGTACATTAAAGATAGCCTGTCCCATAGTTTAGCTACAGGTACATTAACAATGCGATTCCTTTTAATGAAACCAACAGGGAGCTTCGAGCCATTTCTAGATGAGGTGCAGCCTTAGCTAGCAAAATCACTATATTTAAAATTCTGTTATGGAGTTATACAGATAAAATCATATACGTCAAATGGTCCTCTAAACAAGGGGAGGAGAACCCTGAGTGTTGTGCACTATGTCACACAGCCGCAAAAGAAAATTACCTACATTTATTATTCTTCTGCCCAGCATATACAAAATATAGAACTAAATGGATCAAACCCATTTGCCAGCAATTGGGCATTAGATCCTGTTATGAAGCAGAAAGAATATTGAGAACAGATGCATCTCAAAGAGTGTTTTTTAGCGTTAGCAGATATCTGTTTGGTGTAGGTCTAGTAAGAAAAAAGGAAGGTACGAAATTCTAACTTTTAAATTTTTATAAAAAATGGTTCTCGCACTTGCACTTTAGTTAGTATGTGGAAGTATTATTGCTATATTAAATTATTTCTTCTTATTTTATCACTGACAATACAAATGGAATCTTGTAGGGATGCCAGGTGTGAATTTTACAGTCCTTGGTTGCCTAGATGATAAGCATATTTATTCTTTTTAAAAATCAAAAAACTCTTGTATTAGAAATACTATCTCTAGCAAGTATGTATTGGTCTAGCAGTACCTTATTGATAATGATATTAAATGAATGTTTTATTATTATGATGTGTAAATTGTTAAATGAATATCTTTTTTGGTTTTTAAACCGAAATAAAGATTAATTGATTGATATAAGCGAAGTAGTGGAAGACAATCCCATGAACCAACAGGCATATGCTCTGCAAATGTACTGTCTTTTCCAAATCATGTTTTATGAATTATATCATGGTAAAAAGAAAACTCAGCTACACATGATGACTGCCCACACACTCTATGACAAGTGCACAAGTAGAGAGCTAAAAACTTCAATGGACAGGATTGGTGTATCAAGATACGATAAAGTACAGAGCAGGAACTTGTTAGCTGCTCATGCTGTAAAGTCCTGTGAATCTGACAGCACAACACTTCCAAGTCACTTTACCAGGAAAGGATTTACAATTGATGCTCTTGATAATTTTGATTTTGAAGACAGCTCTTCTTTATCTGGAACATCCAGCACACATGATACTGCCATGGTGCTTTTTCAAGACTGTACCAATGAAGTAGCTGCTGGTAAACAAACTGTGACAGCTGTAAGCACAAAAAGCCATATAACCCAATTTCATTGTCAACGTGTGCAGAATCACTACAAGTCATCAATACATCCCAGTCTACCAGAAAGTTTCAAAGTGGCTGATGACATGGATCTTCTTCTTTCTGGTACTGTAGTCCACAAAGGTAATTTAACTGAATTTATCATATCGTTTTTTTGGTGCGGATAGAAGGATGAAGAAAAGCCAATTGAGGCTGACATCTTAGGAAGCAAAACTGTCCAATCAGTATTGAGTGTAACTCATATTGTTCGTTCGTTACCAGGTATGCTCATCATTTCTGAGGCTACAGAAACATTGCGTTGGAATGTTTTCTGGAAAAAGAATGACACATTTGGTTTTGCATACCTTATCTCAGAAGTGAACAAGACATAGGATGCACTTCATTCAAAAGACATAATGCAAAGCCAGGCAATGTTCAATACACTCAGTTCAAAATCAGAAAACCTGAAAACCATGTTCGTCGAGTTTGTCAATAAATTTGAAAAAAACAGAACTTTGCAAGTACTGGGGGAATGTTTTACACATAATGGCTCTAGTGAAAAAATTGGAACATGTTGATCGAGAAGGTGAATAGGAGCTGCATGTGAAGACTGTAGAGTCACTGATTACTGTGTTTCACAAATTCGATTGCATAAACTACCTGAGATATGGGTCCTGGAAATTAAAAAGAGTGAAGAAGCTAGAGGTGGAAAAACCGTACCTCTACAAAAAATTGATCCAAAGACATTTGTGGTGAAAGACAGAGATGGAAGGTTCAATACTGTGGCTCCAGATAAGAAACTGGAACAGATGATCCAGAGATCACAGAAAAGCTCCAGGGGAATTGTTGTTCAGACACATAAAAATGAATATGTTGCTCAATGGGAGCTAGTTTGCCATGAAGTCCTTTCTATTTGCAATGTTTTCAGAAAGATAACAAATTCAAAATGAATGGACCATCGTGAAACTGTTCCTCACTGCGAACCTGTTTAAAAAAGAGGGGAACATTTGAATGAATGTGTTGGCAGCATTCATCAATTCATGCAGCTGCAAGGAAATCCCATTGAAATGATGGGACTGTGTGACTACACAACTACTTCATGACAAACAATATGTGGATAACAATATAAAGACACATCTGCTAGATGTCCTGGACATAGATTAAAACTATACGCAGAACTAAAGCAGGAGAGATTTGTATTGAAAGAGACAAAGCTGTTTGACATAATCACTAAAGCTTACTTCATAGTAAGAGTTTCATCCAACCAGTCACTTCAAAACAGGTTGCCAAAAAACTAACTCTCCTAAGCACATAGAGATAGATGTAGCAAAAGAAAGGGGTGAATTTATCAATGATATTCTGTCGCATGATCTTCTTCCAACAGCAAACACATTATTTGATGGAGATGCTGCAACCAAACCAGTGAAGCATCTCATTGAAAACTGCTGTTGTGGACTAAATGTCACAATTGTGAATGGTCAAGATTTCATCCATGCAAAACTTTGGAGAGGACATTCAGATTGTTCTACATATATTGAAGTCAGTGTGCACCTTGCAAGAACTGCACATTGTCTTTGAAAGTTATCTTGAACTATCTGTCGAAGAATGTTTGAGAATCAGACAAATGTCTACAAGTGGAACAATTAACCTTGCTTGCATCAAAATTTCAACACCTATACCTGTGCAACATGATAAATTCAGGACATCAACATTGAACTACTTGAAGATGTTAACTCACTGAAACATTGCTGCTGCTTCAGTGAACACTGAATTTCCAATTATTGCAAGTGGAATGATTGCCAATGAGGAGTTGGTGCCTGCAGAGATATATTAAAAAGGTACTGGCCATATTGTTCAAGAACTTAAAAACAAATTGGAAGATGTTTTGCAACATGCTGAGTGGGCAGTTAGAAATGGACCAATAGAGTCATTGTACTGTCAAATGACACAGATGTTATTATTGTGCTCCTTAGGTTTGTTGCACTGTTCATAAGTCAAGAATGCCAGACTTATGAATATGTTATGGAACAGGCAAGAAAATACACTTTATACCCATTGATTTTCTGTACAAGAAACTTGACCCAGAGATGCCCAGTGTTCTTAGCAAGGCACATATTCTTACGGGTGAAGGCACTATGAGCAAAATTGTAACAAAGCTTGGAGCTTTAACTGCTGACCCTGTAAAGTTTCTAATAGGATTTGCTGAGATAGAAAAAAGAACATGACTTTAAGGATGAAGAAGAATACCTTGTGCATGTGTGGAAAACGAGTTCTGACTGTCATACATTTGACAATCTTTGGTACAGTGAGTTAAAAAAAACAGTCCCGCTAAGTGACCTTCCACCAACATCATATTCTGTGCGTGGACAAATTAAAAGAAATCAGAAGATGCGTAAATGTTTTGCATATTGCATATGTAGAGAAAGATCTGTGTGACTTTGGTTGGGAAGATATTGATGAGGTGCTAAACCCTACAAAATTTCTAAAGCCTCTATCCACAGAACCTACACGTACATGTACATGTACTTTCAAAACCTGTTTTACAAAAAGATGGCCCTGTCAATATGCTTTTCTCAATTGTTCAACATTCTGCAAATGTACCACAAGCGATTGCTGAATTAATAAAGTGCGGTAAGAAAATCTGTTTAAAACAGGAATAATAAACATTATTTGTTTCATATTCAGATCATGAACATTGTTTAGTGTATAAATAAAAGAATTAAAAAACATTATTATTTATTTCATTTCTCTTTGTATCTTTTTTTCCTCTATTATAGACGCTATTCTGGAAAATGGCAGACGGGTTGCTCTGAGGAGTTATTTTCTGTCTCTATAAGACTACTTGACCCCCTTAACCTGTGTGACATAAAAAATGTAGTATATAGGTCTCCTGGTTCCTGAAATATCACATCATCGCCGCAACACATCCGTCATTTTTAGAAATGTCATCCAGAAAAATTTGGCCTCGATCAGCAATGTCTACCCAAGATAAATTACTTCTCTAATGATCCAAAAACACAAATCAAAAATGAAAATCCCTGGACAAACATTTGTTTACAGAGGTATATCATGGGGCCGGGATTATTTCAGGGAAATTACCAAAGTAATGGGGGTTTCTGACACAGAATGTAAATTGTCACTACATATACAAAATTGCAAACAAATCTTTCAACATCCTTGTCTATGGCTGGCCACCAAAAATCTACATGCACCTTTCTCTTCATGGCAGACATACCTCCTTGTCCCTCGTGCAAAATAGAAAATAAGCATTACCGCAACCCTACTGTTACACAAACCTATCATTTCTTCGTCCATTTCTGTTCACTACTGATAACTCTTCCCATGCAGGAATAACATCAGCTAAGCTTCTCCCTAACTCAGAACTCAGAACATTGTTCATGGTCAATTTTTCTATTACCGACTTTAAGGATTTATCTTCCAACAAAGCATCCTTCTATTAATTTTCTCAAATGGCACCCTTACAGGATTCCTTCACTTCCGCCACCATCCACTCTTCATTCTCAGACTCAGACTCGCACTGTAATGGCAACCATGATAAGCAATCCAAATTGATGTTTTTCATCCCAGGTACATATCTGACAGTAAACACGAATTCTTGCAAACTATATGTTCATTTAGCAATCAGTGGTGTAGCCTTCCCTCTTTGGTGGTGAAACTATTAAATTGGGGTTCATGGTCTGTACCTAACTCAAAATGGCTACCCTCCATGAATATACAGAAATATTAGACTCCCACCAGCAAGCTAATGCTTCTTTTTCAATGGCGGAGTATGAACTCGCTGCTCCCTTCAACGCAAAGGAGGCAAATGCTATTACCCTTTCACCCCCCCTGATCTTTTGCATGAGAACATCTCCCAGTCTATATGCACTGGCATCTATCACTATAATGGTGCTGTCATTGGGATTAAAAATTCCACAGCCTCTGCAATAGATCTTTTTACATTTTTAAACGATTGTTGACACTCTTTTGACCATTGCTTTTCTGTATTTGTTTTCATCAAGTCCTGCATAGCTTGCACCTTGTCAGAAATATTTTCCACAATCTTAGAGTACTACTCCTCCAAACCTTAGAAACTACATAATTGTTCCTTGTCATTGATGGAGCCTTCTCAATAACTTCAACTAGCTTCACTTATGGTTTGACAACTTTGTTAGAACAATGTATGTCCAAAGTACTCCACCTCCTCCATACAAAATGTACATTTATCTATTCCTACAGTCACACCCGTATTCTGCAGTCTTTCCAGCACATTCTCCAAAATTATGTCATGAGGACCTTTGTCAACGCGCCAAACCAGTATATCATCTTGGAAAAATAAAACATTCTGCATTTCTGTTAACGCCCCTTGCATCAATCTTTAAAATACTGCAGATGCAGAGGCTAACCCGAAAGGCATTCTTATGAATTGATAGGCCCCCTTGGGTGTAATAAATGAGGTTAAGTGCTTCGATTACTGATGTAATATACTTGATGATAAGCATTTGGCAAGTTGAGGGTTGAAAAACATTTGGCATCTCTCACTGACATCGACATTTCATTAATGTGTGGCAAAGGGTGGAGATCAATCCTGATGTTCTCATTCAAGTCTCTAACTGTCATATGTCCCGGGACGTAGAAACGGCGACGAGAAGGAGGACACGACATCGCGATCACGAGAAGACGGAAAGAACTACATTTCCGGTTTGACGACCCTGGAAGGGACTACAGTTCCCGTGAGGTGCTGTGCGGCACATGCGCACTCCGAGGGGCAGTACTTAAGCAATGGCGGCACCCGCGGGAATCGTCGGATATTCTTGCCGCACCGTCGAGCTGGGGAAAACTCCGAAGGTAAGGGACACCGTTCCTGTTTCGCTTGCTCTCTTGGACCCCAGGGAACATTTCTGAAGCAGTATTCTAGCGGCCGCTCTGCGAGGCGTTTCTGGTTATGCTCGCTAGTAGCGGACTTGTTTGTGGACTAAGGTCCTCCCGGTACGGAGTTGGTGCACTTGAAGCACGAGAGCGGCTGTTCCCGTGCTGTACCACGTCCACAGCACACGCTCAGTGTGGCCAACCTACCGAGTTTCAAGGGAACCAGTGAGACCAACTGTTCACCCAAAACTTTTGACATTGTACATAGGGGAGCCAGTGAGGACAACTGCTCACCCTGTGAAGACTGAACCTTGATACCCGAAACTAACCCTGATTGAAGGACTTCCCAGAGTAGAAGCCCTTAGCTCTTCTGGCCTCTGGTATTGTGAACCCAGGCCTACTGTACCCCTCGTTGGCGAGTGTCGGGACCGGCATTCATGCGGGGGACGGTGCAGACGGTGACATAGACAGTGTGTGTATAGTGGAAAGCTCGAGTGGCATTGTTGCCCACTACTTAGCACTGTGCCCTCCGTTGGAGAGTGTCTGAACAGGCACTCATGCGGAGGACGGTCAGAACGTATACAGGACAGGACATCTAGGGTGGTGTTAACCCTTGTTGTTCTTATGGGAGTGTAACAAACGAAATCACGATAGTTGATGTTATAACTCATAAAGTCCTATTCCACATACCTCGAGTTTCGGTTGCCTTATTCCGGAGTATTCGGGTCAAGGTCTAAGAGCTAGGTTCATACACCCAATCCTGAGGGCAGCCAGGGATTACACTAACATCCACACACATTCATATTTTACCATTGGCTTTGTTAGCCAGAATCACAGGGCTAAGCCATACCGATAGGCTCTATGAAACCCCTCTCACATAATTGGCCTAATTCATCCTTTGAATGACTCCTCAGTGTTAAGGTTAAATTGCATACCTCATGAATCTAGGGAACAACCATCTTTTTTAGTGTTATCCAATGTTCACATTTTTTAAATACCCTAACTTTTGGGCAAACAATCCTGGGCGTTTTGCACTCCATTTGATCACTTCATTAGAATCGGTAAGTAATACTTGATCTGGATGAATAGGATTTAACACAATTCCTAATGCTCATGGTTCTTTCTAGCCCAACAACATCCTTCCGTTTTCAGACTCTTTGCACAAAGCTTGCCTGTTCTTAGATTCCAATTTGGCCACACAATATCCAATTACAGGTGATTCATTACCTTAATATCCCTCAGGTTGCGCGTCCAGAGATTTTTGCTCACATTGGCCCAACCTCTGCCAAATTGACTTACCTTTTTTTTTCATCATCATCATAAACTTTATTCGACAGTTAAGTCATAAATGCACACCATAAAACATTCAGCAAATATTCAATACAATCTAAAAAAAACATGATATGATATTTTATATAAATAATAAAGATACAATTAAACTCCATACAACAACTATCGAATACATTGATTAAAAAATGATATGGGCTAAAATTATTTTAAAAATTATCAAACTTACAAAAGAGCATTATTAACATATTCATGTTTCAAGTTTCAAACAAGCTTTATTCGATGTAAAATGTCAAATCATAAAAGCGCATGATATATAAAAACATTTGAAAACAATCGGACAGAAAGCCAGTATACAAGACATAATTATGGCTAAGAATCTTAGGTCATTGAATTAAAAATACAGCAAGTCTACAGTAAAACTAAAAAGAGAATCATATTTAAAAACAATAAATATTGATAAAAAGGACATTACATTGTGTTCCGAAATTTAATCACAAGCTTAAAAAAACTAGTAACTGCGAGAATAACATGATCTTCATCTAGTTTTTGAAGCTTAATGAAAGCTGCAGAGCATATTCACTAATTCATTATATGGGATAGTGAGTGGTTCAGAAACACACAGTGTCTACCTCTTAAGCAGGAAACCCATACCCCATTACTTATTCAAGCGATTATTTCTACTGGGATGGGCTTGAGCCTAAGAGACAACCCAATGGGCCAACTACTCACTAGGCAAAAACATCAGTTTTGATCGTATTGCCCATGCCCAATTCAAGAACTTTGCTACAGCTATGGCTATAGGTGGGTTGGGGTCTGAACCTAGAATTCTCAGGGCCTCTGCATATCTTCGAGTACCCATTAATCGACAAATTGGTTTTATCCACTTACAACGTGGTGCAATATATAGAGGGCAGAAGAACAAGATGTGACTTACAGATTCTTGCTGGTCCATGCACCTAAAACATTTGTCACTAGTTGACCCCACCCATTTTGCAGTAAATAACCTTGTAGGAAGCGTTCCTACCCTGAATTTGGAAATACAGTTTACGATCATAAGGCTTTTCAATACCACCCCAGTACCTTTGTAGCACTGGCCAGGGCTTGAATTCGAGGAATCGTCCAGTAAGGTGAGAAGAAAGTCCTTTCGAACATATTGATGAGAAGACCATCTCCCAGTATCTTCCCTTCAAGATTTATTTAGAGGGAAAGACTGCTTTTAAGGGGTCATCCCATAGTTCGGTCATGCCCAACCTCACTAGCAAGGATCTAATCTCCTTCAGCTATTTAATTTAATGGAAGGAGTCATTTTCAATGATATCCATAAGACCCTGGGCATAGTGCGAGAGTTTCTCAGTAGTCCATATTCTACGCCAATACAATAATGGGCGAAGAATGGCCAGATCTTCAACTGCTTTCCTACCTAGATCCCATAAGAGTGGAGTTAGTGGGGTACTTTGAGGGACACTGGTGACATTACGTAGAAACTCATTCTCCACCAAGGACAGGCGTTTTAGGTTTTCAAACCCCCACAGTACGGCTCCGTATAGGGCTGAACTCAGTACCTTCATCCCATAAATGTCAAGGGCTGGACTAATTGGTTTAGTTAGCGAGATTTTACATTTTTGTAAAAAAAATCCTGATTTCTGTTGGTGCTTTAAGACAGCCAGATCGAGTTGGCTATTCCAACGCATGCCCCTCTGCAGGGTAACACCCAGATAGGTAAAAGCATCAACCTGCTCTAATGGACAATTATTCATATGTATACTACCTCTGAAGGATTTGTGTTCATTGAAAGACATAAATTTTGTCTTGGCAGTATTTATTTCCAGACCGTGCAAAAGGCAAAAATCTCCGAACCGTTGAAGGGCCCGCTGGAGGCTGCTTGGTGTTTTTGAGATAATCAAGGTATCGTCCGCAAACATGAGGATTGGGATACGAATACCTGCCACACAGGGGCATCCGTGGGGGCAAAGGAAAGGTAGTCCGCCACCCCATTGATGAAGAGCGAGAACAGGGTAGGCGCCATAACGCATCCCTGTCCCACTCCTCGCTCAACGGGGAAGGTTTCCATAACTTCACCCTGCAACCCCCAACGAACCCAGGCAAAGTTATCCTCATGCTAATGCACAATCAGTGTCAGCAACTCCGGGGCCATCCCCAACTCCTCCAAGACTCGCCATAATTTACAGCGCGGTACTAAATCAAAAACTGCCCTCAAATCAATGAACACAGCGTACAGAGCCCCTTTTCCCAAGACCACTGTCCGCCAATAGAGGGTAATAAAACAAAAAAGATGATCGATTTTGCTTGTTTTAGGGCGGAAGCCGGCCTGGGATGGACTCAAGATGTTATTTTCATCCATCCATCCAAGTCTGTATTTTACACAGGACTAATCTACCCATGATTTTCTGAATGGAGTCGATTAGACTAATAGGCCTATAGTTGCCTGCAACAGACTTGTCCCCAAGAATAAGGGACAGCCACTCCTTGAGCTATAGCATTTGCCAAATAGCCAATATATAATTGCCAAGTTTGTTTGTCATTTAAGAACACGTCGGCAGGGATGTAATCAATACCCGGTGCTCTTCCCTCAGTTACTGTCTCTAATGCCCTGTCAACATCTTCTAGGGTGAAAGCAGCTCCTTCGTAAAATGTGCAGGTGGATGTACCATTGTTCTCATCACTACCACTACAGGCGTATTGTGGCTTGAAATAATCAACCCACAAGTACTGGGCGACATTATTCTGTGGGCGGTCCGGACACCCACCCCATTTGTATGTGTCCCAGAATAGTTTGGGATTTTTAGCCGCACAAGCTTCTTTAAGCTCCTGCCACTTGCACTCATCCCATATCTTTTTTGCCTCTATCTGTACTTTCCTGTAACAGCCCTGTGCCCCTCTTATCTTACTCGGGTCCCTCGTTTTTAGTGCTATACCCAGCTCGGCCCGTGCTTGTCGACAAGCTTCATTGTACCAGCCCTCCGTTTTTTTTCTAAATTTACTTCTACCTGAGCCCGACTTACGAAAATGTGTTATAAATTGAGCAAAGAGTTTAGTATGGGCTTCGTTAATAAAAGAATGAAAGTCCCCATTGGTAGCACTAGGCCCCAGATCAACTAGTACCTTATTTACATAATTTTTAATAGAAATCAAGGTATCAGGGTGCTCAATAACTTTGCTCCACTTAAGGTGGCGGTCATCATTTGCTAGAGCAACGTCAGGAGCTGATTTATCCTGGGTTGCTGCTACAACTCTATCTAATCCCAACCTAAATAGAGATGTAAGGGGGTTATGATCGCTCTCTATACGAGCCGTTACCGCCATATCCACGAGGCAATGCCACAATTTTAGGTGGACGAGCAGGTAGTCTATACAGCTAAACCTGTGGCCATTATCATACGTTCAGTTGCCCTGTCTATCGGATGGCGTTCGACCGTTGGCAGCCCTTAGCTGGTTCCCCATACATAGCCCCTTCAGTTGTATTGCCGCCTCAGTCCATTTTTTTATAGGTACCAACTCAAGTTGGGGAATACCCCATCTTGAGTCTTCCTCCTCCGTTAAACTCTGGTCGTCATACCCTAGCGGCTCAAAGGTCGTATTGAAGTCCCCCGCTACGAGAGGCAGTGTATAACTAGGCAAGGCCTCAATTAGGACATCTAGAGCTGATATTATCTCGGACTTTTTCCCTCCCGTGTTTCCTCTTGCATAAACATTGAAAATAACAATGCCTACACCAGACGGAAAGCTGAGTCTCACTGCGAGGATATCATTATTTGAGACAGGAATTTGTTGAATGTTACAGCTTAAATCCTGCTTAGCCCAAATCACTAATCCTCCTATTGGACGTCCCTTTTTCTTTTTTACGGCAGGAACATAGAAATTGAGATAACTCAGCCGAAATACAGAATCCACCGACCAAGTCTCTTGAAAGAGGCAAATATCAAATTTACCAATAAAATCGGACCAATCAGGCGAGGCTAGTTTCGATCCCAAGCCCGCTATGTTCCAGGATACCAGTGCCATCAAGCAGTTTTTACTAGAAGATCTACCAACATTATCAACCCCCCCAATTAAAAATTCACACCGATGCTCTATAGTCGGCTCAGGAGCTAGAAGGAAATTTATCTCACTCAGAGCATAGTTTAGTGTTACCTCACAACCCATCTGGTTCGAGACTACACTCTCTACATTTAATTGAATTCCATTAGGCTTAAGGCCCAATGCACCACCCTAAGAGCTGACGTTGACAATTGATAGATTTAAACTCTTGTCTGAGTTATCCTCAATAAAAGCCACTGGGTTAAACCTCGGGCAACATTCAGATAGTTGTTGTCAATCGCAGTCTTCCAGCCCAGACAACATGTCATACCTATTAAACATCCTTATGCCCCCTGCGGTACTCCAATTCTGAAACCCCCATCTGATAAAATGTTCCTGGGGGCAGTATATGCCGATGGGTAAAAATAAGTCAAGGGCAATGACTGAATTAAGGACACTGGGCCTACATGGGCCCAGTTGCAAAGGTGTTCAATAGCCCTCCTATCCTTGAAGTTTATAATTACACAATCCTCCTCTGTAGCCTTTAACCGCACCCCCACCCAATCTACTCTTCTAGCAAACAAGATTTCAGCAGATACATGGGTGGGGAGTGGCCGGTTGGTATTAACCCAATGAATACATTTATTCTTAAGCTCCATGTACGACTCCCTTTTATCCTGGCTCAATGAAGGAACCCCCTCTAGGACCACCACATAAGGGGCAGATTCAGGTGGAAGATCTATACATGGTAGGCTTTTTGTAGGTGGAGCAGGAGGGGAATTATTCACTAGTGGTTGTTGGATTACAGGTCTACTGACTTCCACTTGCCTTGCCCTGCCACTCTGTGGGGCTTGATTAGAAGCTACTAGTTTACTAGAAAAGTGTAAGGGGGAGGGATGTGGAGACCTAACAGGGGTGGTAGCGTTAACTATGTTATTTCCATTCTGAGGGGCTGTGAGGTCAACAACTACATTATTATGCCCAGACAAATTCGTTTGTGTACCAGTTGCCCCCTTGGCCCGATTTCCACCCCGCGCCTGGGCCGATGCAAACGGTAGTTCTAGACACACAAGTCTATTTGCTATAGAGTCCAGTCTATCATATATTGGGAGGCATGTCTTTTTAAAAATGTGTTCCAACTTGGTCCAAAAAGTCGATCCCAACTCAGCAGGTAATACATCCCCAGGGCTCGATGATAGGGTATCCACTTCATTAATAGGCTGACATATGGCAGAACTGTGGGAAGGTGTTGGAGTCACACTCTCATTAGCTGTATTAGCTTTCATGATTTTTGCTTTCCTTCCTTTCGCTTGGACTTGGGCCCCACTCCGCTTCCTTTTAGACGTCAAACCTGCCATTGGTTGAGGTATCCCCGATTCAGAACTATAGGCAGATCGGGTCTTAATGCTAAATGACGGAGATCTAGAGGGAATATTATTAGAATTAGAATTAGTATTAGTGATATTACTAATGTCCAATGGAGCAGCGTCACTTGCCGGGGGGCGTACCAAGCACCCAGCAGGTTGCAATAGCTGGTTTCCCTCGCCCTCCCCAGAGCTGGTCGATATAGCATTAGCTGCAGCCTGTTGGGGGATTGGTGACCGAGCCTTGGCCAAACTTCCCAATGAAGATCTTTTGTCGAGTGCAATATCCAGAGATAATCTCTTTTCTGTCAGGTCAATTTCGTGAGCTAAGACAGAGGACGCTCTTACAAGGAATTTGTCCAGAGTACCTATTAATGACCCTCCAGTGATTGATTTTCTGCCGGTCCCGCCTGTAGATGAAGACATGATTTTAAAAGGAATAGAACCAGCTCCTCCTTGGGGTGGCTGATGGTAACAAAATCAATATCAATATCAACCTGCTCAATGGTTGCACCCACACGCACTAACCTTAGTAGCAGATGTTAAGGGGGTAAACTGTCCGGTTCTCGACAGCATATTTACCCACGGTTTTGACAAAGTTGTCTCCTAAAAGGAGGCCCTTGGTGTCACCCCTGTTCTCCTTGGTAGACAAATCAGCAGGTTTGAGATCCTCCTCTTAGGAGACCACTTTGTCAAAACCTTGGGTAAATATGTGTCCACCATTACGGCCTTCAGCATCCCAGGCAGCAAATAAAAGTCATTGCATAATGTTAGCCTCCATTGTCTTTAATGAAATCAAGACTCTCTCTGCATAGTAATTGGAGAATCTTTATTCTCCATGCGATTAAAGGTCTGTACTGTGCTATACTACTTGAGCCAAACAGAAAACAGGCCCTCTTCTGAGGTTCTAATTTGGATCTAGGATTGGCAATATGTGATCATTGTGACATAATGCACACTCATGAGCTCCCGGTGTGATCAGTGACTCTCACAGGGTATTATAATGTCAGATTGGAGTGTACTCCCCGAGCCAGGTACTCTCAACAGAGAACAATTTATTATCTCATGTCAGTACCATGCTGCCTTACTGGCAACACTCAAACCAACCTCCGCCCAGGTGTGAGCTGAGACTCTCCCTGGCTGCAGTCTCTGATTGAAGGTTGATACTGTGCTGCAGTGCTGGTGTAACATACACCAGAGTCAGGTGTGAGCAGAACGTCTTGCGGGCATCTTTGCCTGATCAGAAGTTGGCACTGTTATGGAATATAATATTTCACACCAGAGCCAGACATACGCGTGGCCTCTCTGGCAGCTGTGTCTGAACCTGGCACCATAGTGTGGCATGTGTATTAAACAAAGTAGAGCCTGGTTAAGCAATGTGTTCCTATTTCTCTATGTCTGGCCTGATATTATTATCTGCTGCATAATCTGCAGATTTCAGCAAAAAAGAAAATAATTTTTGTTGCACAAATGGATCAAAAGTTAGTAATAATATGACACCCTGTGGTGCAACGCAGTGGCAGGGCCTTTGAAAAGGTTGACTGGTCACTTTTCTGTTGCTTATTTCTGTATTTGGGTGTCAAAGTGGTACTAATGAGTTGAAACCTGTGGCCAGAAAGTGTTAACATTTGTAAAAATGCCGAAATAAGAAGGTAATACTAGCACAAAGTATGCTGCATTACACCACATAATTTGCCTTTTGCTGCATAATTTATTCAACTCTGCTGCCTTATTTTGTCCTCCTCTGCTGTGGAATTCCTGTGGCTCTGGTTAAAATCTGTTACTCTCCCTAGGACAGGGTGCTCCAAGAAATACCATTGTTATGCGAGGGTCAGCATTTTACCAGTAATGGAAATCATGACATGGATACCATCAATTTGATAAAAACCACCTCGATTAGAGAGGGCAGAATTTTACCAGCTGTGGGATATTGGCTTCATCCTATGGATGACCACAATGTGTCAGGAATTAGCACTATCATAGGAGAGCGAGAATTTTTCCTGGGGTGGACATAATTGCCTACTGCCCATGAGTTGCCAAGAATTACTAACCTTGGGCCAGATCCAGCTTTAATGGGATTCCCCCCATGAATGCCCACAAGTTTTCAAATATGTATACTAAATGCAAGTGCCAGCAGGTTTCCAAGGTGGGAAGTGTGGCAAGCAGGAATGGTCACTAGTGAGCAGCTGTGAGTTAGAGGTCAACATACTGTCTCACAGAGGGGGCAAGCAGGTGTGCCTCAGGTAGAAGATATGTCCTTGCCACTGGGGAAACCCCCAACTCTATCTAACATGTAGAGGGAAAGCATGTATGCTTCAGCCTGCAGCGACATTGTGGCGAAACCAAATGCTATCATGGCATTTCAGAAGCATGGGAGTTAGCAGGTTCTCTGGGATTCTGTGTCTGATCTGAAGTCAGTTAGTGCTGAAAAAGGCAATAATGCCTGAGCCCGGGTGTGAGGATGTCCTCCACAGATCATCTGAGGTCTTCCAGTGGCATTTCTTGAAGCAAATTTTAGGGTGCACACAATGGGTCACATATACAACAGTTGTGGCCACCTAGCAAGGGTGGTGTACATATACACACACACACGCATACAGATATAGATATATGGGCACAAAAAGTCACATTTAAATATTTTAGGCAAATATGGCTATTCATACATAAAAATAAACGCACACACATCTGCTTAACATATTTAAATTTAACTGTGTACTTGTGTGTGTATATATATATACTGAATTACCAATGTACATATACAGCTTTGGGTCAGGCAGTGGGACCGGCATTAACTGACAAAGATCCACAGATTGCCTTAAAAGACAGAGACTGGATCAAGATTGTGAGCCACATCCCGCGGGTCATCAAAACGCTTTCTCTAGCAATTCAATTATGTCCCATCACGTCTTCACAGGATGTTTGGTAGAGTGGCACACGTATGTCCCCGATGCGGCAAAGAAAATGTTGATTGTATCATGAGGTGGTAATGCGAAGCTCTGCACCCATTCTGGACTGAAAACTGCACCTATACACACTCTTAACAGGTAGGGAACACATTAACACACCAAAGACATGTCTGCTAGCCATGATCCCTTCCTACTAGGTGGACAAATAGGTAAGTAAGCTCAAACGTGGCACTTGCACTGGCACTAGTGTGATGCATTGAAAGGCAGCCTCAGCACCACAGGGTTGGGTTGGTAAAATAACATTTGTTTCTTGGCAATAGTGAAGATGACTTGGTCCAGCGGTTGGGCAGGACAACCAGATCACTGAATGGTACGCGATATCACTAGAATTAGAACCTGCCCCGGGACTACCTGTGAAGGTGGCACTCCTTGCCCTTTCATCACTTCTCTGGCACTGTCCAAATCTCTATTGGCGACTGCTCCCCTTTGACCTCTCCACAGAGACCGCCACAGGAGCTGCTTTGCAAGTTGTTTCGGTGGCTCGCCCTTATCTCTCATTCATGGTAATTAGGGCTCCCTATTATCCGTTTTTACTAAGTTTTTACAGATAAATACAGACAGAAAACATTTATTTTCTTGTCTGTATTTATTTTTAAATGTGGATAATAACGGAAAATAGGTTGCTTTTTCAGTAATTTTGAATACTGTCTGCCATAGTGTTAATAATTCCCAGTTTGCACAAATACAATTGTGCAGGGTCAGTTCTTTTTGATTGTTAAATTGCTAAATGATAATTTTGAATAAACAATTTTAATGTTTAGTTCAAATATTTGCACTCTTTTATGCAAGTTCATGCCAATATTTCTACCCTGACCTGCTCCCAAATTTTTGCTAGGGTTTTTTAAGTCTATTTTGGGGCAGTTCTATGACATTACAATAAATGCAATTATTAACAGTCGGCAATCTGAGCAGAAAGCACAAATGTAGAAGCACAAATAAATTACAAGTATCAATCTTCAGTATTTTCTTCTGGCTTAATTCCAAGCTCTTAGGATATAGATTCATATTTCAATCTTCGTGACACATAGTGTTATCACAAAGGGTAAACTATCCGCAATATGGTTAGCCCTAGTTATCCTAATATGAGCCGACGTGGTCACACATGGCTATATAAATTTAATTTGGGGTCATTCAAGTGCGGCAATTGTAGTATGTGTAAATTTGCCTTGACTGGAAAATATGACTTTCAATATAATGCATATAGATTGCACAACATTTGTGGTATAAGGTATTGTATGCAAATGTTCCATAATTTATGTAAGGAGCACCATCAGATGCCTAAAAGAACATAGCCCCCAACCCTTTAGAGCGCTTAAAAATCTGGATGAGAGATATGCCATTGTGCACCATACGTTAGAATGTGTTGAACAACGCAAATAATTGTCATTCAAATTCCATGATCTGGAAGCTGTTCCTATTGACTTCAGGGGAGGGAATCATGAATTGAAAGGACGTCAGGCTGAAGCACATTGGATTCTTAGACTACATGTGGTTGAACTGGGAATCAATATCAATAATGAACTGCAATTTTTCTTAGGAATTTGATTCTGCTGGTGTCACTATTTTCAACCTATCCATGCATCAACAGACGCACATAGGTCAGCATGTGAGTTTTGACATCTAGTGTGGGGTCTTTGAACTGTTTTGAAACAATTCCTGTAATGCTACTATATGTTGTCTGACAGTTATATTGATGTAAACAGGAGAGGTTGTTTACCCTTTTGGAACAACTATGATGTGACCTTCAAAATGATTTTGTAGGTCTTAGTTTCGTATCCTATTGACTTGGTGGCCTTGTCTTAGGAAGAATAATGTTACTCTTGCCTTTCACTTCACCTCTGCACTACTAATAATATTCTTCTATAATGATATCTTCTTTTATTATATCTGTATATCAATCTTCAATGTGGACGATGGGTTTTCAGTTTGGATATTATGCGGTTTCACTGAAGTGAATGCTATAATAATGCACTCATCAGTTCCACTTATTGTATTGTCTGAATGGTTATAGCCATGCGCTTAGATATGCTTCCTCATCAGGATACTGGAGCTGTGTCCCTTAGAGTTATTTTTTCCTTCACTGTGGTCGGAGTTCCTCGTTGGAATGATATAAGTTTATGTCCTCAATCTTACGTAATTCTACCTTTTTGCTCTTTAATATTATTGGAAACTTAGGAATTAGTGGCAGTTCGCGTTGCTGCTTACTTTGTACGATCCTTTTGCAATTACTGGCGTTTTTTATATGGGTGAGGATGCTTAGGGGTTTATCTTGTACATCTAAGATGGCGCACAGTTTATTTAGTTTTGTGGAATAGGCTATGCGTCTGATTTAGGCAACTACCTTATGTGCATACATGCTCCTAGCAATTGCATTAAAGAAATATGTTAATATAAAAAGAACTAACCAAAGTCTAATATTACCACACCACAACATGCTCATAACAGATATTTCATACACCTACCAAAAGAAAACTCATCATAATCTCCGTACTCAAAGAGTAAAAATAGAGTCACAAATATCTAGAATTATCCTGAGTGAGCAAAAGAATAATAAACTCTTAAGATCATAAGCAAATAACGAAAAAATATCCATAGTAGCAAAAAACTATTTGCTCAAAAAACTGGTTAAAACTGAATTTATCTAAAAGTCGTCAAGCATCAAATCCTAGCGTCAGTGCATAAGCAGCAATATAGCCCTCTATTATTATGCATCCAAACTCATTATAACAAAACGGCACTTAATATTAAAGCAACAAGCTAAATCTAGTCAGAAATGTCAGGGAGCGCAAAGCCATTCATATCGGTCATAATAATATATTATTAAGTAGCAAGGACCGCATTTATCTCTGAACATGACTAACAATCGTACAGATCTGCTATATCTCAAATTAAATCACTAAACAACTAATAGTCAGACAGTACCTTAAAATTGAAATACATTCCGAAATGTCAATCCTATTGTACGGATTCTTCGTTAGCAAAGACGTAGCTTCAAGGAGGTCACAATAGACCATGGCCTAGATGTATCAAGCCTTTTGCAATTTGTTAAGGCTGAAATTCTGCGAATTACGGCCTTAACGAATCACAAACGGACATTGTGCATCTTTTGGAATGTATGTGAAATTAGCAAAATAAGGAATCGCAAAAAATTGCGATTCCTTATTTTGCTTAAGCATTTAAGGAATCGCAATTTTGCGATTCCTTAACTGCCATGTATGAAGCTTTTTTAAATTGCGAATTCAGGTTAAGGAATCCCAAATTAACACCAATTTGAGGTTTGTGTTAATTTGCGAAATCCTGTCAAAAACCAAAATTTGGCAATTTTGAGGGTGGCATGTGACACACATGCATGCCCATAAGGCATGTATGTGTGCCATATGCACACACATGTAAGTTTCAGGGGTGCAGCAGGGTGTCCATGAGACACCCCTGCACCCTTGAAATAATTCTCAAATTGCGATTAGCAAATTGCGAATTCGCAATTTGAGAATTACTTCACAATGCATGGGAAATTATTCCTTATTTGCGAATTCGCAAAATGCGAATTCGCAAATAAAGGATAATAAGGAATCGCTAAAAAAAGCGATTTTTTACATACATTCCATTTTGCGAATTCTAAATAGCGATTCACTAAAAATCGCTATTTAAGATTCGCAAAATGGAATCTTGATACATCTAGGCCCATATGTCCTGATCATAAGTAAGCAAGGGATCTAGTGTTAGCACCACATTATCATAAGCTGCTAATTGAAAAAAGTAAGTCTATACATGATCACTAAAAAAACATCGACCCCTTAATAATATCACTTATAAAAACTATATCTACTCACAATATTCACTTGATAAATAACGTATAAGCCAAATTAAACCCATTAAACAATAGCTCATTACCTAAATCCTGTATTACGAAATGGGAAAATATTCTTCACGTCCTCCACGGCGTATTGCACTAGCGCGATCTTGAAGTTCTTTTTTGTGTTCAGAATAATTTTATTGAATTTTCAAAAAGTGACGAATAGACAATACAAAAAATACATGAGATAGCAATAAAATCTATTCAATTGAGTAAAACAAATTGCGTATCTAATTATAACAGATCCTTAGAAGAAGAGAAAATAAAATTCAATCAAAGGGCAAAAATAAATGCAGGGAAGGGAGAAGGTACATGAGGAGGGGAGGGAGATTACATCTTATATCATCTAATATGAACGATAGAGTTACTAGTAACGTTGAAAATTGAGTATATACAAATTATGAAGGTAAAACAGAATAATAGTGAAAGTTATTGTTATAACAACAAATATGAGTCTATAGGTAACCAGAAAGACTGATAAGAAAGCATATTATGATTAACTCCATGTAGGGATAGCTGGGCACCTCTTCTTGTAAAAATGATCCATGACCACCAAGCATGAACAGATAAGGAAGAAGCATCTTTCCAACAAAAAGTAATTGATTTTAAAGCAGCCCGAGATTAAGAAATTAAACAACTTTGCTTCAGAATCAGCAAGAGGATGAGTAAGCACAACTGATTTACAGATTAACAATTTATAAGAAAGAGCATCTTGAATAGGTAATATTTTCAAGATAATGTCCCAAACTTCAGACCAAAATTCCATAATGATGGGACAATCAAATAACATGTGATGTAAGGACCCAATATGTAATTTACAGTGCCAACAAATATCTGATGGAAGTAATTTAGCACGATGCAGACGTACTGGTGTCCATAAGGAATTAAACAAAATATATGCATTAGTCTGGTAGAGAGACACCGGTAACCAACCAGAAATGCTATTGAGCCAAATAACCTTCCAAGAGTCATCAGAAATAGAAATGCAAAGTTCAGTGTTCCAAAATGTAGAAATTACACTAATATTGGTACCTATTGAGGTAGCAATTTTTTTGTACAATATAGAAACAGCATTTGGAGATTTAGAAACAACGTTAAGATAAATTATCAAATCAGTTGTGACTAAAGAAGGAATACCATTAGGAAATTAGTCAAAAAATTGAGTTACATAAAAATTGATATTTATGCAGATCAGTAGTAGGTAACTTAAATTTCGACTGTAATTCATCAAAAGAAATAAAAGCATTATCACGAAATATATCTCTAAGATAGATTATGCCTGCCTTAATCTATGAATTCCAGAAATGTATATTTCTATTTAATTTATTAATAGGACTATGCCATATTGATAAATCCATGGTAGAACTTAAGGGAGAAGCAAAATTTAAATCTAAATCATTAAATATTAATCTTGAAGATTTTATTATGGACGAATGGTGTACAACAGTATATTTATGAGACATTGTAAGCAAGGATGGTAATGGAAAAGGATCAACCAGTGATTTTTCTATATCAAACCAAATAGGGAGTTTAACTACAGGAGAAGCAGTAAACCATAAGGAGCTTTGTTTCAATATAAATGCTTTATGATAAAGAAAAAAGTCAGGGAGACCAAATCCTGCCTGACATTTAGGTACTTTTCATTTTTTGTAAGCAATTCTAGGAGGCTTGTTGTCCGAGAGAAATTTGGACAACAATTTATCAACTTCTTTATAGAATGTCAGTGGAAATTGAGAGGGAATCATAGCAAGGGAATAAAACATTTTAGGAGCAATATTCATTTTTATAGATTCCATTCTTCCCCACCAAGTAAGATGAAGAGAAGACCATCTAGCAATTTTATTTTTAACATAATCAAATATAAAATTACTATTCAATTTTAATTTTGAAGGTAAGGAAGATGAAAATAAAATACCTAGATATTTCAGTTTAGTTTGTTGCCAAATAATATCAGTCACAGGTAACATATCAGAAGTACACAAAATATTTAGAGGGAAAAATTCTGTTTTACTAACATTAAGTTTATATCCCGAGACCACAGAATACTTGGCAATAATGTCTAATAATGTTGGGACAGAGGAAATTGGATTACTAATAAACAATAACACATCATCTGCCTATGCTAAAGTTTTGATAGTAACATTTTTAACTGTAATACCTTGAATACCATCACAATTACGTATATAAGTAAGAAAAGGTTCAATTCCTAACAAAAATAAAAGTGGTGAAAGGGGACAACCCTGTCTGGTTCCTCTAAATAGGGAACATTGAGTAGAAATGTGGCCATTGATAAATAAACGGGCAGTGGGAGCATAATATAGGGCAGAAATCATATGAATAAAAGAGGGACCAAAATTAAAGGAGAGTAAAGTTCTAAATAAAAATTGCCAATGAATTTTATTAAATGCTTTTTCTGCATCTAGAGCCATAACTCCCGCAGGAACAAGAAGGGTAGGACTTTGTTCAATAACATGTAACAGTGTTCTTGTGTTATTAGCAGAGTATCTATATTTCATGAATCCTGATTGATTGGGATGGATAATAGAATGAAGTACAGGGGCCAATCTAGAGGCAAGGATTTTAGCATATAATTTACAATCTTGATTAATTAAGGAGATAGGACGATAATTAGAAACTAGGGTAGGATCTTTATCAGGCTTGGAGAGAACAATAATTAAAGCATCAGCAAAGGAGCCTGAAATGGTTCCCGAGGAGCCAAAATATGAAAAGAGTTGAAATAAATAAGGTAAAAGATGAGGTTGGAATTCTTTATAAAATTCGGCAGGGATACCATCAGGACCTGGAGATTTATTTTTTTTAAGCGAATTAATGGCTTTTAGAATTTCCTCATTAGTAATGGGCAGATCTAAGCCAAGTCTGTCTGAAGAAGAAACTTGGGGTAAGTCACAATGATTTAAAAAGGCATCAATTAATTAACTGTCACAAGGATCTGGTTTGTTATAGAGGTTGGAGTAAAAATCTAGAAATTCTTTAACAATATCATTGTGGGACAATGCAATCTTGCCTTCGGGACCACGAATCGAGGTAATCTGTGTTTTATCTCTCTTAATGCATAAATAATTAGCAAGGAGTTTCCCTGACCTATTGGAATTGAACCTGAATCTAGCATTTGATTTAGGAAGTTGAACTCCAGCTCATTTACTGAGGATAGAATTAAATTCATATCGAAGTTTTTGTAGTTTAATTTTGTAGTGGGGATTATTAGATGAAATAAATAGGCGTTCAAATTGAGCTATTTGTGTCTCTAGGTTTTTAATATTAGAGTTAAACATTTTATTCTCATGAGCCATATTAGAGATTGTGGTACCTCTAACATAAGCTTTAAATGCATCCCATCTGTTAACTATAGAAGTAGAATTTTCTGGATTAAACAAAAAATAGTCCTTAATGCTTGTAACAATTTAGGTTTATTATGTTCAGTGAGTGCAATACCAGTATTCATACGCCATCTGGTTTGTTTAGAGAAGGTCGAAGAAATATTTAAAACAAAGGTAATTAAAGCATGGTCTGATATGTCAATATTACCAATGACCGGAGTGGTGGCAGTTTGTATAAGAAGTGGGGAGATTAAAAAATAGTCAATCCTAGAATGGGAATTATGAGGATTGGAGAAAAAGGTAAAACACTTTTCAGTAGGGAAATGCAACCGCCAAATATCAGCTAATTTGGTAGTTTGAACAAAGGATTTAAAGGCATGAAACACTTTAGGGGGACGAAATCTAGTTGTAGAAAGCCTATCCAACAGTGGGTCAGCAATAACATTAAAATCACCCCAACAATCATTGGAACATTACCCAATTTTAAGACTTCAGTAGTAATAGTAGACCAAAAAGTGGGATCATCCGCCGTAGGGCCATAAATGTTAAATAGAAATAAAGTAGAATCGTGAATTTTAATTTGAACTATTATATATCTGCCCTCAGAATCTGAAATTTTATTTAAAATTTGACAATGTAACCTTTAGCAAAGAAAATAGCAACCCCATTTTTCTTCCCATTAGCAGGAGAAGAGACAATAGTGTCAACCCACTTCTTATTCATATATTGCAATATCATATCATCAATATGAGTCTCCTGAACAAAACAAATATCAGCTTTGCAACTACCCAAATAATCCAAAGTTTTTGTACGTTTGACTGGGTGTCGCAAGCCTTTAACATTAAGAGAAATAACTTTAATATTATGAACAGTAGCCATCAAGAATATGAAAAGAAAGCGAAAGAGAAAAGGATATTGGAACAAGAAGAGATGAAGAAAAGCATAATGGAAAGAAAGAATAGAACAGTAACTCTATATTCAAGAATAAAGTAGGAAGAAAAGAAAATAGGGAGAGAAAAACAAACAAGATACAGAAATAGAAACATAGAAACGCGCACACGTTCTACAAGTATGGCCAGAACCGCTGAAGCCCATAAATAAAAGATAAGTCAAATATGTGTCATTAAACTTCCGATTAGAAGGAGTCAAGTATTAGGGTCATGAGTATCCATTGCAGGTGAAACTTGTTGATCAAGAAAGTGCTTCAACTCCTCAGGACGTTGAAAGGATTTGGAGAAGTTGTCTTTCCAGATACGCATTGTGGAAGGATCAAAAAGTCCATATTTAAAACCAAGCCTTCTAAGCTGTGGACGACAAGCAGCAAACTCTTTACGTATAGCAACTGTTTCCTTAGCAAAGTCCTGGTGGATAAAAAATGTTGGTACCATTCACCATTAGTGAGGGAATTTCTCTTGCGGCTTTCCTTATCATGACAAGATGGTGAGTGACGGCGCAAAACTTTAAATATCATTTGCCTCGGTTTAGTAAGTCTAGGGTTACGATGAGAAGGGATTCTATGGGCTTTATCCACTTCAAATTTTTCTGGAAACTTGATATTCAAAAGACCAGGAAGCAAAGATTCCAGATATAAACGACAATTAGAACCCTCAACTTCTTCCGGCAAATTAAAAATGTGAAGGTTGTATTGTCTATTCCGATTTTCCATATCCAAAATGTGAGCATGCATAGGAAGTATTTTAGCCACTAAAGGTGTAAAAGTGTCCACTTTGGTTTTATTATCCTGTATTTTAATGGAATTGTCAGAAATTGTCATTGACAAAGAAGCCATATCTTTACGCACACTTTTAAGTTCTGATGCAATGGTATCAGTATTAACACGTAAAGCTTTAATTTCTTCCAAAATTAATGAAAGAGAAGGTTCAGATGACTCCAGCACCTTAGATTTGACTGGAGGAGGAGAGACTTGCTGTCTCCTTTTGTTGTTGACTGGATTTTTGTTATCCATGGTGAGGTAAAAAGTTCCACAAGTAGTTGTAAATATAGCACAAAAGTTGAGAAACACCCAAAAATGTGGAATAAATGGGCTAATAGGTGAAAAAAGCAGTGAAAAGCTCTTCAAAACAATGGGTGCAGCAGCTATGTTAGACTGTGGGCGTGGCTAGGCCCAAGCCAGGCCCTTTCCTGAATAGTACTCCTCCCCATGAGCACACAGAGCAGGCAGTACCTGTGAGAGAGGCTGGGTGCTGGAACCAGGAGGCAGGAAACAAGGCTTCCGCTGCATGAATTCGGCCAAAAATCGCCACAAAGGTAGGAAATCAGATTAATAAGCAAGTGCTCCCATTTGCTCTCCGTTTGTGACACAAATTCCGTCGTAAATCAAGAAAACGGGCTGTCGAAATCACGGAGCTACAGCTGCGGCCGCCATCTTGTTTGACGCGCTCGTGCGTCTCCGCGATCTTGAAGTTCTATTTAAATCCTAATTCTGTTGAAACTGAGGACGGCTAGAGTGGTGAGTTGCTCTGGCTTCTTACTTATCTTTCCTTCTTTTACTTATAATAAGTCACACTGATTTAAAAAGTTGGCCCTTCTATGGTCTGACTCATGAGACCTCTTGAGTATACCCACCATTATCAGAGACGCTTTGGGTTAAGGTTACATTACACTGCCTAGGCAAGAGATTGGGATTTAAAAAAAATGTTACCTAGTTGCTTTGCTCTTGTTCTAGCCCTGATGAAGTCTATGGCTGAGAGCCGTGTAGCTGAGAGCCGTATAGACAAAACACGTGTTGGCATGGTTTGTGGCTTGGACAAGTGTCACGAAGTTTGAAATATGGATGTATACCCTAAGAGCTTGGAATAAAGCCAGAAGAAAATACTGAAGATTGGTACTTGAACTTTGTTTGTGCTTCTACCTTTGTGCTGTCTACTCATGTTGCCGACTGTTAATAATTGCATTATATGTGGACTTAGGTCTACAATTTACAAAGTAGGGTGGTCGTTGTATGGTGACCTTGAGGCATTGGCACTGATTGCACTATTTGAAATGGAAATATTTGTACATTACCCTGTGCAGATTTCCCCTACAGCTTTTCTTGTTATAGTTTATTACAATAAATGCATTTACTGCACAATGCCTTTACCACACGTCTTTACCATGCATATACCTTTACCACACATGCTTTTCCAATATATAAGCAAGAAAAAGAATATAAGAATGCACTCCTTTCCTTTAATATGTTCATGATAGTAATGACGACACCTCTTTGTTGCATGTGTACGGATACTGAGAACTGTCCCAAATCACAGTAGAATACATGAGTATGCAAAACAGGTACGTGACATAGCACACCCATCCATCTCACTGCTAAATGCAGGAATTTTTCCTCACGCAGAGACAGCGTAGTTCCACGTTGATGCTTTATTTAAACATTTTCAAATGTCTTTTAACAGCGGCATGTGTATACAAAACATTCAACATAGTTATTTTTCCATTTGTTTCAGCGGCCCTTGACGAAGAGCTTATAGGCTCAAAATGCATTGGGTGGAACACAATGAGCCATTTCATTTTGAATGTTTTGTATACATCACCTTGGAACTACACTATGTCTGCAAGTGATTAAAAAGCATGGGTTAATTTTGGAATGAAGTATGGAAATATCATTGGTTTACTCTTGGAAAAAATGTGATTACTCATAAAGAATGACTTATTTTGAGGAAAAATTCCTGCATTTAGCAGTGCGATGGAGGGGTGCTCCATGTCACGTACCTGTTTTGCATACTTTTCCAATATATAAGGCAATTGAAAACCCTGCATTTTTAAATATATGTGTGCGTGTGCGTGCGCTTGCGTGCGTGCCTGCTTGTGTGTGTCTATATATATATATATATATATATATATATATATATATATATATATATATATATATATATATATATATATATACTATTATGAAGGAAGAACTTTGAACCTTTGAGGCGGGTAAACTCGGGAACCACGGCGCCAATCGACACACCCGATACATCGTTGAAAATGTCAGGGTGTGCAGATGGACATAGGCTATATAAAATAAAAATTAAACGTAAATTTAAAAACTTTAACTTAAAAAAAAGTAGTCCCCTGGAAGTAGCGCCGGCCGAGACGTAGCGCTGGCTGCGACGTAGCGCTGGCTGCGACGTAGTGCTGGCCACGACGTGCGTGATGACGAGGGGAAGTGGCGGACATGAGCGGCGGAGAGGCAGGGAGGAGCGGCGGACAGGCGGGGAAGAGCGGCGGACAGGCAGGAGGAGCGAAGACAAGCGGCGAGCGGTGGTGAAGTCAGGAGCACCGGCTCAGGTAAGGCAAAGGGACACGTAAAATGTCAGGCTGGGAGGGGGCCAGGGGCGGGAGGAGGCTCCGGGACACGGACAATGTTGGGGTGGGCGGGGGCTGGGGTGGGCGGTGGCTGGGGCGGGCGATTGGCCCTGAAGCCTTATTGCCCCTGGACAACATCAGGGCGGGCGAGGAGGAGCGGTGACGAGCGGCGAGGAGCGGCGGTGAAGTCAGGAACGCCGGCTCAGGTAAAGCAAAGGGACACGTAAAATGTCGGGGCGTGCGGGCGCCTGGGTGGGCGGTTGGCCCTGAAGCCTCATTGCCCCCGGACAATGTCGGGGCGGGCTGCTAGTATATATATATATGGAAGAAAGAGTTGCCCCTGGGTGGGATGCACTTACAGGTAGGAATCAATGCCAACGCAAGGGCGCGAGCCGCGAACAAAGTCCTTTTCCTGCCAGACGCGTTTCGAGCCAACGCCCTCTTCAGTGGCAGACCATGTGACATGACGGCAAGCTGCAAGCACCAGTAAATACCCACAATAATTATACACTGGTGTAACATCTGAAGCAATGCTTTCTGGAACTGGTGGTTTAGTAGAACCAAAGTGGGTCGCCGCCGCCATTCACATGCAAAAAATTATTATTAGGATTGCCAATGTCCCCGCAAGCACCCCGCAAGTAAAAGGCACCTCCCGTACCACAGTAAGCTGCCCAAATGAGGTAGCTGTGGACCCGCAGTTTTTCCACGGTAATGCAAACCCACGACCAGGCTGGCCGCTAACAAATGGAAGAAAGAGTTGCCCCTAGGTGGGATGCACTTACAGGTAGGAATTAATGCCAACGACAGGGCGCGAGCCGCGAACAAAGTCCTTTTCCTGCCAGACGCGTTTCGGGCCAACGCCCTCTTCAGTGGCAGACCATGTGACATGACGGCAAGCTGCAAGTACCAGTAAATACCCACAATAATTATACACAGGTGTAACACCTGAAGCAATGCTTTCTGGGACTGGTGGTTTAGTAGAACCCAAGTGGGTCGCCGCCGCCATTCACATGCAAAAAAGTATTAAAAGGATTGCCAATGTCCCCGCAAGCACCCCGCAAGTAAAAGGCACCTCCCGTACCACAGTAAGCTGCCCAAATGAGGTAGCTGTGGACCCGCAGTTTTTCCGCGGTAGGGCAAACCCGCGACCGAGCTGGCCGCTAACAAATGGAAGAAAGAGTTGCCCCTAGGTGGGATGCACTTAACGGTAGGAATTAATGCCAACGCAAGGGCGCGAGCCGCGAACAAAGTCCTTTTCCTGCCAGACGCGTTTCGGGCCAACGCCCTCTTCAGTGGCAGACCATGTGACATGACGGCAAGCTGCAAGCACCAGTAAATACCCACAGTAATTATACACAGGTGTAACACATGCAGTATCAGGTATGCCTCTGATTCCACTGATCGGTCCACACCCTCACAACAACACTGGCCTCTGTCTCTAAAAAGCTAACAGTTACAGTTACATTTTACTTACGGCCCGACCCCCAGACCACTCCTTAACCGTTAGGACGCACCAGCCTTTTCCGAAATTGGAGGATGTCCTAAAGGCCAGAACCTCAAAAATGACTTGCCTGATGAAATGCATTCACATGCAACAGCTTGATTATACATGGCACAAGAGCGCTCAAGATGAAGCTTTGGAATGCCTCAGTCTTGTAACATTCGTTCATTATATCCAGTGGCGTTTTTCACATATTTATGGATTTACTGCACTTGCCTCATAATCATGGGATCCATAATTTGCATATATCAATAATACGTTGGTTTCTAGCTGTAATGCATCAAACATTGCTAAAGAAAAAGCACCATAGTGGGCCCAGAATTGCTACTCTTTGACACAACATGTTGAATCAAAGCGATAAAATATGCCATATCTACTAAGATAGGGCATAGTTTTTTTTCTCTCCCCAATACAGTGGCATAGCTAGACCTTTTGTTGCCACCCGTAAGAGCGGGGAGGGGTGTGCTGGCAATCACTGTGTTTTCCGGATGCCATCAGGTAAGAGTTGGGGGGGGTAGGAGAGGTTGGGGGGGTAGGAGAGCTGTAGCCCCTAGAACCCGTGCCACCCAGGATGGATTGCCCCACCTACCCCTCCCCCTTGCTCTGCTACTGCACCAAGAGGTGTCCCAGCTTTGGCCGCCATGCACCAAGGCCCACACCCTTGCATCATAATTTGTAGTGTGCCACTTTTTTTATGCAACTCAGTGCAAAGCATTAGTAAATGTGAGAGCAGATTTATCATAATGGTGTGTTGCCCTTGCGCTACGCAAGGTAATGCATGAGCAACGCAATACTAAAGTGAGATTTATCAAGCAACGCATTGTCAACTTATGTGGCCCTACATTGTTTGATAAATCTGGAGTAACACAAGGCAGCGCAAGTCAGTGCTTTCCTTGACTGTGCCCTAGAAAGGCGTTCCATGGGTGGTGCATGGATCCACCCATGGATCTTGTCACATTTACAGATTTACCATGAGTGTTGGGCCTTGGAATGCATCAAAAACGCTAGGCCTTCCCAGGGGAGGTGTAATGAGGAGGAATATGTTTATTCCTCCTCGTTTTTCCTCTTTCTTCACATGCTGCATTCTGCAGCACATGTACAAAGAGGAAACAGCCTCAGAGGATAGTTTTTGTGCAGAAAGGTATCCCTTCCGGCACAAAAGCAATCTTGCCTACAATGCAGGTACCCTTGCACCACGGAGCAAGGGTACCTGCATTGGCTCAAGTCAGCACATTGTGCACCTGCACAAAGATAGCACAGAAGTGTACTATGTTATGTTATCTGTGGCACATTCCTGTCCTCTCCCTTACACACAGTGTAGCGCAGTTCAGCAAGGTGTCTGGCTGCATTGCATGAAAAGTTGATAGATCTGCGCCTTAGCGCTGCATAGTGCCAGACTACTTGAAAGGGTTGATTGGTCACCATTCAGTATCTGATTGCTATATTCAGGTATTAAATTGCTGCTAATAATGTGTAACCATGGTTCAGACACTATTATTGTGTTTTAAAATGCCAAAATAATGAAAGATTACTGCAACAGAACGTACAGCACGATGCTGCATAAATTGTCTTTTCTTTCTGCATAATTTAGTCAACTGTGAGATGCATAATTTGGTTTTCAACTTCTGGATACAGTGGCTGTGATTTTATCTTTAGGACTGCGGATATGGGGTTGCTCATTTTACTGCAAACCGTCACATGTATTGAAACAGTTGCTCTTCACTTTTTACCTACAGTTTATGTGCGTGTTATGTTGCCTTATTTTGTATTTACCTTTAAGGCTTGTGTCTTGTGGTGAGAATGCCATGATGCTGTGTAGAATGTTCGAGTTGCATCTTTAGAATTAAGGGGCAGTTGCAGAGCAGTGGTGTTAGATAGCGGCTGCTCCCTATTACTACAATAAAGCTGGAAACTATATATAAGGCTGAGAGCATCATTACAATTGGCGACGATGGAACATGGAGAAGGACCCACAAACGTTTAAATGATTTATTTGGAGCAAATCTATGGAAGAATTGCCGTAGTGTAGGATCGTTTTGACAGTTATTACAGTGGAATTGGAGAACGAGATTACAACGGTGATTGGTGGTAAGCGGAAATATAAAGAGCAACATACCTCTAGTTTAAGAGAGTGTTATTTGGATTGTGCACGGTGCTTGTTGAATCTCTGGCTGCTGCATCTTATAAACAGCTGTGAGATTCTATATGGGAAGTGCGCGAGGCAGCAAACCGACTGCTGGAAGCTCTTCTGGATCGTGGAGGAAATGATGCAATAGCGCAGGGTCACGTAACGTAACCTTGCGCGGTGGCCATTTTAGTAAAGCGGAACCGGCTAAATCGAAGCAGAGACGTGAGGAAGTACACACGGCGAATGAATATGTTACGTGATCGCTAAAACAAAGAAGAAAATAAGAAATACAGGTGAGGTTGTCGGGGTAGTAATTTTAATACAAGGAAGGAGACTATTTAAAAAAATAAAAATAATAAGAGAGATTTATGGAGAGAGGAGACTCGAGTGAGAATACTGTAGTAGACAACTATAGAGAGAATACAGAGGGGAGGATGGCACAGCAGAACTTTACTATAAGTGCTCCTCAACCGTTTTGGGCTACTGGTACTCAACCGGAGATAAAGTGGATCGAGTGGAAAGAATATTTTATAAACTACATAGAGGCAGTTGATGAGGAAAAGGAAATGAAACCAGAGCAAAAGAAAATAATTTTATTGCATTCTTTAGGAGCAATTGGTTTAAAAACTCATTCTCGCATGAGTAAAGTGGAAGATGTGAATTTGAATGTATTTGAAAACTGCATAAAAAACATGAATAAATATTTCGCACCTAAGGTGTGCATGGGAGTGACTAGGCACAAATTCTTTCAGAGGAAGCAAAGCAAAACAGAGACAGTTGATGAGTGGATTAATGACTTGAAGAAATTAGCAATTGATTGGAAATTTGGAACTCTTAATGATGAATTGATACGGGACCAACTAGTTATGCATAATAATAATACAACGTTACAGGATAGACTATGGGTGAATGGCGATGCGCCATTAGAGGATGTGTTAGCCATTATGAGGAAGGCGGAAATGTCAGGGAGATGTTCTTCTGTGGTAAAAGAATCTGAACATGATAAAACGTCGGGTGCAGTTTGCAAAATTATACCACAAAACAGGACTCAAACAAGGTATCAACAGAGTTCACAGGGAAGATGGAATGGTCAACCAGCAAGATTTTAAAAAAAAGATACTAGAGGAGAAGAAAGAAGATGTTATCGTTGTGATAGCAAGGAACACTTAGCTTTTAGTAGGACCTGCCCTGCTATTAATAAGAAATGTGGTATTTGTAGAATGATTGGGCATTTTTCAAAAATGTGCCGCAAGCGTAGCAATGTAAAATATGTTTGGGATGAAGAAGAGGCAGTTGTTGAGGAGGATGATGGAAGTCTGGAATGGGTAAAGAATGTGAGAAGAAATTATGTCATCAACATATCTGATGAGACTTTAGAAGGGAAACCTTTATGTAAGGTATCCTTTGGTGGTGTGGTGGTGGAAGTGTATGCAGATTCGGGATCCCCTTACACTATTGTAAATGAAGAGGTTTGGAAGAAATATTTCGTAGGAAGAATTGGGGATCAATTAAGAAACTCAGATATTTGCCCAGTAGGCTATACAGGGAAGAGAATTGAGATGCTGGGTTACAGGTGGCTCACATTTCTATTTAAAGGAAGGAGTACAAGGGGAAAGTTATATGTGTCTAAGGTGGGACCATCAGTTTTGGGGTGGTGGGATCAGAAAAATGTAAGTATTATTTTGGACCCCAATAGTGAAGAAAAAGTGTTGGTTATGGATGAAGAGAGCAGATTGAGTGATGTCTTGAACAAAGAATTTCCAGGAGTATTTGGTACTGTGTTGGGAAAATGAAGGGGCTTTGAACACACAATACAACTTAAAACCAATGCAGAACCAAAAGTGCACAAAGTTAGACCCATCCTAATGTTAATTACAGATGAGGTGAAAGGAGAGTTACAAGGACTATTAGCAAAAGGGATCATTGAGGAAGTGGAAGCCTCCGAGTGGATCAGTCCTATTGTCGTTGCACGGAAATGTAACGGCAAGATCCATTTATGCATAGACTTACGCCATCTAAATAACATTATTGTTATAGAAAAATTTCCTTTACCTAAAATCAACGAGATGGTGTCCTCATTTAAAGGCGCAACATGGTTCTCAACTATAGACTTATCTGCTGCGTACCATCAAGTAGAGTTAGAAAGCGGGTCTAGGTATTTAACGGCCTTTATCACACCCTTCGGGTGTTATCAATTTAGACGAATGCCATTTGGATTAGCGTCGGCTGCGGCGGTATTTCAGAGATTGATGTATAGATTATTGGGGAACATGGATATGATTGCATTCTTTCAGGATGACATTTTGGTGGCAGCTAAAGACAAGGTAGAACATGACATAAGTTGAGACAGGTTTTGAAGGTTTTAGAAAAGGTAGGACTTACAGTGGAGTTATCAAAGTGTAAGTTCTGCAAAAGAAGTGTATCTTATTTAGGGCACATCATAAGTGAGGAAGGAGTGAAACCTAAACCGGCATTGATTGAAAATATTGTGAATTCAGGGGCACCGAGTACAAAGGAGGAGGTAAGAGCATTTCAGGGTATGGCAGAATATTGCGCAAAGTTTGTGAAAATTTTTGCGTCGAAGGTGTTTAATATTCGGAGTTTGCTTAAGAAAAATACGAAGTTTGTTTGGACAAAAGAGTGCCAGGATGAATTTGATAGGATTAAAGTTGATTTACAGAGTGTTAGTGCTTTAGCAAGTTTTGATCCTAATGTTGAATGTTTGTTGACAACGGACGCGAGCGATAAGGGTATCGGTGCAGTGTTATCCCAGAAAGATATGAAGGGAAAAGAGGAAATTATTCTTTTTGCATCAAGAGCACTTTCCCCGGCTGAAGTCAGGTTCCCTATTATTGAAAGGGAGGCGTTGGCATGCGCGTGGGCACTAGAACATTTTAGAGCCTTTTTGTGGGGGAAACCAGTAACCATTAGGACAGATCATCGTCCATTAGTGAAAATATTGTCATCAGATGGCATTTCTGGAGCTTCGGCTAGAATGGCAAGATTGTCAATGCGCATGAAAGAATTTATTTATAAAATGGTTTATTTGCCAGGAAGAGACAATATAATCACAGATTGCCTATCTAGATTGCCATCTCCACTAGAGGAATGTGTAGATGACCCGTGGGGGACTGTTAGTATTGCTTTGGTTCATGATTCAGGAGCCCCTGCTATCAGCAATAAAGAGTGGTTGGAAGAACAGGACAAAGATGTTGAACTCAAAAAGGTTAAGGAGTATATTTGTACTGGTTGGCCAAGACAATGTTTTATAGAGGGAAATTTTAGAGCATATTGGGAGGTTAGGATGGAATTGTCGTTAGAAAGAGATATACTTTTCGGAGGCGACAGAGTTGTTCCTCCGGTTTCTTTAAGGAAAAAGGTTTTAGAGCTGTGTCACGAGGGACATTTTGGTATTGGGAGGAGCAAAATTATAGTGAAAAATATGTTCTGGAGGCCAGGTGTGGATAAGGACATGGAAATATTTGTTCGGAACTGTGAAGTTTGTAGTTCAGCGGATAAAACTCTTAAAACCTTGAAACCTTGCATGAGTGATGGATTGATTCAAGAGCTTCCGTGGGAAACAATTGCAGTGGATATCATTGGGCCTATTGGTGAAATGAAAGAGTTTGGGTTGGTGGCTATTTATTTACAAAATGGCCTATTGTAAGATTTATGGACAAAGTGGGCCCATGTAGTGTGTTAACATTTTTGGACAAGATTTTTATTATGGAGGGTTTACCTGTTTGTGTCCTTACGGACAATGGAGTGCAGTTTTTGTCGCACATGGCTAGTAATTATTTTCAGAAGTGTGGAATTAAACATAAGACAACAGCGTTATACAATCCTAATGGGAACGGCACTGTTGAGAGATTCAATAGGGTGATCAAGGGTGTTATTCAGGCAGCGGTTAATAAAAAATTTGATTGGAAAGTTCAAGTACAAAAGGCAGTCTGGTCTTACAGGATTACATCACAAACGGGCACAGGGTTATCTCCATTTGTTATGATGAGGGGGAGATTACCGAGGAGCAAAATCAATCCTGGTTGGTTAATGGAAGGTAAAATTACACAGTGGTCTCCAACTGAGGTGAAGAATGACTTGGAGTTACTTCATTCTAAAAGTAAAGAGTTTTATGATAAACACTATGGTACGAAAAGTGTGGAAATTAAAGTAGGTGAATGGGTACGAGTGAAGAAACCTTATAAAGTACCAAAAGGTGAAAGTCGTTTTGAGCCACAGAAACAGGTAATTGAGGTTTTGAGAAATGCTGTTAGATTAAGTGATGGAAAACAATAGAATATGAAGAGTATTGCTATTAGTCGCAATCAGTCTGATGAGGTGGAGGAAGAAATGACAAATAATAAAAACATGTATGATTGGATTGATGACCATTTTGAAAACAGTTGTTTACAAGCACAATTTGCTGGTACAGAGGGGAACACGAATAGAGTTGCGAGTGACTCGCTTACTGTGGGTCAATCTTTTTGTGAAGAGGGGGGAAGAGTTGCTGGTTATTGCAACAATGGCATCAATGGTGATTCTAACAATGTCAGTAGTGAATCCAATTTAGTTGAGAGAGGTTATGGTAAAAGAACAAGTACATTACCCTCTTGGCTCAAAGACTATGTTATGAATTAATTATGCACATATATATAATTTATCTTTTCTTTATTGTTATTCATTTTGTCATTTTAATTTTTTTGTTCTTTTAGTTATTCATTAGGTGTTGTTTCTTTCTTTCTTCTGTTGAAGAGAGGGGGATGTGTTATGTTGCCTTATTCTGTCTTTACCTTTAAGGCTAGTGTCTTGTGGTGAGAATGCCATGATGCTGTGTAGAATGTTAGAGTTGCATCTTTAGAATTAAGGGGCAGTTGCAGAGCAGTGGTGTTAGATAGCGGCTGCTCCCTGGCGCTCACCTGTATTGAATTTATATTACTACAATAAAGCTGGAAACTATATATAAGGCTGAGAGCATCATTACAGTGTGGGTGAAGTAAACCCAGTAGTATAAAGATTCCCGATTATCTTTGATTTGTTCGATAATTCTGGGTTTGCACTGCTTTATAAGCAGAATCAGTGAAGAAGAGGCTGCCTTTTAACAATGCAAGTTTACCTGGAATCTTTCAACATGACATTATGCACAAAAGTGAAGTAGTGTAACAATCTTGTAATCTCAGTTTAAGATCAACTTATGGAAAGGTTGATAATTAAATATTCATTATCCATATGTTTTAGATTTTTGACAAAAAAGGAATGGTTCATAAAATATCTGCTGGGTTACATCTATTAATTTCGGATTCAACTAAAACCAGGTCAAATACAAATATCAAATATTAATCTGTAAATAATTGTGTGATTCTTTTATTAGTCATAAAGAAATGTAAAAACTTTGGGCGAAATGTACTTAACCAAACTGATGTTCCCTTTTACCACTTTATGTTTTGCTTTTTATCTAATTGCTTTTACTATAAAAAAAATAGTTCCCTTTCCCTCTTTTTTTGATACCTACTTGCCCATTTACATCTCCTCTGGAAAATTATTTATGTCCATTGCTCTGTTCTTTCCTTATGATATCTTCCTTTTTCCTACTTTACAACACGTTTTGTTTTGAATTTCAACAATTTCTCTTCATCCAATCGTCTTTCTTTGTTCTTAAATAATCCTTTATTCACTTTCTCAACCTTACCATTCCTCAACATATCTCTGCATTAACTTTCTAAGACACTGCAATCATAGCCGGAATTGTAGTTTTAGGGGGCATAGACCTCAGTTATGGCGTAACATTAAATCTGTGCATGATGGGTGCATTGTTTTACAAATAAATATAAGGAAAAAGGTACAGTATGTAAGACTTTAAACCACACTACGCTTTTTGGTGTTTCTGTGTGATTGGATGTATTACTAAATTTCAACCCCCAAAATATTGTGGTATAAGAATATCGAGGACAGAATATAGAAACATCAGCGCAAATAGGGAAATATTGAATTACTATTCCCAACTCCACATCTGCGTACCTTGAAAAAATATGCATATATTACCTAGTGGTGATCGCCACACAGTAGTTATGATTACGTCAGCTGTTCCTTAGGAAAAGTTTTTTGTGCTGCGAATAACGTTGGCACTATTATTTGAATTTTCACAAAGCTTTCTAAAAATGTGCTACTTTTTAACCAGTTTGTGCTTGGAAAGTCTGGGGTAATCCGTCAAGCGGCGGCTGAGAAAAAAGGGGGGCCCGATAATGCAAAATCCCCATGTATTTTCCATAGACTTCTTTAGAAAAGGCTACGGCAAAAACTGCTGAATGGAATTACACCAAAGTTGTCAGGAAGCTAGATATTGGCCCGCAGATTATACTTCCTGCAATTTGGTGTACATCCATTCAGTACTTTTTGAGAAATTATAATTCAAAAGTAAATTTATATCTGAATGATTGTGTCAGCGAGAGACTCGAGAGACTCTTGCGGGAGCGCCAATTTAAAAACAGGGTGTTCTGATTGGCCCAAACTGTTTTATTTCTCTTGGGCCAAGTCACTCCTGTGGGAGCGAGAGTTCTGATTGGCTGCCAGCCATTCTTTCAGATCACACAACACTAGGTCAATCGGAGCTGGTGTTTACATGCAAAGCTTGTTACTACTCCATTGCGCCACTACCAGAACCAGCATTGCGGTAGTGTCAGAGTTGAGAAAAGTTCTCTATTTACTCTTGGTCCAGATGAATTGCCACTAGACCTGTTAGGGGCTTCCTTAGGGAAGAAACATGTCTATCTTCCACATCTCACATGCCCTTTAGGACCATTGCATCCAAATAAGGCTGCCTGCTTTTAGTTAGGTTAGTGCACCGCTGGAATAAACTTTAGACTATAGGGCTGCCCTATACCTATTTTAAAAACCACCTTTCATTCACTGCACTACCCAGTCCACACACCCACATGCACCTTACGGCTTTATCAAAAAAAGATCTCCTCTATAGAGCCCCTTCGTGGGTGCCCATCGGGCATTGCAGTGCCGGCCCGACAAGGAACAGGCCCAATGATGAAGCATGACAGCCATCTGAATGTGTGAGGACACTGTATCACAGACCTGAACCTTCCCACCCACACTTAGGAACTGCACACTAGTCTGTTATATCAGTTTACATTTGGGAGTACGTGTGCTGGACCTGGATAAACAACTCCTGGTTCCTCTTCGTTTGGAGAATTGATTGCATGGTGGCTCAGCCATGGAACAGTCTTTACCTGTTTACATTTCAGTAGGAAACTCCACTGAAACCAGGGGAGTAACTCTTTGTGCTCTCCTTTTCCTTTACTCTATTCAGCCTGGAGCATCACTGTGGAGAACAACCAAGGTCTCTCTTTCAGCAACGTTCTTGCATCAAAAATCCTCAGAACCCCCTCACTGTTGAACCCAGATAGGGCGGCATCATCCAACAGCCAAGGCAGTGATTGGAATACCATCATTGCAATGAAAAGACAGCTAATGAAGACTATTATGCATGGCGCAATAATGACCTAGAACCTACAAGCTAACATAGCTCCTAACAGTCCTATTGTTACCAATGTGCCAAGGATCTTTGTGGAAGACAAACAATTCAAGGAGGATTGGTCCCTAGTTGCCTGGAAATGCACTAGGGAGTGGCTGGTATTGATTATAAGAACAGCCAAGCTCTTAGCGGACGACTTGATTAACAACATCATGGTGGCAGAAGGAGCTCTAAAAGCCAGCATTGCCATCACAGCATTTAAGACAAGGCTGGCAGAAATTACCAGCGAGATAGCAGAGAAAAAAGATTATCTGATGAAACAGAAGGTCACAAAATCTCAAAAAGATATCTCCAAGTTTAGTAGAGAGAAAATGTATCCTTACTTGAAAGAGGATTATGGCCCGACACTGGATGAGAACTCATCAGAGGATAGTCAATCTTCAAGAAGAAGGAACTCCTCGAACAACAGCAACTCGAGCATAGACAGCTGGGGTGGACAACAACACCAATAAGGACCCACTAACCCGATGTTCGGATATTTGATGCCTGCTTACCAAGGACCTCGTATCTGGCAATATCCGGGTTTTCCACATGGCCCACAGCCACCGTTTGCCCCTTTCACCAACCTTTTTAGGCAGAGGCCGGGGCAGAGGGAGATGCAAAAGAAAAGGAGGTTATAACCAACGGAAAAAGGTCCAATAGCAGGACCAACAACAACAACAGCACTTGGAGCTCAGGAGCCACACGGGGAAGAGAAGCTAATTGTAAATCTTTCCGCTAGACCCCTCTGCGACCTAGAAAAGAAAGCCCTGCACAGAGGTTTTGGCTTTGTCCCTACACCAAGAATTGACAACTTCAGAACTAATTGTGAACTACATAATTTCTTTAGGAAAGTACGATTACAAGCCTTCTTCATAGGCCAACCAGAATCACCACCAGTGGACTCTGGCCTACGAAAGCTTTCCTTGTTCAGCCCAAACGTGAGTATGGGCCCACCAGAGATACTGACCTTTGGGAAGGCAGTCCTAAAACAAATTACTGACAACCGTGAGAACAGAGTCTTCCGTAACACATCTAAGCAGGAAAATGAGGCAAACCGCAACTTGGCCTATGAAACCACAATTACAATCAGAGAAGCGGATAAAGGGGGAGCAATTGTTATAATGTCCACAACAGACTACAGGAAGGAATGCGTCTGCCAACTCACTGACGGAAGGTACTACGCTCCTGTGTTGGAAGATCCCACCGCACGCCTGATCACAAGAATAAAATCAATTGTGACTGTGGCCTTGAACCATGGATGGATTAGCAAGAATGAGGCGGCTTTCCTCATCAATGACAACCCAAGATTGCCCTATTTTTACACCCTTCCCAAGATACACAAGGGAACACGACCACCGCCGGGAAGGCCTATTGTAAAAAATTCCACTTTTTTAAACCATTGGTCAAGGAAACTCCCTTGTTCATCCAAGACACAATGAATGTCTTGAATTTGATTGAAGCCAAGAACTTGGAGGGCATCCAATTGGATGTCATCATCACCTTAGATATGGAGGCCCTCTACACAAACATCCCTCAACAAGCAACACTTGAGGTTGAAGAGTAGATTCTGAGATCGACAAATTGGACAGCCACAACACCCATAAGCTTCTTCATGGAATGTGCAAACATAGCCCTCACTGAAAATGAAAAAGAATTTCAGTTTGAGGACTGTCTCTATCACCAGCTTCAAGGGACTTTATTAGGCAGCACATTTGACCCGAGACTGGCATGTCTTTACATGTCAGACTTCGAGGCAAAACATATCCTCACAGACACTAACACTAACAGAGATAATATCTCTCTGTGGCGCCGCTACATTGACGAGGTCCTGGTTCTTTGCAAGGGGGACCAGGAAATCATCCCTGCCTTTATAACATAGGTCAATGGCCTACATCCGTAATTAAAATTCACTGCCAACACCTCTGACCAGGAATTACCTTTCCTGGACCTAATGATCAGCCTAAAGCCAGACAAATTGGAAACAAGGACTTATAAGAAAACTACAGACAGCCACAGACCTCTGCTATTCAGCAGTTTCCACCCTAAAGCCCTTCGGGAGAATCTCACCTATTGGCAGTTTATTCGCATCAGACAGAACTAAAGTAATTTGGAAGAGTTTACCAACCAATCATCAGAGCTCACCACCCATTTAGGAAAACGAGAATACCCAGAGAGAAAAATGAAAACTGCGCAGAATAAAGCCTGTAACACCAATAGTGAAGCCCTCCTTGAAACACAACCTAAGGCTGAAGAGAAGAACATGACCTCCGTACCCACTTATACACCTGAATAAAACATGATAAGATGGGTCATAAGGAAAGACTGGAGGATCCTCCGGATTGGTGACCTTGCACCCAGCCCCACGAGATATGCATTTAAGAGAACAGCAAACCTAAAAGACATGCTGATCAACACAAGACCCAAAAAGAAGAAGCCACAACAAAACCTGCTGTGTGAGCTACCGCCTATGGTCGGCCACTACCCATGTGGACAATGTATTGCCTGCCCTTCATGTGTGCCACCAAGACGGTTTCATTGACTGACATGTTGGTATGGACACAGAAGAAAAATAAAAATTGTAGTACACACAACTGAGTGTATCTCATCACCTGCCCATGCCAGCTCAAATATGTGGTGATAACAACTCGTCCTGTGAAAACAAGGTTTACTGAACACAGGAGCAACATTAGGTGTAAAAAACAAATACCAAATGTGTGCCCATTTCACAGACCACCAACGACGTACACTGGACAATTTTGGAATCCCACCCCCAAATAAGAAAGGAAGCCCTGTTCACGAAGGAGCAGTTTTGAGTCTTTAGACTCTCTTCCCACATCACAGGGATAAATGACAATATTCCTTGGCGTGAACTGAACCGAACAATGTAGTTACCTGAGGGAAGTTGCTGACAACTTCGGTCATGTCCTCCAGACATTTATAAAGGGGACCCTTGGCACTGCTCAAGCACCAGAATAAACAACCCACTTCCAACATCTTCTGTTCACTGTACAGACCCTACCAAACAACTGAACACATTATCGGTAAGGGATAACCAAGGCGCTTGCCTTTGGCTACCATACTGCCACCAATAACTGAAGGCACCAGATAAAGACGCCCATGCTAGCGATCTCCAACAGTGCAATCTTTCATTGCACTAGGAGGGGCTGCTTTTACCTTTTTTACTTTTTTTCTTATTTTAACTATGCTAAGAGGTAACTCACTTTAAGAGCACAATGCCCAAACCATTTGTGTCCTCTCATGCTAGCAATCCCCAGCAGGGATCGCTATTCTAATATTGTATATAAAGAGGTCCTTTGCCATCAAACCCCCATTCAACCACAACACCTTTTAGTTCCATCAGGGCTTCCTTTATTATTTAATTCTAAAGGCCGAAAATTCAGCACCCTTTAACAAGTGGCAAACTTGACCATTCTGCTTGTCACCAAAGAATCGCCAATAAAGTTCACTCCCAAGATGTCTGGCACCTCCTGCGCACTAGCACCGTTATGCTTTCATGCCATTCTAAATACCCCGCCCCCGGACCCACACCTCACGGAAACCTGACCAGGGGTAGGAACACAGCTAGTTACTGCACCACCTCCCATGAATATGCATCTCTCTAAATAAACACTGCCGGACATTATCAAGAACCCCCGAAAAGACAAATACATTGTATTGCTATTGACTGCATGCTCTCCATATACCTTCATTCTGTCTTAGGTTTTGAGCAACGAGGTGCTCTGCTGAAAAGCGCCCGTCAGCCTAGATTAACTTATTAAGGGGTGAGTGACTAAATAACAGTCCGTTTCGGACACCACCAAGCACGCAATCATGTTATTTTCTTGACCATCCTGTGCCCACTACCACAAGATATTCTGCCTGATAAAACCACACCAATGTTTAAAACCACATGTGTGTGTAAATATGTGTGCACTTGCTCAGTGCAGGAACTACGGGTTAGGTGGCTACCCCCGTTTTTGCATTTGGACAAGTTCGGACATATACCAAAACATATTAGTTGCATCCACCCACGATAAGTGGTTGTCAGCATTGTTTCCTCTAATTTTTTTCCTCTGTGTGCGGCAGTGGAGGGTCTCTGTGCGCTGCAACCATGGCTATGTGCACCAGGAACCAGGCCACGTGTGTGTGCAGCGCCAAATGTCACTCCAAATGTTTACTTAAAAAAGTGAAAAGATGGTGCATTTTCACACATACAGCTCCACATTAAGGGTCTTAGGGCCGGTTTGCAAATTGGATAAAGACGCCATGACATGAATTGGTTACACAGGCAAGTACATTTCAAGTTTAGAAAAGCACAAGACTCCAAAGGTGGTACCATCATAAGATTTCACTAAATATTCTTAACTGGAGCACTGTTCATTGGGTGTGGAAATTTTGAGAGCCTCTACAATATCACATATACACATTAAGTTACAAAATTACATAATATATTTACAATTTGATGTGAAAGCTACTGAGTAATGTTGGGCTATCTGCCAGAGAGTTTGTAAAACTCTGACACCCAGGCAAACATGGACTGTGGGAGAGGGACGTTCAGACACGTCAAATGGCATCACTAGATGGGTGACAGGGTTGCTTCTCCTTGCCATTTTTCCAGTGCTGATAAACTCTATCAAGGTCAACTTTCCCATTCAGGAGGTAGGCCTTTGTCCTCATCAGCATATCCAAATGCTTCTGCTCTAGTCTATTCCTCAATTTACTCTTGATAGTATTCATGAGTCTGAATCCTCGTTCACAATCTGCACTAGATGCTTGAAATGTTGCACAGACATCAACAAGCTGAGACACCACACTATACTGAGCAGCATTTTGTACAATGAAATTCACCATATCTTGAAAGGTGGTAAATAAACCACCCTTTACATGTTCTGCCACCACATATTTATAGTCTCTGTATTGTCGAACAACATCTTCTGGTGTTTCACAAACACCCAGGACCAAGACCAGGACCAAGACATTTTTATACTTTTCAACAAGTCTTTGTATATTCTCAGTCCCAAAATCAAAATGTGATTGTGTTTCTATTGCCTGGATTTCAAAACTTGCCCATTCTTTCAGTTCATCCTCAGGGAACCTTTCTTGCATGTGCTCACAAAGAAGGGAAACAAAAGACAAAATAGGCCTACTGTCAAACTCTTGTCTTTCCTTGTACAACACAATCATATCTCTTACATTGCTGCTCCAAAAGACAGTGTCCCCCAAATACTGTTCCTTAATTTGGCCAATATTTGCTCTTGCATACTGTACAGCTTCAACAGTAGTCAAAGAATTATTTTGGAACAGTTTGCACAAAGATGCAAATTCACTCAGAATGTCATTAAGTACTGCAAGGGAAATATGGTAGTTTGAGTCAGATAGCGTTATGTAACAATATTTAGCAACTGGATCACTCTCTTCAACTTTCTCATGCTCAAATTACTTAAGAACAACCTCGTAATTCCGAATTAGTTCACCAACTGCAAAATGCCTTGAAAGCCACGCACTTCATTCAGTGGTCGAAAAGAGACCATTTCACAATCAGTGACCAATGCCATTTCATCCAGCTTGGACTTCCTTGCAGGAGATCTGGACAACACAGTGTAGACAGTCCTCAATAATGTCTCCATCTCTTTAATCATGGGAACCCTCTTCCAGGCATCATCAACTCCCAAATCTTCTCGATGAGCGTCACAATGATGCTCAACTAGATGGGGAATGGATTGTTTAAGGCGAGTAGCAACACCATTATTTTTACCCAGCAACACTGACTCCCAATTGGATGTGAACATGACTATTTTCATGAGGTCCTGTTCATTGGCAGTGTAGAATTCCTTCACAGCAGTACTGATAGCCTCAGCATTACAACTAGTCAGCTTCACCATGCCCCCAAACAGTGTTTTGTGCTCTGTTGAGGTTACAGGTCGGAACTTGAAGTACAGAATGAGCATTTTTGTAACATAAATGTCTGTGCTCTCATCAATTATCAATGTGTGATACAAAGTGTTACAAAGTTCTGCCCTTCCTTCACAGTGTATCACGCTATTGATGGCCTCAAGGAACTCAAATGCATAGTTCTTGCTCCTCCAGCTGGCTGATATCTTCACATACAAAACTAGGTGGTTGTGGATGTCTTGTACAGATAACATTGAAGTATTCATCTTGACTGCCAGCAACACATTGTTGATGAGAATCTTTATCTCCTCAGGCAGGGATCTTTGTCGTTCAACTACTTCCTTTTAAAAAAAATATTTTTATTCAAATTCCCCCCCCCTTTTTGTTGTACAGGGCACGGATATTCATTCAGGATTAAAATGCAAGGTTATAACAAATCATACAAAACACAACTACAAAATATACAAATAAAATAGCAGTGCAAGGAGACAACAAAGCAAGAAAATAAATTAAATCCTAGATACATTAATTTTCAATACCTCCTCCCATATTTCTTTTCCTAATTTCTTGCCTTTTCTACCCCTCCTTGCATAAATTGCTTTCTCAAGGTTGTAAGTAGCTAATAGTTTCGTTAGCCATTGGTGGAATGTGGGTGGTAGACGATCCAACCAAGCTGTGGCAATGCACAGTCTCAAGACAGCCATAGCCATAAAGATAAAGTACTCATGCTGTGTCTGGGTAGCCTTATCCCCTATTCCGAGGAGTACCACTGCTGGCGTTAGGGTAATCTCTATCCTTAATGACCTCGTAAGGAATAGTTCAATTTCATCCGGGGTAGTTTTTAAATGGGTGCATGTAGCAAGCATATGGACTAAATCAGCCTCAGCACTATCACATCATGGCACGTGATACCAACTACCCCTCCCCATTGTGATATCCTGGCGGGCGTATGATACAGAAAGTACAATGTCTTATAATGTTGTGCCTGAAGTGGTGCTGAACACAAAAGTTTCTGACCTAATTCCAATGACCTACAGAAAAGTTCCTTCTCTACCCCCAGCTTCTGCATCTATTTATTTTCATATTTTTCCAGATCATCTACTTGGTGTTCTATTAATTCAGAGTAAAATCTTTTAATTGTACAGTCTGTACCATCCTGTATAATATCCAAAATAGGGTTCGACCCGAATCCCGCCGGCCCTCCAGTTTTTGTCAACATAAAACTCCTAATTTGCAGAAACTTAAAGAAATGGGTTGAGTCCAGACCATATACTGCCTGCAAACTGCTAAACTGCATCATCCCCTGCGATCCTAACATATCACCCATCTTACTAATCCCATGGCTTGCCCAATCAGAAAAAGCAGCCCCTGAAAATATGTCGCCAGGAAGGTTAGGATTGTTATTCAGTCTAGTACAAGCGTTGTATCTACCTAGACCACATTTTTTCGCAAATGAAGTCCAGATCTTGTGAGCGACCATAACCGTTTTAAATTTAGTCCTCTTAAAATAACTGTAATCAGTACACTTCAAAAAGAGGTTCTCAGCGTGATCTCCTAGCACCAATGCATAAATTGCTAGAGTTCCCAACCCATCTTGCCCTTCTCTTTCTGCCCCTCCAAATAGTCCTGCCATATATTGAAGGGCCGCCGCCCAGTAATACAACTTTAAATCAGGTAGGGCCCACCCACCTCGCTCTCTAGGGACTGCCATGAATGTCAGCGCCCTTCGGGTCTTTCCATGTGCCCAGACAAATCGATTTATCATGTGCTCAAGGGCTTTAAACCACTTTGCTTCAAACAGTAACGGTATGGCCCTAAATAAATACAAACATTTTGGGAGAAAGATCATTTTGATTATATTAGTTCGACCTACTATTGAGAAGTGGATGTTATGTAGCCTATCTAAATCCTTCATAGCTTTATTTATAATCAGTGTTATGTTTACCTCCACAAGTTTATCTAGATCTGCCGTTATTGTTACCCCTAAGTATACTCCACTTTGCACCACCTGGTGATCTGAACAGTCCAGTTTACTAGTTTTGATAATCTGTGTTTTAGCAGTATTCAAAGCATAACCGGACACCTCTCCAAACTGTTGCGCTTCTGCCTCGACCAGTACTATAGCTTCTGCTGGCTTAGGAGTGACAATCGCCACGTCATCGGCGTAAGCCAAAATTTTACATTGACCCCTATGGATATTTACTGGACAGATGTTATCATTTAAATCTATGCGCCGTATATATGAGTCCAAATAGAAAGCAAACAGGAGCGGGGAGCAAGGGCACCCCTGTCGTGTACCCCTCTTACTCTTGAATGGGAGCGTGTACCCTGCATTTACTCATATACGAGCAGTTGGGGCTAGATATAATACCTGCAAAGCTTTCACCAAGCCCCCCCCCAAACCCCACCCTCCTCAAGATAAACCACAGACAGTACCAGGAGACCCGATCGAAAGCTTTTTCTGCGTCTAATAACATTACCGCCATCGGGTCTCCTGCAACCTCTGCGGCATCAAACAGGGTAATAACTTTTCGGGTATGATGGGTGGTACCTCTCCCTGGTATGAACCTGTGCTGATTAATACTCACAAGGGTTTTAACTACTTTAGCAACTCTAAGTGCAAGGATCTTGGAGTATATTTTTGTGTCCGCATTCATTAAGGTTATTGGCCTATATGATCCAGGTTGATTAGGTGATTTGCCCTTCTTTAAGATTATGACAATGTCTGCCCCCGCCCAGCTACTCGGGATCGATGCTCCTGCCAGCTGCATTGTAATGGTCAAGTCCTGCTTGATTACGTCCCAAAAGGTTTAAAAAAATTCCATTGGGATTTGGTCAGGACCTGCGGCCTTCCCAGACGGGAAACTAGTTAAAGCGGCCAAGATCTCTTCCAAGCTAAATGGTTCCTCCAGCTTCCTCGCCTCATCCTCAGCTAGGATAGCTACTGGAATGTCCCATAGATAGTCACTTATCTTAGACAGATCGCTTGGGTGCTCTTGATCATATAGTGAAGTATAACATTTTCTAAATACTTCTCGTATCCCCTCTGGATCTGAGACTAGTATTCCCGCACCATCCTGGATCTCCCTCACTTGCCCTGTAGACACATTCTACATCGTGCGACTAGCAAGAGTACGGCCCACAGATTTGTTGAATTCATAGTACCTCTCTTTATATACTAGGTATGTTTTAGCTGCCTTATTGGCTATGCTCTCCTGTACCTCCATCTTTGCTTTTGCTATTTTAATTAACACCTGATCTAAAGGTGCACCCCTTACCACACTCTCAGTTAGTTCATCCTCTGAGTCTGCCACAGCTTTAACGAGGTCTGCCTCCCTTTGTCTTTCCCTCCTCCGACTTGCTACCCTAAAGCTTATTGTCTCCCCTCGTCGGCCGCCTTAAAAGAATCCCACATGTTCCCAGCCACCGTGCTACCTCTGTTGATATCCGAAAAGCTTCTGATCCACTCATTTATATGCATGATGTAAGCATCCTCTTTTAGCAGCCCTCTCTCAAATGTCCATACCCGATCCGGGCCTTTAGTTTCAAGCTTTACTGTTAAAATCAAAGGGTTATGGTCGGAGCCTCCCAATTTTAATTTTTGAATGTAGAGAATTTGAGACAAAAAAATAATCTAATCTAGCACATACCTTATGTGGAGCAGAATAATAAGTAAATCCCTGTTCGCCAGAGTTTAGGGTCCCCCATACATCAAATAGGGCATTGTTCCTTGCGAGATTGCATAATGACCGCCACACTCTCTTTTTCCTACCCTGATATCCCCCATTGGAAGCCATTACCAGTCACCCTGCCCCGTTACTGTTGAAATCCCCGGTCAAGATAATAGTCGGGGACCAAGTGGACAGCTCTAAATCTATAAAATCAAAGATATCAGGGTCATCTTCCGTCGAGCCATATATACACCCTAAGGTAACCCCCTCCTCATTAACTTTGTATTCTATGAGGACCCACCTCCCCATTGATCCTCGAGCTTTCTCCTTATTATAAGATCCCTTTGTTTTGACAGGATTGCCACTCCTCTGTTTTTAGCCCCCTGCTTAGAATATGCTAGTATGCAGAACCCCAACTGCTCCAGCTGATGGCCTAGCTCTCCCTCTATATGAGTCTCCTGGAGGCACACTAGGTCCACGTTCAAGGATCTTAACCATGTTGCAACCCGCTGCCTCTTAGTGCGATCATTTAGCCCACAAACATTTACCGTAATTATACGGGTACCCATTAATGCACACCAGATAACTGTCCCAGCAAGCTATCATCAGTAACAAACAGTATTTGGTCATTTCTCCCTTGTTGCAATATCTTCACCCCCTCAAACACCCAAGCTTTAATGATGCTTCCCTGCATGTAAATACCCAACGAAAAAACAACGTGCCCTGTACCCCTTCCCCTCCCCCCTAACCCCATTGCCCCATCCCTCCTCCCCCTTACGGGCAAATAGGTCAGTCCTGACCTATGTGTGACAGCTGTAGCCCCAAGTGCCACCCGCCCCTCCCCCCTGCTCTTGACTACCATCCCATGCTTATGCCATATCTGATCCGCTCATTGCCGCTGCTACTATATTAAGACATATATTTAGCCATACCCCTTTCCACTTATTATTAGACATTCTGTTTTGTCTGTCTTAGTGCAACCGTCATGTTTTTTGAGCCCCCTTTCCATTCTTTAATCTCATCAAGATATGTCTGAGCTTTAATCTCAGAGAAGAAAATCCTATTCTGCCCATTATCCACTACCTTGAGACGACATGGGAACATCAAATATGCCTCGCAGCCCATGTTTTGGAAAGGGGTTATAATTTGCCTCATCCGCCACCTCCTTTCCACCGTCGCGTGGCAGAAATCTGGGCGGGCGAAAAAGGTTGTACCATTGTAGGAGCGCCTAGCCTCAGGTTTGGCTTTATCTATAATTTCTTGCCTCAATAGGAAATTTCCCACAAATATCAGGATTGCCCTGGGTTTATCGGTAGCTGGCCCTTTCCTTTGCACCAGAGGGAACCTATGGGCTCTTTGTATCTCATTCTCCCAGTTTCAACCCGTTAACTCTGGGAAGGCCCCCTTAAGCAAATTGATAACAAATGCCCGCACATCCTGCCCTTCCTTTCCTTCTGCCACACCCAGTAATCTAACATTATTGCGCCGTTAGCGATTCTCATAGTCCTCAAGTTTCCAATGTACATCGGCTGCCATCTTTTCTTGTTCCTTTTTGAACTCGTACCACTTCCCAACATCTTCCTCCAGTTTCTCAGTTCTTGCTTCCACCTCAGTGACCCTTGATGCCATGTCCGTATATAACTTATTCACTTTTCGTAGTGATCCCTGTATTTTTTGGATGGCCTGCTTTGCCCTCCGTGATTCACTCCTAGCCTCCCCCTGCATTTGCTTTAATGTAGTGTACAGCATATCCATCGTAGTTGCTTGAGCTGGGGTATTAGGCTGGGCGTTGGGCAAGTTGTTACCCCTCTCCTGGTAAAGCTGGGAAGTGGCTGAGTAGTCGAAGTCCAGTTTTTTGGACACTTCCGGATGTGAGCGGCTCATGTTAATTTTGGACCTGTTGCGAGATCTATTCTTCAGGCTCCTAACCCTCCTTTTGGTACATGCCTTATGTATTTCCCCACTATCAGGAATTGATGCTTCGGACTCCAACTCGGGTTCCGAACTACCAATGTCACTTTCCGTTATCAAGGCAGAATCCCCCTTTTCCTCACCATCCTCATCATCATTTACGGAGAAAAAAGCAATCGTCACTGGGGAACCCCGGGTTTATAGGGACACCGTCCGTACCTTGCAAAGTGGGTATCTGTTTATTATGTACTTTCGAGCCTAACCCAGAGTTCTGGACTATAGGGGTGGAGTCTTTAAGACGTGTTGCCTGCCCCACATCTGTCGATAAGACCATAGTTGCCTCAGGGGCCTCCTTAAGGTGCCTGAGGGGGGCTGCAGTGCATTCATTAATTAGGGAGTCACTCTGTGGCCTGTATATTATATGCGGAACCGTTTCCTCCGTGATATTCTCTGTATGAATCTCTGTAGTGGCCTCAGCCCCTACCAGGGCTTCTAAATTTGCCAAAGTTTCTACAATTTGTCCGTCCTCATTACCACAGAAAGGCAAGGGTACTTTTCCGCCTCCCTCGCAGCCCCACCTTACCAGACACCACCGAGAAATCCATAGGCTGCTGTTTCCTGACAGAGTCCGCAGCCAAGTTATGTTATGTTATGTTATTATATTCTTCTAAAGCGCCTTATCACCCAGAGGTATCTAAGCGCTGCCTTTCGCTCGAGAAAGCCTTCTGAGCTTTCCCATCAGGGATCTGCTCACGCTGTGGTGTCATCGCGGCCTCCAGCATGACCGCGGGAAAAGACGTCGATCGTAGTGCCTCATCTGTCATCCGTACGTCAACCTCTCCTGCGGCTCCCATCCAGCCATCACAGAGGCCCGGGCTCGATTCTCCCAGGCTGCACAGATTCCTGCTCGTAGCTGAAGCCATCCATAGAGGGGAAAATACCGCTTCCGATAATAACACAGAGGCTGGAACTGGAACTGGAGCTGCAAAAGATTCATGGAGGGTAGGCTGACGCATGTTCCCTTTTTTGCCAGCGGCTTCGCTATTCTGTCGTTTTGCTCCCTTCTTATTTAGCTGCACTTTTTCCTGTTTTTTGTTTTGGCTTTACATTGTTTTCTTTTTTTGACTTTTCGCCATTCTCGGGATATTTCGAGTTGCCTTTCGTCATGTTCCTTCGGCTTTGGGTCATCGACCTTACATTGGAGCTTGGAGCTGCTGTACCAGGATCACTTGAAGCAGCTTTCTCCCTTTCTCTCTCCTTCTGTGGTTCTTTCTGTGGTTTTGGGTCGCGAGGGACCATACTTTGCATCGAGGTCTGCCGCAGGTGTAGGATGCTCTTACTCGGAGATTCAAACCAACAGATCACACTTGTAACAGCTTCAATGGATACAGCATGCTGTTTTTACTCGATCAGCGGCAGTGATCAGCGGCATTTTTCCATAAATTCGAATGTCCAGCAAGAGCGAGGAGCGGAGCAACTGCTCCCTACGGCCTGTCAGCGGCCATCTTGCCCCTTTTGTTCAACTACTTCCATTCTATTTGCTTTGTCAGTGCCAGTTTCTGTCAGTATTGCCCGCACTCCAAATCCAAACCTGGCAGCAGCACTTCTGTTTCTCAATTTCACCATGGCCCATGGCAGACTCGTGAACTTTGCTAACTAGATGGTGTTTCAGTTAATCCAGTTTCTAGCCTTCACTCCATTTCTTCCCTGTAGAAAAGTTCCCTACAATCTTGGCTTCGGCACATGCTTTGCAAAGTCTGGACTGTATTGAAATAGTTCCCCTAGTTGCACGCAAACCTTGCTTCATGATTTCTGTGTCTCAGCCTCCACAATTTCTTTCATCCACTCTTCCTTGAATACAAGGCAACATTTCTTCCTTTATGGTGAAGCATCACACTCTGCAGAAGGTACAGCTTTGCGCTTGAACATATTTGTGATAACTGGGTTTAACCTGCTATGCCACAAAGCCGTCAAAATAAAGGAACATGGCTAAAGTTGATGCCTATGCTCATGATTGCAAGCTGTCACATAATACTGAGGCATTGCCGGCAAAACGTAGAGTGCAATTAGCTGGATTTTTCTGTCCACTGCCCTGCCCTTTCAAACTTAAATGTAGCACTGTCCGTAGAGCCTGCAATAGAAGTAAAGATTGTTACAGCACATTGTGAATTTGTGATACAGAAATATACCATGTGCACCATAAGGGAACGCTACCAAACAATTACCTGTTGTGCTTGTACTCACGTATGCCGGTTCAAATGTGTGGGGTACTGTCTGAGAAACCTACAACAGAAGAAAACATGGGTAAGGTATGTTGTTATACTACAATGCACAAGATGCACCACAGTTAAACTCTACCAAACAATTACCTGCTCTGCTGGTACGCACATATGCCCATTCAAATATGTGTGGTACTGTCTTCGAAACATACAACAGAAGAAAACATGGGTAAGGTATGTTGTTATACTACAATGTACAAGATGCACCCCAGTTTAACTCTACCAAACAATTACCTGCTCTGCTTCTACTCACATATGCCCTTTCAAATGTGCGGGGTACTGTCTGTGAAACCTACAACAGAAGAAAACATGGGTAAGGTATGTTGTTATACTAGAATGTACAAGATGCACCACAGTTTACCTCTACCAAACAATTAGCTGCTCTGCTTGTACACACGTATGCCTGTTTAAATATTTGTGGTACTGTCTTTGAAACCTACAACAGAAGAAAACATGGGTAAGGTATGGTGTTATACTACAATGTACAAGATGCACCACTGTTTAACTCTACCAAACAATTACCTTCTCTGCTTGTACTCACGTATGCCTGTTGAAATGTGTGGAGTACTGTCTGCGAAACCTAGAACAGAAGAAAACATGGTTAAGGTATGTTGTTATACTACAATACACAAGATGCACCACCGTTTAACTCTACCAAGCAATTACCTGTTCTGCTTGTACTCACGTATGCCCATTCAAATGTGTGGGGTACTGTCTACGAAACCTACAACAGAAGAAAACATGGGTAAGGTATGTTGTTATACTACAATACACAAGATGCACCACAGGTTAACTCTACCAAACAATTACCTGTTTGTTTTGCCTGTACTCACGTCTGCCTGTATAACTGTATTTGTAGCACAGTCTCACAAACCTGCAAAAGAAAAGGGGTGCAGATTGTGAATCTATTTACCCAGCACCCCCCAAATCCAATGTTGAACGTAAACAGAATTACCTTGTCTTTGTGGGTGCTCACGCCTGACCATTCAAATCCAAATACCTTACAGTCTGCAAACCTGCAATTAAAGACAAGATGGTTAGCAAAGGCTCTAAGAGTTACAAACAATAAATAGGACTGGCCCAGATACTCCAATAGGAAAAACAACCAAATAGTTACCTGGGATTCCAGTTTAGGCAAATAGGTACGTGCCCTTGTGCTTCATTATTAGCGTTCATTAGGCTAAGCTTATCTGCACCTCCCCACACAATCCAGCCACTCTCCTGCATTTTCTTTACCTTTTGCATGTCAATGTTTTAACTGATATGCATCCCATTCACACACATTTGCTTGTAATCACATTTACAATAGACCAAGGGTACTCACAAATATTTTCCCATGGGCCAAAAATAGTTGGTTGCCGTGTGGCAGAGGGACACGCTGATGCATGCAGGGTAGTGTTCAGGGACTTGGGAGGTGTTAAGGTGGACTTGGAGAAGTATGTACATTTAGTGGCTGAACTTGTAGTCCTCTGTCTGAAGTAACATTTCCTATACATATGATTCAGTGTATCTCTGTAATGTGCATGCAATGTAAAGTGGGATTAGGTAGATTGGGGTGGAGTGGGGTAGATTGGGTGCATTGGAGTGTAATAGATTGGGGTAGAATGGGGTAGAGTAGTGTAGGGTAAGTGGTGTGGAGGGGAGTGGAGTGTCATGGCATGTTGTGGAGTGCCTTGGCGAGGAGCAGCATGTTGTACGGTGGAGTGGCGTAGAATGGAGTGGCGTGTCAGAGTGGAAGGGCGTAGAGCGAAGTGGAGTGGTGTAAAGTGGAGTATGCATGGTGTGGTAGCGCACTACCATTACAGACAACACATTTTCAATTGAAATGAGCATTACATATACACCAAAATGGGGTAAAATTCCACACAAACAATAATGTGTGCATCACCTAGTGTATTGATGTGTTTTTATCATATTCAAATATTTGTTTCCAGCACACTTTAGAATTAAAGTGAAGGGAAAGTGTCAGAAGCAAAAATTGTTTTGGTGAAAATAAACAATAATTTACCCTCTGGCAGATATAGGCAGCCAATGAAGGGAGAGCAGTATAGGAGAGGTGTGACAAAATGTGGGAGTTACAATGTACTGCAAAGAGTTAAGTCGACTGGAAATGTTTAAGCAAGTTCTTAGGTTCACCTAAATAAAGGGTATTTCCATTATCCATCCTTTAACCGATGATTGTATGGTGACGTTCGAGCCATCTGAGTCAAAGCAGGGGAGAACTGTCTTAAAATGCTTGCATTTAAAAAAGCAAGCATATTGATACTACCAACTTGAAAAGTCGTATGAAGATCAGCAACAAAAGGGATGCTTAGATTTGTGACTGCTTTGCATCAGGGAAGGGCTGAACTTAGTAGGCCAAAAACTTGGAAGACCAAAGCTCTGAATGGTACCCAAAGCATATATATTCCAGGTTTGTTCATATGGAGTTAAGAATAGTAAACTCGGCATCCCCATACCAACCAGTGATGGAGTTTAAACTTTCTTGTCCAGGGAAGGAGATAATATGCGATGTGGGCCTTCTATAAGTGATATATCAAGGGGGGAGGCCGATAGGCAGGAAATTAGAATGATGAGCCTCATAGAGGAACACGGGGACGGCAACCAAGCAGTAACTGGTAGATTGCAAACAGGGAATCAGGATACTAATGGACTAAGTCTTGCCGCACCCGTGAATAATATTGCGATTCTATCCTGGAATTTTGCCGGGTTAAGATCAAAAGGAGGGGACGTTAACTGGGAGGCTTTTTTTGCAGCTTACCATGTTATTGCTTTGCAGGAAACATGGGAAGCTGCGGAAAAATATTATCTGGATGGTTATCAATCATTCACTAAATTTGCAATTCCATCTACAATGGGGAGATCGAAGGGTGGCCTTCTGTTCTTATTTAGCTTGAAACTACTATACAAAGCTGTATTAGTAGGGACAAGCTCTCCAAATATTTTGGCAGTAAGACTGGAGGGTGACAATCTGCCAAGTCAAAACTTTATTCGGAGACATGTAAATCATGCCCATAAAAGTATATACATATAATACATGTTAAAAGAAAATACACTTTGCAATCGCAATCCGCAAAAAATACAGTATGATACATATAACAAATCAAATAACGCACTTTAAAAAGTTTCCAGTGGATAAAAAATTATTTAAAAATTCATGCTTTTCCTAGAACTAATTGCCTTGAGTAAATAACTAGCCGTATAAAAACAGATGTCAGGGTGATGCAAATTAAAAAGTAATTTCATTGCCGCTTTGATGGTTCTTGCTCCAAATTTAATAAATAAAGGTTTTAAAAAGAATTTACGATATTCACTATACAGGTTACATATAAGTAGAAAGTGCTCTGTGCTTTGTTCTGAAATGTTATCGCACCGACATGGACCTGTAGGGCGCATCTTAATCTCAGGGAATGCAACCAATAGGTGGACCGTACCCATCCTCATCCTGGTAAGAACAAACCGATGTTGCCCTTTAGTTACCTGGAAGAGGTAAGGGTGTAGGCCCACAAATTCGTTCAATTGGTTGTAACGTATACAGGTGGAAAGTTTGAGATCATCCGTGGCTCGTCTTTCAGCACAGTGATTTAAGAAGATTGATTTCAGACTGTCTTTAGAAAGATCCGAAGCAGAACAATGATCTAATGTAACGTTTAACCCAAACACATTAGAGAAGGATTCAATTGTGTATTTAATCCATGGGATTTTGAGAAAATAGTCTAGACGTAAACAATCCTCAATGATAACCCTATTAAATGAGGTTTCGTCTTTCATCCAGACCGAACGCCAAAGTGTCAGAGGTCTCAACAATAATAGGTCATTTAGATGATTTAGTCCTAGTTCTTTATGGACCAAATTATTCGCAGTGGATGTCGGGAGACACAATAATTTTTTCAGAAATTTATTCTCTTCTACCTGTAAAGGTTCTACCCTGGATACCCCCCATATCCCTGCTCCGTAGAGAGCAGCCGAAAGACACCTAGCTTCAAAGATCTTAAGCATTTCTTTGGGCCTTCTACTACCTAATTTGCTTGCAAAAGCAAATATTCCATTGGCGCTCCTAATCATTTTGTCGCGCACCACCTTATGCTCGACATCCCAGCGACCATTTTTAGAGAAGGTAACCCCCAGGTAGCAGAAATTTTCCACACACTGCACCACCTGACCATCAATAAGAAACCTATAGGGTTTTTTAGTTTTGACATTTCTAGCTCCACACTCCATCACATATGTCTTGCTCTTGTTAATGACCAACTTTCTTCTTTCAATAAAGGCCACAAAGTTGTCCATCAAAAGCTGTAGACCCCGGGGAGTCCTAGAAAGCAACACAGCGTCGTCCGCATAGAGTAACACGGGGATGGTACTTGTGTTTACTCTAGGGGCGTCCGCTGGTGCTTTCTTAAGGATAGAGTCTACTTCATTAATAAACAGAGTGAAAAGCAAGGGTGCCAAAACACACCCTTGTCTGATACCTCTCCTGACCCTGAATTTGTTTGTACATTCGCCCGAGAGCCCGTACCGTACACTCGAGCTAAGCCTCTCGTACAAACGGGCCAGAAAATAGATAATTTCCCTAGGTGCTCCCATTTCTAGCAAGGTAGTCCATAGTATGGCATGATCAACCAGGTCAAAAGCGCTGCTCAGATCAGCGAAACAGAGGTAGAGTGAACCATTTTTTGCTCGGGTATATTTCCCTATCAGGAGTTCCAGGTTTAAACATTGTTCAATGCAACCTCTTCCTTTCCTGAACCCATATTGGCAGTCTGTCATTATCTGATTGGACTCTGCCCATTCTTCTAATCGGACGAGGAGTACACGGCTCATAATCTTGACGGACGAATCCAGCAATGAAATTGGCCGGTAGTTTTTAACGTTTCCTCGATCCCCTTTCTTGTGAATGGGGACTATTATTGATTCAGACCAGGTACACGGGATAGTATAGCGAACAGCAGCATTAAAAACTTTGACTAGTACTGGCCCCCAAGTCTCAGGTGCGGATTTATACACATCAACTGGAACACCATCGGGTCCCTGGGCCTTTCCGCCCTTACTAGCCCTGATACTACTTAGAACCTCCTGTAAGGTGATATCTAGGCTAAGTACTGGCCAAGAGCAACTTGTCGTCAACATTACCATATTGGAATTAAAAATGCCGGAGAAGTGCTGTACCCATGACTCCTTACCTACGTTTGAGGTTAACACGGGGAATTTATCATCTTTTAAAAAAGGGCTGTTTGCAACTGTCCAAAAAAGAGTACAATTTTTCGAAACAGCCGCTAGATCGAATCTCTCCCAAGCTTCCTCTCGTAGTTCAGCTTTCCTTTGCTTAAGAGCTAAATTATAGTCAGATCTGAGCTTAGCTACAACCGTTTTGTCTCTAGGTTTGGTGGATAATGCCTTTTTTAAGGTCTTCAGGGCCACAGTACATGCATTATTGAACCATCCCCTGGCTTTATTGTTAATATTTCCAGCAGCCCTAGTAAACTTACCACTAATAAAAACATTGATTTTAGTAAAGTGAATAATACAGGCCTCCAAGTTTGACTTCTCATCAATGATTGATGTAATGTCATTTGAGCAGCATGAGATAATGTTACTTCAGCTTTATCCCCAGCCCACCTTATTCTAAATCCGTTCGACCTATGTACATCTATGTTTGTGATAGGGCTACTATCTGGAATAATACAAACTTTCCAAAACCTAGTTTCAATAACAAGACAGTTATGATCACTAACCATATAGTCTACAACCTTGACATCAGAACTAAAATGAGCTAGTTCGGAAGACATACAAATAAAGTCAATTACAGTGTTCGCCCCCCTCCCCACAAAAGTTGGCAAGCTATCACACTTCCCATCCTGCTCAATCTCTAGAACCTCCATATCATAGGCGAGTAGGAAGGAATTCAAAGTTTCTCCATATGTATTGTGTGGGAAATGTGTAGCTGGCTCTCCAACACGGTTCAAAGTGCCACACAACCTTTGGTTAGCGAGAGGGCAAACAGAAATATTAAAATCTCCAACATATATGAACTCAAAAACTGTATTAGAAGCTTTCATCAATTGTTTGATTGCGATGTCTAATTCTAAAATAACCATGTGTCTGCTAGCATCAAAAACATTATTATACATATTAATCAATAGAATGTTTTTGTCTGCCTCATCAGCTAACCACAGCAGTTGGGAATTATTGCCCACGGTGATATGCTCCTTCACCCTAATTCGCATTTTCACAGAAATCAGAATTAGCAAACCACCTTTGGCCCTCCCTGAAGTAGTTGCCACTGCTGGTAGCTCGTATGCTACAAAACCATCAAGGCCCTTGAAGTTTAGACACCAGGTCTCTTGCAGACATAAAATATCAAATGTTCTGATCAATTCTAGCCACCCTAATACTTCAAATTTAGAAGCTAGTCCTGCTATGTTCCAACTAGCAATATGGCAAGATGTTGATGCCCCCTCTAAGATATTGCAAGGTGTACCCACAGACTTAAGCAGTATACTACCTATAGTATTTGGGGACTGATGTAGGTCTACTCCTGCGGATGCTTCGGCAATCTCGTGTCTGACCTCTTGTCAATCGCAGTTATTAAGACCAGACAGGGCATCAAACCTGTTTTGTAATAGCAGGCTTGGTACTAGGGGAGAAGGCCAACGGTTATGCATATTCAAGTTGTTGTCCCATCCTAATGCTGGCGTTTTTGGTAGGGTTACATTTTGCTGTTCCCCATAAAAGAATTTTAATGTTAGGGGGACCACCGTACCTCTTCTACGCTGAGGCGGAAGAATATGCGTTAGGACATTTGGGAGTACTCCAGGGTGTGCAAAGGTCACCGCCACACAATCCCCTTTAAATCTTTTGGGGCGATTCCCAATCCAGGGAACGCGTTTAACTGCTTTAATATCGTGTGCCAATTGCTGTATCCCTCCTGGTGCTAACCTCATATTACCTGAGAGCCAATGGAGGGCCTTACTAGTCAGAGAGCTAGATGACTCGGTAGTGCCGGCGTCCAAAAGGGGAACATTAGCTAACACCAGCACAACAGGTGAGGCTTCCTCAATAAACTGCAGTGGGTCTATACCGTGAACTTGTGCTTGTGGTAAATGTACTATCAACGGGCGCCCTTCTGCTGTTGTTACGTGTTGATTACCTTTTGGGGACGGCATATGGACTTGATTAGTCAGCACACCAGATGTCCCTTCTCCAACTTGGTTAACCCCTTCGGTAGTATTTCTTGTTGTTAATAAGATATTAAGACAGCCTATTTCCTCCGTCAACTTGGTTTGCACACCTCCAAGTCTTTTTACTTCAGCCTGCAATTTATCAATTTTAGAGATCAGAGGTTTTACAATTTCATTAAGTTTACCCTCTAAAACCTCAAGCAGTTTACTAAACATTTCGTCATCCCCTCTGTTTCTTAAAGTCCCTTCCCCTACAGCCTTTTGGGGAGCTCTCGAGGGGCCTGGGGATAATGTTCTTTTCCTTTTCGCTCTTGGCCTTGAACCGCCCTGTTTCCGCTGATTCTTCACACAGGTGCGCACAGGCCGGGGTGTGTGCTCAATCGGTGGTAAATCGTCCTCCACAGGACCGATTACTATTTCTGGGTCTGAATCTATAACATTGTCAAAGTCTACATCCTGAATAACAGGGGATGGTGACGTGCTCAATAGCTGACTACCAGACCCAATAATAGGTGATGCATTTGTTGAGACCCTGGTTTCCACCAACACGAAAGGGCTATCGTCAGTCGACAGAGGTAAAGTAGGGCTTAACCTGCGCAGATCTGGTGACTGGCTTAGCCCAAGTGATTCCCTCCTTTGTTCATTTATTTTCTTTACTGTTTGCACAACATAGTTATCCATGGTGTTTGCGGACAGAGCAGCAGGTTTCTTTTTGGACATTGTCTGTATATAATGCAGTTAACAAACGTCACAGGGACGACAACAGAATCTTACTTGTAGGAACGTCTCTGAAGGGACAGGGGGTCGGGCCCAGCCCCTGCCTCTTCCTGCCGATGACGGTCGTAGACGGCCCGCCCTTTGCCCGGGCTTAGCCCGGCGTCCCGCTCGCGTCCCGCGCAGCGGTACGTTAAGTCAGTTATGTAGAATATGTGACAACCTGGGGGCGGGGCTCTCAGGGTGCGCAGACCAGCTGACTCGGGTCACGCAGGGACTCCTGGACAAGCGAGTCCCTGCAGCGCACACACCTGAGATTGATGACTTTCTCCCCTCGCCTGTGCAGGCAATCCAGGCAGCAAACTTTCAGGCAAGGCGCTACGGCAGGTCCGAGTCCACAAAGAAGCAATGCGGACAGAGCAGCAGAGTCCCAGAGCGTCCCGCAGCAGATTCAGGCAATCTGCCAAATATCCTAGTGGTAAACTTTTATAATTCCTTCACCAGGATTGATGAGCTAGAACATTTACGAGCATTATCTGGGTTCTTGGAGGATTATGAGGAACACAACACTATGTTTTATTATTTGTTAGTCCTTGGTGATTTTAATACTCATGTTTGTCACATGCATTGTTTAGAGAATATGGATTTTGAGGAAGACCCATTCGAGGATACCCATTTTGGGCACACTAGGAGTGGGGCCTATCTGGAGAGTGTTTTATCATCAAATAACTTGTTTGCCCCAGTGCAAGGGGATAAACAGCACCTTGTTCCAACTTTCAATGGCCAAGGTATTGAGTCTACAATTGACTATATTTTTGTGTCATGCAGTCTGAGGGATTCATTAGGCCCCTTCATCGTAACACAGAGAGGCTTTAGTGACCACAACCCACTTACGCTGATCATAAATATTAAGGCACTCAACACTGAACGTGCCACTTCTACTATTTTAAATTCCAATATAGTCTCCAAGAGCCTAGGCCGTAGGTTAAGGTGGGAGGTCATCACCCCTGGAGATTTTCTAGAAAACCTGTACAGCAGTAATAACACGGATCTGGCCACCTGCTTAGATGGTAACTCAGTCCCAATGGACATTTTGGCTGCTTTTAATCGTATTAGAGTACAGGTAGCAGTAAACCTGACTAGGAAAAGCAAAATAAGGCCTAAGAAACTAAAAAGCTGGTTTAACCAAGCTTGCAGCGACATCCACGTGGCACTGTGAAGGTGCTTAAAGAGCCTGGCAAGGATTCACAGAAGGTTGCGGAGGCAAGAAGGGCCTATAAAAAGGCCATTAAAGGGAGAAAATTGGAGTTAAAAGATATGGCTTGGGAGGAACTTACCAATGTGAATGTACTGAAAAGTAGCACTCAATTTTGGAAGGTGATCAACAGCCCCCTATTTAACGAAACAGAAAATATAAATCAGGACTGCCTCATTCCACCAGATAAGTGGGTTAAACACTACAGCGGCCTCTACGCTGAAATAATTAATTCATCTCCGATGACCCAAGGCGATCTCACCCAGCCAAGGAGAATAAAATTCACAGAAGTGGAAGTGCTGAAGGCCATTGAGTCTACAGCACATGCAAATGTAAATGTAAATGTCGGAATTTGTAAAGCGCACAGCTACCTCCACCGGAGGTGTCTCGGCGCTGTCCGTATACCGCTTAGGAACCCTTCCTGGCTTTCCTGGGAAATGTCCACTCCTGGGCACCCCCCAGGTGCAGCCAGGCATCCCAGCGCTTTTGGGGCCGTTGTGGAGACTAAGCAAGCTCTTTCCCAGAGTTGCAGCGTGGGACCCATGATCAGAACAGGCACTGAGGCGAGAATATCCAGTCAGGGGAATTAATGAGCCGGCGACCCGCCGAGGCGGGAATCGAACCCTGGTCCCTGGCCAGAGCTCTGCATCAAGGTCTGCCTGCTCTAACCATTGAGCCACACTTCTCCACATGGGAAAGGACCCGGTCCGGACGGGGTGCTGGCAGACTTCTATAGGGCAGACTCTCATTTATGGGCAAAGGTTTTAACTTCTGTTTTTAACGCAGTTACTACATCGGGTCCCCCAGTGTCTTGGGGAAAAGCAATCATTGTCCCAATATTTAAAACGGGCTCAAGAGAGTATCCGGCGTGTTACCGCCCGATCTCTCTTTTGGACTCAGCTGCCAAAATAATGGGGAAAGTAGTCCTGGAGCGGCTGACAAATTGGTTGGAAGCGAATGCAGTAATTTCCGACTTGCAGTACGTATTCCGAAAAGGAAGAGGTACTGCCGGGCAATGCCTTAACTTACACCTTCTTATTGGAAAGTACACGGTAGCAAAGCAGGTGGACATACATCTAGCGTTTATGGATTTGTCCACTGCTTTCGACCTGGTAAACCGCCAGAAACTTTGGATTGTCCTGTCGGACACAGGATTAGATCCTGTACTGATATCCTTTCTAGCCGATATGCACAAAGATACTAGCGTGGCAGTTCGCTATAATGAGGACGGGAGCTTGACAGATGCTTGGCCAGTAAAGAGAGGGGTAAGTCAAGGGTGTATACTTGCTCCCTTGCTGTTTACACTCTATATAAACAAGCTGGGTGAAGCCCTCATTTCATCATGTAAGGACATCCCCAGAGCTGGCCAAAAAAAGATCCCGGCACTACTATACGCCGATGATGCGGTGTTAGTAGTCAGGACCGCTCGAGGCCTACAATCATTGTTAGACTGCTTTATTAATTTTATGGACTCCTTGGATTTAAAAAACAATTAAAAAAAATCGCACGCCATGTCAATAGGCAGTAGACGGGCAAAAAGGGCCCTGTTTGTCTGCAAGGGGCAGGAGCTCAGTAAAGTACAAACTTTCCCATACCTGGGTATTGTTTTTGATGACAAAAGATTATGGGCAATGCAGCGGGCGCTGAAAAAAAAACATACTAGCGAGGGCCACAGGTGCCCTGTTGGGCTTTGCTAAACCATTAGGTTGTAAGCCTTTACCGGCTATTATGAAACTTGCCAAATGCTTGCCCATGGTGTTGTATGGGAGTGAGGTTTGGGGCTACATCAACTCAAGCGAGATTCAAATGGCAGAAAATGTTTTCTTTAAGAAAATCCTATCGCTCCCTCAATCAGCAGCATCATTTAACGTTCATGAAGACCTGGGGGCTGGTTATATTTCTGATCAGATTGCTGTAGCTCCGATAGTAGGGTGGCTGAGAATCTAGTCCCAGCCTGTGCCGAGTTTAAATGAATTAATTATCCTGGACTGTCTGTCCCTAGACAAGGCCATGGCTATACCATGGATCCGGTACATCAAAACTCAACTGGACTTAATGGGTAGCAATGTCTTGTTTACAAACCCAACGGCTTTAAGTAAAATCATGATTAAAGCAGTAAAATCCCAGTTTATAAACAGGTTGGATGTAAAGAGGGAAGAGGAGGAATTGGCTAAACCTTTGGTTAGAAAATTTGATATGTTAAGCGCAGGGAGAGATATCCAGCCATACCTGACATACATAAATAAGCCATTCCACCTGTTTTTACTTGTAAGGTTCAAACATGGTATCCTCCCTTGGCTGCTATCTTTTCCCAGGGGGTTTGCTAAATGTGGGACGCTGGGGCCATGTCCGTGTGATAATAAATCGGAACAAAATGTCATCCACATGATTTTCTTTTGTAAATTTTATGTACTACAGCGAAAGAAATTTATTCTGCCACTATTAAGAGGCTGTAACTTTGATCAGGTTAGACCAGCCCTGGTTTATTTACAAATGTTAGGATCCACTGTGATATGTTTTGGGGTGGCGAGCTACATTACAGGGGCAGTGAGATGCCGAAAGAAAATGCTGCTACCTTAATCGCTGCCTTTGCCCCCGTACTATTTTGATAGTTTTAAATGTAAAGATTTTTGTATATTATGAAAATTGGAATTTTTAGAAACTATTAACTTTTAATTTTGTGACAAACTTTTTATTGTGTTTTGGCATTCACCAACTATTTTATTTTTGTATTTTGCAATTTACTTAGTTGTGTAATCATGATCCAATAATGTGATTAGTTATGAAAGGAATTTATTGTGTGCGCTTTGATGGTTTTAAAACTTTTAACCGAATAAAGCAAAATTTTGACTTTGACTTTGAATAGTAAACCATACTTGCATGTTTATACTTACTTTGACAATATAGTGTTAGTTCAGTCGATATTTCTGCACATCGATATTTGCGACTTTGAAATTTTGACATACAAACCTATTTTTGCAGAAACAGTCGTAGTGTTACCCGTAGTTCTGATGTTTGTGAGAGGGGACAGTTGTTTGTAGCTCATTCCAGGCTATTACCATTAGAGGAACAATAGTAACACAGTCTTAACAGAGGTATCAATATTACTTTCCTTGCAATTGGCCCAATAGTGTTAATAATAGTATTACCTTCCTAGTAGTTGGTGCTGGGGTAGTAACATGTGAAAGTTTTATGTCATGGGTGCCAAAAAAGCATTTCGGCTTAGAAATAGCATGTCTCAGCAAGGTATGCGTAGCAGTTGTGTGAAGTAGTCATATCTAGTATTATCGCGCTCGAGCAGTTTGCACATGATTGCAGTGAAGAATTTGCAGGTCGTAGTATCATATCACAGTATTTTTACATATGGGTGTTACACTGAGCAGTAGCAGGTATTATTATCAGTTTGTAAACTTAATCCAGTACGCTTGAAGGTATTTTTCTGGTCAGACTACTACTGTAACACTGAAGCTCACTCGCGTACGTGTATGAAAAGGTTCTAAAAAATTACTTCTGGTGAGCAATATCTACACTCAAATACATGTGAGATTCATTCATTGCGTGGGCTGCAATGTGCATTCTTTGATGTTATTAATAAGTGCTACTTCCGGGGCATACGTCCGGGAATGCCTCTTCAAATCATGGTACTGTCCATGGCGTGCTACCGTATGCTTTTATTTAAGTATTCATGTTAAATGCAGCCCCTTCACAAGCTGCGATTAACATGAATACTTAAATAAAAGCACTCAATCTGTCCCACAGCCTCGCATTACTACCAAAGAAACATAACAAGTTTAAAAACATGGAGTGTGTTTTTTATGCTAATCTGCCTTGTTTGCAGGCTTGCTGTATTGTTTTTGTAGTAACGTGAGGCTTCAGGGGAGATTCTGTGCTTTTATTTAAGTATCCATGTTAACTGCAGCCCCTTCACGAGCTGCGATTAACATGGATACTTAAACAAAAGCACTCAATCTGTCCCGCATCCTCGCGTTACTACCAAAACAATACAGCAAGTCTGCAAACAAGGCAGATTAGCCTAATAAACACAAGCCGTGTTTTTGAACTTGCTGTATTGTTTTGTTAGTAAATCGAGGCTGCGGGGGGGAGATTGTGTACTTTTATTTAAGTATTCATGTTAATCGCAGCTCATGAAGGGGCTGCATTTACCATGAATACTTAAATAAACGCACACAATCTCCCCCGCAGCCTCGCTTTACTTTTATGTATGCAGGGTGGGCGTTCCAACACAAAAAAGCCTCGTAGAAGTGACGCAGTGAAATCTACAAGATTTCACTGCACCACTTCTAGGACACCGCTACATCAAATTCGTACCCCTGCTTGTAGCAGGCGTAAGGAGTGACACAGCACAATGAGGATAAGCCTCCCCATGCATTGATGGAGTTGTGTCATGCTTGCGATACAACTCCTGCAATGCATGACTTTTGCCTCAAGAGATGCATCAGAATTTCTGACGCATCTGTCAATCCTTGCGCCATGGTGCGCCGTATTGTAAATACAAAGCGATACCAAAGGGTATGATGGACGGAGCGTTTGAGCAAATCAAACACTCACCCCAGTCAACTGATCTGGGGTTAATCCATCATCATTCTTTAGCTGACTCCACCACCCCAGTTCAGACATGGCCATATGCAAATCAGTCTGACCCTGTGCCTCATGGACCTCCCTGGCCTGGAAACATCCTGGGACCGGTTTCGGGTTCATAACCATCATCAGCCAGGCTATCTTGAATCCAGTGGCAAAGTGAGCAAGGGACCCACGTCTGGGCATACCCTGCCAACTTAGGGTGAACAGAGCGATACCAAAGGGGATGATGGACGGAGCGTTTGAGCAAATCAAACACTCACCCCCAGTCAATTTATCTGGGTTTAATCCATCATCATTCTTTAGCTCACTCCACTCCACCACCCCAGTTCAGACATGGCCATTGTTCTGCATTCTGTCCATCAACTGTTGTTTTTGCATTTGTCACCCCGAGTGAGACAGGTATGCTCAGACATGAGTCCCGTGCTCGCCATGCCACTGGAATCAAGCTATCCTGGCTTATGAGGGCTGAAAGCCCGAAACTGGTCCTAGGATGCTTGTTTCCAGTCCAGGGAGGACCTGGCTTGGCAGTTCAGGCTGGACTGTTCGCATGGGGCACAGGGTCAAGACTGATTTGCATATAGCTGGGTTCAAACTGGAATGGCATGGTGTGCAAAAAAATGATGGATTTAGGCCCAGATCTCTGTACTGGAGTGAATGTATGACATTGGTCTTCATTCTGTCCATCAAGTGTTGTTTTTGCTTATTGTATATACGGCGCACCATAGTGGCGCAAGGATTTCTCAAAGTGGCGCAGGGAAAGTGATGCATCTTCACAGATGCATCCCTTTCTTGTAAATCTGCCCCATGGACAACAGTAGTACATACCGCTATGTTCACAACGGATTACTCGATCATGCCTATATTTTATTTACTTATTTTTAACTGAACGTCCATAGCACCAAACCACAGGGGAGATTCCCGACAATTTGGAGATAGCAACACAATAAGGCACAGCACATGGAACTGAAATGGGTGAATGTATGGGTTAGTGAGTGCATCTGTGAGGTGCTGTATGGGTGACTGAGAGTGTGTATGGCTGTGTTGATGAGTTAATACACAGGTCAGTGGTAAATGGGTGAGTAACTGCATATGTGAAAGGCAGTATAGATGAGTGTTGGAATGTATGAGTGAATGTATGTGTGAGTGACTGATGGTGAGAATATCTGCATGCGTGAGTCTGTGCTTGTGTTAGTGACTGTACGAGTGAGTATGTGTTAGTATCTGGGTGACTGAGTGGATGTATGTATAGACCTATGAATCAGTGAGTGGGTGTGTAAATTGCTGGTATGGGTGTGTCAATGATTATGAGAATGGTATTGTGGAATTTGGAGTGAGTAAATGAAAGGTTATATTGGGGTGTGAGTGGGTGTGTCAGAGAATCTGTGGATGATGTCATCAGTGATGTAATTTGAGAGGTCATCAGTGATGTCTCTGACCAGGTCATGAGTGAAGTAATATGTGAGGCCATAAACAGTGCACAGTATCCCCCAACCAGTAGTGCACCACAAGCCGCGTTTTCAGAGTGGTGGAGAAAGGGGGCGTGGTCTCCTATGACCTCTTAGCAATCCCACTGTGTGGGACTTACTGAAGATAACAGGAGGGCTAGTTTCCCCCACGGACGACCTTGGGAGTCAACTACCCCTCGTATTACCTCCAGTAAGTCCCACACAGCAGGATTGCTGAGACCTGGTAGGAGGCCACACCTGCTTGCTCCACCACTCTGCAAATATGCCTCCTGGTGCACTACTAGTAGGGAGATAAAGTCCCCTTGGCTATTGCGGGTCCTTAGGGGCCAACTACCCTTCCTTTTACCTCTAGCAAGTCTCACACAGGTAGATTGCTGAGAGGTCATCAGAGGCCATGCCCCCTTTCTCCACCACTCTGTAAATGTACCTCTTGGTGAACAACTGGTTGGGGAAGAAGTCCACTTTAGTCCCAGGCCCTCAGGCCCACGTGGCCCCCCTTCCTGGGTATATATCAGCCCCGGGGAACCCATCCCCGGGGCCTGGCCACTTCGTTGGGAACCTTATGGGGAGTATGAAAGGCCCTCGCAGTTCCTGCTGGCTCCCGCCTACTGTGGGGCCCAGGATTGTTATGGGACCCAGGGAGCTGCTAACATGCAGATCCCTGAATCTCAAAGCAATCTATGTTTCCCTGCCTGCAGTGGTGCTTCTGTCCAGCCACAGCAAACTGCAATGTTCCTAGGGGTGAGCACCCAGGACTTTGCTGGAGACGGCCCTAGGGGGTGGGAGTCTCCAGGGCCATGTACGGCTCCAGGAGGGGTCCATACAGTCCCTCCCCTATGTTTACTTCATCCCCAGGGTGGTGATGGTCGCTGGGGGTAACCATTAGACCCCCCTTAATTCTTGTGTTTGTGCACCGGGGATGTGGCGGTCCCTGGGGCAGTGGGGGAGGCTTAGGGACTCCCTCACATTTCATTTTAAAAACAATGTGCCAGGGGTGGTTGCACTCTCTCGGCCAGTGGGGGAGGCCGTAGGGCCTCTCCCACATTCATTGAAAAGACAGGGTGCCTGTTGGAGTTGGCAGTCCTCAGGGCAGAGGGAGGCCTGAGTGGGCCACCACATTTGCAGTGTTCATTGCCTCGAGGAGGTGGCGGTCCCGGAGGCTGTGGTGGGCTGAGCAGCCCCCCCCTATTTTTATTGTTTGTAGCCCAAGGGAGGTGGCGGTCATTGGGGCTTTTTATAACTCTAAGAGAGGGGCCCCTGAACCCCCTTCTTCATGCCACTGGGATGCAGCCCACCTGGGAGCTTTAAAAAAAAAGACATGTGGTGGCTCGCATGTCTTGTTTTTTAAAATGTTGCCACAGATTTGCGGATTCACCTGCAGTTCCGTGGCAAAATAAAAAAAAAATGATTTTTACCCCCGGCAGGGTCCCTGAGGGACCCCCTACCATTTCTGGGGGGGGGGTCAAGGTATTCCTGCCCCGCCCCCTTTTCTTCATTTTTTCTTTTTTTCTGGGACTCTGCTTCAAGCTGAGTCCCAAGATGTCTGCCAACACCTCCTGGTTGAAGTGTTGGCAGCCTAAACAAATTTTAGTAGGATCCGCAAGTCCACTGCAAGGACTCACAGTCCCAGATATCTATATTTTTTAAATTAGATAGCTCAAAAACTATTCTTTGTATTCACACCAAATTACCAAACGTACGTTTTCTGGACCAACATCTAGCTATCTGGCAAATTTGATGTAATTCCGTTCAGCGGTTTGGGCTGTAGTCATGTTCAAAAAATGAAAAATCTCCATAGACTTAACATTGGGAAAACACGTTTTGGGACCACGTTTTTTCTCAGCCCCTGTTTGATGGATCACCCCGAAACTTTCAACACAGCAGCTGACAATGTCATGACTGATGCAATGTGTGAGATCATAAGCAATTCATTTTGGAGGTGTGAGTTATAGTTAGCTCAGGTAACTATAACTGCTGGATGTCTAAGGTTTTGTATGAGTGAAATCTCAGCCTAACTATAAAGTGCCCGTAACCTTTGTTTTTTTCAATGAATTCTGAAGGTTTTTAAATTCTGTTTCCAAATTATAATGCTCCTGTAACCTTTGTTTTTTTAAGTACATTCCTAAGGTTTAAATAATTTGATTTCCTACCTATAACATCTCTGTAACCTTTGGGTTTTTAGTACATTTCTACAGGTTTTAATGTTATTTCCTAACTGTAACCTGTAACCATTAAAAAATATATATTTGTATTTCTTTTTTATATTGTTTTTATTGCATTTTATATGCAAACAAAGAGATATTAGATAATTGTAGATTATCAATCGTACACAACGCTAGGCTTCATAGACTTACTAACAATAGATGGTATTTGAGCCATCTCTCTTATTATCAGTATATTCAGCCCAATAAAATGCGGATCTGACTCACGAACAGACTATGTGGTAATGGGTGACCCGTGGGCAGGTGACCCGGGAGTAGGGGATTGATCAGTGGAATCATGTGTCAGAAAAGGAGATATGTGCAGAGGGGGCCCAGATATCTCTAGGGCGGGATTTAGTGGGCTGTATGTTGGCTTAATCTCCCACCAGGCTCTCACAGTCGCCCATAATCTTTAGGACTCCTAAAAGGATTTTTCTCAGTTTAGGAGTAGTAAAGTTAGGACTCCTAACTTTAGGACTCTTAAACTGAGAAAAATCCTAACTTTAAGACTTTCGGTATTCACAGAAGGCATTTAGGAGTCCTAAAGTTAGGAGTCCTAACTTTACTACTCTTAAACTGAGAAAATCCTAACTTTAAGACTTTCGGTATTCACAGAAGGCATTTAGGAGTCCAAATGTTAGGACTCCTAACTTCTGTGAATACCGAAATGAGTAAGTGACTTCTGTGAATACCAAAATGGTAGTAAGTTTAGGATTTTGTCTCAAGTTAGTTCTGTGAATCAGGCCCAGAGTGTTCGGCATTCGCTTAAAAATGAAAACGTCCCTGTAGGGAGTATCACCTGCTGGTGCAATATCCGTCAGGTGTAGAGTGTACCCGTTGGGGAATAAGTCGCCCATGGTGGACTGGGAATATCTCCTGAGCATGTGCTTCACTAGTGCCTCTTGCATGAGCGGGAGCCACGGGTTGTCGGGGAGGGGGAGAGCGCACGAGTAGACAGGACCCCACCCAGTGAGCGTTGCATTTTATGCCATGTCCATAATGTCGTTGGGACCGTTTGAACATCTTGAGTCTCCAATGGTATGCCCCTGGTGAAAGATCGTCCAGTTGTGCGTGTTCAGGGCGGGTATATGTAATGCAGGGATATATGGCGTAACATTGCGGTGTTTAAACCGCGATACCTTTACAATGCAGACATTTCAATTCAAGTTGTTACAACGACTTGCACTGAAGGGCGCTGGACTTAGTATGATTTACTATTCCAAGGCCAGTTTACATACAGTAAGGAAGGTATTGGAATAGTAAATCATACCATTCCTTAGGTTAGAGCCCCATCCAGTGCAAGCCATTGTAATGACTTACATTATAATACCCGCATTGAAAAGGTTTTGCGGTGTAAATAGCGCGATGTAACCGATGTTTCCCGTAATACAGGCATCAGGGTGGTACCACCGGTAGGTGTAATGACATTGGGCGGCGAGTTAGTAAAAGTAGAAATCTGGTACTCCGATGCCCCCACATTCGCATGTGGCATACAAAAGAAAGTCTGCGGCAGCGGAAGAGGAATATTTGTGAATAAGTGAGGAAGTTGGGCAGCACCACCATCTTTATTATGGCAACTCGTCCTGCCATGGAAAGTGGTAGTCTGGTCCATCTGTCTACTTGTGTAGCGAGGGATGACAGAGCGGAGCTGTCGGCTGGGGGTGTAGAAGCTGAGTCTGCTGTTCAGGTAGGCTGGTTCTGTGTTGTGGGGCACTTTGTGTGCATGGGTGAGGAGCTTGAAGGTGATCCTCTTGTTGACGGGGAGCCAGTGCATGTTTCTTAGGTTGGAGTGATGTGACTGTGACGAGGGATGTTGAGGATCAGGCGGGCGGAGGCGTTTTGGATGCATTGCAGTCGTCACAGGTGTTTGGTCGGGATTCCTGCGTAGAGTGCGTTGCCGTAGTCCAGACTGCTGCTGACGAGGGCTTGGGTCACTGTTCTTCTGGTTTCGGTCGGGATCCACTTGTAGATCCTACGGAGCATGCGGAGGGTGTTGTAGCAAGAGGAGGAGATGGCGTTGACCTGTTTTGACATAGAGAGGGAGGAGTCGAGGATGAATCCTAGGTTGCGTGCGTGGTCTGTGGGTGTCGGTGCTGTTCCCAGTGTGGTCCTTGGGGTCCGCCTTGGGTTTCTTGAGTAAGGCATTGATCTTGGCATGCTTCCAGCTCTCCGAGAAAGTTGCTGTCTTGAACAAAATGTTGATGGCCTTCCAGGGATGGGATGCGATGGCGGTGCTGGCTTTGTTGAAGATGTGGTGCGGGCATGGGTCTGATGGAGAACCGGTAAGGACGGTGTTCATGATCTTGATGGTGTCATCGTCGTTTATGTTGCTCCAGAAGAGCAGTCGGGTGGTGTGGATGGTGGTCGTGGGGGCGGAGGTCTCAGTGGTTGTCGGGGTGGCCGTGGCGTTGAAGCTGTTGTGGATGTCTTCGATCTTGCGATGGTAGAAGGTGACCAGCGAGTCGTACAGGTCTTGCTAAGGTGGAATGTCGTTGGTGTTGGAGCTGGGGTTGGATAGTTCTTTAACGATGTTGAAGAACTCTTTGCTGTTGTGTGCGTTGTTGTCTAGGTGGTCTTTGAAGGAGGCCCTTTTGGCAGATCAGATGAGGTGATGGTGTCTGGGGGTTGCGTCCTTGTGGGCTGCGTAGCTGTCCAGTGTTCGTGCACGGTGCCAGTTCTTCTCTAGCTTTTGGCAGGTTTGCTTGGAGGCCTGGAGGTCTTCGGTGAACCAGCTGGCTTTATTGCTGGTGTGGCTGTTGGAGGGTTTCTTGAGCAGGGCTAGGGTGTGGGCGTAGTGGTCGATCCACTGTTTGAGGTTGCAGGCGGCGGAGTCGGGGTCGCTGGGGTCGGCAGGTGGGCTCTGGGCGAGGGTGGTGGTTAGCTGGTCTTTGGTGACTTTGCACTACCAGCGGCGAGGCATCTGTTGGGTGCGGTGGTGCATGGTGGGTTTCCGAAAAGTGAAGTGGATGCAGTGATGTTCGGCCCAGTGGAGCTTGGTGGTGTGGTTGAAGGAGATATGGGGGCTTGCAGAGAAGATGTGGTCAAGCGTGTGGCCCGCAGAGTGTGTGGGTGTTGTGATGAGGTGTCTGAGTCCGAGGTTAGTGAGGTTGTCGATCAGGGTGGTGGAGTTGGTGTTGTTGTTGTTCTTGAGGTGGAAGTTCAGGTCCCCGAGGAAGATGTAGTCCGTGGAGGCGAGGGCGTGTGTGCTGACGACGTCGGCGATGGAGTCACTGAACTGTGTTCGGGGTCCGGGGGGTCTGTAGATGAGGGTTCCTCTGAGGGTGGTGTTGGGGTCGGTATGGATCTGGAAGTGCAGGTGCTCGACGGTGCTGGACCTTGGGGGTATGCCCATTTTACATCCCTTTTGGTTTTGCTAAGTTAACCCTAAGTTAGCAGGGTATGCCCAGACGTGGGTACCTTGCTCAATTTGCCACTGGATTCAAGATAGCCTGGTTGATGAGGGTTATGAACCTGAAACTGGTCCCAGGATGCTTGTTTCTGGTCCAGGGAAGACATGGCTTGGCAGTTCGGGCTGGACTGTTCCCATGAGGCACCGGGTCAGACTGATTTGCATATGGCCATGTTTGAACTGGGGTGGCGGAGTGAGCTAAAGAATGATGATGGATTAAACCCAGATCAGTTGACTGGGGGTGAGTGCTTGCAGTGTTCAACACTCCGTCCATCATCCCCTTTGGTTTTGCCATTTTACATAGGACTGCACAGAGAAATGACTCAGGGAGTCGAAAGCCTTCTCTGCGTTTAATAGAGCCACAGCTGCTGCTGCAGCAGGGGAGACTTTATGGACCTTTATTTTCCATCTTGCTGTTCTTTTCTAACCTCTATTTTGCCCCATTTGCTCCTTTCTGGCATTTATGTAGCCTCTTTCTGCTCTTTGCTGACCTTTATTTTGCCTCTTTCTTTTTTCTGCACCTTCCGTAAGAATTTTTTTGCCTCTTTCTGCTAATTTCTGACCTTTATTTTCAATCTTGCTGTTCTTTTCTGACCTCCATTATGCCCCTTCTGCTAATTTCTGACCTCTATCTTGCATCTTTCTGCTCATTGCTGGCCTCGATTTTGCTTCTTACTGCTTGTTTCTGACTTTTTTTTATCTAACCAAGTTTTATATAGTGCAAACTTGACCCGAGGGTATCGGGTATCAGAGCGCTTTACACAAGCACCAGTTGCGTTGCATAAGGACACATTCATTCTTGTTAGGCACGGGGAGATTAAGTGATTTGCCCAAAATCACAGGATGTTGCATGTCCCTGCCGAGGCTCGGACCTGGTTCCCCAGCTTCAAGGTAGACCGCCCTAGCTGTTAGGCCAACTCTTCTTCCCTCTTTATTTTCCCTCTTTCTCCTCATTTATGTTCTTTTATTTTGCCTCTGTCTGTTTGTTGCTGACCTCTATTTTGACTCTTTCTGCTTGTTTCTGTCCATTGACCTGGACTCTTTCTGCTCATTTCTCAATGATATTTTGCCTCTTTCAGGTCATTTCTGACCTTTGTTATGCCTCTTTCTGCTAATTTCTGACCCATATTCTGCCTCTTTCTGGTCATTTCTGACCTTTGTTAGGCCTCTTTCCACTCATTTCTGACCTCTATTTTCCTTCTTGCTGTTCTTTTCTGACTTATATTAAGCCCCTTTTGCTCATTTCTGGCATTTATTTCGCCTCTTGCTGCTTGTTTCTAACATCTATTTTGCCTGTTTTTGTTCATTTCTGATCTCTATTTTGCCTCTTTTTGCTCTTTGCTGGCATTTATTTTGCCCCTTTTCTGACCTTTATTTAACTCTTTCTGCTCCTTACTGATCCCTATTTTGCCTATTTCTACTCATTGCTGGCCTCTATATTGTCTCATACTGTTTGTTTCTAACCTTTATTTTTCCTTTTTTGCTCCATTGTTCTTTTAGTTTGCCTTTTTCTGCCAGTTGCTGGCCTCTCTTTTGCCTCTTTCTGCTCATTTCTGCCCATTTACTTTGCGTCTTTATGATCATTTATCACCTTCATTATGCCTCTTTCTGCTAGTTTCTGACCTTTATTCTGCTTCTTTCTGCTAGTTTCGGACCTTTTTTCTCTTTCTGCTCATTACTGAGCTTTGTTTTGCCTCTTTCTGCTCGCTGCTGGACTCTATTTTGTCTCTTGCTGTTCCTTTCTTTCTTCTGTTTTGCCCCTTTCCGGTCATTTCTGGCATTTATTTGGCCTCTTTCGGCTCGTTTCTAACATCTATTTGCCTGTTCCTGCTCATTTCTGATCTCTATTTTTCCCCTTTTGTTACCTTTATGTTTCCCCTTTCTGCTCATTGCTGGCCTCTTTATTGTCTCTTACTGCTTGTTTCTGACCTTTATTTTACCCTTTTTTTACTCGTTTTGGTTCTTTTACTTTGCCTCTTTCTGCTCGTTGCTTGCCTCTTATTTGCCTCTTTTGCCTCATTTCTGTCCATTTACTCTGCCTCTTTCTGCTCATATCTCATCTTTATTATTCCTCTTTCTGCTAGTTTCTGACCTTATTTCCCTCTTGCTGTTCGTTTACGAGCTTTATTTTACCCCTTTCTGCTCATTTCTGGCATTTATTTTGCCTCGTTCTGCTCCTTTCTGATCACTATTTTCCTTCTTTCTGCTTCTTCCTGGCCTTTATTTTGTCTCTTTTTGCTTGTTTCTGACCTTTATTTTGCCTCTTTCTGCTCATTGCTGAACTCTATTTTGCCTTATTCTTCTCATTACTGGCTTGTATTTTGCCTCTCGCTGCTTGATTCTGACCGTTATTTTCCCTCTTTCTGCTCGTTCCTCACTATTATTTTGCCTCTTTCTGCTCATTTCTGACTTTTATTCTGGCTCTTTCGGCTCATTTCTGACCTTTATTTTGCCTCTTGCTGCTCGTTTCCGACGTCTAATTTGTGTCTTTCTGCTTGTTTTTGACCTTTTTGCTGCCTCTTTTGTCTCATTTCTCACCTTTATTGTGCCTCTTTCTGATCATTACTGACTTTTCTTCTACCTCTTTCTGCTCGTTTCTGTCCTTTATTCTGCCACTTTCTGCTAGTGTTTAACCTTTATTTTGCCTCTGTTCTCCCTGGACCGCAGGGGGAACCTCAAGGCCCTGGCAGTCCTATCCAGCTCCCTGCCTCCTGTGGGAGCTGGCATTCCTGCTGCACTGAGGAAGTGGCTGAAAAGGCAGCTCCCACCGTGCAGGAGCAATCGTTTCATCTCTTTCCCTGCCTGCATGTCTGCTGGCAGGGAAAGAGATGAAATCTCTGCATCCAGAGGCTGGGACCACTTTGACAGCTCCCACCCGCTGGAACTGGAGGTTGTGCTTTAGTTTTGCGGAAACTGTCAGCTCAGACCACCGCCAACAGCTATGTCCCAGGGGTGGGCACCCCGGAACATATCAGGAGCCGCCCGTAGGGGGGTATTGTCCCTAGGGCCATGTATGGCTCCATGATGTGGGCCGTGTCACCCCTCTCCTATTTGCATGGGCCACCAAGGGGAGATATAGTCCCTTGGACCGAGAACAGCCTGGGAGGGGTGCTGTGTGGCCCCCTCCTTCTTATAAAAACAAGAAAGTCCTGGGGAGGTGGTCGACTCTGGGGCACTGGGGGGGGGAACAAGGCCTGCACCATATTAACATAAGTGCCAGGGAGGTGGTGGCTCCCAGGGCCCGAGAGGGTCGATGCAGGCCCCTCACACAATGCCTGTTAAGTAAATCCCCAGGGAGGTGATAGCCCCCGGGGCACATTTAAGCCATGGAGGGAGGTCGACGCGTCCCCCTTCCTATATTAATATAAAGCCCAGGGGAAATGATAGTCCCCTGCGCTCAAAGACCCTCAGAAGGGCGGCCTGTGTGCCCCTTTCCTGTTTTTTAGAAACTGCCCCCGGGCCAAGACCAACCAGGGACCCCTTACAAAACAAACACAGAGCCTGCATTTGATTTTTTTGCCGCAAATTCATGAATTTCGTGAATTGTGCCAAAAACTAAAATAAAAAAAATCATTTTTCCCCTGCCTGGGTACCTCTCGGACCCCAAGGTCAAGACTTTGGCTTGGGGGTCAGGTTAGTCCTACGCTACCCCCTTTTCTTTTTTTGGGGGATTCTTTGTGGGACTCGGCTGAATCTGAGTGCCAAGATGGCTGCCAACACTTCCTGGTTGAAGTGGTGGTAGCTAATCAGAGATCTGCATTTCCCTTTTCTACCTCACCTTTATTCGCAAAAGCTTCACGATCGCAGATAAAGAAATCTGAATTTTCTTGAATTTCTCAACAACTAATGAATGGATTCACACCAAATAACAAAAAGACTAATTAGATGGGATTTAAAGTAGAGGGGTATAAAGTTGTTAAATTAGGTTGACTCGCAACTTTGGGGTCGATTCCGATGTCAGTCGGAAGGGCTCCGAATTGGATTCGGGTTTGCCAAAACTGATCCGGAGCCCTTGTTTTCGACCGACTCATTTCCAGTTCCGAATGACCAAGTCAGATGCCTGGAACCCATCAGGGCTTCCTGAATCGGTCGGAAAGGCATTCTGAGAGGTCTAACCTTTCCAGAGCCGATTTGTACAGCTCTATGGACTTGGTTTCCTAAAGAGCGAGTACTATGACCGATTCGGACAGCTGTTGCGATTGGGTTTGCCCGGAACGAAGGGCTGCCGGAATCAGTCTTTGCGGGCCCTTCACCTGGGGCCCTCCAAATTGGGCCCGTGGGGATTCCCAAGGGATCCCCCTTTCCAGCCATGCACAGTGTGGCATTATCATTCAACAACGGTCCCAGACAGGTAAGGGTGTGTAGGCTTTGAATAATTAGAGGCCACAATGTGCACTATAATGAGTAAGGTGTCCAGCCGGACCCTGAATTTAATAAATGGAAAAATTAAAGGCAATTTCAAAAAGAACATATATAAAGTGGGATGCAGTCCTGTATCCACAACATACAACAAGGCTAGAAACACAACATACAAAGGGTAAGCGGTTATCAGGCAATTTTACAATTCGTGAGAAGCTAGTACAGAGGAGAAGCAATTAGCCTAGCTTTACTCATGTAGTGAAAACACAATCAAGTCACACAATGGGGAACTATTGTTTAAACTACATCAACTGTCGACGGCGTTTCGATCCTGTTTAAATAAAGGATCATCATCAGGACAACCAATGAAAAGCCTGAATGTGCAAGCCTGCAATTAAAATAGGGAGACAAAGAGACACAAGGGACATTTGTTTAAAATCTCAACTCCAACTTCATTACAAAGTAACCAGGATTTCCACGTCATGCCTTCAGGTGAAAAACTGCCACACGTGTTGGTGTTTACCAATTTAGTGACATTCACCTAAAAAACCATCTAGTGCCTAATACCATAGGTGGGGTGCTGTGTGGGACGTGTACTGGATTGTAATTGAGCCATACCAGGGTAAATTCAGGTGAAGGTTACCTGGTTGCGGGAGAATGTCCACGGACTAGCGACAGCTCCAGTGTGATGCTAGAACCCAGTGTGGTGTCTCGGCGCTGCTCAGAGGAGTGCCTGGGGGGTGAGAGCAGTGATTGGTGAGGATGGCCGTGTGGCGATTAGTGACTAGTCATAGTAAGGGTGGGATCGGTTTCTTACCTATATAGGAATCGATAAAGGGCTGGCCGTCATGGGGCGCAACAACAGGAAGAGCAGGAGAGGTTAACCATAACATTGTGTGATAGGTATGAAATCTTTAATGAAGAAAATCATGTACTGCCCAAGGGGCTCAAGAATGGAGCCACAGCCAGATACTATGGGCCTGCCTGGAGGATTTAGAGCACTTTTATGAACCTTAGGCAGGGTATAGATCACGGGCATTCTCGGCGATTTGGTGTTTAAAAATATAAACTCTTTGGTACTGATGATCCCTAGTTCTAAGGCCTCTGAGGTTATTTTAGAGATAAGACTCTGTAAGTCCTTAGTAGGATTAGTGGGGAGCCTCTTGTAATGGTCGGTGTTAGCCAATTGTCTCAGAATTTCTGCGGTGTATGTTTCTCTATTTTGTAAGACAATGCCACCCCCTTTATCTGCACTTTTGATGATTAATGTGTCAATGTTCTTGAGTGATTGGATGGCTTTCTTTTCTTCCATTGGTAGGTTATATGGGATGAATTTTTTGGTTTCTTTCAGAACAAGGAGTTCTTTGGTCACCAATTTCTCGAAAGTAATCACCTCAGGAGGGACCAACCCTGCTGTTGGAAAAAAGGTGGAGGGTGGTCTGAACGGTGTGTTTGAAATGGCCAATGATGTTGGATTTAATTGAAAGAAAGCCTCCAGACGAATCCTCCTGAAAAATCTGAGGATTTTGGTCTGTAATTCGAGAAAGTCAGTGCGAATGGTGGGCACGAAGGAGAGCCCCTCACTTAGGAGTGAAGTTTCAGCAGTGGATAAGTTATGTGTAGATCGGTTGAAGATAGGGATCATCTGTGTGTTCACTGTGTTAGTATCTACCACTGGTAGAATTTCTGCCGAGTTTGGCGCTCCTCCGGGGGGTTGTACCATCGTGGTACTCGTTTGGCCTTCCCTCGTGTGGGTGGGTTGGATTTGCCTCTTTCGAAAAAATTGCTTCTACTGGGACCCGGGTTCCTATTTGAAGGGCCTGCGCTCTCCCCTGAATCAGAGTTATCGGATAGATCAACAGAGGAGTCGGAGAAGCCGACTAGGGTTTGTCGTTGATTATAGCGACCCCAAAGCCTGGTGTTACGTGGATTAGTATAGGAACGGTTAGTGTAAAAGTCCTTTTGGAGGTACGGATATGTTGTCTCAATGTGATAGGCCTTAACCACTTCAGCGCTAATGACAAGGGTAACTCGTCATGGACTTTCCATTGATTTCAATGGAAAGTCAATGGAAGCTCATCAGGTGCCTTAGCAGCCAAGTGGTTAATATCTTTTTTGACCTTGTTTGTTTTTTTATTTTTGTTCAATTCTGTAGAAGTCGTCTACAGTCTTCTGCACCTGGTCTAATAACTTTTTGGCATCAGGGACTGTATTAGAGTAATTAATTTGTTTTGCTATTTCGTAAATTTCAGCAACCAAGGCAGAGAGTGTTTCAGTGGCTATTTCAATGCCCAAGACAAGCCAATGTCTGGAACATGTAGTGCCAATATGGCTGAAATTCTGGATATATTTAGGATTATCGGTAAATATACCAGGGATATTACGCACAACAAGACGTACTGGTATTGTGTCAGCTTTCAGGTACTGTCTTAGCATGAGGGTCATCAACTCTAGACGTACTTGTTTTTTCTTGAGTTTTTCTAACTGGTCAGGCAGAGTGGAGGAGACATTGGAGGAAACATTGTCAGAGGTATCAGAGAATAGGGAAGGACCTTCACAAATCTTTTTGATGTATTCGATCGAGTATAAGGGGGCAGGGTCAGACATGCTATGGAACCTGTGTGGTAAGACGGAGGTGAGAGTGACACAAAACAATGTAAGGAGCGGTACGGAAAAGGACCCACTTCAGGAGGAAGTAGATAGGGAATCAACCCTTGCAATCCGGCGATTGCGCAACATACTATTCTGTAGAACAAGGGAACCCACTCGGTAGGCAAGGGTCAAGGGTATTTAGTATTATCATTCAACAACGGTCCGTGACAGGTAAGGGTGCGTAGACTTTGAATAATTATAGGCCACAATGTGCACTATAATGAGTAAGGTGTCCAGCCGGACCCTGAATTTAATAAATGGAAAAAATAAAAGGCAATTTCAAAAAGAACATATATAAAGTGGGACACAGTCCTGTATCCACAACATACAACAAGGCTAGAAACACAACATACAAATGGTAAGCGGTTATCAGGCAATTTTACAATTCGTAAGAAGCTAGTACAGAGGAGAAGCAATTAGCCTACCTTTACTCATGTAGTGAAAACACAATCAAGTCACACAATGGGGAACTATTGTTTCAACTACATCAACTGTCGACGGCGTTTCGATCCTGTTTAAATAAAGGATCATCATCAGGACAACCAATGAAAAGCCTGAATGTGCAAGCCTGCAATTAAAATAGGGAGACAAAGAGACACAAGGGACATTTGTTTAAAATCTCACCTCTAACTTCATTACAAAGTAACCAGGATTTCCAAGCCATGCCTAAAGGTGAAAAACTGCCACACGTGTTGGTGTTTACCAATTTAGTGACATTCATCCTAAAAAAACATCTAGTGCCTAATACCATAGGTGGGGTGGTGTGTGGGACGTGAACTGGATTGTAATTGAGCCATACCAGGGTAAATTCAGGTGAAGGTTACCTGGTTGCGGGAGAATGTCCACGGACTAGCGACAGCTCCAGTGTGACGCTAGAACCCAGTGTGGTGTCTCGGCACTGCTCAGAGGAGTGCCTGGGGGGTGAGAGCAGTGATTGGTGAGGACGGCCGTGTGGCGATTAGTGACTAGTCATAGTAAGGGTGGGATCGGTTTCTTACCTATATAGGAATCGATAAAGGGCTGGCCGTCATGGGGCGCAACAACAGGAAGAGCAGGAGAGGTTAACCATAACATTGTGTGATAGGTATGAAATCTTTAATGAAGAAAATCATGTACTGCCCAAGGGGCTCAAGAATGGAGCCACAGCCAGATACTATGGGCCTGCCTGGAGGATTTAGAGCACTTTTATGAACCTTAGGCAGGGTATAGATCACGGGCATTCTCGGCGATTTGGTGTTTAAAAATATAAACTCTTTGGTACTGATGATCCCTAGTTCTAAGGCCTCTGAGGTTATTTTAGAGATAAGACTCTGTAAGTCCTTAGTAGGATTAGTGGGGAGCCTCTTGTAATGGTCGGTGTTAGCCAATTGTCTCAGAATTTCTGCGGTGTATGTTTCTCTATTTTGTAAGACAATGCCACCCCCTTTATCTGCACTTTTGATGATTAATGTGTCAATGTTCTTGAGTGATTGGATGGCTTTCTTTTCTTCCATTGGTAGGTTATATGGGATGAATTTTTTGGTTTCTTTCAGAACAAGGAGTTCTTTGGTCACCAATTTCTCGAAAGTAATCACCTCAGGAGGGACCAACCCTGCTGTTGGAAAAAAGGTGGAGGGTGGTCTGAACGGTGTGTTTGAAATGGCCAATGATGTTGGATTTAATTGAAAGAAAGCCTCCAGACGAATCCTCCTGAAAAATCTGAGGATTTTGGTCTGTAATTCGAGAAAGTCAGTGCGAATGGTGGGCACGAAGGAGAGCCCCTCACTTAGGAGTGAAGTTTCAGCAGTGGATAAGTTATGTGTAGATCGGTTGAAGATAGGGATCATCTGTGTGTTCACTGTGTTAGTATCTACCACTGGTAGAATTTCTGCCGAGTTTGGCGCTCCTCCGGGGGGTTGTACCATCGTGGTACTCGTTTGGCCTTCCCTCGTGTGGGTGGGTTGGATTTGCCTCTTTCGAAAAAATTGCTTCTACTGGGACCCGGGTTCCTATTTGAAGGGCCTGCGCTCTCCCCTGAATCAGAGTTATCGGATAGATCAACAGAGGAGTCGGAGAAGCCGACTAGGGTTTGTCGTTGATTATAGCGACCCCAAAGCCTGGTGTTACGTGGATTAGTATAGGAACGGTTAGTGTAAAAGTCCTTTTGGAGGTACGGATATGTTGTCTCAATGTGATAGGCCTTAATATCTTTTTTGACCTTGTTTGTTTTTTTATTTTTGTTCAATTCTGTAGAAGTCGTCTACAGTCTTCTGCACCTGGTCTAATAACTTTTTGGCATCAGGGACTGTATTAGAGTAATTAATTTGTTTTGCTATTTCGTAAATTTCAGCAACCAAGGCAGAGAGTGTTTCAGTGGCTATTTCAATGCCCAAGACAAGCCAATGTCTGGAACATGTAGTGCCAATATGGCTGAAATTCTGGATATATTTAGGATTATCGGTAAATATACCAGGGATATTACGCACAACAAGACGTACTGGTATTGTGTCAGCTTTCATTGATTGTCCTGATGATGATCCTTCATTTAAACAGGATCAAAACGCCGTCGACAGTTGATGTAGTTTAAACAATAGTTCCCCATTGTGTGACTTGATTGTGTTTTCACTACATGAGTAAAGCTAGGCTAAATGCTTCTCCTCTGTACTAGCTTCTCACGAATTGTAAAATTGCCTGATAACCGCTTACCCTTTGTATGTTGTGTTTCTAGCCTTGTTGTATGTTGTGGATACAGGACTGTGTCCCACTTTATATATGTTCTTTTTGAAATTGCCTTTTATTTTTTCCATTTATCAAATTCAGGGTCCGGCTGGACACCTTACTCATTATAGTGCACATTGTGGCCTATAATTATTCAAAGCCTACACACCCTTACCTGTCAAGGACAGTTGTTGAATGATAATACTAAATACCCTTGGTCCTTGCCTACCGAGTGGGTTCCCTTGTTCTACAGAATAATATGCACAGTGTGGCAGGCATCATGGGATGCCCGCCATAGGGTGCACGATTTTCCCCAGCCACCCTTTTCTTCAGTTGGAGCCTGTGTTCACATTCGGAAGACAGGCTACCATTGAAGTCAAAGGGAGTCAGACCAAATCAGATCCAGATGCATACAGATGCATCGTACTCGCTCGGTCAGACTCCCCCGATTCGAGTCAAACAACTGGTCACCTCACCCACACACTCAGAAGGACACACGCTAGATGCAATCTTCACCGCCAGCAACCACATAACATTCACACACACCACCGAACTCCACTGGACTGACCACCACTGCGTCCACTTCTCCTTTACAAACCCCCCCACCCACTACCGACAGCACACCACATCATACCGTAAGTGGGACAAGGTCCCCACAGAACACCTGCTCGCCAAACTCTCACAACCCCCCCACCAACGCCCCAACGTCGCCGCTCACAACCTCACACAATGGATCACAACCTGCGCAGACTCCCTCACCCCTCTTAAAAGCAACAACACCACCCGCAACATCAAGACCGCACCCTGGTTCACCCCTGAACTCCAAGCCTCCAAGCGTTAATGCCACAAGACCTAGAAAGCTTGGCGACAAGAACCCTCCACATCAAACTTCTCAACACTCAAAACCACCATACGCAAACACCACCAACTAATCAGAACCACCAAAAGAGCGTACTACAAAGAACGCATAGATAGTAACTCACATAACAGCAAGAAACTCTTTACTATCATCAAAGAGCTCACCAAACCCAAGTCTTGCAACACTGACCCCACCCACACACAAAACCTATGCAACTCCCTCTCCAACCGCTTCCACCGCAAAATCCTAGACATACACAACAGCTTCTCACCACCGGCACCCACTCTCAACCCCACCGACACGATCTACGACACAACACCCCCCCACTCCAACCAACTGCATAACTGGACCCCTACCAACAACGAAGAAACCGAAACAACCATGAACTCCATCCACTCGGGATCCCCCACGGACCCCTGCCCCCATCACGTTTTCAACAGGGCCAGTCCAGTCATCGCTCCCCAGCTCCGCTCCGTTATCAACAGCTCCTTCGACACCGCCACCTGCCCAGACTTCTGGAAACATGCCGAAGTAACCGCACTCCTCAAAAAACCCAAAGCAGACCCAGATGACATAACAATCTACCGCCCCATTTCTCTACTCCCTTTCCCCACCAAGGTCGCTGAGAAGCTAGTGAACGCCCGCCTGTCTCACTTCTTCAAGGAAAAAAACGCACTCGACACCTCCCAGTCTAGATTTCGCAAGAACCACTGCACTGAGACCGCCCTCATCGCCTGCACTGACAACATCAGAACCAGAGTTGACAAGGGCACTCATCCTCCTGGACCTCTCTGCAGCCTTCGACACTGTCTGCCATCAAATCCTCCGAAAACGCCTCTTCAACGCAGGTACCCGACACAAGGCCCTGGACTGGCTCACCTCCTTCCTCGCCGAAAGAACCCAGAAAGTTCGCCTCCCCCGTTCCAGTCCCCAGCAACCAAGCTCCTCTGCGGGTTCCCCAAGGATCCTCCCTCAGCCCCACCCTCTTCAACATTTACAATGCACCACTTGCCAACATCCTCCACCCACACGGAATCACCATCATATCCTACGCATACGACACCCAGCTCGTCATATCCCTCGACAGGAACTCCACCACCGCCAAGACAAGCCTCCACGCCGGACTCCTCACCACCGCCAACTAGATGACAGCAAGCCACCTTAAACTCAACTACAACAAAAACGAAATCATCATCTTCGGACCCAACAGGAGAGTATGGGATGACTCCTGGTGGCCCACCGCCCTAGGAACACCCCTATCACCATACACCCACGCACGCAACCTCGGCATCATCCTAGACTTCTCTCTCTCCATGACCGAGCAAATAAACTCTATAACTTCCTCATGTTTCAACACCCTCCACATGCTGCGTAAGACCTTAAAATGGATCCCCATAGAAACCAGGAAAACCGTCACCCACGCACTCATCAGCAGCAGACTAGACCACGGAAATGCTCTGTACGCTGGCACCACAGTCAAGCTCCAACAGAAACTCCAGCGGATCCAGAACGCAGCCGCCCGGCTCATCCTCAACCTCCCACGCCATGAACACATCTCCGCCCACCTCAGACTCCTTCACTGGCTACTCATCAGCAAAAGGATCTCCTTTAAAATCCTCATCCACACCCACAAATCCCTCCACAACACTGGACCAGTCTACCTCAACGAAAGAGTGAACTTCCACACACCCACTCGTCTCCTCCTTTCGGCTGACCTCGCCCTCATCACAGTCCCCCGCATCTGTCGCACCACCTCTGGAGGGAGATCCTTCTCCTACCTTGCCTCCAAGACCTGGAACTCCCTCGCCACCCAACTACGCAAGACCCAGGACCTCCTGACCTTCAGAAAACTCCTCAAGACATGGCTTTTTGAACAGTAACTCATCACATCCTCCGCACCCCACCCCCCAGTGCCTTGTGAGTAGCGCACTTAATAAATTTGTTGATTGGTTGAAAGGCCAGGATGCGCCCGCAATACTAATTGCACTGGTGGGACCGCTGCACGTCTGTCGGGTGGTCCCATCTCCGTTATGATGGCCGCCCACCATCATAATGAGCCCCTAAGATTCAGCGACTTTACTAGTAAATGTAGAAATGGCTGGTATGCATTATATTAAATAATAACACTAATTTAAAAAACATAAAATAGATTTAATATATTTTGAACAAATATAACAAATTAACTTAATTAAAAAAGTTAAACACATGTATAATAATTACGATATATTTACATATATCTACTAAAAAACGAATTTTAAACTAATTTAAAGTGTTATGAATTCAAAATAATTAAATATTATAATATTATAATATATATAGATATACTAATAAAATAAAATCTTTAAAAAACAAAACATTCAAATTGAAAAACTAAACAACTTAACATTTTTAAAATTTAGCATTCAATATTTCACACCTAACAAACATCAATCATTAAAAATATTATAATCTTAAATAAACAAAAACATAATATTATAGAAATATAATAAAATATAAAATGTTATACATATACTATTCCACTGCAATGTATTAAAAACAAAACTAAATATTATAATAAATATATAAAAAAAGGAAAATTCCACCTCCATGCTACTCAAAAATAAAAAAATCTCGGTAACATTTCCAAATCTCCCTCCAGTAAATGCAATAGTAGTAAAAAATATTTAATTGCAGATAGATTTTATTTACTATAACCATTCCAGCCACTACAACAGTAGGGAAACTGCTGCAGTTCAAAGGGGCAACATTTACTACTCCCACTCCAATCAGATCAACAGTAGGGAAAGTGTTTGTATTGCGCAGTGGTAACATTTACTATTTCCGCTCCACTTAGTACAACAGTAGGTAAACTGTTGGATTCTAAAGGGGTAAGATTTACGATTCCTACTCCAATAGGTGCAACAGTAGGGAAAGCATTGGATAGCAGAGTGGTAAAATGTACTATTCCCACTCCAGCCAGTACATCAGCAGGAAAAATGTGCTGGATTGCAGAGGGGTAGAATGTACTATTTGAACTCCAGTCAATACAACAGTAGGGAAAGTGTTGGATTGCTATGGGGTAAAATTTACTTTTCCCACTCCAATAAGTGCAACAGTAGGGAAGTGTTGGATAGCGGAGAGATAATATTTACTATTACCAGTCCAGTCAGTACAACAGTAGGGAAAGTGTTGGCTAGAAGAGGGGTAACATTTACAATTCCCACTCCAATCAGTGCAACAGTAAAATGTAACAAAATATCTTGAACAAAATAAAATTACTTCAAAAATAAATTTAATTAAAAAAATATATAACTTTGTTGAAATATATACAAATATATTTACTATTAAAATTTGAAAAAATCATATTACAATGATAAATACATAACATAAATACCTACAAATACTAATAGAAATAAAATAGAAAAATCATTTCCATACAAATAAACGCTTTCATTTAAAAAATATTTTTTTACGAAAAATGTATTATTACATACATTTAATTTAGTTACTTCGCACTGTATAACCCCTCAGAACTCTCACCTACACCAAAAAAAGTGCTACAAAACAAAAAAAGAATCGACACGATAATATAAATATTTATCTACAAACCAATTGTCATTAATTGAATATGAAATAATAATTAATTATAATTAATGTACTTCCCACAAAACACAGAAAACACTCATAAAATATATCCAAAAATATTTATATACTTAGGGGCCTATTACAATGATGGGCAATGCCGCCTTGGAAAGGCCATTGACCACCAGCATCCTAATATGGTAGGCGGTATCTCGCAGACACAGCCACCATATGCAGGCACTTTTTCGACTGGCAGAATAGCGGTGAGCGGTCTTCCCGTCCGCTGCGGACCCCCCCTGCCATCATAATATGGCGGGGGTCATTCTAGTGAGGATGCCGGGCGGATCACCTGCGCCCGGCACGGCAGGGGTATTAATTAATAATAATTAAAATATTCCACATAAAATGTATAAAACAAAAATTGTATTAACAAAATTAATGTTCTATTAAACAAATATTATTTATTTAATATTTATTAAATACGAAATATTAATTCATTAACAATCAATCAATCAATCAATCAATCATGACATTTGAGTAGCGCACTACTCACCCGGGGAGTCTCAAGGCGCTGGGGGAGAGGGGTCCGCTACTGCTCGAAAAGCCAGGTCTTGAGTTGCTTCCTGAAGGAGAGATGGTCCTGGGTTCGCCGAAGGTGGATGGGGAGGGAGTTCCATGTCTTGGCTGCCAGATATGAGAAGGATCTTCCTCCGGCGGTGGCTCTGCGGATGCGTGGGATGGCGGCGAGGGCGAGGCTGGTCGACCGTAACTGGCGGGTGGGCCTGTAGAAGGTCAGGCGGTTGTTGAGGTACTTGGGGCCTTGGTCGTGGAGAACCTTGTGTGCGTGGGTGAGGAGTCTGAACATGATCCTCTTGCTGACGGGGAGCCAGTGTAGGTCTTTCAGGTGGCCGGAGATGTGGCTGTGTCGGGGAATGTCCAGGACGAGTCGTGCGGAGGCGTTCTGGATTCGTTGGAGTCTTTTCTGAAGTTTGGCTGTGGTTCCGGCGTAGAGGGTGTTTCCGTAGTCCAGTCGGCTGGTGACGAGAGCCTGGGTGACCGTCTTCCTGGTTTCAGTGGGTATCCATCGGAAGATCTTTCGGAGCATGCGCAGGGTGTTGAAGCACGATGTTGAGACGGCGTTGACTTGTCTGGTCATCGAGAGGGAGGAATCCAGGATGAAGCCCAGGTTACGTGCGTGGTCCGTTGGTTTGGGAGTGCTGCCCAGGGCAGGGGGCCACCAGGAGTCGTACCAGGCAGAGGGCGATGACCCCAGGATGAGGACTTCCGTCTTGTCTGAGTTCAGTTTCAGGGGGATGTTCTTCATCCACTCGGCGACGTCTTTCATTCCTTCATGTAGGCTGGTTCTGGCGGTAGCTGGGTCGTTGATGAGGGAGAGGATCAGCTGGGTGTCGTCGGCGTAGGAGATGAAGTTGAGGTTGTGTTGGCGTGCGATGGCTGCGAGGGGGCTCATGTAGATGTTGAAGAGGGTGGGACTGAGCGATGATCCCTGTGGTACGCCGCAGTTGACTTCTGTGGCCTTGGATCTGAACGGGTGGAGGGGGACTTTCTGGGTTCTTCCGGCGAGGAACGAGATGATCCACTCCAAGGCTTTCTCTTGGATTCCGATGTTGCTGAGGCGCTGCACTAGGGTGCGGTGGCAGACAGTGTCGAACGCTGCGGAGAGGTCCAGGAGGATGAGGCCCGCTGTTTCCCCATTGTCGAGCAGGGATCTGATGTCGTCAGTGGCTGCGATGAGGGCGGTCTCGGTGCTGTGGTTGGCTCGGAAGCCGGACTGCGAGTGGTCAAGGGATCCATTCGTCTCGAGGGAGGAAAGCTGTCTGTTGACGGTATTCTCGATGACTTGGCAGGAAAAGGGAGGAGCGAGATGGGGCGAAAGTTCTTGAGGTCGGTGGGGTCCGCTGTTGGTTTCTTCAGGAGGGCGTTCAGCTCGGCGTGCTTCCAGCTTTCCGGGAAGGTGGCGGTGTTGAAGGAGGCGTTGATGATGTCCCGGAGTTTGGGTACGATGATGGAGTCGGCCCTGTTGAAGACGTGGTGGGGGCAGGGGTCAGTTGGGGATCCGGAGTGGATGGTGTTCATCGTGTGGGTGGTGTCTTTGGTGCTGACCGGGGTCCAGGTGCAGAGGGTGGTGGTGGGTGGCGTTGGTTCGGTGGTTGGGTGCGTGGTTGGTGCGCCGAGGCTGTTGTGTGTTTCGACGATCTTGCGGTGGAAGAACGAGGCGAGCGAGTCGCAGAGGTCTTGCGAGGGAGTGATGTTGTTGTTGCTGGCGCTGGGGTTGGAGAGCTCTTTGACGATGCTGAAGAGTTCCTTGCTGTTGTGGGCGTTGTTGTCCAGTCGTGCTTTGAATGCTGTCTTCTTGGTGGTGCGGAGCAGCTGGTGGTGTTTGCGGGTGGCATGCTTCAGGGCAGTCATGTAGACTGTGGTCTGGTCGTTGCGCCAGGCTTTCTCGAGGGTGCGGCAGTTCTTCTTGGAGTTCTTAAGTTCGTCGGTGAACCAAGAGGTTTTCTTGCTGCCGTGTCCGCTGGGAGGGGCCTTCAGTGGTGCGAGGTCGTCTGCGCAGTTGGTGATCCACTGTGTGAGGTTGTTGGCTGCTTCGTTGGGGTCCGTTGTTCTGGCGGGAGGGTCCTGGCTGAGGGAGGTGGTGAGCTGGTCGGCGGTGATCTTGTTCCAGTTCCCACCATTTACCCTATTAACCCCTATAATCCCCACCTAACAATCAAATAAAAAAATAATTACACAATTAAAATCATTAATTGCCAACTAAATAATTAATAGTATTTACTAATTATTAATTAATTAACATTGATTTACTCCCCAGCCTTTACCTCTTTAAATCCCACAAGACACATCTAAAAAATTCTTTATTAAACATTTAACATAATGATCAAATAATTAATATTAATGAACAAATTATTCTTAATTAAAAATATATTACTTCCCACCCTTTAACCCTATAACCTAACACGAAAAAAGTAATTAAACAATCAACATAATTAATTATCAATGATGAATTAATATCAATTAACAAATAATTGCTATTTACATAAAGATTAATTACTTCCCATCCTTTACCCCTATAACCCCACAACCAGCAACCAAAAACACTTAATTAAACAATTAACATAATGAATTGATCAAAATTAATTAACAAAAAATTATTAATCAAGTAACAAATAAATTACTTTTTAGCCTTTACCTCATAACACCACAACCCACACCAAATAAATTACACAAATAACATATTTAATTTTCTATTAATTAATTATTATTAATCGACAATTAATTAATAATTAATTAAAAACAAATTACAGCCCATTCTTCACCGCTATAAATCCCACAACCCGCACATAAAATTAACTAAAAAAATAATAATAATAATCCAATTAACATAATTGAATATCAGTAGAATAAATAATTTAAAATAAAAATAATCATAAATGTATTATAAATAAATTATTTAACACCCTATAGTCTTATAAAACCCAGAACACTCTACAGAACTAAATTTTGGTAAATCATAGAGTTTCCTCATATTTCTGTGAAGGAAATTACTAGCATCTGTGAGGATCCTCAACATTCCTACCACCCAGCATTCCCACACTTCTCCCAATAAAAATGGTACTCTGAGGGCCCTATTATGAGTTTCGGCGGTACATGAGTGGGTGGTATGCCACTGTCGTACTCCGCACTGCCGAAACTCACCACCGCCTGCCTGCCAGATTAAGACTTAAAAGTGATTAGGTGGATGGGCGGTGTGACGGTGCCTCTTTCCAAGGTGGCGGTGCCTTTGAGAAAGTCACCGCAATGGGACTGTTCAACAATGTTCCTGCAGGGCATGGACTTGAAAGTACATGCTGTGCAGGAACTGGAGTGCATGCACACAGAGGGGCACTTGTTATGCCCCCCTGTGCGCATCCACAAGCGGTTTCCTCTTTGCCATGGTGTACATGGAGGATGTCATGACACCGCCGACAGAGAGGAAACTCGTAAAATGCATGGCGGGACCACAGCGGCCTCTGTCCACCATGTCACCTCCAGGGAATGGTGGTTCCCTCGCAGCGGACCCAGGGTAATCTGACCGCCCGACTCTTAATAGGGAGGTCAGACTGCCAATGCGGCAGTAGCTGGACCACCACCACTACGCCCCCGAAAGTCTGGCGTTCCTTGGACCTCCATACTCATAATCGGGCCTTAAATGTTCACCAAATATTATGCAATGAGTAAATTGATTACTAAGGACCTTATAACAGATATTTATTTTATATAACCAATAAACAGATAAATATAAAGCAGAATTTCAAAGGAGTCTGTGGAAAAGTAAATTTTGCCATGTTCTGTGTCCCTACGCGTCCTCCATCATATGTTATGTGTGCATGATTAATATGCATATGTATTCCCCATGTTCGATTAAAGACGCAATTATATTTGTGCCCACCTCTAGTATGCCAGTTTCCAGTTCTCGTGAATACTACGAATATCAGGCCTATGTAAAGCTACGTTGCCACGTTTCTCAGTGTGCACGTTATTTCATTGTAAAGTTCCCGTTTCTAGGCCTCAAAAGGGCCTGGACACCAGATTCAGCTTCTGTCTCCTGAGCCTCGCTGAGGAGCGATACAGCCCCCACCTGTATCCCTGACCCTTCACTTACTTCCTGCCTCACAGTGCCCGGTTCAGCCTGGCTCTGCCTCTGAGTCTGCCAAGAGTATGTTATGATTCCAGTTATCAGTTAGTCCTCCTTCTCTGCATTCCTAAGCTACTGAATCGCATCAATAGTTTCCGTCATTGTCTAGCCTTTACGTCTCCATGTAAGAGAAATACTGCATTTAATGGTCATTTAATATTCTTCATCACGCACTACATGTAGAATAATGCATGCTCCAGTCTTAGAGTCCGTTAGCCTCTCCCCTCCTGACTCTTAGTTTATATCAACATGTTCTCTAAACATCAGATACTAGATACTGTTTAGGTACATGTCGCCCTGACTCTCCAGACTTCAGTCTCTGCTCCTAGCACAGAGTTCGTAGCTCCCAGCTTCTCCTAGTAACACGTCATTGCCAGTTTGCGCGCACCATTAGGTCAGAGGTCCCGGCTCCTTAGGTAGCCCCCTCCATGTTTCCGCCCCATTTATGACATATTCTGTTACATTTGCATCACATGTCTATGTATACGCCTCTGTTACACCTACTTTCACCCTTATCTTTCGCGACTGCTATTGACCACACCCACTGCTCCGCCTATCGTATGTATTGTAATGCAACTGCTTTAGTATATATGATCGTGTATTGTTATTAAATGTTAGCGCGCTCATCCCAGATCCTCCCCGGCAGCTGTCGGGGCCCCCCTGCCGGGCCCTGCCATCCTATTCCTATGCAGGTTGTCCTGTTCCTGTCCTTTATGCTGTAATAAACCTGCAAACTCCTACTACCTCGAATCTTGACTCTTATTTATTGAGCTATCTGTTATTGCTAAGTCCAGACAAACCTAGATCCGGTATTATTTATTTATATACCACATAATGGCGCCCGAATAGGGACTTGCCCTTTCCCCACGCGCCGGTGAAGCCACGCCGGCCCCCTGACCCTCTGCAGCCGTGACGGAACCATACTGTGCACGTGCAGATATTTCTGCTTCAAGTATCCCTCAGGCCCACGGAGGAGACGGAGGTGGCGGTCCAGCATCCAGACGAGACGGTGGAGGAACGCGGCGAGTCCCGACCAGAGCCCAAGCCGAGAGTCCAAGGTCCGAGGTATCCGGAGGCCCACCCGTAACAGAGGTCCGAAGTTCGTCCGTCCGGCGTCGAAGCAGTCCAGTCCAGTCCGAGGCCTTCCGTTCTTGCTGCCCGGTGAGTACCGTTGCTGGGGTAGTATCTAGACAGGGTCAATCTAAATTGTCTCTGGTCCGATGGGTCTGGGTACACAGATCTGAAACGAAGTGTTCACCTAGGTGGATACGGGTCTTGATGCGTCCCTTTATGGGACCGGTATGTTCCGTGCTGTTTCAGCAGCGCATCCAGTAATTCTAGTCTGTTCCGTTCTCGAGAAATTCATGTGTTTCTGTTCTCAGTGTTCCAGGTAGTATTCTGTCCGAACTGTTGCTTCATAATGTTATTCAATGTATTTTCAATGTCGTGGTATGCCTGAATTGTTTTCCCAATTGTTATTGTTCCTCGTGTATTGTATTGTGTTCAGATTCAAGTTTGCAATGTCTCTCTTTTCGAGATTACGTCAGTTAAAAACTAGAAAGGGTCTGCTAGAAGAAGCAGTTCCTGTCCCGCCTAGGGACAGTCCAGGTCATTTTATGTATCAAAAGCATGGCATAAGCGCCATATTGTATCTAGATTTATGGGTAGAGTATACCAAACAGTTAGAGGAAAAGTATAGATGGCCCGTATCGGGTACATGGGATGCCGAGTGCATCATGAGAGTAGAAGAAGCATTATGGAAAAAGAAAGCCAGACAGTCACAGAAAGATGCCATCGAGTTATGGCGCAAAGAATCTCATAAAAGAACCGAAAAAGAAATCAGAAAGTCAGAACTAAGTAGAGAATCCTTGGAACGAGCCCAGGAAAGGGAATTAATCGAGATAGGTGAACGAGTCAAAACCGAACAGTCAGACAGACAGAGGCATGCTCTTATTAAGGGTATGTATCCTCTTCTTGCCGAGGGCTTGCCAAAAGCGACCCCAGAGGCATCCAGTAATTTCCCGCCACCACTAGTTCCGACCAAGCTACGTCACAAACCGACCGCAGCTGATATTTTCATTTCGTCCTATTTGGACGACACAGTCCCAGAATATGCAAATCCTGTTCCTGCTCCGCCAGTCCCTGTAAATCAGGCACTTCCCGCTCCTCCAGACACCGGAGTACCTGTTACGGTACCCCCGGTCCAGCCCGCCATACAAGTCCAGCCTGCATTTCCATTTCCCACTCTGCCAGGACGAAGAGCATCAGTAGACGACTCTAGTTTAGGGGCCGCAGGGGGAGGTCCTCCAGGAACCCCGCCGCCACACAAGCGTTTAACGTTAGCCGAATTACATGCACAAGCGTCACAGCGTACGCCCAGATATCAGTCTGTTGCAGAAATAAGAAAAGCCCTTAATGAATGTGGCTATGATCCAGTCCCAGGTGAGGATAATATGGTTTTATATTCATTACGCGTGAGAAAGGTGACCGAGTATCTAGTCACCCTACCAGATATGAAAGAAGATCTAGACAGAATATATCGTTTCATCCATACAGGGAATGATCCAGAAAGTATTAGTGACGTCATGTGCCAAAGAAAAGTTGAAGTCCAGCTCATGATATTAAAGTTTCTGATTAATTGTCTAATAAGGGAACAAGATTATCCGGCCAAAGATCAAGCCGAAATGAAAGTCCTGACAAGGTGGAGTGATAATATAGCCGAGGGTAAGCACAAGACTATCAGTAGTATAGAGAGTATGTACAAGAAAATCCGTAAAGAAATAATAAGGTTACACGATCAACGTAAGGCAGCACAAGTAAGCGAGAAAGAAAATGACTCTTCTACAGAAGAGGTAGAGGATGAGAATCCCGCCAGAATAGCGTATGTAGGAAAATCTAGATTTCCAGATCGCCATTTACGCCTAGAACACAAGTCAGTTTTACATCGTCCAACACCAGAACAAGGTTCTCTAGAACAAGTATTTCAAGCTACCGATCACATTCTGAAATCACGAATCGGTTATAGCGAGTTAAGTACCATGCATGAACAAGAACTAGTCCGATCAGCAGTCCGATGGATTACTGATTCTACCACTTTTCCAGACGAAATAGTGGCACAAATGTTCCTGAAATTGCCCCCAGCCGAGCAACGACTGGTGGGTATGTATATGATCCAGCACCTCATTACTTTGTATGAGGATCAACATTCTGATCCAGGTCCGTTACATGATGTCCTGAACGAGTTACTCCAGTACAAATGGAAAGGTTTAGGTACCGATTTGATTAGTGTCATTCTAGAACAGCGCCACAAATACAGAACGTTTTTGAACCCACATTTTGTTCATGCCTCACCTCCAGAAAATAAACCCTTTTACATAGACAGACAGAATCCGTTACGAGAAGTGCATCCAGTTAAGACAGAGGGTGGTGAAATGCAACGAGTGTTTGTTTACACCCCTATCACAAAGATGGAACTCTTAGAGATGAAAAAGTTAATTCCCTGTCATGATAAAGATCCAGCAGGGTTCCACCGAGAATTAAAAGACATGCTCCGTATGGGAGAATACACGTATCCAGATATTATTAAAATGTTAAAGGTCCTGTTGCCCGCAGGGGTATATGAGAAACTCAAGGAAAAAGAATGGGAGGTGGGAGAGAAAAAGATCGATTGGGCAGTTCTAGAAGCTGAAGATAAGGCACGAGTACCAGGTACCGGTCTTGGAGATAAATGTAAAGAATTACCTGAACTGTTAATACAAGTTTTGCCCAGACTATTAGTAACTAAAAAGGAAGACTGGGATGCAATCTCAGCATGTAAACAGAAACAAGACGAAGACACTAGTGATTTTTACTCTAGATTTGAAAAATGTTTTATTATAAACAGTGGCCTCAAGACGAGTAGTGAATCATACCCTCATCTTTTTGTTACTAAACTAGTCGAGAATTCAAGTCCACAAGTTAAGAACCGAGTTTTGAAAGTACCTGGCAAGCTAATACCCCATCCCAAATGTTACAGATGCTTCAATATCACCAGAATAGAATCAGAGAAGAGCAAGATTACGAGAGAAAACGTATGAAAGACACGAAAATGAAAGTACTAGTTGCACAATCCGTTCCTCAAGACAGTCAGAAAAGGGGTCCGAATCAAGCCAGTCATCCTGCAGCTCCCGTTAAAGGAAACTGCAATTATTGTAAACAGCCAGGTCATTTTATAAACGAGTGTGCAGTTCTGAAACACAACATAGCTACCGGTAAGACTAAAGAAAGACCACGTCCGCCTAGACAAGAACAAGTTACACAGACTCCTCAACCACAGAATGCACAACAGACAGTTACAGCACCGCAGCCTATCGCTGCAACACAGCATGTTACACAGCAGATGTACCAGTATGCACAGTCTGAGTATCCAGAGTATCAGCCATATTCATGAAACAGCCTAGAGAGGGAGGTAGGCTTGCCTCTCATCGAGATACCTGTAGATCAAGAAGGTCCCTATGTCCACAGTCAAGTATTAGGGAAAGACAGAAAGTTTCTGATTGATACAGGGGCAAGTAGGACCACTATAAGTCACGCCGAAGTTCCAGGGGCTCCGCTCTCAGGCTCTAGAAATGTTTCCCTTGGATTTTCAGGAAAACCTATTGTAAATGAAATATCAAAGCCAGTTACTCTAGAAGTAGGTCCATTGTCCCGCACTACTGATCTGTTACTTACTAAGTCATGTCCAGAAAATCTATTAGGCATTAAGACACTGAAAGAGTTAGGTGCAGTTATATGCTGTTCCCCAGAGGGAATACGATTGTTCCTGCGCGACTTCAAGGGTCACTATGTATTACGAGATTTTGATCCCAGATTGTCTAATGTTCCGCAGCATCTGTGGGCACAAGGTCCAACTGATGTTGGTTATATGCAAATCACACCCCATCGTGTGACTCTCAAGCCAGGTGTAGTGTTACCACGAATCAGGCAGTACAGATTGCCACCTGAGGCTGTAGCAGCCTTATCCAAAATTATTGACGAGCTCATCGCTCAAGGAGTAGTTGTAGAAACTGACTCCAATGTATGTAATTCTCCGATCATTCCAGTCATGAAACGTACTGATCCAAATGCACCCCCAGTATATCGATTAGTGATTGATCTCCGAGAGCTTAACAAATGTATTATTCCCCAGTACCCAGTTGTCCCAGACATCTCTTCCCTATTGACAGCCATTGATTCCGAAGCCTCATTTTTTACGGTCATAGACCTCAAGAACGCGTTCTTCAGTGTTCCCATTCATCCAGACAGCCAGTTTCTTTTCGGATTTTGTTTAAATGGAAGGAGCTATATGTTCACACGAGCTCCTCAAGGTTTCACAGAAAGTCCTAGTATTTACAGTCAAGCACTCAAGAGACAACTAGACAACATTCACATGCCAACTGACACTGCCCTGCTCCAGTATGTCGATGATCTCCTGATCACAGCCCGTTCTGAATGTGCTTGCGAGCGAGCATCCCTTACAGTCTTGTATTTCCTAGCCGAGATGGGACACAAGGTGTCCCCTTCGAAGCTTCAATTCTGTGTCCAGCAAGTGGTCTACTTAGGACACTTACTGTCCAAGAGGGGTAGGCAGTTGACACCAGACCGTATCCAGTTAATAGCGAGTCTTCCTCAGCCAAGGACCCAGAAGGAGGTACGTGCTTTTATCGGCCTTACTTCTTATTGCAGACAATGGATTCCTCAGTATGCATTTCTAGCTAAACCACTGATACAGTTAACGACACAGGAGGCAGCCGTATCGACTGTCCTCCCTTGGACATCTGAACATACACTTAGTTTCAATGAGTTAAAGAAAGCCTTATGCCAAGCACCAGTTCTAGCAACACCGAACTACAGTAAGTCTTTTACACTTTTCGTCACTGAACGCGAAGGTACAGCATTATCTGTTCTCACACAAGATCAAGCAGGACAATACAAGCCCTGTGCTTATTTTTCGAGCACATTAGATCCTGTAGCCCAGGCTCTGCCTGCGTGCCTCAAGTCAGTTGCAGCCACAGCCCTTGCTATCAGACAAAGTGATTCCATAGTATTAGGACATTCCTTGACAGTACAAGTTCCACACTCCGTGGAGGTTCTTTTGAACCGAACACAAACTCAGCACTTGACTATTGCACGATTGACAGGTTATGAATTGACACTGTTCCAGCCACACATAGAAATCAGACGCTGCAACGTTCTAAATCCTGCTACACTGTTACCGTCAGTTAATTTAAATCCTGCCACACACGACTGTGTGGAAGTTGTTAACATCATGACAAAGCCAAGACAAGATCTGACAGATATTCCATTACCAGATCCAGACCTGACACTTTATGTGGATGGTTCATGTATGAGAACAAGTACAGGAGAACTAGTCGCCGCGTATGCAGTGACTACCGACACCGACGTTATAGAGACACACCGTATTGATACCCTGTCTGCTCAAGCAGCAGAGCTAGTTGCTCTGACACAAGCCTGCATTCACGCCAAGAACCTGAAAGTTAATGTTTACACAGATTCACGCTACGCATTTGGAGTCGTACACGACTTTGGAGTGCTCTGGCAGGAGAGAGGTTTCATGACTTCTCATGGAACCAAGATTCAGCATGGTCTCCTTATTCAGGCTCTGTTAGATGCCATACATTTACCGACATCCATTGCTATTATGAAGTGCAAAGCACATACGAAAGTTACTGACATTATTTCCCAAGGTAATGATCTAGCAGATCGCACAGCCAAGCTTACAGCTCAGACTCCAGACATTTCAGTTAATCCGACACAGACACACACTCCAGATCCGACTACATGTATGACAGTCAAAGACCCTACTCAAGATGTCATAGATATCCAGTTACATGCTACTCCCGATGAAATCAAGAAATGGTCCGAACAAGGAGGGGTCCAGACAGATCAGGGATGGGTAACAAAGGGTAGAGCCACATGGTTTCTCCCCGACTCCATGGTTCAAGTCATTATTAATACCGCACATAGTCCAGCACATTTAGGAGAAAAAGCTATGTTAGACAGTATCCAGAATATTTGGTTCAACAAGCATTTACGAGCTGCAGCCAAGCAGAAAGTCCGTACCTGTATGATATGTTGTCAGTTTAATCCAGGTAAAAGTGTCCCGGTGGAACAAGGTGGATTCCAGCCCCCTGACCACCCTTTTGAAGTCCTCCAGATGGATTACATTCAGATGGAGCGATGTCGAGGTTTCAAGTATGTCCTTGTAGTTGTATGCGCTTTGTCCAGGTGGACGGAGGCATATCCAGTCCCAGATTACACAGCCGCGACCACTGCCAAGCAGTTGGTCCGTGAGTTCTTCCCCCGTTATGGACTCCCTAGGGTCGTATATTCTGACAACGGCCAGCCATTCTCATCTGAGTTGATGAAACATGTTTCCCTGTTGTTAGGGTACCAGTGGAAGTTCCATTGTGTACGCCATCCTGAAGCAGCCGGTCTCGTAGAGAGACATAATCAGACCCTGAAAATTCGCATTGCCAAAGTATGTCAAGAGAAAGGTGTGGACTGGCTCATAGCTCTGCCGGTCGCCCTGTTCTATATGCGCATGGTCGCACATTCCAGATCAGGTCTGTCCCCTTATGAGGTCGTTTTCGGCCGCCCCCCTAACATGTGGGGTACACCTAGACCTCGAAGTATTACCGATGTTTCAAGTAATATGCTGACAGATTACCTAGCTTCCTTGATGTCTGCCCTCAACTCTTGTCGTTCACAGGTTGCCGCCGCATTTCCAGACAATACCGAGGTGGCACCGCATGAAATCGTTCCCGGATCCATGGTCCTAGTGCGAAATTTCGATCGTTCAAGTCCGCTGGAGCCTCGCTGGAAGGAGCCCCGACAGGTCCTCCTGGCCACCCGCACAGCCGTGAAGTTGGAGGGACGCAAAGGCTGGGTGCATCTTTCGCATATCAAAAGATTTTATGGATTGAAGCCAGTCTCAAAGAACATTTCCCAGGATTTAAAGGACTGCCAAAGTACTATTCTTAAGGACTGTCCCGCAAAAGACACTGATACTGCACCCTCCCTGTTAGAGACAACTCCGCAACAGGAGTATAAGAAGAAATTAAGGTCTAGTAAAATAAGTCAGCCAGTTTGATTGTCTAAGTCCTCCCCTAGGTGAAACGGTTAGATCGGTTTCTGACATGTATAAAATAGACCCCCATAGTGAGAGAGTTAGTCAAAACTCAATCCGATGTATCGTTTTTCTATGTTTCATATTATTTCTTAGTATTATGATTTCCTGCACCAGTTATGCATTTTATCTGTATTTTCCAGTTTCTCATGTAAATAAGTCCTCTAATGTTACAGTAGAGCACACGTTTAGTGATCTGCCTCCTCATGAACTCTCTTACCGCCTCGCTATGCGTAACAATTCTTTTATCCGCATGTTACATTATTCACACCAGACCAGCAATGCCACTAATTGTTGGGTGTGTGGTCGACTCCCCCCTTTCCAGACACCGAAGGGAGTTCTGCCACTCTTTCCTTATCCATTTTCACATAATGGTTCGTGTGGAGCATGGTCCACGTTAACGTCATCTTTAACAGATATGTCTTTTCTTAACAGTACATGTTTCCCAGACAAGCAAGGTCTTCCCCACAGGACAGGGTTAGATCTAGAAAACGAAGTTTACAATTTAGGTAATTATTCTTCGAATTTCATGGTCCTGAATGTTCAGTCTGATTCCACTCCAGACTTACCTGCTATTTCAGTACTACCAGTCAAAGGCGAATTATGTGTCCGAAATAATGGTTCCGTACATGTAGGACATAGCGATTGTACTACTATTGTCAAATATAGTGACAGTGGGAAACCTATTTTCAAAGCTTCACGTCATTCTTATTATTTGTGGTCAGACCGCATATGTTCGTCTGCCCCTCGATTGGGAGGGAACCTGTTACATTGCCTTCCTACTGCCACCAGTTTTCCTAGCCCCATCTGATTATCATAGAAACACACATCTAGTACACCTTAGACATAGAAGGGAGTCCCCCATTGTCGATTATACTGAAACTGCTCTAGAACAGTATACAGATTTCAATAGAGGTTTCTTCTTCTTTATAGGACCTATCCAGAATAGTAAGCTAATCCGTAGGTTAACCAGAACCCTTGAAGCAGTAGTCAATGAGACTGCCTCTACTCTAGGTAACTTAACTGAAGAGCAATCTGCTATGAGATTTGTCGTTTTACAGAATCGTCTCGTCCTTGACGTCATATTGGCCGATAGGGGCGGGGCCTGTAGAGTCATCGGATCTAGTTGCTGCATTTTCATTCCAAATAACGCACCGTCTGTTTATTCAGCTATAACCAGACTCCATAAAATTGCCCATCTGTTACACCAAGATCCAGGCACCTGGACATGGTCCGGTTGGTTCTGGAATATAATTTCCGCTTGGGGATGGAAAGTCTTGTCCTTTCTAGGTATTGCAGTAGCGATCATATTCAGCTGCTGCCTCTGTATACAATGTGGCCCTGCGATTTGCGGCATCTGTGCTACCTCTTGTATTCCTAGTCCCAAGCCCCGTTCTAAATCCCGTTCCAAGAAAATTCGAGACGAGCAAATGATACTGTATGAAATGATAGATGGTATCATGAATATTGATGTTTCCTGATGGAAACGTAGTGACAAGGAGGGAATGTGGAAAAGTAAATTTTGCCATGTTCTGTGTCCCTACGCGTCCTCCATCATATGTTATGTGTGCATGATTAATATGCATATGTATTCCCCATGTTCGATTAAAGACGCAATTATATTTGTGCCCACCTCTAGTATGCCAGTTTCCAGTTCTCGTGAATACTACGAATATCAGGCCTATGTAAAGCTACGTTGCCACGTTTCTCAGTGTGCACGTTATTTCATTGTAAAGTTCCCGTTTCTAGGCCTCAAAAGGGCCTGGACACCAGATTCAGCTTCTGTGTCCTGAGCCTCGCTGAGGAGCGATACAGCCCCCACCTGTATCCCTGACCCTTCACTTACTTCCTGCCTCACAGTGCCCGGTTCAGCCTGGCTCTGCCTCTGAGTCTGCCAAGAGTATGTTATGATTCCAGTTATCAGTTAGTCCTCCTTCTCTGCATTCCTAAGCTACTGAATCGCATCAATAGTTTCCGTCATTGTCTAGCCTTTACGTCTCCATGTAAGAGAAATACTGCATTTAATGGTCATTTAATATTCTTCATCACGCACTACATGTAGAATAATGCATGCTCCAGTCTTAGAGTCCGTTAGCCTCTCCCCTCCTGACTCTTAGTTTATATCAACATGTTCTCTAAACATCAGATACTAGATACTGTTTAGGTACATGTCGCCCTGACTCTCCAGACTTCAGTCTCTGCTCCTAGCACAGAGTTCGTAGCCCCCAGCTTCTCCTAGTAACACGTCATTGCCAGTTTGCGCGCACCATTAGGTCAGAGGTCCCGGCTCCTTAGGTAGCCCCCTCCATGTTTCCGCCCCATTTATGACATATTCTGTTACATTTGCATCACATGTCTATGTACACGCCTCTGTTACACCTACTTTCACCCTTATCTTTCGCGACTGCTATTGACCACACCCACTGCTCCGCCTATCGTATGTATTGTAATGCAACTGCTTTAGTATATATGATCGTGTATTGTTATTAAATGTTAGCGCGCTCATCCCAGATCCTCCCCGGCAGCTGTCGGGGCCCCCCTGCCGGGCCCTGCCATCCTATTCCTATGCAGGTTGTCCTGTTCCTGTCCTTTATGCTGTAATAAACCTGCAAACTCCTACTACCTCGAATCTTGACTCTTATTTATTGAGCTATCTGTTATTGCTAAGTCCAGACAAACCTAGATCCGGTATTATTTATTTATATACCACAAGTCAATAGATTTCAAAAAGCAGATTAATACTATATAGATATGAGCTTACATTATATAAAAATCCGAAAATGGTCATTGCTGTTGTATGGAGATTTCTAGAGTGGCCAATTATAATATTAACACGTTCAGCCTCAGATGCACTGAATGTGGTTTCCGCAATATTTGGTTCAAGGAAATGAATCCTCACTGTGTTGACCCTGGCAGTGTTAGAGATGTAACCATTTTTTGAAGAATAATAGTACATTATAGCAGCCCCTTGTGTTATGGCAGGCTATGTTGTATCATTTCAGATTCACACTACTGACAGGGCAATTGCAGCCCTCTACAGCAAGCATAATAACCTCTTCGCTGGTAGGCCTTCCTCCCGTGCCATGCTTTTTTTTGGCTACTTGGGGTAGTTCACGCTTAGGCCTCTGTAACTTTGTGACCACATAAGGTATCCATGCCAAATGTGCGTCCTTTTCTTCCAACATCATGGGGATTCTAAAGGAATCCAGGGTTAGTGGATTCCCTGGAGGGGACCCAGAAATTAGCCAAAATACAGCTAAAAATATTTTGGGTGGGGAAAATGGAAAAAAAGTGCTGCCAATGAAAGAGTCTGTTTTTTTCCATGTAAATGGTAGCAACAAAGGGTTTGTGAGGCCCAAATCACAATTTTCTCAGCTTTTAGGGACTGACAGACTTTTGTCAGAAAACCAAAATTTTCTACACAGTTTTGGCATTTACTGGGACATAGCTTATTTTTGCTATTTTTTGTGCTTTCAACCTTCTTCCAGTTAATGATAGAAATGGGTATGAAAGCAATAATGGATCCTGGAAAGCTATATATTTTAGAAAAGTAGACACAATTCTGAATTCAGCAAGGGTCATTTGTGTAGGTCCTTCAAGGTTTATTTTTAGAAACTAACAGTTCAAAATAGGGAAAAATTGAAAATGAGTTTAAAAAAACAGCCATTTGTGCCAACATTTTCACCTGTAAATTCTTTTAATTATGACAAATGTTTGAAAGCAATATACCATTACATATGCTGGACCTTTCTGGTTGTGAGGATACATAGGACTTAGAGCCAATAACTGAGCAGCGTCTTGCAATGTTTTTTTATTATGCACACGGTATATAGCAATTAATTTGGGAAAATATATATAGTAAATAATCAGGATGAAAGACACCTATGTATTTCTGAAATTGGAACAACATATAGAGTTTAGAAACTGTAGCTATTTGCACATTTCCAAAATTGTGATTACCCATACTAGCATGAGAATTATAGGACATTTTCCAAAGTAACTTCTTTTTTACAAATTGTCTTTCATTTGGAAGGCCGAAATGCACCAAAAGTCAATAGGTAATAACAGTGGCTCTACAATTCTGTGTTATCCTAAGTCTTCCAATAAAAATGGTACCTCACTTGTGTGGGTAGGCACAGTGCCCACAACAGGAAATGTCTCAAAACGCAACATGGAAACACTTCATTTTTACACGGAAAACTGACCCTTTTGTGCAAAGTGCCTAGCTGTAGATTTGAACTCTAGCTCTGCCGGCACCTAGGGAAACCTATACATTTTGAAAACTAGACACCCAGGGGAATATAGGATGGGGTGACTTGACTGGCTCTCACCAAGAAATTCTCCTATTTCTGTGGTGGAAAGTTCTGGAATCTGCGTGGATCCACAAAATTCCACCCACCTCACATTCCCCAAAGTCTTCTGATAACAATGGTACCTCACTTGGGTAGGTAGGCCTAGTGCCCATGACAGGAAATGGCTCAAAACACAACGTGGACACACTTCATTTTTACAGCGAAAACTGACCCTTTTTTTTGCAAAGGGCCTACCTGAGATTATGAACCTTAGCTCTGCTGGCACCTAGGGAAACCTAGCAAAACTATACATTTTCGAAAACTAGACACCAAGGGAAATACGGAATGGGGTGACTTGTCTGGCTCTCACCAGGTTCTGTTACCCAGAATCCCTTGCAAACCTCAAACTTTGTAAAAAAATCTCAAATTTCTGTGGTGAAAAGTTCTGGAATCTGTGTGGATCCACGAAATTCCACCCACCCGGCATTCCCCAAAGTCTTCCGAAATGAATGGTACCTCACTCGCGAGGGTGGGTTAAGTACCCGCGATAGGCAAGGGCCCAAAACGTATTGAGGAGACATCAAAATGACCTATCACAAAACAACCTTGTTTTGCAAGGGCGGGTCACCTGGGTTTTTGGCCCCGAGCTCAGCGACCATCTTAGAAAACCTACCAAATCCACACAGAATCCCCTGCAATCCTCTAGTTCCCCTAAGTCTCCCGAGTAAAATGATACCTCACTTGTGTGGGTGTCCAATGTAGAATTGGCTAAAAACCTATTTTAAAAAAAATTAGCGCTTAGGATTCTTGGTGCTATACCCTTAATTTCTATGTTTTTGGGCTTTTCCCAGTCACAGGCACTTGCCCCACCCACACAAGTGAGGTATCATTTTACTTGGGAGACTGAGGGGAATGCTGTGGGGTAGGACATTTGTGCCGGCATGGTGATTCTACACATAAATATGTGGAAACTGTGTGGGCAGCCTCCAGTGTCCGAACAGCCGCCAGGCCCGGCTTACTTTTTTAGCCAAAACAATTTCACCAATACCTATATACCCGGGCCTTAGAACAGTCTGGCAGATGCCTTATCCCGTCGTTATCCAGAAAGTCCAACACTCCCACAACAAAACATAATTGAGCCACAACGGATAATTGGCACAGTTCAATCATTCCTGACAGAGTCCAATTAGGGTATACCTCTCTAAACCAAGAAGAATGGAAGAAGTTAAGCGGTCAGATCACACAATGTGGTCAATACTACTATCATGAAAGGGCATTATTCATCCCAATGCAGAAGGTTCAACTAAAAGCCCTGCAAATGTATCATGATTCTCCTGTTGCTCGTCATCGTGGTGTTAAAAATACTCTTGAATTATTGCTTTGTTCTTTTTGGTGGCTGTCGGTAAGGAAGGATACTGAGACCTATGCATCATTATGTCCTGTCTGTGTCCAGGCCGATGCTTCACACTAAACCATTGGGGTTACTTCAGCCCTTACCTGTTCCGCCGCCTCCATGGCATACCAAATCCACTGATTTCCTATCCTCTCTGCCTCCTTCTGCAGGTAACCAAGTTATTATGGTGACAGTAGACTCCTATTCTAAGATTGCACATTTCACTAATTTAAGGAAGTTACCTACTGCCAAAGAACTTTGAAAAATGTTCATACAGGAGATTTACCGTCTTCATGGTCTTCCATGGATAATTATATTCAACCAAGGTCCTCAGTATATATCATGGTTCTGGAAACCTTTTGCAAATCCCTTCATATAGAAGTAGCCTTATCCTCAGGGTTTCATCCCAGACTAACGGTCAAACTGAACCCCTTAATCAAGGACTAGAACAATACCTCTGTTGTTTTTGCAACTCAACCCAAAGTGATTAGTCCTCATATCTACCATAAGCAGAATATTCCTATACCGACACAGTCCATTGTGCCTCCAAGACCACCCCATTTTTCTGCTTGTATGGTTACCATCTTAAGACCTTTCCATCTGTTTTACATGATGCAGCGTCAATTCCTGCAGCAGCCTCTTTTATACAACATATCCAAGAGGTCAGAAAAAAAGTTCATGTTAATCATCAGGCCAAGAAGAAAATGAAAGACACTGCTGATGTCCTTCGACATCAGTCTCCATCATACCAGGCTGGTAGAAAAGATTGACTATATTCAAAGTTCTTGCCTTGCAACTTGTCATGTAGCAAATTCAAACCACGCTTTTATGGAACATTCAGAATCACTCAAGTGGTGAACCCTATGTCTTTCTACCTACAGCTAACACATGCATGGAAGATGCACCCTGTTTTTCATACTTCACAGCTGAAACCTTATGTTTTGGATGCGTACACAAGGACTTTTTCTCACCCACCTCCTATTTTGGACAATAGTGTTCCAGAACATGCGGTCCAGGAGATCTGTGACTCCCGTTTTTTTAGAAACCGCCTGCAATTCCTTATCCATTGAAAGGCTATCCTCCTAGTGATAGCTCCTGGGAGGATGCTGACTCAGTCCACACCCCTGTACTTGTCCGCTGTTTTTATGGCTTTTCCCTAACAAACCCGGAGCTTCAGGAGGGGTACCTACTGTTGCAATGTGGACCGTGTTTACGCCCAGGGTGCTGCCCCGCAACTTCCTCACAGGCCACCATACAGCCTGTGGCACCTCCCTTTTTTCTTCGGGAGTGTCATGGTGCTGCGCGTCAGCCTGCTGTTGCCATTTTGGCATTGCGGGTGAATCCCACCACACTTGCTCTCTTTCTGTGTCTGTCACACTGCATACCTACGCGGCGGCCCGTTATCTGATCATTTACATGCCAGGAATGCTACAGCTCCGGTTTTGGAACTGCAGCTTCTTAGTTTCACATGTTGGGGCACTATACTCTTAGCTTCCTTTCACTGGATATATATTTCTTTTTTCATTTCTTCTTGGGGTCATCTTGCCCTCTCATGAATCCATAGTCTTCTTCCCAGAAGGTCTTGGAAAGTATCTGCTCTACCAATTCATGATGGTGACCTTCCTATTCCGTCCACAATCCTTTTAGAAGATGGTGGTTACTTACTTCCTGTTTGGTCACTTCCTGTTCCTGTGTGGTCAGTTGCTGTTCCTGTTTGGTCACTTCCTATTCATGGGTATTTAACGGGCTGAATTCTTCATCTTCTTGTGTTGCACCACTCCTGCTGGTGTGTCCTCGCTCCTGTTGGTATCCTATGCTCCTGCTTGGTTTGTCTATGATTTCTGCTGGTGTACCTTGTTCCTGATTATAGTCTTCTATTCCGATTTGGATTCTTTGCCTTCTAATCCCTCCTTACTGGTAGCTTCTTTCCTTCCTTTTCATTCCTGGAGTCCCCACTTCTATCAGAGGTTTTTCCCTGCTGGGTTTTTTCCTCTTGGGACTCCTTTTGGAAGGCACGGTCTGCTTTGTCCTTTTTCCTTGTCGGCAGCACAGTGGCTGCCAGAAGGGGTCGGCCTTACCTCAGACAGACCAGGACCCTCAAGAAACTAAGTCAAGGATCTCTCCAACAGGCTAGAACCAGTAAGAACACTACAAGACGTGATAGCAGTTCCAGATTGTGCAGCAGGTGCAGTCCTTCAGAGTGCAATTCTTTGGGTGCAGATCAGGGTACCAGCAGGGCAGTCCTTCTTCTCCTTGTTGTTTCAGGCAGTAGATCTCTTGTAGTCTCTTGTAGCTCTTTTGTACTTGTTGCTTTCAGGGAATCCCTCCTTAATCCCTTTCACGCAAGGCAAAGTCCTTAGGGCTATAGTTCCAAAGTGTGCAGTAGGCGCAGTCCTTATGAGTGCAGTCCTCTTGGGGTGCAGACCAATGGTTCCATCAGGGCAGTTCTTCCTCTCTTGATTATTTCTGGGAGGTATTCCATCCATGTCCAATGTTCCTGGGGGACAAGCAGGAGGGGAACCCTTGACCAATGGGGTGCAGAATGCCACCCTCAGATATGACCACTTCCTCCAAAGTGTGGCACATTCTTGTCCCAGAAAGCGCTATTCTTCTAAAATCTAAAATGGAGAAAGTCTCTCCTGAAGGGTTAGATGTGGCTAAGCCAACCCACTTGGGTGGCTAAGATTATCTAACATTCCCCTTGTGTCCCCTTCAATAATCTAATTACAGGGACTCCTGTGTGGCTGAGGGTACAGGATGTAGGAGTGAGCCTGTACTTTCCTAAAGTGGCATTCCCTCTTTGAAGACCAGTTTGGCTTATCCACCCCTATCCTGCCTTTTGCAGTTGCAGTTCTCTTTCCACAGCAAATCCTTTGTCTCTCTGGCAGGCCAAATCAACCTCATTAAGCAAGCTTGGCTCAACCTGGCAGAGGCTGGCTAATCACAGAAGGATTGCTGGAAAGCTGGATTTTGGCTCACCAAAAAGAACGTTCTATATCTTATTTTCTGCAATAGTTATAGCAATGGCAAGTTGTTGGATTTATCCTTAATATTCTTTTAAGTCCTTGAATTATATTTTTATCTGCTTTCTATCAATAGGTATACTTTATTAAAGTAGTCCCGTGTTAGCCTATGGAGCCAATGGACTACGATTAGGAAAAATACAATTGGCAGTTTTTCCCTCACCAGGGCATATAAAACATATTGTATATTGTCCCTGCTTATAGTTACAAGACACTGTACCCCTGGGGCTTCCTAGTGGAGACCTTAGGGGTGATGTAAAAATAAGGTAATTTACTACTCTTGAAGTACCTTTTATTCCAAAGTCGAATTTTCATATAATTCCACTTTAAAAGCAGCATGCAAGGCAGGGCTGGCTTTTAAAATGGCAGCAGGCAACACAGTAGTGCACACGTAAGTACAGTAAGTCTACTGGGCTCCTAAACATACTTGCCCTAGAATATACAAGGGACTTACAGGTATGTTGTCAGTACCAATTGTAATTGTACCTAATTACCATCTACTTTTACTCAGAGCACAAACCCTGGGTCTGGTTAGCAGAGCCCAGGGCACAATCAGATTCAGGAAACCAGCATCTAGTAGTCAAAACAGGGGCAAAAAGTGGGAGGCCACTGCAAACAGGTCCTGGTTTCTCAGAAACATTGGTTCTGAATTGCTGATACGTATAAATAACCACTCATGTGTTGTGCAATCTTTTCACAGAGCAAACTTCTTTTTTGACGTACCTTATGTGAAAGGCGAAAATCGAGTTCAGCTTATGCCGATAGAATTATTGGCCTGTAAGCTGTAACTATAAACTAGTGTTGGGACCACTTTCACAACAGCTCCTCACAGACAACACAATGCCGTCCCTACAATCCCCTCTTTTTTTCAACATTTACCTAACCCCTCTAAGTAAATCAATTCTAAGATCTAAGTAATTCAAACAACCATACCAGTTACAGCTATGCAAATGACACCAACATGATTTTTAAAACAGATGGCCTAGAAGACTTCTACAATTTAAACTTCATGACTGCTTTCGGGCCACAAATACAAATATGATGAACAACCATCTAAAACTCAACACCACAAAGACAGATATTATGACCAGTGGACAATGGCAAAAATACTAGCCTATATGGCCTGATGAACATGATGCCCTTCCAAAAATATTTAGAGAAGCCAGAAACCTAGGTGTAACTGTACTTAATAACAATGTCACTCAGAGTGCCTTCTACACAATGAAAACACTATGATCCATATTCCCATTCCTTGGATTCCATCACAAACTGCGAGTCATCCTCACACTCATAACCTCCAAGCTTGACTATGTCAACCGCCTCTATTTTAGTACAACTACATTGATCATACGGAAAATAGTACTCATGCAAAGTGCTGCTGTAAGACTTCTTCTATGCCTTCAGCAAAGAGAACACATGGTTCAATCTTGCAAGCACTCCAGTGGCTATGTGTAGCTATAAAAGTAATGTTCAAAGCACTTTGCATTGTCCACAGGGTCTCCCAAGGAAAACAACAGGTATACCAACAATTTAAATTCGAGCAATATCCACCAAATAGGACACTGCACTCCAGGTTTACAGCTCTTAACGTATCATCATAACTCCCTACCATAAGAACTCCATAGAAGGCACGGCTTTCTCAGTACAAGGCGCCAAGCTATGGAACTCATATCAGCCAGCTCAGTTCAGAAGACAGTTGAAAACATGGTTAATTCCAAGACATCAACACCACTCCACATCCCAACAACAGAATCTGGAAAGACTGTCTTACCATGAGACACTCTTCAGCTTGCAATCGACAGATTGGAAACAACTATATGAGCAAACTAATATCAATAGGATGGTAAGTTAAGGAGGGCTGACCTGTGGTTTGCAGGGTTAATATATAATAATGTAATTTCATATATTTAAAATGAAATGCTAATGCCATTACACTCAGTGGTTACCTCTTACATTCACATAAGACGTGTCTGCTACCATCACCAGTACTGTGCAGGTAATAAACCTGCCATCACCAAATGAACAGGCAAGGCATAACTGAAAAAATCTAGAGTATTTCTTTTTGCACCCCCTCTACTCCAGCAAAATTGCCAGATAGTTCACTTTACAAAAATCTCTCTCTTTGCAGTCAGAGAAATTAAAGTAAACAACCCCTCCATGTTATATGACTAAGCAACAATTTGTCAGAAGACATTGCGTTTGATCGCACAGCAAATGTGACAACATAAAAAACAAGCATGATTGATTTAGGGATGTTGTACCACCCCGCCTTTGAATTTCTACTTCTAGCAGCTATGTATGTTGTTTTAGATTACATTGTGTTTATTCAAATGTGAATGCAGTTTGTTTAGATTTTTTGATAAATGCTGTGCAAACTGGATGGGTCAATTGAAGGGGCAAGAATTAATATGGACTGTGCCAATCCTCAGATATCCCCGTTGTTAGTTTTTGTATAAAATGATCTACTCGTATTGCTTTCTCTTATGGTACATGGTGAACATTTTATCACACTATAAACCTATTTTACTGCTGATCTATCACATGTTTTAAAATGAAGAAAGCCTCACCTTCCTTTGACTTTCTATACCTCTTTACTGTTACTGCTTAACTTCTAATGAATAAACAGTAACTTCAGTTTTCTGCAAGGTATTCTTCTTCTGCAGGTGCTTACTTCCGTGTTACACTACTGTACTTGAAAACAAGAAAAGACTTGCTGGTGTCCTTTTCCTGCTCATTTCTGTTTGATGGAATGCATTTCACGTAAAACAATAACAATGGAACATCCAGGGTACAAGGCAATAGTGACCGCACTTATCTACAATTTGGTTTTATGTATTTAAAGGATCTGGGTGCCAAGGACCTGAAGCCACATATCTCTAAGCTTCCAAAGGTATATACCCCAGATTTTACAATACAACACAATGGTCCAGCACTCTCCACAACAAACAATAGTAAACAAATGAAGTTTTTATAATCTGTTCACTAGGGCTTTAAAAGTTCTTTATTCTTTTTCTTCATACAAAACGTAGCCAACGCGTTTCGTCCAAAAGGACTTCTTCAGGGCTACAAATAAGTATACAAAATACATATTATATACACTGCTATTTACAATTTGAAAAGCACACACAGATAAACAATAATCACAGGTGCATTCAGTATCTTCTATACAGAAATTAAAATGAACATTTTTCTCCAAATGGATAGATCTAATTCACCTAATAACGAATTTTATTACATGGTTTCCTTATTTAACGGAAAAAAGAAAAGACCTTTTCGTAGTGTGGATGAGGGAAAAGAAGAACCCGATCTAATATAAATGAGGATAATTCCTAAACAAAACACTTTTACATTAGGGTTTGACCTTTCTTGCGGAAGAGCTTCTCATGTATCAAAGAAAGTGCACACTTTGTGGGTTCCCCTTTTGATTGCAGGATCTCTTGGCACATCAAATTGATCTTGGGTGGCTTAGCAATTAGTCCACAATATATGTAACCCTATTAAACTTCCCCAAAATATGGGGAAGTACTCTGAAGGACTGCACCTGCTGCACGTTTGTGCTGAGTATTAAGCTTCTTTAATATATAGGGTCTTGATATTGCCCTTTTTCTTGTGGTTACTTAATTGTACAATACTGGATCTTCTGATTAATCAATGGAGCTTTGCTCGCTATAACATGCATCCTATATCTATTAACAATATTGCTTTTTCAAACATTACCTAGTTTCCCCTTTCATGGAGTTTAACCAAATATAGACAAGATATTTGCCTATAAACATGGGAATTTTTTTTGGTTTACGTTAACTCATTGCTTTGCCTTATATTAAGGGGGATCCTATATGCCACAGAGACTGGATGTGAAATTCGGCTTTTTGTGAAAACCCTTTTCCTTGTCAATACAGAAGCAAATATATGGAGGAAAATCAATATATAATAGCAAGGTATGTTGGGCGTTAAATTCAGTCTATTAGAACGATCATACAGGTTATAATGATATAAATAAATAAAGGGGAATTATTCTTACCTGCATTAGGGTGGCAATCCTCGGGTAACAACTGGATCATTGGATAACACATTCCAAGAATAAAATAATCATCTCATACAAACTAACTATCAACTATAGGAGAAAATCTATATGCAAACTTAAAGGTATAGGAATTATTGGTTATCAAATCACCAATAGTGTTTAGAGTTTAGTGTATTAATTACATACTGTATGTTTACCCATATTTATTATAAGGTGCTGACATCAATGAACGTTTTATTGTCGGAAGTGGAGATTGAAAGAATAATCAGCATAGTCAGACTCACCACTTCTTGGTAAGCAAACAGAATGCTTAAATATAAACATGAGTAGCTCTTCCGCAAGAAAGGTAAAACCCTAATGTAAAAGTGTTTTGTTTAGGAATTATTCTCATTTATATTAGATCGGGTTTTTCTTTTCCCTCATCCACACAAAGAAAAGGTATTTTTTTTTCTGTTAAGTAAGGAAACCATGTAATAAAATTCGTTAGTAGGTGAATTAGATCTATCCATTTGGAGAAAATATGTTGATTTTAATTTCTGTATTAGAAGATACTGAATGCATCTGTGATTATTGTTTATCTGTGTGTGCATTTCAAATTGTAAATAGCAGTGTATATAATATGTATTTTTGTATACTTATTTGTAGCCCTGAAGAAGTCCTTTTGGACGAAACGCGTTGGCTACGTTTTGTATGAAGAAAAAGAATAAAGAACTTTTAAAGCCCTACTGAACGGATTCTAAAAACTTTATTTGTTTACTATTGTTTGTTGTGGAGAGTGCTGGACCATTGTGTTGTATTGGAATACATTTCACGTATCAAACAATTGAACGGCTTGAAAGTGATATATATAGCTTTTTTGTAAAAGTAGTTACTTTTAGAAAATATTTCTACAAAGGTCTTGAATACTTTTTTATTATTTTTGCCAAATGTCTACATGTTACACATTTGTTTCAGCTACAGTGTTTCCCATCACTTTTGGTGTTTGTCAGCTCACATGCTGAAAAGAGGCACAGTCTTTTAGAGGGTCTATGAGCATTGTGCATCCCAATAATTATGACTGACGGAAACAAGTAATATGAAATAATGGCGAGCATAGCTACTGCATGCTAGGTGTAGAATGCACACTAATTCATTTAGTAGTCTGCTGTATAGACACATGCGGTTTGCCTCTCCTTACATACAGTACAAGGCTTTAGCAATTCACCAAAAATGTCCCTAACAGTACAGTGGAAAGAGGTCAAAGGCCTCATTCCTTTCTAAGTTCATGAAAGTCTGAAGTGATTTTCAATATAGTTTTAATGTATCGAAGTCTGCATTTTAATCCTTATAATGCACAGTCACACTGTTGGGAAATGTCCCTCTCTGAAGTGTCACCCCTAACTTTTTGCCTTCTTTCTCCTTTTTTTCTGACCTTCTTTTTGTTGGCTGTAGATCTCTGGGCCCTTTACCACTGCTAAAGTGCATGTGCTCTCTCCTCTCACCGTGGAATAATTGGTTTACACCAGTTTTGCATATTTGATTTACTTGTAAGTCCCTTGTAAAGTGGTATACCATATACCGAGGGCCTGTAAATTAAATGCTACTGGCAGTCCTGCAGCACTATTTGTGCCACCCACCAAAGTAGTTTTTAAACCTGTCTCAGGCCTGCCACTGCAGTGCCTGTGTGTGCAGTTAACTGCCAACTCGACTTGGCATTTAAAGCTACTTTCTATGCTTGTAACTCCCCTTTTATTACACAGAGAGCACTCATAAGGTAGGCCCTAGGTTGCCCTAAGGGTAAGGAGCTCTGTAAATGAAAGGTAGGACCTGTACTGGTATGTCTTGCATGTCCTGATAGTGACAAACAGCCTACTTCAGTTTAGCATTGGGAATTTGTTAATACATTTTTAAGCTGTAATTCCTGATCAGAGAAGAGAAGCATTTTCATGTTTCAAATGTTTGGAATGTTAAAGAGCCCTCCTCCTTACTGATGAAGGTGGATTTACTATTACTGTTTTAGAAATTCCACTTTTAGAAAGTGGACATTTCTCTGTGCTTATATGTCTCCATTACACTTCTGGGGTGGGAGACACCTACACTTTGTGCATTCCCTTTAGACGGCTGCAAACACATGGAGATGAGGCTCATCTTTATTCTGATCACTCATCTGTATTCATCTGCATTCTGATCGGTCTTCCTGGGCAGGGAGGAATATGGGAGGGGCTGACACACTTCAATAGGTAGTATCCTGTCCACACACAAAGCACTGATTTAACCCCCGGTCCCCGAGACTCCGGTTAGCCTGACACACAGTATTGGGTTGAATGGGATCCTTGTGCACTTCAGACAGCTGCTTTAGGGTCATTCCCGATATCAAAGGCACTTTTGGGTATAAGTTCTGGGTCTCTGACCCTCTAAAAATCAGCCACTTCTTGATCTTGACTGCTGTGCTGCTTATAGGATTCAACTGGACTGCTTTTGTGGAAGGACTGCTTTTCTGCTTGCTGCCCTGCCTGGTGCCTGCTGCTCCCTGACTCTGCTGAAGAAGAGCCATACTCTGCCTTCCCTCCAAGTGATCTCCAAGGGCTTGCCGGCTTGCCTTCTATTTTCTGAAGTCTTAGTGACACAACAGACTTCCTGCATTTCTGTGGATGATGCTGAACGCTGCCTTCAATGAGTCCAACCCTTTCCTGAGGTGCCATCTCCAAGTTCTGGATCTCTGAATTGGGTCCTGTAGCTGTTTTACTACAAAACCGATGCATCGTCTACTTTGCGCCAATCAAAACAGATGCTTTGCCCTTCGATGCCGACGCAGAGGCTTTTCAATGAGAGTGGTTCTACAGCCTGCATGGCCCAAAGAAGACCCTCTGTGCATCTCAATGACGACACATTGTTCTCACCTCAGTATAGCTCGACGATGGCACTGTGACCCGACTGTGTGGAAAAGATCAACACATCTTGCCATCAGTGTTGATGCTTTGCTCCACCCTTGGTATCTTTCACAGTGGGTCCCGCATGGAGCTTGTATCTGAATTGCCCTCCATCGTGGTCAGCCTGAACTTTAAATTTGCACAAGCTCCTTACGACCTGAAGGAACCCTTTTGACCGCTAGTGACTTTTAAGCACTGTTTTTGCATTTAATCTTAAAAAATTCATATCTCAACTTCTACTGATTGGATATTTGGCATTTTGGTCTTATTTTGCGCAGATAAATATTCTGTTTTTTTAAACCTGTTTGGAGTTTTTTTGAGGTGTATTCATTGTGTTACTTTGTGTGTGTCTGTTGCACCAATATTTTACGCATTGGCTCTTTAGATAAGCCTACCTGCTCTGTGCCAAGGAACCAGAGGGTGAGCACAGATTATCTTTTAGTTTGTATCTAGTTTACCCTAACTAGAGTGGTGGTTCATGCCAGGCCTGTGTGCATACCTCAGCCAACCAGGAATCCCCTTTCTATCACACACCAATAATCTTCTCCTAAAAAGCTTAACTTTGTTCTAGGGGCCTCATTATGATGTTGGTCGGAACGGCTCTGAACGGCAGTCGGATCTTCCTTAACCGTGTTGGGACCTTCTGACTGACTCAGAAACTTTTCCGACCAACCGATTACGATGAAAACGTAACTGTTGAGACAGTCTGAATCGGTTCCGACTGGCATTTGGAAACCTGAGTCGGTCAAAGCCAAATCGTACAGCTCTACAGACTGCATCTCCATCCAACGGATTACGATGTTGGATTCCAACAGCTTTTCTGACTCGATCTGTCTGACACAGAACAACAGTCAGAAACTGACTATGGGGGCCCGTAGCAGGCCCACCCTTCACCCTGAGACCTTCAGTTAGTGTCCGTGGGAGGACCCAAAGGACCCCCCCTTTAAAACGAAGCACAGTGCGGGAGGTACCATGGGGTGCCTGCAGCAGGGTGCAAGGTTTTCCGCAACCACTCCTTTTCCCCATAGGAGCTTGTGTTGTCGGTCAGAACACAGGCTCCCATTGAAGTAAATTAGAGACTTTCTGAACAGTGTTTGGAACCTTCATAATCACTCGGTCGGACTTGCTGAACGCGAGTCAGTCGGAAACGATTCCGACAAGGAATCGGTCAGATGGCTTTACGACCGACATCATAATGAGGCCCTCAGTCCCTTATTTTTAGTATAAATGAGCCTAATTCCAAATATATTGTGTGAATGTGTAATTAGTGTTGCAAAATCAAGCTCTACCTTAGGCATCAATTTTTTGCAAAAACATATCATGTGTATTTTGTAAGACTCTTTTAAAACTAATGATCGTACATGTGCGGTAACATGCAAAGAGATTCCTACTTTCGTTTAATGAAAAAATAACTATGCTGCCTAAAATGGCTCCAATGTCTTAAGTACTTTTCATTTTAGAAAAGCACTTCTTAGGAGCTCTAGGGTAGATCCCATTTTCATTGTTTAAACAGCAGATGTAATGTTGCTCTATGACTTGCCTTTCCAACTGCTTCTGGCCCTGGAACAGGCATTTTGACGTCAAAACTCATTTGTAAGTACTTATTATATTTGAACAGCAACTCTATTTTCTTTTTTTAAGTTCAAAATATTTTTATGACATTTTTTGGATATGAACAACTAATAAGGACATTACAAAAAATAGCATCATTTGTTAATTATAGCTATATAACAAATAAAGATCACTCATCAATAATAAAAGTACAATAGGTAATTAGATAATATACATGAATGCGAACAAAAAGGAAGGAAAGGAAGAGAAGGGAGGAGGGGATACACAATATCAATTAATCATCATAGATATATACAGAGGTACTTTATTATATAATAAGAATAAACTTTTGAAGGTGAAAAAAAAACAGAAATGACATAAGAAATATAACTTTAAAAGGATAAATATAGATCCACTGGTGACCAAAAAGACTGATAAGAAATTGAGTTATAATGAATCCCATTCATGGATAATTGAGCACCTCTTCTAGTAAAAATAGCCCGCGACCACCAAGCATGAACAGATAATGGAGATATATCTTTCCAACAAAAAGTAATGGATTTTAAAGCTGCTGATATCAGAAAATTGAAAAGTTGACATCCCAAATCTTGTAAATTTAGTGAAATAATAGCGGATTTACATATTATTAACTGATAGGAAATTTCAATGCGGATATTGAAAATCTTTTTATAACGTCCCAGACTTCAGAACAAAATTTACTAATTAAGGGGCAATCAAAAAGCATATGTTGCAATGTACCTGTAGGTAATTTACAATGTCAACAATCTGCAGACGGAAGAAGTTTTGCCTTATATAAACGTGAAGGAGTCCATAAACGATTGTATCGAATATAAGAATTGGTTTGGTATATTGAAACAGGTAACCAACCAGATATATTATTAAGCCAATTATCCCTCCATTTATCAATAGGTAAAGAAAGTGAAAGTTCATTATTCCAAAAATTTGAAATAGTTTCTAAATTGCTACCTAAAGTATCAGATAACTTTTTATATAGAATAGAAACCCCAGGAGATGAGATAGAGATTGTTTGAATGTGTATTGGTAAATCAGCTTTAACATTAGATGGGACATTATTGGAAAAGGAATCCAAGATTGAATTACATAAATATTGGTATTTAATAAAACCAGATTTACATAAACCAAATGTTGTCTGTAATGATTCAAAAGAAATAAAGGTATTATTGCAATAAACATCTTTAAGATAGAAAATACCAGCTTTAATCCATGAAAAACAAAAACTAATATTTCTTTTCAGTTTGATAACGCTACTATACCAAAGAGATAATTCATCAGTATTATTCATGGGAACAAGAAAAATTGAATCAGGATCATTATATAACATTTTAGTGGATTTAATAATAACTGATTTTCTAAAACCTGAGGCATTATTAGACATGGACCAAAGTAGGTAAAGGAAACGGATAAACTATTGACCTCTCAATGCATAACCACGCAGGAGGATTATTTCAAGAGGAGTGGTTAAACCATAATGAACTTTGTTTTAAAATAAAAGCTTTATGATACAGAAAAAATCTGGAATACCAAAACCAGCATTGCGCTTAGGCACTGTTAATTGTTTATAACTAATACGAGGAGATTTATTGTTCCATAAAAACTTTGATAAAAGTTTATCAACATCTTTATAAAACTTTAATGGAAATTGTGTAGGGATCATGGCAAGTGTATAAAAAATTTTGGGAGCAATAGTCATTTTAACGGAATCCATTCTGCCCCACCATGTAAGATGTAATGACACCCCTTTAGACGTCTTGTTTTTAATATAATTTAAAAGAAAATCACAGTTTAGATTTATTGTTTTTATTTGATAGATTAAGAAAATAAGATTCCAAGATATTTTAACTTATTTTTCTTCCAAATAATTTCACGCATGAGAAACATATCAGGAGTGCAATAAACATTTAAGGGAAAAAATTCTGTTTTGTTGGTATTTAAAGTGTAACTAGAAACTTTAGAATAACGCTTAATAATATCCATTAAGGGTGGGAAGGAAGTTAAAGGATCACTTATAAATAAAAGCACATCATCCGCATAAGCAAGGGTTTTTACAATAACATCCTTAATGTTGATCCCTTTAATATTATCACAATTTCTTATAGAAATAGGAAAAGGTTCAATGTCAATCAAAAATAACATAGGAGAAAGAGGGCATCCTTGATTTGTGCCTCTGAAAAGCGAAAATTGATTTGATACTTGCCCATTAATAAATAAACAGGCCGTAGGGGCTGAATATAAAGCTGAAATCATGTGAATAAAATTATCTCCAAAATTAAATGATGATAATGTAGAAAATAAAAATTGCCAATGAATTTTATCAAGCGCCTTCTCAGCATCCAAAGCTAAAATTCTAGAGGGTAAGGAAAGGGTAGAGCTCTGTTCAATAATATGTAATAGAGTTCTAGTATTGTTAGCAGAATATCTATTCTTCATAAACCCAGATTGGTCAGGATGTATATTAGAATTTAATATGGGGGCTAATCTGGAAGCAAGTATTTTAGCATATAATTTGCAATCCTGATTAATTAAAGATATAGGACGATAATTAGGTACATGAGAGGGATCTTTATCTGGTTTCGGAAGTATTATATTTAAAGCTTCTGTGAATGATCCAGAGGTAGTGCCAGTAGAGCCGAAAAACGTAAAAAGTTCATATAAAAAAGGTAATAGGTGCGACTGAAATTCTTTGTAGAATTCCACTGGTATCCTATCGGGACCAGGAGATTTATTCTTTTTAAGGGACTTTATAGCTGAGATTATTTCGTCTTTTGTAATAGGAGCATCTAAATCAAGTCTATCGGTTTGAGAAATCTTGGGCAACTGACATGAGGTTAAGAAGGAATCAATTAAAGAAACATCCTGAACGTCGGGTTTTTTATATAATGTAGAATAGAAATTCAAGAATTCATTAACAATATCATTATGAGAAAGAGCAATGTTACCATTGTGGCTTGCAGCTGCTCACCTGATTGGAACTGCGGGGACCAGAAGACAGCTGGGGATACCGGAGTCGGCCTGCCCCTCCCACCAACTACCGGGGCACTTTAAAACCTCTCGTGTCTCCCTCGCACTTGCTTGCAGCTGCTCACCTGATTGGAACTGCGGGGACCAGAAGCCAGCTGGGGATATCGGCGTCGGCCTGCCCCTCCCACCAACTATCGGGGCACTTTAAAACCTCTCGTGTCTCCCTCGCACTTGCTTGCAGCTGCTCACCTGATTGGAACTGCGGGGACCAGAAGACAGCTGGGGATACCGGAGTCGGCCTGCCCCTCCCACCAACTACCGGGGCACTTTAAAACCTCTCGTGTCTCCCTCGCACTTGCTTGCAGCTGCTCACCTGATTGGAACTGCGGGGACCAGAAGACAGCTGGAGATACCGGAGTCGGCCTGCCCCTCCCACCAACTATCGGGGCACTTTAAAACCTCTCGTGTCTCCCTCGCACTTGCTTGCAGCTGCTAACCTGATTGGAACTGCGGGGACCAGAAGACAGCTGGGGATACCGGAGTCGGCCTGCCCTCCCACCAAATACTGGAAGGATACATTCTAACTCACTAATCCGCGGCGCGGGCGGGCGCCGAGCGAAGCCCAGGCCAAGGGCGGGCCCATTATAGCCCGTTCAAGACCGTGCGAGACTGGACTGGGCCCCCCCTCTAACCTGTGGTTTCCTAGTGGGCTTTTGCGTGGGGAGTAAGTGCCTTTGTTCGGACTTTTGGTTTCACAAAGGTTATAGAAATGTCCACACGAGAGAGAAAGAACAAGAAGGTAGAGGGTTCATTGTTACTGGGCACTTTAGACAACTTCATCACTAGAACAAACTCTGTCATAGATCAAGGGATTATATTGATGGAAAGGAGAGTGTCGCAGAATCTGGCACAGGCCAAAAGGTCCTCTATGGGTCACATAGCTAACGCTAGAACACAAGAATCCCTCAATAGAACTAACAACACCGACATTGAGGTGTTATTGCATAGTCCTCACAGCTCGCAGGGTTCTTTTTGCTCCCTGCCAGCCCCTAACTTTCAACTGTCGGCTGACATAAACATAGACAATGAAGCAGTATAGGAGGTAATTGAGGTAGTAGGGGGCAGCCCCTCAAAGGCTGGAAACACGAGACAGCTGCGGGGAAGAAAGGGAGGGGCGATCCCGAAAAAGAAACAGCCAGCCCCCGTTGTGGTAGGTGGTAAAAAATCAAAATCCTCTAAGGGCACGGAAAATAATCTTAAAATGACTGCCACCCCCTTAGAGACTGAACCTAACACGCAATACACCCTAGCTGAAGGTGCTCACCCTGCACAGAGACAGGTAGAAACTCCAGGGATTAGTGGAGAAATTAACACAGCCATCACCCGGGGTATATTAGGACCAGTAGGACTCGATGAGGACTCCTTTCTAAATATCTTAGGGTCCGTACTTACATCTCTATTGGCACCTCTGGAGACAAGACTTTTGGGGGTTGAAAAACAGCTTGTTAAGCTAGAGTCAGAGGTAAAGGGCATCAAGGCATGCAGGAAATCCAAAAACAACACAACGAGTACATACCAAGTTGCGGGTCCCTCAGATGTACAACCCACTCAATTACAAACTCAAAGGGCGGTGCAAGCCATTCTTAGTCTTGTGAATTCACGTGTTATGAGTGGTCCACCTGTGTCAAATCCCACACCTAATATAATGGGTAAAGACCCCATGCCATCTGTGATACCAGTGAAAGATGCTGAAGGGGAATATACTGCTGTAAAGACTAGGCGGGCTCGTCCTGTAAATAATCCCCCTCAATCGAGCCTGTACGTGGTAGTCTTAACGGGTGTACCAGAACTAAAAAACCCAAGCCATGAGTCCTTCGCGTGTTTAAAAAATAAAGTTGCGCATTGGCTCAATTTAAACAGACCTTTACCCCCCCACATGAGATGCGAGATTATGATGGTGAGCAGGTTACCCTGGGTGGGACATACTTCTAAAACGGTAACAGGGGACTGCATTTTGGTCAAATTTAGAGACCCCCGTACGGTGGAGTACATTTGCTCCTGGAATCAGCATAATCACAACCTCAACCAAGGACGGATGATAGAAGTTAGACCCTTATCCTTCTTTTTTCCTCCCCCCATTTATTCGGATGCCCCAGCAGTATGGTCATCCATGGGACAGAGTAGTGGAAGGGTGGGAGGCTATAGTCGGGGCTACCAAACTTTTGAGAACTTCCTACCCTTACATAATAGGTTTAGCCCGCTGGAAATGGTTTATTGACTGAATGAATCTTCAACCATAATCCAGCGCGCAGAGGGGGCAAGAGATACGGAGAAATACCCTCCTCCCCAGAGGCAAAATAATTCTAACAACCTTGATGACCACCTGGCCAGATCAAATTCAAAACCTATTAGCATAGAGGCCATACCGGATGCATTCCCACCTAAACCCCAGTTACCTCAACCTACACTTCCTTTAGAGCAAGAAGGGGTTTACAATGTACCTTTGTGTCCCCCGGCCCTAGAGGCTGAGGAGAGGGGGCAGCTCTTAACATTTCTCTCATGGAATATTGCGGGACTTTCAAATAAGTTAAATGACCCCACATTTATGAGTTTTGTTACGGATTTTTCTGTAATTTGTTTTCAGGAGACTTGGGAGAGGGAGGCTGTGCACATAAACGGATATCGCTCCTTTCATATCCCCGCCAAGCCATCAGTAAGGGGGAGAAACAAGGGGGGCTTATGTTGTTATATTTCTAACACATCTAAAGTTAGGGTTAAAAATATTGCTGTGGACTCAAAGTTTTTTCAGATGCTGGAGCTCAATTTGGATGGGTTTGAGACTTTTAATGTTACCAATTTTTACAATAATGTACCTAAGTGCGAAATGTCCAGTGTCATCGAGGGCCTCCTACAAGCTATGTTGAATTCAAACAGGAATTGTCCAACTGGTAATCGCATTTTATGGCTAGGGGACTTCAACTGTTTGTTGTGCCCAAATATAAATACCGACATATGTGGTTTGGTGAACGTTAAAGGTGAACCTTGTACCCATTTTATTCACACACCTTTAGGGAACTTTGTAAATAACTTGATGCCTGAATTGGATCTAGGATATGGGAATGAATTGTGTGTACCTCAGGTCAGTTTTAAACACACATATAATGGTAGGGGTTGCAATTCCCTTATCGATTATGTCCTGGCTTCGAGTAGCTTTGCATACAACTTGATTGATTTTAAAACGGGTGTAATAGCAATCAGTGACCATTACCCAATTAGTTTTTCCCTTTTGCCTCTGAAACTTAAAAATAATCGCCATGGAGTGGTAAATAATTTGTACGCCCACAAAGTAAATTTAGCAAAAAGAAACGGCTATACAATTAAATGGAACAAAATCAAACCTGCCCAGTTCCTCAAAAAATGAATAGAAAGCAGACAGGAAGATTTCACGACCTGTCTCACCGAAATTAGTGAGCCGGATGCCATTATATTGGCTTTTACAAAAATTTGTGAGGAGATTAATAATCCTCTGGTAGGGTAAGAACGGAAAAGACAAAAAGATAAAACTGAGGGATGGTTTCATTCAAAATGCAGTAAAGCCCACTCCGCCCTAAAAAAAGCCCTTAATAGAGTACCTAAATGTACTATAGAAATTAGAAATGCCAGAAGTACATTTTATGCAGCGGTAAAAAGAAGAAAAAAGGATATAAAGCAGGAGGCCTGGGAAACCTTACATGAAGCCTCCCAGAAAAAAGATAATATAAGTTTCTGGAAGGCAGTTAATGCCTCTTATTTTACCGTTGGCAAAACAGAATGAATTGAAATAGCAATAGACGAAGCCACCTGGGTCAAATATTTCACCGGTCTTTATGAGAAGGATCCCCGGTTGCGGGGCCCGGATGTCGCTATAGTTGGCGACACAACAAATAACTCATCAAGAACATTCCCTCTGAACATTAACTTTGAATTATTGGAGATAGAGGTGGCATTAGCAGCAAGCTTAGGGGGTAAAGCCTCTGGACCTGATGGTGTCCCAGTGGACATTTATAAATCAGAAGCCAGATTATGGGCCCCTCTCCTGACTCAGGTACTAAACAGCTCTAATAAGATAGGTTTTATAACAACCTGGCAGGAAGCGATAATGATCCCCATCTTTAAAAATGGGGATCGCCAGGACCCCAAATGTTACAGGCCTATTTCTTTATTGGACTCTTTAATGAAAGTGGGTCATCTTAAACAGGCTTCAGCAGTGGGCAGCAGATTCGGGGGTGCTCTCTAAATACCAATACGGGTTTAAAGAAGGCCTGGGCACAGTAGAGCAAGGTTTAAACCTAGCTATCATTATTGGTAAATATATGGTCGCAAAAGAGGACAAGCTATTCATGCCTTTCGTGGACCTAAGCTCTGCCTTCGACTGCGTTAGTCATGAAATGTTGTGGGATACCTTACTTGATTTAGGAATCGACCCCTGTCTTATAAACTTTATTAAGGAATTGTACCAGGGGGCAGGCGCCAAGGTCCGCTTTGGTATTAAAGGAGAGTGTACAGCCAATTTTCCAATTAAAAAAGGAGTTCGCCAGGGATGCATACTAGCACCTTTTTTATTTAACTTATATATTATTAGTGTTGCATCCCACTTGATTGATAACCGGCAGGATTATCCCCAAATTCAAGGTTGTTCAGCGTCAATCCTGCTGTACGCGGATGACGCGGTCATCATGGCACGCATGCAACTGGGCCTCCAAAGATCACTCATCTCCTTTGCTGAATATATGAGTACTCGGGACCTAAAAATTAACACTACCAAGACCTTTAGTATGACTTGCTCCAAAAAAAGCAAGACACATTGCAATATCTATTTGGCCGATGCTAAGATAGAAGAAACTAAAACTTTCACTTACTTGGGCATAAACTTTGCAAATAATGGTTCCTGGTTTGCAGCAGCATATGCTAGGACATTGGCTTTCTCGCGTGCAATAGGCGCTATACGCAGTTTCGCTATTAAGCTAGGGGGAAGACCAGTAAAAATCCTGATTGAAATCTATAAGGCAAAGTGCGTGTCCACTGTAATTTATGGAGCAGGCTTATGGGGCATTACTGACACCGCCAAGATTCAGGCTTGTGAAAATGCCTTTCTTCGTTATCTCCTGGCTGTTCCTAAATCAATCTCCACATAAGTTTCACACAGAGAGTTGGGTCTAGTCTACGTGTCAGACCTCATTAAGACGAGCCAAATCCTGCTGTGGCATAGGGTGTGGGTTTCCCAAGAGACAGGGTTAAATAGGGATATCATCCAGGATTGTATGAACCTTCAGGGGAGTATGAGAATAGAGTGGTTCAGGTATGTGAGACATTTCCTAATAGCCATTGGCCATCAGGAATATTTTGACAACCCGTCTAGTATGATAGACATTTCCAGGAAGAAACTGAAGGAAATCTGTCTTATCTACCTGGAAGAGACTAGGTGGCAGCTGGAGAGTAAGAAAGTGTCTGTCATGCAAAATCATCTGATGTTAGATGGCCAAGGTCTTCAGAGATACTTAATAATTACCCAGAGTAGTTATTCCTGTATGCTGCTAACTCGCTTTACGGGGGGCAGCTTTTATAGATTAACCACTTTTACAGAGGTTAACTCCTGGTCAAGATCCTTGACCCCTGTCCTTGTGACGATGTATCTCAACAATCTATGTTACACTGCATCCTATTTTGTAAATTTTACACCACAATCAGGCGAAGGTATATACTCAGTTTATTTAAAAAATGGGGACTGAGACAATGTAGACCTGCCCTACTCAGACTACAAATGTTGGAGGACGATTTTATTCTGTATAGTGTGACAACTTTTTTAAAGAGCCTACTGCGTTTTAGATTGTCAATGAATTGATTTTCCTTTACATTGGTTTTTAGTGGAAATTTGGTATGTTTCTCTCTGTATTTATGAAATGGGTTTTATTTAATGTAATAATGAAAGCTATGTAATGTCTGTTTTACATTTTTATGTGCTTTTATGGATTTTGAAACTGAAACCGAATAAAGCTTCCTTTTGATTTGATTTGACTATGAATGGAGTTAAGTTGAGTTTTATCTTTTTTTATACGCAACTAATTAGCTAATAGCTTTCCAGATCTTTCCGGATCTATTGCCGTTAAAACTAAATCTGGCCATAGCATTCAAAATTTGGACCCCAGCTCTTTTACTAAGGAGAGAATTAAATTCATAGCGTAATTTTTGTAACTTAAATTTATATTGAGGATTGTTGGATGTAATGAAAAGTCGCTCAAATTTCGCAATCTGTGTCTGTAAGAGTTTAGTCTTTGCATGAAAGGTTATATTTTCATGGGCCATAAAAGATATATTAACGCCCCTAATATAAGCTTTGAAAGCATTCCATCTAGTGATCATAGATGTAGAACCTTCAGGGTTGAGTATAAAATATTCTTGAATGGCCTATAATAGTTTAGGTTTATTATAGTCATTTAAAATTTTACCAGTATTCATTCTCCATCTAGATTGTTTAATAAAATTTGAGTCCAAAGTCAAAACCAAAGAAATCATAGCATGATCTGATATGTCAATGTTACCAATAGAAGGAGTAGTTATTGAACTGATGAGTTGCCTAGAAACCAAAAAACAATCAATTCTAGAATGGGAATTGTGAGGATTTGAGAAAAACGTAAAACATTTTTCTGTAGGAAAATGTAACCTCCAAACATCAGCAAACTTAGTGGCTTGAATAAATGACTTGAAAGCAAAATAAACTTTGGAAAGGGTGAAACTTAGTCTGTCTATCCAATAAAGGGTCAGAAATAACATTAAAATCACTCCAACAATTGAAGGGCCATTATCGATCTTTAAAACCTCTGTAGTAAGATTAGCCCAAAAAACTGGGTCATCTGCTGTAGGACCATAAACATTTATTAAAAATAGACATGTGTCATGAACTTTAATTTTAACGATAACAAATCTACCATCCTTATCAGAAGTTTTATTTAAAATTTGACAATGTAACTGTTTTGCAAATAAAATGCCTACACCATTTTTTTTACCATTCGCAGGAGAAGAGACAATAACATCTACCCTTTTTTCTTCATATAATCTAAAATGGTATCATATATATGAGTCTCTTGTATAAAGCAAACATCAGCTTTGCAGCTATTGAAATAATCAAGAATTTTGGTGCGTTTAACTGGGTGATGCAAACCTTTAACATTTAATGAAACTACTTTAAGATTGTGTGAATTAGCCATAATAGAAGAAAGGAGAAAGAAGATCAAGAAGAAGAGGATAAAGGAAGATCAAAGGAATGAGAAAAAGGTAGCTCCAAACAAGGAAGAAAGAAAAGAAAAATGAAAAAACATAGAAAAAACGACAAACAGCAGACAGAAATTTTAGATGTGAAACACGCACACGCCTTACAAGCATGACCAGATCCGCTGGAGCCCTTAATAAAGAAATTTCAGTAGTGCATCAGAAAAAGTATAACTCATAACAATCATGTAGCAGAGTCATTGGTATCCATTGATTTCTGTGACTGATGTTCCAAAAAATGACATAGATCTTCTGGACCTTGAAAAGATTTAGAGAAGTTATCCTTCCAAATACGCATCGTCGATGGATCAAAAGACCATATTTGTTATTGTTATTGTTGTTATTGTTATTGTTAGCTTTGGTTTATATAGCGCCAACTCACCAGCAGGTCTCAAGGCGCTCATGACCAAAGGACAAACCAACTGTTTAGCAGATCTAAGAATCAGTCGCATAGTGCAAACTAAGGTGAACCCAGAGCCTCCCTGAATAGAAGTGTTTTTAATGATTTCCTGAAATGCAGGAGGTTACCATCTTTACGAAGGGACTCGGGTAATCTGTTCCAAATTTGAGGGACTAGAACTGAGAAGGATCTCCCACCCTTCGTTGTTAGTTTAAACCGTGGGCAGACTAACAACTGAGCGTCAGACGACCTCAATCTTCGTTCAGGTTTATAGACCTCCAATCGTTCCCTAATGTAGGCAGGTGCATGCCCATAGATTGCCTTATGGCCGTACAAAGACTTTTAAACTCTGCCCTTTGCCTAATAGGGAGCCAGTGAAGGCTCTGTGACAAGGGAGAGGCATGGGATTTTCTTGGAAGTCTGAAGATAAGTCGTGCAGCATCATTCAGAACAACCTGCAATCTATTGGTCAAATTTTTCGGTAGGCCTAAATAGAGAGCGTTCCCGTAGTCCAGCCTCGAGATGATTGTAGGAGAGACTACTGTGCGAAGCATGGACGAGGAAAGAAGGGGGACTAACTTGCGCAATTGTCTAATTAGACCAGTACAAGTCCCCACAATGGAGGAAATTTGGCTGGCCATTGACAGTTCGCAGTCAATCTTGATTCCAAGACTTTTCACCTTGTCACAAGGTGTTGGGGTGGGACCCAATTCTTGAGGCCAGTATAGATCACTCCATGGAGAGCTTGTAGTCAAAACCACTAGATCCTCAGTTTTTTCAGGATTAATTTTCAACAGATTTGCCGTCATCCAGCTAACTACAAATCTGAGAATGTCCTGTGCATACTTCTGCGCAGAGGCCGTATTGTCTATACTAAGTAGCAACTGGGTGTCGTCAGCGTAATTAAATACGCGACAGCCCATGTTTACCAAGGAGTTGATCAATGGCTGTGTATAAAGATTGAACAATACTGGGGATAGAGCGGAGCCCTGTGGGGCTCCGCACGTCAGATTACCCACCTCTGATAAACTATCCCCTAACTGAATCCGCTGTGTCCTTTCCAACAGAAAAGATTGAAGCCACTGAAAGGCCGTGTCCCGAATCCCGAACTTGGCGAGCCTATCCAGGAGCAGGGTAGGGCTGACAGTATCGAACGCCGCTGAAAGATCTAAAAGTATCAGGGCGCTCGGTTTTTTACTGTCAGCCATCCCCCTAAGCTCATCCAGCACCGAGAGCATCACCAACTCGGTGCTGTGGTGTGCACGAAACCCTGCCTGACGCTCCTGGAAGAGATGGTGAGACTCCAGGAATGAGGCCAGGGACTTCAGCACATGTTGTTCTAGGATTTTGGACAAGAACGGTAGTTGGGAAATAGGCCTATAATTTTTCAAGATGGTAGGTTCGGCTCCTGGCTTCTTTATCAGAGGCTTCACTTGGGCTTCCTTGAAACTGGCTGGTACCATCCCTGTTTCCAGTGAGTTGTTCAGAAGGGAAGTGATGTGATTTTCTAAAATAGGACGCGCCAAACGAAAAACACTAGGGGGGCATGGATCTGCCGGGGAACCTGATTTAGTTTTACTCATAAGTTGTTCAAGACTCATCGGATCTATCAATTGGAATTTTGAAATGATGACTTCCGAGGAAGGTTGGACCTCCTGTGGCATGTTTGATCCAGATGCTGTACCTTGCCTAATATCAGAGAGGATAGTGTCTACCTTCTCCAAAAAGTAGTCTTGAAACGTATTACAGCTGATTGTTGTTTCAGTAATTCCAGGTTTTTTACTCAGCTCTGTCAATATTTTGAATGTTTCTTTCTGAACATTCTCAGCCTGTTTTATACGAGTTTAGTAGTAATTTGCTTTAGTAGCCAGAATGAATTTTTTTATATGCGTTGAGCAGATTTTTATACTGCTCTCGATCCCCTTCATCCTTAGTTTTCCTCCATCTCCTTTCGGCGTGACGGCGCTTCTTTTCATGATCTCTCAAAGACGGTGTAAACCATGGTGCCCCTTCCTACTCCTTTAACTATTTGTAGCCACTCAGGTGCGATTTGATCAACTGCGTTCCTCAGATTACATACTATATCTCTATACTCTTGATCTAGATTACCATTAGAGGCCATTGGTTGAACAAATTCCAAAAGGGTGTCCGTTAAAGTTTGTGAATCAACTTTCCTCCATTGACGGACTTTCTTCCTTTTAGGGGGTGGTTGTGTCAACTTTACATCAATAGGGATGTCACAATAGACCAAATAATGGTCCGACCATATACATGGTAGGATGTCCAAAAGAGCCACCTTAGGAGCTAAAGTCCAAATGAGATCAAGGATATGCCCCTTTGTGTGTGCGGGAGCTTTTACCAACTGCTTAAAGCCCAGTGAGGACATAGTTGTGTCTAAACATCGGGCTACCGGCTCCTTATGAGCCTTATCCCAATGTAGATTAAAATCCCCGGTTACCACTACCTTTTTATATCTTGAACAAATGTCAGATATAATAGACATAAATAGGTCATTAAAGGCTGGGGTAGAATTTGGTGGACGATAAACTGTGAGGATTACAAGACACAGGTCATCAAACGTAATTTTTACTCCGAGAACGTCGGCTAAATCCACCGTTTCTGCTAGTATTTTGACTACTGTGAAGGATTTTTTAAACAGAATTGCTACTCCCCCCCTCGAGCATTGTCTGCACGATTGTGCCATACTACGTCATACTCAATCGGAAGAGCGGCTATAATGTCTGGTAGTGAGTTATCCCCAAGCCAGGTCCCAGTAAGAGTTAAGACATCAATATCTCCATCCTGAAGCAGAGAAAATATTTCCATATTATGTTTGTGCAAATACCTTGTATTTAAACAGGTCAATTTCAGAGAACATGAGTAAGATTTGGCTGAACCAGTAGACGATCTGACAATAAGCATCTCCTCTAGTTTCTTCAATGTGGCTAAATCCAAAGACTGTCCCTCTCTATCAAGCTGATGTAGCTCTGATGAGGTATAAACACGCCGCTGACCAGAAGTCCTAGCCCCTGCGCCCGTCCGTGCGCGGACGGGCGTAGACGGGCTGGACTCTGGCGTGACTCCGGCGTGCTCACGCTGCCCGCGAACGCTGCGCGTCAGCATGGCCGCCCTAATAGCTGCCTCTGTGCAACTAGCGCGCAACCAAAGATGGCGCCGCCGGGCGTCCCGTTTTTCCCCCAAGATGGCTGCCGGTGAAGAGGGGATACAGGGACCCGCTAAAACGCGGTGTATTGCCACAATTATCGTGCAAGTAAGCTGAAATTGGCCAACTATTAAAAACAGGGGAAATATAACACAGATTAAATCAAATATGAAAATAGGTACTTTAAAATTCGTTCTTGCCCACCACAGTGGAGAAGCGTGGCTCAGTGGTTAGAGGCAGCAGACCTGGAAGCTGAGATCAGCTGTGGACCAGGGTTCGATTCCCCGCCTCGGTGGGTCTCGGGCTCAAAAATTCCACGGACTCGATAATTCTCGTTCCGGTGCCTACTCAACTCACGGGGTCACACTCTGCAACTCTGGGCAATAGCTTGCTTAATCTCCACTACGGCCCCTCGCGGCGGGATGCCTGGCTTTCACCTTGTGGACACCCTGCCGGGGTATCTCACAGGGGAATATCAGGACGGGTTCCCTAAGCAAGCGCCGAGATGCCTACGGGTAGTCGTGCGCTATACAAGAGCGTAATCATTTCATTTCATTTCACAGTATGAGCGCTGAACCGTGATCTGTGTAAGCGCTGCCGAATAATGATTAGGTGCCCTACCTGGTCAAGACTTGGAGTCTAATTGGCCCGCCCTAAATAGCTGCCTCTGTGCAACTAGCGCGCAACCAAAGATGGCGCCGCCGGGCGTCCCGTCTTTCCCCCAAGATGGCCGCCGGTGAAGAGGGGATACAGGGACCCGCTAAAACGCGGTGTATTGCCACAATTATCGTGCAAGTAAGCTGAAATTGGCCAACTATTAAAAACAGGGGAAATATAACACAGATTAAATCAAATATAAAAATAGGTACTTTAAAATTCGTTCTTGCCCACCACAGTATGAGCGCTGAACCGTGATCTGCGTAAGCGCTGCCGAATAATGTAGCCTAAAGCCGGTAGTTGAGGACAAAGAGCAGTGAACTCTTTGCGAATTGAGACAGTTTCTTTGGCGAAATCTTGATGAATGAATATTTTGTTTCCATTTACCATCAATGAAGGAATCTCTCTAGCTGATTTCCTGATTAGAACCAAATGATGGTGTTGAAGGACTTTGAAAATCATTTGTCGCGGTTTAGTGTGACGAGGGTTCCTATGTGAGGGAATCCTGCGAGCTTTGTTAATTTCAAACTTTTCTGAAAATGTATTTTGTAAAAGATTTGGTAATAAATTCTCTAAATATAATCTACAGTTATTTCCCTCAACATCTTCAGGTAAATTAAATATGCATAGATGATGTTGTCTGTTACGATTTTCCAAGTCCAATAATGTAGAACACATAGGTGAAATTTTTGCTACAAGTCGAGTAAATGTGTTGATTTTGACTGAATTATCCTTTATTTTAATGGAGTTATCCGATATTTACATCGATAGGCTAGCCATTTCTTTACGGACATACTTCAGAAGCAATAGTGTCAGTATTTATACGAAGAGCCTGAATTTCCTCCAAAATCAAAGATAATAATGGCTCAAAAGTCTCCACTACTTTAGATTTAGCAGGAGGGGGAGAAACTTGTTGCTGCCTCCTTTTATTATTAATGGTACTTTTATTTTCCATTTTCATGTAAAAAGAGTCAAAATTATACTTGCAAAATCAAAAGAACGTGTGAACAAGAAAATGCAGTGAAAATACCTTAGAAAGAACTGGTGCAGCAGCTAAAATGGGTTAGGGGAGTGGCTAGGCCCAAGCCAGGCCCTTCCCTGAAAGCTGTCTCCGCCCCCTTGACTGAAAAGTCTGGCTGCAGTTGGGAGATTTGCAGGGAGCAGGAACCAGGTGAAGCAAAAACCTTCTTCCACAAGGCAGAATCCACTGAACTCACTCCACAGTACTGGTGAGTACTTTATATAAGCAGCGACCTCCTCCTGGGCAACCTTCTGATGCAAAATTCTGTGTTTTTCAATGAAAATCGGGCGCAAAACACAGAAAGACTTCACGCGGCGGCCATTTTGAAACGTGCGCTCGCGCGTCTCCAGCAACTTTATTTTCTAATTACAGGTGACTAGAGATATCTCAAGTAGACTGTAATAATAAAATTCGAAACATTTTTATTATATTGCAACCAAGTATTATCTTAAATGCATAACTTTGACTTGTAAATTCATAGTCAATTTATTCTAATGAGTACTGCCCGGCAAAAGGCTGAGAAAATATATAAATAAATCATGTGGGGCAAATACAAACTTTGAAATGCTTAAGCAGCATACAAACACATTCTATGATTCTAAGAGAGTGTGTTTATTTAGCCAAAGTGATTAATGTGCACTCTGTTTTCTTTTATTGATGCAAAATATTGACTTTGCTCAAACCTCATTGTGCGGATACTAACTATCCATTAGAGCACCAATTCTTAGGCTTGGATTTACAGAGGCTTGCACTGGTGCTCACACAGTACTGCATAGTTTTACTCTGTGCTATCATGCATTCATAATCTTAAGTGCATTGGCTAAGATCGCAAAGTCTTAGTAATTAAGCTCTTTAATGTTGTGCAACGGTGTCTGGGACATTGGATGGACATTTGAGTGTGCAATGAACAGCACCATGATGGAAGGCATATGTTAAGTTTAGGGGCAAGTAAAATCGAGAATTTTAGGTGCCGTATACATTAGCAAGCTGATCTTTTTGATTTTAAACAGTTCCATATCGCAGTGCTTTTTTATAGTATTCTAGACAAGTACTTGTATAGTGCACAAGCACCCTGTGATATGCTTCTGGGGTGAAAGCTGGAGAAGTGTAAAAGGGTGTTTCTGTTAGTGGGTGTAGTGGACCTACTGGTAATCAAGTTCCTTTGTTTATTGTTAACCCATACGTCTTAAAAGTTACGTTTTTTTCCTTTCATACTTCATCGTTAATTTGAGATATTTGGACTTATTATTATTATCAGCTTTTCCTTGGCTCACTGCCAAATAAAAAATATGTCTTGAATATATCTTGAATATGGTATGGGTCACGCACTCCTCCTTATAACTGCGTTGATTAAGTTGTGGTGTGCCTCAAGGTATCACCCCCTGACAAGAAGGTGTGGTAATCAATATCTGCAAAAAACAACAAGTGATGGACTGAATGTGGATCAATGTCACACACTCCCCCAGTCAAAAGATCTGGGCCCAAATCCATCGTTTTTTTGCACTCCACACCACCCTGGGTCAGATAATGGCTTTATGCAAATCAGCTCTGACCCTGTTGCCCCATGGGAACAGTCCAGTCCGAACTACAACAGCCATATCTTTCCCAGACCGGAATCAAGCATCCGAGGACCGGACCGGTTTCGAGGTAACACCTCTCTTCAGCCCGGCTAGCTTGACTCCAAGTGGTGTGGAGTGCCTGGGACCCACGTCTGGGCATCCCCAGCGCACTTAGGGCGGCAATTGCAAAAAACAACAAGTGATGGACTGAATGTGGATCAATGTCACACACTCCCCCAGTCAAAAGATCTGGGCCCAAATCCATCGTTTTTTTGCACTCCACACCACCCTGGGTCAGATAATGGCTTTATGCAAATCAGCTCTGACCCTGTTGCCCCATGGGAACAGTCCAGTCTGAACTACAACAGCCATATCTTTCCCAGACCGGAATCAAGCATCCGAGGACCGGACCGGTTTCGAGGTAACACCTCTCTTCAGCCCGGCTAGCTTGACTCCAAGTGGTGTGGAGTGCCTGGGACCCACGTCTGGGCATCCCCAGCGCACTTAGGGCGGCAATTGCAAAAAACAACAAGTGATGGACTGAATGTGGATCAATGTCACACACTCCCCCAGTCAAAAGATCTGGGCCCAAATCCATCGTTTTTTTGCACTCCACACCACCCTGGGTCAGATAATGGCTTTATGCAAATCAGCTCTGACCCTGTTGCCCCATGGGAACAGTCCAGTCCGAACTACAACAGCCATATCTTTCCCAGACCGGAATCAAGCATCCGAGGACCGGACCGGTTTCGAGGTAACACCTCTCTTCAGCCCGGCTAGCTTGACTCCAAGTGGTGTGGAGTGCTTGGGACCCACGTCTGGGCATCCCCAGCGCACTTAGGGCGGCAATTGCAAAAAACAACAAGTGATGGACTGAATGTGGATCAATGTCACACACTCCCCCAGTCAAAAGATCTGGGCCCAAATCCATCGTTTTTTTGCACTCCACACCACCCTGGGTCAGATAATGGCTTTATGCAAATCAGCTCTGACCCTGTTGCCCCATGGGAACAGTCCAGTCCGAACTACAACAGCCATATCTTTCCCAGACCGGAATCAAGCATCCGAGGACCGGACCGGTTTCGAGGTAACACCTCTCTTCAGCCCGGCTAGCTTGACTCCAAGTGGTGTGGAGTGCCTGGGACCCACGTCTGGGCATCCCCAGCGCACTTAGGGCGGCAATTGCAAAAAACAACAAGTGATGGACTGAATGTGGATCAATGTCACACACTCCCCCAGTCAAAAGATCTGGGCCCAAATCCATCGTTTTTTTGCACTCCACACCACCCTGGGTCAGATAATGGCTTTATGCAAATCAGCTCTGACCCTGTTGCCCCATGGGAACAGTCCAGTCCGAACTACAACAGCCATATCTTTCCCAGACCGGAATCAAGCATCCGAGGACCGGACCGGTTTCGAGGTAACACCTCTCTTCAGCCCGGCTAGCTTGACTCCAAGTGGTGTGGAGTGCCTGGGACCCACGTCTGGGCATCCCCAGCGCACTTAGGGCGGCAATTGCAAAAAACAACAAGTGATGGACTGAATGTGGATCAATGTCACACACTGTGGATTTGGGCCCAGATCTTTGGACTGGGGTGAATGTGTGACATTGATCCACATTCTGTCCATCATTGTTGTGTTTGCAGTTACCGCTCTAAGTGTACTGGGGATGCTCAGACGTGAGTCCCAGGCACTCCACACCACTGGAATCAAGCTAGCCGGGCTGAAGAGAGGTGTTACCTCGAAACCGGGCCGGTCCTCGGATGCTTGTTTCCGTTCTGGGAAGGACATGGCTTTTGTAGTTCGGACTGGACTGTTCCCATGGGGCACAGGGTCAGCGCTGATTTGCATATCGCCATTGTCTAACCCAGGGTGGTGTGGAGTGGAAAAACGATGGATTTGGGCCCAGATCTTTGGACTGGGGTGAATGTGTGACATTGATCCACATTCTGTCCATCATTGTTGTGTTTGCAGTTACCGCTCTAAGTGTACTGGGGATGCTCAGACGTGAGTCCCAGGCACTCCACACCACTGGAATCAAGCTAGCCGGGCTGAAGAGAGGTGTTACCTCGAAACCGGGCCGGTCCTCGGATGCTTGTTTCCGTTCTGGGAAGGACATGGCTTTTGTAGTTCGGACTGGACTGTTCCCATGGGGCACAGGGTCAGCGCTGATTTGCATATCGCCATTGTCTAACCCAGGGTGGTGTGGAGTGGAAAAACGATGGATTTGGGCCCAGATCTTTGGACTGGGGTGAATGTGTGACATTGATCCACATTCTGTCCATCATTGTTGTGTTTGCAGTTACCGCTCTAAGTGTACTGGGGATGCTCAGACGTGAGTCCCAGGCACTCCACACCACTGGAATCAAGCTAGCCGGGCTGAAGAGAGGTGTTACCTCGAAACCGGGCCGGTCCTCGGATGCTTGTTTCCGTTCTGGGAAGGACATGGCTTTTGTAGTTCGGACTGGACTGTTCCCATGGGGCACAGGGTCAGCGCTGATTTGCATATCGCCATTGTCTAACCCAGGGTGGTGTGGAGTGGAAAAACGATGGATTTGGGCCCAGATCTTTGGACTGGGGTGAATGTGTGACATTGATCCACATTCTGTCCATCATTGTTGTGTTTGCAGTTACCGCTCTAAGTGTACTGGGGATGCTCAGACGTGAGTCCCAGGCACTCCACACCACTGGAATCAAGCTAGCCGGGCTGAAGAGAGGTGTTACCTCGAAACCGGGCCGGTCCTCGGATGCTTGTTTCCGTTCTGGGAAGGACATGGCTTTTGTAGTTCGGACTGGACTGTTCCCATGGGGCACAGGGTCAGCGCTGATTTGCATATCGCCATTGTCTAACCCAGGGTGGTGTGGAGTGGAAAAACGATGGATTTGGGCCCAGATCTTTGGACTGGGGTGAATGTGTGACATTGATCCACATTCTGTCCATCATTGTTGTGTTTGCAGTTACCGCTCTAAGTGTACTGGGGATGCTCAGACGTGAGTCCCAGGCACTCCACACCACTGGAATCAAGCTAGGCGGGCTGAAGAGAGGTGTTACCTCGAAACCGGGCCGGTCCTCGGATGCTTGTTTCCGTTCTGGGAAGGACATGGCTTTTGTAGTTCGGACTGGACTGTTCCCATGGGGCACAGGGTCAGCGCTGATTTGCATATCGCCATTGTCTAACCCAGGGTGGTGTGGAGTGGAAAAACGATGGATTTGGGCCCAGATCTTTGGACTGGGGTGAATGTGTGACATTGATCCACATTCTGTCCATCATTGTTGTGTTTGCAGTTACCGCTCTAAGTGTACTGGGGATGCTCAGACGTGAGTCCCAGGCACTCCACACCACTGGAATCAAGCTAGCCGGGCTGAAGAGAGGTGTTACCTCGAAACCGGGCCGGTCCTCGGATGCTTGTTTCCGTTCTGGGAAGGACATGGCTTTTGTAGTTCAGACTGGACTGTTCCCATGGGGCACAGGGTCAGCGCTGATTTGCATATCGCCATTGTCTAACCCAGGGTGGTGTGGAGTGGAAAAACGATGGATTTGGGCCCAGATCTTTGGACTGGGGTGAATGTGTGACATTGATCCACATTCTGTCCATCATTGTTGTGTTTGCAGTTACCGCTCTAAGTGTACTGGGGATGCTCAGACGTGAGTCCCAGGCACTCCACACCACTGGAATCAAGCTAGCCGGGCTGAAGAGAGGTGTTACCTCGAAACCGGGCCGGTCCTCGGATGCTTGTTTCCGTCCTGGGAAGGACATGGCTTTTGTAGTTCGGACTGGACTGTTCCCATGGGGCACAGGGTCAGCGCTGATTTGCATATCGCCATTGTCTAACCCAGGGTGGTGTGGAGTGGAAAAACGATGGATTTGGGCCCAGATCTTTGGACTGGGGTGAATGTGTGACATTGATCCACATTCTGTCCATCATTGTTGTGTTTGCAGTTACCGCTCTAAGTGTACTGGGGATGCTCAGACGTGAGTCCCAGGCACTCCACACCACTGGAATCAAGCTAGCCGGGCTGAAGAGAGGTGTTACCTCGAAACCGGGCCGGTCCTCGGATGCTTGTTTCCGTTCTGGGAAGGACATGGCTTTTGTAGTTCGGACTGGACTGTTCCCATGGGGCACAGGGTCAGCGCTGATTTGCATATCGCCATTGTCTAACCCAGGGTGGTGTGGAGTGGAAAAACGATGGATTTGGGCCCAGATCTTTGGACTGGGGTGAATGTGTGACATTGATCCACATTCTGTCCATCATTGTTGTGTTTGCAGTTACCGCTCTAAGTGTACTGGGGATGCTCAGACGTGAGTCCCAGGCACTCCACACCACTGGAATCAAGCTAGCCGGGCTGAAGAGAGGTGTTACCTCGAAACCGGGCCGGTCCTCGGATGCTTGTTTCCGTTCTGGGAAGGACATGGCTTTTGTAGTTCGGACTGGACTGTTCCCATGGGGCACAGGGTCAGCGCTGATTTGCATATCGCCATTGTCTAACCCAGGGTGGTGTGGAGTGGAAAAACGATGGATTTGGGCCCAGATCTTTGGACTGGGGTGAATGTGTGACATTGATCCACATTCTGTCCATCATTGTTGTGTTTGCAGTTACCGCTCTAAGTGTACTGGGGATGCTCAGACGTGAGTCCCAGGCACTCCACACCACTGGAATCAAGCTAGCCGGGCTGAAGAGAGGTGTTACCTCGAAACCGGGCCGGTCCTCGGATGCTTGTTTCCGTTCTGGGAAGGACATGGCTTTTGTAGTTCGGACTGGACTGTTCCCATGGGGCACAGGGTCAGCGCTGATTTGCATATCGCCATTGTCTAACCCAGGGTGGTGTGGAGTGGAAAAACGATGGATTTGGGCCCAGATCTTTGGACTGGGGTGAATGTGTGACATTGATCCACATTCTGTCCATCATTGTTGTGTTTGCAGTAATCAATATCTGGTCAGTGGCACTTAGGATAAGTGCCAACTCCTTGAGCACAACGTAGCAATATCAAAAAAATTGCGCTTTACGCCAAAGTTGTATCAACTATTGTTCATGTTTAATTCACATGGATTCAATGTCATATTTGATAATATGATAATGGATTTTGTACATAAAACATTGGAATGAAAAAATACAGTGAATGACATTGAATCCATGTGAATTAAACATGAACAATAGTTGATACAACTTTGGCGTAAAGCGCAATTTTTTTGATATTGCTACGTTGTGCTCAAGGAGTTGGCACTTATCCTAAGTGCCACTGACCAGATATTGAATATCTCTTGCCCACTTGTATATCACCTGTTGACAAATCTGGAAGGATACTGTTACGTGCTGCAGTGCAGTCAGTGTACACACCTGCAAAGCCAATGAGTGTCACAAGCACTGGGAAGACCTCAAGCACTGGACACAACTGTAGGAATAGGATTTGCTGGGGATATCCTTCTAGCCATATTTACAGCAACCCCATCATACACCACTGCACCAGAAGGTGCTGAGAAGAACCGGTCAGATCCTCTTAGCACAGATACGGGCAAAAAAGTAGCAAAAAGGCTGTGAGACTGCTTTTGTCAGAAACCCCAGTTGTATTTATGCTTGGAATGGTTGTCCACTACTGTATCAGGTTTTATGTGTTTTGGATATGTCCATGTTACCCCTACCACATATTGTCCGGAAAAAACTTCATTGAATGAATGTCTTCCTATTATTTTCTTTGTATGTATATTTGTATGGAAACATTTGGATAAGAATATGTTGGCACACAGGAATTTGTTAAAAGAAAGCATGCGCATTTAAAAGAACTATTACAGCCAACATTTCGCTATAACCTTCGTAACGTTGAGTGACATAGTTTTTTGATCTGAACATAACGCTCATGATTTATCCTGTTTATATCATGTCTGATACAGAGCTGAGATAATGCACAACTTAGGTCTCAGCTACTTTGCCATAGTTAAAGATACCATGTTCTTACAAATGTGATCTACATACAATGACTACCTAAAATTATCCTCCATCATAAGTCCAAAGTTAGCCATGGAAGAGCCCCCCATCAGTCATCATATTTTGACCATGTATGCATATGTGTGTTTTGGTTTGTCATCATTAGTCAATGTAAAGTGAGAATATTCCAGAAATGCTAGATTTCCCATGTGAAAATATGTAGTTTTGTCACATTAAACATAGATAAAGAATACTGATTGAAGATAAACTAACATGCTTCACCCGCACATGGGTTGTAGTGGAAACAAGCATTTGCAATGCAATAGGTCTCGCATTTAAACGAGTTTGAGTTATTGGCCTTGTAAATGACATTACCTTTTATTTATGTGTTTATTTTAAACATGTATAAAGGCAATGTCATTTACAGTGCCAATAGCTTAAACTCTTGCAAATGCAAGACCTATCCCATTGCAAATGTTTGTTCATTATTGCTAGGTATTACAATGTGCTGCAATGAGTTATGCTGGATCTCTGAAAGAAAGGGGTGTCACAGAGGTATCTTAAAGTTGCACAAGCTCCTCAGATCCTCAAATCCGATTTAGGACTAATTGACCCTAGGATATTCGCAAACCCCACACTACAGCAATATTAGTTTTTTCCATAGAATTTCAAACAGCTACACAAATAGATTTTTCTTAATTTCTAAAAATGGTATTAATGAGCCTTGTAGTTTTGTGCTAAAATGTTTCTGTGATCATACAACACTTACCCTGGATGTATGTTTTCACACCACCAGGAGAGATATTCCTAGGTGTAAGTTAGATACATTTTTACTAAACAATTACAAATTTAGCAAAAACATGAAAATCAGGATTAAAATATTTTCTGACTCAAATATTGTGTCTGCTCCATTGGGAACTGTATGGGGAGCATATACAACCACACTAAGGGGCCTACTCTGATGCGGTTAGGAATGGCCCGACCCTCGGTCGGAGCCATCCTAAATGTATTGGAATCACTAATTCAGTTTCCCTTCTGACCGACCCATTCCGATGGGGTCGGTCAAAAGGGAAAACAAATCAGTATTTCGAATGGCTTCTGAGGGGCCCAGAGAGCCCGTCCACCATTCGGAAGGCCCTCAGTAATCCCCCGGCTGGCACTTTCCTGCCAAGGAATTACAATGGCAGTTACCCACTGCCTTTTTTTGCTGGCCTTTCCGGCACAGAAAAGCATTGGGAAACTGTTTCGAAGGCCCTCAGCAGGGCCCCCATGGGTGCAAGGCTGCTGAATGGCATATGGTGCCCCTCTGTTGATCCCTGCACCTGGTGACAGGCATCTTGGGGTGCCTGCCACGGGCTGCAGGGATGAACTGCACCTCTGCTCTTTCAATGAGAGCATGCATTCCTGAAGGGAATGCATGCTCCCATTGAAAGGTATAGGCATGCAACCAAATGGGGTTCGGTCGCATCCTACTTCCAGGGCAGTAACCAATGACAGGGGGTCATTTGGTTACAGTTACCAACCGATGTCGGATGGACTCCCGTCCGTCCGACATCGGAATCGGCTCCTAAGTGGGAAAATGATTTATTTTAAAGGTCTTCTAAATTTAAAAAAAGCACCTGTTACAGACTTAACAAGATACTCCTAAACAAGCAGAAATAACATTGAATGAACACATGAATCAAAATAATTCCTGCCAGTGTGAAAAGGCAATGAAAGATATTGATCTTTCATATTAGAAAAGGAACTGGTTAACTAATGCTCAACCGGACAATAGTTTCTGTGGAGGGACAGCATAATGAGAAACTATTGGCTTTGCATATAAAAACATGTGCTATTCCAAATTAGATTAATTAGATTCAAGATCCTGAAACTCTTACATATATCCTATATTTAAAACAAATAGAGGAGTTTTTCCAGAAAGATTTCCAACATATTTACAAACAGCAAGAAGGAATATCACACTGTTCAAATCTTGAATGCTTAAACCACTGGTGTATCCCATTGATATCCCAGACGAAGCTGCAGGGTTTATTATAACAAGTTTATTAAAATCTTCCAAGAGGTAAAGCTGTGGTTGAAGAAGGTTTAACATCAGAAAGGTATCAGACATTTATAAAAGAATTAAAGCCCCCTATGACGCAATTATTAGGGAATTATTCTAATTTGTTTTATAAACAAAAGGAAAGAACCCAGCCAAACTAAATTCATATCAACCTATAACTTTACTGAATTTGAATTATAAAATCTTCACATAAATAATTTCTATAAAGTTGGCAATTGTAATACCTCAACTATTTAATAAACACCAAAAACATTTCCTACCAGGCTGTCAACTGTATTCAAACACCCATTTTTTGGTAGAGGCTATTGATTATGTATCTGCTGTTAACATCCCTGCGCATTAATTTGTTTTAGACACAAAAAAGGTGTTTGATTTTAAAAATTGGCTCCCAGGTCAATCAGCCAGGACTTTAGCTAAACTTTATACCAGACCAACAGTTTCACTTTTATCAAAAGGAAAGAGCTTGGCGAAAATCCAAATAGCACGGGGTACTAGGCAGGTATGTGCCCTTTTGCCTATTTTGTTTGCTTTTTACATTGAACTATTAGCAAGGGCAATCAGAGTATCATGGTAGTTTAAGACCATAGCCAGACCCCCTAAACTTAACATTTAACCAGATGAGTAAGAGGTCTGTACAAACCAAGGTAAACAGTTAAACAGAGCCTCTTTCCATTTGATAGCTATTTCCCTGAAAATGGAGGATATAAAGTGAATAAGACCAAAACAGAAATGGTTCTATTTGATTTCCTGATTGATGTACTTCCGGAGTATTTTGTTGCAGCATACAACAAAATACCTAGGTAATACATTAGAAGGTTGTAGGAATCTCCCTATTTCCTTAACCACCAAAACGACTATGATCAAAATGCACATTCTTCCGTTATTTACAATTCAATTTCCTCAGTTCCACGTCCACATGCAAACTACGAGAAATCTTTCAAGAAAATTGAAGTTTTAATTAGTAGCTTTTTCTGAAATACAAATTCCCCATAACTAAATCTGAAAAACTCCAATTGGAGAAAGAGAAAGGGATTATGGATTTGCATGACTTTCAATATTACTATCACGCACATTGTCTTTGTTCCAAACTTTAAAAAAAAGTTTTATAAGGAAGATATACCCTTACCTACATCCAATAGGCTGGTGAGTGCGAGAACCTGTGAGGGGAGAATCAACTCAGGGAGATGGGGGGTCCTAGGGAGGGGAGAAAATAGGGGGTCCTTGACGGGGAGGAAGCGGGAAGAAGAAGAGGAGGGGGTAGAGGACAACGTGCAAATATCTCCAGGGTGGACGAGACCTTAACGAGAGCAGGAGGGAATCGACCGCAGGTGGTAAAGAGTTCCACCTCAGTCTCTAGGGAAGGGGGAGGACTCAGCTGCTGTGAGTCGAAGGACCCTTAGTTAGCGAGGGGAAAAAGTTATCTGATCTCCTGCGCTAAGAAGTGCACACAGTGTGCCCACATTTTGTTAAACTGTGCATTCTATTGCAGCGGAGAGCTCTTCTATTCCTAGTGAATCCCACAGTTTATGTAGCCAGTCTGCTTGGGTTGGTCTGGTATCTGTGCCCCAGTTAGCCAGAATTAACTGTTTCGTTGCAGAGAGAGCAAGCGCAATAGCTTTCTCTTTTCGAGATTGCAGGAGGTAGGTCTGGACATTGAGTAATCCCAATTAAAAGAAACTCGGGAAATGGGGAAATTCTGTATCAAAGATATCATTGATGTTACATAGGACTTCGTCCCAGTATCGATGTAGTTCTGGGCAACGCCACAGGAGATTGGTGAGCATGCCAGTCTCTCGGTAGAAGTGCCAACATCTGACAGGTGCACCCTGCCTTCACGCTGCCAATCTGGCCGGGGTGTAGTACCAGTAACAAGTTGTATTGAGCATGGTTTCCTGCCCCACGGAGGAGTGGGTGGAGGGACTGGTTCTGCAAAAGATATCTCCCCATTTTTGGGGTGTGAAGGTGAACTCGAGCTCTACTTCCCATATGGCTTGGGCTGGGGATTTTAACAGCTTGAAAGGTTTTGTCAGAAAGCCGTAGAAAGTATTGACCATAAGCATTTCAGAGTGACAGCAAGCATCCTGAGATTTCTGCCTGGGTTCCAAGAATGTACCCTTTGAATTTGTTGACAAAGAGAAAGGCTACTCCAGCCTGTTTGCTGGGACTTGAAAAAAAGGGTTGTGTCAGGAACCACCTAGATTGTAGTCTTTTCCGAAAGCATTTGAGGTGGTTTGTTTCTTGGAAAAGACAGACGTCTCTGTCTGAGTCTCTCAGTAAAGACAGTGTTGCCAGATGTTTCGCTGGGGCATTAAGACTTCTAACATTGAGGCTAAGTATCTTCACCATGAGGGAGAGTTCATGTCGAGCTATAAGGTTGGTATCTACAGTGTGGGTTGTTAGGGCTCATCAGTCGCATAGGGCACATGCCCACAGTCAGTGGACAGATGTAAGGTAGGTTGAGCCAGTAGCAAGAAGGTCTCAAACTGGGGAGGGAAGAGTGGAATTGGGGTGGTTCCAGAATGGGATCTATCAGAACGGTCCTGAGGGGGGGTGATGTCGCTAACCAACATGACGGGGTAAGCTTGCCAGGGACTGCCCGTGCATCGCGGGCATCCATGTAATTTCAGAGCTAGTGCTATTGAACACACTCAGTGCCACCTGCTATTCCTGGGTGGTTCAGGAGGTGCCTGTGAGAGTGGTTAGGGTCTCTGCAAAGTGGCCCTAGGCTTTGGGAAGACTCCACTGTTGCAGCTGGTTGAGGAGCTCAGAGCATTCTATGCGGGATTCAGCATCATTTGGACTGTGGATTTTCCATCAAAGGGACCGCTGTCAGTGTGTCCCACGCCCTCCACGGGATTGAGGCTTATTCAACTCTACATGGGGATCTGAAGTGTGTCCCACGCCCCCCACGGGATTGAGGATTATTCAGCTCTGCATGGGGATCTGACAATTGGGACATAGATTCCAACCCCAGGACCTCCCTAGCCTCTTCCATAGTCCTACTACCCTGGTCTCCTTGTCCAAGACGAAAAGCAGTCTAAAGGGATGAGCACATTTATATTTAACTCCCTTATCAGAAAGGAAAGTGGTCACTTCTTGAGGGGCGTGGCAGCGTTGGAGGGTGGTGGGAGAGATGTCTTGGTACAGCCATGCCTTGTTGCCCTTGAACATGAGGGGCTTTCGCGTTCTCGCTGCAGCCATGGGTGTGTCGCTTTGCTTATAGGAATGGAGACCAGTAAGGGTACCCTGAGGCATACCAGCAGGGCGTCAAGGCCTGTCTGTTTCATTAAGGAAGGAGTTGTTTGAAGAGACGTTTGTTCAGACCCTCAAGATCTCCATTCTCTGTGTTAAGGGAATGTCTTTAATTCTAATTTTGGAGCAGTGTATTCTGTTTGCTTGGGCTTCCAATTGCAAGCACGAAGAAAGATTCTGTTTCTGCAGCTCCAGGTTTGCTCGCCTGTGGTTCTTGAGTTCTTCTCCTTTGGCATCACCTCTGTCCTCTAAGGTGACTACTTGTTAGCCTAAGTCTGTCACCTCCCTCTGGACCTCCTTCAGTCTGCCACCACTTCATCCCTCAGGGTAACAAACTCTTCCCATAAATTGTTGCAGAGGGACTCAAGGAAGGAGCGAGTGATGGGTGTCTCAGTAGTCCCCCTCTCTGCAGTCGGCAGAGGAGGGTCTTGAGTGGTGTGTTTGGAAGGCTGCATATCGGGTGGTGGGTCCGGATTTCTATTGGCAGCCTTAGCCAGCATATTTTTCAGGGTGGCGGCTTTTTTTGGTTTATGGGTTGCCATTGCCATTGTGGTGTCGCGACAGTTGGGTATTGAGGGATGCGGCTGTGGAGTGTGAGGTTGATGAAGGTGAAGAGAAGGGGTGGGACTACTGATGCGCCATGAAATATTGTTAGAAACTATGCAGTGCTTCTCTGTCCGTCTCCCCTCTTGAAGTAACCCCACTCACTTGTTGGCGGTAAACTGGTTGAGCCCAATCCTCCCCAAAGCCGATGTGATGCATCTGATCACGATTGGTGTGCACTACACTGGTTTGAGCTCACTCTCTTGGCAGCCTTCGGCAGATAGCTATTGGTGATGTCTGGCGTGGGCCGTGACAGTTGGCATGCACGATCTCCGCAGCTCTGGTAGGAAGGGTCCTCCGGCGTTCATCGATGTTCCCTTGTGAAGCAGCCATGGGTGCCAGGTCTCTAGGCATAGAATCGTGGTTCCCAAAGTGTGTGCCGCAGTGCCCTGGTGCACCATGATGAGAAGCCAGGGGCGCCGCGACGCTGTGCAGGATGTGGGTCGTGAAATCTGCAGCCACAAGTCCTCCCCCTCCTTTGTGCTGCCAGGTCAATTGATCCCCGCCCTCGCCCTCTGCATCTGAATGGCTCCAGGACTGCGCTCATCAGCCTCCAGCGCCTTACCTGCTCCTGCTGCCCCAGTAACGAGCTGCTAATTACTGGACTCCCAGCCTTATCTGCACAGACAATGGAAGTCCAGTAATTAGCAGCTCGTTACTGGGGCAGCAGGAGCAGGTAAGGCGCTGGGGGCTGAGGAGCGCAGCCCTGGAGCCATTCAGATGCAGAGGGCGCGGGCTGGGACTTTTTTTAATGCTCATTGGTAATCATGCACTCGACAGACTTTGAAAAACATTTCTTTTGATCATGTAACAGAATTAATTCAGCAACTGACTTTTTTTTAATGCTCATTGGTAATTATCATGCACTTGTGAAATGTTATATGCACGGCACTAACTTTGTCAGTTCAAGTGGTGATTTATACTTGAAATACTGCTTTGTATAGAATATTAGCATTTCAGTTCACCAGGATAGGGAGCATTAGTTTGAGTGTAACTTTATCTTTTGTTTGGGCATTCTGGGTAATGGAGCTTGGTGAATTAACTGCATTGGAAAAGCCAATGAGCAATCTTAGAAATCCGGTGCTGAGTTTAGCGTGTACTGGTTGGCACGTGACAATTCACCTGGGGCGAGTTGGTGGAATAAAGGAAAGGTGACGTTTGATGTAGTTAAGCTGTTTCTATGCACAAGAGGAGCGGGAGCATTTCGCGGGTCATCATTATAAAATGGACGGCAATAGAGTGAAACGCGAGAAGATACATTTTGTTTTACATATGGTCTCGCTTAGAGAAAGATCAGCATGTTACGGTAAGCAGTCTTGCAGCGAAAATGAATATTGTAAATCAATGCCAGATTAGAGGGGTCACAAACTTGTCAGTAAGAAAGCTTGAATTCTAGTAAAGCGAGGTGGTTGGACAGCAAGAGAACTGAAATACAGGCTCATGTTTAAAGTGCTGTCAGCATAATTAGTGACGTAATAGGAACTGTGAATAGTATTGCTTTTTGGGTTAAATAGAGCTATAGAATACAAGTGTATTTAGTACGGTTTTTGTAATATGTATAACACAAATGAATTAATGAAGGTGAATCTTTTTGTATTATTGATACCCCTGAAGGTTTTTTACCGATATTCATTGGGTGACTTTTTAATAAAGCTTGACATATAGAAACATCGTCAAAGCTACATCCGCCTTGGAGTCATGTCTTTTCATAATACACATATAACCCCCTTTATCTGCAATTGCCATTCAGTTACCTCTTTCTTAATATGTAACCCAGATTTAGGATGCCTTGTGTTTGGAACCTGTGAGTAAACCGAGTTATGCTGATAACCATTTTCCCTTTTCCACGCTCGTCTCTGACAAAATTAGGTTAGACGTGTTGACAGAGAAAAAAAAAGTGGGATTTCTGCCTGTAAAAGAGACAGGTGATCTATGTGACCGTGTAGTACAGTGCAGAGATTATCAATATGATGAGCATTCTCCAAGATGGTTTTGGCATCTTAATAGGGAATGCTAGTGATTTTGAGAGCTTTGGGGACCCCGATCTGTTCATTGTTCTAAAATCGCACACAAATGTTTCCACATTAGCATTGCTAATTAAGGCCACCAGTATTCCCCTGCGCGTCACCTGGAAGGAAGGTACCCTTGGGAAATGCCAATTTGTCATTTTGCTGTGCCCACAGCAGTCTTTGAGTGGATGCGGCAGTCGGTGATGGAGGGGCTTAGACTTTGCGAGTTCGTTTCATGTGCTGTGTGATCACTGTTGGCCTGGGAGAGCTGCCTCGCCCCGATCAGGTTGGGCTCCAGCTGCAGATCTGAAGCAGCGTCTCGACTTGCCCAGTGCATGCAACTCGAGTACACCCAAGAGCATGAATGTTGTATTTGGCACGCCCAAGAAATGCTATCTTCCTTCCGTACATGCGGAATTGCTACTCTATGATGGTGTTGCATGCATTGCGATGTACTTTATAAGATCTTTGTGATTGCAAATAAAGTTTTAAATGGTGATGGCTACTCTGAATCCTTCATCACGTCTAGGCTTGATTCTTCATGTAGACCAGTGGTTCCCAAAGTGTGCGCCGCGGTGCACCCGTAAAAAAATGGTGGGGAGCCACGGCCAACTGCCAATTAGGTCAAAGGAGCCACGGGTCAAAAAAGTTTGGGAACCACTGGCATAGAAGAAACACAGTCACAGCACTAGGACCCTGTGGTTGCTGGTGGGATCCTGCTGGGCTCCTGCTGTGCCCAATGTGATCTACGCTGGCCCCTGGAAGTCACAAGGGGTGGTCGAGGTCTGAAGTAATAGAATGCTGCTACCCCTGGCTACATCTCCCCGGGCTCAGTCTGAATAGAACAGTCGAGTCAGAGCGCCATGCGGTATGGCAGCCACTATCTTTGCAGCAGTGCCCCGAGGAGAGCAGTTACAGGTAATGCTGCCAACTGATTGCAGCCCCTCAGAGGACTGCCACCCATGCAGTGACTCTCAGGAGGCTCCTCCACCCGCCCACAAGGTGTCAAGTATGTTGGAGCACTGTTGTGTATAATTTGGTGGGTTTGCACTGCGGAGCGCGGCAGAAGAGCTCCTACGTGGTTTCCATCTTGGACACGCCCCTTACACAACTTTTTTAACTGTGGTGACCCGACTATATAATGTGGTTGAAAAAATAATGTACAACATTTATTTTGTGGTTGAAAACGTGATGTACAATATTTTTTTTATCGAATCATGGAAACATTTAGATACCCACCGGTGAAAAAGCAACAAATACACAACCCTAAACTAGTTGACTATCGAACCTTGAATAGTTATAATACTAGGGCCTCATATCATTTCCGGATTTTGAGCATTTCCGAGGTGCATAAGCAATCATCGGTGAAGGCTAGCCTTCCTGAATTAACAAGGACGGATTTCATGCACTTACTTGTAAACACTGTTGTTGGATATAATAGGAGACTAGATACGAAATAATATTGTGTCAGGGGAATATGTACAACAGAAAATCACAGGGAATGGAAATTGGTCTCAATTTGCGCTTAATTAAATATATAGCCCGCTAAATAATATATCAAAGGTGGAAATAGAAAGAACTAGAATTTAAGATTAGTTATTGGGTTTCCTTTCTTCACACGCAGAGTGCTGCAGAAAATACAATTTGTTAGTCGATTGCAAAAGAGGCATCGCTAGATTGGGAAGAAATACGTCAATTCAATTTCTCAGGGCAAGGAGGAGCTTCTTTTAAGTTTATGCAACTGTATGCTCAATTGCAGATATGCTACACATCAGTAATCTTATTTAATCAAAATGTCCAAGATGTACTAAACAAGGTACATGAAAACAACTGGACATGCACATGCTTATATGAATTATGGGGGAAGATTTTGGACGTTATTTATAACAGCTTAATCATTCAAATATTTCGTGACGCACTGTCTATTTTATTGTGTGGTACTAGATATTTGGGGTAGCCCCTAAAACGGCAAGATGAGGCTGATTTATTTCTACTGTGATAGCTAGATCCATTATCGCAGCAAATTGGAAAGTGTCAGAACCGCCCTGCTTCAACAAATGGGTGAATAAATTGGGCAGTGCGTATGAAAAGGATAAACATTATGCAAAACTCGTTGGGGCCGTGAGCAGCCTAAATAACAAATGGTCTTTTAAAAAAATAATATATATATATATATATATATATATATATATATATTTATATATAAATAAGATGATAAAATGCTTTCCTATATTTAATGAATTTTGGTGTAACGATAAGATAAGCAAAATATGAATGTATCATCCGCAATGAAAAATGAGAGCTGAACTGAACAAAAATAAAATGTATTGATAAACCTTTGTCGAGAGCCAAAAAATAAGAACTAATGGGCAACTGAATATTGCCTTGTCTAGCACTGTCTGCTTTCTGCTAAGCAGTTGTTATCACTGAGCATTGGAAATCTAAGTCCCAACAAAGGACATTTCATTTTTTCTTTTTTATAGTATCATAAATTCAAATATTTTTTTATGAAGTTATCTGGTTCAAAAACGTTTGACATTGATATACAAGTTTCATATCCAGGGAAAGTCGATTTACTCAGGGTTCATTGGCTCTATAAAGGGAGATGACAGGTGGTGTATGGTGCTTTATGTTGTACACATGCTAGGATATTGACGTTCTGCTGTTTTGACAGGACTACAGTGCATAGACAGAATAATGTTGTGCACAATGACAGAAATCATCATCCAGACAGTCAATATTTGTTACAAAATGCAAACGTCCATATAACAAAGCAGATTTCTCATTTTTTGATTAATGCTCGAGTATGGTGATTAATTATGTTTTTTGAGCACATAACTTGACCTTAAATTGTGCATGTTTTCACTTGGCCTTGTCTACCTAAGACTGAAAAAATGTGTCCCAATGTTTGCCCTGGAACTTTCCCCTGACCATGTGGTTACCGAATTACTGACACCACAAGTATGGGTAAGCTTTTTCAGGGAGCGGAAATGTCATTAAGGACCCCATTAGAATTGAGGTTCATAAAGTGGAGTAGTGTCAATGTGCGCCTTGTGTCCTACTAGATAATATATGTGTGTCAGTTAGGATCTAGCAGAAGCTACCTAGGGGACTTGCAAGCAAAATACTGCTTCTTGTGGGGCAGTCATATTTCCATAAAACCTGCCCCCAGTTATATACACAGATCGACTAAATAATATTGCAACACTGACTGCAGAATTACAAAGCGGAGACAAAGTGATTCAAACTGTCAGAAAAGGGGTTAGACCTGGCATATTTGCAGTGGCATTCCCCCAAATGTCTTGCCTTCACCCATCCTGTTTTTCTGATTTTTTTTTTTTTGTTGGCATTAGGACTCTGGGCACTTTACCACTGCTAAACCACTGCTCATACTCTCTCCCTGAAGCATGGTAAAATTGACCAACACCACATTGGCAAATTTAATTTACTTCTAGGCAGAAAGTACTACAAGTACCAAGGGTGGGTACATTAATTGCTACTAGTGGACCTGCAGCATTCATAGTTCCATCCACTGAAGTAACCCCTTAAAACAAAACCTTCCTTTTTAATACATTTAAGTCACTCCAACAGTAGGTCCTGAAGGCTTATAGTACAGGATGGCTTGTATTTAAAAAGTAGGACAAGTGGATTTAAATTGTACATGTCCTGGTAGTGCTGTTGGACTTTGTGTATTCCTCCCAGACAATGACACAAAAGGGGACCAGGTGTGGGCAGGATGGTGAGAGTAGAGCTTTTCCCTGCCCCACTTATACTTCAAAGGGCTTGCCTTCAGCACACACAAAGGAACCTAGCAGTAGCCGTTTGCCACCTCAGACTTTTTGGAGCCTTGGGCTTGTGGTTTTACATGTAGGAGGACTCTGGCACCATACGCTCGAATACATTGTAGTCTTTTCATAACTGATAAAGGGGATCCATGGTAGAGGCCATAGGCATAATCAAGTTTAAAAAGTACAATAGAGATAGTGGTTTGGACCTTGTGTGGAAATCCCAGGTGGGGGTAGATGTGTTGCAGAGTTGTCATAGTATTGAAGCTTGATCTTGCTAATTTGTCCATTTGGGCATTCATTGATAACTTGGAGCCCATGGTAGTTCCAAGGTTTCTTACTTCCTTAGATATCTTAGGAGGTGGTCCCAGATCGTCAGGCCAGGTGCAACGTGGGTCATCATTTTTTCAATGGACACATGTGAGTATTTTTGTTTTGGAAGCATTACATTTGAGATGGCTTCCTGTTATCCACTGATCAACGGGTCTGAGACAGCTGAAAATGTGTGAGTTTCCAATGTCTTTGGGGTTTTTTGGTTTAAGAAGTATGTGTGTGTCTTCGGCATAGTTATAGCACATGAGCTGAAATTCATTGATGATTGCCCGTAATGACTTCATGTAGATGTTGAAAAGCATGGGTGAGACGATAGAGCCTTGAGGGAACACTGCTTTTGTGAAGTGTGGTTTGGATGAGAAACATGGAGAATTCATGACATTTGTTCAGTTTGAAGGTAGGGTGGGATCCAGTTCACTGGGGGTGAATGTTTTGCCAATGTGCAACATTCTGTCCATCACCTTGTGTGTTTTGCCATCCCCACTATGCCGACTTCGTAGAGTCTTTGGATTAAAGTGTCATGGTCAACTGTGTCACAGGCAGCTGAGAGATCCAAGAGAAGAAGTGCAGCAACTACTTTGTTTTTCCTGTGGATATGTAACTATTGGAGATTTTTCTTACTGGTGTGGCAGCAGAGGTAATAAGAAGAATGTTATTGAACATTTGTGGTGGACCAGAGTCGAAAGGAACGTCGGCAGGCCTGCTTGTATTGACAAGATCCATAAATTCACTTTATGATATTTGTTTGAAGGAATGGAATGGCTGGGTTAGCCTACTCTTGGAAAGTATTTTGTGGAATGGGTCCGTGCTGGTGGTTTTCCTTTGTTTTAAAGAGGAGTCTGATTTGGTTTTATAATTATCTGCCAGTTTGTCTGGGAATTCTTGAGAAATGGGATGAGTTCTTTCTATGCATTTATGTTCATGAAATTCTGTGGACATTTAGTAAAATTCTTTATTTGCATTTTTAACACTTTGAATTCTGTCTGAATAGTACCAATTTTCAGCTTTTATGATAGCTAACTTGTAGGGTCTTGAGCTCAAAATGTCCACGGACTCGATAATTCTCGCCTTGGTGCCTACTCGAATCGTGGGTTCACACTCTGCAACCCTGGGCAATAGCTTGCTTAATCTCCACTACAGCCCCACCGCGATGGGATGCCTGGTCTTCACCTTGGGGATGCCCAGTAGGGGTAATCTCGCAGGGAAAGGCCAGGACGGGTTCCCAAAGCAAGCGCCTTGAGACCTTACGGTGAAAAGGCGCTATATAAGAACGTATGATTTACGATTTACGATTTATAATATGTTAAGTTTCTGTAGTTGAAGTTTGTCTTGATTGCTGTTTTTTTGGAGCCAGGGCATTGCAGCTTTCTAATATGCTCTTTTATCTCTTTAGTTATGTATTTCTCCAAGGTGCCTATTTTCTTTTGTTCTATTTTGTTGTTCTGAGTGGTATTAGGATATCAAACGGTTCCTGTGGCCACTCATATTGTTTTTAGCATGGAATTGATTGTGTCTAGATCGCTTTGGATATTATTTGTGTTTCAAAGTATTCAAAACTGAGTTTGATCCACGGTCAATAGGTGGATACATGTAAGGTGGTTTTAGGTGTGTTGCTTTGCGATGTTTTATGCCGGAAAGATAGCAAATGGTGTTCTGACCCTCTGACTGAAGTAATCGTTTGACAGGTAACTAGTTCTGGATTTGCACAATTGGCATCTAGGATGTGTCCAGTGATGTGTGTGGGTTTGTGGAACATCTGGTGTAGGTTCAGTGTGTCAAAGCCAGTGATGATGGTTTTTGGATGGGTCATATTGGGTTTGTCAAACCAAATTTTGAGGTCATCCAGAATGCATAGGTTGGGGTGTAGTGTTACGAGGTTTGAAACTGCCTCTAGAAATGTCTCTGTGAATGTTGCATTGCTATGTGGAGGTCTGTAAATGAGAAGAAAGTTACAGGAGGATGTTGGTGTAGAGTTGCCTCTGGTGAAGAGGGCCTCACAAACTGGTAGGGAAACGTCATCTTTAGTGTGAGGTGTTGTTTGCTTGAATATAACAGCTAGTCCACCTCCTCTTTTGCCTATGCGATTTTGTGTGGCAGGTTGATAGCCTAGAGGAACAGCTTCATGCAACACTAGAACCATGTAATCTCCCAACCATGATTCAGTTGTGAAGGGTAAGTCAGGTTGTGGGTCAGTGAGAAGGTTGTTGATTTGATGCTTGTTTTTAGAGAGTGATGAGCATTTATTAGTATGCAGTTTAGAAATTGTTTTGGTGATGGTGTGACTTTGTTTTGTAGAAGAGTGAGGAGTATTTTTGAAACTTGGAGCAGGTGTGTCATTAGTGCTGGGATTAGCTGTATGAGTATAGCAATTGTGTTGCTTTTCTACATCGAATTCCCCATCCAGCAGGCTTAGGAGGCATTTTGTAGGATCTGTGTGTGTAGGTAGTGGAGTTGGTGTTTGAGAGTGAGTTGGTAAGCAGTGTTGTTTTTGTAGAGAAGACTTGTTGTGTAATAGAAATGGAGATGTGACGTTTTGAAGAGTGGCATGTTGTTTATTTTGTTTCACTCTGTTTAGGGTGGATGATGTATGAGGTAGTGGTGGTGGTGGCGGTGCAGCATGTTGGTCATGTTGTACAGCTCTGAACCATGCAATGGATGAGATGCGTTTGAATGAGAATTGTTGTGTTGCTGTATTTGTGTTAGTTATGGGGCAAGAGAGAAAGGTTGGCAGTAAAGATGGTTTAAGATGTGTATTATTTGTGTAGTCAAAGGGTGGGAGTGACTGTATTTTTCTAGTTTGTCATGGAAAGTATTATGCAACAGTGTGTGTGTTATTTTGTTATGCTGGCGTGTGTGTTATGTATTGTTTTGTGGAGTAGTGAGAGGAGATGATGTAGTGGCTTTGTGAGAAGGATTTGTATGTGAAGTATTGTTGGTGAGTGGAAATTGAATGGTAAAAGGGTGGTGATGTGTTTTGGAAAATAGTGTGTGTCATGAGTATCTGTGTTAGATAATATTGCTGGAAGAGATAATGTGGTGGTGGATTGGAGAGTAAGCATTGTTTTGTGTGTGTTTTTGGTAAAAAAAAAAGGAGTATGGTGTTGGTGGCCGAAATGATGTAGGGCTGAGTATAGGTTTCATGGAGACAGACAAGGCTCTGTTAGAAGCATGGTAGAGCGGGCGAGCGGGTGCTTTGTATGAATAGGGAGTATGTGTCAGGATGGATTAAAACTATGTATAATGTGACTTTGTGTTATATTGGTGATGTGTAGTTTTTTTAGTGGTATAGGACAGAGTGGTGTTTTGTGTGGCAGGTGGGGTAGATGGGTGTATATGTGTGGCTTGTGGGGCTTTTTAGTATTTTTGGAGACAATGAAATCTGGTTAGGGTTTGTTTGTGGTACATGAGTCAAGTGCATTTGCTGTGAGTGTGTCAATATGTTTGAGAATGGGTTAAAGTTGGTACTGGTGAATGGAAAAAGGGCAGCAGTTCTGGCCCTATGCCTGACCTCTCCTGAAAAGGCCCACACAGGCAAGCTGCCCGTGTCCTCCCAGCCCTTTGCCTCAACACCCAGGCTGAAACGCCCTAGAGATCAGGTGTCACCTACAGCCAATGAGAAGCCCAACCCTAATCTTTATAAATCAGAACACTAGTCCTTAGCCCTTGGACCAATAGGAGACCAGGTCCTTACAACCAATTACAGCCCTAGTACTAGTAACCAATCAGAAACCTAGCCCTAAGTCCAAAAGAAAATCGAGCCTCAGGAACCTATCAAAATTCCAAACCTATCAGCCAATCAGAACCCTAACCCTAATCCCTAAATCTAATAGGAACCCCAGATTAGGAACCAATCAGTGCACAGATGTAATGACCAATAGGAAATGTATCTAGGGTGCATGTGACCATAAGCACAAGCAGGTGGCTTGAGGTCAGGCAAACTGCTCCTGAAGACCAGCTCAGCTCGTCATGAGGTATACCTCTCAGGTGCTCATGACGAGCTGAGCTCGTCATGACCACACGCATTTTCATTATGGCCCAGCAGAGCAGAGGATCTTCTCAAGCGCCCAAGGTGTTAACCTAAAACTTTGAAATTACTTATCCCTGGTTCTACTGATTGGATTTTTGTTCTCCTATTATCATTTTATTTAAAATGCTTTACTCTATTTTTCAAAAGTGGTTTTGGATTGTACTTGTGTTGAGTTTTAACTTTTTTACAGTTTGAGTGCTGCATAAATACTTAACACATTGACTGTAAGGTAAGCCTGACTACCTTGTGCCATGGTGCCATAGGGCTAACACAGGTTCATCTTGTGACTTTTTGTGGTTCACTATGACAAGCATTCTGGTTCTTGCCTCATTTGGGCTCTCACCCCCTCCCCCCAAACCAATAACCCATTTTTGTGCAAAGGGCTACATTCATCTACTACTGAAGACAAAATGAGAAAGCAAAAGATAGAAACAGGCTACCACTCGTGCTATTAGATCAATGATGGGTAGAATTTTTGTATCATATAATTGATACTGTGCTTTATGTTTATATTGGGCTTTCAACAAATATTGTGGTTATAATTATTTGCCACGTTACTATTAAGTGTAAAGAACGACTCTACCAACATTTATAGACACATTTTAATTAAATGTCTGTGAAGCTATTAAAAAAAGTCTGCCTTGTAATGTGCTGGGGAATAAAACAAAGTCATTATAAAAGACTGCAAATGCACAGCTCTTTGCAACTTATTATTCTGGGATGTCATTTAAGGAAACAAGGAAGAAGTTACATATGTTCACACAAACCACCCGCTGTTAAGCATCAGAGATTCTCAACAAAAGCTCAAAATATTGCTGTAATTTATCATTAGGATCACTAACCTATTACCTCCCTAGAAACCTGCTGTGAGGAGCTAGAGGTGTAGGACTAATGAGAAGGGACGTTCACAGTTACTGGAGAAGGGTCGGACCTAAGAAATGTTTTTTCCTCCAGAGGACTGAGACTATGTGCTAAAGCAACACGGGCCCAGATTTACTGAGCCTAAGAGTTACAAAGTTATGCAAGGGATAAGTTGCGACACCTTGTCTGAGTTTGTACAGAAATGTAACTTAATGTAGCTCCTTCTGCTGCATTGCAATACATTTGGTAGTCATAGATGTTCTATAGGTGGAGCAAGACACAATCCCCGATTTACTGAAATCTGCAAACCTGGGATTGCGCCAAAATGGTACCCCTCTCCTACCATGGCACTACAATAAGAACTAGGTTCATTTCTCCTTGTTACTTCCTCTTTATATGCAGGATGACGAAATTGCCTTTTAGGTTTCTTTTTGTGTGGGAAAGCATCTCTTCCTGCACAAAAACAATCTTGTCCATAATGGAGGCATCCTTGCACAAAGGTCCAAGGGTGCCTGCATTGGTGCTTGACAGCCTCAATTGTGCCAGCAAAGGTACAGAGCTGAACAGCGTCATGTCTAAGTAGATTTGGTGCTATTCAGCTTTCTACCGGTAATACAACAAAGTGCAGCAACTTTGCTTGCTGCTCTGCAAAGCATGAACTGTTAGTAGTCAAGTCAAAGAAAGATTAATTCGGCTGTTTTATAAGACAGACATAAAAGCACATAAAATTTGCATTTCATAATACTTACACAAATATTACAATAAAACACAGTTCATTTTGTATAAGATGCTCTAATTACAACTCAGTGATTATACATGTCCTGATTTTGAGCACCTTCTTTAAAAACTTAGCTAATCTCCATGCTATATGCTCGTTTTCCAGTAGCTGGAGTAAAAACATGGCTAGGCGGCACTGCCTAAGCCCCTGATCTTTTAAAAAAGGAATAATCCAAACTTTCCTTGCCTCAGTATAAAATTTACAGAACAGGACTAGGTGCATTGTGGATTGCTCAGAAGTGTTATCACAGGGGCACAGTGACAAATCATGCGACCAATCATTCATTTTCGGGAATGTCACTAGCCTATGCACATTTTTCAGTCTGAGCCTAGTTAAAAGGAGTCTGTCAAAAATTTCAGGAACATATGATAGATAGGGCTCCATCCCCAATGTTGTACGTAACAGCTGGTGTTGTCTTACACCATTTTTAGAAAATTCCCAGATTCCAATAGCTGAAGACTCTTGTTTTAAAGTCTTTCTGGGGATTTCCACCATAGATGTAGGATTTATAAAATATTCTGGATGGCCCAGATCGTTCAGGAAGTCATGAACAAACTTAATCCATGGAATCCTTAAAGCCCCCTCTAGCCTCAGAGTGTCTTGCATGATCTCCCTATTCAACTTAGTCGTTTTTTTACACCAAACTCTGTGCCACAAGAGTATTGGCTCTACTTTTATAAGGTAAGCTATATAATGAAGTCCCAGCTCTTCATGGCAGACAAACGAAGAGGTGCTTGGGGGGTAAAGAAAAAATGTACCTTAAAAAAGTGTTTTCAAATATTTGTAGTGTGTTAGTATTTGCAAAACCCTGCTCCCATGTCCCGTAACGTACCATTGCAATACATTTGGCTTTGTATATTTACAGGAGTTCTGGTAGTGGTCTCCTACCTAGTTTTTTGCCAAAAATTACTAGAGCTGATGTTGATCAAGAAAAAGACATTTTTTAGCAGATAGGGTATGAACCCATGAATCATGCTGATTGTACAATATTCCCAGGTAGGAAACATTAACAGTTGAAAGTAACTTATTCCCGTCTATGAACTTTTCTCGTGTCCTCTGTGTCCCTTGTCTACATCTCATAACGTAGGTCTTAGAGATGTTGGTATTAGACCTAAAGCCTTCATAAAATCACTGAATCTATCCAAGACAATCTGGAGGCCGTTTTGGGTGTGTGCTATTAACACAGTGTTGTCCGCGTAAAGAAGAGCAGGTGTAGAGTGGCCACCAACTTGGGGAAAGTCTTTGCCCTTCGAAAGTAATGCTTCTCCTAGACCCTTGATGTAGAGGTTAAAAATAGCCCCTCTGTATTCTGCTCTAGCCAGCCTTATTTTAGTTGGAGATCTAGGCTGTCTATGCAATTCTTTTTTTAGGTTGGAATAGGCACTAGTGCATTTTTTATTGAACCACCTAGAGTTATTTGGTTTATTACAATGCCGAGCCGTCAACAAATTCTTAACCTCGCTGGAGATATCATTAAACGAACACACAATGGCAGCATAAGACCCTGAGTCGCTCAAACAAATGTCTAGTGCAGCCTTACAATTAACTATGACCTTTTAAGTCAGTAAATCAGCGTCTATATTGGCCGACTTTAATGCATAGCCATTGGTTTTACTTAGTGCTTTATTCCCCGACATTCGAGATGGCAAATTAGACTTCTTAGTCCTATACGTAGGTAGCTTGAGGTGCAAAGAAAGGGGAAAATGATCACTTAAACTAATGTCTCCTACCCTGAAGGAGAGAACCATGTGTGCATGAGAGCATGAGGTTAAAATAAAATCAATAGTTGTAGCAAACCCTCTCCCATTAAAAGTGTGAGGAATACAAGTGGGATTAGCCAGTAATTTATTAACATATGCAAGATCCAACGTAAAGATAAGCTCATTAAACAGATCTCCCACCCTTGAATGGCAAAAATGGGTACTACTCTTTACTTCATTGGACAAGCGCACATTCTGTCATCACTGTGATTACACAAAATACAATTAAAATCCCCCACCAACAGTATCATTGTATCTTTGGCGTTTCCCTTACATATGACGTTCAGGGCCTTCATTATATTCTTTATCACTAATCCAATGCCATCCTTAGGGACATTATTATAGTGATTCATCAATATGATGCGATGGGTTGCATTTAGCGTTAGTTCAACTAGGTGGTAATAGCAATCCCCCTTGTAAAAACAATTTGATTAGAGACAATCTATTGGAAATGTAAGTGCTAATGCCACCCTTTGGCCTGCCTCCCAGGCCCTTCACTGCCTGCGTGTGGAAAGTTTTAAAACCGTTTATATGAAGGAGGGCAAGTGCCCAAGTTTCCTTCAAACATAGGATGTCGATATTCTCTATAAATTCGGCCCATACTGGATTATTTAACTTGGTACGTAACCCTGACACATTCCAAGACATGACAGTGCAGGTATTAATAGCCGGCAAGGGCGGAGGGCTAACGGAAGTCATAATAGCAGCTGTGGTGGAATCCATACGAGGTGGCACAAGCAATCCTGTAGGATGCTCAGATTGTACCAATATGGGAGTCAAACTCGTAAGACAACCACCCCCGCTAACAAGTTCCTTTGTGCACACCAAGGGTAGAGCTGCCTCTGACGTTTCCACTGTGTGCACCAACATATGAGGGTGGATCTATAGGACTAATTACTCTACCCTCTACCCGCCCTCCCGCCCCGTCATATCTCTGCTGTAATGGGCCTAAGATGTTTCTTATTTTAGGAGGGTTTTCTGGTACCAGAGGGGGTTGGTGAAAGAAATCCAGAGGGACCACGTTTATCCCACTGTTTCTAATCGGGCAGTGACTAATCATACCTAATATGTTTTGAACCAGATTCGGTGACCTGAATGTAATCACTATGCAGTCCCCAGGGAGTGACTTAATAGAACTTCCAACCCACGGAATTCCGCGTACCATCTTGAACTCTTAAAACAGCAGAATGACCTGTCTTTGTACTCAGAAAGTGAAGACGCCTTATTTTTCAGAGTGGACCAGTGCTCAATTTCTCCATGAGGGAGTAAAGGTGCATTAGTTAAGACCAAGGTGTAAGGTGTAGCTTCCGGGGAGAGGTTCAAGTATCTAGGTGCCGGTAAATTACCTCTCGATATGTTTGAATAGCGAAGCTATAAGACTCTGCCTCCCCGTGTTCATTTTATGACTCTCCCCAGCTAGATTTAACGTCATAGGAATATGTTCAGGGCCATTCTCCCCTCTACTTCCACAGTCTAGTTTCTTAACTTTTAGTACATATACCCCAAGGTATGCAATACAATCAATTTTGTCCCACTTGGAGTTTTATGTTCCCCTACAAATTGGTTTAGCAGAACCTGGAGCCAAAGATATCCAGCCTTCTGAAGCGCTCTCCAGCTACAGCCTCTAGTGTTGCCGCTCTTGAGGATTTTGACTTCCAAAAAGGTGACTAAGTCTAAAGGTGACTCCTTGGATTGGGGCAAGGCAGCACATCTTTCTGGCCTACAAAGTGACCTTGAAGGCTATGAGATCAAGATTTGTCTCCCTATGGCGTTTTAGGGGCTTGAGCAATGTATTCCATAAGAACTCAACAACAAAGTACTCAGCTTTGAGGGTCTCTCTCTGGCCATGGCCTTGGGGTCTTGAACAGTGACTTTAGATTGGTGCTTTACTTATTTTTGGCTTTGTTTGCATTACAACTTTAAAAAGATTTGTCTCTGGTTGGTACAACCAAACTTTTTTTAATGAAGGTGGTGCCTATTTGCACTTTAAATATCTCTCTATTTTTTCTAAATTGGTTTACAAATTCCATTGTGTTCTGTTCCTTATTTTAATCTTTTTTGCACGTGCACTTCTCTGTGGATTGCTTGCTGCTTGTGCCACAGCTACCATGGATTGAGCAAATATCCTCTCAGAACTGTGTTTTGACCATACCAGGGTTTCAGTCAGATCTGAGCTTGTGCTGTTTTGTTATGTTTTGTTTTGTTTTATTTTCCTCCAGGTATATGACAGAATATGTCATGTTTAGGTCTCGTTGAGACATGCAGTACATACTATAGTGGGGAAGCTTTGTTTAAGCTCCGCCCACTTGCCGCCCATCTTTTGGATAGGCTTAAATCCTAAATGCTGCATTCTGATTGGTTTTTAGCTTGTTAGTCCCTCCTCCTGATGGCCATGTTGTCATTTGCGTCCTTTCACGGCTATCAGCCCCTTTACTTCAAAAACTATTTTGTTCCCATGCCTCCCCGTCTCCTCCTGCAGTCTGTGACTTCTTGCTCACCGCCACCCCCCCACGCACTCTCATTCGTACCTTTGTGCCCACCTGCCCTCCCTTTTAAAATGCAATAGGACTTGCGTAATTGCGGGATCTATTGCAAATGCTTGTTTTTAAAGTAGTGTCTTGTTTATATAACGTGCTTTGTTTATATTCAGCGCGCAGTGCGCGATTTCACTTTCGATGCTGCCGGAACACTTGCGACCACTTGTATTGTTTCATTTTTGTTTAATTTTATTTCCAATTCTGTTTCAGTGGAGACATTGCAGCTCTGCCCACATTGGCGTCCTTATTGCTCTCCCAGTATTCCCTCCTACTAGTTCTACCATTTGGGCAGAGCGGCTCTGAGTAGAGGTGCTTGTGCGAGCTGGTCCCTTCCCTGTGTGCGAGTCACTGCTGAAGCAGAGGTCTTCTGTGTGTGAGCTGCTCATGTGGTGGACGTCCTCGATAAGAAAGGAGGAACGGCGGTGGAGGGAATCTACTGGAATTCAGAGTCTCCCTGTTTCCGTGGAGGCATTGCAGCCCGACCACATTGGCGTCCTGTTTGTCAGCTCAGAATTCTCCCTCCCACTAGTACTGCTGTTTGGGTAGGGCGGCTCTGAGTAGAGGTGCTTGTGTAAGCTCGTCCCTCCCCTGTGAGCGCGTCACTGCTGGAGCAGGGGTCTTCTGTGTGTGAGCTGCTCATGAGTTGGGCATCCTCGATAAGAAAGGCAGAGATGGGAATCTCTTGGAATGCGGAGTCTCCCTCGCTTTGAGCAGTAAAAGCTCTGCTATCCGCAGACCCCTGGTGGTGTGAGCCTGTGCTCTGGTACCGAGGAGTGTGGTTAAAAGGCAGCCCATTGCGCACCCACCCAAACTGACTGCCCTGCCTCCTTCGCTCCTGCTACAGAGAGCACAGGAACATCTACAATCCCAACAACAAAGTCATAGCAGACAAGTGCATGCAGAAGAAGCAGCGCCGCCCACAACAAGGAGATTGACCTGGTGGACAGGGACCCCAAACACCTCAACAATGACGCAGTGAAGGTAACGGATGCACGGTGGCGTGGAGGCATCAGGGGAGGGGTGGCTCCCACCTGTATACAAAGAAGCAAGGTAAATAGGGGGGCACACCTTTATGCCCAGAAAAGCATTCTGAATCAAAAGCAGTTCGATCGACAAACTCTGCGCTAACAGTTCTACAATATTTATGGGTGAACTTTTCACGCCAGCCTTCCACTTTACATCAACCACACGGCCGCACATATAACAAATGGTCCCTGTAACTCCAGTGCAGCATTGTGTTACGAGTTTAGACTTCTCACAGCTGTATTTTACTAAAATGTCTGAGTTACCTTTGGGAAGCCACCAGAGCTGGGCAGGAGTCAGTCACATATGCTTGGCACACAAGAGTCGCAGCTTTCTCCCTCCGGTGCAAGGATACCGAGGGAAATTCACAGCTCACTAGGTTATATAGGGCACTCTCTGCTGACATATATATCAGAATTTTACAGGAAATGATGCGATGTAGCAGCCCCAAACATGGCAAGTATCGCTTGCAGTCCTATAGACATAGGAAGTGTGTGTGCGCGCAACTGTCAAAGCAGAAATAGAAAAAGTTAGGCACGGCCTGCCGCATGCAGGTCTGTGAGTACTACGTGATCCCAGTGGATACTTTGTTGAATTATGTTTAAACTATCAGTTTTTTTATTCTTTTTATTTTGCATTGTTTTCGCCGTTTACTTCATTAAAAAATATGAACCCTCCTTATAAAAAAGTAAAATGTTATTTGTGCTTAGGGTAAATGCCTCGTACAGAATGCCAAGCGCAGTAATTTCTGCTCCTGTGCAATGTCTTATGGTCCTAACGCCAGGAGCTTTCAGTGGTTCCCCAAACAATTACACACGTTTGATTTTTTCCACTCACTGCCCCTACAACTCACAGACCTTTCAAACAAACTTCACTCGTAGCGCCAGCGCTAGGACTACGAAAAGTCAAGTTTTTCCATCTCAGTGGGGCTGGAGATGGCTGCACATTCACACACGTCTGTCTCAAAGCCCCGTCTCCAAATTTAAGGAGAACTGTCTTTTTAACTAGAAAGGTGCCTACATGGTTTGAGAGAACATTATAATGTGAGAAGTAGGTCTGTTATGCACAGCGTGCTGCCTCCAGCAGGGAAGGCTGTTTTTAGGACTGGCATGTCTGTTACCATCTCTTTCCAAAGGACGAACAGTGAGCTCTGGCTTCGTGTTAATCTTTGGGCATTTTTGCTTTCTGTAACTCTCTTTTTCATCATTCTGTCTTTATTGTGCCACCTCCATGTTTATTTTATTTTCACTCCAGTTGTTCTCTTTCCACATATTCGTTCCATCTCTGTTTCATTTTCCTCCTTTCTCTACCATCCTTTATTTTTCCATATTTATTCCTCTTTCATTTCTGTGGTAGGTAAAACACATTGGGGCATATTATCAAGCCCCGGCAATAATTATCGCTGAACGCGCTTAGCGCGCTTTTTTATTTATTTTACTTGTATTATCGTCGGCTATCGGGAATATATCGCCAAGCTAGTGCTGTATTATCAACACTTAGCACTATGGCGATAAATATTCCAGCGATAGCGGGAAAATGGCCAAACCGCTGAAAAACCAGCGATGTCCCTTTTAAAACAGCGATAAGCTTGGTGATAAGGCCCTGTGGCGTTGACCCCATAATCCACCTCCCATGTTAAGTACGCCTTAATCAGGAATTTAGCAGACATTAAATTCCTGCGTTAAGGCAGAGTTAGCGTGATTATGATTATCGCTACACATCGTTGTTAATATCACGAAGCTGCCTTAGCGATATTTTCCTGCGTAGTTTTGACAGCGTTATTTTGACAACCACGCCTACTTTGCATCTCATTATTGATGCGATGCGAGTCGTAACAAAAATGGGAGCTAAATCAAATAAACACGAGCTAGCGTGTCCTTGTTAATAATGCGATAAAAGTATTGCCCAAAAACGGATGCTAAAGCGGCGATAATTCTATTGCCAGCCCTAGATAATATGCCCCATTGTCAATTACAACCCCAATACTAACTCTCACAAATGCGAGACCAATTTGCATTGCAAATGCTTGTTTAATCTAATTGCAGAAATTACCATTGTATTAATATCCCTTTGTAGCCAAGTATTCTTTTTGATATATTAAAAAAAAACTACCTAAATAAAGAATTGTGTTTTTAAGTCGGTAGGGGTGCCCCTCTCCTCAATCAATAACACCATTCCTGTTTCTTTGCAATGTAGCAACTTCCATATCTAAAATTCATGACTAGTGATGTGTGATAGTAAACCTATTCTGCTATTCTACCAGCTGAACCCTGTTGCCTCTGCTGAAAAAAAATGTGTGTGACCAATATGCTGAAGGCCATCGTGCTCTGTTATCTATGTATTTATTCTGCATATTTGTTTTATTATACTGAACTTGTACTCTGTTTTGGTAACCCTAATACCTCTCACTAGTAACACAGCTATCCCTCATTACATACACACACATTCCATGACTTGTATTCATCTGCAACCCCTGACCAATGTTGCACTAGCATCATTCTGTTTTATTGTGTTACCAGTCAATACCTGGCTTCCTCACAGCTTTTCTCTGGAAAGCGTTTATAAACCTAGTTGGTTTGAGTTTGGGATTCATAAGACAACATGCAAATAAATAAATACAAAAATAATACACATTTAACATGTGGTTTATTATTGAAAACCAGTTATCATATTATATATTTACATCGGCCATATATACTGCTTTTGCCTTTCTCATGGGTTAAAACTTTAGACTTTTAATAAAGGGCTGCATGGTGGCTTTGTGATGTATAGAGGACTATATATTTCTGTCTATAATTAAATAGCCTTCCCTTGCAATTGATACAAATCTAGCCACCTTAGACATTTTAGGCTTCGAAATTGGTAATGACGAGAGAGAGAGAGAGAGAGAGAGAGACAAAAATAGGTTCTATGAGCGTGAATTCTGGTATACTTATTACTGAAATGCAATGGATTATTGTAGGGAGCTCTTATCAATACATACAAATACTTTCTTCTCAATTAGTCATTCCAATTCACTATATTCAATTGTTTGATAAAAAGCAAATATATACATTCCACCCATGGAAAACCCCCAGACGCAAATTAACGCAAAGCAGCATATTGCATAACTTTATTTTAACTTGGGTGACAATCATGACTTGCGTTGGATTGTAAATCCCACCAGAACACTTTGGATTGTGTTTGCATTAGAAAACGAACGCAAACCTGATGAAAAGCATTTATAAACCTTAGCCTAATTATGTGGCACTAGCATCATTCTGTTTTATTGTGTTACCAGTCAATACCTGGCTTGCTCACATCTTTTCTCTGGAAAGCGTTTATAAACCTAGTTGGATTGAGTTCGGGCTTCATAAGACAACAAGCAAACAAATAAACACAAAAATGTATTATTGAAACCAGTTATCTAATATATTAGATATTTACATTGGTAAATTGGTAAATGCAACTTATTTTGTGTGCTATACTCATTGCATAATGTTATAACCCTTGAATAATTTCCCCTAGTTTTTCATACACAAATATTTTTTCCAGGTGTAAAACAGGTTTGCCAGAAGAAGTCAAGTAACATACCTATGAACACATGATTGACAATGGTGTAAGTACATCCAAAAGTTTTCATCGCAGATTTTTTACCTACTTCCCACTAGTTGTAGTTCTCAGTGATGTATCTGAGAAATGGTCAAGCAAATACAAAGGAACTGTTATGTGCACCCAGACAGTCTGTCATCAGGAATTATTCACAGATATTTTCATAAGGAACGTGTCTACAAAAGTTATTGGACAAAAGGCTAAACTGTTGACTTCAGCTGTGACCATGGTACAACACTACCTAAAAGGATGTAATCACAATAGTGTAGCAGTTTTCCGCTGCTGGTATCAAAGGCTCACATGAGCAGACTTTAACAATGTGATACTCCAAAGTAATATGTGTGAGATTTTAAACAGTATAAAACTTATCGAACTGAATATTGATAAATCTGAAGTATTACCTCTTAACAAATATTGTCTTTCACATATGTTTCAAGGTTCCAGTTTTGAATGGAATCCTACGAGCATCAAATGTTTAGATGTCCTATAGGCCAACAATATCAAAGATACCATCAAAATGTATCATAAAGACATCCTTTTCATCCTTTCCAAGCTTAGTGGGGAAGATTGGCAACTATTAAAATGATGCTTCTCCCCATTATTAATTTTTACCTCTCAATGCTCCCCATCTCCCTTCCCGCTTACTTTTTTACACTTATCAATCGCATCCTTGTTCGGTTTCTTTGGAATAACCGTAAATCTAGGATCACCCTCTCTCGCCTTCAACATCCAAAGAATTTGGGAGGTGTAAATTTTCCCAACCATGTCCGTTTTCATTCCTCCTTTACTTTAAAACAAATTTGGCCCTTCTTAACTGACTTATCCCCTCTCCCTATCACTGTATGGAGTGCCCTAGAGCTGGCTCAGCTTTCGCCTTTCTCTTTTCTCACTGCCACCCACTTATCTCAACCCCCTAAGCGTTTTCTCTTACCCACTTTCAAACTATCCAGGGTGCTTGCTCTATCTTTGTTTCGCTCCTCATTTTCTCAAGCACACCTTCACTCTCTTACCCCATTATGGTATAATCAATCCCTGAAGATTAACAACAAAGCCCTTTTTTGGAAGGAATGGATTGAAAAAGGTATTATGTATGTAGATAAGCTCTTTGTTAATGGTTCCTTGTTGGATTTTTCAGATATTTGTGCATCCTTTCACCTATCTAATACACATTCTTTCCAATACTCTGCGTTTAAACTAGCTCTAACCCTCTCATTTCTCACCACAGCTCACTACCTGATAATGCTCCACCAAACTCCACTCCACTAGATTTCACCACTCCACACAAAGCTGCTGTTATTTACAAGATTCTTTCCTGTTCTGCCCCTGACCGTCCTAAATCCAAATCTGAGCTTGCTTGGGAACGAGATTTATCACAGGACTTTTCCTTTCCTGTCTGGGAATCCATTTGGTCTAAAATCCATACTGTTTCCCGCTCAGCAAGTACCACTCAGACTCTTTATTTTTCTTATAACCGACTTTTCCTTACCCCTTCGGACTTATTCAAGTTCAAATCCTCAGACTCCAGTCAATGTTGGTCATGTCCCCATCCTGATAGTAATCTCTTTCATATGTTTTTCCAATGTCCATTGGTCAAATCCCTGTGGCACCAAATATGGTACAAGCTGAATGATATTTTAGACTCTAATTGCACTTTTGGTATTGTTCACATTTTTCTAGGTGGTTCTTCTCTTATTTGGAAGGTTTCATATAATGTTCGTAAATTTATAGACTTGTTCATAGCTATTTCCTTGCAGATAATTACTACGAACTGGAAAGATACCTCAAACATCTCTTATAATGCTTGGTGGAATTTGATATGTCATCATCATAGACTTGATCGTGCCTATGCTACGACTACCCCTCTTTTGATTAAAAGAGATTTGTTATGGTTACTTTTAACTAATTTTCTTTCCAGACGTATATCCTAAATGCCTCAATATTTAAAATTTCTGTATTGTCTGGTTTATTTCCCCTCCCCTCTCTTTCTTTCTCTCCCCTTTCTTTTTCCTCTCTTTCTCTTTTTCTTATTCCTCACAAGCATTTTTTTTTAAAATAAATGAATAAAGCATTTTCTCTTAGTGTATACTCTATATTCCCTTTTGGGATTTTTTTTTAATTCACATTTATATTGTATTTTTCTATTTGCTTAACTTTTCTTACTGATTGTGATTCTGTACTAATGTTTTACTTGGCATATTTGATTCAATAAAGCTTTCTAAACTTAAAAAAAAAAAACGTATCGAACTAAAATATTTACTTAAATATCCAAAGTAAGTTGAAGTGAAAAGCTATATAATGAATATACCAAAACTAACAATCATTTTAAAGAAATTCTGCAGATTAAAGCTATTTCCAAAAAGGCATGCAAATGAATTGTCTAATGCAAGTCTAAATGAACTAATTTAGATTCATAATAATTTGACCTAGTACATTTTTAAAAGCATTATACGAACAAATGTACAAAATTATGCTGAGTCAGGTCTTGTATATATATATATATATATTTATTCTCAGAAAAAACATAGGTTTCAGGGGTGTTCTAGTTAGCTGGACATTTCACTCGTACAAAACCATAGAAATTCCTCCGTTATAGTTAGTTCTGCTAACTATAACTCTCGCGCCCGCAATGCACTGCTGATGATGTCACATATTACATCATTCATGACATGGTCAGTGACATCACTGATGACATCTCATAGGACATCACTGATGACATCATCCAGTGCGTGTGCTTTAGTTTGAGATTTAAATATGTATTATATATACCAATCTTAATTGAAGATTGAGTGGATATATAACGGTCTGGATGGAGGATTTAGTAGCTGTCTGACTGTCTTTTTAAGTGAGTAATTAAAAGTGTCTCACTTAATACATGGATTAGTAACTAAACTATGTGAATGTGTGCATCAGTGTCTCTGTTGTTGTATAATATGCTGCATCAGTTGTTCACTAACTACATGAGTGTGTATATTAATTATTGATTAGTTGGGTATATATGTATGGGACACTGAGTTTGTTTGTGGTTGGATGGGGTGTGTGTAACTCTATGCATAGATGTGTGAATGGTTGATTGACTAGGTGTATAGGTTTAAGAGTATATGTGGAAACAGTTGTTTGGGTGACTGAGTGTATTTATTTGTGTGTTGGTGAGTGAATATGTGTTTTAGTTTTACATCTTCAACAAAGTAAAAAAATAAAATGCAATGTATGTGAGAGCTTGTGTATATAAATAAGTATATGTAAGAGTCAGTGATTGTGAGAGTAACTATATGAATGAGTGTATAATTCTAATGGTGATTTTGTAACATGAGTTACTATGTGTTTGAATACGTGAGGTGTGTATGTATAATTGTGTAACTGAGTAAATGTAAGTGTGATTAATTGTTTTCATGAGTGAGTAGGATGACTGCATAACTGATTAAGATGACTGCTGATGTGTCAATGTCTATATATGTCTATAAGTGCATTTGATAGTGTTCTATTAATTAGTGGCTGCATGTATAAGTGATTCTGTTGTTGAATGGGTTGTTGTGTGTGTAGACTTAGGAATCAGTGAGTGAGTATGTAGTAACTGGTATTGGTGTGTCAATGGTTTCAAATATGGCACTCTGTATTTTACAGAGTTATGAAAGGTTATACTAATGTATGATGAGGTGTATCGTATTGTCGCGTGGATGATGTCATCAGTGATGTCATTTGAGATGTCATCAGTGATGTCATCAGTGATGTCACTGACCAAGTCATGAATGATGTAATATGTGACATCATCAGCAGTGCATTGCGGGCGCGCAAGTTATAATTAGCAGAACTAACTATAACGGAGGAATTTCTATGGTTTTGTACGAGTGAAATGTCCAGATAACTATAACAACCCTGAAACCCAAGTTTTTTTCTGAGAATTTCTAAGGTTTTTAAATGCTGATTTCTAACTATAACGTCTCTGAAACCTATGGTTTTTTCAATGAATTTCAAAGGTTTTTTAAATGCTAATTTTTAAGAGTAATAGTAGTAATACCTATTTTTTGGAATGATTTTCTATTTTTTTTAACTATTTATAAATATTTTATTCATTCATTTTAAAAATCGAACTGAAATATTGTTTAATTTTTTTCTTTTAAAATATTTATAATATTTTCTTTAGAATTTTTTTTCCCAGTCGCGCACCCACTGTGTACACATCACGGTGGGTGTGCGGATTCTAGCCGCCATTTTAGAAAAGTTGAGAAGGATCCGCGTACAGTGTGTGATGGCTACGAGTTTTTTAGTTACATATACATTTAATATTACGTGATGTGTGCGATTGGTATGCGACCAGTCCGCGACTCCTGCTCCCACGGATTCACAACACATGCGCATTATGGTACGCAACACTTGACTCCAGTGGCATGGAGAGCTTGGGATCCACGTCTGGGATAATTATTTGTTATGAAGTTTCCTAATTTACTCATTTACTACAGTCTCCTCAGTAGTAAATACTTTCAGTTTTTTACTTTGGTTCCATCAAGAAGGCATTCAGATGTGTCAAACATTTGCCATAAATTCTGAATGTTAGCACTCTAGTTGCTCATTAGATCACTGTAGTAAAGCTACTGCTCACCAGGGAAGTCTGCTGCTGGTATTCAAAGTGCATATTTCAGTCTGCATGTCGGAATCCTTTAATGAAATAGAAGAGGATTTGAGAAGTCAAAATGTGCCCTAATTTTTCTTTCTGCAGCACTAATCATAATTTCTATGGCAAAATGAACCCCCTCATTTTGTTCCTTTGCAAAGTAAATGTTAACAGTGTTACCACTTTATTCCAATCAACATGGCTTCAGGTGTTCCATACTTTTGTCATAAGTAAGACTGTTAGCACTCTAGTTGTTCTCTAGAACACTGGGACATTCTGTCAGTGGAAGAGGTGTGGCGCAGCGGCCAGGGTGACTAACACTGGAATCTGGGGCTCACGGTTCGATCCCCGGCACCGGCGGCAGGTCAGCCAAGCACCATGTGACTCTGGCCAATAGCTTGCTTAATCTTCTTGAGGGCCCCCAGCGCTGGGACACCACTTCGGAAGTAGCGGTGCGGTTTACAAGTACTGGTATTGCATTTCAAATAATTGGGCTACACATGGGCTACATCTGGGTGATATTTGTGCTACATTTGAGCTCTTTTGTCTCTGGTGGCCACCTTGGGAGACTTATTTGTTATGAAGTTTCCTAATTTCCTCATTTACTACAGTCCCCTCAGTAGGAACTAATTTCAGTTTTTTTACTTTGATTCCATCAAGAAGGCATTCAGATGTATCACACATTTGCCATAAATTCAGAATTTTAGCACTCTAGTTGCTCATTAGATCACTGTAGTTAAGCTACTGCTCAACAGGGAAGTCTGCTGCTGGTATTCAAAGTGCACATTTCAGTCTGCATGTCAGAATTATTTTTAATGAAATAGATAGGATTTGAGAAGTCACTCAAAATGTGCCCTCATTTTTCTTTTTGCAGCACTAATCATAACTTCTATGGCAAAATGAACCCCCTCATTTTGTTCCTTTGCAAATGAAATGTTTTAAGTGTTACCACCTTATTCCAATCAAGATGGCTTCAGGTGTGCCATACTTTTGTCATAAGTAAGACTGTTAGTGCTGTAGTTGTTCTTTAGAACACTCTGGGACATTCTGTAATTGGGCTATACTTGGGCTACACCTGGGTGATATTTGTGCTACACTTGGGATCTTTTGCCTCTGGTGGCCATATTGGGAGACCTATTTGTTATGAAGTTTCCTAATTTCCTCATTTACTACAGTCTCCTCAGTAGGAAATATTTTCAGTTTCTTACTTTGATTCCATCAAGAAGGCATTCAGATGTGTCACACATTTGCCATAAGTTCTGAATGTTAGCACTCTAGTTGCTCATTAGATCACTGTAGTAAAGCTACTGCTCACCAGGGAAGTCTGATGCTGGTATTTAAAGTGCATGTTTCAGTCTGCATGTCAAATTGTTTTTTTATGAAATAGAAGAGGATTTGAGAAGTCACTCAAAATGTGCCCTAATTTTTCTTTCTTCAGTACTAATCATAATTTCTATGGCAAAATTAACCCTCACGTTTTGTTCCTTTGCAAATTTAATGTTTTAAGTGTTACCACTTTATTCCAATCAAGATGGCTTCAGGTGTGCCATACTTTTGTATAAGTAAGACTGTTAGCGCTCTAGTTGTTCTTTAGAACACTCCGGTACATTCTGTCATTGGGTATACTTGGGCCACATCTGGGTGATATTTGTGCTACATTTGGGCTCTTTTGTCTCTGGTGGCCATCTTGGGAGACTTATTTGTTATGAAGTTTCCTAATTTCTTCATTTACTACAGTCTCCTCAGTAGGAAATACTTTAATTTTTTTTTACTTTGATTCCATCAAGAAGGCATTCAGATGTGCCACACATTTGCCATAAATTCAGGATGTTATCACACTAGTTGCTCATTAGATCACTGTAGTAAAGCTACTGCTCACAAGGGAAGTCTGCTGCTGGTATTCAAAATGCATGTTTCAGTCTGCATGTTATAATTTTTTAATGAAATAGAAGAGGATTTGAGAAGTTAAAATGTGCCCCAATTTTTCTTTCATGAAATAAGTGGGGTTGTGTCCTTTTTAGGGCCGGGTAGGACAATGTAATTTATGTTTGTAAAAAATGAAAACCCGGTCGCTATTCAATTCTGCCACTTTTTTATTTTGAGCAGATAATTTCACCCTACGGTTTTAATCCATGGGTGTTATAAGTATTTTTTTAAGTACAAGTTACATCACTTTGATCAACCTCTCAAATAGTCTGGGGATTTACTTGTTGTCGTACAGAAACACAAGTTCACTATATACAAATTATACAATTTACACCAAACAGACAATTGGGATACAAATATACATTAACATTTTTACATTACAATTTCTACAATACACTTTTCGCAACTATGGTCTAAGTTGTACCCTACTAATAAATTTAAACACCAGACCTATGCAGTATAAATTGTGCCTAATTAAGGACTGGTCACGCAAGGGCATACATTTTGTGAACGTTGTTTTGTTGACTGGGTATGCAGCGTTCTGATTGTGGCCCTTTGCGGAATGGGTGATCATAAACTAAGACAAACAAAGGTAAGCCGACGCGTTTCCAAGCCCGTATCTCATTCGCCGGACTTTTCTTCAGGGCTTTTAGTTGGGTATCTATGTAAAAACAATGGAGGACACGGTTCAAAATCGGACCTTCACTTGTGTTATTCAAGTAACACAAGTCGTTAGTGCTCGTTATTACCTTTTCAAAAATTGAGTTTGGGTCTGTCCTGATTGGGACTCTTGATTGGCGAATGGATTGTTCTGCAGAGATAAAGAGCACATACTGTGTCTACTTTTTATATACAGGGCATCGTGTCACTAGGTTCTTATAAAAATTACAGCATCAGGACTTACGTTTGTTGATTTTCTTTATTCGTAATTACTGCTGGTAGTAGTCTTTTATCCTTTGTAACACAATATTTGAGGGGCTGCGGCAGGAGCTGTGTAATGTTAAAGTGGGGAAATTTTTAAATGGAAGTGCTCCGACATTTGCGGAACTCTGTGGTGCGATTCCCCTTGCCAATGGTTACTTACTTGGGGTTTCAGCCCGCAGGCTACCCGCCGCACTGTCGTTTTGACGGCGTCGCCTTTTTTCTCCCGCCTTTAATTTGACCGCATTTGCTGAAAGGGTAAGAGTAGTGGGTTTTTAGTCTCTTATCTAGAAGTTCGCTTCCTTTCTCCCCCTCGTACAAATCGTTACCTTTGGATTCTTTGCAGCTCAAGTTTTTCCTGCCTGCTTCCGTGTTGAATGGGTGTTTAGTGGTCCTGGTCACATGATCTTTTCAAGTATGCTCGTGTCATGTGATTCAGTGGTTATGGGAAATGTAGTCCTGATGCTTGCTTCTTATGTGATCGTTTACAGATGACACAGACATTTGTTCAGACTTCAGATTGTTCATTTAACCCTGCGCTCACGCAGTTAAATTTCATGATTAAATATGCTTCTCTCCTGAGTAAGAGAGTTTCCACATTTCCTCCCGAGTTTTTATTCCCGACAGAACCGACCATCTTAAATCTTTTTCAGTGTGGTTATGGTCAATGAAGTGTTGGACCATAGGTGCAGTCAACACTTTCTGTTTTATCCTGGAGCGATGTTGTGCCAGTCTTTGTGTAATTTGTTGGTTGGTTTTCCCAATGTAAATTTTGTCACATGGACAAATTATTACATAGACGATATTTTTACTTTTACAATTCGTGAATTCATTGTGGGTCCATTTTATGGTGTTATATTCAAACGTTGTACCCTCAATGGTGCTTGCACACGAGACACAAGTGCCGCATTTGTGATGGCCTTGCACTGGATTCAGGTTCCATATAGTGCGTAGGTCACTTTTGACTTTGGAAGTGCCTAAATCTGCCCTTATTAGTTGTTGGCCAATGTTTTTGTTTTTTTGAGTGCAAACATAGGTTTTGCAAAAGGGATTTCAAGATTTGACAACAGATGCCAATTTTTCAGAACAATTGATTTAAATCGGTTGGTGTGTGGGCCATACGTGGAAACACTGACCAGTTGTTCAAGTGGTTTTTTCTCTCTTTTGGTTAGTAATGCTTCTCTGGGGGTAAACCACGCACGTTTGGTTGCATGTTTTAGCATTTTCTTTGGGTAGCCTCTAGCTCTTAACTGCTCGCAGAAGATATCTGCATGTATAAAATAATCTTCTTTTCTGGAGCAATTTCGTCTGATTCTCAACAGTTGACTTTATGGTAGGTTTTCTTTTAGACTCTGTGGGTGGACGCTCCGGTAATGGAGGATGGTGTTTTTGTCAGTCTGTTTACGGTGTAATGTGGTAACCAATTCATTATTCTGGGGAAAGACCTCAACGTCCAGAAACGTTAGGCATGTCTTGCTATATGACATACTGAATTTGATGTCTGGATGCCTGTTGTTAAGCCATTCGTGGAACTGGGCTAGATGTTCTTGGGTCCCACTCCACTGGCACCAGACATCATCGATGTAGCGGTACCATTTTAGGATATGCTCACCATACGGGTTGTTTTGATAGACAAACCTTTCCTCATACAGGGCCATGAAGAGGACCGCCATCTCCGGGGCATAAGGACACCCCATGGCGGTCCCCTTCACCTGCATGTAGAAGGTGTCCATGAATCGAAAAAAAGTTCAGTTTTAATGCCAAGCTGGCCAGCTCTATTATAAATTTAGTGGGCACTCTTTGTGGTTTGGGCCTTGTGTCTAGGAAGAACTCAATGGCTTCTAATCCTTCCTCTTGAGGAATATGTGTGTACAATGAGTTAACGTCAAACGCCACCATTAGTTCATTGTTTTCATCAAACGGAAGATTTTCAATTTTATTGATGAAATCCTCTGTTTCTTTAATGTAAGATTGTACATCACTCATGAATGGTTTTAAAAAGACGTCTACGTATTTAGCTATTGGTTCAAGGATTGACTCGCACCCGGAGACTATCGGTCTTCCGGGTGGATTTTGTAGATTTTTATGCACCTTAGGTAGGAAATAGATTACCGGAGTATGCGGATTTTTCTTACTCATGTAATCAAATTCCTTTGGGCCTAATATGCCTTCATCAAGTCCTTCTTTTAGTTTGATTTGTATCTCAGTCTGGATCCTGTTTGTCGGATCCTCTGTTAGTTTCCTATACCATTCAGTGTTTCCTATTTGACTGGTGGCTTCTTCTATATATTTCTCTTTTTGCCATACCACTAGGGCTCCCCCTTTATCGTCCGGCTTCACTATGATAGATGTATCGTCACTTAGTTGTTTAATTGCTGTCTGTTGGTCTTTCGTGATGTTTCTCTAAAAAAAAATGTTTTGTTGACCTAACTGCGTGAGCGAGGAAAGAACTGCTTGTTCGAAAGCCAGTATTTGTTTGGGGACCATTTGAGATGTGGGAGTGAAAGACGATTTGTTCGATAGATTTGATGGTTCTGATGGCCTTGTATTGTCTTTGTTATGAAAAAAACTTTTAATCTGATTTTTCTGAATAGATCTTGTGCCTCTATCTTTAAGTTTATTATGTCTGTTTTTGCTGTTGGGACACATTTTATCCCTAGTTCTAGGACTGATTGCTCATGTACAGTGAGCTGTTTGGTGGAAAGATTAATGATTGAAGAATTTATTACGTTTTGTAATAATTCTTGTTTCGGGTTCTCATCTCCCATGCTTGTGGTTGAGGTTTGAACCTTACGCGGCCTCTGCCTTCGCCCTTCTCTAAAAAAGTATTCGGACGTTTGGATGTACCTTCTCTGGGATCTGGATCGCCAGAAGAATCAGAGGATGAACTCTCTGAGAAGGTAAGAAAACGATTTTTGGATCATCCTTGATATTGGGAGAGGGCTCGACGGGATTCTTGTTGGGTATACAAATCTTCCCTCAGGTACGGATAAACAGTCTCTAAGTTGAATGCTTTACTGTCTTTTTCAAATTTGTTGATTCTATAGTTTATTGTATTGTCCTTGAACGTTTGAAGTTCTTTGTCTATTTTCTCTAATAGAGCTTTTGCTTCCAATGTGCTATGATTGTCATTAATGGCTTTGGTTAATGCGTCAATTTCCTCCTGTTCCTTTGAACAAATTCTTTGAGCAGTCTCCACTGTGTGGACCATTAGGTCCCGACTGCACTTTGTGGCAATATAACTAAAGCCTTTTTTATAGACTGGGTCCTCTGTAAAGACCACGGGAACGTTTTTTACTTGGAGTCCCCAAGGAATGGTTCCAGATTTTAGATGTTGAAATAAAAAGTGCCCATGTAACTCTGTCCGAACGTGTTTTTTACTCAAGCGCATCAATTTCTCTGTTTCATTCTGTTGTTGGGCATTCGTACTCAATTTAAGTGACGCAAAAGGAGAAGGTCCTGAAATTAAATCTTTGGTATATGCTTCTGTAAAGGACAACGTTTCTTCCTCAGACATAATTTAATAGGCTGGACACCAGCCTATTCCTGAACTAATCTCGGATTTATTTGTTATGAAGTTTTCTAATTTCCTCATTTACTACAGTCTCCTCAGTAGGAAATACTATCAGTTTTTTACTTCAATTCCATCAAGAAGGCATTCAGGCGTGTCACACAATTGTCATAAATTCAGAATGTTAGCACTCTAGTTGCTAATTAGATCACTGTAGTAAAGCTACTGCTCACCAGGGAAGTCTGCTGCTGGTATTCAAAGTGCATATTTCAGTCTGCATGTCGGAATCCTTTAATGAAATAGAAGAGGATTTGAGAAGTCAAAATGTTCCCTAATTTTTCTTTCTGCAGCACTAATCATAATTTCTATGGCAAAATGAAGCCCCTCATTTTGTTCCTTTGCAAATTAAATGTTTTAAGTGTTACCACTTTATTCCAATCAAGATGGCTTCAGGTGTTCCATACTTTTGTCATTAGTAAGACTGTTAGCGCTATAGTTGTTCTTTAGAACACTCCGGGACATTCAGTCATTGGTCTATACTTGGGCTACAGCTGGGTGATATTTGTGCTACATTTGGGCCCTTTTGTCTCTGGTGGCCATCTTGGGAGACTTATTTGTTATGAAGTTTCCTAATTTCCTTATTTACTACAGTCTCCTTGGTTGGAAATACTTTATTTTTTTTTTACTTTGGTTCCATCAAGAAGGCATTCAGATGTGACACACATTTGCCATAATTTCTGAATGTTAGCACTCTAGTTGCACATTAGATCACTGTAGTAAGGCTACTGCTCACCAGGGAAGTCTCCTGCTGAAATTTAAAATACATGTTTCAGTCTGCATGTTAGAATTTTTTAATAAAATAGAAGAGGATTTAAGAAGTCGAAATGTGCCCTAATTTTTCTTTCTGCAGCACTAATCATAATTTCTATTGCAACATGAAGCCCCTCGTTTTGTTCCTTTGCAAATGAAATGTTTTAAGTGTTACCACTTTATTCTAATAAAGATGGCTTCAGGTGTTCCATACTTTTGTCATAAGTAAGACTGTTAGTGCTCTAGTTGTTATTTAGAACACTCCGGGACATTCTGTCATTGGTCTATACTTGGGCTACACCTGGGTGATATTTGCGCTACATTTGGGCTCTTTTGTCTCTGGTGGCTATATTAGGGGACTTATTTGTTATGAAGTTTCCTAATTTCCTCATTTACTACAGTCTCCTTAGTAGGAAATACTTTCAGTTTTTTACTTTGGTTCAATCATAAAGGCATTCATGTGTCACACATTTCCCATAAATTCTGAATATTAGCACTCTAGTTGCTCATTAAATCACTGTAGCAAAGTTACTGCTCACCAGGGAAGTCTGCTGCTGGTATTCAAAGTGCGTGTTTCAGTCTGCATGTTGAATTAGAATATTTTAATGAAGTAGAAGAGGATTTGAGAAGTCAATTCAATTCAATTCAAATTTCTGTATTCGGTTACGAAGAAATAACCATAAAAGCACAAAATAAAATTTATTCAATTCATTGCTACTGAAAAACACAATGGTACATTTAAAAATATACATAAAAACACAATAGTGCTTCAAATAATGAGGTCTCAGTGGCATTTGAATTCATATCCACAGTTTACAATAGTAATGTTTTCCGTAAATTTAAAGGGTTTTTTAAAAATGCAGTAACTGATGCAATAACATATTCATTCTCTAGGTATTTTATTGCAAGAAATGCGGGACAACACTGTTTTAGCACCAGTTTCTTTAAAACGGGGATGATCCATCTCCTTCTTGGTGTATCATAGTACCTACAGAATAGCAAAATGTGAATAGTAGATTGCACAGAGATGTCATCACATGGGCACTTACACAAAACTCTTGCCCAATCATTTACATTGGGGAAACTTAAAAGTCTATGTATAATATTTACCCTAAAACGTGTCAAAAGAAAACGATAAAAATCACCAACTATTAATAATAGGTATGGCTGTATCATTGGTGACAACTGAGTTAACTGGTGGGCTTGTACCGTTGATTTCCTCAATTCAATGAACACTCTACCTTCCACCAAAAGACTCATACAGCTGTCCTTCAGGGATTTTCTAAAAGAAATGTTTTCACATATTCAAGCCATCTCACTTGTTTAGCACCATCCAACCCCAACGCTATGTTAAAATTTCCCTATTAAAATCAGTTTCATCTGATGTCCAGATTTTATGCCGAAGGAGGACTGGTTGCATCTTAATCGTGTCCTCAAAATATGGCATACCCAATTCCTAGTGGCAAATGTAATTTGAAGTACTATCGGGGAGGGAAAGAAGTAATTAATAAAAAATTATTTTCCGCTATTTGCAGTGAATGTACCTCTGGTAACCCCATATTGCCCTATAAATGTGTAATAATTCCTCCGTAGGGCGCTTGCCTAGTTTACGGCTAAAGTTTGATAATGCCATTAATGACTAAACAAATAGTAGGCGTCTAATCTTCACTGCCTTTGACCAAGAACCAGACCCATTAAATACAATATCTAAGTAAGAAAATATTTGTGTACACTCTATAGGCCTAGAATCAATAGTGATAGATTTAATCCTCTTATTTTTCCCTGCTCCACAATTCATTGTGAAAGTTTTAGAGCAGTTAATCGTAAGCCCAAGCTGTGTCATACAATTAGAGAACGAATTCATGACGCTTTGGAGTACAAGAGGTGTACGGGTCATTAAAACTGCATCATCTGCATATAAGAGTGCAGGGATTGAACGTTTTGCTACCATCGGTAGATCCCTGCTCTCCTTAACTAAAATAGTTTCCAGGTTATTTATATACAGAGTGAAGAGAAATGAAGCAAGGACACAGCCTTGCCTCATACCTTTCCTTACATTAAAGTGACTAGTGCATTCTTCACCCAGCTCATAGCGGATTTTAGCCTTTGCCCCTGAATAAAGCTGCTTTAAAAAAGTAATTATTAAAACATCAACCCCCAGATTTGCTAAAATTGACCACAATTTATCATGTATGAAGCAGTCAAAAGCTGCTGTCAGGTCAACTAAAATCAGAAATAATCTTTCCTTTTTGGCCCTAGTGTATTTATCCAGTATAATATGTAAGTTAAGACCACGTTCAACGGTACCCAGGCCCTTACGGAACCCGTATTGGAGATCGCTTATCACATTCTTTTCCTCCGCCCATGTCTGCAATCTATCTAATAAAATCCGCCCAATAATCTTGACTGTTGAGTCCAGCTGTGAAATTGGGCGATAGCAGGCTGGGTTTGCCATGTCTCCCTTTTTAAAAATTGACACGATAATGGATTTGTACCATCTGGATAGAAAACCACGTGCACTAAAGGCGTTTAAAACCAAAGTGGTCCCCATAAAACTACATTCGATTTAAAAAGATCTACAGGTATACCATCAGGCCCTGGAGCCTTACCACCCAGACTTGAGTTAATTCCTGCTATAACTTCGCTAAGTGTAAACTCCATTGGTAGTTCTCGTTCAAGGGTCTCTATACTCAATAATGCCTTGTGTTGGTCTATTGCGGAATTACTGTACAGCGTTGAATAATGTTGTATTCACTCAGGCTCAGTGATAGCAATCTCTATGGAGGCCTTAACCTTCTCAGCTAAAAAGGGCGCGTTCACCGCCATCCAAAAGGCAGAAGAATCCCGTAACTGAGAGGCATCGTGCAAAGCACGCCAAACCTCCTCCTTTAATGCGATCTTTCTTGCATTTAAAGCTGATCTATAGTTTCTTCTTGCCTGTCTTAAATCTTCCCTATGTTTTACTGTCGTGAGAAGGGAATGTTTTAGCTTAGTATATGCCTTTGTGCACTCAGTGTCAAACCATCCTGATTTTTTAACTGGCCTCCTTTTTTTTCGACAGTGAGAGCTTTTTTCACATAATTAGAGATAGCCACAACATTTTCTATAATTTCTTCTCTAGAGGCCCTTTCATCTAGACACATTAAAAACATAAACATACTTTTACAGTTTGACACCACTTTGTTAATAAATTCTTCAGAATCAACAATGGCCCATTTAAGTGCAAATCCATTTTGCCTGGTCAGAGCAATATTCTCTACAATATCAGCAGAATTAATTCTAGCAATAATGCACCGGCTATAGATCTTTACGTCCACACTTAGGGGAAAGTGATCACTTAAAGCAAATTCATGTGTCTTAAAATTACTAACACGTGAGGAGTATCTACTGGAAAATAGTATATAGTCAATAGTAGAAAATGTGCCTCGGCCATTAAAGGTGGGACTAAACAGCACCATGGGTGAACACAGGTTATTAGCAAACCCCAGATCGAGCATGAACATAATTTCATTTAGTGCGTCACAATACATTGTATGTGGAAAATGTACAAGGCTATTGTCCTTTTCAAATGCCAAGCCACATACATCATTATCAATATGTTTACATTAAGATGAGTTAAAATCCCCACCCCATACCACGAATATCTCCTTCTTCAAGCGAGCATGCAAGATTTGTATATGTTGGTTCATTGATTTCAGTACTTCTCTAATCAAGTCTGGGGTAGCATTATTATAGAAGTTCAATATCACCAAACAGGATTTACCATTGATGTGCTGACTAATTATTTGATATTGAGATTCAATTGCAACTAAATCAACTTTCCCTATATTTAAGTAATTTGATATATATATGCACAACCCACCTTTAGCTCGACCGTGTAAGGAAGTATTAGCTGAGGAATGGAAGGTCTTATAGCCAGTTATATGTATAGGGTCTTTTGCATGTTTCTTGCAGGCTGATAATGTTAAAATTTCTCCCGAACTCAAACCATAGGGCATTAGTGACCTTAGATTTTAAGCATGCGATGTTCCAGAACGAGAGCTGAAAGTTATCTCCCTGGCCCTTTCCACAGTCAAAACCCCTCTCGATAGTTGGTATATTAGGAGTAGGATTGACATATTGAAGGGAATGTAAGGTAGAATCATTCAAAATGGTTATCAGCGGATCAATTACTGTACTTACACTTACAGTCAGGGTAGGTCCATATTGAGAGGTTGTGTTATTACTATTCAACAATGCCAGTGTTCCCCCATTATCTATCAATTCTGAGCTGCTTGATGTTACATTGTTGCAATATTCCCCCAGTGGTAGTCAATCAACTACATTGAGGTTACTAAATGTCTCAAAGCGATTGAAAGTGGGCACATTAAACTGGTGGCTCAAACTAAAACAATAGGGATCCCTAAGTTCGGGGCATAGCTGTTACTCATTGGTTTGCAGAAATAACCCAGTGGTACCAAATTGACTCCCTGCATTGGTATTATTTTACTTCCTACTCTCCTCAGGATTAGTTGTACCAACTGTGGTGTTTTAAATGTCAACACTACATAATCCCCAGTCAGGTTTTTACGGCCTCTACCTACACATGCTACTCTCCTTGACATCTTAAATTCCTCAAAGAGTCTTTCGGTTAGGCCTGACCTTGTGCCTAACCAATGCAATGCTCTATTTCGTAAGAGCTCCAAGGATTCTATCGCCTCAGTCGGTATTTTCGGGACGTTTGCTAATACCACCATATAGGGTGTAGCGGCTGTTGGTAAGTCCAGGTATATTTTTTGCCACTCGTCACTTGTCTCGTACTGGGTGCTAGTGTTATTGCGGCTGGGGTTTAAAGTTTGAATGGCAATAGATGGATCCACCGGTGAAATGGTGGTGCACTCCCCTTGATTGGCTGTACGCGACAATTCACGCACATAATCCCTATTACTGTCAAGGGTAATATGGTAATCAGGGCATCACGTGGTATTACTTTGTTGGACATGAGTATTTCCTTGTACGGCTAACATTTCCTGTACTGGGTCCTGAGTCTTTAATGGATATTTAGAGAGTACTTTTTCAATTTTTTCAATTCTACCCAATATATATTATCAAGTGTACCTCTTAGGAAGGCATCAAGGGAGTCTAATTTTCCTTTAAGCTGGGCTACCTCGTTCTGGCCGCATATGGTAGGGCTGTCTGTAGATTTTTCCTTACTCCCTGATTTTTGTGCTGCTAGGGATATACCCTTTCTAGAGACCTTTTTTGGGAGTTTATAGGAGTTACCTTAACCGTAGTACCTTTCACCTCATCTTTGTTGGGCGTTTTTTCAAGGTTTCTTGCCTGCTTAGGGGGTGCTTAACTATCATTACTATCATGATCCTGATCACATCCTGATATATGCCCTGAACTGTCTATAATACATCCATTTAAGCTTTGCTGACATGCTTCTAGCGTTTCTGATACTTGTATAGGTGGGGCTGCCCATCTTTGTGTTATATCAGCTATAGGTGTGTCCCCGCCTGAGAGAGTATTACCCGTGCCCAAACTCAGTGTCTCTTCTACTGTCATTATTTGCTGTTCAATAGCGCCCATAGATCCCATCAGGTAGTTGAGTAAAGTCTGACGTGTGCGCTCCTCTGTGGTAGGCTGACTTTTGTTCTTAGTGCTTAGGATTTTTTTCTTACCCATTTCAGATTATTAATGTAGCAAGGTGCAACTCACGGGTTCTAAAAGACAACCAGAACCAATCTGAGTGTATACCAATCTTACAGAGCAATATTATTTCTGATATTATTTGTAAGCTCTTAGACCAGAGGAGGCATACTAGCAGGACATATTTTTACGTAAAACTAAACTAAAAAATTATAACATCTGCAGGTCAGAATATATCCGGGCGGAAAGTGCGGCGTGCTGGGAGCCCAGGCAGGAACTCTCTGTAAAGGGAGGCATGCTGGGTGCAGTCTTCCTCCTCCTGTGACCGGCTCCGGTTCAAATAAGATGCTGCAGGGGCCGGGCAGAAAGTGCGGTGTGCTGGGAGCCCAGGCAGGGGCTCTCTGTAAAGTGCGGCGTGCTGGGAGAAGTCTTCCTCCTCCTGTGACTGGCTCCAGTTCAAATAAGATGCTGCAGGGACTGGGCAGAAAGTGTGACATGCTGGGAGCCCAGGCAGGGGCTCTCTGTAAAGTGCAGCATGTTGGGAGGCGTCTTCCTCCTCCTGTGACCGGCTCCGGTTCAAATAAAATGCTGCAGGGGCCCATCAGAAAGTGCGGCATGCTGGGAGCTCATGCAAGGGCTCTCTGTAAAGTGCGGCTTGCTGGGAGCAGACATTCTGTCATTGGGCTATACTTGGGCTACATCTGGGTGATATTTGTGCTACATTTGGGCTCTTTTGTCTCTGTTGGCCATCTTGGGAGACTTATTTGTTATGAAGTTTCCTAATTTCCTCATTTACTACAGTCTCCTCAGTAGGAAATACTTTCAGTTTTTTACTTTGATTCCATCAAGGAGGCATTCAGATGTGTCACACCTTTGCCATCGATTCTGAATGTTAGCACTCTAGTTGCTCATTAGATCACTGTAGTAAAGCTACTGCTCACCAGGGAAGTCTGCTGCTGTTATTGAAAGTACATGTTTCAGTCTGCATGTCAGAATTGTTTTTAATGTAATAGAAGAGTATTTGAGAAGTCACTCAAAATGTGCCATCATTTTTCTTTCTGCAGCAGTAATCATACTTTCTATGGCAAAATGATCCCCCTCATTTTGTTCCTTTTGAAATTAAATGTTTTAAGAGTTACCACTTTATTCCAATCAAGATGGCTTCAGGTGTGCTATACCTTTGTCATAAATAGGCCTCTTAGCGCTCTGGTAAACTGCAGTAGAACACAAAGGAATCAACTGACAGTCTCTGCTCTTGTTGGATGTACATGTTTTACTGAGAATGTCAGACTTCATTCTCACATGACTGAGAAAGATAATGTGAATTTACAGAAAATATGCTCTCAGTTTAGCTTATAGATCACCTTCCAAACCTCTGTTGGAAAAGCATGAGAAAATAGTTTTCTCTAAAACATGATTCATGATATCCCAGAAGAAGGCTTTTTCACATGGTAAAATCACCTTAAAACACACCACAATTCCTAAAATTAGTTTGGTACTTTCAACCAATGATTTATAATGTAACTAAAGTCTTAAAACCTTCTATTAACTGCAATGCTTTTCAATGAGGTGCTATCATGTATATTGGTCCCAAGATGGCTGCCAACAATTTCTGGTTTGGAGTGTTGACAGACAGTTGACAGCCAATCAGCATGCAGCTCGTGCTCGGAATGCTAGATTTATATATTTTTTTCCTTTTGATTTCCTCAGGAACTACTGGAGGGATTTACACCATTTAAGCAAAAGCGTGATCTGCGAATCAGACTCTACCATTTTGCCAAATTTCTTGTAATTCCGTTCTGCAGTTCGGGCTGTAGCCGTGTCTAATCGTCCTATAGAAAATAAAATGGGAAAACACGTAAGGGACCCCCCTTTTTTTTCAGCCCCCACTTGACAAATCCTCCCAAAACTTTCAGGGAAGGAGCGGAGCGCGCCATCTTCTTTGAGAAATTCGCGAAGATTCGTCCACCGGCGCCAAAGTTATTCCAAATAGAATGTTGTGGATTTCCTATGGAAACTAGGTCCTAACTATAACTAAGGTTATATATATATATATATATATTACCTACTGGCGGTCGCCAGTAGGTATATTACCTACTGGCGGTCGCCAGTAGGTATATATAGTTAGGATTTTTTCCCTATGGGTTTTTTGAAAATTCTATGTCTAATAACTTTGGCGTTTGTGGACGGAATTGGCTGAAATTTTCAGGAAAATGGCACATTTTGTTTCTGAGCAGCCCCTGAAAATTTGGGGGGGTTTCGTCAAGGGGGGGCCGAGAAAAAAGGGGGGTCCCAAAACGTGTTTTTAACATTGATTTTTCCATAGGGCGGTTAGCCTCACTTTTAGCCCGAACGGCTGAATAGATTTGCACGAAACTTGGCAAAATTGTAGGGACTGGTAGCCCGATGTGCCTTTTGTAGGTCTCAATATATGTGCTCCAGTGGATTTTGAGAAATTAACGTTTAAAAAAAGATATATATCTGTAGCAGCGGACCGGGCAGCGCTCCAGGACGCGTACCTTTCGCGCAACGGAGCTTTGTGAAGCGAAGCTGATTGGTTCTCTGGCGTCTGTCAACATTCCAAAAAGTCCGTAGCTGCCGCCATCTTGTCTCTCGGTAGGATCGAGAGACAAGAGGAGGCCAAAACAAAGGGGCAAATAACCATAAGGGGGCATAGTAGATCCTCCCTGACCCCCTAGGTTTAATGTGGAGGCTTTAAAACGGCCCCGCGGGGCAAAAAAAAATAATTTTTTTTTTGTTTTTTTGCGTGGGTAGCGCCCGGTCCGGGAACCGGGAAGCTTTCTGGGCAGCGTACTGCAATGAAAAATGAATGATAGACTTTTATTTTTTAAGGATTGTTTATTGTGTTTAATAATTTATTAAACTTTCTAACGCGGCGCGTCATATGACGCATTACGCGACAACGCAGGTCCAGAATATAGTGAAAATGTCTCCACCAACCAGCGGACGGCACACAACCCCTTTCAGCAGGCTAAATAGTTCTGTTAAATGACAACAGAAGGGACAGGCAACAAGAACCATCAGTCAAAGAGGGGAGGGCAAGTTCTTCTCTACCGGGTCACGTTGGAGCGCTACCGGAACTGATCGAATTGGTAGTCTACAGTGTTTTTGGATGTTTCAGACTGAAGCTGGCGTTAGCATGAGAGCACCACCATTTCGTAGCTCCGTCGTGGCCATTCCACGAGCAATCATGCTAGGCGCTCCCCACCAGAAGCCTGCGGGAGTCGGGGGCCCCCCAAGACTTTTGTAGAATCTTCAAGGATGAGGGGACGCTTTCGAGAATGGAGCCCAAGCTCTAGCAGACAAGCGTCCGAGTTCCAAGGTGTCGCAGGCCCATTTTAGTGGACCACGCCCAAATCTGAAGAGATGGCCGCCATTTTGAGAGTCCTGTGGCAGCCGCCTATCGCTGCGCCGCAAGAGCGGGAGCAACTCAAGTACATGGTGAGCGAGACGCTGTAGTCGAAAGAGCGGGCGGTAAACAGCTGAATAGCGGAAGAGGCACAGTGTAGCAAAAGCGGGCTGAATGGCAAATGAAACGGAAAAGGGGTGCCCCACTACAGCGTGTCTTTAGGTGAAACGGATTGTGGGACAAGGTGAAGAATGGAAGAGTCACCAAAAGGAAAAAAGTTCCGCTTGACCCCGGGAGCCGGCCACCTATGTCGGGGGCGATCTCAGGCCACACCAGGGCAACACGACTTGGGGAGGGGGCCGGAGCCAAGCGCCCCCTCCGAGTCCGCGACATGACACCGTCCCTCGGGGGCCTCCGTCAAGCGGTTCAGGGTGGCACCGCATCACAACAGTCCCCACTTACTTTAAGAATAGTGAAGATGAAGCAATTGCAAATAGGCTTCAGACAATGTTACAAGCACTCCTCAAAACTTTGAACTTTCAGAGTGCATGAGTTGGGACAGCGAGGGGTGATTTGGTTTCTCGGATTTGGTTTCTCGGACTGTTTTTCTGGTCTCTCACCACTGGCATAGTTTAACGTTTTCTTGTTTCTAGGACATTAATAGGTTTTATCATTACGTTATGTTATCGTTTCTTTGTTTGTTGTTTAATAAAAGTTCATGTTCATCAGTGGCCTACTGATTTTCGTTTTCCTATTTTTTTCTTTCCAGGTTGTTTCATGGTAAAGTTTCTGTTAACAGGATACAGTGATCACTTCGTTATTATTGCATATGTCCTTTTCACTAGGGGTGCTCTCTGGTCGGGCCAGATGACGTATCTCTAGTAAATGGTCCGGGTGAAAAAGGTGCATCAATCAGTGGGGAGTAGATAGGCATGACAGATTACAACGGGGGAGAAAGGTCCGCATTACGTACCCTTTCACTACTTGCAAAGATTTTCCTACGTTTATATGCAAACAGGGAATACCTCCAAAAATAACTAATTCCCAAACAGTCAATGTTCGGACAATCAATCAATCAATGAGGAATGAAATAGGTACGACGTGTTAAAGGCTTGCGTTACCTACCCTTCACTATCTGCAAAGGGAGAGAGAATATTCCTATTCTTCCTCGTTTGCAGGTAGAGAAGATCCTTAAGAGAATTAACTTCGAACAATTCAATGCTCGATTGATACAATCAACAAGGGGTACTGTGAACACAAATGAACGCCGCTTATGTACATACGCATTGCTATTTTCAACAGGTTGTTCCTAATGTTTCTATTTTAGCGAGGTCAAAAAGAGATCCCATTAGTGGCCTACTGATTTTGCTCGATTCCTTTTGTTTTTTTACACGATTTTTCGCTATCTGCAAAGACTAAACAGAGTATTGCGACTCTGTGCTTGTTTGTAAATAGAGAATGAACCAAAGAGAACAATCAATCAAATGGAGAGAGAAGCAGGCACGACGTATTACAAAGGGGGCAAAGGGCTGCGTTAACTACCCTTCACTATCTGCAAAGAGAGAGTACTCCTAATAGAAATGAGGGGTGGGGGGCAGTATTCAAAGCAGATCAGTGTGCATAAACACGAAAATGTTTTTACTTACCACGTACTTGACATTCGACAGCTTATGATATTTGCTATTAAAAAACCATTGAAATTCACTGAAAAAACCATAGGTTATAGACTATATATAGTTAGGAATTAGCATTTACAAAACCTTGAAAATTCACTGAAAAAACCATAGGTTATACACCATATATAGTTAGGAATTAGCATTTAAAAAACCTTATTTTACTCACACAAAACCATTGAAATTCCATATATAGTTAGTTGCACTAACTATATATCGCGCACCCGCAATCCACTGCTGATCATGTCACATATTACATCATTCATGACATGGTCAGTGACATCACTGATGACATCACTGATGACATCTCAAATGACATCACTGATGACATCACTGATGACATCTCATTTGACATCATTCTTGTGCTAATACGATAAACCTCTTCAGACTCTAATATAACCTTAGATACACTCAGTGTAAACAGACACTCACACACTGCCACTCATCCATGGAGTTACTCACACACCCAGTCAGTCATGCAAAGAAACAATCTCACCTCCATTTCTTCAACTATACAGTTAAACACACCTTACTTATTGAAACATATACTAACACATATTTACTCTCTTATACAATCCCTGATACAAGTTCACAATGATCGATACAACCACTCACTCATTCAGTGGCTCTCATGCACAGTTATTTATATATGCCAACTCTCACATGTACTGTGTTTTACATATGTACTTACTATGACATGTAGCATTGAGATATCCATTCACTCATCAATACACTCATGCACACAGTCAACTGCCCATGTAGCTGTTTCCACATGCACTCTTGAACTCATACACCTAGTGAATAAACTGCTCACACATCTATGCATAGAGTCACACACCTTCCAGCCACCCCCACACAAACTCAATCTCCCATAGAAATACTTGGGCAACCAATTAATAACACATATAGCCTCTCGTATAGCTAATGATCAACACATGCAGCAGTTTACAGAACAACAGACATAATGATGCACAAATTAAGACAGTTTAGTCACTAACCCATGCATTCAGTGAGACACATTTAATCACTCACTCATACAGTCAGTCATGCACCTACTAAATCCTTCATCCAGACACTTATACATCCACTCAAGACATATTTTAACTTTACAGAAAAATACAGTCACTGCATGTTGTCATCAGTGATGTCATTTGAGATGTCATCAGTGATGTCATCAGTGATGTCACTGACCATGTCATGAATGATGTAATATGTGACATGATCAGCAGTGGATTGCGGGTGCGCGATATATAGTTAGTGCAACTAACTATATATGGAATTTCAATGGTTTTGTGTGAGTAAAATAAGGTTTTTTAAATGCTAATTCCTAACTATATATGGTGTATAACCTATGGTTTTTTCAGTGAATATAGTTAGGATTTTTTCTCTATGGGATTTTTGAAAATTCTATGTCTAATAACTTTGGCGTTTGTGGACGGAATTGGCTGAAATTTTCAGGAAAATGGCACATTTTGTTTCTGAGCAGCCCCTAAAATTGGGGGGGGGGTTCGTCCAGGGGGGGTCGAGAAAAAAGGGGGGTCCAAAAACGTGTTTTTAACATTGAGTTTTCCATAGGGCGGTTGGCCTCACTTTTAGCCCAAACGGCTGAATGGATTTGCACGAAACTTGGCAAAATTGTAGGGACTGGTAGCCCGATGTGCCTTTTGTAGGTCTCAATATATGTGCTCCAGTGGATTTTGAGAAATTAACGTTTAAAAAAAGATATATATCTGTAACAGCGGACCGGGCAGCGCTCCGGTTCGCGGACTTTTCGCGCAACGGAGCTTTGTGAAGCGAAGCTGATTGGTTCTCCGGCGTCTGTAAACATTCCAAACAGTCCGTAGCGGCCGCCATCTTGTCTCTCGGTAGGATCGAGAGACAAGAGGAGGCCAAAGCGAAGGGGCAAATGACCATAAGGGGGCATAGTAGATTCTCGCTGACTCCCTAGGTTTGATGTGGAGGTTTTAAAAGGGCCCCGCGAGGCAAAAAAAAATAAAATAATAATAATCGAACGGCTGAATGGATTTGCACGAAACTTGGCAAAATTGTAGGGACTGGTAGCCCGATGTGCCTTTGCTAGGTCTCAATATATGTGCTCCAGTGGATTTTGAGAAATTAACGTTCAAAAAAAGATATATATCTGTAACAGCGCTCCGCTTCGTGTACTTTTCGCGTTACGGAGCTTTGCGAAGCTGATTGGTTCTTCGGCGTCTGTAAACATTCCAAACAGTCCGTAGCGGCCGCCATCTTGTCTCTCAGTAGGATCGAGAGACAAGAGGAGGCCAAAGCGAAGGGGCAAATGACCATAAGGGGGCATAGTAGATCCTCCCTGACCCCCTAGGTTTGATGTGGAGGCTTTAAAAGGGTCTCGTAGGGCAAAAAAAAAATATATCGTTTTTTTAGTTTTTTTGCGTGGAGTGCGCCCGGTTCGCGAACCGGGAAGCGCCCCAGGGAGCGTACTTTCTTGAAAATTAGTGAAAAAAGTTAGAGTAAAATAATAATTGTGAGTGATCAGATGTAGGGTAGCTCTGAGAAGAGCTTTTGGGTTTATGGTACATTTAGGTACTTATAAGTAGGTACCAATGCACATTCTTAAATTCAGAATGAAAATTCTGTTGCCCTCATCTGAGAAGTGAACTCCATCTCCTCTGTAGATATCTTGCATGTAGTAACGCAAGTTATTGTTGTACAGGGAGCCCATTCCATGGTCTCTCATGTAAGCTGAAACAGATTTGTTTACATGCTTCCTCGATTTCTCAATTTGTGGACAAAATTGGTTCGACCACCTCCATTTTTGTCTTTGGCATATATTTGAATATACCAAGGCAGTCTGAGGAAAAAGTGCCATCAATTGCTCAAAGGTGTCCTTTAAAAGCATTTCCAGACCTACCCCAGTCAAAGTGCCCAAATCATTACCTCCACAGTGCACAATTAACAGGTCAGGTTTTGGCAAATGCATAAAGGTTTTCACCAATGGTATCAATTGGTGACATTTTAATCCTCTGTGGCCAAACCACTTAATTTCCACATCTTGTAAATTGAGGTTAGGTAAATTCCTGTTTTCAGCGTACCTCTGAGCCCAATAGATGTAACTATGTCCAACAATCCAGACAGAAAACATGGCGAGAGAAGGTTCTCCTGCAGTCAGATGAAGTGTGGCAATGAAATGGCAGTTGAAAAAATGAGAGTGTAAAATGAAAAAAACTGAGGAGTTTCTGTGTTAATGAAGCAGTAAGAGTGATTGGTGGATTTTGATTGCTGAAAACAGAAAGTTAGGGTGCATGGATGAGTTCGTTGAAAGATGTATTTTGAGTGGCGAAGAAAAAATCATTAAATGAAAGATTGCACTGGATATGCAGGTGCACTGAGAGTTCAGAGTTCAATTGCAACATTGTTGTGTGAACTTGGAAACACCAGAGGTCTTGCAAGAGGTGGTTGCTATGCAGAAAAAGCAGAGAGGGTGCAGAGGGGGGAAGGGTTTTGATTTGAAAAAAAGTGAGGGAAGAGTTTTGATTGGGTGACATGAGAGATATGTGTGAAGAATTGCAGCATTTCTGTGCTTTTGATAGCTGCAGACTCTGGAGTGCATACCTTTTGCTCTGCTAAAGACAAATTGGTGTGTTTCTGAGACTGTTTTGAAACTCAAAGTATTTGCTAAGGTGAGAAAAGATTTCTTTAATTTAGATAGAAAATAGTGTGCTTTAAGGAGAAAAGTATGAAGAAAGTTGTGTTTTTCAAATGTTGCTTTGTCTCAAGTGTTTTACAAATAGATTTTGTTTCTTTGAGAAATTGTAATTGGAGAAAATGTGAAGTATTAGTACTGACAGGGTGTTATTGTGCATAGGAGCTGTGGAGTGTTTTCAAATTATGACTTGTAAATCGTTTTTGAGAAAAAGCAATGGTTTTAATATTGATGACAAGGACATAATGGTGTCTGCTTCTTTATAAGGTAATTGAGAGTCTCTGATGTTATTTTTCCCATTTCAATGTAAGAAGTTTGTCTGTGGAGCAAATTGCTTGTAAATATGCTCCCACCTGTGCATGGCAAATTTAGATTTTGAATGTTTGCGTTACATAGGCATGTTAAAGGTGACTGAAACATGCTGCAAAGGCAATCAAAAAACGCTTTTATGTGTCTTAAGGACATTTTAAGTCATTTCCCCATGTGCAGTGTTTTCAAATTATGAGTTGAAAATCGTTTTTGAGGTAAAGGAATGTTTTCAAAATTTATGTGCGCCATATGCCCCCAAATTTCTTTTTCAGGGGTGCAGCAGGGTGTTCTTGAGACACCCCTGCACCCTCGGAAAAATTCGTAATTTGCGATGAGGTAATTGCTAATCGAAAATTGCACCTTCATTCCTATGGGCCTCCTGCTGCATGGAAATGAATGGGTAATTTGTAATTAGCAAATAGCTCATCGCAAACTAGGAATGGTAAAGAATCGCTATTTATTCCTTAAAGTTCGCTATTTAGGAAATGCAAAAAACTTTGATGATACATATGGCGGTTCATCTCTAACAAGATAAGAAGCATAGGGATAGATTTATGATGACTGGCGCATCACCAGGGATGTGTTAGTCATTCTGTGCCGCTGTTCCGTCACCTATGGTGTGCTGCATTTACAATGCGGCGCATCATGGGGCAAAAACAGCACAGATGCGTGACGTATCTGTGCCGTAAAGGTGGCGCATTGCTGGAGTTGTATCGCAAGTGTGATGAAGCTCCAGCAAGGCTCAGGGGTGCCCCTGTCGCAGGATTTCTGTTCTCACACAGAACTGTGGACAGAGGATTGGAACCTCGGCGAATTAGGGTGCCCCAAAACTCACCTTAGTAATCAAAAACCCCTTAGCAAGCTAGGTACAGTGTCACATTGGATATAACAAACTCTCAATGTTTAGACAATCCAGAATATGAACTTATAGTACCTCAGGATACGTGGAACTCATGAAAAGTCGGTCGTTATATATTTCTTAGAAACCAGAACATGGAGTTAAGAAGAACACATGTGTATTTGAAATGTTTATTTACTAATGCCGTCTTCTCAGGCGTAGTATCTTAGATAATACAAGTACACATATTATCAGTAGCAAAATTACCAGCATAGTTACTAGTACATAAGAAGCGAATGGTGACAGTATGTTAACATGCTGTAAATGAATAAGAGTTAGCAACACTTATAAGCAGCCGCGGGCCGTGGAGGGAGTTACGGTGGGGCAGGGAGGCGGGGAGGGGGAGGGGCAGGGTGGAGAGGGCTCCACCCTGCCCCTCCCCCTCCCCGCCTCCCTGCCCCACCGTTACTCCCTCCACGGCCCGCGGCTGCTTATATCTCACCCTCCCTAATACACATATTATATTATTTGCTAAGAAGGTCTCTTTGTGTTGGTTTAGGGCGTGCCCATACTTTAGTGTCTTAGATTTGAAGGAATCACATCAGCATACACCAGCTCTCTCTTCATGTGAACCGCATCAAGTGTTGTGTATGTGTGTTCGGCAAAGCAATATAAAACCCGCCTCATGCCCAGAATTGGCAGAAGCTGCACTTATGTTATGAGTATGAAGTCGTGGAGATCAGACCTCATAACAATTCTGTATCGTGTTGTTCTTGAAACTTCAGCACTCGCTGTACAGATATAGTTTAACAAGTAAAGCAGATAGTAGAGCAATAACATATTATTCTCATGTAAATCACGATGAACTATTAGGTTGAAAGCTAAAGCAACAACTAAGTGTCGTGTGCAGAAGTTGCAAAAAAGGAAAAATGGCGTTTAAACCGGTAATGAGCCCATGCTAACTTAAGACGGTGTAAAGATATCCAGGATCTACATGACACCTCCCCATGATACGGAAACGAACTGAATAAGATAATAGAAGTGCCATCTCATGAGAGCAGATTGCAACTTTATATGTGCACGGTCCGCAAGGTAAAACATTAAAAACTAGCAAAATTTAATGCTAAAGAAAAATAAAACAGCCAACTACTTTATCGAGGCTTAAGCCAATTGGCAAGCTAAATAATAAAAACTTGACAAATAAGTCAATGAATTGTCAATGAAATGCTAGAACTCAGCATATCAAACATGAAAAAGGTCTATGACATAACTGTGTATGCAAAATAAGCTGCAACAGCCTCTAATAGGAAGTCACCGTCTTCATCCGAAAAGAGTTCAGCCATCCAATTTAAAAGCGGAAAAGAACATACGTGCTCTCCCAGCACCGGATCCTCTATCACCATCAGAGGACAGCTCGGTGGGTTTTCAAGAAAGCTCTGTTCCAAGAAAGACTGTGTTGCCGCCAGTAAATTCCAGGGACCAATTAGTCCATGCATCAATGCCACAGCCATAATCCTTTCGCCAGGACAAACCAACTCGTGAGTAATGATAGGACTCATCAGCTGATTAAAGTCGACGTCAGGAGAAACCGGTCCGCAGAGACACAAATCAATGGCCCAATCGAAATCACAGGTCAGGCAGTGAAATACAGGCTGGACACAGGTGAAGTAGGAGAATCGAAAAGATAATCCATATGCCGTGCTTAATATCGCCAACGGCATTGTGCCATAATATTCAAGCATGCGATTGCGGAACAGCGTCAGCAGCTGCAGGGCGGGAGCTTGCACAGGAGGGACATCCATATTTAAAAATGTAAAAAAGCACAAGAGCGTCCGTTGGTAATGCAAGTAAAAATGGGAATCCACCAAGCACAGTGGAAAAAATAGAATGAAAGAAAGCAGGGATGACTCCAAAGATTTTCTCAAATGAAGTCACGAGACCACTGGTAACAACTTTAAAAAAGTGCGCCAGGCCCTTTGTGGAGGACGCGTTAAAGATAGTCCGAACCATGTCGTTGAAATGCAAAGGCGAATCAGTATTTAAAAGGGTCTGCACCTCTGTACGGGTGTTCGCTATGTGAAGCACGAAAGTTTCACGGGCCGAACTCAAGGCCACCTCTCTCTGAGACAAAAGAGCTCTTATTCTTGCCATGCCGTTGAAATGTGCTCCCAAGGTTGGTATTTGTGGCCAGATTGAAAACTCCCTATGTTCATGTGTGGGAGGAAATAGAACATTTCTGCAGGAAATAACCCGTTCACTTACTGTTACGATAAAAGGAATACTTTTAATTAACCCAGAACAATCTTCATTATTGAGAGCATCAAATAACTACCATTTTCCAACAACTTGAACGTGGGGATGATAGCAGGAACTGGCGTGCCTTGCAACACGCAAGCCATATTTGGTCGGTGTTTGTTGCATGAACCGTGTAACTGTATGTGCGTACACATTAGTGAATGATCTGGTGTCTCAGTGCATTCCTCTCCATTCAGATAAACTTCTTGATCATCTTTGAAAATCTGTATGTGTATGGAAGCGACCAGACCTCATGAAGAAAACCACTACCTAAAGGTTCATAACGACCTATTGGTATATATTTCATACAATTTGAAAACTTATATAAAGCAAAAGGCAGCGTTATTAAACCGTGGATAAGGCACGTTGCCAAAGCAGCCAACCTTTTGGATTTATACTGGAAATGTTAAAGGAAGAATTACGGAGTAGGGCCTGTAAATCTTTAATGGACAACCGAGTAAAATTACTCCAACCATCATATTCCTCTAACTCCGGGATAGTAGGGGTGTTTAATTTTTTAGAAGTAGCCAATCCAAAGCATTTGGTCTGGGAAATTGTTTCATTCACAAACAACATATGATTTGGGATGAGACATGCACGGTGCAAAGCCTCAGTGCCTTGTACCTGCCAGGTTCGTGAACCCCAAACTGATGTAGATCCTGGATATCTTTACACTGTGTTAAGTTAGCATGGGCTCATTACTGGTTTAAACGCCATTTTTCCTTTTTTGCAACTTCTGCACACGACACTTAGTTGTTGCTTTAGCTTTCAGCCTACCTGCGTCAAGATCTATGCCTGCTTCAAGCAGGTGCAGGGTTTTGATGCAGCTTTGTCCTATCTGATTGTAAATGCGACACACCGTGGGTGGCAGAGCAGCGGTGCACGTTAACTGGTGCATCCCTGGGGATGTGCTAGTTAATATAAATCTGCCCCTTTACATTTAATTATGTGCAGGGGACACAGAGTCGGTGAGGTTTATCCAAGGTTAAGAAGAGATGAGTCCTGTTCAGTGAAAAATTGGAGATAGGCTTCACCTCCTCTGCTCCTCAGCATCGTTGGACATGGTTAAATAATAGCTGCAAAATGTTACTCTTGTTAAACAATTTTACTATTATAATCTCTGAGATTTGTCTCTTACTGTGCAACATCTCATTGTTGTTATCTTTCTTTAAAGATAAAGACAACATCAACATGAGCGACAATCAGCAATCAGTTGATTTCGACCTCATCATTGAACTCGTAATTGAAACATCAGTGGATGTTGATCCCTTGGATGATTTCAATCCTGAGGATGAAGAAGAACGTAATGAGGATGCAGATTTGTCAGAATTGTATGACATAGGATGGGAAGCTGACGTGCTTGAGCCTATGGAACTATAAACATTTATTTTATAAATTTATAATAAATAAAAAGTAAATATGTAAACCGTTTAATTTAAAAATAAAGACACCTTCAAAAACAGGTTATGTGTAGTGTCTTCAATAAAATATTAAAATATGGTCATAAAATTAGATCAGATTCATATATAAAACAGCACAGGTAAAATGAATATAAATTCCATTTCTTTTCTGCTATTTCTGTATTCTAAATTTGCCATGTACAAAAAATTCTTCTATGTAAAAATGTTAAGTAGTGTGTTAAGTTTTTGATGACTGTTATTAATTTACTGTTGGGTAATAGTGGTTAATAACATTTTTTATTATATTTTACCACAGATTCAACTGCAGATTATTTCAAGATTTTAGGATGCCAAGCAAAGAAAGAGTGAGAAAGGCTGCAAAACGTCAAAGACAGCAGGTGAATGAAAAAATGCAGCAGTCCTCTAACAAAAAGATTTGTCAAGTCACCAAGAAAGCACCGGGTAAGAGTACAAAAACATTCATAAGAAATATCTCTAGTAAAAAAAATATTACTACAGAAAATGTTTCAGTCCAGAAAAGGAGAAGCAATTCAAACGGTAAGGAAAGGCCAATGAGAAATGTTACTGCTAGAGTAAGAGATAACTCTATGCATGAAAGTAGAAGGAAACAACAGTTTAGGGACATTCGTAAACGAATGTTCCGCAACAGGATAATTGGCAATTTGTTAAAAAATATTAAGAAAGGTCAACAGAAAGTGTTTTTTTATAAGAGAAAAAAAAATAGTTGAGAAAGTTATTGATCAGGCATTTGAAATTAAACGTAAGTTATTTATTTTGACAATCAATAGAATTAGGAAGCTAAACAAGGCAATTTATGATTTCAAAAGAAATAGTAGATGGAAGAGAATAGTTAATCGTAGTAATTTTTGTGAAGTTTTTTCTGGAGAATGGATGCATAGTTCAAGCTCTGAGGCATTTTTTAATGAGGAGAGTTATTTCCAGGATAATGATTTGGTGCATGCAGTTGACACCAGTGGTCGAGCTTATGAAGTGAAAGATGGTTGTCCAGTTGAAAAAGAAAAACTTGTGACAACAGAGATAGAAGAGGTGTTAGGTAATGAGGTTTTAGGGAGACGTCCTAAGGGTCCTGTGTACACCTGGAAGTGTAGTAGTATTTGCAGTGTACGACAGGATTCCATCAATTTGCTTTGTGATTTTATACGGTCATTTAATAAGAAAAGTTTGAAGCAGAAAATGATGTTGTTGCAAGAATTAGATCCTTGCAGAGTGAGAGAAGTGATAGGTTTGCATGGTCATTCACTGGCTTGTCTTTCCAGGAGAGTATGCCAGAGTGTTTTTCATCATTTCAGGATGCTAGCAGTGCATCATAATAAAGTGAGGAAATTAGTTAGAATGTTGTATTATGCTAAGAGTCCAGCAATTATGCTTAAACAATTATGCGCTGCTCTTTTGCATGGTTCTGAAATAGATGTGAAGAATATATGTGAAGAAATTGAGTTTTGTTACTTTGGAAGTAAAGAGGAGAATGTTGAAATTGACCAAGAAGAAGAGAGTAATGTGGAAGATAGTGTACAGGTTTCCAGTACAGATAATTTCCAGAGGGAAATTGCGACGTTTGAGGTGAAATCAAGTGAGAGGCCAAATTTCACTTGTGTGTGTTGTCGACGCACTTATTATAAGAATCAGACTAAGTTAGTGGATTTATATGGAAAAAGTGAAAGGGAAAATAATAGTGAATGGAAGGATTTTACAACATACTTGATGGTAGAAAATTGTTTTGATTTGGGATTGGATCAACGTGTGTGTACTTATTGTTGTAACAAATTAAATCAAAACCAGATGCCTGCTAGAGCAGTTCATAATAATCTGGAATTGGTTGAGATTCCTTCTGAATTGAAGGATTTAAATACCTATGAATCTATTTTGATTCAAAGTATCCATCCCTTTCAGGCTATTGTAAGAATGGAGCCAAAGACAGGGAAATTGCCTCCATCAGATTTACAGAGAGGATTAAAGGGAAGAGTTGTTTATTTGCCTCTAGATTTGAAGAAAAACATTAACACAATTGGAGTAGAAAAAGTGGAAGAGGAACCTCTTGTTATCTTAGTTAATGGGATTCCGACAAAGAATAAGAAAATATGGCAAGATTTAGTAGATGTTAGGAAAGTCAAAAGGGCAACATTGTATTTGAAAAAATATAATAAATACTATAAAAATGTATATGTTGCAGAAGAGGAAGTAAGTGAGGAAGAGGATAGCGATTTGTGTGCTGGTCAAATTGAGAAAGTAGAACCCTGTACTAGTGAAGAAATATATGAACATTATAGTGTTCATCCTTTGCATTCCAAGGAAGTCATGGGGAATGCTATTGAGTTGTTTCAAATGAAACAAGCGAAAGGGAGTCCCATTAGTGTTTGGGAGGAAAGTTTGGAAGCTCGGTGTTTCCCACAGCTTTTTCCAACAGGTCAGGGAGGAAGATATGATGAGCGACCTCATCAAATTCCTGCTTCTGAATACCGGACTTTGCGATTGTATGCAGGAGATCCTAGGTTTCGACAATGCATTCCTTATTTGTTTCATCTCCTGTTTGAAAGCGATCTGTCTGGACTGTCATATGCAGTGAACCACATCTTGAAAAGTGGTATACACATGCAAAACATCTCGGCAAGTGACTTTATGGATAAAGTCAATGTCCAAGACAGTATTTTGGATTCTCACCTGATTAATCTCATGGCGTGTCAGCGTGGTACTAATGAGTACTGGTACCGTCGTCATGGTGATTTAAAATGTATGCTGAGGAACTTAGGAACTCCCACATGGTTCCTCACTTTGAGCTGTGCTGAGTATGGCTGGGAAGACTTACTTGAATTTCTACGAGAGGCAAATGCTAACGTAGAAAACATCGAATTCAAGACACCCGGAGAACTGTGCTCTTTGGATCCAGTCAATGTATGTAGGTACTTCAATCATAGATTTGAAGGTATGATGTCTTTCATCATGAATAAGAAGAATCCACCTCTTGGAGAGGTGTTGGATTTCTTCTGGAGGAAGGAGTACCAAGCAAGAGGTGCTCCTCATATACATATGTTGCTGTGGATCAAGGATGCACCTAAATTTGGAACGGATGCAGAAGACTCAGTGATGAGTTTCATAGAACAGTATTCTACGTGTGCTGTTCCAAACGCAAAGGAGAAAAAAAGCCTAAGAGAAAAAGTTCTACGTATCCAAAGCCATCGATGTGGAAAGTACTGTCGTCGTAAATTCCGGAACAAAGACAAGTTCTACACCAAATGTCGTTTCGGCTTTCCACGAACGGTGATTTCTAAAGGAAGAGTGAACAGTTTGATGTCTTCGCTGCGACATAATGTGATGAAGAAATCACCTAAAAACACATACAATTTGAAGAGGAACGAAGAGTCTAAGTACATCAACGACTACAACCCGGTGATTTTGTCCATGTGGAATGCTAACATGGATATACAGTTTGTGGCTGATAACTGTATGGCTGTGGCTTGGTATGTGACATCTTACATCACCAAAAAAGAAAAGACAGAATTGAAGGATATGTGGGAGGACATTTCCCATGAAAAGAGCCTCAGCAAGAAGTTGTACAGTTTCAGTCTGAAGATGTTGTCGCATCGAGAAATCGGAGCTTACGAATGTTCTGACCGGTTGTCTTCAGCAAGTCTCTATGCCAAGTCCAGGAGTATCGTTTGGGCGAGTGTTGGTCTTGCTGCAACGCGTAATCGAGTTCTGAAACCTGTGCGGGAAATTGAGTATTTGGCGGAAAAGGAGCCAAACAGTACCGACATTTTGAAGAGCAACATGTTGGATACATATTATCCAAATCGAAGCAGTCACCTCGAAAATGTTTGTCTGTATGAGGTTCTGCAAAATTACATATTCAAGAGGAACATCAAAGAAGATACTGAGAAAGGAGTGTATGCTGTAATAGGAAGTGAGGGATGTCTGGTCAAGCAAAGAAAATGCCACTTGATAAACCATCGAAAATTGAGTGGCGAATCTCCTGAAAAAAAGGAGTTTTTCTATTTAGCACTTTTGCAACTTTTTAAGCCTTGGCGTGCAGAAGAGGAACTGCTTGGAGATTTCCTTTGTTACGAAGACTCATTCAATGCTGCGAAGGAGACCATAGAATGTCCTGCTTTTCCCAAATATGTAGAAATGTTGAATGTGGAAATTGAGCAGGAAGCAACGATTGCAGCCGAGATTGCCAGAGACAGTTCTCAGGACAGTCAGAGTTCTGCTTCATTGAGTCAGGATCCACTAGGAGGACCTCTTATCGAAAATGAAGCTGCCACTGCTATGAATGAAGTGGAAAGAGCCATGGCACATGCTCAGGATGATGCGGTTAACTTAGAAGAGTTGGAAAGACAACTCAACGTTGAGCAGAGGAAAATATATGACGAACTTACCATGCAAATTGATCATGGATTAAGTCATGACAAGAAAGAGTGCTCATGTACGTCGTTGAAGCCTGTCCGACTGTATGTGAGTGGAGAAGCGGGAACTGGAAAAAGTTTCCTTATTAAAGCAATTTCATTTTATTTGCAGGAAAGGACAGAGTCATCGCTGTCTTGTGTTGTCACCGCTCCAACTGGACTGGCAGCACATAACATTAAAGGGATTACTTTACATCGTTTACTGATGCTGCCAGTGGAGCATGACTACAAATTAGAATATCACAAGCTATCTGGAGATGCTTGTTTTGAAGTTTCAAGAGTCTTGAGGAAAATGAAACTTCTTATCATTGACGAAGTAAGCATGGTTTCCAATGTCATGCTTGCCTTTGTGCATTTGAGAATGCAAGAAGTTCTCAAAACAGAGTATGATGTGTTATTTGGTGGCAAACACATCATTGTTTTCGGAGATCTTCTGCAGCTGACACCAGTGAAAGGGCAACCTGTGTTCAAAATGCTCACGCATGAAGATACCAGGAAGTGCTTAGGGAGCATTGGCAACGTCAATATATGGTTAAACTTCAATTATGCTGAACTGCATGAAAATATGCGTCAGGCAAAGGATGAAGTTTACAAGACTATTCTACAAGATGTTAGAATTGCAAAAGTGACCGAGCATGGGAAAGAAGCTTTTCATGCACGATTACTGACAAATTTATATCCAGACGAAGATGTTGTGCCTGAGAATATTTTTCAGAAAGTTACTGAGAAAAAATCTGGAATATGTTTGATGCCAACTCTTGCAGAATGTGCCAAATTCAACAACAAAATGTTGCATTTAGAAAAGCAAGAGATTGTGAAACTGGAAGCTATTGACAGAGTAGAGCATATGGGATCAACAATTATTTTGTCTGAGAATCTGAAAACAAAATTGGATTCATTAGAGAAGAGTATATCTAAAACTGCGGGTTTTGAAAAGACTCTGAATGTGTGCTTGAACTGCCGTATAATTTTAAGAAGGAATTTACATGTTGAAAGAGGTCTGGTAAATGGATCAATGGGTAATGTTGTTGATTTTGTGAAATACAGAAATAGAGATGGAATTGAATTTTTAAAAATTAAATTTGATGGCATTGAGGAAGTACAGCTAATTGCTCGTTGTTCTGCTAGATTTTTGCTTGTAAAAGACTTATATGTTCGTCGTAAGCAGTTTCCTGTTTGCTTGGCATATGCGGTGACAATCCATAAATCGCAAGGTTTAAGTGTAGACTGTGCATTGGTGAATATTGGCAGTTCTGTGTTCAAGGAGGGTATGGCATATGTGGCATTGTCACGAGTTAGAACTTTATCGGGATTGTACTTGATTGAGTGTGATGTCACAAACATTTGTGCGGATCTAGATTGTGTTAAGGAATACAATAGGTTAAGAAGAGAGTATGCGCCACATTTGCCTCAGTATCCTTTGTTTGAGAAACGTGTGGTAGGCCGGAAACGAAGAAATGTGACCAATACTGGGGAGGTTGTAGCAAAAAGACGAAAAGTTGATGAACCTGAAATTATAAGCAGAAACAAAAAGGATTCTGTTGAAGATGTTGTTGGTTTTCAATTTGAAAACAGTTCTGGTGTCAACTGCTATGCTAATGTAGTGGTTAATGTTTTGTTTTCTCTAGAAAATGTAAAAGAAGAGATTGTGGTCAATTCTGATCAAAGATTTTGCAGTTTGTTAAATTCTGTGTTAGAGAAATGTAGCACTGATAGAACAAACATAGAAAGTGTGTCTGAAATTCGAAATCTGTTAGACAGATGTTCAGGCCAAACACAATTCTCTCAAAATAGTCAGCAAGATTGTCAGGAGTTTTTAATGTATATGCTTGATGTATTGCATGATGAAGGTGTAGATGTAGATCACCTGTTTGGGCTTTCTTATCAATGGCAGCATGACTGCGAGAACTGTAGGGTATCAAGTACTACTAGTGTAGACTCAGAAAGATTTACATATTTAACTTTGCCAGACAGTAAATCAGTCTCTTTTAATAAGCTAGTAAAAGCAGCTGATCACAACATGGAGTGTAGCCAATGTAAATCTGAAATGATGTCCACATTATTTATACGAACATATGGCCAATATGTCATTTTAATGTTCCAACGATGTAGGCCTGATGGAACAAAATTGACAACTTTAATTAAAAATTTTGTGGCTTCACAGTTGTCAATATCAGGAAGGACTTTTGTAACTGTAGCAATTATATATCATGATGGTCCTTCAATAACATCAGGACATTATACAGCTTATTTAAAGTGTAGAAATGGCTGGTCATTCTGCAATGATTCTGTTTTAATTTTCAAAAAAAAATTGCCGTATGACCTTAAAAACTCTTACCTGGTGTTTTTAAAACCAAAATTTTAGGGAAAGAATCTCGGGATGTGCTCTGAGGAATTTCAAGAAGTTCTAATGGCTCCTACACGATTTGGCCTTGAGGATAAGTGTAGTACAGAGACATAACTTCTTACCATAACACTGTACGTCATGGAGAAATACGTGCACTTTGAATGAGTTCAGAAAAACTGTTTCTTTTTATAAGCTAATTGAAGCAGCCAATCAAAACATGGAGTAGAGGGAATGTAAGTCTGCAATGCTGTCTACTGTTTTACATTGCTTTGTCATTAAAAGTGATGTAGAGAATTAAATAATTGTACTAGTCATAAAGGTAGTGTAAGTCTGCTTCATAGTAAGCAGTATCAGTGTGATAGGAAATGTAGAACATGATTGAGCAAGAAGGGGAAGATATTACTAGTCCAGGATTGTGAAAATGATCTTCAACATTTTAATTGTGAAAGTTGCGGAAATACAACATGACGGGATTGGCTTAAAAGAATTCTAAGAGTTATAAATGGCTCAGACACGATTTGGCCTTGTGGAAACGTGTGGTAGAGAGCGAGAAGTCATTTATTGTATGTAACATGTTTTTGAAAACGATGGAGGTTTTCTTTCAGAAAGTGGCGGGTTGAAAGTAATAACAGCACAACAGAGTGTAAGCTGTTCATAGGACATCCTTGGCCGTCATGGAAAGTAAGTTAACTTTAAGGAGTTCTGAATTCTGATTTGTTATGTTGTATGGGTTTTTTAAACACAATCATTTTGATTGTGTTTTTTTTTCCCCGCTGTTATATGATGAATACCTTCAAGTCACTGTTTTAGTGAAATTTGATACATTCTGAGAACAGCAAAAATAAACCATTTAACATGTATAATTAATTCTGTTCTGTTTGCATTTATGATGTACATGTAGAACTGTGTAGGAGGCATGGAGAAGGTGAGGCTTCTGTAAGTGTCAAAGTTGTTGCATACAGTGCTCATATTCTACGTAGTCTTTTATATTTCATTACTTTCACTGTTTCTGACTGCTCTAAAATTTTTTTTTTAAAAAGAACAGTAAGTATAAGGGAAGGAAACAGACAGTTATGTTAAAAGAAACACAGCTATAGGGAATAAACTAGGGATACTGTTACCCGCAATCCTCTGCTGATGATGTCACTGAGCATGTCATGAATGATGTAATATGTGACATCATCAGCAGTGGACTACGGGTAATAGTATCTCTAGTTTACTCCCCTATAACTGTCTTTCTTTTAACATAACTGTCTGTTTCCTTCCCTTATACTTACTGTTCTTTTTAAAAAAAAAATGTTTTGGTTCGCTTCCGGTTCGCGTACCGGGGAGCGAACTGGGAAGCGAACTAAGAGAAATAGAGGTTGGCACAGTTCCAAATATTGTACCAATTTTTTAATAACGGGGAGGTAGTTCTGAAAAGAACTTTTTTTTATTGTTTTTGTTGTTTTATATTTTATTTATTATTTTTCTGAACATTTTTTTACTTTTTTTGAATTTTTCTGAACAGTTTTATATTTTTTGGGGGGTTTTTTCGGAGGGGGCAACGAAAACGATTCATTGTAAAGGGCTCAACAGGAGCAACAAAACAAAAAAAAAGAATTTATTGTTTGGGGCGTTTCGGACAAACATGAGCATGATTGTCAATAGCTCTGTTGATCAGAGTGATGCTACTTTCTCCGTAGCAAATGAATCCACTGCAATGTACGCAGACTTGTTTTACTTCACGAAATCTCGTTTGTATATTTGGCACCATCTCCCTGCCCTCTGGTCCCGTTACTTCCGGTACAACAGATCTTCTGGCCATAATAGGGAGATTATCTAGGTCGTTACGAAACTGTGCAGCACTGTAGTTGTTAGGATGCCACCTAGTCATATGGCGATGCATTGTGTAGTTTCCGAAACTGTATTTTTTGTCGGTCCCTCTGGACAGTCTATCTTGACATATAAGGCAAGTTACGTATCTTGCATTTACTTTTTTCTGACCTTTGGGAATTTTAAAAAATTGCCAAATGAAGTTTTCTTTCCGGTGAGACGTCCTGGGCTCCTCAGGCAAAAAGTGCCTCTCTTCGTGCTCGTCGTCCTGTTCCTCTTCTTCCTCTTCTTGCTGAATTATAACTTTAGCAGGTGGTCCACTCTTCCTTGGATGTGGTGGAGGTGGTGGGGAAGCACCAGCTGAAGCTACTAAAGAAGCCATTGCTCACTGGTAACAAAGGGTCTTTCTCTCACAATGATGAAAGTCAGAGTGAGGAAAGAAGGAGGGATTTTCATCATTTGGGAAAAACAATAGTTCTCAACCAATGAAAAGTGTTCATTTTAGATTATATGACCTAGTCTTACATCATTAGGAAACCAAAAGTGAAATGAACCAATGAAAAGTGTTATTACCAAGTCACATGACCTGCTGTGTTTACGTTACGCGCTTTGCAGGGCCTCCCGGTTTGCTTCCAGAAACCTGTGCTTTGCGACTCGGTAAGCGTACCAGTTCGCTAACGTAGCACGTCATATGACGTATCACGCGACAACGCGAAACGTCATGCGGACGGGAGGCATCACGATGTTGCTATGCGCATGGGCGAAGAAGCAGTGCTACCAGAAACGCCAGCTGATTTACGTCGTTTTGCCTGAGAACTAATGAACGGCATGGCGCCGGCTACAGCCTAAATCCGAGCCAGTTATCCGCGAGTTTATATACATCACGAAATTTAAAAGACGCCGCAATTCGGTCGTCCAATTCAATCCCCACCGGCACAGAAGAAAGAAAAAAAGTGCTTGCAGGCGTGCCTCTGCCAGACTGCCAGCAGTAGCCTGAAATTCACTTCAGACAGCTGCATCTTGACCACATCCGTGCACTGCCCTGGTCTTCAATTGGAACACCGTAAACAGCATAAACACCTTATTAAGATACGGTTCCTTGCTCCTTATTAACGACCCTCCTCCACCATCTGGATGTTCTCTCGTTTTTTCCCCCATTGATAGTACTCGAGGCCCTGAAGAGAATCCTAAAGAGAACAATTGGGATTCGAAACGCGTAGGCTTTGTGCCACAATACACCTGCGAAAACGGCTTGGTCGTCCAATTAATTCTTCCAGCCCGTCTGTACATTACGAAGAATTGTTGAAAGTCAAAAAAATTATTTTGAAACGAATGTACACTTGAAAAAAGTCGTTTTTTGATTATTATAATACTGTGTTCGCAGTGTGTGGCTTTATGTTTTTTTGAGAAGTAGAAATTATAAATGTATGGTTTTTAAGAGTATAATGTATGTTCCTATAGTCTTTTCCCTGAATGGTGTGAAAGTTTGTTGAATGCCTGTGATATGGGTGTAATAGCGAATGTGTGAAGAAAAATCATAAGTTTCCCCACTTGTATGTGTCCCTCCTTTTTGAATACGTTGTTTTTGACCATTTAAAAAACAGAAATCTATCTTTCTTAAAAAATTGAAATAAAAAGCTATTAAATAGCAATTCCCGTCCTTGAATTTTCTGTTCAGGTTCTGGTTGGTACATTATGTGTTTAATTGATGCATATCAGCACTGGCGTTCTATTTTTGTTTTTTGGTTGTTTTCTAACGCGGCAGTTGCGGTAAAGAAACGTTTACCGGCTCGCGGTCTATTTACCGGCATCAAGGTCAGCTAACGGGAAGCTTCCCGATTCGCGAAGCGGGAACGAAGAAAAAAAAATATTTAAAAATAAAGTTATTAATAAACATATAAAATATATTTTGGGATTTAAAGAAGAATACATTTTACAGCTACAGATATTAGCTGTTAAAAAACCAATGAAATTCACTGAAAAAACCATAGGTTATAGACCATATATAGTTAGGAATTAGCATTTACAAAACCTTGAAAATTCACTGAAAAAACCATAGGTTATAGACCATATATAGTTAGGAATTAGCATTTAAAAAACCTTATTTTACTCACACAAAACCATTGAAATTCCATATATAGTTAGTTGCACTAACTATATATCGCGCACCCGCAATCCACTGCTGATGATGTTACATATTACATCATTCATGACATGGTCAGTGACATCACTGATGACATCACTGATGACATCTCAAATGACATCACTGATGACATCTCACTTGACATCAATGATCACATCACTGATGATATCATTCATGTGATAATACAATGCATCTCCTCACACTCTAATATAACCTCCGTTACACCCAGTGTTAAATAGAGAGTATCATTTTTGAAACCATTGACACACCAATACTAGTTACTACATACGCACTCACTGATTCCTATGTCTACACACACATTCACTCATACAATCATTCATACATACAATCACTCATCTTTACAACACTATCATATGCACTCATACACCTATACAGACACTCACACTCTGCCACTCATCCATGGAGTTACTCACACACCTAGTCAGTCCTGAAAAGAATCAATCACACTTCCATTTTCTCATCTATACAGTTAAACACAGAACACCTTACATTTTTGAAACATATACTAACACATAGTTACTCTCTTATAGAATCACTGATACAAGTACACATTGATCTGCACAGAGTCACACACCTCCCAGCCAGCCATACACACACTCAGTCTCCCATACAAATACTTGTGCAACCAATCAATAACCCATACAGCTACTTATATAGCTACTGATCAACACATGCAGCAGCTTGCACAACAACAGACATACTGATGCACACTTTCAGACAGTTTAGTCACTAACCCGTGCATTCAGTAAGACGCATTTAATCACTCACTCATACAGTCAATCACGCACCTACTAAAACCTTCATTCAGACACTTATACATCCACTCATTCTTCAATATGTAAAACATATTTAAACTTTACAGAAACACATAATCACTGGATGTTGTCATCAGTGATGTCATCAGTGATGTCACTGACCATGTCATGAATGATGTAATATGTGACATCATCAGCAGTGGATTGCGGGTGCGCGATATATAGTTAGTGCAACTAACTATATATGGAATTTCAATGGTTTTGTGTGAGTAAAATAAGGTTTTTTAAATGCTAATTCCTAACTATATATGGTCTATAACCTATGGTTTTTTCAGTGAATATATATATATATATATATATATATATATATATATATATATATATATATATATATATATATATATATATATATTACCTACTGGCGGTCGCCAGTAGGTATATATAGTTAGGATTTTTTCCCTATGGGATTTTTGAAAATTCTATGTCTAATAACTTTGGCGTTTGTGGACGGAATTGGCTGAAATTTTCTGGAAAATGGAACATTTTGTTTCCGAGCAGCCCCTGAAAATTTGGGGGGGGTTCGTCCAGGGAGGGCCGAGAAAAAAGGGGGGTCCCAAAACGTGTTTTTAACATTGATTTTTCCATAGGGCGGTTAGCCTCATTTTTAGCCCGAACGGCTGAATGGATTTGCACGAAACTTGGCAAAATTGTAGGGACTGGTAGCCCGATGTGCCTTTTGTAGGTCTCAATATATGTGCTCCAGTGGATTTTGAGAAATTACCGTTTAAAAAAAGATATATATCTGTAACAGCGGACCGGGCAGCTCCCCGGTTCGCGGACCGGGGAGCGTACCAGAACTTCGCGTAGCGAAGCTGATTGGCTTTCCGGTGTCTGTCAACATTCTAAACAGTCCGGAGCGGCCGCCATCTTGTCTCTCGGTAGGATTGAGAAACAAGAGGAGGCCAAAACAAAGGGGGAAATAACCATAAGGGGGCATAGTAGATCCTCCGTGACCCCCTAGGTTTAATGTGGAGGCTTTAAAAGGGCCCCGCGGGGCAAAAAAAAAATTTTTTTTTTTTTTTTTTTTCGTGGGTAGCGCCCGGTCCGCGAACCGGGAAGCGTTCTGGGCAGCGTACTGCAATGAAAAATGAATGAGAGACTTTTCAAATGCAGTATGTTAATTGATTGTTGGTTTTGTTGATTATTTTTTATTTTTTTAACTTTTTTAAGCAATTATTTATTATTGTGATTGTGGTTGAAAATTTAATAACATTTCTAACATTTAACTAGTTTATTAATTACATATAAAAATGATTAAAGACTCAAACAATTTTTTAATATTACATACAATTTTATTTTTCGGATTGTTTTTCAAAATTTATTAGTACGTCTAGCATTTGACTGTCCGATATGTCCTCTTGTTGAGTGAACATAAGTTCCCACATTTGACCGTCATCATAATGAAGTAAATGATCCGCAGATTCTACACATTGAACTAATTCATGGTCCCGTGATTCATCCATGAAATCAGAGTTATCATTGTCCTCAATATCTTTTTCTGTGTTGTTCTCCAGAACAATTTCAAAGGAAACATTCTGCTCACCTTCCATTTTCTTGCTGTAATTTGCATAAAAAATAAATATATCAGTAGAGATAGGGCACTGTTGGGTTTAAGTTCAGACAGGTACTTGTGAGTTTATAACAGAGAAGTAATCTATGGGCACTGTATGGTTTCAGGCGTGAAGTAGTACTATTAAAAAGTGCCTGTGAAGAAGCCTAAGTAAATTCATAATTATACCACAGAAACCTAAATCAATCCATAATTATAATAAAGAAGCCTTTCTCAATGTCTAACTCTTACAGAGGGATAGTATATAACTATCTGAAAATGTTTTCAAATTTATAAAATAATATCTCACCTTCTAAAATCAAGTTTAAGTTGTGGGTGAAAATGATCTTGCAATGTAGTTCAGGAAGTAGTAGTCAAAAATGGCTGTGTTTCTCTCTCTTCCTTTATATATATTCAGGTACATAACCAATCAAATGTCAGGTAAAAAAAGTAGAAAATGAAAGTAACATTTTCATTGGTTGTCAATTCCAACACTTCAGATGTGTTTTGTGAAGTAATTTACCTCAGGGTATTTAGAGAGGTCTACAGGCTAAATGGCTAAATGGAATTCCAATCAAATTTGTGAAAATGGTAGGGATTGGTATGTAGTATGAGCTAATCTATATTTGGTGAAATTGTCTCCAGTGGCTTTTCTGTGAACTACTTTCCCACCTTTTTTGATGGTGCGCTTCCCAGGGAGCGACCCGGTACGCGAACCGTTGAGCGCCCCGGTTCGCGAACCTTAAGCGTTCCGGGAGTCCACCATTTTGTGTTTCGGTCGAATTAAGATACAAGATGGAGGGCAAATAATGTTCAGAATGGGTAGAAGGGGGCACGGTAGAGTTATCTTGACCCCCTAGGTTTTCTGAGGGTGGCTGAGGAGGCTTATATGTGCGAAAAAAAAACATTTTTACAAAAAATTTCGCGAGGTTAGCTCCCGGTTCGCGTACCGGGTAGCGGCCCCGGTAGCGTACTTTGTTGAAAATTAGTGAAAAATGTTAGAGTTAAATAATAATTGTGAGTGATCAGATGTAGGGTAGCTCTGAGAAGAGCTTTTGGGTTTATGGTACATTTAGGTACTTATAAGTATGTACCAATGCACATTCTTAAATTCAGAGTGAAAATTCTGTTGCCCTCATCTGAGAAGTGAACTCCATCTCCTCTGTAGATATCTTGCATGTAGTAACGCAAGTTATTGTTGTACAGGGAGCCCATTCCATGGTCTCTCATGTAAGCTGAAACAGATTTGTTTACATGCTTCCTCGACTTCTCAATTTGTGGACAAAATTGGTTTGACCACCTCCATTTCTGTCTTTGGCATATATTTGAATATACCAAGGCAGTCTGAGGAAAAAGTGCCATTAATTGCTCAAAGGTGTCCTTTAAAAGCATTTCCAGACCTACACCAGTCAAAGTGCCCAAGTCATTACCTCCACAGTGCACAATTAACAGGTCAGGTTTTGGCAAATGCATAAAGGTTTTCACCAATGGTATCAATTGGTGACATTTTAATCCTCTGTGGCCAAACCACTTAATTTCCACATCTTGTAAATTGAGGTTAGGTAAATTCCTGCTTTCAACGTACCTTTGAGCCCAGTGAATATAACTATGTCCAACAATCCAGACAGAAAACATGGTGAGAGAAGGTTCTCCTGCAGTCAGATGAAGTGTGGCAATGAAATGGCAGTTGAAAAAATGAGAGTGTAAAATGAAAAAAAAACTGTGGAGTTTCTGTGTTCATGAAGCAGTAACAGTGATTGGTGGATTTTGATTGATGAAAACAGAAAGTTAGGGTGCACGGATGTGTTCTTTGAAAGATGTATTTTGAATGGTCAATAAAAAATCATTAAATGAAAGAATGCACTGGATATGCAGGTGCACTGAGAGTTCAGAGTTCAATTGCAACAAAGTTGTGTGAACTTGCAAACACCAGAAGTCTTCCAAGAGGTGGTTGCTATGCAAAATAGGCAGAAAGGGCAGAGGGGGGAAGGGTTTTCATTTGAAAAAAAGTGAGGGAAGAGTTTTGATTGGGTGACATGAGAAATATGTGTGAAGAATTACAGCATTTCTGTGCTTTTGATAGCTGCAGACTCTGGAGTGCATACCTTTTGCTCTGCTGAAGACAAATTGGTGTGTTTCTGAGACTGTTTTCAAACTCAAAGTATTTGCTAAGGTGAGAAAATATTTCTTTAATTTAGATAGAGAATAGTGTGCTTTAAGGAGAAAATTATGAATTATGTGGCGCAAATTGCTTGTAAATATGATCCCACATGTGCATGGAAAATTTAGATTTTGAATGTTTGTGTTACATAGCCATGTTAAAAGTGACCCAACCATGCTGGAAAGGCAATCAAAAAATGCTTTCATGTGTTTTAATGACATTTTAAGTCATTTTCCCATGTGCAGTGTTTTGAAATTATGATTTGAAAATCGTTTTAGGGGAAAAGGAATTGTTTTTAAATTCATGACAAGGACATAATGGTGTATGCTTCTTTATAAGGCAATTGACTGTCCCTGATGTTATTTTTCTCATTTTAGTGTAAGACCTTTCTCTGTGGCGCAAATTGCTTGTAAATATGCTCCCACATGTGCATGGAAAATTTTGATTTTGAATGTTTGTGTTACATAGCCATGTTAAAAGTGACCCAACCATGCTGGAAAGGCAATCAAAAAACGCTTTCATGTGTTTTAATGACATTTTAAGTCATTTTCCCATGTGCAGTGTTTTGAAATTATGATTTGAAAATCGTTTTGGGGGAAAAGGAATTGTTTTTAAATTCATGACAAGGACATAATGGTGTATGCTTCTTTATAAGGCAATTGACTGTCCCTGATGTTATTTTTCTCATTTTAGTGTAAGACCTTTCTCTGTGGCGCAAATTGCTTGTAAATATGCTCCCACATGTGCATGGAAAATTTTGTTTTTGAATGTTTGTGTTACATAGCCATGTTAAAAGTGACCCTACCATGCAGGAAAGCCAATCAAAAAACGCTTTTATGTGTCTTAAGGACATTTTAAGTAATTATCCCATGTGTAGTGTTTTGAAGTTATGATTTGAAAATCGTTTTTGAGGTAAAGGAATGTTGTTAAAAATTATGTGCGCCATATGCCCCCAAATTTCTTTTTTAGGGGTGCAGCAGGGTGTTCTTGAGACACCCCTGCACCTTTGGAAAAAATTCCTAATTTGTGATGAGCAAATTGTTAATCGCAAATTGCACCTTCATTTATATGAGCCTCCTAGCCCATGGAAATGAATGGGTAATTTGCAATTAGCAATTTTCTCATCGCAAATTTGGAATGGTAAAGAATCGCTATTTATTCCTTAAAATTCGCTTTTTTGGAAATGCAAAATAGTTATATGATACATAGTGGAGAGGTGTGGCTCACTGGTTAGAGGCGGCAGACCTGTAGGCAGAGAACGGCCCGGGGCCAGGGTTCAATTCCCGACGCGGCAGGGTCTTGGACCAGGGTCAACGGACTCGATAATTCTCGCCTCAGTGCCTACTCTAACCAGGGAACACACTCGGTAACTCTGGGCAGTAAGCTTGCCTCTTCAATTCAGAGGGGGACCCCACATCAATCTAAGGCAGGTAGACGGGGAAAGAAACATCAAAAGCGGAACGGGTACCTGCCCTATGGATTTGGACAGAAAGGCCTAGGAGAGGTCCAATGTATTAATATAGAGACACCTAAGCCCAGGCAAATTACACCACAAAGACAGATTTATTCGTTTTATATCAAAATTTATTTTTCATGAGTAAATTTATTTTAAAGACTGCCTTTTATTGCAGATACATAAATATGATTCGTGGGTTAACCTACACCATAATAAATAGACACAATGATAAAAATAAGTATAAATAGTGGTTCAGATTCCGCTCTAACATATCATCAACATTCATACAACATTCATTCTCAAATCATACAACACCAAGCGATGATGGTTGTGGATAACAGAGGGACCGATGGTTCGAGGTCCGGGTAGGTTCTGAGGGTTCCTAGATGGGAACAAGCGCCTACGCGCGTTTCGGTGTATAGCCCCGTCCGGGACTACACCTTCATCAGGGCACAGTGGGAGGGCGGAAGGGGAACCACAAACAGGTAAGGTTTCTGGTTTATCACGGGTGGTGCCGTCTAACTTGAAGAGGCACTGTAGTTATCAGCTTGTAATAGGGATATGTCGAAATTCACCGGGAAGTTTCTGATGGACAGGGCAAAGTGTCTGCCCCCGGGAATATGCTCGGAAAAAGCAAGGCTGATAGGGTCCTAGGGCAGGTTCCAGGCACGGAGACCCAGTGATGGCAGGGGATGCTCTCCTCGGTGGATTCTCAGTGAAGGGGGAGCGCGCCGCCGACCAGTACAAGGTTAAATAGGCACCCAAATGGTGTCAGAGAGGGTAATGTGACCCCTCTGCTGTTAGGCAATTAAAGTCCGTCCTGGCATTCTCATGGCTACGGGGATCAGCAGCGACATTGAGGTCGCATCAAGTCGAGTGTTCCGGTCGGCGGTCTCCACAGGTGTTGGAAAGGCTGGTCAAGGAGCCTCATCTCTACAACGGCCCCCCACAGACGCCGGGGATGCCTGGTTTCACCTTGGAGATACCCAGAAAGGGACCATCTCACAGGGAAAACCAGGACGGGTTCCCCAGCGGTCTACAGCGCCAGGACACTCGGGTAGAGTAACAGTGCGCTTTACAAGTAAAGTATCCCACATTTACATTTACATTTACATGGCGGTTGATGTCTAACAAGATAAGAAGCTTATGGATTCATTTATGCTGACTGGCGCAATGAAGTAGACATCACTTACTTCATTGGTAGAGCTTTACATGTATTATCTCCTCTGTATTCTTCATCAAGCGTAACTTTAATCTGCAATCCTGAGTAGGCCTCACCTTAAACAAACCTTTGGATAGGCCACACCTTATTGTCATCCTGGATTAATCATTTAAAATGCTAGGGACAGATTTATGATAGGTGTATGCCTCTTTTCTGCCACTGTGCGTCACTTTTTTGATGCAGCGGCGGTGAAAAAGATTTGCTATGAGGCGACAACATTACAAATTGATGCATTTAGGCAGATATGTCATGGTGTAAAAAAAACGTACCACATGAAACCGATGCAGCAGTGATGCAAAAGATGCACCATGTCGCAAGACAGGCCTCACTTGGGGCCATATGTATCAAGCTAATTAGCATTCGCAAAGATCAAAATTCTACGAATTTTGGCCTTTGCGAATGTTAATTAGACAAATGGTATGTATCAAACAAGTTTGATGCAAAATAAGGAGTAGCAAAATTTGCTATTCCTTATTTTGCAATTGCACTGAAGGATTTGCAAATTTTGTGACTACTTAAATGCAATGTATCAAACAAAAACTATGTAAAAAATGACATTAAGGATTTGGAAACTATTGTGGTAAATTGGTGGTAATTTGTGAATTCTTTTCAAAAAGCTTTTTTTCAAAAAAACAAAAGGTGCCATATGACGCCAACACATGCCCTTAGGGCATATATGTGTGCCATATGCCCCCAAATTTCTTTTTCAGGGGTGCAGCAGGGTGTTCTTGAGACACCCCTGCACCCTTGGAAAAATTCCTAATTTGTGATGAGCAAATTGCTAATCGCAAATTAAACCTTCATTCCTATGAGCCTCCTAGCCCATGGAAATGAATGGGTAACTTGCAATTAGCAATTTGCTCATCGCAAATTAGGAATGGTAAAGAATCGCTATTTATTCCTTAAAATTCGCTATTTAGGAAATGCAAAATAGTTTGATGATACATATGGCAGTTCATCTCTAACAAGATAAGAAGCTTAGGGATAGATTTATGATGACTGGCGCATCACCAGGGATGTGCCAGTCATCCTGCGCCGCTGTTCCGCCACCCATGGTGTGCTGCATTTACAATGCGGCGCAGCATGGGGCCAAAACGGCACAGATGTGTGACGCATCTGTGCCGTAAAGGTGGCGCATTGCTGGAGTTGTATCGCAAGTGCGATGCAGCTCCAGCAAGGCTCAGGGGTGCCCCATCTCCACAATGCTGCGTCAAGACCTATGCCAGCTTCAAGCAGGCGCAGGGTTTTGACGCAGCTTTCTCCTATCTGATTGTAAATGCGGCACACCATGGGTGGCAGAGCAGTGGTGCACGTTAACTGGTGCATGCCTGGGGATGTGCTATTTAACATAAATCTGCCCCTTTACATTTAAGTATGTGCAGGGGACACAGAGTCGGTGAGGCTTATCCAAGGTTAAGAAGAGATGAGTCCTGTTCAGTGAAAAATTAGACATAGGCTTCACCTGCTCAGCATCGCTGGACATGGCTAAATAATAGCTGCAAAATGTTAATCTTGTTAAACAATTTTACTATTATAATCTCTGAGATTTGTCTCTTACCTTGCAACATCTCATTGTTGTTATCTTTCTTTAAAGATAAAGACAACCTCAACATGAGCGACAATCTGCAATCAGTTGATTTTGACCTCATCATTGAACTTGTAATTGAAACATCAGTGGATGTTGATCCTTTGGATGATTTAAATCCTGAGGATGAAGAAGAGCGTGATGAGGATGCAGATTTGTCCGAACTATATGATATAGGATGGGAAGCTGACCTGCTTGAGCCTTTGGAAATATAAACATTTATTTTTAAAATTTATAATTAATAAAAAGTAAAAAGGTAAACTGTTTAATTTAAAAATAAAGACACCTTCAAAAACAGGTTATGTGTAGTGTCTTCAATAAAATATTAAAATATGCTCATAAAATTAGATCAGATTCACATATAAAATAGCATAGGTAACATAAATATAAATGTCATTTCTTTTCTGGTATTTCTGTATTGTAAATTTGCCAACGACTAAAAAATCTTCTAATTAAAATGTCAAGTAGTGTGTTAAGTTTTTGATCACTGTTACTGATTTACTGTTTGGTAATAATGGTTAATAACATTTTTTATTATATTTTTCCACAGATTCAACTGCAGATCATTTCAAGATTTCACCATGCCTACAATAGAAAGACAGATAAAGGCTGCAAAACGTCAAAGACAGCAGGTGAAAAAAAAAACGCAGCAGTCCTCTAACAAAAAGATTTCTCAAGCCACGAAGAAAGCACCGGGTAAGAGCTCTAAATATTTCATAAGAAATATTTGTAGTAAAAAAAATATTACTACAGAAAATGTTTCAGTCCATAAAACGAGAAGGAAATCAAATGGAAAGGAAAGGACAATGAAAAATGTTACTGCTAGAGCAAGAGATAAATCTGTGCATGATAGTAGAAGGAAACAACAGTTTAGGGAGATTCGTAAACGAATGTTCCGGAACAGGATAATTGGCAATTTGTTAAAAAATATTAAGAAAGGTCAACAGAAACTAGTTTTTTATAAGAGAAAAAAAAAAATTGAGAAAGTTATTGATCAGGCATTTGAAATTAAACGTAAGTTATTTATTTTGATAATCAATAGAATTAGGAAGCTAAACAAGGCAATTTTTGATTTCAAAAGAAATAGTAGATGGAAGAGAATAGTTAATCGTAGTAATTTTTGTGAAGTTTTTTCTGGAGAATGGATGCATAGTTCAAGCTGTGAGGCATTTTTTAATGAGGAGAGTTATTTCCAGGATAATGATTTGGTGCATGCAGTTGACACCAGTGGTCGTGCTTATGAAGTGAAAGATGGTTGTCCAGTTGAAAAAGAAAAACTTGTGACAACAGAGGCAGAAGAGGTGTTAGGTAATGAGGTTTTAGGAAGACGTGGTAAGGGTCCTGTGTACACCTGGAAGTGTAGTAGTATTTGCAGTGTGCGACAGGATTCCATCAATTTGCTTTGTGATTTTGTACGGTCATTTAATAAAAAAAGTTTGAAGCAGAAAATGATGTTGTTGCAAGAATTAGATCCTTGCAGAGTAAGAGAAGTGACAGGTTTGCATGGTCATTCACTGTCTTGTCTTTCCAGGAGAGTATGCCAGAGTGTTTTTCATCATTTCAGGATGCTAGCAGTGCATCATAACAAAGTGAGGAAATTAGTTAGAATGTTGTATTATGCTAAGAGTCCAGCAATTATGCTGAAACAATTATGCGCTGCTCTTTTGCATGGTTCTGAAATAGATGTGAAGAATATATGTGAAGAAATTGAGTTTTGTTACTTTGGAAGTAAAGAGGAGAATGTTGAAATTGAGCAAGAAGAAAAGGGTCATGTGGAAGATAGTGTACAGGTTTCCAGTACAGATAATTTCCAGAGGGAAATTGCGACGTTTGAGGTGAAATCAAGTGAGAGGCCTAATTTCACTTGTGTGTGTTGTCGACGCACTTATTATAAGAATCAGACTAAGTTAGTGGATTTATATGCAAAAAGTGAAAGGGAAAATAATAGTGAATGGAAGGATTTTGCAACATACTTGATGGTAGAAAATTGTTTTGATTTGGGGTTGGATCAACGTGTGTGTACTTATTGTTGTTGCAAATTAAATCAAAACCAGATGCCTGCTAGAGCAGTTCATAATAATCTGGAATTGGTTGAGATTCCTTCTGAATTGAAGGATTTAAATACTTATGAATCTATTTTGATTCAAAGTATCCATCCCTTTCAGGCTATTGTAAGAATGGAGCCAAAGACAGGGAAATTGCCTCCATCAGATTTACAGAGAGGATTAAAGGGAAGAGTTGTTTATTTGCCTCTAGATTTGAAGAAAAACATTAACACAATTGGAGTAGAAAAAGTGGAAGAGGAACCTCTGGTTATCTTAGTTAATGGGGTTCCGACAAAGAATAAGAAAATATGGCAAGATTTAGTAGATGTTAGGAAAGTCAAAAAGGCAACATTGTATTTGAAAAAAAATAATAAATACTATAAGAATGTATATGTTGCAGAAGAGGAAGTAAGTGAGGAAGAGGATAGCGATTTGTGTGCTGGTCAAATTGAGAAAGTAGAACCCTCTACTAGTGAAGAAATATATGAACATTATAGTGTTCATCCTTTGCATTCCAAGGAAGTCATGGGGAATGCTATTGAGTTGTTTCAAATGAAACAAGCCAAAGGGAGTCCCATTAGTGTTTGGGAGGAAAGTTTGGAAGCTCGGTGTTTCCCACAGCTTTTTCCAACAGGTCAGGGAGGAAGATATGATGAGCGACCTCATCAAATTCCTGCTTCTGAATACCGGACTTTGCGATTGTATGCAGGAGATGCTAGGTTTCGACAATGCATTCCTTATTTGTTTCATCTCCTGTTTGAAAGCGATCTGTCTGGACTGTCATATGCAGTGAACCACATCTTGAAAAGTGGTATACACATGCAAAACATCTCGGCAAGTGACTTTATGGATAAAGTCAATGTCCAAGATAGTATTTTGGATTCTCACCTGATTAATCTCATGGCGTGTCAGCGTGGTACTACTGAGTACTGGTACCGTCGTCATGGTGATTTAAAATGTATGCTGAGGAACTTAGGTACTCCCACATGGTTCCTCACTCTGAGCTGTGCCGAGTATGGCTGGGAAGACTTACTTGAATTTCTACGAGAGGCAAATGCTAACGTAGATAACATCGAATTCAAGACACCCGGAGAACTGTGCTCTTTGGATCCAGTCAATGTATGTAGGTACTTCAATCATAGATTTGAAGCTATGATGTCTTTCATCATGAATAAGAAGAATCCACCTCTTGGAGAGGTGTTGGATTTCTTCTGGAGAAAGGAGTACCAAGCAAGAGGTGCTCCTCATATACATATGTTGCTGTGGATCAAGGATGCACCTAAATTTGGAACGGATCCAGAAGACTCAGTGATGAGTTTCATCCAACAGTATTCTACGTGTGCTGTTCCAAACGCAAAGGAGAAGAAAAGCCTAAGAGAAAAAGTTCTGCGTTTCCAAAGCCATCGATGTGGAAAGTACTGCCGTCGTAAATTCCGAAACAAAGACAAGTTCTACACTAAATGTCGTTTCGGCTTTCCACGACCGGTGATTTCTAAAGGAAGAGTAAACAGTTTGATGTCTTCGCTGCGACACAATGTCATGAAGAAATCACCTTAAAACACTTGCAATTTGAAGAGGAACGAAGAGTCCAAGTACATCAACGACTACAACCCGGTGATTTTGTCCATGTGGAATGCTAACATGGATATACAGTTTGTGGCTGATAACTGTATGGCTGTGGCTCGGTATGTGACGTCTTACATCACCAAAAAAGAGAAGACAGAATTGAAGGATATGTGGGAGGACATTTCCCATGAAAAGAGCCTCAGCAAGAAGTTGTACAGTTTCAGTCTGAAGATGTTGTCGCATCGAGAAATCGGAGCGTACGAATGTTCTGACCGGTTGTCTTCAGCAAGTCTCTATGCCAAGTCCAGGAGTATCGTTTGGGCGAGTCTTGGTCTTGCTACAACGCGTAATCGAGTTCTCAAACCTGTGCGGGAAATTGAGTATTTGGCGGAAAAGGAGCCAAACAGTACCGACATTTTGAAGACAAACATGTTGGATACATATTATCCAAATCGAAGCAGTCACCTCGAGAATGTTTGTCTGTATGAGGTTCTGCAAAATTACATATTCAAGAGGAACATCAAAGAAGATACTGAGAAAGGAGTGTATGCTGTAATAGGAAGTGAGGGATGTCTGGTCAAGCAAAGAAAATGCCACTTGGTAAACCATCGAAAATTGAGTGGCGAATCTCCTGAAAAAAAGGAGTTTTTCTATTTAGCACTTTTGCAACTTTTCAAGCCTTGGCGTGCAGAAGAGGAACTGCTTGGAGATTTCCTCTGTTACGAAGACTCTTTCAATGCCGCCAAGGAGACCATAGAATGTCCTGCTTTTCCCAAATATGTAGAAATGTTGAATGCGGAAATTGAGCAGGAAGCAACGATTGCAGCCGAGATTGCCAGAGACAGTTCTCAGGACAGTCAGAGTTCTGCTTCATTGAGTCAGGATCCACTAGGAGGACCTGTTATCGAAAATGAAGCTGCCACTGCTATGAATGAAGTGGAAAGAGCCATGGCACATGCTCAAGAGGATGCGGTTAACTTAGAAGAGTTGGAAAGACAACTCAACGTTGAGCAGAGGAAAATATATGACGAAGTTACCATGCAAATTGATCATGGATTAAGTCATGATAAGAAAGAGTGCTCATGTACGTCGTTGAAGCCTGTCCGACTGTACGTGAGTGGAGAAGCGGGAACTGGAAAAAGTTTCCTCATTAAAGCAATTTCATGCTATTTGCAGGAAAGGACAGAGTCATCGCTGTCTTGTGTTGTCACTGCTCCAACTGGACTGGCAGCACATAATATTAAAGGGATTACTTTACATCGTTTACTGATGCTGCCAGTGGAGCATGACAACAAATTACAATATCACAAGCTATCTGGAGATGCTTGTTTTGAAGTTTCAAGAATCTTGAGGAAAATGAAACTTCTTATCATTGACGAAGTAAGCATGGTTTCCAATGTCATGCTTGCCTTTGTGCATTTGAGAATGCAAGAAGTTCTCAAAACAGAGTATGATGTGTTATTTGGTGGCAAACACATCATTGTTTTCGGAGATCTTCTGCAGCTGACACCAGTGAAAGGGCAACCTGTGTTCAAAATGCTCACGCATGAAGATACCAGGAAGTGCCTAGGCAGCATTGGCAACGTCAATATATGGTTAAACTTCAATTATGCTGAACTGCATGAAAATATGCGTCAGGCGAAGGATGAAGTTTACAAGACTATTCTACAAGATGTTAGAATTGGAAAAGTGACCGAGCATGGGAAAGAAGCTTTACATGCACGATTACTGTCAAATTTATATCCAGAACAAGATGTTGTGCCTGAGAATATTTTTCAGAAAATTACTGAGAAGAAATCTGGAATATGTTTGATGCCAACTCTTGCAGAATGTGCCAAATTTAACAACAAAATGTTGCATTTAGAAAAGCAAGAGATTGTGAAACTGGAAGCTATTGATAGAGTAGAGCATATGGGATCAACAATTATTTTGTCTGAGAATCTGAAAACAAAATTGGATTCATTAGAGAAGAGTATATCTAAAACTGCAGGTTTTGAAAAGACTCTGAATGTGTGCTTGAACTGCCGTATAATTTTAAGAAGGAATTTACATGTTGAAAGAGGTCTGGTAAATGGATCAATGGGTAATGTTGTTGATTTTGTAAAATACAGAAATAGAGATGGAATTGAATTTTTAAAAATTAAATTTGATGGCATTGAGGAAGTACAGCTAATTGCTCGTTGTTCTGCTAGATTTTTGCTTGTAAAAGACTTATATGTTCGCCGTAAGCAGTTTCCTGTTTGCTTGGCATATGCAGTGACAATCCATAAATCGCAAGGTTTAAGTGTAGACAGTGCATTGGTGAATATTGGCAGTTCTGTGTTCAAGGAGGGTATGGCATATGTGGCATTGTCACGAGTTAGAACTTTATCGGGATTGTACTTGATTGAGTGTGATGTCACAAACATTTGTGCGGATCTAGATTGTGTTAAGGAATACAATAGGTTAAGAAGAGAGTATGCGCCACATTTGCCTCAGTATCCTTTGTTTGAGAAACGTGTGGTAGGCCGGAAACGAAGAAATGAGAACAATACTGGGGAGGTTGTAGCAAAAAGACAAAAAGTCAATGAACCTTAAAATTACAAGCAGAAACAAAAAGGATTCTGTTGAAGATGTTGTTGGTTTTCAGTTTGAAAACAGTTCTGGTGTCAACTGCTATGCTAATGTAGTGATTAATGTTTTGTTTTCTCTAAAAAATGTAAAAGAAGAGATTGTGGTCAATTCTGATCAAAGATTTTGCAGTTTGTTAAATTCTGTGTTAGAGAAATGTACCACTGATAGAAGAAACATAGAAAGTGTGTCTGAAATTCGAAATCTGTTAGACAGATGTTCAGGCCAAACACAATTTTCTCAAAATATTCAGCAAGATTGTCAGGAGTTTTTAATGTATATGCTTGATGTATTACATGCTGAAGGTGTAGATGTAGATCAGCTGTTTGGGCTTTCTTATCAATGGCAGCATGACTGCGAGAACTGTATGGTATCAAGTACTACTAGTGTAGACTCAGAAAGATTTATATATTTAACTTTGCCAGACAGTAAATCAGTCTCCTTTAATAAGCTAGTAAAAGCAGCTGATCACAACATGGAGTGTAGCCAATGTAAATCTGAAATGACGTCCACATTATTTATACGAACATATGGCCAGTACGTCATTTTAATGTTCCAACGATGTAGGCCTGATGGAACAAAATTGACAACTTTAATTAAAAATTTTGTAGCTTCGCAGTTGTCAATATCAGGAAGGACTTTTGTAACTGCAGCAATTATATATCATGACGGCCCTTCAATAACATCAGGACATTACACAGCTTATTTAAAGTCTAGAAATGGCTGGTCATTCTGCAATGATTCTGTTTTAATTTTAAAAAAAAAATTGCCGTATGACCTTAAAAACTCTTACCTGGTGTTTTTAAAACCAAAATTTTAGGGAAATAATCTCGGGATGTGCTCTGTGGAATTTCAAGAAGTTCTAATGGCTCCTACACTATTTGGCCTTGAGGATAAGTGTAGTTCAGAGACATAACTTCTAACCATAAGACTGGACATCATGGAGAAATAAGTGCACTTTGAATGAGTTCAGAAAAACTGTTTCTTTTTATAAGCTAATTGAAGCAGCCAATCAAAACATGGAGTAGAGGGAATGTAAGTCTGCAATGCTGTCTACTGTTTTACATTGCTTTGTGATTAAAAGTGATGTAGAGAATTAAATAATTGTAGTAGTCATAGAGGTAGTGTAAGTCTGCTTGTAGCAGTGTCATAGGAAAAGTAGAACATGACTGAGCAAGAAGGGGAAGATATTACTATTCCAGGATTGTGAAAATGATCTTCAACATTTTAATTCTGAAAGTTGCGGAAATGCGAAAAGACGGGATTGGCTAACAAGAAATCCAAGAGTTATACATGGCTCTGACAAGATTTGGCCTTGTGGAATCTTGTGGTAGAGAGCAAGAAGTCATTTATTGTATGTAACATGTTTTTAAAAACGATGGAGATTTTCTTTCAGAAAGTGGCGGGCTGAAAGTAATAACAGCACAAAAGAGTGTAAGCTGTTCATAGGACATCCTTGGACGTCATGGAAAGTAAGTTAACTTTAAGGAGTTCTGAATTTTGATTTCTGATGTTGTATGGGTTTTTTAAACACAATCATTTTGATTGTGTTTTTTTTTCCCCGCTGTTACATGATGAATACCTTCAAGTCACTGTTTTTAGTGAATTTTGATACATTCTGAGAACAGCAAAAATAAACCATTTAACATGTATAATTAATTCTGTACTGTTTGCATTTATGATGTATATGTAGAACTGTGTAGGAGGCATGGAGAAGGTGAGGCTTCTGTAAGTGTCAAAGTTGTTGCATGCAGTGCTGCACTTCTGCGTATTCTTTCATATGCTAGACTACATCTGCACAATGAGATACCTAAGCAAAGGAAACACAAGTGATGTGATTGTGAAATGAGCAAAATAAATTGCATGTATTTCAATTACATCACCTGTGTTTCCTATCATTACGAATCACATTGTGCAGATCAAGTTTAGGTCTGTCCAGGGAAACATAGGAGGTTTGGACTTTGTTGAAGATTGCAGTGGACATGACTCACTTCATTGGTAGACCTTCACATGTATTATGTCCTCTATTCTCTTCAACAACTCGAAATTTCATCTGCAACCCTGAGTAGGCCTCACCTGAAACAAAACTCTGGATAGTAGACATCTTATTGGCATCCTGAAGCAATTATTTAAAATTTTAGTGTCTTGCAACACTTTTCTGAAACAACAGCAATGCAAAATATGCACCATGTTTTAAGATAGGCCTCACTTCATCTGCATCAAGATAGTGTTAGTTTAAAATGTATATCTTTAGGACTGTGTAGCTTCTGTAAGTGTCAAAGTTGTTGAAAAACTGTTTGTCCTTCAATCTTTGCCCTTGTCTTTTGTAATTTTTTAATACATGTTTTTATATTTTTCAAATGTTTGTTCTCTCTTTCACAGATTGAAAGTATAAAAACAAAAAGTGAGTAATTTAACGACAATTATAAGGTAAATATTTTGTACTCTTTTCGTTACATTTCTATCACATTGAACTACTATTAGTTCCACAGCTTCATTTCTTTAATCCTCAGTTTCCTGCCTTTGCTACTTCCCTCATTCCTTTCTCTATTACCTACTTACTCAACTCCTTCCACTCTTTTTCTCAGTCCCTCTCTTCTCATAGTTCCTCACTCTTGTTCACTCACGCCGTCTCTATTACTCTTAGTGTCTTTGACTGATCACTGTATCACTATTTGTTCATAATGCTTTCTCTGTGTAGTTGAAGCACACTAAGTGGCATATTATGAATACAGCCAATAAAATTATTGCTCTTTTTATTGGCAGAAAACTGGTGCAAAAGCGGCTTTAGCGGCAGTTTTCTGCCGCAAAAGCAGCTTTAGCGACACATTTCTGCCGATAAAAGCTGCAAAACTTTTATTGCCTATGTTGATAATATGCCCCTATGTTATTTACATTAGGGCTATATTGTCCAGTATAACAATCAAAATTGCTCTCCAAAGACACCAGGCAAAGCAGACGCTCCCTCAAACAGATCACCAAGCGCAATTTACCCTACTTACAGCCTAGCCTGTTCTCTGTCGAGACTTTAGCAATCTTTAGAGCACAAGATAAGATCTTTTCACATGGAAGAGTCAGACGTATTGCAATTCTACTTAAGAAACAAGCATTGGCATAGACAATAGGTCTCGCCTTTGGGACCTTATACGTGTTTAGCCATGCAACAGTTGATGTTGCTGCACCAAGGATATTATGCTGCATAACTAAATACTTAGAAGGTCCCAAAGGCGAGACCTATTGGCTATGCCAATGCTTGTTTTTCTTTCACTTCGTTATCTATTTTGTTTTTCACAATTATACCCTCTTCTGTCTTTTCTTCGGTAAATAGATCTATTAAACAGTATCTCTTCTTTACTCCCTATAGCTGTCTTTCTTTTAACATCACTCTCTGTTTACTTTCCTTAGCTCCCGGTCCGCGTACCGGGAAGCTAACCCGGGAGCGAACCAAAAGAAATAGAGCTTGCCAGAGTGCTAAACATTGTAGCAATTTTTTTTGAAAGGGAAGGTAGTTCTGAAAAGAACTTTTTTTTTATATTTTTGTTGTTTTATATTTTTTTTTATTTTTTGAACATTTTTTGTTTTTTTTGTATTTTTTGAACGATTTTATATTTTTTTTGTTTTTTTTGGGGGGGGAAACAACAAAAAACAGGCGTTGAAAAGGGCTCAACAGGAGCAAAAAAAAATTACTGGGGGCGGTTAGGGCAATCATGGTGTTCATATGCAAGGTTGAGTGCATTGATGCTCATGTTGCCACAAGCTAATAATGCACGACAGTGCATACATAAATGTATCATATGCCCAAAATTTGGTTGGATATTTGGCACAGTTTCCCGTGCCTCCTCTGGTGTTAAAGAAACCGATGTTGTTGGTCTCGCCACAGGAGTTGGTCTAGGATTGTCCATCATATCCCTTAATTCCGCCCGGCTGTAATTTAGGGGATGTTTCCTCGTCATGTGCCTATGCATGGTGTGATTACCATAACTGTATTTTTTGTCCGTCCCTCTGGACAATTGTTCCTTGCATATGAGGCATGTTGCGTACCTGGCATTGACCTTTTTTTGGCCAGGAGGGATGGAAAAAAACTGCCAGATGAAACTGGCTTTCTTTTTTGAAACCCGGGGCAACTCTTCCAGGAATTGTGGTTGTTCTCCCTCCTCATCCATTTCTTCATCTTCCTCCTCAGTGTTGGTAACCACCTGGGGAGGTGGTCCTCTCTTCCCATGAGGAGGTGGAGGTGGTGGTGGGGGTGCACCAGCTGCAGCAATCAATGAAGCCATTTTCACACAAGCAAAATAGGTCTTCCAAGAAGCAAAATAGGTCTTCCTCTCACAATAATGAAAGTCAGAGTGAGGAAAGAAGGAGTGGTTTTCATCATTTGGAAAAAACAATACTTCTCAACCAATGAAAAGTGTTATTTTTAGGTCACCTGACCTAGCCTTCCATAATTATGAAACTAAAAGTGAAATGAACCAATGAAAAGTTTTATTAACAAGTCACATGACCTCTAACGCTCATGTTACGCGCTGCGGAACGCTCCCCGGTTAGCTTCCGGTTCGCTGCGCTTCGCGCCTCGGTCCGCGCCCCGGGACACTTCCGGGTGCGCTAACGCGATACGTCACAAGACGCATTTCGCGGCAACGCGATACGTCGCGCTTTCGCGCCGCGGATCGCTTCCGGGGAGTTGCGTTTCGCGCCTCGGTCCGCGCCCCGGGGCACTTCCGGGTGCGCTAACGCAGTACGTCATAAGACGCATTACGCGGCAACGCGATACCGTCACTATGTTGATTTCTTACCGGTTCGCGGACCGGATCGCGGAATCAAATTGAGCTAACGGGAAGCTTCCTGGTTCGCGGACCGGGAGCGAAACAAAAAAAATATTTTAAAAAAATTATTAATAAACATATAAAATATATTTTTGGATTTAAAGAAGAATACATTTTACAGCTATAGATATTAGCTTTTAAAAAACCAATGAAATTCATTGAAAAAACCATAGGTTATAGACCATATATAGTTAGGAATTAGCATTTACAAAACCTTGAAAATTCACTGAAAAAACCATAGGTTATACACCATATATAGTTAGGAATTAGCATTTAAAAAACCTTATTTTACTCACACAAAACCATTGAAATTCCATATATAGTTAGTTGTACTAACTATATATCGCGCACCCGCAATCCACTGCTGATCATGTCACATATTACATCATTCATGACATGGTCAGTGACATCACTGATGACATCACTGATGACATCTCAAATGACATCACTGATGACATCACTGATGACATCTCAAATGACATCACTGATGACATCACTGATGACATCTCATTTGACATTACTGATCACATCACTGATGACATCATTCATGTGATAATACGATGAAGCTCTTCAGACTCTAATATAACCTTAGATACAGTAAGTGTAAACAGACACTCACAGACTGTCACTCATCCATAGAGTTACACACACACCTAGTCAGTCATGCAAAGAATTAATCACACCTCCATTTTCTCAACTATACAGTTATACACACCTTACTTATTCAAACATATACTAACACATATTTACTCTCTTATACAATCCCTGATACAAGTTCACAATGATCCATACAGCCACTCACACATTCACTGGCTCTTATGCACAGTTATTTATATATGTCAACTCTCACATGTACTGTGTTTTACATATGTACTTACTTTGACATGTAGCACTGAGATATCCATTCACTCAGCAATACACTCATGCACACAGTCAACCGCCCATACAGCTGTTTCCACATGCACTTTTGAACCCATACATCTAGTGAATCAACTGCTCACACATCTATGCACAGAGTCATACACCTCCCAGCCACCCACACACACACTCAGTCTCCCATACAAATACTTGGGCAACCAATCAATAACCCATATAGTTAATCATATTGCTAATGATTAACACATGCTGCAGTTTACAGAACAACAGACATAATGATGCACAAATTAAGACAGTTTAGTCACTAACCCATGCACTCAGTGAGACACATTTAATCACTCACTCATACAGTCAGTCATGCACCTACTAAATCCTTCATCCAGACATTTATACATCCACTCATTCTTAAATATGTAAGACATATTTTAACTTTACAGAAAAATACAGTCACTGGATGTTGTCATCAGTGATGTCATTTGAGATGTCATCAGTGATGTCATCAGTGATGTCATTTGAGATGTCATCAGTGATGTCATCAGTGATGTCATTTGAGATGTCATCAGTGATGTCATCAGTGATGTCACTGACCATGTCATGAATGATGTAATATGTGACATGATCAGCAGTGGATTGCGGGTGCGCGATATATAGTTAGTACAACTAACTATATATGGAATTTCAATGGTTTTGTGTGAGTAAAATAAGGTTTTTTAAATGCTAATTCCTAACTATATATGGTGTATAACCTATGGTTTTTTCAGTGAATTTTCAAGGTTTTGTAAATGCTAATTCCTAACTATATATGGTCTATAACCTATGGTTTTTTCAATGAATATATATATATATTCACTGAAAAAACCATAGGTTATAGACCATATATAGTTAGGAATTAGCATTTAAAAAACCTTATTTTACTCACACAAAACCATTGAAATTCCATATATAGTTAGTTGCACTAACTATATATCGCGCACCCGCAATCCACTGCTGATGATGTCACATATTACATCATTCATGACATGGTCAGTGACATCACTGATGACATCACTGATGACATCTCAAATGACATCACTGATGACATCACTGATGACATCTCATTTGACATCAATGACCACATCACTGATGATATCATTCATGTGACAATACAATGCATCTCCTCACACTTTAATATAACCTCTGTTACACCCAGTGTTAAATACAGAGTATAATTTTTGAAACCATTGACACACCAATACTAGTTACTACATACGCACTCAGTGATTCCTATGTTTACACACACATTCACTCATTTACCCATACAATCATTCATACATACAATCACTCATCTTTACAACACTATCATATGCACTCATACACCTATACAGACTCTCACACTCTGTCACTCATCCATGGAGTTACTCACACACCTAGTCAGTCCTGTAAAGAATCAATCACACTTCCATTTTCTAATCTATACAGTTAAACATAGAGCACCTTACATTTTGAAACATATACTAACACATAATTACTCTCTTATACAATCATTGATACAAGTACACATTGATCTGCACAGAGTCACACACCTCCCAGCCAGCCACACACACACTCAGTCTCCCATACAAATACTTGGGCAATCAATCAATAACCCATATAGTTACTCATATAGCTACTGATCAACACATGCAGCAGTTTACAGAACAACAGACATAATGATGCACAAATTAAGACAGTTTAGTCACTAACCCATGCACTCAGTGAGACACATTTAATCACTCACTCATACAGTCAGTCACGCACCTACTAAATCCTTCATCCAGACACTTCTACATCTACTCATTCTTCAATATGTAAAACATATTTAAACTTTACAGAAACACACAGTCACTGGATGATGTCATCAGTGATGTCATCAGTGATGTCACTGACCATGTCATGAATGATGTAATATGTGACATCATCAGCAGTGGATTGCGGGTGCGCGATATATAGTTAGTGCAACTAACTATATATGGAATTTCAATGGTTTTGTGTGAGTAAAATAAGGTTTTTTAAATGCTAATTCCTAACTATATATGGTCTATAACCTATGGTTTTTTCAGTGAATTTTCAAGGTTTTGTAAATGCTAATTCCTAACTATATATGGTCTATAACCTATGGTTTTTTCAGTGAATTTCAATGGTTTTTTAATAGCAAATATCATAAGCTGTCGAATGTCAAGTACGTGGTAAGTAAAAACATTTTCGTGTTTATGCACACTGATCTGCTTTGAATGCTGCCCCCCACCCCTCATTTCTATTAGGAGTACTCTCTCTTTGCAGATAGTGAAGGGTAGTTAACGCAGCCCTTTGCCCCCTTTGTAATCCGTCGTGCCTGCTTCTCTCTCCATTTGATTGATTGTTCTCTTTGGTTCATTCTCTATTTACAAACAAGCACAGAGTCAAAATACTCTGTTTAGTCTTTGCAGATAGCGAAAAACCGTGTAAAAAAACAAAAGGAATCGAGCAAAATCAGTAGGCCACTAATGGGATCTCTTTTTGACCTCGCTAAAATAGAAACATTAGGAACAACCTGTTGAAAATAGCAATGCGTATGTACATAAGCGGCGTTCATTTGTGTTCACAGTACCCCTTGTTGATTGTTTGAATCGAGCATTGAATTGTTCGAAGTTGGTTCTCTTAAGGATCTTCTCTGCCTGCAAACGAGGAAGAATAGGAATATTCTCTCTCCCTTTGCAGATAGTGAAGGGTAGGTAACGCAAGCCTTTAACACGTCGTACCTATTTCATTCCTCATTGATTGATTGATTGTCCGAACATTGACTGTTTGGGAATTAGTTCTTTTTGGAGGTATTCCCTGTTTGCAAATAAACGTAGGAAAATCTTTGCAAGTAGTGAAAGGGTACGTAATGCGGACCTTTCTCCCCCGTTGTAATCTGTCATGCCTATCTACTCCCCACTGATTGATGCACCTGTTTCACCCGGACCATTTACTAGACATACGTCATCTGGCCCGACCAGAGAGCACCCCTAGTGAAAAGGACATATGCAATAATAACGAAGTGATCACTGTATCCTGTTAACAGAAACTTTAGCATGAAACAACCTGGAAAGAAAAGAATAGGAAAACGAAAATCAGTAGGCCACTGATGAACATGAACTTTTATTAAACAACGAACAAAGAAACGATAACATAACGTAATGATAAAACCTATTAATGTCCTAGAAACAAGAAAACGTTAAAATATGCCAGTGGTGAGAGACCAGAAAAACAGTAAGAGAAACCAAATCACCCCTCGCTGTCCCACCGCCTGCCACGCCAAAAAAATCGATAGACTAGGGAAAATGCAAGTCAGTAGAACATCCGCCCCCACTCTGGAAACTTCCAAGGTGGGGCAGGGTTCCGGCTACGCCCAGCCGGGAGCAGCCCATATAAGGCAGGTCCTGCTGCCACGCCTCGGCCAGGAGATCCTAACGTAGGGTGTAGCCGGAGGAGAGGCCGAGACCAACGGGACCCGGCCAGGGGATTGCCTTTACAACGCTGAACAGTTGCAGGGGGGGGGAATGTCTCCTCGACCCTCCCCTCTCTCTCCCAGTCCGGCCGCGGTGGCCCTTGAGAGTTGCAGGTAGTCCCGCCACATGCTCTTCCGGTCCGGCCACCAACGGTCGGGGGGCCGAGGCCGACGGAATCCGGCTGCAGCCGATAAACCAAGAAACCCGTTCATGGGGCCAGAGCCAGGGACGTCCGGCCGACATCTACCGGAAGCCCGGCCCGAAGACGGACGGGACACTTCTTCTTTCTTGTATAATTGCTGCAACAACCCTGGGGGGGGATGTCTTGCACATGCCTCCGACCCCCCCCCCTCGTCCTCATCGCCTGGTCCGGCCATAACAAATCTCAAGCGAGACGCCGTGGGGTGCACTGGGAGGGAGAGACGGTGCGAACAGGCCTCTCCCGCCTCCCCAGTGGAGGCTTCCCAGCTGCACCCTCAGCGCTCCAGGCGCCCGGAAAAGAGTTCTTCCACTGTGGCCATGCTGCAACGTCTCGCCCGGCAGGGTGGAGCCCGTCCGCTCATTTGACCCCGCGATCGCCAGTAGCTACCGAACTCTCAAAATGGCGGTCGACCTGGCAAGAGCGGGCCCAGCATAAAGAAATGGCCCGGTCACTGGTTGACTCCACCACCGTAGTCCTCCACGACCTTGAAGATTCTAGAGGAGCCGCGGGAGTCTCCGACCCCCGATGGGGAATGACTGCCATGATCACCCGTGGAGTGACGAAACTGTATCCGCGGGACGTCGGCGCCAGCCTCACTTTGAATTACTAGAATCCTGCAGACCTCACTTCCGGTGAAAGCACAGTGTGACCCGGTAGGAAAAATTGTTGCACCCCCTCCCCTTTTTGACTGATAGTTCAAACCACCGATCCTTTCCTTTGCCCTTTTAACGGAACTTTGGACTGCCTCCCCCTCTTTTACATTTTCTAGAGAAAACAAAACATTAACCACTACATTAGCATAGCAGTTGACACCAGAACTGTTTTCAAATTGAAAACCAACAACATCTTCAACAGAATCCTTTTTGTTTCTGCTGTGACCCTGCTCCAGCACAGGCATTGTCCCCAGCAGTAATTCTGCAATGCCGGTAAGAATAGCTGTGGTGCCTACTGGACTCACTCACCCCCGCGGCGCCCCACGCCGTTATTTGCTGGGCGGCAACTTGCTAGACATCACTTTCGTGCCATCTAGATTTCAGCGCGTTCTGCTGCCTTGGAACTATTCGCACAACAGACCGCTACTGACAAGAATATTTCATTATTGGTGCTGTCAATTTCAATAAATCTATTGGATAATTCAAAAGAAATTGCCACGGTCTCTTCGTTGTTTAAATGTTTTTACTGTTTTTGTTTTGTTGTATATATTTATATGTTATTAAAGTTTTATATTCCTACTACTTTGTTGGAGTGCTATATATTTTTTATGTGACACATAATTGTAAAAACTTTGATGTACAAAGAGTCATTCCTGGAATCTTCCGCTTCAGGCTCGGTCCCCTCCCCAATCACAATACAGGATAGTTTTCAGATAGTAGGAACACGTGTGGTGTGACGGATCTCATCGGGTGTGGGCCTTGATCTACTATAACTCCTTTGAAGAGGGGTGATTCTTTACAGCTGGGGCCATAAACTACATCTGCAGGGCTAGCTGATAGCCTGGACAATCGGACACAGAGGAAGAGGAGTGTCAGAGGGTGCGGTAGTGAATAGGGCTAAAGGGAGGTGTCGGGCGGGCACAGTGTGATTCTCAGGGAAGAGCAGCGCAGATGGGGGGAGGTTTATTGCCCATGCATAAGACAGAGAGCGGGGGTGACCAGTGCCTGGGGAAGATGCTTGCGAGGGTGAGGAGCCATGCTACGAATCGACAGCGTGCAGAGAGTGGGTCTGGTAAAGACATCTAAAATGGCTGCCGTGCACGACAAAAGTGTGGCATTTCAAAAAAGGCAAGATGGCGCAGACAATGTTTTTCAACACTTCCTCATTTCCTTCGAATCGAACGTTAACAGACGTTGGGGCATATTACCAAAGTTAAGCGATATTTATCGCTAACGATGCTTACCAACCAATTTTTTACCACTAAGCATCGTCAGAAATTATCGAAGATAAACCTTACTATTATCAAGGTTTATCGCAAATGCGATAATAAACGGCCGCAATGCATGAATATCGCTAAAAACTCAGCGATATTCATGCATTACCGAGCTAATACTCTTAGCCATGTTATCCACCTCCCATTGGATAACATGGCTAAGAACTGCTCAGGGCAGGTGTTACTTTTTGGAGATATTCGCGCTTAGCGCGAATATCTCCAAAAGTTGGTAATAGGAGATAGATATCTTGCATGTTGTAATGCAAGTTATTGTGGTATATGGAACTCATACCATAATCTCTCAGGAAAGCAGAAACTGATCCTTTTGGGACCGCCTAAAAAGGCCTAGGGGGTGAGGAGTACTCTACTTTGCCCCCTTTTCACGTTCCGAACTATTTTATTTTACTCTCTTCTGTAATTACACAAAATACCAGCGATAAGATGCATCGGAGACACACAGTGAGAGAAAGGAGGCCGGAGATGAAGAAGACATGTCAAATACACATTGGAGATAATATAGTGGCAGAAGGGAAGTAAATATGAGTAAACTTACCATGTAACATAAAAATGTTGCACTCTATACTATAAGTCTCATTTTATACTACAATCACTTCGCTACAACCTCATAAATTAAAAATAAAAATAAATAATGTCTCAAACAATTTTTGATTTCTAAATATAAATTTATTCTTCAGAATTTTCTAAATTTGAAACAACTAGTAACATGTCCTCATCAGTAATTTCCTCTTCAATCATCTCATCTGGAATCTCCTCATTAAAAGTCTGCAATGATGATTCTTGTAACTCTATGGTCTCCAAACACTCGATAAATTCGCCATCAAGAGATTGATCAAAAAAATCATTCAAGTCATCTCCTCCTTCTGACAATATTTCATTATTGGTGCTGTCCATTTCAATCAATGTAGTGGAATCATTCAAGTCATCTCCTCGTGACAATATTTCATTATTGGTGCTCTCAATTTCAATCAATGTAGTGGAATCATTCAAGTCATCTCCTCCTTGTGACAATATTTCATTATTGGTGCTGTCCATTTCAATCAATCTAATGGAATCATACAAGCCATCTCCTCCTTGTGACAATATTTCATTATTGGTGCTCTCAATTTCAATCAATGTAGTGGAATCATTCAAGTCATCTCCTTGTGACAATATTTCATTCTTGGTGCTGTCCATTTCAATCAATCTAATGGAATCATACAAGTCATGTCCTCCTTGTGACAATATTTCATTATTGGTGCTCTCAATTTCAATCAATGTAGTGGACAATTCAAAAGAAATTGCCACGGTCTCTTCATTGTGAGCCATTTTATTTTGAAATTGCTTGCTGTAAATTGCAGAAAAAAATAATCACTTTCATTTATCGTTTTTAGTAATACATAATATAAAACTAACTTCATCAAGTATTTAGTATAACAGAAGGACTGCAAATAAATAACAGAAAACATTTTTCAAATTATCTTCAAGTGTACAACATAGTTCCCCTTACAAATTAACAACTCACCTTTTTAAAAGTAGCAGAAGTGTTAGTACTGTGTAAATCAAACACCAGAAATTCACCACCAAAAATTCCTCACAAATGTACCTCAGACAGTAGTATCACAAAATGGCTGTGGTTTCCTCTCATTTGACATATATACATAACCAATTAACTTTCATCACACACAAATACAAAACCAAAGTAACATTTTAATTGGTTCTAAATTTCAACACTTTCAAATGTGTTTTCCCCATGCAATTTTCCATAGGACATTTACATACGTCTACAGCCTGAATGGCTGAACGGAATTACACCAAACTTGGCAAAATGGTACATCAAACCTAAGAGGTCAGGAAGGATCTACTATGCCCCCTTATGGTCATTTCCCCCTTCGCTTTGGCCTCCTCTTGTCTCTCAATCCTACCGAGAGACAAGATGGCGGCCGCTACGGACTGTTTGGAATGTTGACAGACGCCGGAGAACCAATCAGCTTCGCAAAGCTCCGTAACGCGAAAAGTACGCGAAGCGGAGCGCTGTTACAGATATATATCTTTTTTTGAACGTTAATTTCTCAAAATCCACTGGAGCACATATATTGAGACCTAGCAAAGGCACATCGGGCTACCAGTCCCTAATATTTTACCAAGTTTCGTGCAAATCCATTCAGCCGTTCGATTATTATTATTATTATTTTTTTTTGCCCCGCGGGGCCCTTTTAAAACCTCCACATCAAACCTAGGGGGTCAGCGAGGATCTACTATTCCCCCTTATGGTCATTTGCCCCTTCGCTTTCGCCTCCTCTTGTCTCTCGATCCTACCGAGAGACAAGATGGCGGCCGCTACGGACTGTTTGGAATGTTGACAGACGCCGGAGAACCAATCAACTTCGCTTCACAAAGCTCCGTTGCGCGAAAAGTACGCGTCCTAGGACGCTGCCCGGTCCGCTGTTACAGATATATATCTTTTTTTAAACGTTAATTTCTCAAAATCCACTGGAGCACATATATTGAGACCTACAAAAGGCACATCGGGCTACCAGTCCCTACAATTTTGCCAAGTTTCGTGCAAATCCATTCAGCCGTTCGGGCTAAAAGTGAGGCCAACCGCCCTATGGAAAACTCAATGTTAAAAACACGTTTTGGGACCCCCCTTTTTTCTCGGCCCCCACTGGACGAACCCCCCCCAAATTTTCAAGGGCTGCTCAGAAACAAAATGTGCCATTTTCCTGAAAATTTCAGCCGATTCCGTCCACAAACGCCAAAGTTATTAGACATAGAATTTTCAAAAAACCCATAGAGAAAAAATCCTAACTATATATACCTACTGGCGACCGCCAGTAGGTAATATATATATATATATATATATATATATATATATATATATATATATATATATATACAAAAACATCATATGACAATATTATAAGCTGTTTGAAAGGCTCAGGATCAGTATTTTACTGAGGGGAAATAAGGATGTCGATTGAAAATGCAATTATTTCATATCGAATTTTACCAGAGCTGCAGTCATGTTATATGCATAGGGTCACATGTCAAAATGGTTAAAATGTCAAAATGTATTTTACTGATATATATATACCTATTTATTTATTTATTGCAAAGTTTGCACATAAATAATGTATAGTTTTGCACAACAAACTGTGATGAAATCACGTAAAAGTATTTCTTCCATTTCTATTGAAGATGTTGATCACGTGACTCACTTGAATAACGCACTGCCACTTTAAATTGTTTCCCAACTGCATAACATTTGTCGAGTGAACAAGCGGCGAAAGCCGCGAAACGCGTCCTGACCTTTTGGGTAATAAATAATTGAGGCTCCAAGACTGGGTCCATGTCCTGTTTTGCTGGCGGCAGAGCGTGATTGAATACACGGTGGCTGAGCTGACAGGATTCCCGTGATTTAATAGACTGGTTTTTCCGATACCGGTCAACCACGGACCCCTCCTCTGTGTTTGGGCTAGCGGCACAACGGTAACTTCTTCCGGGGCAACCAGGAAGATATTTGCTGATCCACAAAGGAATCACCGCCAAGCCCCCCCGCACCGGCGATATCACCTGGCAGTGGCAGCAGTAAGGGGAAGACGACTGAGCGGACGTACCATATCCGCACAGCAGGAAACCTCGTAACAGCGCCTACCAGGTACAGAGCCATCTGTATTGTGGGGTGGAGGAGTGAGCAAAGTTACGGCAAGGTACAATTCGGCAAAATAAACGGTCCGTAATCCATGCTAAACTGACATTAACTATATATTATAAAACCCAAAATGTCGAGCGACACTGTACAAGAGAGGGAGGCAGCAGCCATTGGAATGTTCACAGATACACCGCATGTGAACCGAAGTTCCGAACCAAATGTAACAGTGGGCACAGTAAAACCTGACTCGATACAATTTAAGATGAAAATACTTTAAAAAAGATGAAAATGGAATTAAGCAAATGGTGGGAATCAAGATCCCTCCAAAGTTACATCGAAGTGGGACGAATTCCCCGGGGACTCCAAATTTTAACCGCCCCAACTTATGAGGAACCCCACCCGGATCTCATGTGTGAGTGGGCAGAATGCAATTTAGATTCCTCTAAAAAACTAACTCTACTATTGATAAAATACGCCGATATTGACAGGGCGAGACTCCTAACTGAAATAGATACATTAAATGAAGAGTTAGAAGCTATGGGGCAGGAGGAGGAGATCGGGAAACTACGCAAAGAAATGATAGCTCGTCTCAAAAAAGAGGAAGAAAAAATTAAAGACCGAAAGACACAAAAATTTCAGCGAGACAAGGAAGATTATGAGGTGGGGCAAATATTCACCTTTGCCAGAAAATACGACGCTATTCGCAAATCTCAACAAAAACAAGGTTCAACCACCAATATTAGAGGTACTAACCGTCAAAGAAGAGCAGGTGAAGACAATGCTTGCTCATCCAGTGACCAATTGACGTCCAACAGTGACGATGATCCGGATATAAGGAATCCCCCGAGAGCAACAATTGGAGTAAAACCCTCGCCGGGGGAAGAAATTAATCTTTTAGCGGCTCAAAGGTTGGCAAGCTTGAGACCAAGAACACGATTGCAATCAAAAGGAAATGGGCAAACGCCAAACGCAAACAAAGGCGTATTGCAACCAGACGGAAACGACAATGTTCAAAGAAAGAAAAGGAATTACTGGAGAAGAAAGAAATAATGCAAACAGTGGTACATTTGTCAAAAATAAACCTAACCAATGAGGAAGTCACTACATTGAGCCTAGGTTTGTCGTATTGTGCCCCCAATAACTTTGACTACCCCAGTGTCCGGATGGACATATATAAGGGAATAAGAAAACTGAAATTTAAAAAACTGTATGCAATAAAAAAGAAACAAGTTGATACAGGTGATCAAATGAATCCTATCATTGAATCCACACCTCCGGGATCAAACACTGTTGCAGCACTTGAAGAACTATGGAATCAGGAGCCAAATCCAGTTATGACCACTCTCCCAAAAAATGAAACAAGAGCCACCAAAGGTGCGGGTCTAACCAAGTTCAAGCAAAAATCGAAATTTTGCCCCATCACACTGCATGATTCCATAGATACTTTTCATGAAATCATTACCAACAAAATTAAAAAATTGAAAAAAAAAATTGGTATGACCACTCAAAGACATCGGAATCAGGACCAAAAATATTTTCAATTAATGAAAAAATTAAAATCCAACAAAAATGTTATAATAAGAAATAGTGACAAGGGCGGAAACATAGTTCTGTGGGCACATGATGAGTATATGAAGGAGGCCATGAGCCAATTGAATGACAGACAATGTTACAAACGAACGGATGTAAAAACAATGAAAGAAATGTATATTACATACTACAAAAAATGATCAGGCTGGCGCAATATGAAGCTGATCAGTGAGGATGAACACAACTATTTAAAAAACAACAATCCAGTTGTACCTACGATGTACTTCATCCCCAAATTTCATAAGGACAACAAAACACCTCCGGGGCGTCCTATAATTAGTGCTAGAAACAGTACATTGGAAAAAACATCCGTATATGTGGACTATTTCCTGCAAGAATATGTTAAATCTTTGCCCTCATACGTAAGGGACACAACTGACTTTTTAAATAAGGTTAAAGACTTTGTATGGGAATCTGATTATCTATTGTTAGCATTGGATGTGTCATCCTTGTATACAAGTATATCTCACACAGACGGTGTTCAGGCAGTGAAATACTTTTTAACATCCAGGGATACTATTTACAGGTAACACAATGAAATGCTTGTTAATATGATAGAGTTCTGTCTTTATAACAACATCTTTATGTTTAATCATCTATCATATTGTCAAATTCAAGGCGTGGCCATGGGGGCTAACTTCTCCCCAAGTTATGCTTGCCTTCACATGGGCAAATGGGAGAAGCTAGTCCTCTTGGAGGAACACGGGGAAACAATGTCAACCAAAGTGAAGCTTTGGCTTATATTCATTGATGATCTCTTTGTAGTATGGCAAGGGTAGAGGGAAGAAGCGGAAATTTTTGTGGCACAAATCAACAAAAACGATTTAAATTTAAAATTTACCGCTGAAATAAGCGAGCAAAGTGTGAATTTCCTTGATACCAAAGTATACGTGTGTAATAACAAACTAGAAACCCCTTTATACCGTAAAAAAACAGCTGGAAATTCTGTGCTACATGCATCAAGTGCTCACCCACGACACCTGGTGAACAGCATACCTTATAGAGAAATGTTAAGAATAAAAAGGGTTTGCAGCACATCGGGGGAATTAGCATCAGCACAACAAAAAAGCAAAGAGAGATTTTTAGACAGAGGCTATTCTCTTCAAATAGTAAATAGAGCCATTACTAAGACAGAAACTCTAGCAAAGAATGAATTATTGGCTAACAGCAATAGAAAGGACCAGGTAATGAATCCCAGTGAGGGAAAAACAACAGGTGAGGACAACAATTTTCGGTTGATAATAGGTTTTAGTAAACAGCATAAGAAACTCCATAAAATTATTCAAGGGAGTTGGCCTATACTCCTCAATGACCCAGTATTAGGACTCCTGCTACCGCAGAGGGCGTCCATTACTAACAGTAGGGCCCCCTCTATGAGAGATGGTCTGGTGGTTTCGGATCCGGAAGTAATATCTAATCCTGCCTGGTACCAAAATCTAAAAGGATTTAGAAAATGTAAAACCTGTAAAGCCTGCGCCCACGGACAGAACACCACAACCTATTCTAGCCCTTTCAGGATAAAACCTTACACTATAATGAAAATGTTAACTTGTAAAACTGAATACGCTGTGTACGTCTTAACCTGCCTGTGTGGGTTAATCTACGTGGGCAGCACAAAGTTACCAGCTAATGTAAGAATACTCCAACACCTCCGCGCAATTACCAACATGGATAACACCTATCCGGTGGCAAGACATTTTAAGGACTGCTACGGATCAAACAACAAAAGGGTTGTCATATTACTTAATTGATACAATCTCCCCGAGTAGGCGCGGAGGTGACAGAGAGAGCAAATTACGAAAATTGGAGACTAGATATATCTTACTATTAGATTCAAAACAGCCAAGAGGCTTGAATATCACAGAGGATATGTACACGTGCCTATAACAACATTGTGTTAACTTTATTTATAACATTAAATTTGGACACCCAAATGATAGGAAAGGAGGAAAATAGGAACCATTTGTCTGTTAAAACAGCTAATCACTTTATATAACAGATATCTTGTAAATATAATGAAATTTATTAAGGATTTTTTAAATATTTATTTATATTTTAAATATGATATCTATTAGACATATTGCAAATGCTAGGAGAACAGACTATAATGGAGATTTACTCCACTATATAATTATAATGTGGACCAATCTAAGTGGCGAAACGAAAAGTAAAGAGAGTAATCAAAGATTTAAACCATGTTATGGGTATACACAATGAGTCAGAAAATATACACTATGATTATTAGAAAAAAAACCTGTTAAAATGTAATTAAACTATATGAAATGTTCAAAAAAACTTGAATGCACAATGGGTTCATTTGAACTAAAGAGTTAAGAACATCGAGTTGTAAAAATAAAAAAAATGTATTTTACTTATCACACAGCACTTTAAGCACTATCTATAATTATTTTTCAAAAACAAATGGTTGATTTCATTCACAGTCAGCAATGAGAAGGTGTCTTTTACAAAAACATCATATGTGCAATACGACCTACTTTAACAATATATGACCCTAACCACACTTTTACTATTTAAGTATGAAGACAATATGACAGACTGACAATATTATAAATTAAATTGTTTGAAAGGCTCAGGATCAGTATTTTACTGAGGGAAACAAGGATGTTGATTGAAAATGCAATTATTTCATATCGAAGTTTACCAGAGCTGCAGTCATGTTATATGCATAGGGTTACATGTCAAAATGGTTAAAATGTCAAAATGTATTTTACTGTTATATATATATACCTATTTATTTATTTATTGCAAAGTTTGCACATAAATAATGTATAGTTTTGCACAACAAACTGTGATGAAATCACGTAAAAGTATTTCTTCCATTTCTATTGAAGATGTTGATCACGTGACTCACTTGCATAACGCACTGCCACTTTAAATTGTTTCCCAACTGCATAACATTTGTCGAGTGAACAAGCGGCGAAAGCCGCGAAACGCGTCCTGACCTTTTGGGTAATAAATAATTGAGGCTCCAAGACTGGTTCCGTGTCCTGTTTTGCTGGCGGCAGTGCGTGATTGAATACGCGGTGGCCGAGCTGACAGGATTCCCGTGATATATATATATATATATAAACACACGTCGGAATGGCGTGCTCCGGCCACTTGAGACGGCGGGCTCATGACGGGGTTCGCCAACCCCACAATCTGCACACACTCCTGGTTTATAATTCCAATTTTTGAAAAAACCAGAGTCTGAGCCCAAATGTAGAACAGTGCTGTCAGATTTAATTAGCAGAAAAAACACACCCAACGCGTTTCGAGATCATAGGGTGCACGACTAAACAAGCGAAGTTGAGAATCTTAGAGCATCAGAGAGCGATCAGGAATGTGAATCAACAATACCCTGTAGCCAGGCATTTTGCTGAGGTACACAACAAAAATTCCAACTTAATGAAATTCTGTGTCCTGGATAGTGTAGACAGTAACGAGAGGAGGGGGGGGAACAGGTGGTTGGAGCTGAGGAAATTGGAATCAAAGTACATTATCATGTACAATACAATGCAACCCATAGGTCACAATTTGGGGGAAGAGTTAGCAATCCACCTCCATAATTGATATGAATTATGTTGATGTCTTAAGTAGTCGCTTCCTTTTGGTAACTGAATTCTGGTTTTAATCTATGCTTTTAATTGTACACGGATCTATAGGGTAATAACTGGTACTACAGCAGTGTCCCTTTCTTTTCTTTTGCAGGAAGTGGACTAATATTGAACTATGCCCACTTGGGCTGAATTGTGGAAGGAGCTATAATGGTGGATGGGAATTGCGGCATTGCCCACTGGGGCGGAACTGTAAACTATGACTAATAGTCTGTGTGATTCCGCACAATAATAACAATACGTTGCCTGAATTTAATATCTGCAGGACTGCATGAGAAATTTATGGCAACTATAGCGTATTGTCGAACATTTATTTTGCCTTGAGCATCTAACTATTTATGAATTGTGACTTCCATTGTATATACATATATTTTCCTTTCCTGATTTATGAACATGAATGGAATGTTTATATATTGTTGTTTGGATTGAAAGAGTATGGAAAACTGCATTAACTTAAATGTATTCTTTATGTCTATGATCACGAGGTACATCTTTAAACTGAGCATATTACTTTAAAAGAAGGATGGTACTGATAAGCTCCACCCGTGAGCAAGAGATCGGCTGATCTCGAAACGCGTTGGGTGTGTTTTTTCAGCTAATTAAATCTGACAGCACTGTTCTACATTTGGGCTCCGACTCTGGTTTTTTCAAAAATTGGAATTATAAACCAGGAGTGTGTGCATATATATATATATATATATATATATATATATATATATATATATATTACCTACTGGCAGTCGCCAGTAGGTATATATAGTTAGGATTTTTTTGAATAGGGATTTCTGAAAATTCTATGTTGAATAACTTTGGCGTTGATGGACGGAATTGGCTGAAATTTTCAGGAAAATGGCACATTTTGTTTCTGAGCGTACCCTGAAAGTTTGGGGGGGTTTCGTCAAGCGGGGGCCGAGAAAAAAGGGGGGTCCCAAAACGTGTTTTTAACATTGAGTTTTCCATAGGGCGGTTGGACTCACTTTTAGCTCGAACGGCTGAATGGATTTCCACAAAACTTGGCAAAATTGTAGGGACTGGTAGCCCGATGTGCCTTTGCTATGTCTCAAGATATATGCTCCAGTGGGTTTTACGAAAATTAACTTTGAAAAATATATATTGGGCTACATTGGGCTATATATATGTTAGAGCCCAAATGTAGCCCAATGTCGCCCAATGTAGCCCAATGTAGCCCAAAGATGGCCACCAGAGACAAAAAAAAACAAATGTAGCCCAAATATCAGCCAGATGTAGCCCAACCATAGCCCAATGACACAATGTCCCAGAGTGTTCTAAAGAACAACTAGAACGCTAACAGTCTTACTTATGACAAAAGTATGGCACACCTGGCGTCATCTTGATTGGAATAAAGTGGTAACACTTAATACATTTAATTTGAAAAGGAATAAAATGAGGGGTTTTATTTTGCCATAGAAATGTTATATATATATATATATATATTACCTACTGGATTTTTTGGAATAGGGATTTCTGAAAATTCTATGTTGAATAACTTTGTCGTTGATGGACGGAATTGGCTGAAATGGCACATTTTGTTTCTGAGCGTCCCCTGGAAGTTTGGGGGGGTTTCGTCAAGCGGGGGCCGAGAAAAAAGGCGGGTCCCAAAACGTGTTTTTAACATTGAGTTTTGGACTCACTTTTAGCTCGAACGGCTGAATGGATTTCTATGAAACTTGGCAAAATTGTAGAGACTGTTTGCCCGATGTGCCTTTGCTAGGTCTCAAGATATGTGCTCCAGTGGATTTTGAGAAATTAACGTTCAAAAAAATATATATATCTGTGACAGCGTCCCGGTTGTTGTGTTGTGTGGGTGATGTAAGTACCAACATGTAGGTACCAATGAAGAGTCTAAAATTCAATGTACACCGTCTCCTCTGTAGATATGTTGTATGTTCTAATATGGGTTATTTAAATGTAAATGTGTGGAAAAAGCAATTGTATTTTTGAACTGATTGTTCTTTCCTCTTAGTCCTCCTCTTTGTTTTTTTTTCCCACACTCTTCTTCAACATGATAGTTGATAAATTCGTTCCCTCAAAAAATTTATATACCTAAAAAAATTATATTAAATACAAATAAAATATATTTTTCCTTTAAAAGAAGAATACATTTTACAGCTTTTGATATTTGCTATTAAAAAACCATTGAAATTCACTGAAAAAACCATAGGTTATAGACCATATATAGTTAGGAATTGGCATTTACAAAACCTTGACAATTCACTGAAAAAGCCATAGGTTATAGACCATATATAGTTAGGAATTAGCATTTACAAAACCTTATTTTACTCACACAAAACCATTGAAATTCGCATATATAGTTAGTTGCACTAACTATATATCGCGCACCCGCAATCCACTGCTGATCATGTCACATATTACATCATTCATGACATGGTCAGTGACATCACTGATGACATCACTGATGACATCTCAAATGACATCACTGATGACATCACTGATGACAACATCCAGTGACTGTATGTTTCTGTAAAGTTAAAATATGTCTTACATATTGAAGAATGAGTGGATGTATAAGTGTCTGGATGAAGGATTTAGTAGGTGCATGACTGACTGTATGAGTGAGTGATTAAATGTGTCTCACTGAGTGCATGGGTTAGTGACTAAACTGTCTTAATTTGTGCATCATTATGTCTGTTGTTCTGTAAACTGCTGCATGTGTTGATCAGTAGCTATATGAGTAACTATATGGGTTATTGATTGGTTGCCCAAGTATTTGTATGGGAGACTGAGTGTGTGTGTGGGTGGCTGGGAGGTGTATGACTCTGTGCATAGATGTGTGAGCAGTTGATTCACTAGATGTATGGGTTCAAAAGTGCATGTGGAAACAGCTGTATGGGCGGTTGACTGTGTGCATGAGTGTATTGGTGAGTGAATGGATATCTCAGTGCTACATGTCAAAGTAAGTACATATGTAAAACACAGTACATGTGAGAGTTGACATATATAAATAACTGTGCATAAGAGCCAGTGAATGTGTGAGTGGCTGTATGGATCATTGTGAACTTGTATCAGGGATTGTATAAGAGAGTAAATATGTGTTAGTATATGTTTGAATAAGTAAGGTGTGTATAACTGTATAGTTGAGGAAATGGAGGTGTGATTGATTCTTTGCATGACTGACTAGGTGTGTGAGTAACTCCATGGATGAGTGACAGTCTGTGAGTGTCTGTTTACACTGAGTGTATCTAAGGTTATATTAGAGTCTGAAGAGGTTCATCATATTATCACATGAATGATGTCATCAGTGATGTGATCAGTAATGTCATCAGTGATGTCATCAGTGATGTCATCAGTGATGTCATCAGTGATGTCATTTGAGATGTCATCAGTGATGTCACTGACCATGTCATGAATGATGTAATATGTGACATGATCAGCAGTGGATTGCGGGTGCGCGATATATAGTTAGTGCAACTAACTATATATGCAAATTTCAATGGTTTTGTGTGAGTAAAATAAGGTTTTGTAAATACCAATTCCTAACTATATATGGTCTATAACCTATGGTTTTTTCAGTGAATTTTCAAGGTTTTGTAAATGCCAATTCCTAACTATATATGGTCTATAACCTATGGTTTTTTCAGTGAATATATATATATATATATATACATATATGCAGCGTGCAACTCCAGCCACTTCCAACCCGCGATGCCGGCAGCGAAGAAGGAGACTCAGACCACCACAGCTCTTCAGGCAAAGTTTCTTTATTTCAACACAGCCTGTATATATATATATATATGTCCAAACAACAGGAACCCCAAAGAAGGTGAGGCCACGAAGAAAACTGTAAGGCTCACAAATTTTATTAACATCTTGCCTGCAGAGCCCTGCTATGAAGTTGTATCACAAACTTGATACGCTAGACGCATTTCGGGAGTAGAAAAATCCCTTCCTCAGTGGCGTGTTTCATGGCAGATTGAATGCGCTGATGCATGCACACAGTTTAAATAAACACACCTGCCCAAGTGGGCGTGGCCATCACCATGGCCCTCTGGATGTTGTAGTGCGCACTTAATAGTCCCCAGTGGGCGCACTTTCAAAGTCAAAATTAAGAAAGTATTGTCCCCGTGGATTATTGCCAACGTCCAACCAGGGACCTGTTGGCAAGATGTTAATACAATTTGTGAGCCTTACAGTTTTCTTCGTGGCCTCGCTTCTTTGGGGATCCTGTTGTTTATATATATATATATATATATATATATATATATATATATATATATATATATATATATATATATATATATATATATATATATATATATATATATATATATATATATATATATATATATATATATATATATATACATATATATTACACCGAGGGGTTTGCCACTGTATAGTTATAGTTTGGGCCTTGTTACCATACGTCACCGACCCAATTATCATGGATGACTAGGATGTTTACGGAAACAAGTTTATTGTAACTACTTCGGTCGGTTATTGTAATCACAAAAGGTGCGGTCTCTGTTTTGTGTCTCTCAGCGCCCTCTCTCTGGGACCCGCTTTTCCTCTTGTCCGTTGCTTGCTGCTACACCTGGCCTCGCTGGCATTGGTCGTCCCCTCGAAAGGAAAGAAAGAGAAGGAGAGGCTATCAGTATACTATTCTCTGCCGCGGTATTCAACAAGTTTTAAACTGCTCCCTCCCCACTCCTCTGTGGACCCAGTTTCAAGCGAAGGATGGATTCCCGGTGTTTCTTCACACTGTTGGGAGGCGGCAGAAAGGGTTGACTAGGAGGTATAGTTTGGAGTGATTATGGAGGGGGACCTTAACTGCAGGTGACCCCCGTATTCAGTGAAGCACGAGTCTTGTTCTTGTGTCCCTTATACTGTATTAAGGTGCCAGTCCCAACTTTGGCCCTATGTGTCCTGGTGAGACGTAATTAAACAAAAGCATAAGTAACCCAAAGAGTGATCCGTCTCCCTTCCTTCGGTGTCCTGCGGTCTCTCTTTACATGCCTGTAAAGAATGAGTGATTAAACAGCCACCCTCCCAACACACACCCTGTTACACAAATCCCTTGCCTGTAGCCATGGCCCGTTGACAGGGTCACGGCCTCCTCGTCCATAAAACCTTTCTCTGGGGACACCTTCACCCTTGGTTGGCTGTCCGTGAACTCTCCCACCGATTGTTCTGTGTTCTCCATCTTGTCTTCCTCATCGTATGTCCAGTCTCCGCCTTCCGATGTTGTTTTCTCAAGTGCCCGTGAGTGACAACCTCTTTCTCCTTCGCAGCCCTCTCCACTCCACTCCGCCTTGCCCGGCGATTTCTCTTTCGAAGCCTCTTCCGGGTTCAAAAGCACAACTGGGCTCTGCCCCCTGAAGTCCGCAGCGATGTCGGTGAATGGGCCTTTTCCATACCCCTAGGGCATCTATAGCTGTTCTCCGAGGGCACCCTCTCACACCATAGAAAGAGCATGTTTTGCTTTGCTAATAACTGCGGTGATTTGACGAATCTTGGGAAGCTTTTAAAAAAAAAGGTTCATTCACCCCAGCTCTGTCCAGGAAAGATTTGGGGTTATCCCTCAAGCGGCAGCCTAGAAAAAAGGGGGTCCCAAAAACACAATTTCCCAATGCAATTTTCCATTCGAAAATTGAACATTGATGCCATGGAAAAAGCTGAACGGAATTACATTGAGGCCCTGATTACGAGTTCGGCAGACCAACCACCTGACCACGTCGTCCTTCAGGACACCGCAGTGTTGGAGGTCTCCCGCCCACCATATTACAACTTGTGCTGCTGAAACAATGACCACATCCACGGTGCTCTTCCTGCCGAGACTGCAGTGTCTGCAATGTTGGCGTTGCATCCTCCAGTGCTGTCAGGTCAGCAGTGTACCAGCAGAGTCTAATATGACAACACAGTTGTACTGGCAGTCTCCCATCAGCAGTTAACCAATGACGGGAGACCTCTGTGGTACGTGTGCAAAAAAGCACCCCAACAATGATCATTGGATTGATTTAAAAACTACACAGCTTATGTCCTTTGGCCAAGTGGACATGTCTGCAAATCACACTATATACATAACCCATCCCTGATCACGATCCGTTGCTTCTAAACTGAAGCCCACAATACAGGCACCACAATTTTGTGCTTTTAGAGATACTGCATCCCTTTTTTCATAATCCCATTTAGCACTCTCCAACACCTGTAACTTTTGTTTTGCACCTTTTTACCTATATCACTTGTTTGTTTTGCTTTCATATAGTCACCCACATTTTATTTTTTCATCATGCCTTTTAAAAACAAAACAAGCTTCACTGAGGCAGAGTTGACAGTCATGGTGGATGTAAACATTCCCAAGTCCAGCACACTCCTATCAGTCAGAAAACGGTAAGGTGGGACATGATAGTCAACAGAGTAAATGTTGTTGGTATCACCCTGTGCACACAGAACAACATTAGGAGGTGGTGGACTGAACTCAGGTTGAGGGTGCATACCTGGTACAACAGCCACCACCTAGAGGCCCAGAGGACAGGTGGTGACCCTTCCAGCATTCCATTACAATTATTTCCCTGGAGGAGAATGGCATTATTGTTAAATGCATGGAAGGGTCTATGGACGTAGTGAATTTATAAGTCTGAATGCTCTAAGTTTGTAATCTGCTAATGCTAATTGACTGGAATCGAGGGGAAATAAGGGATGTAAGAGGGGAATGTGCCATGCTTTCCCAGTGGAATGGTGGAGCAGCAAGGAAGTGAGTAACAGACTTCATAATTTGGCTATATTGTTCATGTACTAGACTTGCTCTTCTGCTTACCGAAATTCCCCAATAAAAAAAGATGTTAAAAAAACAAACTTACAGGCCCTGGATACAGACTGGTACCATATACTATGGCCTTATAAGTAAGGTAAATAAGCCAGTTATTTGCATACTAATTTCATAATGTTGGAAGGAGAAGCACAAGTATTTTACCACTGGTTGGCAGGTTCACAGAGTTATATAGCCAGCTGAAATAGGATTCAACAAAAAGTCACATTAATCTGGGATGACACTGCAGAAAGGTCACATTTCCAAAAACACCAGTGCAAACTAAATCTGGGAACAGAGGCAGAATTCTTGGTTCTCTTGCAAGGGAGAAGTAAGGATTATTCTCCCAGATCTAAAGTAAGACTCTTTTGCTGCAATGTGAATTAAACAAACTCAGATAAACTTCTTTGTGTTGAAGGAATCTAATTTGCCTTAGAAGAAAGCCTGAGTGGTGCCCTGGGGGACCCAAAAACGAAGTGAGCCAACACTGGACACGTGAGGACCTGCCAGCTTAGCCTATCTGCAGACCGGCACACAAATCAGTGTTATGTTATGTTACTTGGTTTTATAGAGCACACATTCACCAAATAGGTTTCTCGGTGCTAGGTGACAGAGAACAGCACACCGCTTGAAAAGGCTTAGTCCTAGGCTTGTCAGACGAGCCAGGTCTTCAAGAAAATCAGTGCTGAAGAACAGTGTAAAGCTTGTGTTCTTTGGAGCATAGTTATCAAACGTTTTGCTTTGTCCTTGCACCAAGTAAGGGGATGTAGGACAGGATTGGACTGGGAACACAATTAGGCCTGGACACCGAAAGAAAAAGTGGCCCACATGTGCTGATAATGACCTTTCATGAAACGTTGCATAGTATCAGGAGTAATTTTGGGAGAAATCTCTGATAAATTAAGCATTCTAAGCTCGTGGAGGCGGTAGCATTGGTCAAGAGTAGACACACCACTGAACATACCCTTATTTCACTGCAACTAAACCGCAGGCATCCTCACCTGATCTTCAGGCCTATACATTTCTCTGCTTTGGGTGCTTGAATGTGTTAGTCACCTATTGGCCCCTTAGTCTGTGCTTCCCACAAAGATCCCTTATTATCCTGTATTATATCAGGCTATGAGCCAGAAAACAATCCGTAACCATTGTGTAGGGAGGCTTCTGTTAAACTTCAAGGAACAAGGGAACTTCTTCTTTTGGTTGTCACTCAGGAGCCTCTTTGCAAGTGATGCCTTTCGGGATTGCATATTACTTAGTACTAGATGTATTTTTATTTTGTGATTAGAGACATGATCGGAAACTAGAAAAGCTACAGGAATTGACTCAAAGCCTTTCATTCTCTCTATTTCCGGTTCTTACTTGCTGTGTGCACCTCTCTCGTTCTCCCTATCACTTAATGCCCTTCTCCTAGTTCTTCCTTTTTCTCTCCTTGGGGTCTCTCATTCTACCTATGAGTTTCACTCAGTCTTACATTTCCTCTCTCTCGTTTCCTTTCTTTCACTCTGTCTGCAAACCCCCCTCTCTCTCCCACTCTTGACTCCCCTGTGAGCTCTTTTTTTTAGTTATTTGTATATCTCTCAGGCCCTTATTCCTCCTGTCGTTTTGCATCTACGTTTAATTTAATTTCTCTGTCTTGTAAACCTTTTCTTTTTCTCTTGTCTCGCTCTCTCCAGTCAGCCTCTTTCACATCCCTCTGCCCCATGAATTTCTTTGTGCTATACTTAATGTTATATTCGCATGTGTCCCCTTTATTGCTTTGCTGCAGGCAGGAACAGAAAGTCCTCATGTGCCTGGTGGCAACGTTTAAACCAAAGGAGAATCCACAGGTGTTAATTCCTTTACCATTCATTTACCGTTCCATCCCATTGATGAAGGAAATTCCACTGGTGGAGTGTAGTCTACATTTAGCATTACCTCCTGGAATGCCAGCAAACTCTAAAATTAGCCCTATGCTTAGGGAGAAAATTAAGATAATGCATATGAGCAGGAACAATCCTTCCTTTTTTCTCACAGACCAGGAAATGTTTGACACCCTTGTCTGCTTTCCTCTCCACCATTTCCTTCACCAGTTACCTTATTTTTTGTAATTTTATTTAGCGCACACTCGACCCAAAGGTATTGTAGTTTTTTCGGGTACTGGGTTAGTGATATGCCCAGAATCACATAATGTTGAGCCGGCGCCAAGACTCAAACCTGGTTCTCAAGTGCCAAAGTTGGCATCTCTGGCCGTTACACCACATCCTCTATCGCCCACTTTCCTGCCTCCCTCTTTTCCACTGTCTCTCTATCTTTAACAATTTCTGCCCTTCTCTACACTGCCTTCCATCACTTCTTCTCCCTAATCTCTTGCTCTTCACTCCATCCATATTTCTGCATCTCTACCACTCTTATCCTCTCTCCTCTCTACCTTTCCTTTCTTCCTCACTTGTTTTTCTTTTCCCCTACCCATATTTTTGTAATTCTTCTCCACTCTGCTGTCTCACTTTTCCTTTTGTCTCTCTGCACATTGCTGTCCTCGCTCAGTCCATTTTGTTACTGTCCTGTAATGTCTGTTCTCCCTTCCCTTTGTCATTTTGGCCTTGTTGTCACTCAGAGAGACTCGGGATGGGAGGTGAGCCATCACCACCCCCTTTTCTGAATCATTTTGTCCACCATAAGCGTGGAAGGGTATACTCAGACATGAGTCCCTTGCTCACTGCTCCATCAGGATTCAAGCAAGCCGGGCCGACGACGCCTGGAATGGCAGAAACCGGTCCCCGGAAGCTTGTCTCCTTTCTGTTGAAGAATTGGCTTGGTAGTTTGGTCTGCCCTGTTCCCATGATGCACTGGGCCAGGGACATACTAATTTGCATATAGCCAGGTTCTGAGCTGGGATGGGGCAGTGAGCTAAATAACGGTGATGGATCAAGCCCTGATCTTTGGACTGGGTAAGAGTGGTCTGCTTAATTCAGACACTCTGTTCATCACCACCCCCTTTCTGAATCATTTTGTCCACCATAAGCGTGGAAGGGTATACTCAGACATGAGTCCCTTGCTCACTGCTCCATCAGGATTCAAGCAAGCCGGGCCGACGACGCCTGGAATGGCAGAAACCAGTCCCCGGAAGCTTGTCTCCTTTCTGGTGAAGAATTGGCTTGGTAGTTTGGTCTGCCCTGTTCCCATGATGCACTGGGCCAGGGACAGACTAATTTGCATATAGCCAGGTTCTGAGCTGGGATGGGGCAGTGAGCTAAATAACGGTGATGGATCAAGCCCTGATCTTTGGACTGGGTAAGAGTGGTCTGCTTAATTCAGACACTCTGTTCATCACCACCCCCTTTTCTGAATCATCACATGCTGTGCCTGATCCGTTTGGCACATTGTCCTACTGGACAAGACAATGAGCCAGTTCTCGGTACTGTCATGGAGATAGGCTTTGCCTTCACACTGTGTTAAGTTAGCATGAGCTTATTAGAAGCTTAAACGCCATTTTTCCTTTCTGCTGCTTCTGCACACGGCACATATTGTTATTAATGCTTTAAGCCTAGTAGAATATTTTGCTTCACACGAGAATAATATGTTTTCCTATTGTATCATCTTTGCTTGGTAAGGTATGTCTGAACAGTGAGTGCCGACGCCTTCAAGGTTATTTCAACACAGTGGTTGTTGTTCGGTCTGATCAGCGCACGTCCTAGACATAACAGATATGCAGCTGTGGCCAACTCTGGTTTTGGCGCGTTTAATAATGCACTACACAGAGCATGCATACACACTTGATGAATATTCGCATGCAGAGAGCTGGTGTAGAAGATGATGTGATCCCTTTCTACTAAGACCAGAGGTATGGGGCCGCCCTTCTAAAACCCAGAGACCTTCTGTAGATATAATATAATATACTAGCAAGGGAGGGCAAGACTAAGGTGCCTTCTAGCCTTCTTCCCTTTAGCATTTTAACATGCTTTCTCCCTTTGTGTTTTATGGAATAGTAATTATGCTGATAACCTTGTTGCTTATAATATGTTTGCTTGTATTAGCTAAGATACTGCTCTTGAGAACACGGCATTAGAAATAAGTATTTCAAACTTGCACGTGTCTTCATTTACTCCTCGTTCTGGACTGGTATGATAGTGTAACGAAAGAGTGTTCATGTGTTCCACGTTACCTGAGGTGTTCTAAGTCCATGTTCTGGGTTGTCTAATCATTGGGGGTATGGAAGAACCAATGAGACATTGATTGCTAGTCTGGTAGGGGATTTTGGATACTAAGGTGAGTTTTGGTACACCCTAATTCACTGTGAGGTTCCAAGTCTCTATGCACAGTTCTGTGTAGGAGCAGGATCCCTGTGACATGGAGTCCAATCGTTGGTGGTCTTATTACATGACGCTTGATTAATGCTTATATCAGTCCTTAACCCCCTTCACTATTGTTTCGGGAAGACAGTGGTGTCGGACAAACCTACCTATAGTTACATAGGTTTTTTCATCTTGAATCAGTTTCCTTTTGAATTACTACCCAGTTGTGCTATGTCATTTTTTGTTGTACCTCTTGCTTACTGTGTCACTACTATGGCTGACGTTGACTTCCCGCAGCATAGTCGAATTGCGGTTCGCAATCATTTGCAGGCTTATAACGTCGGGTTAGAGGGCATGGCAGTTATTATGGTAGTGAGTGCGTAAGTAGCTTACCCTTATGAAATTTTCTATTCGTGGGTGACCTTCCCTGCTGTGAACGCAAATACTGGTGTGTTCGACACTTATGCTCCTAGTGCCGTGCCACAGGAATATGTTCCATATAGTACACAGGAAGTTCCGATTAATGCTTGGCAGCACCAAGTTTGGTTTAATGGCGCCCTACCCCACACTTTGTTAGTCACTAGGTTAGGTCCTTTGTCCATTCCAGGCGCTACCTGGCCTGTTTTGGCTGGATTTACAGCGCATCCTCGACATGGAGCTGTTCCTGTTGAAGATTTACGGCTGCTACATACAGTCGCAATTAGTGTAATTAGGTCCTTAGAGCAATACATTACCCGCAATCTCCCGGGCGGGGCCCCAGGTGTGTGGCGCTTTCAGCCGGACCGAGTGGTATGAAGCTTAGTTCTGTTATGGTTAATGCAGCGATGGGCAAGCGCCCCCAGGATAAGGATGATATGCCTTTCTGGCTTGCCGAGAAATTTGACCAGCTGGAAGCAGTATTTCCTAACACGACTCCTGTTGAAAAACACAGGATTCTGACAATTAGTATGCCAAAAGACTTGATACCAGAGGCAGGTGACTGTGAGTCTTGGGGTAAGATTTTTGTGGCGGTGTATACGAGGTGCTTTGGCACTCCGTCAATGACCGTCCTACCCTCGGTCATTAAACGTGTTCAAGATGAACACGGACCTGAGGCAGCGGTTGAATTGGGTATGCGGCTATGCGGCAGTTTTGACGTAGTTTTTGATCTCGTACTTGCTAATGTCAAGGGAGATGCGGTACGCTTTCAGGTGTCTAATGCTTTGCAGGCAGTTCCCGATGCCGATAAACCCCGCCAGTTACCGAGACTTATTACGGAGGCTAATAAGACCATAGGCCGTAATAGTTTGGGTGTCAAGCCTTTCTCTACAAAAGAGAAAGAACAACCCCAAGGGCAGAAGTCGGAAACAGACGACCAGCCCAAGGCTAAGTAGCAAAATTTGGCGAAAAAACAAAAATAGGGTAAACAACAGCAACACAAACAGGGGTCAAGCCCTGCATCACCAGTGCCTGCACCTACAGAACGTGTTTATGACTTGCGCGATCGCGCGACGATAAAATCTCCTGATCGTTTTCAGGTTTCTGAACTACGCTCTCCTCGTTCTTTTCAGGACTCATCGGCCTCATCGATTGTGGTGGAGGAGGCGGCAGAGGTCGGGTTGGCCAGCAGGGACGCGACCTGCCCCGCCCAAAAGCCAGTAATAGCAAGCAGGACGATTCGACACCGAAAAGACCCCAGTTTCAGAAGAAAAAGGTTGCCGCTTTAACAGCGAGATATGCCACAGATAGTGAGAGCGCAGCTTCGGAATCTGACATGGGTGCTGACGTTGTTGGACAGCGCGGCAGAGATTACCATAGTGCATGAGGCCCTACGTCCACTACTGAAGGTGACAGCGACTGACCAGTATGTTGTTGTGGAGACAGCTGATACCAGAGTAGCTCCCCTGATAGACTTCATAATATTGTCCTTTTAATTGAAGGTGACATATAACGTACAATAAAAGGGGTATTTTGGTAAAATCTTACGACTACCTATGACATTTTGTTAGTAGAGGCTGACTGGCCCCCACCTTTTGTCCTGGTGGCTCCGAGAGTGGAGGAGGTGATCCTCCCTAGTTTCGCGCACACTGTCTCAAAGGAGCATGCGCTGAATTTTGCAGAAGATTGGGCTAAGACCCTTGCGCCGGCTCTATACCGTACACACTGTGGTTGGGATACATTTTCCACACACCATGAGATTCCCTTACGGTCTATGCCCCAGCCTCAACCTGAATATCCCATCCGATGTGAAGCTAAGGCTTCCGTTGCGGAAATCCTTGAACAATTGAAATATCAAGGTGTAATTGAAACTTGTGTGTTACTGATGAATAACCCTCTTTTTACTGTGACCAAGCCAGACGGCTCGTACCGTTTGGTATTGGATTATCGGCATTTGAACTCGCATTGTCGTACCTGTGCAGTACAGAATACCCACGGCTCTGCTTTAGTGGACGGTCTTGTGCGGAAACGGTTTAAAACCACACTTGACATTTCCAGCGTATTTTGTGCCCACAATTTGGATGGTCTTAGTTCCCAAAGGACCAGTTTTACCTGTGGCGGCAAACAGCGCCAATTTAAACACCTAGGGATGGGCTATAAGAATAGTCCTGGCATGTTTGCTGCCCGTATAGTCTCTCTCTTGGAGAAAGTACACACGGATGCGTGTTCGTATGTGGATGACATATATCTCACAGACGTCGAACTTTGGGCGCATCTGTGTCGAGTTGACCGCATAATTTGTAACTTTGCGGACTTTGGTTACAAATTCAACTTTGCAAAATCTCACATTGCAGAGTACACAGTGTTGTTTCTGGGCTACGAGCTCAAAAATGAAGGTAGAGGATTGGCTCCTCACTTCTAGGAGAAATGCACACAACTGCGCGCTCCTACAAATCTGAAAAAGTTACAGTCCTTGCTGGGATTTTTGAATTTCGAGCGTAATTACATTCCTGAATATGCCCACCGTATCAATCCTTTGTATGCTTTGATACAACCTACTTTTACCAAATCTTGCTGGCTGCCGGAACATACAGCTAATATTCAATCTTTGCAGGCTGATCTTCTAGAATCTAAATTCTTACTGACTCGTGATAACCACACCAACCTGGTGATAAGAATCATCCCTGGGGCGGTGGGTTTCACTTACCTTACTTTTAACAAAGGAGACACAGTACCTATTGCTTACAAGTCACACTTGTACACTTTGGCTGAAATGCGGTTTTCCACGGTGGAAAAAGTTTTGACAGCAGTGCAAATGGCGATTCTTAAAGAACGTGCGCTGTCGCAGGGAAAACACATGTTGGTTGTTACCCCGTATCCTGCACTAGAGGCAGTGACGAAAGCCAATGTACCGAATTCTAAGGCTTTGCACCCACGGTCGATACAATGGGCAGCATCATTGACGTCTCCGGATGTCACGTTTATTTTTGATGCCTCCCTACAGTCTCAAGAGTTTTTGCAGTATGAATTTGTTCATCCTGAGCCTTTGACTATGCGGCCTTTGGAGGATTTCCATTGCATCATATACACTGATGGTTCAGCGCAAGTTGCAAACCACTGCAAACAGCTTCCCTGCTGAGGAGTTGTTAATAAAGCTGCATTACATTTAGCAACAGTGAAAGAGCAAGAATAATAAATGCATGATAAGTCTGTTAATGAAAGGTTTCGGCTAACCAAGACTTAAAACTACAGACTTATTTCGAGTGCTGAGAAAATGTTCCTTCTGAACTGGGAGAGTTTCAGCGAGCATGTTAAGGGGAGTAGGTATCAGCCTTCGAGGGGTGTTTATTCTGCTATTTGTCTAGTAGCGATATATTAGTACTTGGCTGGTTAGTAGACCATTGCTCCAAATTACAAGCACGTAGTACACCAGGCAGGCCAAAAGGGTGTGATCAAGAAATAGTGAAAGGCTGAGGTAGTAAGGGTATCTTGGAAGGGGCGAAAACTTTTTAAAGTAGCTATAGTGGTGATTTAAACTTAAGCTTAAGTGTAATGAGTCCTATTTGAAGTTTCACCAGAATAGTGATAGTGTAGGTGATGATGGATTTTGGATTTGTGGTGAAGAGAACATCTTCGAGTGTGCTACCCAAAACCAACTCCAACAATATGTTTAACCTATTTTTCAGCCTTGATGCTGGTTGCCAGTGTGGCCCATCAGATCTCTGAATGTCAGGAAGGACATGGGCACAATAAACCTCAACAAGCTAGGATTATTTGCAAAACTGTCTGGGCCAAATTGACTTGTGTATGATGCAGTAGTGCAATTACAATATGGTTGACCTAAGAGCAATGTCACTGGTCGAAGTTTCAATTACCTGGTCACAACTGTAGAGCTTGGTTTAGATGTCAAGACCACAGAGGTTCCATTCATGTTAAGGGAAGACCAAATCATGGATTGCCTACTATGGAATGACCTTGGAGGATTGGGATCAGAGGACACGTCATCCTAAGAGCAAGGGATGCTGCTAGCTTACTCTCAGGGGAAACGGCGTTCTTCGTGCATTGTTTGGGCCCAGAAATACAGAGCTGTCAAGGGAACAGTCTGAGGTGCCAACCATCCCGAAAAATTAATCAGAGCTGCCAATAGCAGATCCAGTATAAGACGAAGGGCCAATTTATGTGTTTTTGACTTTGTACCAGTGCAGGGTCACAAAAAGTGAGGTAAACCAGCACAAAGTATTGAATGGGATGTACCTACCAACACAAATCCTAATTTGTTCTAGAAAGAAGCCCTAAACTAATGCAAAGTAGAATTTAGGCCACTTTGGCCAAATTAGGCATTCCATGAGTGGTGAACAGGTGCTCCCATACAACTACCCATGGATTTTGATGCAAAGCCCTATCTACAAAATATATAGACAGAGCTTTGCACCAATAATTTGCACCTTCTAAGGCAGGCATTACATTAGAGACCTTTTCATATGGGCATGTGTGCTGTAAGGTACAGCACACATACAAACTTGAGAAAACGTTAGACTATGTCTATGCCTAGTATTTTGCACTGGAATGGTATCCTTCCTGTACAAAACCTTTGCTAGACTTCATGCACACTCCAGAGCACTATAGTGCAAGGCTGTAAGGTGTGAGGCTGCCTAAAGTGTGTCTGCGCAAGGGAGAGAGAAACAGCGACATAGCTTATTAGATGTGTTGCTTTTCTGCCAGCACCCCTTTTGTATTTTGTCAAATATAAGTACATCTGGCCCCTAGTGCCATGAGTATAAGAGCAAGTCATCACAAGAAGGGCTGGAATTCAGCTGTTAAGGTCCTTCACAATCATTTTATGTTCAATAAACTTTTCTGAATCATTTTGTCCACCATAAGCGTGGAAGGGTATACTCAGATGTGAGTCCCTTGCTCATTGCACCATCAGGATTCAAGCAAGCCGGGCAGACGACGCCTGAAATGGCAGAAACCGGTCCCCGGAAGCTTGTTTCCTTCCCAGTACAAGAATTTGCTTGGTAGTTTGGTTTGCCCTGTTCCCATCATGCACTGGGACAGGAACAGACTAATTTGCATATAGCCAAGTTCTGAGCTGGGATGGTGCAGTGAGCTAAAAAACGGTGATGGATCAAGCCCTGATCTTTGGACTGGGTAAGAGTGGTCTGCTTAATTCAGGCACTCTGTTCATCACCACCCCCTTTTCTGAATCATTTTGTCCACCATAAGCGTGGAAGGGTATACTCAGATGTGAGTCCCTTGCTCATTGCACCATCAGGATTCAAGCAAGCCGGGCCGACGATGCCTGAAATGGCAGAAACCGTTCCCCGGAAGCTTGTTTCCTTCCCAGTACAAGAATTGGCTTGGTAGTTTGGTTTGCCCTGTTCCCATCATGCACTGGGACAGGAACAGACTAATTTGCATATAGCCAAGTTCTGAGCTGGGATGGTGCAGTGAGCTAAAAAACGGTGATGGATCAAGCCCTGATCTTTGGACTGGGTAAGAGTGGTCTGCTTAATTCAGGCACTCTGTTCATCACCACCCCCTTTTCTGAATCATTTTGTCCACCATAAGCGTGGAAGGGTATACTCAGATGTGAGTCCCTTGCTCATTGCACCATCAGGATTCAAGCAAGCCGGGCCGACGACGCCTGAAATGGCAGAAACCGGTCCCCGGAAGCTTGTTTCCTTCCCAGTACAAGAATTGGCTTGGTAGTTTGGTTTGCCCTGTTCCCATCATGCACTGGGAAAGGAACAGACTAATTTGCATATAGCCAAGTTCTGAGCTGGGATGGTGCAGTGAGCTAAAAAACGGTGATGGATCAAGCCCTGATCTTTGGACTGGGTAAGAGTGGTCTGCTTAATTCAGGCACTCTGTTCATCACCACCCCCTTTTCTGAATCATTTTGTCCACCATAAGCGTGGAAGGGTATACTCAGATGTGAGTCCCTTGCTCATTGCACCATCAGGATTCAAGCAAGCCGGGCCGACGACGCCTGAAATGGCAGAAACCGGTCCCCGGAAGCTTGTTTCCTTCCCAGTACAAGAATTGGCTTGGTAGTTTGGTTTGCCCTGTTCCCATCATGCACTGGGACAGGAACAGACTAATTTGCATATAGCCAAGTTCTGAGCTGGGATGGTGCAGTGAGCTAAAAAACGGTGATGGATCAAGCCCTGATCTTTGGACTGGGTAAGAGTGGTCTGCTTAATTCAGGCACTCTGTTCATCACCACCCCCTTTTCTGAATCATTTTGTCCACCATAAGCGTGGAAGGGTATACTCAGATGTGAGTCCCTTGCTCATTGCACCATCAGGATTCAAGCAAGCCGGGCCGACGACGCCTGAAATGGCAGAAACCGGTCCCCGGAAGCTTGTTTCCTTCCCAGTACAAGAATTGGCTTGGTAGTTTGGTTTGCCCTGTTCCCATCATGCACTGGGACAGGAACAGACTAATTTGCATATAGCCAAGTTCTGAGCTGGGATGGTGCAGTGAGCTAAAAAACGGTGATGGATCAAGCCCTGATCTTTGGACTGGGTAAGAGTGGTCTGCTTAATTCAGGCACTCTGTTCATCACCACCCCCTTTTCTGAATCAATAAACTCGGACGGCAAATAGAGAGGAGGTTATGGAGGGCAAATTACTGAAATGTTAGAGGCTGGGGAGCTGATGACCGAGGAGGTGGGACTTAAGTGTTATTAGGCAATTTTTGGTCAACTGGAACAGATTTGTATAAAACATCTGTCCTTTAGGACTCCTTTGTCTTGCAGCTGCACTGGCTTCCCATTTCATTAGGTTGTTATATAGCAGCTATACTAGAGTTCTGCACATACGTTGTGTTTTTCCTCCTTGGTTCACTTTTGCTTCTCTCTTTGTATTCTTTGTTGGAGATTTTCTTTCATTGTACATCCAGAGTTGACCAGCTGCTGTTATGAGGTCTCTGAGGCCTTGTCATCTAGGGAGGTATCATTAGTATCCACGTCGATGTCTGCTCTGACTATTGCAACACCCCCTCAGGATTCAGTGAACATATTTGCTGGGAAATATGGAGTGCTCACAGTAATCTTTTTTTTTTGTGTTGACATTTTTGATTACATTTTTGCAAAACGAGAAGAAGAAATACATCAATAGAACAGTAATAAATATCAGCATATTCTTAATAAATAGATGAATATTTCTGTAAGAATAAATAACAGCATTAAATACATGACATTTGCTAATAAGAAAAAGCATTTAATATATGAAAGGTATAAATATTCATATGTTAAATATAGATAAAATTGCATGAATAACTAGAAAATTAAATATTTAGATAGTTAAATAGTATATGAAAAAAGAGACATAAACAGAAGGGGAAGGGGAGAGGAAATACAATTGGAAATTAAAATTAGCACATATGAAAAAGATATAAAAAAGAAATTAATATACTATGTATTATTGACTAAACCAATATAATATTGATCAATTAGTATTATATTGGAAAATAACGTAAGGTATAATAGGGTAGTGTGGAAGATGAAGCCAGGGCATGTAGGAACAAGGAAGAAGAAAAAGGAGGAGACGAGAATATAGTAAAATATAGAGGGGCGATTCACAGAACTAATCTTAGATAAAGTCCTAAACTTACTACTCTTGGTATTCACAGAAGGCATTTAGTAGTAGTAAAGTTAGGATTCCTAACTTTACTACTACTAAATGCCTTCTGTGAATAGGGTGAGTGGAATGTCATCTGCATAGAGATAAAGTTTAGAATTTCCTATTGGAAGGTGTATGCCTGTGAGTTCATCTGATTGACGTATTGTGGCTGCCAAGGGTTCCATAGCTAAGAGAAGAAGAAGTGGGGATAGAGGGCTACCTTGATGTGTTCCTCTATGAATCGTGAATGTTTCAGACAGAAAACGATCACAATTTACTTGAGCAGATGGATTATCATATAGTAAACGTTCTTTGGCTTTGAATTGATCTCCTAATCCAAATCGGTCCATTACTTTAAAAAGGTAGTCCCATTCAATGTGATCAAACGCCTTTTCTGAGTCAAGTTAAAGTGCCAAAGCATTGTTTGGAAGAGACTTAGCAGACCACAAAGTATGGGCTAATGTACGAAGATGATTCAGAGAGGATGCTCCTGGAACAAATTCCACATGGGTTTGGTGTATCAAGGAAGGTAGAACTTTACGAAGACGGGACGCTTAGATACTAGCCAATATTTTAATATCACAATTTAATAACAAAATGGGGCGATCACTACTACATAACAAGGGATCTTTACCAGGTTTAGGCAGTTAAACAATGAGTGCTTTGTTAGAAAGAGGTCCTAATAAGGATACACTATCCGCTTCTTGGAATGCGGTATGCAATGTGCCAATAATATTTTGCCCTTCCCATCGATAAAATTCAGCTGGAAACCCATCTTGCCCAGGAGCCTTATGGTAAGGTAGGTTAGCTATTGCACAGAACATCTCTTCGTTACTGATTTCACGTTCAAGGAGAGCACTACCTTCATCAGAAAGACGGGGAAGATCCACTTTTGTAAGAAAAGTAGACATCTTATCCAAATCTACTTGGGCACCTGGAGTGTAAAGAGATTGATAATAAGAGGCAAATTCATTTACTATATCTTGAGGTTACGTGAGCATATTGCCTTGTGCTGTTCTAATGGCTGGAATGGCCATAGCTGCTTCCCTTTGGCGTAACTGTGCAGGTAACAATCTCCCTGCCTTTTCCCCTTGTTCACAATGTCTTCCTTTCATTCTCTGCAAAGCGTATTCGGCTTTAGATGTGGGAAAGGGTATTTAATGCCATGCGGGTTTGCTCAAGTAACTTACGATTCTGCAAAGTTAGATTTTTCGTATATAGGCGAGTATAGGATTAAATGTCATGCTCTAGTTCTTTTGGTCATGCAGCATTTTATTTATCTTGCGTCCTGGTCTAGAAAGTTGTAGTTCCAGGGATAAAAGGACCGGAGAGTGATCGGGTAATGCGGTCTCCGAAATGTGAGATTCTGTAACTAATTGACCCACTTTCTGTGATGTTAAAAAATAGTCCAAGCGAGAAAAGGTGCCGTGAGTGGGGGAAAAGAATGTGTATTCTGCTTCTGTTGGATGTCTAAGATGCCAGTGATCAACTAGCCCAGTATCCATCATTATGTCACCCATTAGAGCTCTATCTGCAGCATTTGCCTTGTCTAATGTACCCGCTTCATCCACAATCAGATCTCTTGCCATATTCCAATCACCACCTATGTTGTACTGTGAGGCATCTATTTTGGTTAGTAAACGGTTCACCTGAAGAAGGAATTATTTTTTTTATCCTGTCGGAGCGTATACTGATCCCACACAAATGTGAGTGTAACGCATAGTATACATCTGGATCCGTCCATGTTTTGGACACTGTGACTGGGAGGGACTTGCGGATAAGAATTGCTACTCCACATTTCCGAATAGGACCTACGTCTGTAGATTCACCCATAAAAACACTGCTATTAATCACCTTCCCCACCCATTCTCTACATAGTTTATTGGATTCTACTGTTTCGAGAAAAAAAAATGAATTTCCTGGAGATAGGAGAATACTTTCTTCTTTTTAATGTAGTGTGTGAGACCGTGGACATTCCATGTCAATGCACACAGAGGGTGAGTGTTCGTCATGCTGGAAAAATATCAAGGAGTAAACTAAAACAATGCCCAATACCTTATTCAAAGTTAAAAGGATAGAAGAATGGGAAAGATAAAGAAATGTAAGAAGAGAAAGGTACCCTGGCTCACTACAAAAACATCAAAGTCTGGTTGAGTAACCACTGTCGAAAATGTTATAATAAAAGATCTAGATTAATAATATATTGAAAGCAATGTAGTATATGTTTTATAAGAAAAGAAATACGAAATAAGGGGGATATAAGATGGAATAAAAATGAAGAGTGTAGATTATTTATGTAGCAATACTAGAAGTCCTAAACTGTTGACCACAGCTCTGGGCTCACTGGAGCACCGCCACAAGGAAAGACCCCATCAAAAATAATGAGATAATAAGTAGGGTGAACATAGGAATAATGTTAAATAGATGTGTCCCAAGAAAGTGATATTGGATGTAGATGCTGATGACTAGATAAAACATAATATGACGTGTAATGGATCAGAATGAGATCCTATAATAACAGATTAATCATATTTAGAAGTACAAGATAAGACATCACATAGATTATAGAGGATTAAAAGGTAATGGTAAAATACTAAACATATTAGGTATATTGCAGCAATGAAAGAGTATTAATACTTTTATGGACTGATCTTAAGCAATATATATTATATGCATAAATAGATGTGTATAAATATAGGAATTTCATTGAGAGTGGTAAATAGAAGTCATGATAGATGAAACACTATAAATATTAAATAAGTTATGATATTATACTATAGTATACTGTAACCTCGAATAATATAATATAGTAGAACATAAAGAAGATGATACTCAACTTAACAAAATTTGAGCATCATTTCTTCTGATATCATGCAATTTGATCATAATACTTGTACTCATGATAATAGACCAGAAACATATTTTAGGCCTTCTTTTAACAATAACAGTTAAAATAACTGTAGTGATTAACAGCAGATTTGGGTAATGTCCTATTCAGTCCGCATCTGAGGTGGACTTAAGAGGGGACCGAGATTTGTCTTTATGTGGTTCTTGTGTAAAGGTAGAAACAGTTTGTAAAGTTGAATTTTTGTCTTCTTGAGAACGATTAGGTCTTTCCAAATCTCTGCCGTGGTGTCTTGAGTTGCTAGGATTTTGTCTTCTGTTGTCCGGTAACTGTTGAGAAAGGTTAAGAGTTGGCTGGATTTGATCTTTTTGCGTATGTTGTACTTCCATATCTTGTGGTGTCATACATTCTCGGAATTACTGTAAGTCTTCTGGGTCATAAAAATATTTTGAGTTCCCATTCTTGATGAAACGAAAATGTGCTGGTTCAAATAGTCCATACTTGATATCTAGTTGCCGAAGTTGAGGTCTCATGGAGAAAAATGCTTTTTGCCGTAAATTTGTTTCCTTAGAGAATTCAGCTGCCATGTGAATGAGGTGGTCATCATATGAAAATGAGCCTTGAGAACGAGCTGCAGCCAATAGTTGTCTTGCTTGTTCATGTCTGAGGAAACCGGCAATAAGCGGTCTTGGACGTACTGTACGGTCTTTTCGTGGAGGACCGATTTGGTGAGCTCGTTGAATTTCTAAAGGTGGATTAAAAGAGGTGCTTACCAGTTTTGGAAGAACATCGCAAAGAAAAGTTCTAACATTTTGGCCTTCAATATTCTCCGGAAACCCAAAGAAGCAGACATTAACTCTTCTGCTTCGGTCTTTTAAGTCAACTATTTTACTATGAAGGAATAGGAGATCTTGGTTCCTACCTTATAATGAGTGAAACGGCTCTCCATCACCGTTATTTGTGAGTCTAATTCTTCAGCTCTAATGTGAAAACCTGCAATGTCTGCCCTAATTTACTTGGTCTCTGTAGCCAAAGATGTTACAGTGGCATCCATACCTTACAATCAACGGTTGACACTTGAAATTTCATGTAATATGCGTTCCATGGTCTCCGTTGGTATGGAGTCAGTGGCAGTAGGTAAGACCTGGGGTGAGCTAGTTGCAGGAGAAGTACTTCCCTTCACAGGCATATTATTGGATTGTTTAAGAAGATCTGCAAAGAGAAGTTGTTTAGGGGGCTTGTTTCCGTGCTTATTACCACACATTTGTCCTGGACTTTTGGCTAACGCGCTGAGATAAGACAAAGGTCATCTTCTGAGTCTTAGTGTGGCTGTAAACAGTTGTATTTATACTCCTTGACAGATTTGGTAAACTTGGTGAAGTTCTTAACATGTGATGTTCCTTTCGTTGATGCTTGTATAAATACTTGCACTCACCACTGCAAATAATGCTGCTAATAGATCAATCAAGGAGAGATTTAGTGATTTATAAAAAGTAATTAGTCAGGTAAAAGGTTCTGATAATATCAGTGTGGTAAATAACTGCAAGGATTAATTTCACAAAAAACTGCCATTAATAGCCTGGTCGCAGTTCATCTTGCCATTCAAGTAAATATATGAGGGAAAGATCTCATGAAGGAGACCACTAGGCTTTAAGTTTGTCACCTCATAAATAATCCCAGGAAAACTGTGTACATATTTAGCGATGAGTAATTTGGTAATTATATCGTTGCTTACCTCCTCTTCAGCTGTGGTCGGTAGTGGGATGACCTGCAGGGCGGTGATGTGGGGAGGGGGAGGGGCAGGGTGGGGGGTAGTAATGTATGGATTACGGAGTTTTACAGGTAAGTAAACATAGAAATAAATAAAACGAATTTCGTTGTGTGTACTGCATCACCAAATGTGATGCAGTGCGCGCAACGAAATTCGTTTAATTTATTTATATGTTTACTTACCTGTAAAACTCCGTAATCCATACATTACCACCCCCCACCCTGCCCCTTACCCTCCCCACGTCACCGCCCTGCAGGTCATCCTACTACCGACCACTGCTGCTCCTCTTGCAGTCCCAGGCGCTGTGTTGAGTCATGTGTGCAATTTTTGTGAAAGTGCTGGACTTTGCGTGAAGTAAGTTAAAAATGAAGGAGCTTATGACAGGTCGAGAGTATTCCTGTCATTTATTCACGTATCTCCGAATTTGCCGCTGTGGAGAAAGGCAGTACTACACCTTGACAGAACTGCTATTTCCACATGAAGCGTTGTCACACGTCGACAGACGCAGGAGGCGCGGCCTCGGCAGGAACAAAAGGCGCGGGCTCAGCAAACGCGAGAAGGGAGGATCGGGAGGCAGACCTGCGGCCTATGGGAGCTCGATGGTGTCACCGAATTAAGGTGAGACCGGTCCTTGTTTTTTGGCCGAAAACCAACCGAACTTGCCTGTGCGCCCTTAATATGAAGAAAATTATGAAAGCTGGACCCTTTACATGGAGAGTAGAGTGCCGCTTCCGTTCAGGGGCCCATCCCTCGGCAGAGCTCTCACATCAGGTGGCCATCTTCCTTTGTGGCCAGACCATGCCCCCTCACACTAATCTTGAATGCGTCAGTTACTATCATTTGTCTTACTGTTCTTTTCACATACTTTAGATACTCTCCATATTGCTGCCAGATTGAGTTCTATGTTCACCTAGCAGTATCTATGCATGCCTCAGAGGCTTACCATACTAGAGGGATTACTCAGGCTCCAGTCCAAGTTTTACCATCTCGGACCTCTGAACAGCAAGAGATTCAGAGTTTTTCTCTCTCGCTCGCTCTCTCTCTCTCTCACACACACACACACACACACACACACACACACACACACACTATCCATCTCTCTCCCTCCCTTCCAAGGTTTCCCATTCTCCCTCTTGTGAGGTTTCTGTCAACCAGCCCAGACTCTAGGCAAATCAATTAGTGAATTATAGAGCTATAAAGTGTCCCATGTTTCCAAATCTGGGAAGTTTTGAACTTGTAAAGACAATCTGTATAAGTGTTTTGCAAGAAATGGAAGACTGCATGAAAGTGAGCTTGCTGCAGGCAATGTTTTTTTATATCTGGGAAATCAACAGTATAACAGTCCAAGCAGACCACAAACAACCAAACAATGGACATTCACACTGACCTGTCAGATCAAACATTCAGGTACTGCCTAATTGCCTTATAGGGGAGCCCGACCCTGGCCAAAATCATGAAAACCTGATATTGCCAAAGCTCAGGCAGAATATCCTACTCTGGAGGTGCTGCATGTGAATGTTGTGGCACAAGCCCAAGAATGGGAAATTGGTCTCTTTAATGGTGCATATGAAGATAAGCTACTCCACATGAGCCCCTGGATCTGGAACATGGCACCAGGGGAATGCTATTAGTCACCAAGGTGCCCTGAAACATCTAGATGCAACTGGCCCAAAAGTCTCCTTTGTCTAGATCGCCTGGGTTAGAAAGTCTAAGGAGAGGCTTTTTTCACTCCTTTTACAGGCCTGGAATGGACATAGAATATGAGCACTTTTGCTAGATGAGTAGTAAATCTAGTTTGATGAATGGTAAATTTGAGAACATAGAAAAGTAACCTTAGTACCACTGGCAGCGGAAGAAATGCCTTTGAATGGGCTAGGGATTGATTATTGCCAGTCCCTTTGATCCACCTTTGAGATCTGGAAATAAATGGAATTAGGAGGTCGTGGACCACGTAACAGGATATCCAGAGGCAGTTCCCTTGAGGAGCTAGATTGTAATTAATTGAATTTCCCAGAGAAGCTGGTTGCTGACCGCTGTACAAAATTCATATTCACTAACACCAAGGCCTTGTGGAATGAGGCTGGTGAAACTCCTGGGTCATCCACCTCATAGCACAAACAAATCAATGGACTGGCTAGAAATTTAATAAAGCCCTCAAATGCATTACAAGTAGCTATTGAGCTAATGTATTGATATCAAAGAGGCATGGGTCATTGCTCTTCCACATTATCATCTCAATTTTGGCATACAGAGCATGCTAGATCACACTAAATGTAACATTAACTTCGAGGGGCACACAGACATGGCATTTTCAGCTTCTGTCCAAATGGGAATATGTTAGACCAGTCAACCTTAGGGTGGTCTTCCCTAAAGGTTTTTGCCTTCCTCCTCCATTTTTGCTGACCTCGTTTACGCTGCCCTTAGGACTCTGCTCACTTTACCACTACTAACCAATGCTAAAGGGCACGTGCTCACTCCTTAAAGTGTGGCAACATTGGTTTATCCCCAGTTGGCATATTTATTTTGTGTATAAATCCTTAGTAAAGTGGTACTAGGTGTACCCAGTGCCTATACATTAACTGCTACTAGTGGGCCTGTGGCAATGATTGTGTCATCCATTTAAGTAGCCTTTTAAACATGTCTCAAGCCTGCCACTGCAGCCTGTGTGTGCATTTCGACTTGTAAAAATAAAACTTTTGCCAGGGCCAAACCTTTCTTTTTAATACATATATCTCATTGCTAGGGTAGGCCCTGGACAGCTGAGGGCATGGTGTAGTATATTTAAAAAGTTGGAAATATACCTTTAAGTTTAACATGTCCTGTTAGTGAAAAGCTCAAGTTAATTTTCATTACTGCAGGACCTCTTTATCCTTTAGGATAACTTTGGGGTTGCCTTATTACATTTAATAGATTATAACTTCCAAATGGGCACAGGTAATTAGTTCATGTTTGGTGTCCTCGAAATTGTAATGAAAAATACTATCTTATGGTAACGTTGGATTTTGAATTACAAACTTGAAAATGCAACTTTTAGAAAGTTTGCATTTTGTTTACCTTAGCCGTTTGGTGCCAGCAGACTGTTTACAGGTCACATGACTGAGTGAAGCTGACAGCTGGGCTTTGTGTCATTCTTCTAGACACCACATACAATAGTGAGCTTAGGTGTGCCTGGATGGGCTGTCACTGGTAGGATGGAAGGATGGAGCTGGGCACATTCCTACTTGCACTTGAATGGGCTATGTCTTGCTACTACACAAAAGTTCTGCATATCCCCTGTAATAGGTCTGGCGCCAGGGCAGGGGGCAGGAAGCCTCTGGACCTAAAAGGAAAGCCTTCTAGAAGGTTTTCCCACTTCAAAGCAAGAACCACATATAAATATTGGACCTCAGACACCAACTCTTCAGTGCACGTCTGGACCTCTGGAAACTATGCCAGAAAAAAGGACTGTTGTGCTGCTGACAGGACTGCCACTCTGCTGGACTGCTTCCCTGCTGGACTACAGCCTTGCTGGACTGATGCCATGCTGTATTGCTGCCCTGCTGCCCTCCGGCTCTCCTGCCTGAGTCGCAGGGATTGGACCTTTACTTGAACCCATGACTCCCAGAGTGAAACCAAGGGCTAGTTAGCTGGCTTCCTGTTTAGAGCCACAAGGACATAACCGGTTCACAACCAACTGAACCAGCAGCCAGATCCAGTTGGAGCAAGCCCCTGACCACCAGGTGGAGATCCTCTTGTCCTGGACATTTGGTGTGACCTCAAAGAGACTGAATTAAAGTGGTTGGGCTTATCACAATCACGAACAGGCCCATTGGGGCCAATAGCATGCAACTCACAGAGCCTTCCAACTCGAAGTTCCGTCAGCTCAATGCTTCACGCTACAGTATCGACCGCTCACAGAGATAACTATTTCAAATATCCAGCCCAACTGTTCCTGACAACAACAGGATCTCTGCGCTACAGTGAAGCCTGTCTGTGATAAAAGGCCTGCTCTTCGCTCTACATCAACAGCCATCAGCAATGCTCCCCTGCTCCTCATGGCCCCTTACACCATGAATGGGACTCTTTGCGCTAGACTGAGAAGTTACCTCTTCAGTGGGACTAGCATGGTCCCTGTATCTGACCCACACTCCATCTTGGTCAGCATCAACTTGTGAATTTATTCCGGTCTCTCATGACCACATAACTGCGAGTGTTTTTTTTGGTGCTTTTTAAAACTGCATATATACGGATCTACTGATTAGATTTCTTTTGTTTTTGTCTTCTTTTATTTATTTGAAAGTGCTCTATTTGTCTCATTTGGCATGGTATCATTTTTCTGTATTGTTTCCATGTTATTACTGTTTGAAGTGTTGCACAAATGCTTTACACATTGCCTCTAAGTTAAAGTTGGCTGCTCTGTGCCACGCTACCAGTGGATGAGCTCAGGTTAATTTGCAGTTTGCTTGTGACTTCACCGTGACAAGGATTGTGGTTGTTGCTTGAGCGGGGTTTCACCCCGCCCCCACCCAACCAGGGACCCCGTTTCTTACAGGATATCAATAATTCCATCCTCTTAGTAATTAAGAAAAAAGGGGAAAGATACTGACAAGATGTCAGTGGCAAGGTTCATGTCTCAGTAATACTACCTCCAGGACACAGACAGTACTTTGCTAATGCTTGAATAATTCAATTTGCTTCTCTCTGGCCTGGTAGGGAGGCTGTCAACCTCCAAAGATTAAATAATATCAATGGACTACAGGGAGATTCTGTTGCCTCATTGGGTGGTGTGTACTCCTCCTATGCCACTCAATACTACCCAGTGAATTTTTAGACCTTTTGCAAGCTCGTGGAGGGAAGACTGACTGTTCACTGAAGCACCAGATTTGCTGCTATTAGGCATTGCCTTTGATGGCATACAAGCATCTGTATTGAAATAAGTCTCCTCTCTATTGACCATAAATAACCTGGAACTTAGAGACTGGGAGACATATAGCAGCACAAGAATGTGGTGTTTAGGTTGATATTTCTATGTGTAAATTATTTTGTTGAGCAGCTAAATGGAAAATGTTATCATATATTTAATTAGAACAAAATATATGAAAATTTGAAGACTTACAGCCTCATTTACAATTTGATAGTAAAAGAAAATTTGATAAGATAAACTGATGTCTTGACACCCCAGTCCTGCATTCTCCAACCTCATGTATCAGGGTGGGGAAATCTGTGTTCCTGGTGGTGGAACCTGTCAAGCTCTGACATTGTTGACATCCTCTACCCTCTCCCTTTGCCATTCAAAATGTCATAATTCATTTCTGTGACCCCCTGGTGCTCTCTGACAGAAAATATGTTTTAGTGTCTCACACACTGTTTTGAAAAGTACAACATAAGGATACGTCTGTTATGCCTAGATATGGGATCTCATTTTGTCGGCCTATCACTAGAAATATCGCAAGTAATGACTGGTCAGCTAGCCAGTGATATTCCTGTTGCCCTGCCTTGAAAACATGCACTGGAGGGCTAAAATGTCATCCAGAGTAAAGGTAGAAAAGAAAGAGGTATGTTGAACTCTACAGAGTTTTTGGCTATTAATCACTTTGAAGAACTCACAACTGCATCCCACACTTTTCTTGGAGCTTACATCTCATTATTAGTGGAAGCCGTCTTTTTATTAGAACACTGGGCAGTAAACCTTCATCGAATAGTCTCAGTCCTAATGGAAAATCATCAAGCCCATGCCAGAATGTCAGCATGGATTCCTAGCCTTTTGGTGCATTAACATTCATTATCCTTGATGCTTCTTGCATTTGAATTCTGTGATCCCCCAGGATAGGAAGCTGTATATGCAATTTCGATTTGGCTCACTTCCTGTGAATTCTCTTACAGTTTCCTGGAGTCTGACATCCACCGTTTCACAGTTTTACCAAGGCTGTCCCCGTGTTGTTGAGTCAATTGGTCATATATTTTTTGCCTGCCCACTGTACCAGTGGCCGAGGGCCAAATGGTTAGCTCCTGTTTTCAAATGCTTCGGTATTCTGTGTCACCTTTAGGGGCTGCACATCTTAAAATCTGACGCTAGTTTACTGGGAATCTGCGCAGTAGCAAAGTGTCTTGGCACTATGTGGAAAATTCGATGGTCTGTGCTGAAATTGCAAAATCACCATATTTGACAATGCAAAATGTTTTAATGTATTTTTATGGAGTTTGAAATGCTCAGGTAACGCTTGAGTAAATGCGAAAGTCGTGATTTTAACTGGTTTAGATTTTTAGCGCTAGACCAATCACTAAGCCTTTATGGCGGGTCTTGTCTTATACCATTCCTTCATGATTGGCTTTAGTTGAATCTTGTGTTTTGGTGCTTTGTGTCATTTGTATCTTTTAAACCAATATTAAGCAAGCAAGTAATAATCTTAACTGATCATCGTTGTATTCCTTGCATGTATTTAATAGTTTTGTATGTATGAATTGTATGCATTTGCACTTTTACGGTCACATGACCGAAATAATGTTTATGATGATGATTATGATGATCAAAATGCAAATCAATTGTTCATTTAAATTACATTCATAATATCCATATTCCATATTAAATATTAAGAGCTAACAGCAGGCAGGGTTCACTGATAGAATATCGATGTACCAAACATCGATGTTCTAAATATCGAAGAAAAATATAGAATGCAAAAATATTGACTTCCTTTACTTAAACAGATGGAAAAAATATTGAATTAAAAATATAAATAAAATAAAATATATTAAATAATTTTATTTTTAACAAACTAAATTATATGTAAGAAACATTTTAACTAACTATTACAAATAAACTTTATTAAAAAATATAAACACAGAAACGTAATATTTTATACATATATATATTTAAATATTATCTTTATTAAATTTGTCAATTTTAAAATTATATAAAAATATAATATAAATATACATCAATATTTTAAAATTAAAAACATTCTATAATAATTTAAAACTATAAATTATTTAAAAAAATTAAAACATACAATAAATGCAACAGTAGGGAGAATGTTGGATAATGAAGGGGTAAAAATTACTATTCCCACTCAAGTGAGTGCAAGAGTAGGGTAACTGATGGATAGCGGATGGGCAAAAATTACTGTTCCCACTCCAATGAGTGCAACAGTAGGGAAAGTGCTGGATAGCAGAGGGGTAAAAACTACTATTCTCACTCCAGTAAAAGAAACAGTAGGGAAAATGTTTGATAGCGGAGAGAAAATGACTATTCCCACCCCAATGAGTGCAGCAGTAGGGAAAGTGATTGATAGCGCAGGGGTAAAAAATACTATTCCCACTCCAGTGAATGCAACAGTAGGGAAAGTGCTGGATAGCGGAGGGGTAAAAAACTACTATTCCCACTCCAGTGAGTGCAACAGTAGGGAAAGAGCTGGATTGCTGAGGGGTAAAAATTAATATTCCCACTCCAATTAATTTAACAGTAGCGAAAGTGCTGGATAGGGAGGAGTAAAGATTACTATTCCCACTCCAGTGAGTGCAACAGGAGGGACAGTGCTGGAGAGCAGAGGGGTAAAAAAAAACTATTCTCACTCCAATGAGTGCAACAGTAGGGAAAGTGCTGGATTGCTGAGGGGTAAAAATTAATATTCCCACTCCAGTGAGTACAGCAGTAGGGAAAGTGCTGGACAGCGGAGATGGGAAAATTACTATTCCCACACCAGTAAGAGAAACAGAATAGAAAGTGTTGGATAGCGGAGAGGAAAAAATATTATTCCCACTCGAATGAGTGCACCAGTAGGGAAAGTGCTGGATAGCGGAGGGGTAAAAATGACTATTTTCACTCCAGTGAGTGCAACAATAGGGGAAGTGCTGGATAGCGGAGGGGTAATAATTACTATTCCGACTCCAGTGAGTGCAACAGTAGGGAAAGTGCTGGATAGCAGAGGGGGAAAAATTACAGTTCCCACTCTAATTTCTTTAATAGTAGGGAAAGTGCCGGATAGCGGAGGAGTAAACATTTTATTTTATTTATTTATTTATTTATTTAAACATTTGTAAAGCGCTACAAAGGCCCTTGGGCATCTCGGCGCTGGTATCTGCTAAATTCAGCCCTAAGGAAGAACTAATTATTGGTCAAATAACCAAGTTTTGAGTTGTTTTCGAAAGGACCACAAGGAGGGGCTGTTCTTTATGATTAGCGGCAAGGAGTTCCAGAGCTTAGGTGCTGAAACAAGAAATCTTCTGTCACCCCATGAGACCAGTTTGGTGCGGGGTACTTCCAGCTGGAAGAGATCAGAGGACCGCAGGGACCTAGCGGGCCGGTAGGGGATAAGTTGTTGAGTCAGAAAGGCTGGTCCCTGGTTGTGCAGTGCCTTATAGACAATGCACAGAGCCTTAAACTTAGTTCTGTTCCTAATGGAGAGCCAATGCAACTCTCTGATAGTGCTCGAGACTGATTGGAATTTGGGGATGTTACCCAACAGTCGGGCAGCAGCATTTTGAATGGTCTGCAGCTTGTTGAGGACTCTCTCTTGGGCATTCAGGAATAGAGCATTACAATAGTCCAAGGTGGATAGGACCAAGGACGTGATCAAGGTTTTGCCAGCTGAAATAGGGAGAAAAGGGAGGATTTTTTTTATGATTCGTAGTTTATAAAATGCGGAGGAGGCAATCTGATTTGCATGAGGAAGAAAAATAAGCCTGTCATCAACCATGACACCCAAGTTCCTCACCTTGCTGACTGGGGTGGGCGGTGAACCCATGGACTGTGGCCACCAGCGGGAAGACCAATCTGGGGATAAGTGTCCAAAGATGACCACCTCGGACTTATCCGAGTTCAATTTAAGGCAGTTGGTGGCCATCCAACTTCCTATAGCCTGCATGCCCAGATTGAAGTTATCAGCCACTTTTTGTCCGTCATTTCTGATGGCCAAGACCAACTGGGTATCGTCAGCATAGGAAGTAAGGCTCATCCCATGAGCTCTGACGGTATTGGCAAGGTCCGACACGTATATATTGAAAAGTGTCGGACTCAGGGATGAGCCTTGGGGTACTCCGCATGGCAGGGACAGGGTGGTAGACTGAAAAGGCCCTATGGTAACCACCTGAGTCCTTTCGGCAAGGAAGGATGCCAATAGGGTCTTAGCCTTATGCTTAATCCCCAGATCTTCGACACGGTCGATCAAAATAGCATGATCGACCGTGTCGAATGCTGCCGAAAGGTCCAACAATATCAAGACCGCAGTGCCACCCGCATCACGAATGATTCGGATATCCTCTGTGGCCTTGATTAGAGCCGTCTCCGTCCCATGATGTTGGCGAAAACCAAACTGAGAATCATCCAATAGATGATGGAGTTCTATAAAGGCTGACAGTTGGGCGTTTAAGGCCTTTTCGACAACTTTGGCCACGATGGGCAAATTGGCAATCGGTCGATAGTTCTTGAGCTCATTCCTGTCTAAATTTGGTTTTTTCAGCAGTGGCTTAAGTAATGTCTTTTTTAGGTCAGCGGGGTAGACTCCTGTAGTAATCAGAGTATTACATATATTAGTGATGGCTGGGAGCAGAACTTCCAACACTGGTAGCAATACTTTAAAAGGGCATGGATCCAGGGCAGAGCCTGATTTAATAGGTGACAGAAAATCCCTGACCTGAGTAATAGAGAGCTCCTTAAACTGAGATAGAGAAGGACCGGTTGTGGAGGAACTCGCCTTCTCAGAAGTAATATTTACTGGCGTTTTTGCAGAGCTGGCAAAGACAGCATAGATATCATTAACTTTGTCATAAAAGTAGTTGGCCAAAGCATCACAGAACAGTTGGGAGGAGGGAGGTTGAAGGTTAGGTAGACAACCAGCCAGTTGTTTAGTTGTCTCAAACAATGCTTTATTTGAATTTTTAGAAAGTTCGATTTTTTCCGAGAAGTACTTCTTCTTGGCATCTAGGATCATATTTTTGTATATGATAACCGAGTGCTTGTAGATTATTTTGGCCTCTTCGGAATAGTGCCTGCGCCAGTTCCTCTCATTCTTCCGACACAACTGCTTCTGTGTCCTTAGTGTATCCGAGAACCAGGGGGCAGATGGGGTTGATCTGTTTCGAGAGCTTTGTTTTGACTGAACCAGGCGAGTGGCAGCAGATGCAACCCATTCATTATATTGGGTAATGGCGAGATTAGGATCTCCAGTGTGTTCAACAGTAGGGAAAGTGCTGGATAGCGGAGGAGGGGAAATTACTATTCCCACTCCAATCAGTGCAGCAGTAGGGAAATTGCTGGATAGCGGAGGGGTAAACATTACTATTGTCAATCCAGTGAGTGCAACAGTAGGGAAAGTGCTGGATAGCTGAGGGGTAAAAATTACTATTCCCACTCCAGTGAGTGCAACACTAGGAAAGTGCTGGATAGCGGAGGGGTAACCATTACTATTCCCACTCCAGAGAGTGCAACAGTAGTGAAAGTGCTGGATAGCGGAGGGGTTAAAATTACTATTCCCACTCCAGTGAGCGCAATGGTAGGGAAAGTACTGGATAGCTGGGGGGTAAAATTTACTATTCCCGTTCCAATACGTTTAACAGTAGGGAAAGTGCTGGATAGCGGAGGAGTAAAAATGACTATTCCTACTCCAGTGAGTGCAACAGTATTGAAAGTTCTGTACAGCAGAGGAAGGGAAATTACTATTCCCACAGGAGTAAGAGAAACAGTAGAGAAAGTGTTGGATAGCAGAGAGGAAAACATAATTATTATTCCCACTCCAATGAGTGCAACAGTAGGGAAAGTGCTGGATAGCAGAGTGGTAAAAAGGACTACTCCCACTCCAGTGAGTGCAACAATAGGGAAAGTGCTGGATAGCAGAGCGGTAAAAATTACTATTCCAACTCCAGTGAGTGCAATGGTATGGAAAGTGCTGGATAGCGGAGGAGTAAAAATTACTATTCCCACTCCTTTGAGTGCAACAGTAGGGAAAGTGCTGGACAGCGGAAGAGGGGAAATTACTATTCCCACACCAGGACGAGAAACAGTAGAGAAAGTGTTGAATAGCAGAGAGGAAAAAATAATTATTATTCCCACTCCAATGAGTGCAACAGTAGGGAAAGTGCTGGACAGCGGAGGGGTAAAAATTACTATTCCCACTCCAATGAGTGTAACAGTAGGGAAAATGCTGCATAGCGGAGGGGTAACAATTGCTGTTCCCACTCCAATAGGTGCCTCATGGGCAGAAGCTGATGGAGCACCTTAGTACGCATCTGCGTATCACCTACAAAGGCTTCGCTTGCTATCATTGGTAAGCATTATGTGCTGGTGGTGGAGGAGAGTGTGCATTGAGATTTAGAAAAAGAGGTTCTGCAGACCATTGTACGAGGCTGTACATGTAACAATAGCTGATGAGATGTCTTGGACTTGCAGCGTGTTGAACATGCAATGGTAATTTGTCTGATTCCCTAGATTTGTGTTATGCCTTCAATAGTGAGGGCTGAGGTGCGGAAGAGTGATGTGGAGGTAATACTTTGATTTCATACCAGTTCCCCTCTCTCCTCGTAGCACGACCCCTCCTCCTCACAATCCTTGCGCCTCCCTTGAGAGGCAGGGCTTTGGTTGGAGTCTTCTGTGTCTGAGTAAGGTAAGATGCAGGAACGCACAGTTATGCCGCCTTTGCTGGAGGGTAGCAAGTTCTTTATTGGGGATATTTGTTAGACTGCAAGTAGCGATGGGATACTGAAGGGCAAGTAATAAAAAAGAAATGTTGCAATAGAAGTATTGGAGATTACCATAAATTAAATGAAGCATTTCACCACATTCACATATTTGAGTCGTGTTTTTATCATTACATAACATTGGAATGTTATTGCACACATGAGACACAGAGGTAGTGCTGCAGTCAATACGCTTTTGAAGTCTAAACATACCCCACCCCTGCTAAAACCGGATTTCTAAACTATTTAGCTCACATTCATACAAGACCATAAACAAAGAAAAATGTGTGGAAGAAATACGATTTTTTAAATATTGTCAGAAAAATCGCAAATTAACAAAGAGATTCCTGTGTACCGCAAACTGCAGCAAACATACTGGTTCCATCACATGACATTTTGCGCAGGCATAGGAATAACGGGGTATATTACCAACAACTAGCGATAGTTTTTGTCTCTAACTTGTTTAGAGACAAAAATTATCGCCGCAAACCGGCGATTTTTATCGCAGCAAGGTTTATCGCAAATGCGATAAAAAACGGCCGCAATGCATGAATATCGCTGAAAAGTCAGCGATATTCATGCATTATCGAGCAAATGCTCTTAGCCATGTTATCCACCTCCCATTGGATAACATGGCTAAGAACTGCTCAGGGCAGGTGTTAGCTTTTGGAGATATTCGCGCTTAGCGCGAATATCTCCAAAAGTTGGTAATAGGAGATAGCGATGTTAGCGACTGTTTCCAGTCGCTAACATCTTGGCACGCCCACTTTGCATGTCATTAGTGATAAATATCACTGACATGCAAAGTGGGGCCCATGATGATCGCTATCTCCTATTAGCTGTCGCTAACTGGTGTTAGCGACAGCTTGGTAATAGGGAGATAATTTTATCTCCGCTTTCTTGGCTTTTAAAGCCAAAAAAGCGGAGATAAAACCCCTTGATAATATACCCCAACATTCTTCAAATCGAATTAGTCCTGCCCACTTGTATTCTTCTGTTGTAGGTTTCAGTTACTTTCTGTCGTACTATGTATTTGTGCATTTTGCATTTGGCATAGCCAAAAAAAATCAACCACCATGAGTAGCATGGATATTGGATGTGTTTTCACACGAACGTGAAATGTCTTCATGTTACAGATTTTGGTACCTGCAGCTTTTTGTGCAAACGAAATAGACTGATTGCATTGCATTACATTTTTCGGGGAAATGTATGAAGGAAAATATTACAATGAGCTTCCAAAACGTTCATTGGGAGGCCATAAAACTGAACTAAATGCCAAGGCGAAGGTGCGTCCAGATTGCTTTTAAGCAGGAGCACTGTCCTGAAAATAACCGATAATATTCAATAAAAACATAATATGATGCATTACTAGATTGCTCGCTACAGTGCTGTTCGTGGAAACAATATTGCAAACTAAACTGTCAAATAAATATAGAAATGTTAATATGATCATTTTACCGCAGCAAGACACGATCACTGTTTCAAATTTTATTTTTCAAAAGGAAGTCTATAGAAAACGCAAGGACTCTATGGCTTTCTGGTCTGCGATGCATGGTACTTAACCTAAATGTTGATTTCTCTTGGATCGTCGACTACTGTACCTCGAAATTGTCCTAGGCAAGCGGCCAATCTCTCTTTTTACCTGTCCATTCATCGCACCACAAGATGGGACAAGTTGACACCGCATTTTATCTTTTAATGTACAATGTACTTCCTGTACCACTCAGTCCATTAGGCTTCCAGTCACCCACATCGAGAAAGCCTTAGAAGTGAAATTACCTGGGTTTTTTGTTCCTTGCGTTTTTGTGTTACTGATTAAGATGTATTGCCAAGCAGTTCTTATCCCCTATGGTTCAGGAATATGTATCCTGGGCTGACTTATGTTTTCGAGATGCATCAGTGACTTTTGTTTGGCCACTGTATCAAGAATTCCGAAAAAAAAATGTTTTAATGAAGCGCACTGCAGGTAAAAATTAAAATCCTTTTGGAACAGAGGGGAAAGAATAAACCTTTTGGTGACGTGTGAAAGTTCAAATTAGTGGTGGGTAAATTCTGGCCAGGCCGCAGATATGAATAAAGTGGCAGGTTCAGTGACACCAATTATTATTATTTGAATATATAAAGCGCAACAGCTACCCAAAGAGGGTTTCCCGGTGCAGAAGCAGATCCGAGACGTAGATGAAAACATGCTTGCAGGTTATTTGTCAAAACGCCACGTCTTCAATTATTTGCGGAATTGAACATAGCCAGTTTAGTTGCGTAATGCTGTAGGCAGTGCGTTCCACATTGAGGGGCCCAGATAAGAAAAGGACCTTGCGCCCATCCGGGATAGTTTGATTTTGGGAACGATTAATTTCCCTTGCGTAGAGGAGTGGAGGTTTTGAGAGGGAAAGTAGGGACAGACCGGGGATTGAAGATATTGCGGGGCATTTCCTGTTTTGATTTTATGCATATAGCTCAGGGCTTTGAACTTGACTCGGTTCTCCACCCTGAGCCAGTGCAAGTTTTGTAAATGGAGGTGGCTCTCGGGACCCCGCACGGGAGCCTGGCTGCAGAATTTGTAACCATCTGTAGCCTGCGGGTTACGGCTTTGTTTGAGCCCAAATAAAGCACATTTCTGTAGTCCAGCCTTAATGTTATCAAAGCATTGACCATTGTGGAGTCTGGTAGCATCCAGAAGATTTTTGTTAACCATTTAAGAATGGCGAAACAAGTAGCTGCTACTTTAACTGCTTGAGAATGCTTATTAAGCGAGTCATCAATAGTGATGCCCAGACTTCGAACTTATGGGGAGGGTGTGGGGAGAGTGCCCATTTCACAAGGCCAGTGTTGAGGGCCCCAAAGATCCTTGTTTTTACCAAATACAAGACCCAGAAGTGTGAGGTTTCCACTGCATCTGAATTGTGGATGCCTTTTGCTGTCACACAGGGGATGTGGGGTATATGTTTCTTACTTGCATCATAAGGGCCTGCTTCTCCCTGGCCCGACTACATCGGAAACTGGTTTCCTTTTTTATTTATTTTTTATACTTTTTATTGTCATTTCGTTGTCATTTACATTTTACATGAACAATAAACAGTAAACCTCTCCATATGAAGTTCAGTTGTACATATCCTGTCACACGGTACCTTGGTAAATGCAGCACTTCTTAAAAACATTCTCCACATCATGCAATATTACAATCAAATTATCCCTCCCGTTATCAACCCCCTGTGACCAGACTTTTATTTCATCCTCTTCCCACATTTCATGGACTTGCGCCGGGGGTTGAGTTGGCAAGTGGAGGCTCACATACATTTCCCCGGAATTCGTTCCACTTTCCCCATACTCTGGACCATTTGTTGGGGCATCCCCTATTGGTGTATACCTCCCTTTCTGTTACCATTTCAACGCCCATGTCCTTTTCCCATTGTTGGTGTGTAGGTAGTACCCCGGAGCCCCAGTTCGTGGCTATATTTCATTTGGCGATTGTTGTCCCCAGTGTGGCCCAGTTTTGTAGCGCCAGATTGAGATCAGTAGGTTGCCACACGTTCAGGAGGCAGCATCTGGGATCCAACAGGACTTCTGCCCCCCCCAACCTCCGAGATCTCTGACATCACTCGTTCCCAGTACGATTGTATATGTGGGCATTCCCATATTATATGATAAAATGTTCCAGTGAGCCCAAACCCTCTGAGGCAGAGTGGATCGGGGGTATGTCCAAGTTTGTGGAATATGGTGCGTGGATAATATGCACGGTGTAGCACTTTGAGTTGTATAAGTTTTAGTCTAGATGGTATCGCCGCCTCCTGGGCTGACGCTTGTGCATCCTTCCAGTCTGATTCCTCCATGTCTCCCAATTCTGCCTGCCATCTCTCTTTTAGTGTCCTGGTGGGGTCTGGTTGGTTGTTAATTAGTTTACGGTACGTCAGGGAGATTGCCTTCTTGTCCATGTATTCCGTGAGGAGTCTGTCTTCTAGGGGCGAAGTCTCGGCTAGTTGGGTATCCGGGGGGATAGTGCTTTGGAGCACGTGTCTAATTTGGATATAACGATAAAGCTCTGTCTCCGCCATCCCGTATTTTTCCCGCAGCATTGCAAAGGGAAGGACCTGTCTCCTCACCCATAGAGCCCCTATTTTTGTAACACCGATGAGGTCCCACTGTCTAAAACCCTTAGTGTTAGCCAAGGTGCCCAAACGTCGGGTTTCCCAAAGTGTGGTGGCTTGTGTCAGTATGCCCTCCCAACCCAGCGCCCTTTGTGCTGAGTGCCATATTTTAATCGTGTGTGCCGTTGGCCCGGTAAGCGCGGTACGTCTCTTGTTGGAGTAGAGGGCTTTCATTAGAGGATCCGCAGGCAGAAGGTGCCTGTCCAGTCTGAATGCCGGATCATCCTGCGGAACGTGTATCCACTGGTTGATCACAACCAGCTATGAGGCCCAATAGTATATTTTAATATGTGGTAATGCGATTCCTCCATCGTACCAGCTGCACACCAGTTTGCGCTGTGCTATGCGGGCCGGCTTCCCGTCCAGAGTAGTGTGGATACTTCGGCATCGATTGCAGTAAAGTAGGAGGGGGGACTGGAAATGGGGTATTCTGAAGGGCGTAGAGGAGCCTAGGCAGTGCCAGCATTTTGAAAAGCGCCGCCCTTCCTAGTAACGTCAACGGAAGGGATCTCCAGTGTTTGACATCTGCTCAGAGTTTTGCCAGCGGCCGCATCAGGTTTTCCTCTATGAAAATGGTTTCTTGTGGGTAGCATATATACCTAAATATTTAAATCCTCTGGTCAGTATCTGTAATGCACAGCCCCGGGGGAGCACAGGGACAGGACCGTGTAGCACATACAGTAGCGATTTTGTCCAATTGATAGTGTAGCCCTATACTACACATACACATACACATACACATATGCCGTAAAAATGTCCAGCAAGAAAGCCAGGGGTCTTGCCGAAGACGTTAAATAGATTAACACGTCATCCGCGTTAAGCGAAATCCAGTCTTCCCAGTCCTCTTCCCATTTCATCCCCCGGATCGTTAGGTCCTGCCTTACCCATGCTGCAAGTGGCTCCAGTATAAGGGCGAAGAGGAGCGGAGACAACGGACACCCTTGTCTCCTCCCTTTCCCCAGTTTAAATTCTCGCGATATCCGCCCATTTGCTACTACCTGCGCTAAGGGCGCCGTGTACAACAGTTTGATACACTCGCAGAACTTTGGGCCGAATCCCATCTTTCGGAGTACTGCAAATAGAAACGGCCATTCCACTAGGTCAAACGCCATTGTGGCATCCAATGAGAGGATGACCGCATCCTCTTGAATCATTGGTGTCCGAGCCAGCACTCCATTTAATCGTCGCAAATTGAGGGAGGTGTTGCGTCCCGGCATAAATCCAGATTGATCTGGGTGAATCAGTGTTTTAAGGTGTGGCAGCAAACGGAGTGCTAGTGCTTTAGCCAAAATGTTGGCTTCGGTGTTTATCAGGAATATTGTACGGTAGGACGAGCTAATCTCCGTGGGTTTACCTGGTTTGTGTATCGCCAATCCCTGGTTTTTGGGTAACACCCCCTGTTCTAGGCTTTCATTATACATATCGAGGAGATGGGGCGTGATCTTCCCTGCCAATTTTTTGTATAGTTCAACCGGCAGACCATTGGGCCCCTTCGCTTTCCTGGTGTGAAGTGCCGCAAGTGCCACCCCCAACTCCTCGGTCGTAAAGTCTGTTTCCAGCTCTTGCATGTCCTCTGGTGATAATGTGGGCATTTTTATGTCTCAGAGGAAATGTATATTTTCCTCCATTGTGGTGGTTGCACAAGGTGTATAGACCTTTTCATAGTAGGTTGCCAGCTCCTCTACTATTAGTTGGGGATCAGTCGTTATAGTACCGTCTTCTAACGTCAGTTGGGCTATCCATCTATTCACCTACTCTCGCCTCTCCAACCATGCAAGCATTCTTCCATTCTTATCACCCAATTCAAACAATCTGTGTAGAGTCTCTGAGTGCCTGTTTTTCGCAGTTTCCCATGTATAGGCCCTAAATTCTTGGGTTGCTAACGTCAGGTCTTGCGTCGTATTCTCAGTAGGATTTGCGGCATGTGCCACATCCGCCTTCTGCACTACTTCTTCTAGGGCGTCGAGATACTTCTTATGTTCTAGTTTGTGTCTAGTGATGACCGATATGGCCTGCCCCCTAATGACCGTCTTGGATGCTTCCCATAAGGTGCCTGGTGATTCTACCGATTGTGTGTTTTCATCAAAGTATTGTTCGGTGGATTTCGATAGGGCCTTTGTGATCTTAGGGACCTTCAAATAACCCGGGTAGAGTGGAAAACCCTTTTCCTTCCAGTAATCTGTGCAGTGTATATAAACTGTATTGTTGAGTGGTCTGAAATACCTCTTGACAAGTGTTCTATCTTACCGATCCTTTCCGGGGTTAGTGCTAGAGTGAATATGTATTCTATTGGGGAAAGGCTGTTGTGTGCCCCAGAGTGAAAGGTGTACTGGCGTTCGGTAGGGTGTTTAATCCTCCAAATGTCTATTAACCCGATTGCCTCTTAGAATTCCCTCAGGGCCTGATTGGGCCTATTTGCTTCCCTGGGCGGACTCCTGTCCATAGTAGCGTCTATCACTGTGTTAAAATCCCCGCCCACAATCAGCTCTCCGTCAGGAAGGTCCAGTAGAAACTTCCCAAGGTCCTGAAAGGCTGCTTGATGAAGTGCCGGGGGGACGTACACCGTTACCATATTATACATTCTTCCCTCCCATTGACACGATAATGCTGCGAAGTGGCCCTGGTCATCTGTCCAAGTTCTTTTTATCACTAAGGGGGAGCTTTTATGCACCAGGATACCCACCCCCTGGGATCCAGACGTAAAATCCGCATGGGCCACCATTTTGTATCCCCAGCGATCTAGCGCCCTACATGCCGTGCCTACCAGGTGTGTCTCCTGAAGTAATGCTACCATGGGGCCCTTCCGTTTTAGATATTGTAGAACTAGCCCTCTTTTGATCTTATGCCCCAGTCCATTCACATTCCACACAATCACGGATAGGGGGGACCTAATGAGTGTGGCTGCTGAGATTCAGTGCCTGGAGGATCATGTTGTGGCATAGTGTATGTAGTATCTAGTGACAGTGCTGCCAGGAGTGACAGTGCCAAGATGCATGTCGTGTGCATTAACAGAATGCATAGTTTTTTTCAACTTCTTTAGGAGAAATATGTTAAATAGAAAAACAAAACATAACCAAACGATTCCCTCGATTTTCTGTACCCCCCACCCTGCCTCCCTGCCCGGCGGGTCTAGAACATCCCGCCCCCCCAACTGGGCAGAGTGCTTACGTTCCCGAACAAAACACATCAGGGGTGAGTCTTCCATGGTCAGAGAAAGGTCTCCCCACCCCAGACTGTCTGTTCAGTGTTGTCCCCATGAGTTAGATCCTACTTGCGGGGGTTCTGACCCCCCGATTAAGGTTCTTGCATTCGAATGTTCACGACCCAGCCCCTTCGTGAGCAATGTCTCGTTTTGCACAGTAGTGTTCAACCAAGGGCCACCTCTAAATTATGGGGCCTCCACGGTAGGTCTTTAGCTTGTTGCTGTCGGTGTTACGATTGTTCTGTAAGCGTCCATAGTCGTAGGCTCGCAGTGAAATCCTTCCATTTCTGGGAAAATTCCGGTCTCTTCGGCAGACTTCGGGTGTGTTCCCACTATGTCTTTGGTCCTCTGGCCGGCCTCCATCCATCTAGCCAGTCACGCGCCTCACCTGGCGTGTTGAAGAACAGTATCTTTCCCTCGGATTCAACTCGGAGCCTTGCTGGAAAAATCATAGAGTACTTCAGCTTTTTGACACGCATTTCTTTCTTGACCTCAGTGAAACTGCGTCTTTGTTGTGTAACATCTGCTGTGTAGTCAGGATAGAAGGAGACTACCGAGTTATCAACCTTTAATGATGGTGTGATGCGTGCGGCCTGCAGGATTGCATTGCGATCACGAAAGTTGAAAATTCGCACCATTATTGGCTGCGGCGGTGCTCCCGGACGTGGTTTGCCTCCTGGTACACGGTGCGCTCTTTCTACGGAAAAATAATTAGAGAGCCCACGTGGCTGCAGCTGGTTTTAGATCAAGTCTTCCACAAACAGATCTAGGGCCGGCCCGCCTACCTTTTCGGGCACACCTACAAGGCGTACGTTATTTCACCGGGAGCGGCCTTCCTGGTCGTCCAGTTTAGCCTTCATCAGTTTTTTTTCCTCTTCGAGTCTTTGCACTTACTGCTGTAATGTTGCTGTATCCGTCGAGAGGCCCACCGTTGTCTTTTCTACCTCCACCAGTCGATCTGTTATGTTGGCAAAGTCCGCCTGCATCAGGGAGACATCCGTAGAGATTGTGCCCATCGAGGTCTGCATTGGCCGCCATTACATCTTGGAGGGTCACCTCTTCTGCTCCTCCTGCAGCGTCGGAAGGTTGGGCGCTGGCCGGTGCTCCAGAAGAAACCTTATTGTATGCATATTTGTCGAGCCTGGGGGCCTGTTTTGTTCTGGGCCCTCTCCCGCTCATCTCTGCTTCGGATTTATTTCTCTTGCAGGCCTTTCGCTCGGTGCCGTCAAGTGTGGTGCGCTCGAGGGCAGTGGGTCTACTGTCCGCCGCTTACTTCTTCGCGTTTGCACCGGCGCTGTAATTTGGTGGTGGGGTCGATGGTGCTCACGGTCTATTTCCTCTGGCTCCTGCTGTTGGGCTGTTATGGGTGCACTCCCTTGGAATTGCTAGCCCTTCGTTGTCTGAGCTCGAGTGGTGCACTTCTTCACCTGCGTTGGCGGTAAATATGCCGGTCGCTTACTTCCACTGCATTCCAGGTCAGTTCTGCTGACACAAAGGGCCCCCAGCTGGACCGGTTCACTTCACACACTGTTGGTCCTTCTTATTACCCCCACCTCGTGTGCATTGGCCAAATATGGTTTGGCAGTGCGCAGTAGCTGTCTCTCTACTTTGCCCCGGCCTGTCTCGCCTATCTCAGTCCTGCATTTGACCCCCGGAGCCTGGGAGTATCCCCCACGCAACGTCCCGGCGGTCAGGCCGCCCCACCTCTGTTGACAGTTTCAAATTTCCTCCCTGACGCGGGGGCCTGCTTTGGAAGTTGCCTCCTCCGGGAGTAGTGGGCGATCTGCGCGCCTCCTGTCATGCGAACCTCAGTGCCCTGCCCTGCCGTGCCGGCAGAAAGCCACAGTCGCGCGGGGGCCCCCAATGTGTCTCCTCTCGCTTGTGTCCCTCAGACGCGGGTGCAGCAATCTATGCTCGTTCAGCGGGTCGCGCCCGCTCTAGCGCGCCCTCCGCCTGCACTGCCAGATGCAACACCTCGGATTCAGTTCACCTCCGTCCGGGGTGAGTTAAACTCTAGGTCCCGGCTGCAACGGGCTCGCAGGCCTCAACCTTTTTTCCAGCAGATCTCCGCGCTCGCAGCAGTCCCGGGGGTCCAGCTTAGTCGGTTCTGCATCAGAAGTCGTCCTCTGCTCGATTCACGGTGCAACACTGTTGATTGTGCAGGATTCATTACCGGATTAATACGGGAAGGCCCCGTCTACCCCGGAGCTCGTTTAGGCTGCGGCCATCTTGTCTGGACGCTAGCCACGCCCCGTTTCCTGACTTTTTTTGGCCCTGTAGTGCAGTAAATCTAACATGTGCGCAGCGGTCTAAGCCTGTTCCTCATTATGCGAGGTCCCGAACCTGTTCCCTAATAGAATCCATAAAACTACCTTCCATACCCTGGTTATGCCACATAAATCAGAGGAGAGAGTACAGAGGATTTCTGAATAAAAATTGTGTGAAGAAAAGTGTGGTATAAGCACCCCTTTGTGCAAATGTTTGCTGTTAGGCAAGTCCCAGATACTTTTGCTGACATTCACTGTGTGTGTCGAGTGCATGTATGTGCAGAGAATGTGTGGCACATGTATGATAGTAGGAGTGTGTGTAGTGAGTGTCTGAGTTCTGTGCCCAGTGGCATTCATTTTTAATGGACTCTGGTTTAGAATTGCACAACATGGACGATGGATACAGCTTCCACAGACAGTGGAATCACATTGACTGCAATCCTTTGGCTGGAGGGTGAAGACCCCGACACTGAAGTGAAGAAGGTTGAACACAGGATTCCGCCTAGAAATTCAATGAGCTCCTTTTTAGAGAAGGGCTGATTATCTGTTAACGAGATCACTGACATTTGGTGGATGATAAAGATGCTGAGTGGGACAGCAGTTTTTGCTGTTCAAGGTGATAATGTTTCTTGGCAGGGCCGACCGTTTTGTCTGCCGTGATTACTACTTCAGAAATACTGACGACAAGTGCAGAAACCTCGCACTTCATTGCTCTCTTGTTTTGGCTATTCCTGTTTTGATCAAGCATCTTGACTTATTGCTGTGAGAGTCTTCACCTTACACAAAGGCTGTGTTTGAGGAACAACCAGAAAATGTTATTTGAAAGTTAGCCAATCCAAATGGTTCTGTAATCCTATAGAGTGGATTAACATTGACTGTCTTAAAAATGTGTAGAAAAATTAAAAGTTCTCCATGACCAAGGAAGGAGTCGCCAGAAGAGTGCTTGAAGGACTCTTTGTGGACCAGAGCTGGTATTTGCAGAACTACCAGTCTCCCTGAGATGAGGGAACATTGCCAGAAGTCTTCACTTTCTGCTGGAGGAGTTGAGGATTTGCCTGTAGCTTAGAACTATGCTTAATGCTTACCTGCTGAAAAAGGAAAGGAGTATGCCTGCCCCTGCAGAGGGAACAGCAGTTCAGGAGAAGCCCAGCATATTCCTGGCATGAACAATCATAGAAATTGAGTGGCCATGAGGAATTTGAATTCTTTGTTGTTATTGAGAAGTAATTCCTGAACAGTGTCTCCAGAGTGAAAATTCCACAGATCCACTTCCCACAAGGACTTTAACAATAGAAGCAGCAGAGCACTAAAAACCAGGAGAAATTCTAGAGAAGGAACTGCCGACCTAATAGGAGGCTTCTGCAAAGAAAATACCCTTCATAAGAAAGGAACCCAATGTATCTATATTGGAAAAACCTGCACAATGACAGGGACTGCTTTTACAGATGTCCACTGAATAATAAGGAGCCTATTACGATTGCGGGCAAAGTCCGCCCGCCACCGCAACTGAGCACGTGACTGACCACCGTAGTTGCGGCGGTCCCGCCAGACAAATTAGGATGCACCCGCCACACTGGCGGGTGCTTCCTCGACTTTAACATTGCGGCGAGCGGTGTTGTAAGCAGCACCTGCCACAATGTTAAAGGCCATGTTGTGCATTGCCAGGCACAACGTGACAGGCACGGTGCGGTGCCTGCAACCTTGTGCATGGCAATGATGGGGGTACCCTGGGTACCCCCAAGTGCAGGCACCTACACCCCCACCCCTCCGGGGGCACACAATGGGCTCCCACAGTGATTTCCCTCATGGCTTTCCATGGCATAGTCTCCACCATGGAAAGGCATGCATCCTAATTTGCAAGGCACTGCCACCATTACCTGTGCCTTTTCCTCCGGGCCGGCAATATGACCTGCAGAAAAGCGGCAGACAATCTTTCCGTCTCCCACGGTGCCCCTCGCCATACTTATATGGCGTTGGTGAAAATGGGTCATTTGGCGGGCGGATCGCCACCGCCTGGCTGGCAGTGAGCACCGCCGGCCTGGCAGTGGCGATCCACCCTAGATCATAATGGGCCCCAAAGTGTGAAACTGCCAAATCCATATCAAATCCATCCTAAAGAAAATGTAAGACCCTTTGAGGCTCTTGAGTGGTGGGATACAAAATATGAGTGTCACATCAGGAGGGAAAGACAGCCAGAGGTGGTCAGAGGGTCTACGGGTCAAACTCATGTGAGAGTTCTGAAATGAAGCTTCTGGGACTGAAGATAGACCTAACTGCTGAAGGTCCTCCCTTTATCTAACAAACAGATGAGTTAAGCTGCTATTATGACATGTGAATGACAGGAGGACTCCTTAGCCGCCAAGAGGCCCGGAAACTATCCATTCTGGGTAAGAGTCAGATGCCTTTAGAAGAGCAAAGCATCCTACACAAGGCCTAAATGAAACCACCATAATGATGCCTACACCTTTTTGCTTGGTTGTGTCAGTAATCAGACTACTAGGGGATAAGTATGCATTGCGTGTAGTAGATAAGGAAGCCAAGCAGTAGTCAAAGCATCCACCCCAGAAACCTGGTTCCGGGATTCAGTAGAGGAAGCATTAATAGAACAGCATTGCTAGCACTTGGAAAGAGATCTACTGGAGCTTTTTAAACCTAACACATATCTCTGAAAATGGCCTGGGAGACAGAAGTTAGCTGTGCAATGGAGAAAACAGCCTGCTGAGCTGTTCTGCTATCACTTTTTCTACTTCACCAATGTGAGAGGCAGACAAGTCAGAAGATGGTATTCCTCTCATCAACCGATCTGAAAAACTAGCAACAGTACAGATGCTGATCATGTTCTTGACTGCTTGTTCACATGTGATTTTAGCACAATTGTGTTGATTTGTGAAAGGATTGCTCACTCCTGTTACAGTCATGGCCAGCATGACTCGTGAGTGGTGGGGGGGGGTCATGCAGGGGTTCTTGGGGGGGAAGGGGATTCAATAAAAAATTAAATAAACTTACGTTGATGGGTCCTTCGTCGGTTCTGCTCCCGACCTGCTCTCATGCGGTCCTGACTCCAGCAGGAACAGGGAGCAGGCAGCTTCCCTTCCATCCTCTAAGCCAACCACAATGCTGCCATAGCAGTAATGTGATTGGCCGGGACACCGACCAGCCAGGCGCCTATGGAGAGGCCATTTTATCCATGTTGCAGCCTACATCGAGAAAGAGCAGAGTGCACATGACTGGTTTTGTCGGCCCCAGAGGGTCCACCATACAGTCAGTGCCCTCAGGCTTGGGCAAGCCACTCCTCAACTGCCCTAGAGCAGACCCGCCTACCACCCGCCCCCAACCAAACACTTCTGCTTTCTCTCTGTGCAAGAAGTAGAAACAAAAAATGGTAGTTATACAATTTCATGTTTCTGCTTCTTACACTGCGAGCAGTGAGGCGACTCTTCTCCGCCCTAGTGGAGGAGCCGCTCCTACCCTGTTACCAAGGTGAGGGCCAGAGGGGAGCCGCCAGAACAGCATCTAGTTCCCTCAAGTTGGATGAGTGAGATTTTATTGAGGGATGCCAATGGGCTTGAGTCAAGAGTAAGCCCAGAGTTTCTCTACAACCCCAGTTGCTGGCATCTGTAGTCATCACCACAATTGCCAGGAGCAACAGAGGGACACACTGTTCAAGTTTTGCCGGTAACATCCGTGACTGCAAAAATGTCCTGAATTATTTTGCTCACTGGTATCTGAAGACAAACCTCTAAGAGGAAGTGTTAGACCCAGCCTCCTTGGTGTGGTTTCCCCTGACATTTTCTTTTCTGACATCCTGTTTTGCTGACTTAATTTTTGCTGGCTTTAGGATTCTGGGCCCTTTATCACTGCTAACCAGTGCTAAATTGCATATGCTCTGTACTCAAAATATGGTAACATTAGCTTATCCACAATTGGCATATTTAGTTTTATTGTAAGTTCCTAGCAAGGTGCACTATATGTTCTCAAGGCATGTAAATTGAATGCTACTAGTGGGCCTGCAGCACTAACTCTGCCACCCACTCAGTAGCCATTTTAAACATGTCTCTGGCCTGCAAACTGCAGAGCCTATATGTGCAGTTTAAACTGCCATTTCAACCTGGCGAGTTAACCTACCTGCCAAGCCCAAACATTCCCTTTTAGTACTTATAAGTCACCCCTAAGGTAGCCCTTGGACAATCCTATGTGCAGGGTGCAGTGTATTTAAAAGGCAGGACATGTACTTTTTAGTTTTGCATGTCCTGGTAGTGAACAACTGCTACATTTATTTTTTCACTGCTGTAAGACCTATCTCCCCCCAAGGGTTAACACTGGGATTGCCTAAAAAAAAAAGTAAGTGTAATTTCCAATTGGGAAAAGATAGAAATTTGGAGTTTGGTGTCCCTGGACTTACAATTTAATATGACAACTTTTGGTGAAGCCGGATTTTAAATTGTAAGTCTAGGGACACCAAACTCCAAATCTCTATCTTTTCCCAATTGGAATTGGAAATGCCTATGCCTGGCTTCCCCCTGATATCCCTGGGAATGACTTGGCAAGTCTTAGCCTTATGGATCACAAGTGCAGCACCACAAAAGAAGGATAGAAATATTTCAATCCCCAGGTTATGTTTACTTTCTGCCTAGTCCCCTTGAAAACAGCAGCTGCTCCTGTCCGTGCTTGCTGGAGGCAATGCAAAGTTCGAGTTGTAACTGTTGCAGATCAGCCAGGGATCAGCCAGGGGTTACCTAGCAACACACTTTCAAAGTCTCCCAATGTCCCTGACACCACCAAATATGATTCAGCATGGGGTGCAGAAAATGGATATTGAGTCCTATTTGAACTTGTCCAGAGGAGGAGCCTCAAATGTGGCCGTTTATTTATGTGTAAAGATTCTGGAGGAGTTAGGTATGTGTTCTTTTTAAATCATGGCAATGTTCTATTTTTCAGCTACCAGAAATATTTCGGAACACAAGCCAGTAAAATACCAGCTAGGTGGCAAACCTTATGGTGAGTTGTCCAAAGATGGCAGCAACTGATAAGTAAAGTCTGTATACTGTCAGCCCTTTGTGTATTCACCCCTGAGAGATCCATTACTGCACATTTGTCCCCATGGGCTGGGCTTCATTTGGAATTGCTAGCTTGGTAGGAGCTGATACTGGTCAGCTTGAATCAGGCAAAGGAAAACAGGGTTGGGTGCTAGGTGTGATTTTTTTTGTCTATGATTCCCCATCAGGAGCAGCCTATGGGACTCTACACAATGAGTAGCCGTGAAACACAGAAACATTCTATGCTAACATAATACACATTTTGTTATGAAACTGGTGAAGGGGTATGTTGACATGTAGTACCACTTGAGCAGCTCATAGAAAGATGCCACTTGTTGAGTGGACTCTTTGCCTAGACCCTCTGGAGTGATCCGCTGCCTTTTGACTAATTTTGCCTTACATAAATTCCACACAAATAAAGACAGGCATACCTATTTATTTAACTAATGTTGGTTTTATTAAAGGTACTAAATATTTGTGACCCTTTACTTGAAAGCGTGCCACTCAGTATACTTTATCCTGTAGACAGAAGACAATAGTAAGAAACACTGTAAATTCTTATTATGTATGACATGAAATATAGTAGGTATATGTATGCGAATAAAACACAATGTATTCTGTAGAAAGCAATATTGTTTGATCTATATCCAATTAGTGGAATTCTTTCTGTACACTTTCAACTTAGCCTAAATATCTACCAAGAAGCGGAGCAATCATTCACCCTCTTTGCCACATCGATCTAGGATCAGTGAATCTGGCATCAAGCGAGAACAATCTAAGTGGGATTGAATTAATACTATTATTATTTGGGATACTGTCAATATCTAGTTGAAATATTTGTCCCTTCTTCTCTCGCACTGCTTGCCAGAAGAAAGGGTCAATCCATCCTGTGGCAACGATGTCACCTTACTTTCCAGAACTCATGTGCAGGGCCGGACTGGGAACTGAAAGCAGCTCTGGCAAATTTTGCCAGACCAGCCCCCATCTGGCGCATAGCAAGCAAGCGCAGCGAGGGAGTCCGACTGCTACTTGAGGGGTTTAGGTGGGTTCCTCCCCCAAGAAAAGTTTGGAAAAAGACAGACCAAAATGATGAATTTTACAGCACATTTTTCATTACATATTCAATTGTATCAACATTCAAAGCACAGTAAATAGTAGATGATGACCTTAAGAACATCAGGTTACCCACCCAGTCATATGTACCCATAGAGAGCACCAAAAATAGACAAGTAGTGAATCAGAGAGAACAAAGTAAAAGTGAGACCAGCCCCCACATGGTGTGTAGCGGGCAAGCGCAGTGAGCAACCACTACTAGGGAGAGTTTGGGGGGGGGGGGGTTGTCCCCCTGAAAGTTTGGAGACAGAAAGGCCAAAAAAAAGTATTTTTCAACACATTTTCTCTCCTAAACCGCACTGATGACATCACCATGACTGCAACGAATGAGGCAGTTCCAATAATTGATCACGTCATCCATGTACAACTGAGCCAGTTCATAGTTATAATGGATGATTTCATCACTATGTCCTTGAGCCAGAGAATAATTAAAGACGTCATCTTTGTGCCATGGTCTCTCCTGGGCTGGGTGCTTGTGGTCGCTGCAGGGGTGCAGTGCTTCCAGAAGACCAAATGCCGTGACAATAGGCGCTACTCTTGATTCCCAGACATTACCTTGCATTCTGGGACATGTAGTTTTGTTTTTCCAGGTATGGGCCTGGGTCTAGATTTTCATGCAAAGTGCTGAGGCTAAAAGGTAACGATGGGGTGAAAGCATCACACGCTGGTCAGGAGTAATTTTACTGTCTGTTTTTCAAAGCGAATCACAATTTCATCAACCAATGGTGAGAAAAATGAAGACAATACATGTTTTTGACAGAGTGTTTTGGCCTCCTCATTAGCTACCATTCACTACACCTAGTCTATGTATGTGTGCCCACATACTTGGTTCTACAGGGTACTGTTGACATGATGCCAGTTACCAAGTGGCTTTTCCTGGTACCACCAACTTTCTTTCCCATCCCCCCCCAGCAGCGGTGTGCCCCTGAACCAGTCTGCATCCAACATCAGACTGCCCTTGCATGTGTGAGCACCCCTTAACATGTGGGTACACCTCTCGCAACACCCACTCCAAGCATCTTCGGTCACAAGGGTTGCTGGCCTGGCAGTGTGTGAGCACAAACCCAATGCCACCTTCTCTTCATCGTGGGGCATGTAGCATGCAGGGTGCCTAGTATGTTAAACCACTGAGATGCACATAACCCCCAGCACCTAATCTGCACAGACTACATACAAGTCAATCATGGCCAGCACTCTGTCTGTTCTAAACATATGAAGGAAAACAGCTTTCCCCACACAGACGTGGGAGGACACAATACAAGCGTCATTTGTGGTTTGAATTCTCATTATAAATGCTTTGCTTTAAAATGTCATAACAGAACACCAATATAAAAATAAATACAGGACTGCAAGTACCAGAATGCACTCTGCCTTGCAGAAGTCCTATATACAACAATGCACACTGTACATGCAGTTTTTAATTTCATTTGATAAACGCAGGAATTCAAGTTCCATAAAGCAATATCCCATGAGAAGGTATGAAATAAAAAAATCATGTAATTTTTAGTTTCATTCTGGTTCTGTAAGTACCAGCGTGAAATCATCAAGCACAGATATGCTACAAAAGTACAAACTGTACAAGTTGCTTTGATTTTCATTTTATAAATGCAGGAGTACAAGTACCAGAATGCAATATTCCTCCTACGTGTATTATATAGTACACACCGATTACATGTTCTGCTGGTTTTTGTTTTACAAATGAAGGACTACAAGTATCAAAATGCATTCTAGGTCAATTATAGCATAAAATACACTGTACATGTTATTTTCATTTTACAAATGCAGGACTCCAAGTACCATAATGCAATATTCAATGTGCATGCCTCTTCACCTGTCACCTATTGTATATATCACCACCCTTTGGGTTGTCACATGATTCTCTCTGTACAGTGCTGCCTAAACTGTATTTCCATGTGAAACACCCTCCTCTGAAATTGGTGAATAATAATCTTTTAAACCACATGAGCCTCCTTGTTTCTTGTTCATGTAATGCTGACTGCATACATCATTTAATTGCCTTAAACTGATACCTGTTGGGAATTGTTGTTTTCTATGTTCTTTGCAGCAGGCACATTAACCCTCTGTGCTACCTTTCCAGGAGTCAACCCTTCCACTAGACAAAACTACGATCTCTCTCTAGGAAGAACATTAATCACCAAAGTTATCATGACATTTTTATTGTTGCTGAAAATTGCTGGCGGCAAGGAAGGAGTCCTGAAGAAGCCTGGAATTCAACAGAGGCTGAAACGCGTCGACTGCATGGTTACGGCATCAACATAAGAAAAAGGAAATTTGATATAAAGTATAAAAAAGGAGTTTGATACCAATGGAGGGAGAAATAATTGACCCTTAAATAACTCCTATTTACTTATAGTTGGTGACCCGAGTACAGGGTATGTTTGGAGATAATGGTTGGATTAACATCCCTGACCTGAAATACTAGTGGGCTGTTGAACCAGAAAATAAGGTTCATGAATTATGTGTAAATTGTTTTCTATGTCCTCTTGATTTAGAATTTGTTGTATACGTCTGTATTTTGTATAAATATTGTATATATATATGTTTGTGTATATATGTATTTTCTAAATAAGATAAAATAAGAAAAGATATAACAAATATATAAATACATTTTCAAGAAATTTCTTTTCTAAATCAATTTCTTTCCAATTTATGAACCAGATGGAAATACATATATAGGAATAGAGTTTGGTTTCTTTAACAAAATAAGTTTTGATTGAATTCAAAAAACAACTAAGTGTGTCAGGGAAAGGTAATTAATGGTACCTGTCCCAGGATTGATTCTATATAAAAAAAAACTATACCTTAGGCATCAATTTTTTCTCTCTTAGTATATTGTTCCCAGATGCCTTTGGGTTATTGGGTTACCCCTGTTTTGATTGGCAAGGAAGGAGGCAGCAGGTTTTTTTAAACCATAATATACTTGCAAACACTACGCACCCACCCGAAATAGGTACCCAGTGTGGGCACACCGTTCGTACCGCCCTAACCTGCTCAAGGTTCATGTGACCTCAGTGACAGGGTCACAGTGACTGGATCACTGTTGCACTAGAGTGTGCTGCTTCGTAGGCCTGCCCGCAAGACTAGAGATGAACTTCAGTATGGATTGTGGTGGACAAGCCTTCAAGGTTAACCGACAATTGACACCACTAGGGTACATCTGCTTGTGCTAAGACATCAGGCCTTCTAAGGTCTAGTGGGGCCTTCTAAGGTCTAGCATGGGAATATGCTCCCGCAGTAGAGTGGTCTGGTGGTCTGGTGGACTGGTCATGAATCTGAACCCGGTTCCCCAGTTCAGAATTCAACAGCTCTGGCCATAGTGCCACATTCTCTCCGCCACTGAGCACAATACTGCCCCACTGAGAGAAACTCGCACTGCCTTCAGCTACAACCTAATTGTGCCGCGCTATAAACACTTGGATGTGGCTCAATTCAAATTATGCACTTGATAAGAGTAATATGCTGCCTAAAAAATAAAAAAAGTAAAAGCACACACTCATAGGGATTGAAAGATTAAGTAAAGCATGTGAAATGTAAGCAGAAACAACATGGTTACCTTAAAGATCTCTCACTCACTACTCAGAAATCAGCAAGTGGTTTTACCTGAAAAGTTAAGGACAGGACTACAGGGCCCTGAAGGGAACCATTTCAATTTCCATTGCTTATATCCTTAAAAAACGTAAGCAGTCTGGTTTAACCTCTTGGCCGCGGCGCTAATTGGGGGGGTGAGGGTTGTGGGAGGTGAGCGCGGTGCCGCCATGCTTGTGACGGAACCACGCCGTCATGAGTCATTGGCGAGCTGCCCACTCACTAATTCGCCCGCACAGGCGGGGAATCAGTGCCACATGGGCGGAGTGGCCACAGCATGATGGAAGCACGCCGTCATGAGCACACGCCACCCGTGGCTCATCACGGCGTGGTTCCGTCATGCGCAGGGAAGAGGTTAAAAAGACCACATCCATAAACACAGAGCCATTTTGTTTTCCAATCCACCCATCAACCAGGTATTGCAATACATCCAGGAATGGTGCACTTCCCCACTTGGGGACAACAGTGCTGTTCAAAGAAAGACGAGAAAACAAAAATAGTGCTTCACTGCAAAGTCTGTAAAGTGAGGCTAATGTGTTTGGATGTGAATAAAACCAATATGGCCACTTTGCAACCACTCTGTCTTGCTTCATTTAGTTATGTATTTATTTTTCATATTTAAAACGTTTTATTTCTATTCATCCCGAGGCTGCACTTTGGAATAGAATAAGGTCAGAAAAAGGGCATTTCCTGCAAGTGTTTTTCTTTTTTGGATCCATTTCACAGGGAAGCAATTAAATGAAAGAAGGAAAGAGAGTTTGTGAACCGTGTCTTTAAGTCACAGTTTTCAGTAAGTGAGGAGCAAGACAGAAAGAGAGGGAATAATAGGAAGAGAGGGGGGAGGGGGCAGCTGCCAGCACGGAAAATAGAACCGGCCCCCTGTCCCAAAACCGCCCCCCATCCAGCCTACCGGGGAATTGCCCGGTGTCCGGACTTACCAGTCCGGCCCTGCTTTTAGGGGCAATTGCAATGAATTACAACTGTTATCAGCTATGGTGAGTACCTCTTTGAAAGTGATGCCCAAACATGTATTCTTGCTACTGCATTAGGGGAAGAACAACCCAGACTGTTAGCCACTAAGATGTATAGGTTTATATTGTATGGACAGTATGAGATGCTCAGTCAGGGTTATGTGTCCCCTGGGCAGGTGCACCTATTTTTCATGCTTGTTGAGCTGATGGGGTGGGTCGCCACTGGGATGGTGCCAGTTGGTAAGCCCCTCGCTCCAGGTTGTGTCAACTCACTGCATCAGGGGCAAGATAATGTGCATACATGGGAGTGGTGGTAATAGACCCCCCTGCGCGAGGGGTGGAGATGTTATGCAATGTCACAAAGTAATTCCAACAACTTATGTATATTTGTAAATTGGTGCATAGTATTGAGTAGTGTGTGTGTCTAATGTACTCTTAGATTTATAAAGCAAAGTACACACTGGACAATCAATTATTGAGTGTTATTTCTGCGTAGTGGTAAATGGCAAATACTAGCCCACACCAATTCCCTTGAGTAAGCCTTGGACTGCTCTGCAACACTATCCATTGAGAGTCAAGCGCTACAGTAGAGTGTTTGGTCCCTAGTGAAGGACAAATGTAACATGTTATTTGTGCAGGCCTCTTACATAAGAACTGATTTTCCTGAAGATTGGAGAGATGAACTATCGGCCATGCCCCACACGACCGCCCCATATATAGTAGTGGGAATACATTTGCTCCTATATAGCTTACATAATTCTCTGATTGGCTTGTTTCCAATTTTACTAGAAAATCTAATCTTTTGCAGTTCTAATATGAGAACCCCAAGTGCCTAGTGTGTAAAATGTATGTAGAGATAGGAAAAACTCTGTACTTTAGTAAACCTGAAATCCTTCACATAATGCAACCTTTTTTTCGTATTACCCCTCCCGCAAACCATAGTAAACATTTTGGATAGATTGAGCCTCAAACTTTTTGCTCCATATATGCTGCAAAACTCTCAATTGAGAGCAGGAAACCATTTGCAGTTCTTGTAATCAGGACTGCATCATCCGCATACAGGAGCACGGGGTGGAATGAAAGCCTACCCTATGGACATCTACTACTAGCCATTGAAGTGCCTTGCCTTCCTCATTAATATAAAGTGAGAAAAGAAAGGGTCAGAGGATGCAAAACTATCTTATGCCTCTTGTAACCTTGAAACTAGGGGTACCTTCTCCTCCCAATCAATATCTTACTCTTGCTGTCAACTGGGCATAAATTTGGGATAGATGTGAAATAATATCAGTAGGGGCACCCAGCTCCCTAAGTGTCTTCCATAATATACGTGGTTTACAAGGTCAAACATGCTTCTTAAATCAGCAAAGCATAATTGGAAATGCCCATGCATAGCCTCTGTTCATTTACTGGTCAGGAGACTAAGGTTGATACATTGTTCAATTGTTCTTATATCCCTTCTGAATCCATATTGCATATCAGTAAATATGCTGTTTTGTAATGCCTAGGCCTGTAGTCTGTCCACAATAATTCTGCCCATAATTTTTTTCAGATGAATCAAGGAGAGATATAGGCTGATAGCATTTTGCTTCCCACCTACTACCCTTTTTAAAAATGGGCACAATTATGCACCTCGGCCAGGTGGATGGAATAGCCCCCTGTGCTATACCTTGCAAGACCACAGTCAGTATAGGGCTCATAGTACTGCACTATCTAATCGCCTTCTTCTTTGGACTCTATTTCTCTAGAGGTTGGTCTGCCTGACCAGCGTGTTCGGGGGGAGCGGCGGACACCCTTATGGTTGCTCTCCTCATGTACATGTAAGGATGCCTTGCTTCTCCTTCTGAGTTTCAATTGTGTCCTTGTCCCGATCAGCTTTTTTATGTTGTGTATACCTGGTCTGTATGTGAGTCTTTGTATGCTCTATGGTGTTCGTGTTGAACGTTCACCGCTCAGTCCAACGAAATCTGTGGGCTTTGGTGTGGACCTGCTGCTATTGGCAGTGTTTCTCTAGTTTCCTAGCCTGGATGGAGAACCTTGCTTGCATGTGGCTTAATGGGGTTTCCATGATAGATTGGGAAACTTGTTGTAAGGATTTTGCAAATTTAGATTATCTTCAGATTCATAAAATAATTACAAATTCTACTCTAATTTTGGGGAACAGTGTACAAGGAGTGGTACCAAACCAAACCTGTTGGTTACAAGTTATATAAAAAAATCAATCCATTAAAAAATGGACATTTACCACTAAACAAAAGATGAATGTAATAAAATGGTAATAACCTGAAACAGAATCAAATTGTGAGACTCCACGATGCTGGATTATATGACAAGGCCCTCAACTGGATATGCTCATTCCTTACCGGCAGAACCCAGTGAGTCAGACTCCTGCCTTACTTCTTGGAACTGACAGAGACCAACTGTGGAGTGCCCCAGGCCTCCTCCCTCAGCCCCCACCTCTACACCATCTACATGGTCCCACTCGCAACGCTCGTCAGGAACCATGGGCTCAACATCGTCACTTACTCCATTGACACCCAGCTTATACTCTTCTTCACCAACGAACCTATCACCAAAGAAAACTTCCAAGAAGGGATGAAAGTCGACATCACCTGGATGAAGATCAGCTGCCTGAAACTCAACTCCAATAAAACAGAAGTCCTCATTCTGGGCTCCACTCCTTCTGCATGGGATGACTCATGGTGGCCCCCTGCCCTAGGAAATTCCCCCCACCCCGATGTACCATGCACAAAATCTTGGCATCACACTGGACTCATCACTCACAATTAACCACCAGATCAACGCCGTATCCTTGACCTGCTTCCACACCCTCCGCATGCTTCAAAGATGTTCAGATGGATCCCCTGAATCCAGAAAAAATGTTATGCACGTCCTCATCGGTAGCAGACTAGAGTACAGCAACGCGCTCTATGCCGGAATCAACAAGAAACTCCTATGCAAACTCCAAACAGTACAGAGTGCCGCTTTCAGACTGATCCTCTATTTCCCCCATAGCAGCCACAATACCCAACACTACCGCTATTTACACTGACTCAGACTCAAAAGAAGAATTACCTTTAAGCTCCTCACCCATGCATACAAGTCCCCGCACAACACCAGACCAACAAAACTGAACAACCACCTCTACTTTCACGCACCCTAAAGGCACCTCCAATCAGCTGACCTCTCTCTAGGACCAGAACTGGAGGAAAGTCCTCCTACCTTGCAGCCAAGGCCTGGAACGACCTCCGCCTCCACCTTCGGCAAGCCCCCACACTGTCCCAGTTCAGGAAGGACCTCAAGACCTCGCTTTTCAGATGACCCCAGCATTTAACGATGCCCCCACCCCGGGGCCTTAAAACTCTCACAAGTGAGTAGTTGGGCTTTACAAACCTTGATTGATTGATTGATTAGTTCAGAGCAGTACGGGTTGATTTGTTGCAATAAACTAGCAATCATAAACTTATGATTTGGAAAAAATGGTTGTTATTTCATAAAACATAGACTCACTAACACCACATAACACTTAAACATGCAGCATAATTTGTAGAATTTCATCAGCACCAAAACATCAATAAATGCAGAAATAGAAAAATCTAAAAAGAGAAAAGTTTGACAGAAAAAATAGTTATTTTGTCCCAAAAACTTGGCCCCCTCCTAGTGCCTACAATCAGAATAGAGGGGATGTTCTGTGTGGTACGCAGAGCTAAGTCAGACTGATAGTCTGTCAATATTGGCTCAGCGGACAAAAAATAGCAAAGATTTGTGTAGAGCAAAAGGAATACCCTGAACACTATCTGCTTTCTGTGGCCAGACACCTGCTACTAAAAATAATATGGTGTGTTGTTGTTAAAAAGGGGAGAGAGACAGGGGTGGAATAGCTCCTATAAGGAGCAAGGGCTCTAACACACCTCAAAGTGTGTCATGCTTCATCATAGGGCAGCTCCTCGTTGGGTTGACGCTGCAATGTCCAATGGGGGCTTGTTGCCAGAGCTCTTTTAGCCTGTATTGCTGGCCGTGGATGAAGCTGGTGTGTGTAGGGTGTGTGGTGTAGATACACATGTGAACTGTATATAGGAAGAATGTGAGTTTAAACATAACTATTGGAACCAGGTGAACTTACCTTAATTGGCAGGTTCCATGTCATGATTAAAAACCTCGGTGTTTGTATGGGGAGATTCTAATAGTCTTGTCAAGCATTTAAGTGAGGATAGGGGTCAACATGTTTTATGCCGTATGTATTTTAAAAGTGCTGCACCTTACGGTATACTGCTAGAGCGTGACAGAACACAAATGATGGCACAGGCGATGTGTGGCATGCACCATTTTGGAAAGGGCACGCCCATGGAAAGTAATGGGAAACAGAGTACCAGGAAAATGTAAAGTTCCTCTGTGTGCTGATGGGTCATTGGGCAGGTGCCCATTTTAAATGGTCTACATAGTTTTCCAGATTGATTAAAACTAGCGCTGAAAAAATGGCTATGCCAGGACATAAAGATGTGTGCAAACCTGCACTGACCTTGTGATGTATTGCTTGTGGGCCATGATGGAAGATTCTAGCAGGTCATCAAAGTATGGGTGCGAGTTACATATCATTATATATGGAGGGGCCACGGAAGAAAGGTATGCTAAGTCAAAAAAATTAAAAAACCTGTTGTTCTCACAATGGCACTAATGTGTCTGTAAAACTTGCCTGTTGTCCTGAAGTTTTGTCCTGAATTTTAAACTTCTGTCCTGAATTTTTGTCCTGAATTTTGACCCTTTTTCCTAAATGTTTACACTCACTGTCCTAAATTTGCACCCATGGCAGTTGGTCACCCTACCTGTTCCCCTGGCTAATGACACTGATTCTAATTGCTGTGGTCTGTTGGCGGAAGACGAGAATTTCCATTACCTTTTCCGAGGTGTTGTTTAGGAAAGATTCAATGCACAGGATGTTGTGACCCCCAAGCCCCTGGAGCCAACTACTCACCTTTAGGAGCCGGGAGGCATTGCCGGGGCCCCTGGTATGCCTGTGAATTTAAGTAAATTAAGTCGACTGCATCTACGTCACAGAGCCTCTTGCAGGATTATTAGGGCAAATGTCTTGTTCTTTTACATGCAGTGTACAAGTGGTTTTGATTTGGGCCATCTTCACAGCCATTTCTTCGACATTTGTATCCGCTTGTGTAAAAATTGTTTATTTCAATTTTTTATTTATTTTTGTGTTTTAATAAATACGGCCGGGGTTTGTACGACACCCGCCTCCAAAGAAAAGAAACCCCTATCATGTCCTTTTAATAGTGCTTGTTAATGGAACGTGGGGGGGGGGGGGGGGGGGGGGGGTTCTACGGCACTCCCTGCCCATAGTCAGTTACTCTTTTTAGTCGTCTCTGCGCCAAACACGTTTCACAACAAGCTGAGAGGGCACTGCTAGACTCTTCGCTCTCAGAAAAGTATGCTGACATTTTACATTGATTGTGGATTCTACAGGGGACGTAATGAAGCTCAGCAGCCCTCAGCAAAACTCATCCTGACAGGAGGGCAATAACACTGAAGGGCTTAATGCGCGCTTCAGCAAAATAGAAGATATTATCACAAAGACGTTTCTTATTTGGAAATGCTCTTGCCAGGCTCAAAGATACAAGTACCTACAAGTCCTGATAGCCTTTTCGAATTCAGAAGGAGGCTTACATTTAAAGGGAAAGTGAACAAGAAGGCAAATGTCACCTAGCCAAAAAAACATTCTGGACATTGATGATGCACACACTTCTCCATGTCACTTTACTCTTTTGTCACTTCAACAGGCAAGTATTTTCTGGGTGTTTGTTTGATTATTAAACGAAGGACTGTATGTAGTGCTATAGTGTAAATTACCGACTTATTTGAAATTAGTGCATGCCAATTGTCACTTATGTGTGCATCAAGAGCAAACAAGTGTTGGCAAAACAGTTTGGTCTGGTGCGGCAACGTAGGTCGCAAACCAATTAGCTTTGCTAATTGTTGCACGATTTTCATTTTGTTTTTAGCAAAAGACTGTCCAATATGGGATTCCGTACATGCGCATGCAGGGATGGGTCCTATCCGTTCGTGTATATTTACAAGCAAGACATATTGCAAGAAGCTGTTTATTCATACAAATGCATGGCAGAATCTTGGAATGAGTTTAGTTTTCGGTTTAAGAAACTACATTACAAAGTGACCACCATGCCTGGGAATGACAACAGCCATCAGGGAATGGGTTTTTATTTTAAATACAGTAAAATACATTCCAAGATGATTGTGGGACTTGTGCATGCACAATGAACATCTTTAATTAATGTGTTAAAAACAAAGCAAAAATTATTCCAAGACAGTTGTGGTGCCTGCTGGCATCTGCATGCACGCTTGCCTGTCCATCAGGCGTGGCCAGCACAGGTGACATCGGTGTGTCTGGGCAGGTGCAGGGAGGGGCAGGTGGGGGGGTAGTGGACAGACGATGAGATAGGGAAAGTAAAATAAATAAATAAATAAATAAAGCCACTTACCTTACGCTCGCCGCGTCGGCGATGCGGCGACTGTAAGGTAATTGTCCATGTGCACAGAAGAGTTACCATCTTCAAATGGTTTAAAAGCCATTCGAAGAAGGCCACCCAATGTCCTGAAAGAAGGAAGATGGCGGGCTGACTTTCGCCGTAGAGCGCGTACTCTCTCCATTGTTCTTCACTGCTGTCACACACTACTGGCTTTCAGCCTGTGGCTGGTTGTGGTTTCAGCCAGCTCAGTAAAGCGCTGATGTCAGCTGAGTGGGATCTTCTCAAATCAACCGCACATAGCTGCGTACAGCTGAAGAGTTTTGAATACTGCAGCTTCTTGGCAGGAGGCTGCAAGGTTTCTGGAGGCATGTTGGCTGGCCATTGGGATTCACGGCATTGTGTCTTCAGCCTCACATCTGTAATTTCAGTTCCACAGCTATGGTGTCACAGCAAATGAATACACTCAACAGGGGCAAGGAGCCCATGGAGTGGCAAAGGGGCGTAATGTCGAGACCCAGGAGTAGCAACCCAATGAGGAGGGTGAGGACAGCTTACAGGCAATGACATCCCTCCTCAGTGGCTCCCTCCTCAGTGGAGTCACAGGTCGGGCACCCCATCCTAAAGTTGCTTATATCTGGAGCAGAAAAAGTCTGTTTACAAATGGCAGCCAAAGAGCAATTCGTTTTTAGAGAGGGTTCCTCACTTGTAGAAGCATTAATGGTGGCAACTACAACTGGAGGGAGCACTGGCAAGTACTCAGGCCTTGAATGGCATCACAAAAGCAGTGGGTATGGCACCAGATATTTTTGGGGATCAGGAGGAGGAGGGTGCGGTAGGAGCTGCGAGCAGGGACTCCAGAGCTAGTCTGCTGGAATCTAATGCTTGTGCAAGTGTGCAGCAGGCAGGTGATCCCTACTTGCAGGTATATGGGGCTGAGCCCTCTCTTGCTCCCCGTGCTTCTGGGCCTCATGTAAATGGTAATCTTAGCAGCAGTAATACAGGTGCCAGCTTGCTCAGAAAGGGCAACACTAAGAAGAAGTTATCTGAGCCAGTAAGACAACACCAACTTGGCAAACCATCAAAACAACCAAGATGGTAAACTTTGAAAACGCAGCAATCACTATCTGAGGTGTCGGGAAAGATCACTAATCTTACTACAGTGATCACTGAGTTGCAACAGTGAGTGACCAATGTTGAGGAGTGGGGAGCAGCCACAGCTTAATCTATTGGGAATCATAATAGCCAGTTAGAGTACCTCCAAAGTAAGGTTGCAAATATGGAGAATCGCCAGAGGAGAAACAACCTCAGGATGTTTGAAATACTGGAGGGGAAGGAGGAGGTGAACCCTGGTCAATACATTGTGCAACTGATCAGGAATGCTTTCTCACAATCTGATGGACTGGGACTCACAAATTCCGTGGCCCATCACCTTCATCTTAATCGTCATATGGGTAATTCCAAGTTAAAGCAGTCTCACCTAATTTTAATCTATGTAGGGAACTTTCTCCTTAGACACAAAACTAGGCATGATACCCTCAGAGAAATGCTTTTTGTTTAATCAGCAAGTCAGCAGGTTAGTACCAGAGACCCAATGACTTCTTTGCATGCTGCTAGTTGTTTGTTACCTATATTCAAGGAAATTCCATGAATTTGATGAGGATGGATCACTCATGTAAGGTGGCATCCTTCATTTGCCACATTGTCCCACCCTGGTAAGATGTTACTACCAGGACGTACTCAACCTCAGAATGCGGCTTTTCTGAGGGAGTTCTTACATACATCTTGTCTCAGAACAATGATTTAGGTCCAGTTTATGACTTTCAAAAACATAGGATAATTCACTAAAGAATCCTTTAATTTGGTGGTATACCTGGTTGATTAAAATATTACCAAAGGGTAAATACAGGAGGTATACTTAGGTGTAATGACCTGTATGTGTCACTTTCCAAATAATTATGCCAACATGTCTCTGCCTTTAGTCAGCCGTGGGTCCAAGGCATTGGTCAGGCCTGTGTCTATGCCCCCTACACTGCAATTAGTAAGTACTCGGTGGGCTTAGATATAAAGAGAGGACCTATCTTTCAACTAGAATCATAATTAGTGATAACCTAGTACTATTTAACTAGATGCTTCATGGACTGTTTGGGGTGGGTCTCTCCTATAGTCACACTTTCATCAAGATCAAGAACCCACTTGTCACCTAACTTAACCCCATCGAACAGTTGTCTCGGTTTCAGCGCTAGCACTTACTAATTGTAGCAACTGCAGGCCAACCCAGCAAAGCACACACAGCAAAGGGGCAGATACTCCTCCTTACAGCTCTCCAGCTCTTCTCCTTAGCAGAGGGTCCTCTTGAGTCCAGAAGTGATCTAATTCTCTGGGGCTTAAGGTCCAATACTTATATCCCATTTTGTCTTTGTTCTCTTTGTGGCAAGGGTCTCTGGACCCAGTCCGAACCAGTTCTGTCCTCTCTGGTGCAGCTTCACTACAGGAGATGGAGACAGCATTGTGCAGAGGAGACAATACCTATTCAGGTGCAAGTGAAACTCCCACCACTCTAAATGCAGCCAAGGTCTACTCAGCTCAGCAATGAGTCACCCTGGAAAGGCAGGATACACCTAACCACCTTGGTGGCTTTCTTCAGTGAATGCACATCCCCAGCCCCTGTCACTTCAAAACCAGACAGTCAATACATAAAATAGCAGAGGCACACAGAATGTCTAAATAAAAAATGACTACTTCCCAATGGTTGCATTTTCAAACACACAATTTAAAAACCATCTTCCTAAAAAGATGTGTTATTAAATTCTGTGTTCAGAGAGCCTAAACTCTGCTTCTCCATCTTGTCCCAATGTAAAGTTATACTTGTACGATGTCACAAAGTAACTCCCATGTTCGCCTATGGGACAGATAGCCTTTCAATAGTGAACAACGAAATTGACAGTATTTCGGTATCAGGACATGTATCACATGCTAGTACAGGCCCTACCTTTCATAGACACTGCACCCTGGCAAGTGAGTGCACTTACCAGGTCAACATGGAAGTTTAAAACTGCACGTAGACACTGCAGTGGCAGGTCTGAAATACGTTTACAGGGCTACTCATGTGGGTGGTACAATCAGTGCTGCAGGCCCACTAGTAGCATTTGATTTACAGGCCCTGGCACACTCAGTGCACTTTATTAGGAACTTATCTGTAAATCAAATATGCCAATCATGGCTCATCAATCATAATAGCAATTTCCCTAGGGAGCACATGCACTTTGACACTGATCAACAGTGGTAAAGTGCTCAAAGTATCTATGCCAGCAAAATTAAATCCAGTGTAGCATCAGAAATACAGGAGGTAGAGGCAATAAGTCTGAGGAAACCACGCCAAGGATGCTAAGTCTAACAGGGTGTCTCTGGCTTAAATTCACGAAGTAAGTGGCAGTTGGTTTGGGAGGAAATAGGGATGAATAGACCCTAATAGCTAGCTTTAACAGAGACCCATCTGGCACATAAGAATTATTTACTACTCAGGCAACTGGGCTATGAAATAATTATTTGCAGCAGCGTATTCAAGGGGGAGGTGGGCATTGGTACAGTTGGTATTTTACTCACAGAAATTTGCTATATGTCTAGTTTATTGGCCACGTTTTGACGACCCGGAGGTTTTGGATATGCTCTCCCTTTAGCTGCTGGATTGGGCAGGAGAATTGATTATAATGAGTGAGTTTAATTGTGTGATGAATTATTGCGTTAACTCGACTAACTTAGGACTAGGGCATCAATTCATGACCTGATGCGGATACACAGGCTTTGTGATGCATGGAGGACTATATACTTATTCAACTAATTGAAAATCAATCTTTACTTGGGCAAGGTTTGAAAGAGCATATAGCAGCCAGATGTGACAAGAATAAAGCTCTACAATAAGAACATGGGGACAGGGTTGGGCGCATCCTAGCCCATCAAATTTCTGATAGGCAGTCTAAATGTACTCTCCAAGCTAATAAAGGTTAGATTGCTAGGGTCCATGCAAACCCTGAATCAGTTATTGAGTAGTGTTCTCTGTTTTATCAGGAGTTATTGTACCAGCCTCAAGTAATTCATCAATCTGGGCTTACAGAGTATGTTCAGTGGTGCAGGATGGCCCATTTAGGGAAAATCAGGTGTGTGTACTACAGACAATTTCTCCATAGGGAAGATGGAGGTTGCTCTGGATACTCTCCCCTCAGGTGAAGCTGTGAGTGAGGACTCCATACCCTTGGAGTTCTATAAAGTATTCAAGAATATAATAGCTAGTGAATTTTTAAGGGTGATTCAAAATATCTATGTTGGGGGAGGTTTTGGACTCTTGGAATGTATCTAATATTATTGTATTTCTGAAGAAAGGCAAACCTTCTGAGGATGTAGGGTCTTACCGACCTATCTCCCTGATCAACTCAGATGCTAAGTGGTCCACCAAGAATTTAGCTATGCGACTTGTCCCTTTACTCCCAAAGCTAGTTTCCCAACAGCAGCATGCTTTTGTACCGGGAAGAGACACCACTAGTCACACTAACACAGCAAATACTGCGTTCAATGTTACTGGGAAATCTAACACTAAAATCAATATGATTTTATTAGATGCCAAGAAGACCTTTGACCATGTGGCCAGGAAGTGTATGTGAACTATGCTAGGCACTTTTGGTATTGGCGATAAATGTATTCAATTGGTTAAGGCACTATATGAGACCCCATATGCTAGTGTGACATATTCTGCGAGTTATTTAAATACTTTTGAGTTATATTGCGGTACCTAACAGGGGTGTTCGCTGTTTCCCCAAAATATTTGCTATGTACATTGAGCCATATCTATGATCTCTACATATGAACGCAAGCATTCAGCCTTTGATGTTTGGTGATCATGAACTCAAACTTACTGCTTACTAGGATGATGAGGCGGTTGTTGCATTAAATACGTTAGCAGCACTGAGACAGGTTGTTAATGAGGCCCCTGATTTTGGAATGTTTTCAGGGTATAAGCTAAACATATCTAAGACACAGCTCCTATTGAATTGTATACTAGATGCTCCAACTTCAGGGCTACCCTTGACTGCTGTATATCTTGGTGTCAAACTGTGTTCAGAAGTTGGGGACACAATTAATGTGAGTTAGAACTTTAGAATGTTGAAAGCTCCATTGAAGAAAATATTTGAACACAGTTTGACACTGGAGGCAAAGGTGAGGTGGGAATACTTCCTCATGCACTGTAGTGCATTATATCGGAAGTTGAGAGGTATAACGTGGCCATTCAGAACACATTGAGATAAAAATTCTTCTTGGGTGTGAAAAGCACATTGCTGACTGAAAGGTTGTGGGTAGGCTAACAGTCTATAGTATTATCTTTCATTTTGTGTGTGACATTTTTATAGCTCACTAATTGATGCATACTGGTTTTTAATTCAATCAATGGTATGGCACATAGGGCCAAATAGTGAATGTAGTTAACTAAACCTACAGTAACTCTGAGAACAGCTCCGTCCCTCAACGCGTAACTCTACTTCACACATATTCTCCTGTAAGACAGAAAAGACTACCAGAAACAAATATTTTGCAAATAAGAACAATTCAACAACAACTGAGCTATACCCAGCTGCATACCCTAAACACGGACAACATGTCTGTCTAAGCAACCCTGCTGCATACAGTGTCATACTTCATCATTCCTTCCATCCACACTGCTACTAAAAACCAAATGTGTGCATAAAAACTATTTATCTACAAAAAGCAGTAGCAAGTCATATCCGCTAATGCACAACACCTTAACTTCAAAAAGGAGGGAGCAAAGAGAAACTTTTGCAATTTCTCTGGCATTGCCCTCAAAATGTGACAACGTATCTTGCAATAAAAAGCCTCGGAGTCAATACTTTTCCTAACAAAACCACAAAGCATAAACCAGCAACAACTCCAGTTGGTATGTGCTGGACAACTTGTCTTTAAGACACGCTCCAAATGGTTGCTGGGCTTCTTAAATGATGCTGCAACACAAAAAGATGATGGACTGAATGTTGAGCATTGTCAAACATTCACCCCCAGTCACACGTCTGGCTTTAAGTCATCTTATTTTGCTACCACGCCATTCCAGTTTGAACCCAGCCATATGCAAATCAGCCTTGACCCTGTTCCCCATGGGTGATGCTGCCACCTAGAAAGAATGGAGAGCAACGGAACAAATGCAAAGACCATGTTACATCAAGTAAGTCCTGTTGGTGATTTGTGTCACAGTCCTGACAAAGTGGCTATACCTGCTAATCCAATCGGGATTCTCACTTTCTACCTAGGTGACACTAGCTACTCCTGGAATAAATCCGCCAAGATCACCCCTTCCCGTAAATTGAGAGGCATATTTACAAGCCTCTTGCGGCACCGGAACGTCACTTTTTCCCATATTAAAAGTGGCGCACCGGTGGCCCAAGGGGCTTGTTAATAAGCCTCTGAGAGTTTAGCTCATGTAAGTTGAACTTATAGAATACCAGCTCAAAAGAATGGCGCAATGATCTGGGATTCACTCATCCTCTCTAACTTTTTATAAATTTGTCAAGCTCAGATTGCTGCCTGTGCTTAACTTTATTTGGGCTAAATCGGGCACCCACAAGGCAGTACAGGTATGTTTAAGACCTTCCGGAGGGGGGAGGGGTTTGTACTAAACAGGAATGGTGCTTCCTTTTTTAAAAATGTACCTCTATTGGTATAATAGACCGTTACTTAAGTACACAGTTCAGACAGGCCAGATCTCAGGCTCCTGGATTCATAGACATATTCGACACACTAGTACATCCACTGAGAAGAGGGAATGAAGGCCGCACTTTCCTGTCGGAGCCATCACATCCCCTCTGGGAATGAAAGGGACTGCAAATCTCTCTACACTGCTCTGTCGGGATCTGCCCTAAATGATACAGCTGACAACCCATAATTTATCCTGTAGCTTCCAAATACTCAAATATGTGGTAGGAAATGGAACCAAGATATGCAACCACAGGGGGACAAGTCAGTATAGAAGTTTGCATATTGTCGGGAGAACGTGTGAGAATTTGTTCCTCACCCAAAAAGAATCACCCGACCTACTCCTAATCATAAATATGTGTTCGCTGTGTGACCTAGATACTTGGCTACACGGTCTAGTATTGGGACGGGCGAAAGCTTGACATCAATTTGATCCACAGATGTTAAATATTATTTCCTCCCTAAGCTGCCAATAATGAATATGGAAGTCAAACCCATAGTAATATGTTGATGCAAACTAGAGCCTTACTCCAATGCTCCCACCTTTAGTCACCACATTTCTTCAATATATGTCGAATTGTATGAACTAAAATGGTTCTCTTTTGAATTCTGTTCTCCTTCAGTATACCGCTCCTTGAGTTATACATGCTTTTATATTCAACAGAGTGCATATCCTTTCGCCAACCATGACCTTTGCAAAGATCCTATGGTAAACTATTGTAAAGTCAGATAGATCCATAGTTGGTAGCTTTGTTTATACATCATTAATTTGCTTTAATGTTTTTATACTTTTTATGTTCTATTCTACGATATTCTGTTCTCGATGTAGATAAGGACGATTGCATTTATGATATTGCGATTTTGGAATGATCCGAAGGGTCCATAAACGCCATGACTGAACTCTAGAAGGATAATTCAGGAAAAAGATGGATTCTTGGTCACCAAAATCCAGATTAAAACATACCCTTGTTAGCTCTTCCGGATGTTTCTAAAAACCAAGTAATACATGTCAATGCTGTCCATCTCCAGGAACTCATGTCACCAATCCATAAAAGTACCTAAAAAGGATGCATGTAACTCCGTTACTGACAGAGAGTTCCATACAAGAACTGTAATAATATTTTTGTAATGGGCAAAAAATATGTATTTGTGTGCAAGTGCATCCCATGAATCTTACTACAAAGCAACAGAACAAAGTCAAGGACTACAATGTTTTGGGGGGGATGGCATTAGGATACAGGTCTCAGATTAGTAGGACAGAGTGGAAAATACACCATGAATTGACGGGAGCTTTGTCAATGGAGGGTGAATAAGGTTTTAGTGGCAATGAATGCATGAATGAATGAATGAAGCACATTTACAGAGCGCACGGCTACTCAGGAAGAGTGTCCCGACACTAATAGTCACCAACTAACAGACCTAACACCCACACCTAGCACTTTAAAGAGCAGGGTCTTGAGTCCTAGCTCTTCAACGAAGGGAGGGACGATGCTACTTATAGTCTAGCCTCAGGAGATACTTACATGTTCTCACTATTGCCCGAAATACAAAAGTAATCCACAATCTCTCAATAGAAGGTCTTTAGAAGGAAACACGAGACCATGTTTTGTTCCGACTTATTAACCATTTACCCTCCAAGTAACCCTTTGATTTTAAAACCATATGTTTTTACTACATGATAGAAGTATATAGCTAGATTTACTGACATCATATATGCTAATACCAGGACAGTGATCATCCATCCTTATTATTGGGCTGAGTAACGCAGTGTATTGGTGGCTAACAAAGAACATAGTAGCTAAAAGAAGTGAGTTTTCTGATTGTTTATAGAGTTTATGCATTTGATGCCTGGACTCTTATTTTCCCTACCATTATTTCCGTCGATGCACATCTAAAACTAAAAAGTGTGGGTCCAATTCACAAAGGGCCTCCGCACTCCTGACCAAGACCCTGCAGTTGTGGAGGGGACCCACACTCGCGGTGGGACCTCTGACCTGCAGTGGTGGTTGAGCTCATGGGCGTCCGCAGGGAAGGGCAAGGGGGGGCACTTGCCCCCCCCTGGAACACCGGTCCGTCACTATTGATAGCCCCCACAGACAGTGGTGTTTGTCTGCAGGGCCGTCAATTTTAAAAGCGTGAGAAAGCGCTTGCAATGACGGTGCGGCTTGATGAGAGGGAAAACTGCTGCTGAAGGGCAAGAGAGAAGGTCCGGCCCTGGCTGCTCCCACAGCTTGAAGCAGAGGCGCACCTAGAGTCAAATTTCGGAGGAGGGGGCACATTTTTCAAGCTAAGGAAGAGTGGAGCTGCAGGGGCCCTAGGAAGGGGTGAAAACCATCAGTAGCAACCACTGTGATGCTGCAAATTGTAAGCTTTATGACCACAACATCCTTTTGTATATAAGGGCCCTAGTTATTTAGATAAAGCAGGATGTGCAGTGAAAGGAATGACGTTACAAATGAGTAGTCCCTTTATTGCTCTGGAAATGCTAGGATCTCCAATCTACCTCTCTACCTCTCTCTCTACCTCTTTCTCTGCCTCTCTCTCTCTACCTCTACCTCTCTCTCTATCGCTCTACCTCTCTCTACCTCTGTACCTCTCTTACCTCTCTACCTCTCTCTCTATGTCTCTCTACCTCTCTCTACCTCTCTACCTCTCTCTACCTCTTTCTCTACCTCTCTCTCTCTACCTCTCTTACCTCTCTACCTCTCTCTCTATGTCTCTCTACCTCTCTCTCTACGTGGTTCTACCTCTCTCTCTACGTCTCTCTCTTTACCTCTCTACCTCTACCTACCTCTCTACACCATTCTCTCTACACCTCTCTATCTCTAGCTACCTCTCTCTCTCTCTACCCCTCTCTCTCTACCTCTCTCTCTCTACCTCTCTCTCTCTACCTCTCTCTCTCTCTCTACCGCTCTCTCTCTCTACCGCTCTCTCTCTCTCTACCTCTCTCTCGCTACCTCTCTCTCTACCTCTCTCTCTCTACCTATGTCTCTCCCTACCTGTACTTCTCTCTCTACCTCTCTCTCTACCTCTCTACCCCTCTCTACCTCTCTCTCTTCCTCTCTCTTTCTACCTCTCTCTCTCTACCTCTCTCTCTACCTCTCTCTCTCTCTACCCCTCTCTTTCTCTCTACCTCTCTCTCTCTACCGCTCTCTCTCCCTACCTCTACCTCTACCTCTCTCTCTACCTCTCTCTCTACCTATCTCTCTACCTATCTCTCTATTCCGCTCTCTCTAACCCTCTCTACCCCTCTCTACCTCTCTCTCTACCTTTCTTTCTACCTCTCTCTCTTCCTCTTTCTCTACCTCTTTACCTCTCTCTCCATCTCTCCCTCTACCACTCTCTCTCTACCTTTACCTCTCTACCTCTACCTCTCTCTACCTCTCTCTCTACCTCTCTCCCTCTACCTCTCTCCCTCCCTCTACCTCTACCTCTCTCTCTCTACCTCTCTCTCTACCTATCTCTCTAACCCTCTCTCTCTAAACCTCTCTACCCCTCTTTACCCCTCTCTCTACCTCTCTTTCTACCTCTCTCTCTTCCTCTCTCTCTCTACCTCTCTGTCTACCTCTTTCTCTACCTCTTTACCTCTTTCTCCACCTCTCCCTCTACCACTCTCTCTCTACCTTTACCTCTCTACCTCTACCTCTCTCTACCTCTCTCTCTACCTCTCTCCCTCTACCTCTCTCTCCCTACCTCTACCTCTCTCTCTACCTCTCTTTCTCTACCTTTCCTACCTCTCTCTCTCTACCTCTCTCTCTACCTCTCTCTCTCTATCTACCGCTCTCTCTCTCTCTACCTCTCTACCTCTCTCTCTCTCTACCTCTCTCTTGCTACCTCTCTCTCTCTACCTCTCTCTCTCTCTCACTCTACCTCTCTACCTCTACCTCTCTACCTCTACCTCTCTCTCTACCACTCTCTCTCTCTACCTCTACACCTCTCTCTCTACCTCTCCTCCTCTACCTCCCTCTCTCTCTATACCTCTCTCTCTACCTTTACACCTCTACCTCTCTCTCTACCTATCTCTCTCTCCCTACCTCTACCCCTCTCTACCTATCTCTACCTCTCTACCACTCTCTCTCTACCTCTCTCTCTCTCTACCTCTCTCTCTCTCTCTCTACCTCTCTCTACCTCTGTCTCTCTACCTCTCTACACCTCTCTCTCTCTACCTCTCTACACCTGTCCACCTCTCAACCAGTTGAATTCCGGGAAGCCCAAACCATCAGTATTTCACATCTGCGCATGAAACGTGGGTAGGATGAGCTGTGTAGCTCAGAAAGGGATGTTCTTTTTACATAATTTGTATTTAATAGAATTGGGAAGCAGTAGAGCAGTCTCACAGTTGAGATAGGGATTAACATACACTGGTGACAACTTTTGAATTGGCTTTAAAACCATTCAAAGATGGCTGCAGCATCTACGTGGGATGTGGTGAACTAAGTGGCAGCCGGAGCCGTATAGCACTGCTTGTCATTTAAAAAAAAAAAGCATTGACATAGCCCATATGTCTCCCCTTTGGGACCTTACAAGTGTTTAGTTGTCCAGTACAATATCCTTGGTGCAACAACATCAAGTGTTGCATGGCTAAACAGTTATAAGGTCCCAGTGGCGAGACCTTTTGGCTATGCCATTGCTTGTTTGTTTTTTCCTCTGTTTCATTGTGGTTGCCAGGTAATCTGCTGTGGAGCCTCACATGATTTTTCTCCCACCCCATGGGTTTCTTTTGTTATTTAAGCTCTTTGTCTTATTAGATTTTTTATGTGTTTATTTAATACTTGTGCTCAATCATGCCGGAGGATGGTGATGAAGTAAAAATGTTGCCCCCCCTGGAAAAATTTCTGCGGACGCCCATGGTTGAGCTAACCTTGCGGGGGCCCCGCCCCAGTGTGGAGGCCCTTAGTGAATCGGGCCCTGAGCTTTGGCAAACAGACTTACATGTGGCTCCATATTTATTAATAAGTTGCAGAAATCTGCTTTAATTTGAGAGGGTGAAATAGTTTCTTCCAGCCTATCTTTATTGAAGCTAGGGATGCCTTTTTGAAGCAATGCACACTCAGGTATAAAACTCCAATTGTGAAACCCGATTTCAATTATTTGAGTTGGAAATATTGTTTTAGTAGGGTAAATATTTATACCATTTATCCAGGCATTGTCTGAATCCATTAAATGGCAAACAAATGTCTGAAGGGAAATACAATGACGATTAAGATGGCCTTCTAGGGAGAATGATCTGTTTTGCATTTTTACAGTGTCTTCCTACTTCAAGGCTCTGTTCAAGGGCAGCGAGCTAAGCCTATACAGTTCAAGAAGTCTTTATTCGATTGATTCATCATAAAAGACATAAATACAATTACACAAAAACATATAAAACCAGTATTAAATTATCAGCATCGAGTTGACTTCATACAGATCTATACAAAAATTTAAAATATTGTCATGTATACCATATTATCACAATACATATAAATACAATATTATCACAATACATATAAAAGATTTAAGCAGTCTCAACTGTATTGTGTTTAATAAACCTACATCTAATCACCCATGCCCACCCAAGAAACTTAGCAACCCCCACAACAATAAATGGATCCAGATTAGTTTTTAACAGTCTCAAGGCTTCAGCAGCTGATCTGGTACCTAGCAGTCTACATATTGGTATGAGCCACTTAGTTCTAGGTGCTGTGTATAGGGGGCATACATACAAAAGGTGAGAGAGACTTTCCCCTGTGCCCTGACAGTTAGCACAGTGCCCCAAACTGCCCGTTCCCCACTTTTTAGTGAAATCCCCCAGAGGGAGAGTACCACATCTAAATTGAAAAAAAAGTTTGCGGTCCAGTGGTTTGCTGATGATTTCCCAATACCTTTCTAACCTAGGAGAATCTTTATGAACCATAAATTGGCCAGAAAGACTGCTCGTACTCGTATTTAAGAAAATGTTGTGCGTCACCCATTCCCAATAGCATTTTTTTAGCTCATTTTTTGATGGGAATTTAGCTGTCTCGGGCGAAAACCACAACTCGTTAAGGCCCAAAGCTAATAAGGTGGCCCTAAGATCTTTAAACCAACCAATTTTGGTGGCGCCAAGACTATTTTTTACCTCCAGGCATGCTTCCGCGTAGTGGTGTAAATCAGGCGTCGTCCACAGGCGTCGCCAAAATGATAAGGGCCGATATTTGGCATAGTCAACCACCGAGTGGCAGCCCAAATCAAATAATAAAGGGAGTAAGGGAGTTGACTGGGGCAGACCTGTTGCCATCCTTATAAACCTATTTTGGGCATGTTTCAGGGAATCCAGATTACTTCCACCCCAGAGCTCTGCTCCATATAACACCGCTGACTGAACCTTCCCTCCATAGATCTTCATCAGCGGTGACATGGGCTTCGTGAGTGACCCCTTGTGTTCCTTAATCAAGGCTCCGCCCAGCTGCTGATGTTTCAGGGTCATGAGCTCAATCTGATGTGTCCAACTAAGGGTGTCACTGAAAGTAACACCCAAATAGGTGAAGTACTTGGTCTGCTCCAGGGGGGTATCCCCCATAACAACCCTAGCGTTGACCTGCTTGTGCCCCCTCATCACCATAAATTTGGTTTTGGCTACGTTCACCTCGAGCTCATGTTCGCTGCAGAAACTCTCAAACCTCGACAGTGCATGCTGGAGGCCCTGTCGGGTTCGTGAAATCAGGAGAGTGTCGTCAGCGAACATGAGCAGGGGGATTTTCATGCCAGCCAAACTCGGAGCATCAGTGGGAAATCCGTCGAAGTACTTGGTAACTCTATTAATGTATAGAGAAAACAAGGTTGGTGCCAAAACGCATCCCTGTCTGACACCTTTCGACACAGGGAATTTCTTAGTCACCTCACCAGGTTTGCCCCATCTTACAAAGGCATAGGTCTCTGTGTGGAGATTAACTATAATGCGGACCAAGGAGGGAGGCATACCCATTTCTAGAAGACTATTCCAGAGCCCAGCCCTCGGGACAAGGTCAAACGCAGACCGAAGGTCTACGAATGCCGCAAATAAGTTTCCTTTGCCCAGGGTGACCGTCTTCCAGTGTAAAAGCATAAAACGAAAAGCCTGGTCCAGGGTGCTTACGTGAGGTCTAAACCCTGCTTGGAGAGGAGTGAGTACATTAAATTCCTCAATCCATGCCTGGACCCTAGATAAGACAAGGCGAGAAACTATCTTCTGTACCGCATCAATAAGGCTGATCGGCCGGTAGTTGGAAGGAACCGACCGATCACCCTTCTTGAAGATGGGCAGGATCTCAGCACCAGCCCATGAATCAGGAACCTTTGCACCCCTAGCCAAAGAGTTTGCCAAATACAGAAGATAAGGAACCCATAGGTCCCGGTCCTCTTGGAAAATATCTGCTGGGATGCAGTCCGGGCCGGGCGCTTTGCCCCTAGGGATGGCATTCAAAACATTTTCAACCTCTTTAGCAGAAAACACAAGGATGTCACTAGTCAGTGGCCAACCAATGGGAGCAACCCCCACCCTAACACACCTAAACTGTTCCTCAAAATAAGACACCCAAGCACAAGGGTCAACAGAAGCAGGACTAGGACGATCGTCCTGGCACTGTCCCCACTTGAGGAGGTGCCAAAATTGAGTGAGGTTCCTAGAGCCGCAGGCATCAACAAGGAGAGCCCAGCGCTCTTCATCCCATGCGGCTTTAGCCCTCCGTTTAGCTTGGTTATAAGCCTTCCTGCTGGATTTAATAAGGGCTGGATTCCTAGATTTTAATGCCCTAAACAGAGTTGAGTGGGAATTGGCACAATTTTCATTAAACCAGTTCACAGGCTTCCTCGTCTTACCTAAGCCCTTTTTAGCTACAATTTTAACGAATAGTTTCTTTAGGGATGCAAACAAGCTTGCATGGACGTCTAAAATGTTAGGATATGTCTGATTCGAATCAACACACTTCTCTAGTTCCCTTAGCGAACTTGAAACCAGTGTTCTTATTTTACTACGTGCACTCCCATCAACGGCAACCCTTGGCCAACGAACCCTCCTCATATCATTAGTTAATGCAACGGCCCCTTGGACGAGATTAGAGTGTCGCACAATAGGCCCAGCAAAACTAAAGTCCTTCAGTTCAGCGATGAGTGGTTCGTGATCACTTTCAGGACGTGGTCTAATTGCCATGTCCGTCACCAATGGCCACAGGGACATATCAACTAAGATATAATCAATTCGACTACTATGCCTGCCGTTGAAAAATGTTGGGCTGCCCGATCTGTCCGATCTGGTGCGGCCGTTTAGAGCACGCAACCCCCAATTCAGACATAAACCTTTGACAAAGGTAGCACATTGGGACCACTTAGCAATAGGAGGAAGCTCAAGTTGGGGAATACCCCACATCAAATCTTCGTCCTCAGTTAACATCCCGTCCTCTCCACTTAAAGGTTCAAAGCAAATATTAAAATCACCCATTACAACCACCTGACCCACTGAATTTGTAGAGCCAAGGAATTCATCTAAACGTGTTAGGGTGGGAGATACACGACCACCCGCAGTTCCTCTGGCATAAACATTAAACAGCAAGACGTCCAACCCACTATTAAATTTCAAATTAACTATAAGGATATCAGGACAGTCAATATAAATTTCCTTCACAGAAACCCCTGCAGCTTGGCGAACCCAAACGGTGAGGCCCCCCATTGCTCTACCTCTTTGGCCTCTAACTGCGGGTTTGTTAAAGCACAAAAATCCTTGAAAATAAACTGGATGGATAGACCATGTCTCCTGAAAAGACCAAATATCACCATTACTGATGAAGTCAGCCCAGTCAGGTATACATAAACAGGATTCTATACCCGCCACATTCCAACATCCCAAAGTAGTACCCTTAACACAAGCTTGAGCACACTGGACTGTTGTATCCTTGGGGAGTTGTTCATAGGGTTGCAGGGAAAATTCAACCAATGAAGAGACCTCATTGAACACCCCTTTCTCAACAGCAAAGGGTGAAGTACCCAGAGCTTCTACCCCCCCCCCACACTCTGAGTTGGAGACAACACCCCCAGGTGGGGGTGCTGGTCAGTCATTGGTCGCCAGCCAGGATAATGGATCATAAAGGTTTCTCAGAGGGATCTTCCAAGACTCCTTAGGCTGAGTAGACATATTTGAAGAGGAATGTGTTGGGAAAAAACTTGGGTACTGATGAGTCTGAATAGGATCAAATGCTCTGGAAACAGGTGGATACTGAGGCCTATTGGGGAATAAAGAGTCGTGTAAGACTGGAGGTAGCACTGGAGGGCCCTTAAACTGGGTATTGATCTTAGCCCAACCCGGCGTCTGGTCAGGGCAATTGTAATTTGATTGAATATAAGATCGATACTGCACCTCCGGATTAAACTGAAAACCATGGAAATTAGGGGTGAAATTGGTCCATTTAAGGAGGTTATTGGTATTATTGCTATTAGTAACTGGTGGATGATCTAGAGGTTTAAGCAAAGTCTCAGGGTAGAAATAGGTGAGGTTCCTAGTTGAGATCCCACCCTCATTATTACCTACATACCAGTCTGAGAGATGGGATACGACTTTGTGGTCCCTAAAATTAATGATAACTATATCCCCCTCTATGTCCTTGGGGCGTACCCCTACCCACCGGCATCTTCTGACTGTAACAATGTCCCCATTTAGATGTGAAGGAAGGGGCCTATTTGTTTTCAGCCAGAAGATGACTTTATTTTTTAAACTAGCATAGTTTTCCCTGTCCCCTTCCGCAAGTGGAGGCACACCCGTCAAAACGATAACATAATTCGTAGAGTCCGGGGGCAGATCAACATTTTTCTTATGTGGGAGGGGTCTACTAGTTTTGCTAGTGGGAATGGCGGATTTAATCGCCCCAGTCCTTTGCTGAGATACACCCACCTTCTCAGGGGGTTTGTTATTAACACCCACCCTAGTGTGTGTTATAGCAGTACTAGCTACAGGGGGTTGTTTATCTGCTGAAACCAATGCTTTGTTATTTGCAGAAGCCTTCTCATTAGTAGAGGCATGTTTATTAGCTCTATTGGAAGAGGTAATCACGTTAGCAACAACATGCGGTATACCCTGAGTTAACTTGGTGGGTCCCTTTACCATGTCTCCGCTAGGAGCGTGGGTGGGTTCTACTGTCTCCAGCAAACGATCCAGTTTGTCCCCCAGTATCCTAACACGCTCCAGCACAGGAAGCATATACGATTTAATAAGCTTCTCTATGTTGGCAAGAGACACCTCCTGAACCCCTTCACTACATATTTCAATGGACTCCAATCCCTGTGTATCTAAAGCCTTAGGCTCTATGATAGATGGAGGGGCCAATTCTACTGCCCGTTGTGGTGATAGTGGTGCTGGTGTGGGAGGTCGACCACTATATCCTTTTCTTTTTACTCCCCCCTTCCTCCTTCTTTTTCTAGGTGGTGATTGCGCAGCCCTTTTGGCCACAACAGGTTTGGCTCTACTGTTACATCCACTCTTGGGGGATATACCATCTCCTGGTGCCAAACCAAACTGTGGAGGGGAGGGCAGCGTGGAGCATAAATCCAAGTCAATAAGATTGGTAGAGGGGATGTTAGACTCAACAAAGCTAGAGTGATCGACCGGCGGGCAACCTAGCCGGTCGCCACTAGTTGCATTAACACAGAGTGGAGAGATAGTTGGAAATCTAAATATACTCGGGCTTTGATTGATGTCAGTGACATCAACATCAATTAAACTCTGCCCATCCCCAACCATATCATGGGTGAAATTCGAGACAGTTAAAGACTGCATTGAATTTCTCTTCAAATGCTCAATTGAGCGACGACGCTCGGCTCTTCGTTCGGCTAGGAGTAAGTCCATATCAAGTTCCTTTGTAGATTTTTTAAAAAATTTATCAAGTGGACCGAGAACCGATGTCCCTACACCAGGGGGGGCAGACTGACTCATAACAGAACCCTTCAATAGTTATTTAAAGACACAATACGATAGGCTGGCAATAAATACAGTACAAAGTGTCAATAACCTGGCCCAGCCCGGCCTCCTACGGCCCCGGACGGCCACAGACGGTCCCGCCCTTGTCCCGGGCTTCTCCCGGCGCTCCCGCGCGCTCCCGCGCCGCGGGTTTGACCACACCTCTTAATAATGTCCACGGGTTACAAAGGGGGCGGTGCCGGCAGGGAGAGGAGCCCAGCTGGAAACGGGCGCGCGGGGACTCCTGGTCCGTGGAGTCCACCCGCAGTTTCCTCGCAGCCCTGCCGGTCACCAGCTGGAAGCCCTTGCAAAAATACAAACAGCCGCTGACACCGCAAAGCGGGACCCGCGCAGCGGGTCCGGCGAGCAGCAGCGGTTCAGCAGGCTGACTCAGAGGAGGTCCGTGGTGAGTGGCGTGGCTCGGTCAGAAACACAAATCCGCCGAGGGAAGGGCAGAGAGCCACTAAATAGTTGCAGTAGATGGGGGCGGGGCCGGCAGGGAGAGGAGCCCAGCTGGAAACGGGCGCGCGGGGACTCCTGGTCCGTGGAGTCCACCCGCAGTTTCCTCGCAGCCCTGCCGGTCACCAGCTGGAAGCCCTTGCAAAAATACAAACAGCCGCTGACACCGCGAAGCGGGACCCGCGCAGCGGGTCCGGCGAGCAGCAGCGGTTCAGCAGGCTGACTCAGAGGAGGTCCGTGGTGAGTGGCGTGGCTCGGTCAGAAACACAAATCCGCCGAGGGAAGGGCAGAGAGCCACTAAATAGTTGCAGTAGATGGGGGCGGGGCCGGCAGGGAGAGGAGCCCAGCTGGAAACGGGCACGCGGGGACTCCTGGTCCGTGGAGTCCACCCGCAGTTTCCTCGCAGCCCTGCCGGTCACCAGCTGGAAGCCCTTGCAAAAATACAAACAGCCGCTGACACCGCGAAGCGGGACCCGCGCAGCGGGTCCGGCGAGCAGCAGCGGTTCAGCAGGCTGACTCAGAGGAGGTCCGTGGTGAGTGGCGTGGCTCGGTCAGAAACACAAATCCGCCGAGGGAAGGGCAGAGAGCCACTAAATAGTTGCAGTAGATGGGGGCGGGGCCGGCAGGGAGAGGAGCCCAGCTGGAAACGGGCGCGCGGGGACTCCTGGTCCGTGGAGTCCACCCGCAGTTTCCTCGCAGCCCTGCCGGTCACCAGCTGGAAGCCCTTGCAAAAATACAAACAGCCGCTGACACCGCGAAGCGGGACCCGCGCAGCGGGTCCGGCGAGCAGCAGCGGTTCAGCAGGCTGACTCAGAGGAGGTCCGTGGTGAGTGGCGTGGCTCGGTCAGAAACACAAATCCTATACATTGTCACCTGGCAGAACATGGCATGTAAGGTATTTGGGGCCAGATGTACAACCCTTTTGTGCATGCGCAAACTGGTTTGCGGACCCATTTGCGCATGCAAAAACATATTGGGCCGTGTACATAGCCTATTTAGCGAGTCACAATTTTTTTGCAACTCGCTAAATAGGTTTTACGACTCTCTATTTGGAAGGGGCGCTCCCTTCCAATTAGCGAGTATCAAAACAATGTACTAATGTTTTGAGACCGCAATTACGGTCGCAAAAAGCTCTCAATTACCACCTACATCAAGTAGGTGCTAATGCATTTGCAAATGGGAAAGGGTCTTAAGGGGACCCCTTCCCCTTTGCAAATCCATACGAAATAATTGTTTTCTTAAAAAATGAAACAAAAATGCATCCTGTTTTCCTTTACGGAAAACGGGCTGCATTTCATAAAAAAAAAATGCTTTATTAAAAAGCAGTCCCAGACATGGTGGTCTGCTGAGCCCAGCAGGCCACCATCCCTGGGAGGGTTGGCATCTGCAATGGGCTTGCAAATTGCAAGAGGCTCATTAATATTAATGAGCCTCGCAATTTGCGACCCCATTGGGAATTGCAAAAGAGTGTAAACACACTGTTGTACATTTCATTTGCAGCCAGATTCATCAAGGTCAAAACGTCTCGCAAAGGGCCAGATTCTGAGAATCTGGCCCTTTGCGAGCGCTATTTTTGTATTTGGGATTCATCATCCCAAATGCAAAACTCACATTTTCAGAAATTGCTAAATTGCGAATAATTGCATTTAAGGAATCTCTATTTGAGATTCCTTAAATGCAATTCATGAACCATTTTAAATTTGCGATTTCGCAATCTGGGGCCGCTATTTACCGCGAAGTTGTATGTTACACACACACATGTCCTTTGGACATGTGTGTGCACAACATCAGTGTACGTTATCATTTCAGGGGTGCTACAGGGTGTCCTTTGGACACCCTGGCACCCTTGAAATCGCTTCCTTATTTGCGATTCGCAAATTGCGAATCGCAAATAAGGAATGACTCCGCATTCATTCCTATGGGCCTTTAGGCCCATAGGAATGAATGGGAAAGCCATTCCTTATGTGCGATTAGCAATTTGCGAATCGCAAATAAGGAAGCAGTAGAAATCGCAAAAAATATTGCGATTTCTACATGAATCCCGTTTTGCGAGTCTTTAATAGCGATTCCTTAATAATCGCTATTAAGGACTCGCAAAACATGACAATGATGAATCTGGGGGTTAGTGCCTTGCAATTTGCGACTCGCAATGTGTCGCAAATTGCAAGGTGCTAAATGAAAGGGTCGTACATCTGGGCCTTGATTTTCTGTTCCAGCGTGTGCCACGAAAAGTTGTAAACGTCTTGACGCCACTGTCTAACAGTGATTTCTACATGTCTTTGGAATGAAAGTGATTGGTCTAAAACAATGTTGCATCCTTTCTGTTTTGTATTGCAAGTTATGTTTTTGGGAAAAGGCACCTATAGATTTCTGTATTTAAAATTTCGTTTTCAAATAATATACATAACGGAGAATGGGAACATTTGGGTAATTTTACCAGCATGTACAATAATAGAGACGTCTATTTCTGTTTGGGATTCAATGTTCTAAATCTAATTTTAAATTTAAAACAATCAATGAGGAGGCAGTGGCATTGTTCAGAAGACACACTAGGCTGACAACCACCAGCCCTCAGAGGTATTATTTGTACAGGTTCTATTAAACGACCATATAATTAAAAATTGACTTTTAGTCAAAAACCCAGCAGCTGACAATCTGATTGCAATCTTCTTGGGAACAAAAGGCCTGCCAGAATATCCCTGGCAGCAATACATTTCAGCCACTAGAACTGTTACAAACAAGGTAGTAGCAAGGTATGATTCAGAATAGGACACCAGGCTTAAATAAAGATACTAGATTAGGAGTGCAGGTACGTGTATTGCAGTCAAAGGGCACAGAACAACGAGACCTGACAACCTCACCAACTTATGAAACAAGTATACATAACAAAGGTCCACTAGAGTATACCATCACCGAACCTTAAGGCACAAAGAAACCATTATAAACTATACCTCTTATATAAACAGCTCATCTCTCCCGTTTTAATCCTAAAACACCCTAGAGAAACCACATTGTGAGAAATTGGTTTGTTGGTTGTGGTTGAGGGGGTTTACCCTGCTCATGCGACAGCCATATTCCATGCCTAGATGAACTACTAAAGTCACTAAATTAACCTCTGATTAACCCTCTGGTAGCTTGACACAAAAACAGTCAGGCTTAACTTAGAGGCAAAGTGTAAAGTATGCATACAGCACACAAACAGCAATAAAGTGAAAACATAACACAAGAAAGATTTCACACCAATTTAGAAAAATAAAGTACATCTTAATAAATTATTTGACACCAAAACGACAAAAAAAGCAATCACTAGAACTGAAGTTATGAATTTGTAAAGTTTAAGGTAAGAACGAATGTCTAAAAGATCAAATCGCCAACGACCCGTAATCTAGTTATGCAAGACCAGGTCAAAGTAAAAAAAATATGGCGATGGAGAGCAGGGTCACATACAAGAAGTGGATTGGGCTTGGTTGAATCTTCCCTTTGGATTTAGAAGAAATTTCAGTAAAATGTTTTGAGAAGGTAAAGTTGAGAGGGGCAAGCCTGTAGGTGGTGTCTGACGAGGAGGGTTCGCAGTTGGGGAGCTGCTGGAAGAAGTTGCTGTGTTGATTATCACGTTGGACTTAAGGCCAGATCGAAGTGCCCCTGCATCACGCAGGGTGTCGCAAGGGCAACGCAATCCCGAAAATAGATTTAGCAAGCAATGCAAAACCACCTTGAATGGCCCTGCAGTGCTTTTTAAATATAGAGTAACACAAGACAGCACAATTTGCTGTCTTGCATTATTCTGCCCTGGAAAGGCATTCTATGGGTCGAGCGTAGGTGTTGCAACACATCCACCCATAAAGTTTGGTGCATTCCCAGATTTATCAAGACTGGTAAACCTGGGAATGAGTCAAAATGCTACGCCTTCCCAGGGCAAGTGCAATGAGGAGAAATATCTTTATTTCTCTTCATTGTTTCCTCTTTCTAAGTGTGCTGCATTCTACAACACACTTCCTTTGAAGATAGTTTTGTGCAGGAAGGTGTCCGTTCCTTCACAAAACAATCCTGCATACAATGCAAGCACCCTTGCATCATGACACGCGTTGGCGCTATTTAGCAGATTGTGTGCAATCGCATTCAGCGAGCAGACATGCACCATATATTGGTACCATCCCCGCCCTCTCCCTTTCACGCAGCACAGTGCAGCAAGTTGTCTTGCTGCGTAGTGTGAAAATGTGATAAATATGGCTCTAAGTCTGTTTTTAGGAAGTCAAAAATCTCCAGTTGACCAAGGCTTGACGCTGTGCCCAACAAGGCCCAGTGGTGTAAAAAACTTGAGCCCCTCCTGCAAAGTATATAGAGAAGGTCCCCTATGCTCTCCAGAGCGATCTCTGGCCAGGGTCCCTCCGCCCCCATGCACAGTGCTATAGGGAGCCCACAGAATGAGGACTGAAGAGGTTATTGTTACATCACTGATGGGGCTAGATACCCCTTTTGTGAAGGACCACTGAACAGGTTTCACTGCTGCAGAGAAGTCCATAGCGGGAGCTGCAGCGAAGTCAGGCCAACTGGCAATGCACCTTGAGAAGATAGACTAGCAGGTTGGTCCTGTTTTCCACTCAGTTTTCAGATCAGTTTTTAGACACACAACATGTTTTACGTCCCAAGTTTTGGATTGTGGCTATCTGGGCACTTTTAGCACCACTTTCAAGAGTCCAGGACTGGGGGGGAACTACTGGGGGGGGTCAGTACTCACTCAAGCTGGTCCAGATGTGAGTTCTAGATGAAGGAAGATTTTTCTGTCACTGTGCCTCTAATCAGGAGGCCATCCAACTCTGCCTTGGAGTCACTCTGGCAGTCCTGGGTTAAAAAAACAGAACAGGGCTCAAGCAGCACGACAGGCATCTGAGGGTTCAAGGCAGATTTCAGGCAGCATAGCAGCTCTGCCAAGTGCTGCAAAGCAGTCTTTTGAAGTACACAGCAGGCCACAGCAGCAGGAAGTGCTTCAAGAGTGCTTATGCAGGTCCAGAAAGTGAACTGAACAGTGGGCCCGAGGGTCCATTTTTGTGTGCCTTCCTTGAAGTAAGAGAAGTGTTTAGAAATCTTCCTTTGAAGTGCTTGCAATTTTCTGCCTCCCTTGCCCTGGCTCCAGCCTGACTACAGGCACAATAAAGAGGTGTGAAATCCTTTGTGGAAAGTCCCATCTATTTGACTGCCCCGCCCATCCTGCCAGTGGTGGCCCAACCAGGCACACTTAATTCCTCAACTGTGTGGCTATCTGTGAGGAATAAACAAAGTTCTAATGCCATCTACTCCCAGTCATTTGACCCAGGAACAGGCTACAAGCACCAGTTAGGGCAGGAAAATGGCAACTTTCTAAAAGTGCCTTTTTCAAAAGTGCGACTTAAAATCTGACTTTATCATAAAAGATTTTAAAACTACAATTTCTCAAACACCACACAGGACAATCCTACTCGCTCCCAATCAAGAAGTTAGCACTTATTAAATGTAATAAGGCAAACCCATGTTATCCTATAGTAGAGGTAGGTCTCACAGTACTGACAAATGAAGTTAGATGTTATTAACTACAAGGAAATTTAAAACTTAAAAGTACATGTCCAGACATTTGATTACAATGCACCATGCCCTATGGGTTACCTAGGACCCACCTTAGGGGATCTCTTATCTGTAATAAAAGGGGACTTTAATAAGTAGCAAGGGGTTGTTTTTCCAAGTCGAATTGGCAGTTTAAAACTGCACTCAGTCTACACGGCTGCAATGGTAGGCCGGAGACAAGTTTTAAGATGGTACATAAGTGGGTGTCAGTAATAGTGCTGCAGGCCTACTAGTAACATCTAGTTTACCACTCCTAGATCTATGGTATACCATTTTACTAAGGACGTATGAGGAAATTATTATGCCAATCAGGTGTAAACCTATTTTACCATTAATAGGGAGTGAGAACTTTAGCAATGGTCCGAAGGCCAACACAAATGAATTCAGCAAAAATTAGAGGTAGAAAGGCAATACGTTTGTGGGGACCCTGCAGAGAGTGCCAGGTCCAACACACATCAAAAACAAAGAATTATTACAATTGACACACAGACAAATTGTGCTCACAAAGAAAATTGCCAGCCTTGCCTCAGCTCCTCCAAACCAAACGATCACTCATCTTGCAGCATTCCTATTGTGCCAGAGAATAGCCTTGGGTCATTAATGCATTATTAGCCCCTAATGTCTGGCGGCCAAGAAGCTGTTCTGCATTCCCCTTGACTTCCTCTACTTGGACAGACATGGAGGTTGACCTTGAAATGTTGTTGATCCCTAGTTAACTCCTTTACTACTAATTATTCTGCCTCAGAGTGCAATGCAATATTTTCCTAGCTCGATCTTTTGAAAAAGGGTAAGATGTGCGTATATATTTGTTCCTGAAAGTGTTAGATATGTTTCAACTGGAAGCTTCGCATTTCAGGGTCTTATTTATGACTAGGGGCCTAAAGCGGTTATGCCTTTGGCTCCTTGAGAATCATATATGACATCCATGGTATGAGCCTGTTATAAACTTTTGCCAGGATGCCGTTTTGTGTAAATTACCAGTGCCTGCCATCATGTCAACCTAAGCCCCTTCATGTTTTTGAGATGAACTTTTGAACTAGAACTATTGTGAGAAGGTTTGAATTGACAATGATCCAGGAGCGAGCTCCAACTATGTATGGGGGATCAGATCCAGGGCATTCAGGTCTACCTAAAGGCTGTGACTGAATCTTCTGGAGAAATTGAATAAACATCTAGGGTCTTCTTAGCCCCTGGGGTAAGTACTGTATGCACTCACCCACGTGGATCTTCCTTCCTCAGCACAGGTTCTGTAATGGAACTTTTGTGAGTGATATTTCCATATTGAAATGGGGATACCACCTATGCAGCATCAGCCCTAGTCTTTCAATAAGCTAGCCTACTCCCCTAGTTTGGCATACTGAAATCGCTGGCCCACAGGTCTAATTTTTTAGGTCGAGCCTAAGCTGCATGCATACACTGTGCCCGAGACGTGTTGTAATCAGTGTATGGGCTAACAGCCTGCCCAGTTCCTTTTTACTGCTCACTTCAATTGTCTCTCAAAAACTCTTCCCCGCTAGTGGTTTATTCTTCTAGTTTGTCCCGCGTTGTTGTCCTTGTATCCGCCCATACCGCACCGCTTAACTTCTCCTCTCATTACACTGTTATCTTTGTGCTGTTTATGTGGAACTGTTTTTTTCTTTCACGCTCTCGCCTTCGAGTTCCATTGCGCTATGTTCCTTCTGCTCCAGCACAACGGTTGTTAACTTGATTTTTTATTTATTTAAAATGGACGTTAGTTATTGCAGTTGCTGCGAAGCGCATGGAATGTAGCCAATTGTCTAGCAATGCTCGCGGGCGGCCTCGGCGCACAAAGCAAGAGCTTTTTGCCTATTGTTGCTTGTATCTATCATATAAGCTTTACCTCGGTCCCCAAGGAAGCTGTGCTCTCTTGTAGTTTAAACTTTACTTAATGACATAGTTTTGAAGCCCACGGGGCTCGGCGCTGTGCTCCATGCTTTACTTATTTTTAATCTATTAACTGCTCCTTTTATCAAAATGTCAGCTTTTTTCCTGTGAGCGTTTACACATTCCTACTACCAATACACTTACAGAATTTTGCAGTTGCCTTTCGATTTACCTTTCTAAAAAAATGTTGTTAACTCAAAATCATGTGTTTATTTATGTTTTTATTAGGCATGGACTCGAGACTTCAACACTGTTTCCCCTCTCCACAGTCACAGCTTAAGATGTTCCGCCATGTCCTCACACCAAATATTCCTGGCCACTAGGTCAGTGTGTTCGGCTGGGAGTGGCCAAGTTTTCAGTTTTTTTTTTTTTTACACATGAAACAAACGATCCGCTCAACAATGTATGTCCAAAGACAGGACTATTATATTTCCTTACCAAAGCTTGCACGCTCCCAGACACATCTCTATGGCCCCATGCCTACGACCTTTGGGCTGCAGCACTTTCATAGGCCACTGCTCGCACAAGCTCTCCAAATTCATGTTTATAGCTCTCTTAAGCACTTCTGGATTCCAACATTGCACCTACATGTCCAACATCCTCGCCAGTAGCAGCATTTTCAATTCCCAAGTGGTCCAAGTTCTGATCTACAGCTCTTCAGATGTTTTAGGTCTGCTTTTACAGGCATCCAGTGTGCTTCCAAATTCTTCAAGGTACATTTCCAATGGACTGTCCTGTTCGCTCCCAAGATCATGTGTTTACAGTTCACCAACATGTCACCAGTTCCGGTTTACACTGTTCAGCCATGTTGCAGTCTGAAAAATACAGTTCCTTGGTTCTCAGCTGATTACTTCGGAAAACCTCCCTATCTACAGATCTATTTTAGTGCTTGAAGTAATGAGGGCAGACAGCAGCTTGCAGGTAAATGTGTATTAAATATAATAATATTCCCAGCGGAAATATGTTCTGTACAATTTTTGTTAAAAATGGTAACCATCTCTGCATTTGCTAACAAGTTTGATTCCATAAAGTAAACTAATTACGTACAGTTTTTGCATACTGTTTATATTTGAACTGTTATGGGGATTTTCCAGGTTTCCTATGATGCATAATTTTTCTCTAATATTGCCAGATACTAAAACGTGGCACACTTTTCAGTGATATTACTGTATGTGCAGTCTTTTGACTTTAAACATGGTAAACCATATTCTGCTTTTAGCAGATGTTCTGCACTGAATTAATAATATGGAGATACTTGTAAAGTAATGTGTTCATTCTTAATTAAGTTGGGTAAAGTCTTTCTTGGATTAGTGCACAGCAGTGAACAAATGCATTTGACAGTCTACAAAAAGACTAATGCACCACACCATGTCACATAATTCCAATCAGCATAATTGTACACAATGCCACAGTTCTATGCCACTCGATCCAAGGCCACACATTTCCATTCCACACCACATAATTTCACACCAAACCACATAATTCAACTCCTTACAATTGCACAACACACCACATACTCCCAATCCACAACACAGAATTCCACATCATGCCACACAATGTAACCGAATGTCACATAATTCAACTCACTAAATACCACTCCACAACGCACAATACCATTCTACATAATTAACTCCATGACACACAATCCCACTCTACATAGTTCTAGTACACTCAATACTATATAATCACTATCCACATAATTTCACTGCACACCATGCCACATATTTTCACTACACACATTCGCTCCACATCCCACATTTCCAAACCATACAATTCCACAACAATTCTAATCTAATCCACATCATTCCACTCCACACCAGATATACCCACTCCATAACACATGGGTAGAAGACATTGTCATTTACAAAAACAATAGCTCTAACTCTAGCAAATGCGAGACCTATTGGCATTGCATGAAATAAATTCAACTTTGCAACATGCCACATAATCCCACTCTAAACCATGCCACATAATTCCACATTGCCAACTCATGATGGCAACCTGAGGATCCGACGATGACCCAGGCCCAGCACTCCGAGACTCGGCCGATTTCACCTCCGGTTGCTTTCTCTTTCAACTGCATCAACTTTGCCGACCGTCCATTAAAGCCCCCCGTCAATAAGCAAAAAGGAGCCCCCTGAAAATAAAAATATAGGGCAGACTATAAGGAACATGAAACAGTCTAGCCATTCTACTGGATGACCAAGGCTCAATTAGAGTCCTATAATACCATTAGCAGTAATAAACTCACTGAGGCCCAGAACAGCATAGACTAAATCAAAAACAATTCATTATCACAAAATGTATTCATATTTTATTTCATGTTTTAGATAAGATGACCATCATCATTTTATACAATACATCATACATTCAAAGGATTCATCACAAAGATAATACAATCAAAAATACTTTGAACAGTGTCCCAGAAACCCAATCACTCATTCTATCAATTATACAACACACTCACTCGCTCTCATAACATCATACAGCCCCCCGTGCCTGATCCACCGAAAATTGACCCACCGGTGATTCTACGCTTGGGCCCTGATCCAATCATGGACCCATTACACTCATACCTCTACTCTACCCCTGGATTCATTGTGAACCGGGCGACACCTACCCTTGGACCCTCTCCAGGGCCCCTTCTCATCCGCCCTCTAATCAGATTCTCCACTGTCTCCTCCGCTCCTCGGATCTCTCCTGATCGGGCTGAGCCATCCATTTCCTCACTTCCAAAGCTGTCGTTTTCCCAGCCCATGGACCTTCCTTCCAGGTACATTGCCCCCTGCACCTTCATTTAGTAACCCGGTCCTGATGATGATCCTCAATCAATAGGATAGAAACGCCATCTACATACCAGCGCAACCTCTGTCGCACTGTGGTTCACAAAAATGATACCAATTCAGTAAAGCTGATGTAAATAATTAACTAGAAACCACAAGTGCCCATGTATATATCTTTTGTCACTTTCTCACTCTGCGCCTTTGATGTGTTTCTTCACTTGTCACCTATGCTGTTCATTTCTTAGTATCACAAGCACTTTTGTCCACAAAGTTTTCGGATTACGTATCAACTGTTTCCAAAATCCTTTACTCTTTTTTAAAATATATGATGCCTTTGACACATCCAAAATCTTCATTGACTCTCCCTATTTTGTTGCTCTGGCAATGTTTTGTGCATGCTTTATTATCAGCCTTTTCAATAATACTATTTTAGAAATTATTGTTTGCTTATACTTCCTCACCCAGATCTCAACCTGGTCTATGGGTATAATCCTGTTGAGCTTACTTTTACTGTTACATAATTCCACACAACACCACACAAATCAATGCCACACAATTGTACAGCATGGAACATAATTACACTTCACATAATACCACTCAGCGCCGCATATTTACACTCCAAACAATTACACTCTACTCAACACAACATAAATATACCCCTACATAAATGCAATATATGCCACATACCAGCAATCCACATTAATGAGCTCCACACCATGACACATAATTCCAATAAGCATAATTTCACAGTTCCAGGCCACACAATTCAACTGCACACATTTCCAATACACACCACATAATTCCTTACCAAACAACATATTTCAAATACACAACATAATTCCACAACACACCACATACCTCCAAACCACACCACAGATTTCCACACCATGCTACAAAATTTAACAGCACACCACATTATTAAACTCCACAACATGCCACCCCTCAACACCAATACCATTCCACATAATAAACTCCATGACACACAATCTCACTCTACATCATTCCAGTACACTTAATGCCATTTAATTACTATCCACATATTTCCACAGCACACCATGCCATATATTTCCACTACACATCACACTACACAATTCCGTGCCACTCAATTCCACAACAAATAATTCCAATGCAATCCACCTTCCCTCACACTTTCCCAAATCCTGTTATCTCTCTCTCACACAACCACTCCTCCTCTCATCTACCCCTCACCCTGCCTCTACCCCCTCATATTGCACAATCCCCTGCCCCTTCTCATCCCTCCCTAACACTTATTCTCTCCTCTCTATACTGCCTGCTCACACATGCTACTTTCCTGTACCTCCTCGTGCTCAGCACTGGTCCACCTCTTGACTCCACCCACCGCTGGGTGCCACTCATCCCTCTCTCTCTCTTACTCTCTTGCACCCCTCTTTCTCTCTCTCTCACACATTCTTCCCGCCTCTCTCATATGATTGACTTCAGGTCTTCAGGCACAGTTTCTTTTCCCATGCCTTTTTAAGGTTTTTGTCCCTCAAATCCACACTCTCCTCCTCTTGTTGGGGTGCTTTCTGCATACACAAGCACTCCCGTTTTATGCATCTGTGGCCTGCTGTCCTCTTATATCTCTCTTTCTCCCACACTCTTTCTGCTCCTCTATATGGAGTTTGTTCACCACTTCCAACACACAAACTACCTATCCCTCTCTATATTCCTTTCCATCTAGTCTGTGAAGCTCTCACCCCTATCTATTCACAATACCACATAATTCCACTACACAAATACACTACACACCATTCAATTCCACCCCACACAATTCCAATCCAATACACTCCACACCACGCACATGCACTAAACTCCTAACCACAACACATAGGTAAAAGACATTGACATTTACAATGCCAAAAGCTCTAACTCTTGCAAATGTGAGACCCATTGCATTGCAAATGCTTGTTAACTGTTACTAAGCTTGCTGCCCTCACTTCTTGCAAACGTTTTCGCATCGCTGATCACACAGAACAAAGGGCGTGTTATTTTGGGAGTGAGAGGAATTCCAGCACATCCCACCAGACTCAGTCCAGAAGTCTGATGGTATTACTATAAGGAACACTAGGCCTTGGTTTCTGCTTTTCTTAGCACATCGGTGGGCCAGCTCACAGGCACCCCTTGTGAGGCAGTTTCACAGGAGAACATATTAGCTGATGTATTACATTCCCAACTGCTGCTCCTATCAGTGGAATTTATACTGTCAGTGGCTAGAAAAAAAACGTATTTTCACTAAATATACTTTTTCAGAAATTCCAGGTAATACATAATGCTCTGCAACCAGAAAAATGCTACACCCAGTGTTTGATATCAGAAGATAAAATGCTCAATTGACCTTTGTGGCTGCAATTTGTGTGATGGGTGTCATGACACAGAGACAGTAACAGTTAAAGGAGATGAAGGGGAACAGGTTTCCCATCTTCAGTTCTACACTACCAGGCAGAGACAGTACCCATGCTATACATATAGCATGCTATTTTACATTTTAATGAACCAGGGTTACCAAGATTACATTTCACTTATGGGTAACATTACCATGTTTTCAGTGTGCCAAGGAGTGACATTGTGTGATACCTTGAGTGACACCTTAATAAGAGAAGATCAAAGCAATTGGGTCTAAGTTTTATTGTTAATTATAAAAACAATCCAATTTTTACTACACAGAGCTCCCCTCTAATATTAATATTTAAGTTTACATCATGTACCTCTGTGTCCTTGGGTTCTTATGCAATCACTCTTCCAGCCACTTTCAGGTATACTCTCCCCTCCATCCACCTGAGAAGCTTCCTGAACACCACACCGCTTGGGTACTTTCTCTTATAGTCATACCTAGTGCTGTTTGGCCCATCCTAAATGAACTACCCTCCTTTCCATTCCTACTTAAGTAAGGTTTGCCCCGTCTTGCACCAATCAAGTTTCCATTCTCCAGGTATTCGAGCATTCACCTCTCACTGGGTTCTCGCTCTCCTCCTTCCCTATATAATCTGTAATGTCTCTCTAATTTCAACCATTTCTTACAGATTCTCTCTCTGCTGCATCAATAAGGTGGCTTGTACACCCTTTAGGTTCCCTTATATACAATGTCTCTCAGATATTATCCAGAGTCCTCAGGCACCTTTCACCAACCTTCTGTACTCTTTTTGATCCTTTTTCTCGGAAATTCTCCCCACCTCTTAAGTATTGCTCTTCCAAATCCCTCCAGGGTATCCTGCTTTCTCTCATTTATCTCTCAGAATCACTCCAGCTGGTAGTCTTTCACACACCCTTCTCATGCGTCCTTCAGTACATTCTCGTTATTAGAGGTGAGTTTGTGTCACAATCTCTAACATGCACATACATCTGACTAAATAATCCACTTTGCACAGAGCTAACATACCAAAAATGTGAGAGAAAAAAAATCCGTTAAAAATCTATGTCTACCCTCTTGTCAGAACTCTGTTCAGAGGTCCACAGAACAAGCAGATCTTACTAGGTCTTTAACTCCTGATGTCCTGGGACCTGATCTCACATGGATCCTGAGCAACTGGGCCAAGAACCCCTTCAGCACTTGACTCTCAGTGGTACATGGGTCCAGTGGTAACATTGGTTGAGCAGTCCAAGGCTTGTGGGAGGGGGTAGGGCGGTAGAGAGAGGGAGCTGAACACAGTGTCCCGACTCAAAATACTTTCAGCAGCAGCAATAAATGATTGTCCAGTCAAATACTTGCTTTTATTAAAAAAGGAGTATTTATATATGAATATAAAGTAAAATACAGCATTCACAAACAATTCACACAGTACCTGAAGTCAAGGCTCTAGTGTTTTAATGGACGGGATCATAAATCTCACTCTCCTCTCCCTATCTTTAATGGTTATTCCCAATTCACCAGTGACGACATTCAGGTTAAGCCCAATAGTAGTCCAATTCTCAGGAGTCTCATGTCAACTCTTTATTAAAGTCAAAAGTGTTCCCCGAAGCGCTACATGGCAGGCAAATTCCCCCGGGTCTGCAGATCACTGACAGAATATCGGAACCAAAAATATCCTGTGAACAGAATATCATGTCAGACATATCGAGGACCAAAACATTGAAGAGTTAATTGTGAATAGTAAGTATGGATTTACTATCCTTAACTCGACATCTAGATACATGAATATCTGACAAAATATTGAAACACAAAATATCGAGGTTCAAAAATATCGGAGCAATAATAACAATCTCAACAATATTGACATCCTATCTACAACAAGGTAAGTACAAAAATATCGAAAAAAATATCGTTTTTAAAAAAAAATTGTTTTTTTAAATTAAAACAAAATGTAAAATAAATGAAATAATAGTTAAAAATATAATAAACAAAGTTACAAATAGTTTATAATATTTAAATGTAATAAGTAATATACATAATTTAATAAAAAAATGAATTAAACATACATATTATGTACATAATATTTATACTTAATAATCAGTTTTAATAATTATTTTAATGTTATAAATAATTAAAAATAATATACATTACAAATTCACCTATAGACATACAATATTAAAATAAATACAAATTTACTAATTATGCACAAAAAAATATATATATATTTTTAAAATTAATTATATACTACATTAGCTAAAACAATACAAAAATATTAAATAACAGAGGGAATAAAATACTATTACAACTCCCAAAAAAACAACAGTAAGTAACATGTTGGATAGCATAGGGGTAAAAATTACTATTCCCACTCCAGAGAGTGCAACAGTAGGGAAAATGTTGGATAGCGTTGGGGTAAAAATTACTATTCCCACTCCAAAGAGTGCAACAGTAGGGAAAGTGTTGGATAGCGTAGGGGTAAAAATTACTATTCCAACTCCATAGAGTGCAACAGTAGGGAAAGTGTTGCATAGCGTAGGGGTACAATTTACTATTCCCACTCCAAAGAGTACAACAGTAGGGAAAGTGTTGGATAGCGTAAGGTTAAAACTACTATTCCAAATTCAGAGAGTGCAACAGTAGGGAAAGTGTTGGATAGCGTAGGGGTAAAAATTACTATTCCAACTCCAGAGAGTGCAATAGTAGGGAAAGTGTTGGATAGCGTAGAGGTAAAAATTACTATTCCCACTCCAAAGAGTGTAACAGTAGGGAAAGTGTTGGATAGGGTAGGGGTAAAAATGACTATTCCCACTCCAGAGAGTGCAACAGTAGGGAAAGTGTTAGATAGCGTAGGACTAAAAATTACTATTCCCACTCCAAAGAGTGCAACAGTAGGGAAAGTGTTGGATAGCGTAGGGGTAAAAATTACTATTCCAACTCCAGAGAGTGCGTAGGGAAAGTGTTGGTTAGCGTAGGGGTAAAAATGACTATTCCCACTCCAGAGAGTGCAACAGTAGGGAAAGAGTTGGATAGCATAGAAGTTAAAAATAACATACTTATAAATAAATTAATATTTTAAAATATTTAAAAAATGAATTATTAAATAAATCTAATCTATTTACAAATACCAATAAATAATTATTGAAAACATGATTACCAATAAATATTTAATTAACAAATGAATAATAAATACCAATTAATAATAGTTATTAAATATTAATTTCCAATTAATAAACATTGAACAATAAAATATTTCTTATAACAAAAGCATTTTAATTATTAAAAAGTAATTACCAATTAACTAATATTGAACAATTAAATAATTTGTTAAACTAAAAATATTAATTATCAAACAGTGATTGCCAAATAATAATTACTTATTAATATACAAAGTAAAAATATCAATACATAATTTTAGTAATATTTAATTACCAATTAATAATTGAACAATAAATTAATATAATTTTCATAACCAAAAAGTATACGTTTACCAATTAATAATGAATATACAATACATTAATTATCAATACCCAACTATGCATTTAATAACTACTTAATTACATATCAATTACTTTACACATTATTCCCTTATAAACACACAACAAACCCCAATAATAAAATAATACACTTAACATAATTATCAATTAGTCAATTAAATAAAATTAAGTACTAATTAATAAAAATGAATTACCAATTAATAATTAATTAAAAATAATATATTTAGCAAAAACAATTATTAAAAAAATATTACTTGATTACATTTAAACTACTTCCCATCCTACTCCCCTAGAAACCCATAACCCGCTACAGAACATAACTATCAATTAATCAATTAATTAAAATGAATTACCAATTAATAAAAATGAATTACCAAGTAATTAAAATGAATTTATAATCCCTAAAAATTAACAAATAATTTAGTATAATTAAATTACTTCCCACCCTATTCCCCTACAAATCCACAACCTGCTACGGTACCAAAATAAAAAATTTACTTAAATTACATAAACAATCTAATAAAATACATATTAAATACATAATATTATACATAAAAATCATATAGAAATTGATATTAGTAACATTGATATTACTAACATCGATATTAGTAACATCGATATCATTGACATCGATATTAACAAAATAGATATTACTTACCTTCGAAATTTTGTCCCTCGATATTAAAAAAATCGATATTACTTACCTTCTATATACTGTCCCTTCGATATTAAAACATCGATATTTTTGTAGGTCGATGTTAAAATATCGATATTTTGTCTGCCTACCCTAGATACATATATGTGGCGTTATATATAGTAAAACTTTACTTACCTATAGAAACTTACCTTCACGATAGTTTTGTCCTAGAAATTCTTGACACAATATTTTGTCCCATGGTATTTTTGGTCCTAATATTCTGTGTAGACACCGGGGCTGTGTGGCTTGTAAATCAGTCTTACCCTCATTGTCAGGATATGAATGACCATAGCCTCCGAGCGTGCCCATTTCACTTCACAGGCACTAAATCAGAGCCCAATGGTGCACCCTGAAGGCATGTATTTTTGTCAAATAGGTGGATACTATAGATACAAACTGCAGCCCACATATGACATTTTACTTCCATAATATTCATGCATGTTTCTGTGAATTCCCAATGGGTCTTACAGGAAAATTTTTAAAAGTCAACTGGGTTACTCCAATAGGTAGTACCTGCTTTAGAAGGGAAATACACACACAGTTACATTTTAGCAGTGTCTAAGCACACAGACTTCTAAGAAAGCAAAGAATCAAGCAGCAAAAAATGGGGGTGGTGGGGTGGGACCACCTTGAAAATTATACCTTTCTTACAATTAGTAAGAGTTACTTACTCTTGAAGAACCCCTATCTTACTCAGAAATTTAAGGTAAGGGTGTTCAATTAGAGCTTGCAGGCTGTAGTCAGTTCTGCCAGGGAAGCTGAGGGATGCACGCGGCTTCCCTGGTGGGAATACAGCCCACCATAATTAGAAATCTCAGGTTGCCTAGAAGAGAGCCATTTAGCACTGAACGTTGCTGAGTAGCCTCCATGTTTCGAGTTGCTGCTCAGCAGTCTTGATTGTGTTTTAAAAACAAAAATTTGTATGGCAAGAAAACTAAAGAGCCTGGCATTCTGGGAGTTTTCCCCCAGGGTTTGGAGGCCATTTTTTAGTTTGGACCGCCAAGCTTTCACTGGCATCCCTGAACAGAATAAAAAGTACATCAGAATGTCCACCCTAAAGCAGCTTGAGTCTTTTGCACCATTGGTATAATGGTACTGCCAGCAGGGCATCGCCATCAGAAACATGATGGTCCTCCCAAATTAAGTGGATCGAGCAAACCATCAGTTTGATGGACACAGTACTTGTCACATATGCGGTGGACTACCCTTCTGGCTTACTCATGTCTTATGCCTCAAATTGAGGTATACTACAAGAGATATTCTCAACAAAATCTTTGTGAATTGGTTTTTCTGTGTTTTTGAGGGTGGGTAGTATGTGCGTCAGGAGCGGATTTTCAACAAACAGAAAGAATGACTGTGTTGTAGCAGTGCAAACAGCATCTAATTAGCATACTAAATCAATACGTGCTGCGTCAAATGTAATAGCACCTTGCACTGAGGCTTATTTCTGAGGGGTTCTATATGAAAATTAAAACGTCTTGTCAATTGCTTTTAAAGTAAATTAGTAACAGGTAGAAGTATTTTCAAATGTTTATTGAAGTGCAAATGTGACAATTGTCTGAATGCAAACAGACACTATGACGAGGATTAACAGGGAAATAGTATTTTATTTTTCCAGGAACACAAAAACACTTTTTCATTTTGTCAATATTTTTTTACAGATTTAAATTATACGTTTATTATTCAAAATGTATACAATTTTTGAAAGCCCGTGCCCTGTGCACTTGAGTTATAAATGTGATTTCAATATTAATTACATGCTTTCAGATCTATGTGCGCCTTCAGTTTCTTGCTCATCTGTCAGATTTTTCTCTGGTATTTTATTACCTTATTACCTTATAAATTGGGTTAATATTTATTATTATAATAGCAAACAGGCTGCTAGAGGTGGAAGTGGGAGTGTGTATCTGCCTTTGGCCTCATGTCACATAGGATACCTTCAGCCATTCCTCTCTTCTTACTTCAAAACTACATTGGGATTCACAATTATGGGTATATAGACCCATATAATAAAGGAATAACTATGTGCAATCACTGAAGTGTCCACTCCTACCACCTTCCCACTCCACCTGCAACTCTGCCAGTTCTCTTGCTACCTGATTCTTCCTTTCCATCTCACCACTAAACAATTGCCCTCACCACTGTAGCTCTACCGCTGGATGCAGAATCACTACTCTGCAAGGCCACCCCCCTAATCATCTACATACGTTTAAACCCCTATGGAGCACAGCACTTCTTTGGTTTGTGGCAAAGTTTGAGCTATATAAGTCATATACCTACAGACATATACACATAGAGCCCACTGTGAGTTAGTGAAGCAAACCGCCCAGTCCAACTGTCCCTACAGATACCTACACCACCAGAAAGTATCCCAGATTTTTTAAATTCAGACAAGGCAGATAACTGTTTCAAGTTTCTGCAGTTTACAGAAACACTCATAATGATGGGACCAGAATGTAAAGTACTTCTGGCAGAAGGTGTCACATTTGATATGGGGCAACTTGACGTAGCATTAGGAAGCAGAGATATATTGCTTTGAATTATAAATATATTATGAGTACTGGCAGCAGAGTATATAAATCCCTGTGCAGTGAGCAGTGAAATTAAGAATTCAGTGAGGCCCTTTACACAGGAAAAGTTATCTGTTATGTGCAAGTAGAAATGAACTGAGGTAATTCAGGTTAAGCTAAAGCCAGATAACAGTATACTTTGTAATTGATGGTACAAAGTATAGTCTGTGCTCCTACAATTCTAAAATGCGCAATTATACCTATTCCAGGAATACAACACCTGTATTTTTATATGCTCTATATGTGCATATTCAAGTGCATAATGTCTTTATTTTTACACACAAATAAATTGATGTATATCGCTGCGAATTCCGCCAAAGCTCTGAGTCCAATTCACAAACAGCAGCACTATCATTGTGCGAGCCCTCAGCTACCTTCACGTACACCAGCTTCAGAATGGTGCAATCAAGTTGTGCAGGCACACAATGTTCACTCCCCACTCCTCCACCCCCATACCCTCAGTGCTTAGAAACCCTGCTCTTGAGCTGAAATTGCGTCCCGCCGGAGCCTGGCTCCATAGAATTTGTTGCTACATCCCCCACTGAGACACAAATACATATCCATAATGTAGGCTTCCTCAGGATTTCTACGTAAACACTGCAAGGACATTTCCTGCTGTCTCCAGTACAAGGTCGAAAGAAATGGTGGGAGAAGTCAACGGCATGCACTGTTGGGCATTAGTCGGTGCGCGCGCAAGAGAGCAATGACACGCATCACAGATGGCTTCCACAAAGTGTGTAGGTCCCTTTGTTAATTGGGAGCTACCCATTTAAAAACATTTGAGAATGATTCCAAGCAAATGCTTCTGCACTGCAGATGTCACATATATCCGTAATCTACCCTATGCTAATAGATACACGCTAAACATATATTTCTTAATTAGTTGGAATGCGGTGTGAACAATTATTTTTGTCTGTAAAAGAATCTGTTGAGAGAAAGGAGGTAATATATTGATGTGCCCAGCACAATCATTGAACAAAGGCAATCTGGTTGACGAAAAGGGTGTTCTAATAGAAAAGGTGAAATCTTTGCTAAGAACAAATAATGGAATATTTTCCATCTAATAGTGTTCCGGACTGTTTAATTCTTTAGTTAAGCAGCAAAACAACTCTGCCTTATTCCATGCTACAGTAAGAAAAACTGTGATCGGATATTCTCTCAATAGGTGAGTGTGGGTTAGTAGAGCCGTCAACTAGGATTTACACCCGAAACCCTGCTGTACGATGTAATCGGATGCAAAGAGTGAGCTAAATTCTAAAATTGAGAGTACTGCCACTAGCTGTTAATACAATTCAAGCCCGAAAGCACCATTCTTGAATTTCCTCTTGAAGAAATCATAGGGCGATCATTCTTTGATATTCACAGTTATAAACTCCACTAGTGTATAATCATTGTTTTTGCTTAACAATAGAAATATTAAATAGCGAATACCAGAGTCAAATGTTATTATTAACCTTCGACACGCTTTATTACAAGAGTACTGAAAGAGAGTAGATATAAAATACCCTTGTCACAATCTTTTGGTGGTCTGCATAGTTTTTTTGTGTGTTTTTTTAAAGCTGTACACTCCCTAGAATGTATCTAACCTAATGAATTACTCTACTTTATGGACCTTAAAGAATACATACATTCTACATCTGCTATTCAGTATATGGAAAGAATCGGTATCAAGACTATTTTTGAGAACTGCTGAAGTATTAGTCTCAAATATGATCTTTACCAATGCAACTGTGGCCGGTCTGGATAGCAAATGGTTCTATCCATGTTAGATTGTTAAATTAACCCTCACCAGGTAAATGATTCTAATTTTGTTAGCTCAAATGGCAATTTATTCAATGCGAATCCGCCCATCGTGGAGCAATGCTTGATATTTTGGCTGTTATGCAGCATTACATTGAAGGTTACCACTAATATTAATGACTGATGCATGTAGCACCTTTTAGGGCATTTTGATATATACCTGAATGTTCTATCAGCACCACTAACAATTGATCCCTTTCCGATTTGGCAGATTTTTTCAGTGTAAATCAAGGCTTCTTTTCTTGGAAAAGCTGCTGTGGACAGAAAAGAATGGAGCTTGGTGAAATGGTGCACTTCCCCTTCTTGAGCTCAATTTTCTTTCCGAAGATCTATGCTTTGTTTGCACAATTAGTCGACATTTGCAGAATAACGTGTACTCTGCCATTGAATGATCGAATTATCGCAAACCTAGAGATTACCCCGGATTGAATCAGTTAGTCTCCGCTAAACGGCTGTCAGTGCGCGGAAGAGGAATGGGAAATGGCAGGCAATCCATCAGGAAGAAGCCATCAGTCCTTGTTACTGACTCATCCCCATGTATAGCTCCCGGTTCTTAGCGTCTTCAGCCATTGAGCAGAGGATGATTTGATTTGTGCAGGTCACCTAAGCTGAAGGCACAGTTATGAAATGGACATGTCTCTGTCACTGGAAATTGCTGCGAAGGAGTATTAAACTGGAGTCCAGCTCAGCAGCCGACAGCAACTGATATCACTTTCAATGGCCATCTACCAAAGGCGACAGGAATGCGCACCTCTATTCATGGTTGAATTTACTGGGCAATTGAAAGCTTTGCGGAACTCTTCGAAGTTGCTCATTGAGCCAATAACCCTGTGAAGGAAGAAAAGAAACAGTGTGTTACTTTATTTCACGCCGTTCAATGACAAAGGCACCTTATACTACTCATGCTATGATGGAAGTAATGCTACCATATGTGTCTTTCAGAACTTTGTTTGAATAAAGAGACATTAATGTGCAAGCAGGTTACAGATCTTCAAATGCTGCATGCACATGGCATCACAACTGTAATTTCAGACTGTAAATATCGGCAGTTTCCTTAAAGTACAGAGTTGATAGTGATGGGGTGAAGGAAATTTGAGGCTATGTGGTTTACAGAACATCCTAAGGGTTCCAGGGTACTGGCACACCAATATTTTATGGTGCCATAGATGTAATATTAAAAATTAATAGAAAGTGAACACATTTCCATAAGGCCACTCCTACTGCATGTTTTGAAGCTGGGGTTAGGTTTCGTTACAGAGAGATTTTATATTAATAGAAGACTCTTTGGGGCATCTAAAGAAAAAATGAAAATGTGTTCTGTGTAACTAGGGTTATATTTTCGGCTACACTGTGGGACTCATTTACAAAGTGCTACAATACGAAATTAACTTTGAATTAAATGTTTAATTAGTTTAAATATGTTAAATTATATAAATGTTTTAAAAGATTTATTTAAAAAGCCCTAAAGTAAAATGTTTATATTTATTATGAATTACAAATGATAAAAAAGTTATTAATATAATTTAAATTATTTTCAACATTTATTTGTAAATGTAAAAAGTTTTTTAAATATTTTATAATCAAAGGATATTTATTTTTTAATAATGTATTTTCCACAATAAATTAATAAATGTATATAGTTTTTTTTTTTAAAGTCAAATTGAATGTATTTATTTAATCATTATTTGCTATGGAGTTCAATTTTAGGTCCCCATCTCCATTATTTTATGTAACACAGTGTTGCAGTACCAGTGTTTGGCTATTTTGACTTACCCCAGGTTTGTGCTCGAGTTTATTTACTACTATGGGCCTGATTTCGAAGTCGGTCGGACTTGCCTTCGACCAACGCCATTTTGTGAGGGAACTGCCTGACCATAGGTCGGCAGTTCTGCACACCTGATATTGATGGCATGTTGTGGTTGCAAACTCTAATTTCTCTATATGGTGCTTGTTTGGCGGGCAGAAACCGCCCCCCAGTACAAGCTCCCATTGAGAAATTGGATTTTATGAAAATCCCTGCACTGTGTGGCAGGCACCTCTCGGTGCCTGTCACGCCGTGCAGGGATTTTTAGGGCCGGCCTAGGGGGAAGGGAGCCCTGCTAGAGGACCCCCAATGTCACTTTCCAACAGCCTTTCCATGTCAGAAAGACCAGCATGGAAAGTCTGTCGGAAACCGACATCGTAATCCCTACGGCGGAGCCGAGACTGGCTCTGCCATCATTGAAGGGATTACTATTCCGCTCCTGTTCAGCTGGGGGAAGAGGAGCGGAAACTTCTGTCAGTTTTCCCTCCAACCACCGTAATCCAAATACGGTGGTCGGAGGGAAAACTCAGGATGTCTAGCTGAGAGCCTCTGACCGCTGGTAAGAGGCTCCCCGCCTCACATCCAAATTGGGCCCTTTGTGGGGGCCTTTTTGGCTGTAAAAACTTTAGAAGTCCAGTTTCTAACTAGGAAAAATCATGTCTCTCCCAAACTCCCTCCATAACTCTACATTAACCCCTCCTTACTTCGTTCCATACTCCTCCCATTGTGTAGTAATTACTATCCATTTTCCAACCACTTCCCCTGTCCCTCTCACAATTACTACTAAAAAGTGTACACACGTTTGTGCAAAGTCAAAATAAATAGACCAATTTTAATATTATTTCCTTTGGGGATCTCTTTTAGGTCTTCCCTCTATTATTTTGTATGAGTGAGTGCTGCAGTACCATTTGTTGGCTATTTGTGGTGCAGGACTTACCCCAGGCCTGTGCGGGAGTTCATTTACTTCTATTTTGGGTCATCCTTACTTCTCTCTAAACCCCTCACATTTTGCAGTAATTTTCTGCATTTTCATGCCATTGCTCTTGTTCCTCCCACATTCACTACTAAAACGTTCATATACGTGTGTAGAGTTGAAATAAATCAATTTGTTTTAACATTATTTCATATGGGGTTCTATTTTACAGCTTCTATTATTTTATATGTGACTAGCAATAAGCATGTTTCTACCAAACCCTCTTCATACCACTCAGTAAACTCCTCACATTTCTCCAAACCCCTCCTATTCTGCCTCTCCCACATGCACTACTAAAACGTCAACAGACATGTGCAGAGTTCTCCGCAGCATGGACAGAGATCTCCGTACAGAAAAGAAAGGAGAGACTGAGGTGGAGGCCTCCCCGAGTAGGTTAGTGAATAGCATTTTATAGTGTGTGAGTAGTGTGACTATAGAACTACCAAAATGCAGGTTGTGAAGTGGTCCCTGTGACAGGAGCCATGATAGTAAACCATCATGGATTTAGCTGTTCTAAGCCAGGGACACTAAAAGGTTTGGTTTCTGGGTTAAAGTCCATTTTGCCTTATTATGTCTTTAATGATTTATTATTGCAGTCGTAGATGAGAGGCTACATTTACAAAATGTTGCATGTGTGCTGGAGTAGCAAAATGTAGCAGTGACTTCCCATTCATTATAAAAGCATTTGAACACCTGCACAAGCCTTAACAAAGATACCCAGTGGTTTCTTTTATAATATAAACCACATTTAGCTACAGAGATTGTGCTTCAGTCTATGCTTTCGACAGTGTGTTAGCATTACCTCTTGAGTGTCATTCTGTGATGAATATGGTACTCTTCATTGTGGAGGTTGTACACTCCAGTATCTATGTTCAGAATATGACAATGAAAGCTCCTCAAGGAGCTATAGATGGGCTGGGTCTCTTTGTGGGGCAGACTTACCAAATGCACAACGCCCGACATGTACATAGTCTCTGTCAGTGCCTCACCTCCATGACTCCGCTGTGTTGTGTCATTTGGTGACTGCTCATGCTTAGGTCAGCTAAGCAATCTATTACTGGGACAGTATACCAACATCTAATGCCATATCAAACAAACAAACCTTGTCTGATGTGAGGAGGAAGGAAAGAGGGGGGTGGTTTAGGTTAGGAAAAAAGTAGGATAGAGTAAGACAGTTCAAAGTGCATAGGGAAGAAGAAGGGAAAGCTTAGAAAGAGTTGGTGAAACAGGCAATGAAGGACAATGAAGGAAGAGAACATATATAGGGAAAGAAGGAAAGTTTATCATGGAATCAAGGAAAGAGTGGAAGTAAGAGAAATATATTAAAATGTATTGAGGAAGTGTGTCATAAGGACAGAGAGGGGTGAAGAAAGTGGAAAGCAGGAAAACAAAAGTACAAAATGGAAAAAAGAAAAACTGAAGAAAGTAAAGAAAGCAAAGAAAACAAATAGAGAAAAAGTCAAGAGACTGATGAAAGGAAACGAGGGAAATGGAGAGAGGCTTGATAAAGGGTGGAAAAGAAAGAGAGAGGAAACGACAAAGAAAATGGGATATTAGTTTGAAAGAAAGTCAAGGAAGGATTGGTAAAGGAAAGACAGTAAGATCAGTCAACTGGGAATCAAATGAGAAAGAAAAGGGAAAAGCCCAACAGAAAGGAGAGAAGGGGAAGGAAGGGATGGAATGACGCAGGGCAAGAAGTGGGACGGGGTGTGGCAAACAGAAAGAGGGGGCTTGTGGGTTACAAATATAGGAGTCGTGTTAAAGACAAAACATGAAGCAAAAGAGAACCAGTAATAAAGGAGAAGCCGCAAGAAAGAAAGTGAATAAAGGCTTGGGTTTAAATGGGTGAAAGAACAATGATGAAAATTATGGCTCAGTTAATGGGCAGGGAGGAAGTAAAGAAAAACATGTGGGGAAGCAAGGAGGTACAAGGGTGAAAGGGAGGGAAAGTAGGAGGACAGACAGACTTATGGACAGGGCCTAGATGATACAAGTAAGAAGAAAATGATTAGAGAAGGGAAAAGAGTTGGTGAGACGATGATGATAAAAGTAAAGGTGTGGAGATACAAGGGAGACAGGTAGAGCAACATGAGAAAACTGTAAAAGAGGGGAGAAGTTGTAAGAAATGAAAAAGGAATAAGAATTGGTAAAAATCAGAGAACACTATGTAAACTAGAGAGAACTCTGCTGTACCACTGCCCCTATTCTCTCTCTTTCATCTTTGAGGAGCCAGGCGGGTTCCAGGAAGGGTGGTTCTGGATAAATTGTGCAGGCAATGGTTGAACGGGTGTCTGGTTGGAAGCACTCCTGTTTGCTCGATGCTTTCTTACTGGTTGCCTGCTTGAAAGTGGAAATGACAACAAGTGTGGCTTGCGGCTGATATTTGGCTGGTGACCATCTCACGTACACAAAGACTTTCACCACTCATCTGCCATGCTGCTTTGCAATCCCAATTGCACTCTTCAAAGAATACATGGCCAAGAGCTGCCAAGAGTCTTGGTTGGTATGCCACGCTCCCAAGATGATCTTATCCAATTATAGAAAGAAGGAAATAGCAGGGCAAGCCAGTAACAAGCAGGGCTGCACGTGCCAGAGCTAGCAAGGCCTGCAGACGAGGGGTGGGGGGGGGCTACAAGGCAGTTGGAAAAAGGGGTGGGGCACAACAAGGTGCAAAGCAGTACCAATAGGGTCAAGGTGAGGACATATTGCAGCCCAGTGCTAACACTGTGGTCATGTGGCCTATGATAAAACAGGAGTGCCACATACTAAGATAGGACAAAACCCTCTAGGCTCCTAAGTATTCATACACTGTTGTCCCATCTTTCATGTCCTTGTCTAGCATCAGCAGCATTTCAAAAGGCCTCAAAAGTACTCCATATTAATTAATTAATATGACTAAAGACCTGAGACCATGCATTATTTTCCCACAAAAGCTTGAACTACTTGATCACATTCTGATTTATGGGTGAAATATTATCCTACACCTGACAGTCGATCCCTTACTACCATAAGGTCCACCAAAAAAAATCAATAAAATCAAAATGAGCACTGGCCCCTTGGGGCCCAGGATTCTACAGGAATGTATTTTAACCATGGTCTTCTATATTGCTACAGTTATCAGCCACAAGCCTCTAATTGAGAATCACAAAAAAAGATAAAGATCTAGAAAACACAGAGCAATCTGTGGTAAATGAAACACCTTCATACACCTTTGAGAGAACAAAAAGTTCTCAAATCAAAAATACAGACAATAAAATCAATCTCCTAACTAACTTTAATACAGTAGTATGGAGTTTGCATGAGATAATATGTCCTGTGGTATGTTACAGAAACATCTGTTGTACAACCGAATAACTGGGGAGTGTATGAAGTGTGAGTGTATGCCTAAAGCTGACCTGGTACAGGACGCAATGGTCTCTCCTTCTCCACTGTGCGGGTAGGTGAAGTGTCTACGTCCGTCCTGCGGACAGGTACCTGAACCTTGGGTACCAGCACACGTGAGAAGACCGTTGACGCCTGATTTCGGTCTTAGTAGGGTCCCACTAAGATTCAGCAGGACCATCTGGCCTGCCTATCATACTTCAAGTGGAAGGTAGTATCTGCCCCTTCCTCTTTGTGTAGCACTCACTTATTTTCTTTAGGTCCTGACGAATTGCACATCTGGCATGAAACATGTCAACCGCTAGGTAGACTACACACTGCTGGATCCTAGCACCAGCGTGTATATGTCTCCTCACTGTTTTTAATAGGGTAGTAAACCACATTATTAAATATTTCGCCGTGGATTTATTAACCTTTTTTAATCCCCACACTTACACTTGTCTACACTTTCCCTAAAGCCCTTATACCCACATGCACATACTGGCAGGAACAGAAGATCTCCGGTAAAGAGCCCCAGTTTTGGGAGCCCGTCAGACATTGCAGCGCCAGTCTGACGAGGAACAGAACCCAAATGATGAAGCCTGACACCTAGCTTTCTGGGTGTGTGAGGGTTTTAGTTCCGAAAGGGGGATTCCCCTACCTTCGTTGGTTTTCCCCTTTTCTTTTTCTTTTGCTTTCCTTGGTTACACCTATTCTACTCTACCTTGGGGAACAGCGTCCTTTCGTTTGTTGTTGCAGTACTGGGGCGCGTACGCTGGACCCCGTTAAATATTGCCCTTCGGGATCCCTCCCTTTGATGAGAGGACGCGATGTACCAGAAACCCACTGGGCAGCAAAGAATACCAAAGCCTGGAAAAATTCCCTGGTGTCCATGTTGATTCCTAGGGGTATAATGACAACCTCTGACAATCAACAGGTCTGCCTCGCTATACTCCCCGCAGTCTATACCTTCACTTGGCCCTTTTTGGCCTATCGATGTAGTGCAGCCAGCTCGCCCCGGCGGGACGTCTCCTTCCATGTTTTTTTGTTGCACGGCAGCAAGGAATCGACGTGCCTACCACGTTTTTACACCTGGCATCTGGGATCTCCAACCTTGTTGAACAAACTGTTGGGTTTCCACAAAAATCGGCTGATCAGCTGTTCAAGGGCGAACTCTGTTGCAGACTCTAGGGACACTCGTTCAAGGCCACATACAGAGGGGGATTGCGTATTCCTGAACCCGATGTTTCCCCACTCACTGCATTGCTCACAAGCTCCACGTCCTTTGGCAAGTATTGCTGCTTCTCTGCCACCTTCCATGAAAGTATGCTCACCTATGGAGCAGCGCTCTAAAGATAAGTTTGGTTTAGTGTATGTGTGCGCATAGCAACTTGACAATGGACTTTATTAGGCATTGAATGGCATTACTGGCACTGTACAACATTTCAGAACAAGAGAGGTGGTATCTCTGGTATGCTTGACTTTGATTCTGTTTTTCCAATTTTTTTTTGGATTGCTATCACTATAAACCCTCTGGTCATAGTGATCCCTGAAGTGGAACCTTGATTCCAGTCCAGACTCTGAGAAGTGGAAAAGGGGTGATATTTCCTGAACTCTTGTCTCTGCAATACTGCTGTCAGCCCATCTGTGCGTTCTGAGTGAGTATTGGAAGTGGGGGACTGATTGAGTTTGAAGACGTTGAACAGAGGAGTGAGTGTGTACCAATGTCTCCTCTGCTCCCTTCTTCTAGACTGCAGGTTGCACCATTCAGGGTTGACCCCTTTTATATGCTGATCATTGATACATATCCCGACGATGCAGCAAAAGAGGCCCATCCTGTATTCGTAGGCTGTTCTTTAATATTTTCTCCACTACCCCATCCCCCTGGGTGCACTCCTTGGGAAGACAGTTCTCCTATGCCCCTAAGGGATAAAACGTGTATGTCTGAAGCTTGATCCCATGGCCTCACTAATGAAAACTACAGTAGAGACCCTTAAGTTTCGGTAAATCAAAATGACATATAAACATACAACAAAACTTTACGATACAACTAAACAATATTGATAGAAAATTACTCAAAATGGAGAGAACCAAACACTTTGAGGTGGACCAGAAAAAAAACCCAGACTGGATCATCACCTCTTCAGTGAGAAGATAATAGACAAGATAGGCACCCTTCCAAACACATGGCAAAATAACTACTTATTAGCTGAAAATCTAGATGGTTGTATTGATTTAAGAAACAACAAGCCAACATCAGGTGGCAGCTCAATTGAGGGAACGTAGAGCTCACTACATCCATAACACACCTAATCAAAGCCGCATAATGTGATAAGGAATCAGCTAAAAACAGAGAACACTTCTCAAAAATGGAAAGTTGAGGGAACTGTAAACTAGATTAACCAACAGAGATTATCGGAGTAAATACAGTTCAAGATTTGTTTCCACTTTAAAGAGCCCTTCCAAGAAAAAACACGAAAAAATTGAAGACAAAGATGGAGGTAGAAGAACATACCAACTGCAGCCAATCACAAAAGGAGATGACAACACGCGAGGCTATACCTAATTCTGCCCTAATCAAAGAAAGTATGGGAAATTGGTCAGAAGTGTTTAAACAGTGCACAGCTATGGCATTTAGCTCAAATATGATAGATAAAAACAAAGACCAAAAATGAGTTAAAGCACTCTTTCACTATGATGTTATCATCCTCTTACTCACACCTAGCTGATGGACAGGAATCAACCAGGCATTTAATATGAATCAACTCAAAAGTAGATTGGGAAAACAGTCAACAACAATGAGTCATCGGACAGCAAATTGACAGGAGAAAAGTAGATGTAGCCTCAATGGTGACTTTCACTGAGGCTCGATTCACAAAGGTAAACTGAGCTATAAGTCTAACTTTACGACTTTCTGTATTCACAAAGGGCCTTTAAAAGTAGTAAAGTTAGACCTTCGACTTAGTTTTGGTCTCAGTAAAATTTAAGAATAAAACTTAAATTTAACTGAGGAAAAAAATCTAACTTTTCTACTTGTAAATGTCCTTTGTGAATCCCGAAAGTCTTAAAGTTAGACATTCGTCTCAGTTTACCTTTGTGTATTGGGCGCACAGGGTGGTCAGCTAGAATTGTCCTTAATAGTAGAAAGAAGGTACACTAAAAATCAGTCAAGATGCAGTATCACACAAGCCCCAAAAAGGTATACCAAGTCCAGAGAATGACTAAAATAACATCACAAAAGTACATATAGAGACTCAATCACAACCATGTGAGAATTATTGCCATGATAAAAAATTAGCTACTTTTGACTGTTGCCAAAACTTTGAGAAGCAATAGCCCTGCTACTAGCAGCAAACTCATCAGTTTGACAGAGAAAGGTTTGCAAGATACCATCCGATACATAGGGGAAGGAAAGGGTTTAGCCAAAGTCACAGTTTGGACCTGGAACAAGGACCAGGAGACTTGAAAGCTCCCTGCATTTAAATAATTTATCCAAACGACATAAGTGAAGGAAAGCAAGACATCTTAAGCAGAAGTACCATCCATAAAATGCTATCTGCCACCAGACCTTGGGTCACCTTAAACTGGAGGACATTGGCGCAATTCAGTTTATTTCTAGATATTACGTGTCACATCAAAATCAAATATTTCGCTTGGAACTGACAAAAGATATACAGCATTCTAATGCAATGATGGACCTAGTCTGGTCTGATCGCCAAACATTTGCCAAGAGAGACATAACACTGTCCCACTTCAGAACAACTGCCTACCCCACACCATTCCAAATTACCCAAAGTAAAACAACAAATTGAACAGCAAACATTGCCATTACTTACTGCTCGCGGTACTGCTCTGAATTAAATCCAGTACATACTCTGTGAGTAGAAGGGGGATGTTACAATGGTCCGGTAAACTACTTTCAGTTTATGGGATGGAAAAGGAAGAGGATATCAGTGGCGGTTGCACCATCAAAGTTCATCCTCGTCAACAAGAAGGTTTGGCGGCGCTAATACTAGCAGCATTTCTAGAAACACCTTATGCCATAGATGCCTTCCATGGAACTTGGCTGACAATTGTAAATTTAATAGTCTCAAGGCAATACAATATAAAAATAAGTGCAACCGTATGAAATTATATGGATACAGAAAAGCTGGTCTAAAGAAACTACAAACACCTATCTCCTTGAACGAGGAAATACGACCATCAGAGATCGGTTATCTGCCAGGAGGTCTAAGTAATTTTATATCAGTCCGCTTAGACTTCACTGTTAACCCTGTCAACATTGAATCTGATGATCAAATATTAGAAAAGAGAGTATCATGTACGAAGAGGTTTTGTAAGAGTAAACCTTGTGATTTGAAAAGTAACAGTGTTTGCGACTGCAAAAGGTGTTTTCATTATATGCAAAAGCCCTTTTATGACTCAGAACAATCTTGTGATACTTTTTAAATCACATATAATAGGAGACATGAAAGGGGCGTCCACCTCTTATTCCCGATTTTGAAATGAGTGCATCAATTCTATAAGACAGCAACTGTGGTCCCAAACTAATGAGTTACGACCCTCTACTTGGGATGGTAACTGATTCACACAGTGGGGGGTCCGCGACGCTGCTGTACTTGTGACGAGCCCAGTGCATCATGACTCACAGTGGAGCTGTGCTCATGACGAGCTGGGCTCGTCACAGACCTGCCCACTGATTAATTCTCATGTACAGGCGGGGTATTAACCGGGCATAGGCGGGCCGCGGCCGTTATGACGAGCTCAGCTCGTCATGAGCACAGCTCCACTGTGACACATGACAAGCTGAGCTTGTCATGAGCATGGAAGGGGTTAAGACCCCTTTCCCTTTGGGAGTTGTATCAGCAGCGTTGGAGGGAGAATGTAGTGACCTCCAGAACAACTCCTTGCTCCCCCAGGCTGTTTTTTTTTTTTAAACAAAAAAGGTTTTCATTTTCGAATGCAATCATAGTGATTCATGGAGGTCTGCCGTTCCTTTGCAGGTCATCATCCCTATTAGTACAGCAAATCACAGTGTCACAAATTGCACCTGTCTAATGAATATTAACTAGGCATTTGGTTCTGCGACCCTCTGAGAGTCAGTTTTTTGTGAATAGGGCCTTTTATGCATGGGTTGGTTCGCAAAATACTTTTCCATATGGTGCGGAGTTTATAACCACTTGAATGGAATAATTCTAGTACATCAGGCCCTATATCTCAAAAAGGCTTTCAGCTGTTTGAAACTAGTATTCTGCAATCTATCTATATACCCAAGGGAAAAAATCAGAAGATGAAGACAGCTGCTATACTCATGTATGTATGGTAATCTGGCAATTCGTCATGGATGGCAACTGACCAATTCAGATCCGAGTCATTAACCCAAGAGCTCTCTCCCCTTCTTTCCTGTGTTGCCTATAATTTCTTTGTAGTCACTCACTTAACACAGTCACCTATCTATTCACCGTCCCAACTTCCTTATTCATCACTTGCACTCTTCTTCATTCCCTTCAATCTGAATTCCTCTGAAACTGCCATCACTCAATTATCTGGCTTCATAACCATACCCATCACAATCACCTCTCTTTCTGTTCTCATACTCAGTTTTTCTGGAACATTTAACACTACAGAGGTGCGCGGAGTAAGACAGTGGACCTACTGAAAACGCACCAGTCTCACAGACCTAACACCCGAGCAAGTCATTGCCCACTACAGGCTCAAAAGGACAACCGTTATCCGCATCATGAACCACATCGCCCACAGGTTGATGGTCCCAGTACAGCGGACAACCGACTTCCCTCCACAGACAAAGCTGCAGGCTGTGCTGCACTTGTTGGCCTCTGGTACCTTCCAACCAACAACTGCCAGAGTCGGCGGGGTCTCACCGCCAGCCCTATCAAAGTTCATCACACCTGTCCTGGATGCCATCCTCAGCTTCATAACCCAGTACCTTCACTTCTCCACACTGCGCAGGAACAGCAGGAGACCAAGCAAGGCTTCTACGCAATAGCCGGATTTCCAGCCGTGTTGGGGCAATAGACTGCACACATATCCCACTTGTGCCCCCTGCAGATCAATGTGCAGGCAATGGTGGACCGCTGGGGACTCTTCACCAATGTTGTCGCAAACTACTCAGGCAGTGTGCATGATTTCTACATCTTCCACCTATCCATCATCAACCAGCGCTTCCAGGATGGCACATATGGAACTGGACTGCTCGTTGGTGAGTGAAAAATCAACACACCACACACCTCAAAGCCACCATCACACAAAGCACAATTGTGGGAATGCACTTATGACCAAACCACATGCAACATGACAAACAACATGCCTACCCACCAGACACGACAACACCACTCCATGGTGAACCAGACCTACCCCTGCACACAATACAGCCATTTCATGGCACCACAGCTACACAACAGCTGAACGTGTGTCGATGCGGAATGCAGCCGTTTGCTTAGGATGCAAGAGACCCGTGAATGGCAATGTACACAACAGAAAGTGAGGCGTGTATGTGTAGGGTAGACATGGGTAGGCAAATCACAGCCATGTCCATGCAGACCACAACTGCTGGTGACTGGAGAGTAGCGAACAGTGGACGCAACCATGTCACACCAGGCCAGGGCTCAGATAGAAGAAATGTCGCTCGCTTCCCCCCATGTGCATCAGGTTAGTGGGAGGGCCCTGAGTACGCCAGGGCGGTGCAGGGGTGTGTACAAAAACCCAGTGGCGCAAATCGTGGTTCTTACCCGGAAAGGCCAACGTCACTGACATGGCGGCGCCTCGAAGTCTGCCACGAGGCCAACGCCATGAGCAGCAGGGCCTGAGACCCTGTGTGCTTGCCACACCCATGGACGTAGATAGCCAGACCAGGCCTGCCCGCACCAGTGCCCGAAGGGCGCACCGCTTTCCTGCCAACACCGTCGTTTGTCAAAGAGGGCCCACCACGAGCCAGGGCAAGCTCCATGCCCCAGTCCCGCAAGCTCTGCTGCCTCCGCAGACCTTCGCTGGCCCCCACGACGCTGGCCCACATTACTCCTTTCTCATTGACATAATCCATCACAGCGGGCCCCACATGTGGAACTGTGTCCTGAGTCCTGAATGGCAGTGACCCCAAATCCGTGGCAGCAGCTACAGCGCCAGACTCCCTTCAATCAGTGAGGCATGATTCCATATGGCAGGCCGGTGACACGTGGTGCCACTAACCCTGTTCAACGCAAGCCGGCGACACGTGGTGCCACTAACCCTTTTAAACGCAAGCTGGAAACACGTGATGCCACTAACCCAGTGTGCTGTGAGTGAACGTCAGCCTCTGGCGGAACATCGTTGGTGTCTGAGCCTTTGACCTGGCGGTTGTCATCAGCAGAGGGAAGGTATGGACTTGGTGTTTGGCATGAGTCTGTGGCATTCATATCCTACATGTTGCAGGACACAGCTGGCATGTGCCCTCTGCATCATGCCCTGGGGGTCAACCTTCCACTGTCCACCGAGCCACTCCGCGACACGCTCCTTCAACTTTGACGAGAACCTGCTCTATACTCATGACCCTACCCCAGTCTTTAGCAGGTCAGTGTCCTGTGGCGATGGGCCCATGTCGGCCGCAGTGCATCTGGAGCCACTAACCCTGTGCGACTCAAGTCACCCCCCCTTGTTGTCCTGCCATTGCTTATCTGAGTGCCTGATGATTGTTGGAGTTGTTGCCAGCACCAGCTACTCCCTGAGGGCTGGCTTACACTAACCCCACACACAGCCAGCCCAGGCGTCACTGGATTAGTGAGCCTGCCATCACATCCTGCCAAACCAAGTATTGACCCTTTTCTCCCTGCACTGTCACAGGTGATCAAGGATATGCACTCTGCCCTTGGATGATGACACCCATCCGAGATCCAAACACACCCAACCAGAGGCAGTACAATGTGGTCCACTTACGCACCAGGGGCATAGTTGAATGCACATTTGGCGTGTTGAAGTCAAGTTTCAGGTGCTTGGACAATGCGAGTTGTAAGCTCCTGTACAGCCCAGAGATTGTGTACAAGATGTTCGTTGCATGTTCTGTCTTGCACAACATCTGTGTACGCAAAAGGCCCCATGGATCCCAGTTCCAGAAGTCCCAGACGATGATGGGGATGATGGGCAGGTGGCCCACATCCCACTGCAGCTGCGGCAGGAATGGCCCGTAGGAACACCATCATTGACAATTACTTCTCATGAGCATGTGACATTGTGGCCGTCCTGGAAATCCTGAGCCAGTCCAAAATGTATATTGATACAGCATGTGTGAATAAAACATATTTGCAGTTTACAGGTTGTACTAGTACATTGTGATGCCATGGTTACCTGCTGGGCCAGATGTGATTTGCCATGTGGTGCACGTTTGCAGCACTAGTTGTGACCTGTGTTCTGTTGTTGAGGTGTTGCTGTTTGTACCGTGATGTTGTCAATGTCGAGGTGCATTCATACTTATGTGCGTATTCTGCACGGTTGGTGATTCGCTCCTGCGGCTCTGATTTGTCGGTCACTGGTCCCTTTCATGCTGTCAGTTCAGTGCTTCCACAGTGCTGAGATATTGCAGACTTGGGTGACTTGTGCTCTTTGTCAGGTTGTGACACTTGGGCATGGTTTGTCCACAGATGTGTTGTTGACGTCAAGGGTTGTATGTGCCTGTGGTTGTGTCCGAGTGTGACCTGCTTCATTCCGGTTGTGGTCCGCACTCAGCCACCTCAGTGTTCTGCTGTGTACATTGTCATGGTGATTGGACTGCTGCCATGCTACTCCTCTTGCGGTGTCTCTTGCATTGTCAGTGTGGCTGACATATTTGCCTGTTTGCTGTGTATCGCACGTGTGCATGTGTTGGCTGTGTGCTTGTTGTTGTGTTGTGTGGGTGCCCCTTTGTGCACATGGTGTACGTGGGACTACTTGGTGTTTGTGCTGAGGTGCTCCAGTGAGATCAGAGACATAATCCTGAGTAATTCTGGATGTGCAATGTGCACTGTTTAGTTGAGCATGTGTGCAATTTAAGTCTTCTGAGGTAGGGTTTTTCGGATTAAGGGGAAATACTGGGTGCTCAGCTAATTGTAAGTTGCGAGGTATAGGTCACAATTTGTTATGAAGTGGTGCAAGAGGGCGACTGGATAAGCCCTATAACCCCTCCAAGGTTCAGTGTTGGAAGTCAACACACTGAGACACAAAAACAAAATGCCCACTGCACACAAAGTAATAGTATAGCAAAAGGTGTGTCCTTGTGGACTCCAGAGCATTTCAGTCACAGCTACTAGAGGAAACAACAATGTCTTTCAAAGAGATCTTCGTTTCATATTCTTTATGGCCAGCCGACACGTGTTTCGTCGCAAAGGAATGTAATTTCCGCAACTCCTCAGGGGTTACGAAATGTATAGACCCCCTGTAAGGTCGCTAAGCCGGTGATCCCAGCTGAAAGACACACGTCTCAAAATCAAAAAGAAGGAACTCGTATGCGAGTTTATGGTGGTCCTGTTTCCTTGCGGTGTGTTCAGCGTAGGAGCCAGTATGGCTCTCCACAGATGTCTAAAAGACCGTTAGGTCAGCAAGAAAATCGCGGAACACACCAGGAACATGGTAACCGGCAACCCGCAGAACTTAGATGAAGACGGACTCCCCATACCGGGGCTGTCATACAACGGGAGTTGACTCGCTCCTCGAAAATACTGAATCAACCTGCTAACCTGCGGGACCGCGCGATTTTCTTGCTGAGCTAACGGTCTTTCCAGTTTCTACTTGGTTTTGCCATTCACATTAGTCCAGGGCCTCTTGTGCTCTTCCATTTGCCTCCACTGCCATGCAACAGCATTCAGATGGTCCGAGGTGGTGTGCCATCTCTGCCTCTTTGTTACCAATGACACGTTGGGGTGACGTGCAGTTGGTGGTAGTGTTCTGGCTCATCCGTGGCGGGGCTCGGATTTTCCTGGCGACTGTGCCCCGTCTTCCTCTTCCTGTCCTCATATTCCCTGGTTGTTCCTCCGTGGGGATTGTGGGGTTCATGTTGTCCTCTGCAGTGGGTCAGGGTGCATCCGTGGTACTCCGCAGTTGGTGTCGTTTTTTCAGTGGCATTTTCCGTCTGCTGTTTTTGTGCTTTTTCATGCATTACGTGTGGGTATTGCTGGCCTCGTGCTGGTTGTCACTGTTTTCTTACCGCGTTTGGGCACATCGTGTGTTTTTCCGCGTTGTGGTTTGTGTTTTTATCTTCGTCTCTGCGGTGATTGTATCGCGGTCATTGGCCGCGGTTTCGGCAGACTATCGCATGCTACTGCCTTGTAGTGAATCCCACGTTGAAGCAGGGTTATTTTCCCGAGATCTACTGCGTTGTGTAACAGTGCGTTAGCTTTTTTTGGTGATGTTTAGCACACGGTCTTGTGAATATACCCCTTAAAAGGCTACTTTCTGTTCGGCATAAATGGTATTTCTAAGTCCCCTTTTTTTGGTGCCAATAGCACTTTTTCCCCTGCTTAGTGGAACCTTATAGCCAGTGGGGGTTCCTTTGGGTGTGAAATGGGCAGATCACAGAAACACCCAAAGTTTTTGATGCAAACTCTGATCTACTATTTCTTGGCTTACAGGCTTGGGGCTTTTTCAAGGCCTCTGAACAAGAAGGTCCAAATAATGATACAGCTATCAGTGGACTGACTGCACAAGATGCTAGGAGCCCACTGCTAACTTTGGAGATGATCCTGGCCTGGCAATTAAGCCTTCATTCCCTAAGACAAATACTCTCAAGGTACCCCTTCAAGTATGATGGAAGCACAACATAATACACACGGTATTATTATTTGGACCTTCTTATCTTTGCCAAAGGTACTGAAAAAGCTCCAGGCTAGAGCTCCGTGAAAGAGGCAAGAGAGGTGTTGGCTGTGCTACTCTTGTACAGAGAAAACAAGAATGAACGAATAAAAAGAACTCCACCAACAAGTTTACAGTTTTAGGGCCTCATTTATGATGTGTTGCCGTAGGGCAACGCCCCAGGGCTTCCTGCTGCACTGCCCTACAGCAAAAGAAAAGGGCAAGAATGTGCTGTATCTAACAGATACAGGATAGATACAGCGCATACCTGACCTTTTCCCCAGTGCCGGTGCACAATAGGCTGCTGTGCGCCAATGCAGGCACCTTTGAAACATGGCGCAAGGGTGCCTGCTTTGCTGGGATGATTATTTTTGGCAGGAAGAGACACCTTCCTGCACAAAAACAATCATGAGGCTTTTTCCTCTTTCTATGTGTGCTGCAGTACACAGACAAAGGAACAAAAAGGAAAAATAAAGATATTTCTCTTTGTTGTGCCTCCCTTATGCCCCCCCTAGGAAGCATAAGTTTGGTGCTGCCTCAGAGTTACGACTTCTCGTAAATCTGGGGCAGTGTCAAAAAGCAACAGCAAGCAACACCCACTGCATGCCCCTTAAATGCAGAAAACTGCATTAAAGGGAACGATATTTACGAGGCAGCATTAAGCCATAAAAGTGGCTTAGTGCTGCCTCGTAAATATGGAGCAGGCTCCAGCGCAACAGAACATCACAAAAGTGACATTCTGGCAACGCAAGGGTCCTCATAAATGTGGCCCTAAATTTTAATTTCTTGCTATTCCTAATTCGTGATAATATTGTATTGTGCCAAAATGAAACGTTTCTTAGCACTTCAATCCCCATTCTTATCTTTCCTCCGGTAATTGGGAGAATAGTTTTAATTACAGCACATATCTAATGTGTGGAATGTAATAGATGGATATATTTCCAGTCCAAATCCTGTGCTAGACACCAGGTACCGCGCTGCAAAAGCGGTGCATGGTGCATGACATTGTTTTTGTGGGCCATCACAGGAGATGACAGTTGCTTCGGGCCTTTTTTCTGAAATTTGTCTCAGCGTTGCTTTCTTCCCCTAGTACAACACAGCAAGACACCTCTGGTTGACTTGATGTGTTACGCTAAAAATTGAGCTCTGTAGAAACTGTGCAGCAGAAGTGCAAGCTTCACTCACTTGCACAGAACCTATCACTGCATGGCAGCAGTGCGTACTTCTTCAATTTCACAGAATATGTACTAGCAATGCACATTTACCTTAATGTGTATGCATATATGTGATGTGTGAGTGTGTTCACATGCATAATTTGCTTACTTGTGCGTTACTGTGGTGTTAAAGTCAAATGTTTCTTACGGTGTGCATCGGCATGTGATGATGTTAGAAGTAGGCCAAAGCGAGAGGTGGGGAGGGGAAGTTCATGTAGTTTGGGATTGTGGAAAGTGAAGTAGGGGTAAAAGAGTGAGTTGGAGAAGCAACACAGTGAGCCAGAGAACGAAAAGTAAGTTAAGAAGCAGTGTCAACTGAGACTAGAGAGAAAAAATGAAAAAGTGTATGTGTGTAGGAGATGAGAGAGTAAGGCAACAAGGGGAAGTGTGAGGCAGACAAAAGAAAAAGGTCACTAAGCAAAAAGTCAAACAAGGAGACTTGGAGACAAGATTAGGAGGTTGATAAAAATATACACATGAACAGAAAGGTACAAGTTGGTGTGGCTATATGTGCAAAAGTCAAGGAGTGAAGAAGAGTGAGTGATTAAATGAAGAAGAGATGACGAGTGGGAAAGACGGTAAGGCCGAAACGACAGATGAGGGGAAATAGCTAAGAAAGCTAGTGGGTGAAACTTTGCACAGATTTCAGCCATGAGGCATCATTTATATATTACTTAGACACTGAGGAAAGATACAACATATGAGGCACCTTCGGAGGAAGGCAAGTGAATATATGACTATAAATCTACATTTTATTGATGTGAAATTTATTATCTTTTTATTTGGTATGGAGTAGGAAACATTGAGTAAAGTTTGTGTATTTTCTTTGCACTTTAATAATGCAGGTAGTATGCAGTCTCGAGATATCAATGCCATTAAATTATCAAAACCTCTTGTTTTGTTTGGTTCTCCACAAAGTGGCAAATTGAAACAAGACACTTTCCCAGTTCAAGTGGGCAAAGCCACAGTTTACGACATGGCACACGCAGTAACTAATTGTATAATACCTGAATTGTGGAGGGCTGTGAACTCCATTTTGAATCTGATCCCGTGCTGCCTCAGGTCGAAAAGCATTGCACCTCACCTATAAATGTATAACAAATACAAGAACATAGTTGTATTATTTACTTCCAAAAGCCAAAGGAAGATTCACAACAGCCATTTTGTAGTATCTGAACAGGTACTGATCTTAAAAAATAAAAAAAATGTAATTTCAGAAGTATTTCCTCACAGTGAGGAATCTCATATTCTCCTTGCAAACTGTTTCTAATTATTAGACGCACATCAGTAAAACAGACTATATTACCAACTCATCTGTCTTCCTTGTCCCAGTTCTGAGGAACTGAGGCTTGTGGTTACCTCGATTCGTATGGATTGGGGTGAGGAAGGCTACAGATGGGAGTAATGAAGTCCACCAGTAAGTAAATGGGGCATTTCCTCCTCAGCCGTCCTCCTCGTCCCAGCCCTCATGAATTGAGACTAACATCAATTACTAACATCAATTTGTAAACACTAGACCAAGTAAAAATGGCCCAGATTAAAGAGGGTTACCTTTAAGTCATTAGGGTTTTTAAAGAAAGTGCCAATAAGGGTGAACCTAACTTAAGTCATGTGCTGCATTGTACAGCTCCAGGAAGCAAAAAGGAAAATCTCTAATGATCGATCTGAGACTATGCATGATTATCCTTTATTGGGAATGAAAACCAAAGCCGCAGTAATCCGGCTTGATCCAAAACGTTGCTGTGTCATTAAGTGGGAACTATTCTTGTTGCATTTTAGGCCTACTCATCAATTTCACGATTAAGGGCCTGATTTAGATCTTGGTGGATGGGTTACTCCGTCACAACGGCGACGGATATCCGGTGCGCCAAATCATAAATCCCATAGGATATAATTGGATTTATATTCCAGCAGACAGGATCTCCCTCACCATTGTGAAAGAGTAACCCATCCAGGGCCAGACTGGCCGTAACAAGCACGAGGTGCTTCCCCGGTGGGCCGCTAGGGTCGGGGATGATTTTGGGCCCCTGGGGGCGATTTTTGTTACAGGGACGTTTTTGCAGCATAGCTGCAAAATCGGCCCCTGCAACAAAATCTGCCAAAACCAGCCCTGGGAAACAGCATGGACGCTCCCAGGGGGGGCAGGCCAAGCTCTTTGCCAGGGCCAGTTTTGGTTCCCAGTCAGCCCTGATTCCGTCCGCCTAAATATAAATCAGGCCCTAAGTCAGGAATGCTGCTGGTTTAGTTCTGGAATTCAGGAGTACTGTTAGAGTGAGTCACAGCACATTTTCTTTTAATCTGGCCCAATGTGTTTTGCTCTGGGCTCATAATTGCTTCTACTTTGTCCAATTTTTTTTCAGATCAATCAAATAGCATGCAGTTTTGCCAGTATCAATTTCTGTTTTTGTGTTAACATCAATTTTACAAGGTGCCCCAGTTCAAAGTACCCAAGTTCAAATTCAGGCCAATATCTCTCCCTCTCTGTCAAAGAGTAAAACGTTTGTCACTTGTTTTGACACATTATCTTATTTTGTCTATAGAAAAACATCAGACGGCTCTTTTTGTTCATTTTAAATGTTTCGAGTCATTTGCAATATTTTGGGACATTTTCTAAAAGTATTTTTCCTGCATATCTCAAAAGATAAATGGTAGCCACTAACAAACTTCTATTGAATTTTTATTGCATTAGTGATGAAGAGTCTTGCTCCAACCACTAACTCTACGGACTTTTAATGGATTTCACAACACTGCACATCTCAAAACCTGAGATTGTTTCTATGAGAAATAAAAAAAATAAATCTGAAAAGTATTTTATAGATTGTTTCTATGAGCATTTCATTCTATTGTAATTTTTGTAAAAGGTATTTCTGCTTTCCATTTTTTGGGGTTAATCATTCGCCCTTTCTTGATCACCAGTTTATGACTTTGAGTTCTGATTCAGATACTAAGGTCTTAATAATCTAATAAGAAACTCAGAACATTACATAACAAACTAGGTCAACACGCATTGCCTTTGCCCTGACCTTCACATATGCAGATTACTAAATAGGCCAGAACCCTCCCCACTCCAGAATATTTATCACAGCCAACACTTTTGTTGTGTTTTCCCTTTTCACAGCAAGCAGATTTTAACAACACTGATAAACATAGCATCACTCTACAGTGCTCTTCCATCCTCTTTAGCAAGACAAAATTCTTCGGATGTGCATCACAGGTGACTTCCTATCCAGTTACAGTGTTATTGCTGACAGATGCTTTACCTTCTATTCAGCATAAATGTGAGATTAAGACATTTATCATTTTGGTTAGTCGCGTGCACAGCGACCTAAAATGGCCGCCTAGCGACGGTGCTCCGCATCGCGCCAGACTTCGAGTGTCTTTTCGGAGCTGTTCTGCTGCGTTGTTCCTAATTATGCCAACAACTTCCTAACTCGAAATGCTGGCTCTTCCAGAGGATGTCTCCTCCATAATTTGTTTCATGAAGAAAGGATGATTTTGTGAAGGTGACTTTTGTATACTGCCTCACTGCCGCCATTTTGTTTCTTTCTCTGCCGGTTTTTCTCTTCAAGTTTCTCTACACGACATTCCCCACTGCAATCTTTCAACATTTCCTGCATGCTTTGTGCATTTATTCCCCTCAACTGTCATTTTGCAGTGGGAGGTCCTCATTTTTATCGATTTTGATACCTCTTCTGAGGTACTTTACCCACTCTCCTGCATGGTGCTATTACTTTTCTGCGCTCTCTTTACCACACTTCATGGGTAGGAGTAAACGCCGACTTCACCAGGCCAAAACATTGGAAGTGCATGATCCAGATACTTCTGGGACCAGCATATCTACTTTTAATAAATGTTCCTGTTTGTCTGGGCATTCGTCACATGGGGACTGTCCCACTCTTACAGATAGTCTCATCATCAAGGCATCTAAAGGGCCGTTACCTTCGACCACCGGCAAGAGACTTAAGCAGGATCCTCCATCTCCCCCTAAATCTTCTTCTCCGGGTTTCCTTAGACATGGTTTGGGAGGAATTACGTGCCTTCCGACCCTTTATTGAGGAAACCAACTTTCGCCTACAAACGTTGGACAATAAATGGTCTACCATGGACTCCTGCATCACTGTGGTGGAACATCAACTTAATGAATTACAGGATTCATCTGCAAAAATATCTTCATTGAAGAAGGAAATCATACAACTAAAAAGAGCAACTGGAGATTTGGAAAACAGGAATCGTCGTTATTATTTACGCATTTATGGTCTTACTGAGAGACTTCAAGGTAATGACCCTGTCACGTACTTTACATCTTTCTTGTCGCAGTTTTTGGGTCGCCCTCCTGCAACTAAACTGAATCTACAAAGAGCTCATAGACTGGGTCCTCGTCTTTCTTCCTCATCTGCACCTTCTAATCCTCGTGGAATAATTATTTTGCTTTTGCAACTCACTGACCTTCTGCTGGCTGTAAATGTCGCTAAATCCAAAAAGAATCTTTCCTGGCATGGCACCAAAGTATTTATCTCCAGGATGTTTCTTCAATGACCGCAAAACGACAGGAGTTTCTGGCTCTTCGTCCAGCTCTTCGCTTCTTAGGGTGAAGATATGGCTTGTTCCATCCCTTCCTTTTCAAGTTCACCTTTCTTAACAAGACTTCCACCTTTGAGGACCCGGCTGACCTCCGCAGATTTATCCAATCTCACACTACTACGTCAATGGAGACAGCTCCTTCTTCCTCTGGATCTTGACTGTCGTACTTCTTCTGTTATACTACTTCATTAAAGTTATTGTTATAGTTTCTACTTTTTGAACTCCATTGTTCTTCTAGCTCTATTTTACATAACCCTTTGTTTCCTTTTAGAGGTGCTTTGATAGTTTACCATACTCCTCTTCATGTTCCTGCTCCTGTTCTTGTTTATTTGATGTCCTGATGTAGTGTGCTTCCCCTTGTTTAGGGTGCTGTTTTCATTGTCCGTTATTGCCTCATCCATTTCCTTGTCCCTTCACCCCGAGAGCAATTGCTTCTCCTTCTTCTGGACTTTGATTGAAGTGCCCCTTTTGTTATACTACTACATTATACTTGTTGGTACAGTTTATGTTATTGGATTCCATTGTTCTGTTTTGTTCAGGGATCGTCAAACTCAAGGCCCAAGACTTTCCATGATTAATTTTAAGTCCCGAGGCCAGCTCGAAGGACTGCAATAAGGAATGAATTGCTGGGAGAGAGGTGTGTGGGCGAGATAACGTGAAGATAAGATCGTCAGCGAAAAGGGCTACTTTGTGCTGTTGACCACCGTGGGGAATACCATGGAGTAGTGTGGCTCACTGGTTAGAGGCGACAGGCCTGAGAGCAGAAGTCAGCCTGGGACCAGGGTTCAATTCCCGACGCGGCAGGGTCGTGGACCTTGGTCAGCGGACTCGATAATTCTCGCTTCGGTGCTTACTCTAATCAGGGGTTCCACTCGGCAACTCTGGGCATTAGCTTGCCTAATCTCCACAACGGCCCCACCAATTCCGGGGATGCCTGGCTCCACCTTGGGGACTCCCAGCAAGGGACCATCCCACAGGGAAAGCCAGGACGGGTTCCCCAGAGTTATACAGCGCCGGGACGCCCCGTTGCTGGGGCAGCTGTGCGCTTTACAAGTATACTACATTTACATTTTACATTTACATGCACGTTCGAGCCCTGGCGGATCATCATGGCTAGAGGTTCTACCACAAGGGCAAACAGCAGGGGAGAGAGAGGGCAGCCCTGCTAGGTGCCCTGTCATATGGAGATGAGGTTTGTGAGTTGGCTGTTGACTCTCACCCTAGCCTGAGGGGAGAGGTAGAGGGCCATGATTCTGGCTATCATGACTTGGCCTAGCCCGATTTTTTGTAGCACTGCCCGCAGGAAAGTCCAGTCCACCCAGTCGAACGATTTTTCTGCGTCGAGTGATAACAAACAAGCTGGTATGTTCCAGTGCTGTGCCTTTCCTACAAGGTGCGCAATTCTACGAACATTGTTGGCCCCTTGGCGATGCTGTATAAAGCCCACCTGGTCGGGCTCGATGAGCCCTGGCAGGTGTGGATCTAACCTTTTTGCCAATATTTTGGTGTAGATCTTGAGGTCTGAGTTCAAGAGGGCTATGGGTCTAAATGAGGAGCAGAGTGTGGGGTCTTTTCCCAGTTTGGGAATTAGGGCAATCTCAGCTAGTCCCATTGAGGGGGACGGCCCCTTCATTTCAGTGAAGGAGTTAATAGACGCAAGAGATATGTCTGGAGTTGCGGCAGGAACATGCGGTAGAAGGATAGGGGAGTCCGTCCGGGCCCGGCGATTTCTCCAAGGGCAGGTCTTTCAGTGCGCCCTCAAGCTCCTCCTGGGTAATTTAGACAATGTAGCGTTTACAGATAGTTCTCGTTTAAATGCTGAAAAGTTTAATCCTCCCTGAATATTTATCTTCTGTGTTCTGTGTTCTTTGTTTTTTATATTTATTTGCGTATTATGTATATCACATGTGACTAAGATTATCTTTTAAATTCCTTTGTAAATATGCATTTATTTATCTTCATTGTTTAGTTTTTATCAATTTGTAAGAGTTTTAATTTCATCTTCCTTCTCTTCCCTCGCTTCCCATTACCTCCTCTTATTTCCTTAAAATGTTTCAAATAGCTTTCTCTTCTGTTTTTGTATTAGCCATTTTACCGTTATGTTCCTTTTTAGTATGCTTTACTTTGTATTGCTGGTCTTCTGTAATTTTTGTTATTATTCAAATAAAGCTTTTAAACTTAAAAATACATTTATCATTTTTACTTTGGTTAAACCTTATGTTCCACCAATGCTAAAGTTTTTTGGTGTAGAACTACCTTTTTCTGAAAATATTAATTTCTTGGGATTAGCAAAAATTACTTAGTTTATGCACAGAAAATAAAGAACATCTTACATTTGCATGCAACTTCTGGTTTACTGTTAGGGTTAAGGCACAAGTGCACAAATCTTTTCTCTTTCACCCTCAGGAAATAAAGGGGTGTTTGGATGTATCAGAACCAATTAAAAACATAATCCATTATTTTTTGGGACTAAGTGTAGTTTTGAAAATGAGATGTGTTAAATCATTAGAGAATTTGTAAATATCCCCCAAATTATGACTTTGTTTATACCACTGTCTTTGCAATAGTCACATCATTATTTCCTCTTTAAAATTATGTTCACATATCTGGTCCTCACTGTATTGCTGCAGACAATCTGCTTTTCTAGCGGATTTTCAAATTTAATTTCAATCTGCAGCCATAACTGTCAAAGGATCCTTAATCTATGAATCAGGATTTTTCATTGTGCCAACAGTTGACCAATAGTACGTCACCGAAGTTAAATTTAGGTGTGCTAAAAGTGCAGTGGCTTCTATCCTAATTTAAACCTTTTTCTTAAATTGGATTTCTCATTGAGATTCACAAAGATTGTTGACCATTCCACAAGAGGCAGCAAAGTTTGCTTAAGATGACAGCCCAATTTGAACAAAACAATACCCATAAGGCATGTAGTTCTCTGATGGAGTCAGGGCCTGCACCTCTAACACTACTGAACACTATGAATTAATAATACTGGATTGCAGATACCTCACCAGTGCCTCATCACATTCATCCATTTATGTATCTCCTCAATGCTTACATATGAATATCTTCATATTTATTGTTCAGATATTGTCATCTTATTAACCTTGCATACATCTAGATCACATGCTAGTATTTGTCAGGTAAATAAGGACTGAGGACATTATTTACAAGTATAATACTTGATAATAAAGAAGTATTGATAAGCTGCTGACCACTGATATTTATATTGATGAGTGTTGGCTTGGCAACAAATTTTTAATTGTATCTCTAAAAAAGTCTTTATGGTGGATGGCTGGTGGGAGGGGGTATTAGAGTGAGAGGTGTTCTTGATATATGCTTTGAAGCGCTACATGTATTTGTAAAATCAATACAAATGGATGAAACCAAAAAACCCATAAATTGATCTTATCTGTCCTTTACATTTTCTTTTAAAATATAGTAAACAAAACATAAACATTTTAAATATGTTGTTAATATATATGTTTTTTGGTAATATGCAAATATCTAAAACGCAACATATTTTTTATTGTCTTCATTTTAATGTTTATCTACCTGTTGTGCTAAAAAAAATAATCTTAAAAAACAACAAGCTTTTTCATTTACTCATTCTTTCAATTTCTGTGAGTTCCACCTGTGCATGAAAATCATTGTCTTTTACTTATACTCACATGGGCATAACTTAAGAAAAAGAGCTGGTTGTTGTTGAGGCTAAGGCCAGGAAGGAGGGTTTCTTCAGCTCCTTGCCTCTTTTCGTTGATCCATTTCCTGTACGCCTAAGGAGATAGAAATATATTCACTAGAAGCTCTACCGTATAATCAATTTAAACACTACATTTACTAAAATTAAAACATGAACTCTTAAAGAGGTTGATCATTTACTGATGTCGCAGGCAAACATCCTGATAAAGGAACACAATTTAAACCCCGTTCTGAAAACCCTTAGCATTATTGAATTAAATATTCACCACTTCACTATTGTTTTTTTAATTATTTTTATTCGTATCTGTTGATCTATCTGTGTTTGCTCCCCATTCTGTTCTTGCTCACATCTATACATGAAACCATTTGAGCTAAAAAGAAAGTAGAACCTTTTTATAAACTAAACATCAAAGGCTGATTGTGTCACTCACAGAAGTTATCATGCCCCATAATGGCTGACAACAGTAAACAAATAAAGAGGTTTGTAAATTGTGCTTGCAACATTTGTTTGAAGCTGTTGCTAGTAAGCTACGAAGATACAATTCAGTCAGCACTACTGCTCATTATATGATGGCTTGACAAGGTAAATACTATTAGAGAATTCTGAAGATTCGTACTGGTTCGGAACATAACTCAACAAGCAGTACTGGCCATAACATGTGTTTTGGCAGAAAAGATTTTCCTCTTAGATGCAAAACAAATATCCCCTGAAAATTATGACCAAAGTGCAATTCTACAGCTTATTCTATTTGCTGCTAGAATTTACACTCATAATTGTACATGCAATCTCTGCTTGAAAAAAATCCCGACTCAGGTGGAATTCTGTGGCTGTGACTGTGGTATTTCACAAACAGAGAGTTGCTGTGGTTAACTAATATACAAGATTACACCTTGGTAATATCTGAGCAAATTCAGACAAACTGCTGTTAATGTACAGTTAACATCTTTTAACAAGGAAATCCCACATACTAAATGCAGTTCACGTTCAGCCATTATCCATGACTGTTGTAAATTTGAAAGCATGACAACAGCTTAGATATCACAGACCGGATTCGCAGCAGCAAAGCTTGTGCCTAGACCGGCCGCGGCCATTGTAGGTAAGAGCGGTGGGGCGTGGGGCCGGGTTGGGGGGATTTAAACTGCGATGATGTGGGAAAATTAAATAAATAATTTTCTCTTGTCTTCGAAATCCACCCCCCACCCAGCCCCACCACTTCACCGCTCTTACCTGCACAGACAGCGGCTGGCCTAGACATAGGAGAGCACACCAGTATGTGAACACTAGTGTGCCAAAATGAATTTGGAATCATAACAGATGTAGAATTCTGTGGGTGGGAATATCCCTGACTTGGAGTCCATCCAACCATTGCTTAGTGGAAATGAATTATCTCAGATGCATTCTGTTTGATAATGCTTTCCATGCCCCTAACATTGTGAGCAATGATGAAAGTGGTATTTTGTCACTGGCATTGTGAGTGTAGTTTTAGTCTATACTTAGGTAACCATTTGCTGGTTTCGGTTTAGGGAATGTTTGTGGCAGACAATGATGGATAATAGTGGGACGCCTCGAGGATGGTTACAGTCTTAGAAGTCCAAGAGACCACATCAACCCTCAAGTTAGTTGCCACTTAGGTCCACTCTAAACTTTGTAGAATAAAGTGCTTGGCCAGCCTCAGCTGTAGCATTTGCTGCAGAGCTACTGTAAACAAAAATGGACTACTTGGGAACGTTTTCAATCAGCCTCTCAGGAAATTATAGGTTTTACAATTTCTCTCCACTTACCAATAAACATATTATTTGGAACACGTTTACTGAGAGACATTAGAACAGTGGAATGTCAGGTGCTCCATTGAAGACAATAAAGTGTCTCAGGGCCAATAATTGCTGGTACAAGTCTTCTGCTCCTACGTTCCAATGGTTGTCTTTCAGTTTCTCCCTTTTTAGTTTCACTGGGTGGGATGTTCTAATAGCCTTACAGCCCTTTTGCCTCAGGTTGTTAAAGACCCTTTGCCTCATTAAAGGCTCAAGTTCAGGGCATTTAGCAACCAGTATTACCCTTGACAGCGGGCTTTAAGGTTATAATCAAACCTGTGTTACTATATGATAGTAAAATATAACTAACTTGAGAAATCACACTCAATTTCTCAGGGATTTTATCTAGAAATCATTTTAAAAATGACAATAAGTGGCTTCACACTCAGAAGGCTTATTTGATGAGATTTTATTTATTTGAGCGGATTAATATCTTTGCTTTTAACTTCCATTCGTGAAAAAAACAACATGGCATAAACAACAAATTCATTTTCCCCAAGAATAATGTGCTATGTATTACTATTGGTGAGAGAGAGGACGGGCCTCATGACCCACTTGAGGTTTTGTGTCTTATAAGTTCAGGCCCATTCCCACACTCAACAATTGTAGTAAATAATGTCTTAAGCTCAGCATGTTGGAGGTTAATGTTCTTTAATTTTGAGTTCATAACCAAATAGGGATGCAGGAGAGAGAGGTGAGTTCAACTGCTTTCATAGGAAAACATATGATTTCCTTCTCACAATTTTCACGAATTAAGATTTGAAAAGCATTTTGTCTTTATGTAGTACCTTGAAAGATTCTCGCAGTCCACCATTATCTGCAATGTTTTCTGCCAGAGTCCTCTTCCCCTTTACCTGAGAGGATGAGAAGAAATAGGGTTAGCAATTGAATCAATTCCCATCTTCTAAAAAAAAGTTTTTATCTAGAAATTCACATACTGTAAAAGTCAAAGTGGAGCATGTGGGTATTCTGTGAATGTGAGTGGTAAGAGTCCTCAAAAGCCTCCATTCACAAGCATTCAGAGGAATTAGCTAATGGAATCCCTGACTCATTATTGCAAATTCAGCTAATCCCACTGAATGATATTTTTGCCCTGTCAAGTATTACATCCATAGCAGTTTTCATTCCAAGTCATATGGCAGATGTTATGGCAACCTGTATCAGACATGCAGCCTGAGACTAGTACATCAGGATCTTAATAATAAGATTGGGATGGAATAGTGTTGCTTCTCATTTCCTGTGCATCTAAGTGTTAGGGAGCAGCATATTTTTACACTTTTCTCTTAACTGAGCTATTAAGAGGTTGACCAATCAAATAAATCTTGTAAAAAATATGTGGCTCAAGTTCGTAGGCTACGCCCCCCTCTATGAGATAAAAAAAACGGTCTGTTCCCATCTCACACGACTCTGAAAACTCCAAAGAGGAAGACATCAGATTGGATATTCCATGTGTATAGGGCAGTGTTTATGGTTTATATGTGGAAATATTTTATAGCAAATCCATATATATCATAAATCCCAACAGTCTATGTCAGATGGTTCAATTAATAGCTCAGTCTGAGAAAAACAATCTAATTTTCCCCTCCAATTACAGTTTTATTCTTAAAACTGAATCTTCGCCGTCACCTACTACCCATGGCATAAAAATGTACATTTCCATGAATAAAAACATCTGCATGCCCTGCCACTGACTATAGTACAGAACATTGATAAATCTTTTGATAACAGGTACATAATATTTAGCTTGATAAATCTGACGAACTGCTGGCCTGATTCACAAAATAAAATAGTTTTTAATAATAATCATCTTTTTATTTGGTTTGTATCATAAAACTATAAAAAAACAGCAACACTAAAACTACAGCATAAAATATTCTTAAAATAATTCTTGTATAAACAAGAAACCCTAAATCTGAGAAGGCATAATTAATCACCCTGTATACTCCATAAAGAAACAGCAGCATTTAAAAAACAAATAACATTTGCAACAGCAAATTTACCTGGCAGCATCAGTTGATACAAAAGGCTGGGTGTACATGTTTAACACCATCGATGCTGGTGACGGAACCACTCCGTCACCAGCCACGGACGCGCTGTGCTGGTGATGGAGTGGTTCCGTCACGGCCCGGCCGCCGCGCCTGTGCGGCGCTGATTTCGCGCCTGTTCGGCGCATTCTATTGAGCGGGTTGGGCCGTGACGGAACCACTCCGTCACAAGCACAGCACGCCCGAGGCTTGTGATGGAGTAGTTCCTTCACGAGCATGGCGGCGCCGCGCGGCCCCCTCCCCACTAGCGCTGTGGCGGAATTACCACTGCAGCCAAGGGGTTAAAGACACTTCCTTTTAATAAATGAACTAAAAAAGATCTCCTTGGTTCCTAATAATATTTGCAGAGCATCATGAAATGCAACGTATCCTGTTGAGATTTATTATTGCAGCCACGGGGGCCCATGCATTTAAAATCATGACAACTTTTCAGCTAGCTAAAGTCAGATGCAACAAGTTAAATCTAAATTTTAAGCACCCCTTTAAAATTATGCAAGGCCCCTGAGCAACTAAAGTCAAATCATTTTGCCTTGATAAGGGAGGGTTTTGTACTTGGCAAGTAGAGAAGCTCAGCTACCTTTTCTGCAATACAGCGTAAGGCTGATAAAAGCATACAGTCAGGGGAAGAAGGGTCTAAGCAAGTTTCTAATTCTCTTACACATGAATGAAATAGAGTATTAACAAAATATTCCGGTTCTACCATTGGCCATCTTAGTTGTCTGACCTGGCTATATATCTGAGGAACTATAAGGACCCTTAAGAGCTCCCTCAATTTTAAGGATAACGGATTGTGGTCACTAAATGGTGGACAGAAGAAAATGGGAGTTATTGTGACAATATGAAGTTTTAAAAACTCTACCTGCCAGCTTTTAAATGTAATTTTTGTACATTCATCCCACTTGGCGGATCACCTCAAAACTTTCCTTGCACAACAAGACTCAATATGACATTTTTTCAAGGACAATAAGTGAAGATTTGTTAAACGGCGCCAAAGATCTAGGCAAGACTAAAAACGCATTACCTATGGAAACATGGTCCTAACTAAACAAACTGTAACTAGTATATATATATCATGTTATGTCATGTGGTCAAGGCCGCTAGTTCGGCTGAAAAGGGTTATGGCAGACTTTGACAAATTGGCAAATAAATTGATATTTGCACTTTCTTGGGTCCACACTCATTTTTCTGTAAAGGTGGAGTGACAATTATATGTGTGTGTGTGTGTGTGTGGGTGTGTGTATATATATATTTATATATATACATATATCCAGAAAATACCACATTTGTCTGGACTTTTACTGCTGTCAAACTAGCCCCTAACCCAACTAGCCCCTAACCCCAATTTATTTTTCTGATGGATGCTCCACTATAACTTACTTCCGAAACATCTTCACTCCATGGAAGCACTTTCTGATTACAAGATAAATAGTCAGTCAGTCAAAATAACTTTATTCGATTTTAAATAGTCAAAATATATATTCTTGCTCCAATTTACTCACTTCAATAATCAAAATATTTTCACATGCCCTTGATTAGGATGTTTTGCTTGAAGAACAAACGTATTTGATCCAGAAAAGTATTCAGAAAATGAATGTTATTTTTTCTCTCTAGGAAACACACAGATTCATTTACCTAATTGTCTGTTGACAATGCCATTGAAATCCATATGTTTTACCTAATTAACATCTTATTCTGCACATTGCTTTCTCAGTCTGTCCTTTCTGATTAGATTTGTATTCATGCACAGGGTTCGCTCTATAGAGCACTTTTATGAATCAATCAATATTCTCTACCTTACACTTGTCATGTATTGATGGTGACCTCTTTATTAGAAGAGAAACCTGTTTGGATCTCTCCAGATGTTAAAATTCGAAGCACAATCTTGTGCAAGTACAATCAAAAGTCAAGAGACTTGCGACCTAATTGCCAGCTGTTTTCTCTTCATATACAGACTAATCAAACGCATATCTAAATGGCTCACACTTTCTGATACCATACATCATACTACTTCAAATCTTTCATAGTTATTGCAAAGTCACCAAATCTGATAAACCAGTACACTTGAAAATGTATTGCCTAAGGACCAAACTTAACTATGTGTGCCACATATAAACAATGCTGACAATATTGATCTGCAATAATATCACATGCAGTGCGTTTCTGACAGAACTGTCTACGGTAGATATGTATTTACTGTTCTCAGCTCCATGTATACTTAACTTAGATGACAAGAATAAGAGTGAAGGACAGTAATTAAATAATTACCTTACAATGTAGTGCTAGCTCAATTTAGTGTAAAAAATATTATTGTCATGTGATATATCGTATGCGATATTCTGGACCCCTTCACACCCAAACACAATGGTGTTTCACAGGCATTTTGTTCAACAGAATTAAGGAACATTACAATTTTTCCTGCTCAATTTGCAGTTGTTTTCCTAGTGTCCATAAGAGAAGCCAATTTTGAGTTACATTCAGACAAGACATGGTTCTTCAGTCCACTCCTTATGATATCCACGACCTTTGCCCTCTTAAATCACATGGCCACTCAGGCATGCCCATTTTGTTCATAAGGCATCTGACCGTTCTTAGTATTCATCGCAAACAGTAATTGGTGGCAAACACCCATCTAACAGTTCTGTAATGTTTCCAATGTTGAAAGAAACAGCGCGTTCTGTCTAATAGTGTGTAGTGCCTAATTTGAGCCGGGGCATTCTGGTGCTGAGCCCCGGCACTTAATTGGTTTCCGGTGCTCGGCACCTAATTGTCAACACCATACCTAGAACAGTCTACCACATGGTGGCACTGCTTATCTAATTTAGAGACGAGCAGAACAACGGTTGTTCAGGAATACAATATACATTAAAATTGCAAATACCTGCCTCCCCAGCCATTTCTTTAGCTTAGTTGACCTGAAATAATCTGAACTGTTGCATTTACATGCGAGAGAGATGATTAGTAGTTGTTTTGGCAGCGATGACCAGGGAATGGGTGGTGCCAGTTGCAGTGGCCTCCCGGTCAGAGCTCTGGCACTTAATATTTTACAAATTAAGCACTGACAGCATTCTGTTCTGGCTCGCACTTGAAACCTGCTTTTCAGTACATTCTTGTGGCTTTAAGTGCGCACTTCTATAAGACTAGCATCACACTTTTTAAATGGTAAGCATGAAGCACATATCATGTTTGTGTATAATTTGTAAGCAGTGACAGCTTCACCGTTAAGGTGGAGGAGCGTCGCACACTGCTTTTTAGCTTTAAAAAAAGGAAAAATAAAATAATAATAACTCAACCTTATAATCATTTTATTTGCTCCTGCTGTGCCAGCTTTGTGAGGCTGTGCGGGTCTGCACTGCTCTCAGAGCAGGGAGAGGAGTGGTAGGCACACTCTGTAAGCGCATAGAATGTTTGGCCGGCCGACTCGGGCAGAACAAAGATTCAAGCGCACTTTGCATGTCCTTCACCCAGGCTGTATTACAGCCCGGGTGGAGAACATTCCCAGGCTCCATTGCATCTCTGAACGCCAAATCAATCATCTTGCACCGTTGTGATTGGCTATAGGGAGCCAAGGTGTGATTCCTGTTCCAGCTAGAGTGAGGGACTATGGAGGAGAGATGCAGCGAGGAAGCGGTGAGAAGGTATGTTTTTTCTTTTCTTTTTTTTTCACTCCCACTTCCTCTGTGTCCCCCGCCCCGATTTCCCTGATCCTTGTCGGCCGATAGTGTTTACAAGCCCAACTTAGAAATACATTGCTTCTCTTTTTTTTAAATATAACTACTGCTTATTTACTTTTTAGGAAATGCCACAGGCGTTTTTTAGTATTCTCAGCTGCACACATATTATATTGATTTTACAATCAACATTCTATTAGAAAATGCTGACTAACAAATATGACTCCGGTCACTTATAAAAATGCGCATAGACTTTTAAGGCAAATGTTGCACTGTATTTTTTATGTACCCTGGATTAAGCGAAAGTGGTCTTCAGGGCAGGTATATAATTCAGTCACTCCATTGTGACTGAACTAATTTCCACTGATTGCTGCAGTATATGTAAGCTATAGAGAAATAGGAAGAAGGAGATCAAGAAACTCATTCTTTTAAATTGTTTTATATTATGATACCTACAATATTACCTCTTTCTATATTGATTTTAATTTCTTTAAAAATCAATAAACATTTTACTCCTTGTAATTTCCCATTCATTTCCTTCTGATGCAACACACAACTAGGAAATTATATGGTATAATAAATGGAAACATTCATCCATTTTTAAAAATGGATGCATCATTTCTAAATTCAGGTTTTATAAATCATGTGTGAAAAAGTCCTACAGCTACAATTTTATCAGACTTGTGATTATCACTGATTCAAATGCAGCCACACATCAGAGGTTATACTAACACATTTTAGTGTGGTGGTCTGCATCATCGCACTAAAATGCATTATTAGCTCTTCTTGACACCACCAGAACGGCAAGACACAACCTGAGACTAGTGAGAGGAGCATAAGTGGTGCAAGCCACTCACTGCTGGCAGAGTGAACACTATGTTATGTTATGTTATGTTATGTTGTGAACTTATATCGCGCACGAATCACCAGGGGGCATCTCGGCGCTTTCCTCAGTCACAACTGGAGAGCGAAGTGGCAGGCCAGAAATTAGGGCAGCTAATACAGGTATGCTTTGAGGTGTTTCCTAAAGGCATAATAAGAGGAGATTCCACGCAGGGCCACTGGGAGACATTCCAATATTTAGGGGCTAAGTAGGAAAAGGCCTTACCCCCGACCTGCTGCGCTTGATGCGTGGCACGTGAAGTAATCGCATCGAGTGAGATCTCAGCGCCCGGGTGGGACTGTATCTTACCACTTTCTTTTGCAGATACACAGGACCTAAGCCCTGAAGGGCAGAGAAAGTCAAACAACAGACCTTAAAAAAGGACCGCTGTTTGACTGGGAGCCAGTGGAGGGATTTCAGCAAAGGCATTGACGGGGTGCCAGCTGGTTGATTCAGAACCAGTCTGGCAGCAGTTTTCTGAATAACCTGCAGCTTTCTCAAGTGGGATACTCCGACCTCGACTAGCAGGGCGTTGCCATAGTCTATCCGGCTAATGATCGTCGCTTGGGTCAGCGTCCTTCGAAAAGTCATGGGAATAAAGGGGAGGATTTTTCGCAACAGCTTTAGCCTGAAATAACAAGCCCCGGCTATTGAGGATATATGGTCTTGCATTGAGAGGGTTTGATTCAGTTTGATGCCCAGATTGTTAACACTCTGTGCCGGCACAGGAGGGGCACCGAGTTGCATCGGCCACCAGTCCGAGGACCATGACTCTCCTGCCTTGCCCAGAAGCATTACTTCTGTCTTGCTTGGATTGAGCTGAAGATAGTTTTTTTCCATCCAGTTGGAAATCTCCAACATACCTGTACAGAATCGGCGTCTATCGGCCTCTCTCTATCTGGTCCACAGTTGAACACCAATTGGGTGTCATCGGCGTATGACACCGTTTCGAACCCCAGGGCTTCCACCACCTTAGCCAATGGTGCCATATAGATATTAAAAAGGGTGGGGCTAAGGCAGGTGCCCTGGGGGACACCCTTGTCCAGCAGAGTGTTTTTGGACTGATAGGGGCCCATAGTGACAGTTTGATGTCTGTCCTGCAGAAAGCTCTGCAGCCACTTAAAGGCTTGACCCTGAATACCGGCAGAGCTCAGCCTTTCCGCGAGCTTCGTGTGAGAGATGGTATCGAAAGCCGCGGAGAGGTCAAGCAGGACCAGAATTGCCGCTCCTCCTACGCCCATAGTCATCCTCAGTGAATCTGTTATGGCCAGCAAGGCCGTTTCTGTACTAAAGCCCCGTCTGAACCCTGATTGTGAAGGGTCCAGGATGTTATTTAATTCAAGATGTCTATTTAATTGTTGATTAATATAGCTTTTCAGCATTTTTCCCAAGAGAGGGAGCAAGGAAATGGGGCGATAGTTTTGTTGTCTAAATCCTGAGGATTGGCCGTGGCTTTCTTGAGTATTGGGCGGACAAAGGCTTCCTTCCATGCGGTTGGGACCACGCCTTCAGAAATCGAAAGGTTGAAAATCTTTTGAACCGTGGGAGCCAGAGTGTTTGCCAAAAGTGCCATAACCTTGGGGGGCAAGGGTCTGCCGGGGAGCCCGATTTTGCTGTTTCCAAGGTTCTAAGGGCCTCCGTAAGGGAGATAGGGGTAAAATGTTCCAATAAACACTCTGCCTGGTCAGTGTGACCTTCCAAACAGCATTCCGATAATAAGGGGTCCTGTTTATGAGGGTGCACAGACATAATATCGACTCCAAAATATCGTTTGGACAGAATATCGAGTTTTAAATATCGTTTGGACAAAATATCGACAGGACAGAATATCGACAGTCAAAATATCGTTTTTAAGGTAAGTGAAGTAATATCGACTGTAAATAATATAGAAAGTGAAAATATCCAAGTATATAATCTAGATAGTAAAAAATATCGTTTTTTAAATAATATTTAATTATTTATAGTGTTTTATGTTATAATATGTGTGAAAAGTGTCATTTTATGTTATAATTATTTTTAATTAATGATTTTTTTTAAATTATTGTGTAATTTTATTCTGTAGCGGGTTGTGGGTTTATAGGGGAATAGGGTGGGAAGTAATTTAATTATAATTAATTAAATATGTAAATGTATTAATTGGTAGTAATAATTAATTAATTGGTAATTAAATAATATTTGTTAATTATTTAAAATTTAATTGGTAATTAATTTAATTTAATTGATTAATTGCTAATTATGTAAATTAAAATAATTTATTTCCTGTAGCGGGTTGTGGGTTTATAGGGAAATAGGGTGGGAAGTAATTTAATTATAATTAATTAAATATGTAAATGTAATAATTGGTAGTAATATTTAATTAATTGGTAATTAAATAATATTTGTTAATTATTTAAAATTTAATTGGTAATTAATTTAATTTAATTGATCAATTGCTAATTGTGTAAATTTAAATAATTTATTTCCTGTAGCGGGTTGTGGGTTTATAGGGGAATAGGGTGGGAAGTAATTTATTTATAATTAATTAAATATGTAAATTTAATAATTGGTAGTAATATTTAATTAATTGTTAATTAAATAATATTTGTTAATTAATTAAAATGTAATTGGTAATTAATTTAATTTAATTGATTAATTGCTAATTATGTTAAATTAAAGGGGTATTTTTAGGGTTCAGGGTCAGTTTTTGGTTTTTGGGTAAAGGGGTATTTTTAGGGTTCAGGGTCAGTTTTTAGTTTTTGGGTAAAGGGGTATTTTTAGGGTTCATGGTCAGTTTTTAGTTTTTGGGTAAAGGGGTATTTTTAGGGTTCAGGGTCAGTTTTTAGTTTTTGGGTAAAGGGGTATTTTTAGGGTTCAGGGTCAGTTTTTAGTTTTTGGGTAAAGGGGTATTTTTAGGGTTCAGGGTCAGTTTTTAGTTTTTGGGTTAAGGGGTATTTTTAGGGTTAGGGTCAGTTTTGCGTTTTTGGGTAAAGGGGTATTTTTAGGGTTCAGGGTCAGTTTTTAGTTTTTGGGTAAAGGGGTATTTTTAGGGTTCAGGGTCAGTTTTGGGGTTTTGGGTAAAGGGTTTTTTTTAGGGTTCAGGGTCAGTTTTGGGTTTTTGGGGTACAGGGGTCCAGTGTAAAAATAAAGTAAAATTACATTTACATTAATTTAATTTAATGAAATTAAATTAAATTAAATTATATTAAATTAATTTTAAATAATTTAAATTATAAAAATTATTATATACTTACCAATACTTACGTTGTAATGGTAGTGCGTTGTAAAAGTTGCGTTGTAATGTCATATATCCACTGTTGCACTCCTTGGAGTGGGAATAGTAATTTTAACCCCTACGCTATCCAACACTTTCCCTACTGTTGCACCCACTGGAGTGGGAATAGTAATTTTTACTCTTTTGTATTTGTACGTTAATAATATTGGCTATTATTTAATTAAATTTTGTTACTATATATATATATGTTTTAAGAAATATGATTAAAAAAATATTATTTTTTTACTTTCATTAATTATTTAATTATTAAAAGTTATTTTAAGTATTAAGTATATTTTAGTAATTAATTTTTTATATTAATGTAATTAAACATTGTTTTTATTAAAATCGATATTTTTTACAACTATATTTTTGTAAACGATATTTTTAACTCGATATTTTTGTACTTACCTGTTTGTAGATAGAAACTCGATATTTTGTCTCTCGATATTTTGTAAACAATATTTTTGTTGGTCGATATTCTGTCCCTCGATATTATTTCAGTGATCCGTTTATGAGGTGGGAAGTTGGCGTATATTTTTTCAATTTTTTGCTGAAAGAGACCGGCCAGTGAGTCACATAACTCTTGACATTCAGTTGGTGGTTGTTTACAGGCGACCGGAGCAGTGAAGTCTTTTACAATATCAAATAATGCCTTGGAAGAATTGTCTGCCCTTTCAATTTGTGTCACTATATACTGACATCTGGCTGCCTTCAAATTCTGGTGATAGGATACCAGTGCCAATTTGAAAAGCGCCCTGGACTGTGTGGACTTACACCGACGCCACTGTCTCTCCAGCCTTTTGCAGGATGATTTTTCTTGTTTAAGCTTCCTCGAATACCAAGGGGCTGAGCGGCGGTCCCGGGTGGGTCTGGCCCATGGCTGAGCTGGTAGAATTGTGTCCAAAACATAGTTCAGACCCGCCCCAAACTCATCCAGTGCCCTTGATACATCCTGATCCCTCAGCGGGGGTAGCGCCTTCAATTCTGTCTCAAAGGCTTGCAAGGACAGCTTATTCCATTGGCGCAGAGATGGTTTTCCACACCCACTGGCCTGATCAGGCGGAGTCGGCAAGCTGGGAGCCATCGTAAATTTGATCAGCGCATGATCCGACCAAGTAAGGGGCGCCGGTGGGTCAAAGCTGAGAGAACCTATATTAGTAAAGACAGGGTCCAATGTGTGGCCCCCACTGTGCGTGGGTCCTCGGACTCTCTGTGAGAGCCCCAACTGCTCGAGGTCTGTGAGGAGCTTGCTCACTTCTGGGGATGAAAATAATTCTCCATGGAAGTTGAAATCCCCCAATAGTAAGAAGTTGTTCGCTGAAAGGACATTTGTGGCTATCAAGTCCACGAGTTTCTCCGCGAAGTCTCCTTTTGGACCTGGGGGGGGCGGTAGACTAAGGCCCATGTCCAGCTCTCGGAGGGGGGAAAGTTGGCTTTAAAAATACCCACTTCCATACCGTCATCAATTTGGGTGATAACCCAGGCAATTTTTATATAGCTTTTACAAACTATGGCTAATCCCCCCCCCCATTTTTTCCACCCTATCCAAATGGATAATTTTATAGTCCTCGGGGATGGCTATATTGATCAGTGGGAAGTTGGTGGAGTTCAGCCATGTTTCTGTCAGAAAACAAATTTCCGGCGAGGGGGAATTTATCAAATCCCATACCTCAAAAGCATGCCCGGCTACGGACCATACATTACAAAGGATGAAAGTGCGAACACCCAGAGAAGGGACGGTCAAAGGCCCGTTCGATGTCTAATGGCTGACCTGCAGGAGCCCCTGAAATGTACAATGTTTACAGGCCACCGGTCCTTCCAGTTGAATAGGGAAGTGATGGCGGCAGTTTAGTATTGCTACGCCTTCAACCACGGCTTTATCACGAATGTGACACAACTCAGTGGAAGAATAAACTTTCCTAGGGCCAGGATTGACATTGAAAAGCACCTGACCAGGGGTCGTGACCTCTGGGCTCGGGTGGGCTCTGACGCCGGCGCGCCCAAGGCGCGCTAGCCGCTCGCGTCCGCTTCGTGGCGGGAGGAGCATATTCCTTTGAGCAGCCGGAGGTTGCGTCAGAGGACTAAGCCACGCCCTCAGTGTCCCGCCTCCGAGGTGGGCGGGGAGATTGCAGGTAACCACTCAGCGCGGGCGATGGATTTCCGCACCTAATGGGCGGAGCGCGTCCGGAGCTTCGAGATAGCAGGTGCTGCTGCCTGACTACTGAGTCTGCATACTGGCCTCAATCTCAGTTTATTCTCACTTATCTCAGTTTATTCACAAAATTAGACAGGCCATAGTACAATGTAAAAATAATTAGCACAGTGCTGTGGACTGGGAGCTGGCTGCGTGATTCCATCAGGCAGAGAACCCCTCAGCCAGGCCGGAGCATCAGAGGTACCACATGACCTGTCACAGCTCACGTCACAGCAATAGCAAAACAAGATCGTGTCCTGAGTGATCACCACCTGGAAGTGCCCACATGTCAATTGTGGGGTGGTGCCTTGCCTGTTGGTATTTCTGGCTAGGCATGCCTGCCTACTGTGTTCATGCAGGGTGATTGAACTCCGAGGATCCACTGGCCACGGGCTGCAGCTTAACCCCTTCGCTGCGGGGATTATTCACCTGCTGTGCTGGGGGAAGGGGGGGACGAGCTCAGCTTGTCATGAGGCACGGCGCTCCTGTGCTGATGACGAGCTGAGCTCGTCACAGGTGCAATGGCTCCCGTGGAACGTTCAGTACAGGAGGGGAATTCTCCCCGCACCTGAGCGTTCCACGGGCCATGACGAGCTCAGCTCGTCATGAGCACCGGAGCACCGTGGCTCATGACGAGCTCAGCTCGTCATGAGCATGGAAGGGGTTAAAGTTTAGTTTTTCCTGGTGTCAGCCACTGCCAGAGTCACGATTTTATCCATGTGAGACAGAGAAGGTAGCGCTCTTTGGTGATGCATGAACTAGGCATCAGAAGATGTATGTTTTAGTCCTGGGTCCACCCCTGACAGACAACGATTGCTGTCGGGGAAAGGTAGATGGGTCACCATGTAACCTGTTCCCTCATGTGAGGGTGTATGGGGCACACTGTCACTGCTGAATATCATAGCTCACCGCCTCCTGACTTGCCCATGTCAGACTCAGCAGCTCTGCACTGTCTTTAAAAAATGCCCACTGCATGCTCTGTGGCAGACTCCTCTGCAGCCACCAATGATGTCTATAGACCTCGTTGCATGCAGCAAGCAGTCAGTGCACTCCCCTAAGCCCCAGGCCAAAGTAAGAGAGGAGCCCTCTGCAGCTGGTTATTAAAGCGATGCCAAAAGCAGAGCACCAGCTTTTACCAAGGCCACAGAGGGAGTGCATGGTGACAACAGATGTCTGCAACTAGAAGTGACATCATACTGGTCAACTTGCAGCAGTCTGTGCCCCTCTGAGAGAGAGTGTTTCCACCTGCCGACAGTGTAAAGCCAGCAGAGAAGCACAACAAGCACCATCAATGAGTTCAATAGTTTTGGTAAGCATACAAATAATCATCTGAGGGCACTTTGCAGGGAACCAAATCGGTATGTCAGATGTTTAGTTCACTATAAGTCATAGAATAGCTTAAGATACCTTGGTCACAAAGTGCAACTTACACATGTAATCTTTTCTGATGTATGCTTGGCCTGATGTTGCACTGTAGTGTTGCACAGAGAGGTGCCTGTACCCATAAAACATTAAATATTTGAGAGCAGATGAGACACAAAGAAAAGAAATTAACTGTTGAATGATGTTATGAGAATGCTTGTCCAGCACAAGAACACAATGCTCCCAAATTGAGTGAAATGTAATAAATTGTTAGGCACCAAAACAACAAAAATTCCATCAGTAGAACCAGAGTTATGAATTTCTAAAAACATTTGTTGAAATTAATGCCTAAAAGATCAATGTGCCAACTGCGCATCGGGGCAAAGGCGAAAGTTATGTGTGACTGCCATGGAGGGCTGTTTGGATTAAAGTGGATTGGGCCTGGTCTCGGCTTATCTTCAGACTTAAAAGAAGTTTTGATGAAAAATTCATCTTTTACCAAACAAAGAGGTCCCCTAACATGGTTGCCACAGAGGAGTTCCAATAAGCTAAACCCAACTCCCTTCTGTGCACCTCCCTGTAGGCAAAAAGCAGGTATGGCTTGAGAATGTCCCACTTCCGTCTCAGGGGCTCTGGTAGGCCTATAATAATGCCTTTCAGGATCTTGCTGAACCTATTTACAAGCTCATTTGTCTGGGGTTGATAGGGTGTGGAGAACAGAGGGTTACCCCTCACATTCACGGGATTCATCCCAAATGGACTTAATTAATGCAGACAGAAGTTTGCGACCCTGTCAGAGACCAACTCTTTAGGGAATCCCACTCGGTTAAATATCCCCATCAGGGTCCTAGCCACTGCAGGTGCAATCACAGATCTTAGAGGTATGGCCTCTGGATATCTAGTGGCATGATCCACCAAAACCAGGATAAACCTGTTGCCCAAGCAGTTTTGGGGTCCAGGGGCCAAACAATGTAATTGCCCACCTTTTCAAAGGTGGTGCCAGTGACAGGCAAGAGAACCAAGGGAGCTTTTAGCTTTTTCCCTTACTTCCTACAGGCATGCAGACTAAGGCCATGATCACAGAATGCATCATGTGGCCATGACCACAGAGTGCATCTGAGGCTGTCTTCATCTGGGGCCAATAGAAGTGGGAGACAAGCCAGGCAAAGGTCTGGTCCTGCAGCAGATGTCCTGACATCATGAGTCAGACCCAGTAGTAAGGCTCTTTAGCACTGGGGAGACAACCAACAGATGAGCCACCCCAGGCTCAGGAACCTTAGGCTCACTATATTGATGTAATTCTCCCAAAACATCAGGAGATCTTCAGAGGTGTCACCAGCTGCCTGGTCCTCAGCTTTCCACCCCAAGCCCTCTAGAGTTGAACACTGTTTTTGGGCTATATAGACCTCCTCCATGGTGGGCCCACTCCTAACTTGCCATCTAGGAAGCTCAGACAGATCTCCCATGGCTTTAATATTCTACTCAGTACGTCCAGGGCAGCCTCCTCCGGCAACCCTTCCTCCTGAACCATGGATGTTTCAGGGGCTAGTTTCCCATAGCCGATGCCCTTCCTTTTTTTGACAGCTGCCTGGGCCATTTTTCCAGTCTCTAGGCCTCCTTGACTCCCCTCTCAGGCTGCAGTGGACCTTGTGGTTAGGTACAACCACTCAAGCAATCCTAACATCTCAAGATGTGATTGGAGTGCCACTTCCTTTCAGGTAGAGTACTCCAGATCAATGCCTAACAGACAATCCATGGGAATGACAGTGCTCACTGCTACTTTTTGAGAACCTGAGACACCCCCACTCAAAGGGAACCCAAGACACTGGGTAGTGATCAGTCCTGGGTTGCTTGTGTCCTGGTTCATGGAGGACCAGGCCTGTAAGTTCGGGCAGGACTGTTTCCATGAGGAGCGGGGTCAAGACTAGTTTGCATATGGTTGGTTTCAACTGAGGTGTCATGGTGAGCAAAATAAATTCTGGGTTGGGATTCTACCACGAGCGATTGCCAGTGGTTAGACAAATTGCATGTATTCCTCCCATCACCTTTTGTTTGCTTCAACAGCTTTGCCCCACACATCCTGGCAGGGTGGCCCATCCTGAAAACACCTAGTCCCCCTTTGTCTTACTGTCTGGGAGGAATACGCATAGGCCCAATGCATACTAATCACAGTCATGTGGCACGGGACACAGGCTACAGGCACCAAATGGTTGGGACAGGAAAATGCTAATTTTCTAAAAACTGAATTTTTCGGAATTGTGACATAAAATCCACCTTTAACATTAAAGAGGATTTTAAATTATAATTCTTTAGAGACTAAACCAGACAATTCTACCTGTTCCCAAACAAAAGTTATCACTTACAATAAGGTAAATCAATGTTATGCTATGGGAGAGGTAGGCCTCACAGTAGTGAAATAGGAATTCAGAGGTTTTCCGCTACCAGGACATGTAAAACTTAAAAGAAAGACATGGTCAACTCATAAAATACAATGCACTCTGCCCTATAGATTGTTTAGGGCCTACCTTAGGGTTGACTGACAAGTATAAAAAAGAAGGTTAGGTGTGGCAAAGGGGTTATTTTTCCAGGCCAACTGACAGTGTAAAGCTTCACAAAGGCAGCAATGGCTGGCCTGAGAAATGTTTTAAAGGACTACTGACGCGGGTGGCACAATAAATACTGCAGGCCCACTAGTAGATTTTGATTTGCAGGCCCTTAGTGCATGTTGCACCAATTTACTAGAGATTTATAAATGAAATAAATGTATCAATCAGGTGCAGGTACCTTTAACCATGTTTTAAGGAGTGAGCACAAGTACTTTAACACTGGTTAACAGTGGAAAAGTGCACAGACTTAAAGTATACAAAAACGAATTTCAGCAAACAGAGGGGGAGTATGCAAAATGTTTGTTTGGATCCACCCTAAGGCTGACAGGTCTAACAATATGCAAATGATTTGTGCGTTGCACTTAGAACATGTATATCCTTCTGTAGGCTAATCAAATGTCTCTAAACCTTAAATTAGCAAGCTTTTAGTTTAAAAAGAGTGATTTGTTGCATTTTCAAACTGATTCCAAGGAAACTGCCACCTCATAGCAGACACAGCATTATGGAAGTACATTTAGTATTCATAAATAAACGGGAAGACGAGAACGTGAAGTGGAACTGGTTGAGAAGATGAAACTTTTCACAGGACTTTACCTGAATCTTTGTCCTCCAAAACGCATTTAAAAAAACAAACCTACTGTCTTTTCACTACAACAGCGGACAAGGTATGAATAAGAGATAAAAATCAAAAATTAAATTCTGAGCCAGATTTTTTGCTCACTAACACCCTATGTTTTATGTTGAAAACACAAGTATACATTATGCTAAATAGTATTAAGCTTTTGAAAATGACATCTTCAAGCATTTCAAGTAATTAGTTCAGCTTACTTCATCACTTCTGCTAAACAGTGTAAACGAATAACATAAGCAATTGCAGACTTTAAAAGTTCATTAAAATGTGTTTATATCCAACAAGCATGGATTTGTGTTACACACTTTTCTGAAAACACAATCCCACATGATGCCAAACAATACTGAATTATATGTTAAACTTAAATAGGGTCACAGAAAAAACAGGTGAAATATATCCTACCAAGGACCCCGAAAACCCTTAAGAAGACACGATAGAGAAACAGAACTAGTGGTAGAGGGAGGCATAGAGGTTTATACTGAGAAATATATAATAGACAGTAGTTACAGAAATAAAATTCATATTCTCACGGGGACCCTTAGAAGACGAGGCACTTGGGCAATTGCAAATTTTGTATGTGTTTAGAGTTCTTTTGCAAATGGTACCAAAATCTTGCAACCTTAACATTGATTTTATTTATCCTGTATACAATGTTGTTTTGCTTTTGTCATATCATATGGGGTTTTATGTCAGAATACCTAAAACAAAACGATAATCTGACCTACACATTATGGCTTAAATATTAATCAATAAAATATCACTCCATTGGGTGAAGATTTTCAAATTTTAACTTTACTAAGGAAATATTTTTGTAATCTACCCTTCAAAAGACTTGGAGCCAGGGTATGGTCCATATAAAACTGTCACAGTGTGGTGTTTATTCAGTACAATTCAGTATTCAAATGACTTCAATGGCATGTCAATATGTAGGCAAAATAAGGAAACTATTGTAAGCAGCTGGATGAAGTCTAAACCAGTTAACTCACCCGAAGGCCAGCTTCTTTCCAGTAGTAGTCACTGTATTGGTCAATCATACATTTTGATTTCTCTTTAAATTTTTCTTCAGAGTCATCGGTCCACCAAGGATCCAATTGTCCATTTTTGTCATACTTTCGTCCTATAGAAAATATTGACAAAAACATTTGTCATCATGTTTATTTCATCACAAGCTGGGTGAAATGTCTGCAGTTTGCAGCCTGTGGTCTGATATACATTAAATGTGGGTTATTAAATGTGGGTTAAATTGTCTTGCCCTACTTCTCAGTCAAGACATTTGCTGGGATACACATCATGAAATAGAATGGTACCTTGAAATATGGCACCTGACAATCACTGTAAAACTGAGACAAATGGAATACTCCTGAATGGAAAAAGATGAAAACAGCACATTAAAGTTTCCTAAATGACAAAGAGATAGGTTTGAGAAATCAGGTGCCCAACCCTTCATGTGGGCCCCATTCCGCCTTAGGCCATGAATATCTGTGAGATAAAGTAGACTCAGGGGCCACATTTCACATTCTGCAGGGAGGGGCATCATTTTACGTTGTGTCACAGCCCATCTACGCAACGTGTGAACTACAGGGCAAATTACATAGCCAAACTACAGCACCAATAAGAAAATTCACAAAATACAAACTGCTTGCAGTAGCAGGGTATACATTGCAGTGATTCCCAGGAAAAATGGAGATGATAATGGAAAAGCACAGTGCCAGTGTTATAAAAGACTTTTTGGACTTCCCAAATACACATGTAATGGCTTGATTCGGCTTAAGTTCGGTCTGGTGAAATAAAAATTTGACTGTATGAGCACCCTTATGCAATACTGTTTTAAGACAATGAACGCCCAGGAAGGATCATTAAAGGAGGTACTTGAAAAATATTTGAAGGGGGATCTAACCCCTGGCAAAATTACTTTCTTGATACAGTGATAAAACTGGATCTATCTATAGCAAGTTGGACCTTAGAAGAAGTAAAATATGTAGCAATAAAGAAGGCATTAAACAAACCTTTTTCCAGATATCAAGAAAAAGTAAATATGGCTAGATACAAGGCCAGTGGTGTGTTATCAGGACTAATGAAGTCATACAAGGCAAACCACATTCAGCCTTATCTGAAAAGCGCCTTAGGAAAGAAATGTTCGAAAGAGATCCAATGGGCTTGGATAGTGTTACTATCAATAAAGGAATTAAATCCAGGTTGGAAATCCTTGCTGAAGAGCGTTACATGGAGGCTGTGTAATTACAGAGCAGAGTCCATGGAACATCTTTTATGCTGCTGTCCTGCCTTACTTCAACATCACCTGAAGTTGCTAAAACCGATGTTAATGAGGCATGGGGTTAGAACATGTGGGTTAGAACATGTGCAGAGGCAGTCTCTTGGCTCTTGTCTTGTACAGTGCCCTCGGACTGGGCCAAATTTGGTAAATTAATGAGTGCTATCAGAAGGGATTTGAATGAAGCAACACCAGATGCAAATCGCCTCCTTGAAATTGGTCACCCCTAGACCTTGATATGTGGTACTGACGATAAACCAGTGGAAAAGCAGGGACAGAGGTTGTACGGGAGGTTGCAGGGCACACTCAGTAACAGCATACCCGAAAGCAACTTCATGGTAAACTATAATCAAACGGACGCATTGAATAGCTGAAACCAGCTTGCAGGCACTTAGGAATCGCTTTATGGCCTGTAATACATCCGCCCCAGTGCAAATGGACTCTGGGCGCATATTGCAAAAGTTTCCTTGCATATCCGAGAAAGCAAACTGGTAGCCAGAATAGGGGCAACTATCCCTGCTGATTTTATACAGATGTATTGTAAACAATTGAGGTGATGATTTGTTTACAACTTTGCCGACGACAAAACTGCGATATAGAGACATCACTTATAAATGCACTTGCACTGTTTATGCTTTGTTAACCTGCAAGGGGAAAGCTTGGTCTTTTATGGCAGGTTTGGCCAGTGGTACATTGTTCCCCTGAAGAGGGTAACCAGTATGCTTCTTTTTTTTTTTTTTTAACAGAGTCATTGTTTAGGTGTGGCGCCGCGGCTAGGGCGACTGACTCCGGAATCTGGGGATCACGGTTCTCTCACCGGCGGCAGATTAGCCCAGCACCATGTCACTCTGGGCACTAGCTTGCTTAATTTTCCCAGCGCCTAGAGACCCTTACGGGTGATTGTGCGCTTTACAAATGTGGATTATTATTATATATTATATTACTATTGGGTACTAACTTGGGGATGGACCGTATTAGTATCACTGAGGTCGAGATATAACGTCAATGTTAACTGGGGATATATTACTAATTCACAATTTTGGTGATTGATACTGCATTAGTGCCCTCCAACGTATGTTAATCCACAAGGGGAGAGGTTGGCTTGTAATGGCTCTTTAGCCTTTTAATAATAGAATACATTTTAAGGACCTTTTATAAGACTCCTTCCGGGCCGGGATGACGCTCCTATAAGCACAGTTTTAATAGCCGAACTTTCTCTCAAAACCTGAAATGGGGTGGGCAAGGCAATTTTGATAGCCCGAATAGGGGCAATTAGCATGTTGTATTTTTGCACAGAGTTAGTATTTACAAAAAGATAGAGGTTTGTTTTAACAGTCCTTGATGTGTATTTGCAATGATTTTTAGTAATTATGCAATGCAATTATTTAATTAATTCGTTCACGCCACTTCCCTGAGGAAACCATGAGAAATGAGGACATAGCAAGCAATAGGTAATTCTGTACTTGATTTTCATTGTTGTTTATAATTTCCCCTGGTATCTCACCAGGAGTCTCGAACTGTTTTAAGCAGGTAGAGTATTCTGGCGAATCTCAATTTCTTGGCCAATCTATAAATAACTCTGAATCATGAGGAGTGACCTTAACATTTGCCTTCACAGGAATTTCAAGGCAGAGATGGTCCTTTGCCATGTCGATATTTAGAGAAAAACATGTTCCCCATATTATAGTGTTTTAAAAGGTGTTAGTATCTGGTGACTGCGATGGCAATACTTGAAAAACAGAAGGGTTTTGTACAAGAAAATTTCTGTAGATGTGCAGGGTCCAATGTCTCTAGGAGTCCGGAACAGGGCAATGTGCCAACCTTTTCGTAAAAGGTGTGAATTTTCTTGATAAAAATAGCATATATGTCAACAACATAATTGGTGCAATTTGTTTATTGGAGACATCACAGGTGATCTGTTGTACTTATTTCCAAAGAGTTAGGATATGAGAGTGATCACAGACACTGCATGATAAGTGTTACAGAAATATTTATATTAGGATGTTGAACCACAATAAAAAGCAGAAAAGTAAGCAAATTGAATATCGTCCTTTTTTTAAAGTGTGGATAAATGGTATGTTCGTAAATCAGATTGGATGGAGATGAAATATGATTGAATATTTATGTATGCAGAGATGAGTGTCTCAATCTTAACAAAACAAACCCTTGTCAAGACATCTTGCGTAGTTATGCTAATAAATACTGCAAACCATGTTCTCTATCCATGTTTATCTAGATCTTTTTTGGAGTATAACATGCAGATGAAGTGGCAACAAATAATTTAATGTGCAGAACCTTGAGTGGCAAATAATTTGACTCATTTTGAACTCATAATTTTGATTTACCCATATGGATTGTGTGTGATTTTTCTTAACCAACTAAGAATAGGAAGTCTAGGGGGAATTTTATATTTTCCTGTGGCTAAACATCCATTCTAAACCTATATACAAATGTGCCCTTTGTAAGTGGTATGCAAGTCGTTCAATAACTTTTTTAAATCACTGAGCCGTTCACTTCCTGGTAGCTGAGCCCAGCACACAGTTTCTCAAAGAAGGTTAGAGAGATCACTGATCATACTAATGTCATTAAAGAGTGTTTGAAATAAAATGGTTTTCATCCTGGGAAATTTGATCCTTATTTCTTAAAACCTCACAAGTATTTTGAACCAAATTCCCACTTCTTCTTACATTTATCAGGCAACCTCCAAAAGCACTGTGCTGACAGGTGGCTTATGAGAAAGCAAGAAAGACCTCAATTACCAGAGAGCACGCATATTTCGTCGGAGCTGGTAATGTTTCAGTGAAGTTCTTCCACAAATTTGTTGGTCTTTTTGGTAGATGATGATTCAGCAAATTTGGGGGTATATTGATAAGAACGTGTGATAACTACCACAAGAGTAGCGTAACGCAACATTTAACATCGCAGCCCATTGCAGGAAAATAACCCTGTGTCAAGGTGGAATTCACAACAATACAACCACTTCGATGGAGACAAACACACAAACCACAACACCAAAAAACATGCAGTGGGCCAAAGCGCGATGAGGAAATCAGCAATAAGCAGCACCAGGCCTGCAATATACACCTGGCTGGCGGGATAAAATCACCAGAAAAGTAGAAAAAACACCCAAATACAAACTGACCAACACCCAAGCACCATGGAGGCAGCTGGAACAGATGCAGAGATCGAGCGCAACCCCACAAGCACCCCGGACGACCGGCCTGGGACCTCGGGGACAGGGATGGGCAAGGACAAGAGAAAGAGGAAGATAAAGTTCTGTCCGCAGGCGAACAGGATCATAGTCACGGAGGTGATGGACCACCATCAACAACTGCTCGTCACCTCCAACGTGTCATTGGGCACCAACAATGGATTATGGCGGGACATCGTGGACTAGGTGAATGCCGTCGGGGAGCACAAGAGGACACTGGATGAGGTCAAGAGGCGATGGAATGACATCAAGCGGCGGACCAAGGAGAAACTTTCCGACAACCAGAAGGAAGCAACGAATACTGGAGGTGGGGGCCCAGCGCCACAGCTCAAGCTGGATGACATGGAGGATCGGGTGTCGACAGTCATCAGTGTGGAGACTGTGGCCAGAGTCGGGGGATCGGACACTGCTCGGCAGGACACAACACAACTGGAACAGGATGAGTGACCACCAGATACATGGGTGATGGGTGGAGATGGGCACAATGGTACATGTGCACAATCAAGCAGAGCACAGTGCACACCCACAATGACTCTGGGTCCTCGCCGAGATCGACAGACTGTCACAATGTACAATGCCATGCTGTCTGAATGTCAAAATGTACCATGCAGCTACATGCATGTGGACACATTTTAATACAGCATCTCCCCTTCACATCGCAGGGGCACCGTCAACACATCCTGCCGAGCAGTCCCGGCCACTCTTCACTGATGACGAGGAGGACAATACCAGCATCGACATCCAAATCGTCCAAGACATCATTTACCTCATCCGCCACTCACCTCCAGGATCAAGGCAGCCCAGCCACATCGAGGAGACCCCATCCACTACCCAAAACACCCAGCAGGAGGCACCCACAGCCCCGGCACTCCCCCAAGACCCCCAGGAACAACACATGGCCTTCCAACACTGTGTGCTGGAGTGCCAGAGGGAGACCGCAGAGAAGGTGTGGTTGGGCTTCGGCAACATGGCTACCAAATTTGACGCCACCCTTGGGTGTGTAGCTCCGCTCCATGGTCTCCAACGAGCCTTGACTGACATCGCTGGAGTCATGACGTGGAGGGAAGAACACCTGTCCGCTTAGAGTGGCTCCAACAATACCAGCCGTGAGCTGGCACACATGCAGAGGCTCATGGATGATATGGTGCAGATGGAGGTGGAAAGGATGGCAGCCACTGATGCACATCAGCGGAATGTAGGTGGGATCTACCATGCCCTGCAGATCCTCATCATGATTGCTGCCACAAGGCGTGGCGATGTTAAATGCTGCTGCCCCCACACCATCCACATCTCCGCCCCCTGGTGTGTCCATGACTCCTTGTGTGGCAGGCCTAACCACTCCTGCACCTGATGTTACAGTCCCACACAATGCAGCCGACAATCCACCTCTGACACCTGAGGTGTCATTGGCACACAGTGCGACTGACAGTCCACCGACAATCCACCTCCGGCACCTGAGGTGTCATTAGTACACAGTGCGGCCGACAATCCACCGTCGGCACCTGTGGTGTCATTGGCACACAGTGCCGCAGCCGGTACAGCAACACCCCCAGGTGGGACAGGGCACACATAGGGGACGATAAAGTGGATGGGTTTTTGATCAGAAGGGCTCAGTAGTATTCATTTCTGCCACCTGGCCTGTTCCTGGTTGGTCCCGCATATGGCCTCATGACCTTTCACCGACCCCCAATTCACTCACCTTGGACAGCGACATGGACCGCCACATCCTGTTCCATGACCAATGACACGGCGACTAGACTATGGACTGCACCCCTCCTCTTCCGCAGTACTTGTCTTCCATGGATGGACTCTGGCTGGGCCTCCACGAGCCTAATGGTGTGGGGTATTTGGCAGTGCCCTGTACCACTCCCGCTGCGAAACTGCACTGGATGTGTAATATACATCCAGTGACGCACCGCTGTGTCATGTTTTTTATCATTCAGGTATGTATGTGCGGATGAAGGTAGGGACAATGGTTTTCCTTGCGTCAATGATGCTCATCCTGTGGGATGCCAGTCTGAGGGTGCTACATAGCGATATGTGCACGGGTCCTGTGGACACCACAAAAGGGACACACGCACCAGCCACTTTCTTGTCCGGACATGGACTGAACCACGCCTAGTGTCCACGAGTCATTTTTGCAAGCCCTGCACTGTTCCGGCGTATGGCAGGCCAGACCACTCCACATTGCTACCCGTCGCAGGCGTAATTGGTGGTGGTGTGCAGGTCACTGGTCGAGTTGTCAGCATGTCACAGTCACTCCCTGAGGGCAGGTTTGCACGCACACCACACCCATCCAGCACAGGCGTCACAGGACATGTGGCCCCGCAAATATAAGGGGCCGACAACGTCACATACCCCTCTGCCGATGGTGACTGGACGACAGACCCGAGGTCTTGAGGCCGGCACAGGCCTACCACCACATGGCGCTGACTGGGGTTGAACAGGGTTTGTGGTACATGCCGCATTGCGGCCAGCACAGGCACCCCGTCATGGGATGCTGAATGGGGTTAAACAGGATTTGTGGCATACGCTGCATTGTGGCCGGCACAGGCACCCTGTCACAGGACGGTAACTTAGGGTGCACTGAGTCATTGGCACCTTGAGCTGCTGAGCGGGTGTGCAGCCTGCAGTGATGGCCTGTCCTGGCAGTCCGGACTGCTCAGGATTAGTGTACCTTGCTGGACCGCGGTGTAGGCTGCGCCAGCGGGCTGCACGGGCCTACCGACATGTGGCCTCGCTTCCGGGATCACAGAGTTAGTGGCACACATTGGGCTGAGCGGCTGTGCAGGCTGCAATGTTGCCGGGTGCCCTGGTATGTCCCATCCCATGATGTAATCAAGATCCAGTACCAAACGTGAGACCTGGTGGCCTGCGCAGTGTGGCTGCATGGCATGGAGGGTGCCATGTCCACGGGCCCCAGGCTTGTGCCTTGCAGTGGCACGTGGTGGGACCTGCAGTCTAAACGCCGGAGGCGGAAGGTAAGCAGTTAGGCCCGTGTGTGCATAGACGGGCATGCTCCGATGGGTGGCCGGAGGGCCTGGGATTCTTCTGCCTGGGTGTGCATGGTCGGGCGGGCAATGTTATCTTGTGCAAGTGTGTGTACTGTGCCAGTGATGTCTCTGGACTCTGTTTCAGATGACGACTCTCTCTGATGTGTGACCTGGTGTACTGCAATACATACCGGCAAGTGGTTTGAGACACACCGTGGCAGTAGGTGAGCAGTGTGGCCTGGGTGTGCAGAGTCAGATCTCTCTATCCCCCTCTTCTCTTCTCTCTCTCTTTTCCCCCTCTCCTCTTCTCTCTCTTTCTCTCTCTCCCCCTCTCTTCTCTGTATCTCTCCCTCTCCTCTTCTCTCTCTCTCTCTATCTCCCCTCTCTCTTCTTCTCTCTCTCTCTCCTTTGCTCTCTCTCTGTCCTTTGATGTGCGCAGGATATTTTTTGTCTCGCAGGCTGTGACCTACGGATTGTGTCGAGGGGAGCCGCCATGTGTCTTCATCTGATTTATGTGTTAATTTCAATAAATTTTCATTGTTTGCTTCGAAAAGTCAATGTGTGATGCTTGTCAACAGTTGTGATTGTGCGACATCAGGTGGATTATTTTGTACATGTTTCGGTGTAGCTGATGTGGCATGTCTTTGGTCGGGGGTGCCAGGGAGGGGTGGTCCTGGGTGTGGTGTCAGTGGGTGTTGTGGCCCTCTTGGGTCTGCATGTTCACTTTCTCTATGGTATCTGTTTGCCTTCAGGTGTAGAAGCGGGATGTGCTCCTTTTTGTGGTGCAGGCTGTGGTTCGACTTTACAACAAGCCAGGGCAGGTGTAAATTTCCAGCTGCTAACGCGCCTTATCACGTGTTTTGTGTTCTTATCACCGGTCTGGCTGGTCGTTGTGAATGTTGAGGTGTGGTGTTGTCATGAGTTTTGTCATGGGAACGCTTCCTCTACATCTCATTAGCGAAAGTTGAGGGGGCCCTCTGTGGCAGTGTTTTTTGCGGCTGCTATTGTGTGAAAACTGGTGCTGTGGGCTGTTAGCACCAGCATGTGAATGGTGGAATAAATTTATCACAACTTTGGCTGCACAAATATGCTGTTAATTTGGCGATAGCTCCTTGTGAATATGCCCCCTAGTCCTTATGGGACTCCACTGTGTACAAGGGAATCTTTGGCAGCACTATCAATGCAACTGACCATGAAAAAAACAAATTGCAGCTGGTGTCACAGTCAGGGTTTTTGTTCCTGCATAATGTGGGGTAACTAGTATCTATGTAATGGACGGTTTCATCGCAGTGTCATCACTCACATGTAGTTACTGGCTATGAGTCCCTTTATGAGTTCCAATTAATAGAGTTTTGTGAGGGACAGAAAAAGAATTCCTGGGTATTGAGAATATTGAAAGCCAATATTTTTTCTTTGACCACTTTCCATCAATGTTTTCAAATAAAACGTATTTCATTATTTGTTTCAGAAACTGATCAAACACTTCAGAAAACTTCAAGACTATTCATCTCGCGATTCTCTGTCTTTCCTCAATCACTCTGGTGTGCTGCAAAGGGGTCGTTCAACTTTGGAGCAATCCCTTTGCATTGCTTGGCTCTATGTCGGTGTGGCTGCGACCCCTGCTATAAGGGCTGGGTTGAGATTTGAGTGAATCAGTGCAGGTTGGGTGTAGTTGCAATACCGTTAAGAACTGCTGACACACCAGCTTCTGATATCACTAGTGTTCTTTAATTTTAATTGTTTTTTTATTGCTGCAGGTGGTGAGGCCTGGCTGATGTTATTTATATCGAAACATATGCAAAATCACACTTTTGGAGTTTTATTCTCAGTCTTTTCTTCTCCAGTAATATATTCCCTAAGGTTCAGATACTTCGAAATAAATCCAGAGGAGCAAGCCTCTTCTTAGCTCTAGTTCCGACATGCTGTTGCACTCACGACACCAGTGGTGCTTATCAATGTAATATGTGCCATCTCTGCAACTTGTACATACTAATTTCAAACCTGTGTTTGCCCTACCTATTAAATAATGGCCCTCTGAGCACCCAGTGGATAAAAAATAAGCATTTCATAAGATCCCAGGGCGCAGTGAATACTATCGCTATGTTCTGTGTGTTTGTGTGTATGTGCGCAGTTGGTAAAATGGGTATGATTAAATAGTGACATTGCTTATTTGGATATGAGACAGAAGAAGACACAACTCTGTCTTCTCATCTTCTGCTGTCCACAGTACCTTCTAGGCAGTCGTTTCTGTGAGGGGCTACAGCTTATAAAGTAAATATCTTACTTTGGGAAATATCTTCCATCAGCTGTGATATGCTCGCCAGTGATTATAGCCTAGTCATCAGAACACCTGCCCTGATAACCCCAGAATCAGAAACACTACACACCTCATCATTACATCATATACATATACACATCTGCACACATTTGCACATGAGACAGGGGACATGAGACATGGTAGGAATACCACCTGCTCTCGGCAGTTTCAAATATTCCCTTTGCTCTTTAGGAGACGACCCTGCCAGATTATCAGAAATAATAGTTGGGATGACTGACTTGCGTGACACTGGTTTGTGCCTTGATGATATAGCAATATTTCTCCTTAAAATGTCCTTCAATTAATTATTTATTCATGCCTCAAATATGTGTGGTATTTACAGAAAAGTTAAAAACCCTCGAAACAGTCTCTCCTTTCTTTCACCATGACAACTAACAACAATCTTTATGTACCTCTCCCTTCTGTTTATAACTTTCTCCTTTCACTTGGGCAGAAGAAATGATTTCTGATCTGCGTCATTTTTTGTTCCACGTGGATCCTTCTCCCCCACTGAATTGATTAATTGCACCATGAGCAATTTCCCACTGAGGGAATGGCGATTGTTTGTTTGTGCACTGTTATTATGGTAAGTAATAATGCAATTGTATGCAGCACATTAGCAAGAATACTAGAATACATTTCCTTAGCTGCTTTCTTCAGATAAGAAATGCAGTTCAGCACTGAATAAGATAATTGATTTAAATTAGTGCGAGCAATGCTTCAGTGCCCTGCTGCCGATGATTTTTCTGGCATTTAACAAGGTATCCTGATCCAAAGGCAGGAAAATATAATGAAGTGTCAGGGTCAATTTCCCCTGGGAGACCAGGAAGTGAGAGTCTAAATCACAATTAGAATTTAATACCTAAATGATGACTCAGTGGCAATGTTAGAGGCACCTCAATGCCACCTCATCTAGTCGCTCACGCTGAAGTGAGGCTGTGCCAAGAGGACAACTCCTAAATAAAGACAAGCACTCAACTTGTGATAAGTGACCATGGAGGCATCCGAGAATGACCCCGCCCACTTCTTTAATGAATCACACGATGCTGCGCCTAGGGCCGAGATGCAGCCCTGGATGAATGTCGTGGTGTCACATGTGTGCCGCATGACACACTATGCTTGCCAGTGGTCCTGCTCTGCTCCTTTGACCAGCACCTGCATCCACATTCTTGACCTAGAGCATGATACCTTTTACAGTGTGAAATTGGTTCTCTGCCAGCAGGGTCAACATTTCACCAAAATTGTGCATGTAGATGTGTCATTGATGGTAGACCGAGGCAAAATTTCTGTTATGCTTGCACAATCTTGCTTAATTACAATAATTTTGTGTTATGCTTGATTTAAATTATGCTATTATGCCCTGTCGCATAATTAAGTAATTTAGGACCTGGGCACCTAGCCTGCCACTTGCCTGAGGCTCAGAGCTCCTGCTTCTTCCCGCCTGATCCAGTTGTTGCTATTTGACAAACTGACACCACTACTGCTCAGGTTTTCCCGCTGGAAATTTCCGAGTCATTGTGATCGCACTAGTGAGCACCAAGACACCTAGCCTGCCACTTAACTGTGGCCTCCAGTTCCTGTTTGTTCCAGCCTGATCCAGTAGCCGCCTAGCCTGCCACTTGCCGGTGGCCTCCAGTTCCTGTTTGTTCCAGCTTGATCCAGTAGCTGCCGTTTGAGCAAGTGACATTGACGCTGCCTGGGTTTTCTTGCTTGGGTTTTCCTGCCTGGGTTTTCTTGCCTGGGCTTTTCGAGTCACCAGCTTTCCCACCAACAGAAGCCCCGTCCACCCAAGGACCTAAGTAATAAAGGCTGAGGCACGACCATGCAGCTGAAGCGCTGCAGGCACGTCAAAGGAAAGCCTGTAAGCGCCCATCTGCACATGGATGGTGACAGCGCCATGACCCTTGGCCGTCTCACCACCCCGCAGATACACCATCACCAAGCTCTACACCCTCAACCCAGGATGCCGCAACAAACACTGCCGCTGCGCTGACCCACACGCCAATGTAGGACCTTTCACCTGAACCCACTGCCACTTCAACTGCCACAGCACACAGACCAGCCCACTGACAAAGTCCCACACCGCAGACACCACCGGAACAAAAACAGCAAAGAGCATGCGACCTTCTCAATACATGCTCACTATGTAAACACACTACAAAGATTACAGACCTCACATCTACCATCACATTGATAGGTTTCATTTCTCCATGCCCCGCCCACTACATACATTATGCTTATAAGTTAGCAGAATGTGTCTAACTACTGATATATTCATTTATGCATTTACGTTTATATGCTTCTATTAGTTATTCATTTATGTGTGTGACATTATTACAGTTATCCTTAGCTTAGCTTGTGTGCCACCATTTTGAAGCATCTCCCTTTCTGTGCGAGTTGCACTTGCTCACTCCCCCCTCCCGTAGGAATAAGAATATTCCTCATGTCAGCAGTTTTGCTTCTCGGCCCACTGTGACTGAAACTACTAGCGAAACCCCTTATCTCGTTCTCATGTGCTAAGGATGGTAAGACTCGGCTCCGTGTCCTTGGGATGAGATACGAGGATGTTGCAATACCAGGTGCAGATGCCTACTGTATGAGACTATTGTTCACCATCTCCGGGGTCCAATACTTTTCCAGTATGGGCGTGTTTTACTCTGCCTCTTTGTATTATAATGTGTTACTGTGATGATATGAGTCAGTCCTCTCGGCACACTCTTAGAGAGTGAGGTCAGACAGGGCCCTCTCATATGGGAGTTTGTGGCCTAATAAAATTGCTTGTTTATTCTTCTCCACTGTCCGGCTGACTTATTATTAGGTAACTATAGGTGAGAGTGGTAAGTCACTCAGGTGGATTTGAGCCACGCTTATCAGATGGCACCCCAGATGGGACTCCGTGATAAGGATCTTTCTCACCCGTAAGTGGGTAGCAGAAGGCCGGGGACCCTCTGGTCGGCACGGTGGGTCTGGGTACCCACTTTGATGCCGAGCTTGGTTCTCGCAGCGCTGCCCCACCCTGCTGATCGGGAGAGGTCCTGGTTCATGATCCTGCACCGGAGTCCAGAAGGCGGAACCTTGGAGCTGACCGTGTTGGTCCCAGCAGCCGGCGGTGGAGAGCGGTGGATGTCGGTTCTGCGAGCAGAAGGTGAGTGGTCCGACTGTTGAGTGAGGGAGCTGGGATGCTCCATGAGACCGGTGTGTCTCTGAGACCGATGTGTCTCTGGCGATTGGAGGAGCCGGTGTGCTCCTGGGGCTAGTGTGCTCCGGGGAACTCAGAGAGCAAGTGGCGCTCTGACAGACTATTGGTGATGAGGGTTTCGGGTGGATGTCTGTTTTAGAGCATCCGACCGGGTAGTACTGAGACTGGAGTGTGGCTCACCACGGTTAAATACTGGGAAAGGACCCAAACCCCTAGTGTGAGTGGTTTGATGGAAGAGTCCCAGATCTTCCGGGGTAAAGTGCGCAATGGTCTGCAGTGCCGCCCGGGTGGCGGATGTGTCCTCCAACCTCAGAACAGTTAGTGTACTGTTCGGTCTGCGGTAGGGTCCAGGTTCCCCAGGACTTGGTCGACGGGCCTTGTCCCATTATGGTAACACGTGTTTGGCAGGGATTCAATGCATAGGACGTGTGTGTGCGTGTGTGGTTGTGTGTGGAGATAGTTGTTTGGTTCTTTTGTGCCTGGTATGTGTGGGTTCTTTGGCGGTATCTGATTGAGTGAGTTTGGTGGTGTTTGATTGAGTGTGCAAGATGCCGTGTTTCACTAAGTTGCAATGTTTAAGGTGTTGCTGCAGTTCAACTGATGTCAGATTGGCCGAGAGACAACCCGCTCCTGTAGAAGACTCTTGATTTTGTTTAATATTTCTGATGCAGTTAAGATAGATCACTTGCAAGAGAGATTGTTTGCTAGGTACTGCTGTCAGAGCATGTTTGATTTCCTAAGGTTGTGGCAGAAAGAGGAAATTTTAGTTTTAAAAGAAGACAAAATGTGTACACTTAAAGTTGCTTTTAGTGGCTCAGTGAGCCAATGTGAGCAGTGATTAAGAGGATGGGGTATGTATTTTATGTAACATGTTTTATTTTGTTATAATTGGTTTGGGTTGAGAGCAGTCTGTGGGCTGCCTTTTGGTTGTGTAAATGTTTGTTTGAATGAAGTGAGTGCGCCTTGTTGCATAAGTTAGATTGTCTGGTCCTTGTGAGCTATCTGAGATGGGTGTGCCTGACTATCAGTGTGTTTTTCGTGTAGTTTAAAAGTGCATGCAGGGCTGTGCTCTATGGAAAAGAATTTGGTTTCTTCCATTCCCTCAATTTGTGAACAGTAGAAGATGGAGAAAAAGGGATTTGATTACCAGTAATCAGAATGTATATTAATCGAATGTAGGAAGAAGTGTAAAGTTAGAAAGAAGAAAAAAAATGAAGAGTGAGAAATGTATGTGCCAAAATAGTGTTAATTATTGAATGTTAGAAAGAGTTATGAAGGCTTATTGGCTTTGTCAGCGCCAGACGAGTGCGAGGCAGATTTGACCTTGGTGGTGAATGCCAGGGGAGGCGGAAGGCTGGCTAGCAGCCCAGAATTCTTAGCAGACTGTGAAAGTGAAATGCAGTTATTTAGTTAGTTTTAAACATGACTTGTCGAATGAATGTGTTTCAGCCCACACTTTAGAATAACCATGTGTGCATTTTTATTCAGTTTTGGAAGATTATGGAGGATGGAAACATAGATGCTTGCCGACGTAGAGCAGGACAGGTGTGACCTTGGTGTTATCAGCACCATTCCAATGGGTTCGCAGAGCAGCGAGAGCGAGAGAAGAGTACAGGCAGAAGATTATGGGGGGGGCTAGGAGACTCTGCTCCTGGCACAGAGAGCAGAGATACACAGTTGGAGCCAGCATCAGCGAGTCTGCATAATTATGAGTTCTGCTCTTTCCAGCAGACTGTTTCTTGTTTAGACTGAAGCTGTTCAGAACACATGTGATTTAGAATAAGGAACAAAATTATGAATAACTTTTAACAGGTTATTCCATTTGGACATAGAGAATTACACTTTAACATGGCCTAGTCTGAGAAAAGAAGGATTGTTTTGAGAAAAATTAATTTACTAAATATGTTAGTGAGTGTTACTCCTATTGTTTGAATGGTATTCAGTAAGTGATTGATTTGTGTGCAGTTTAATGGCAAAAAGCAAAAGAGAGATTTATTGGTTGTCTGTCGTGTTCTAGTTCAATAATACTTGAGTTGGGGGGTCCCTGATTGGCATACTGATTAGTGTCTTTGCTGGTGGATACCAGTGGAGAGTACTGATGATGCGGGGGCAGGTAAAAATATTGATTGTGTTGCTCATAGGAGTGGCCTGGTGGGAATGTATATATATGTGTAATGTCTATATGTGTGTAACAGTATTTGTATGCAGTTTGTCCATTGGACACCATTACGCTGAGTGTGCAGATGTCTGCTAGTGTGCACTGGAGTATTTAGTATGTTCTGGAGGTGAGAATATGGCGCCCTTTTGTTTAAAGTTAAGAAATGGCATTGGTTATAAGAGGGCTCATTTACACAGCGAAAGATGACTGTGCAGAAATATTTGGTATTTTAATAACAAGAATGAAAAATGTTACGCAAATATGGAAATTCCTGGCTCATGACAAGTGAATGATGTGAACGTAAATGTATATCTTTTTCCCTTTTTGATGCTGCATTAAATGCCATTACCAGATTGTCATGTGATTTTCAATGCTGCTAAATGTTTTATATTCATGGCTGATGGTTAAAGAGGTTAGAACAGGTTCTTATCTAAGACAGCAGACAGGGTTTTCAGAATGGAAAGTGAACGGTGAACTGGTGTGAATGTGCTCCAAGCATAGGTTTTATGGTAAGTATTTGTGGAAGGTATTTTTACTAAGTGGTTGCTTTTTTGTCCAATATTTTCTGTGTTGTTGTTTCTTTTGTGTGTATTTTGATTTGTTTCGTTTCAGTGCAATGGGAAATATTTTTATCTGCGTGTTACGGTGAATATTGATGCAGCTTTGTGCTAGACAGATTAAGTGTGCACTGACACCGCATGATGCATGATATGCATGAGAAAAATATAGTCCTTTCAGTAACTAATATTGTGTGTTTTATGTTTCCTTTGGCTTATTGTGCATTGCTTGCTCTGTTCTGCGTGGATGGTATGCTGATCGATCTTAAGCTTGATAAATTAAGTAGGCCAGCACGCTGGGTTTTGGGCCACAGGCTCACTGTGCAGGAAATGCATGGCATCGTGTTGTGTGTCACAGCTCATTTGCATGCGTTACAGTGAATTTTCTATGCTTTCTGTGCTTCACACAGCAAGTATACCTGCTGCCTTGGTATGCTTGTTTTTATTTTCTGTATGTCTCTGTATTGTATTGTTTTGATAATTCTATTATTGATACTAGAACAAGCTCCTCTATGGGGAATTTGTTCTGGTCCCTAAATTTCACAGACAACACTTCAGCAGTGTATGTCTATTTGGTTAAAAGGGGTATGGAGGGAAAATACAAGAGTTCTACGGTGTACCCATGGTGTTGTGTCACAAACTTGACCATTACCTGAGTAATTTTTGTTCATTTATAGATTTTCCTTTTGCGCCATTTCCCTAATGAATGTCGCATAGTGCCTAGTTATGGGGGACTTCAGCTGTGTCCCAGTTCCATTCCCTTTTCCTTACTACTCTTCCTCAGATACGTTGTATTAGATATTAATAGGCACACATATCATTTTATGGCAATGACATTTCTACATGTGCTAAAAGATGTTCTAGCCCTCTCAAAAGTGCTAGGTATCCCCTAGAATTTTGTTTATGCTCAGGGCTACACCCAGTGGTTGATGGTATTGACCGAAGTGAAATATGTTTCAGATTTTCTTCTGTCAAAATGGGGTAGGAGGCTAGCTCCCCGCTAGCTCTCATATACATTAAAACTAGGTAACATGTGTATTGCTCCCTCCTGTCCTGCTTTGATCTAAAAGGGGAATTAGACGTGGGTAGTTTTGTTCTACAAGTGTTGGGTAAACTGAGAGTTTTTATTAGAAAATTATTTTAATTGGATAGGGATGAAAGGAAGGGAACAGCCCAATCAGTCAATAAATCATAACACTTGTATAGCGCGCTCCTACCCGGGAGGGTCCCAAGGCGCTTGGGGGAAGGGGTCCGCTACTGCTCGAACAGCCAGGTCTTGAGTTGCCTCCTGACTAGTGTTTCCTTATTTGACCTTTGAAGGGAACAATAGGTTGGTACCTTTGTGTCACATTCCTAGGTAACAACACCATTATTGTGCAGCACTAAGTAAAGGTGTACAAGTCTCTTATCAGTTAGCCGGTATAGTTGAGATCAGTTAGCCGGTATAGTTGAGCTGATATTCCTTATTAGAGCTGGTGAGCAGGTTTTCCCTTAAATAAAATGTTACATGGTCTAAATAGTGAGAAAGGTGAAAAGATGCTTGTGTGATCCTCAGCAGAAATATTTTTAGAAATAAAAGATTTGTAGAAGTTAGTTTCCTGCTGCCTCTATAATATGTGAGCATGGTCATGAGCAAAAATATAGTTGTTTTGAGTAAAGAAAAAGAATATTAGAAGTGTTTGAAGTTTTGCACAACAGTAAAGGTTCATAAAGTAGACGCTGTGTGCTCGCTATAGGAAGAGCGGTTTGAACTTCCCTTTTTGCTGTTTCTCAAGTGCAAATGGGGGAATACAACATGTCTGTTTTGTTTTATTTTTTTCTCTTCTCTTAGAATTCAATAAATGCATACGTCCATCTACAGGTAATACAGCGAAAAGTCAGATATGTAATGTATTACCTAATGTCAGTGCACACATTTATTGATAGGTACAATGTGTTCACCTTCAAAATTGACATGGGTAAAGCAATATGAAAGCACAGAATAGACCTCATTTGGTTTCTTTGAATTTGAATTTTATTCATATGCCTTGTCTAAAGATCTTTGTTCTATTCATCAGCAGGTAGCAGACACACTGAAGCCGCTGCCTGAGGGGCCCGGCCACAACATCAACCCAGGGGACTGGGTTGTGGTGAAGAAATACCAGCGGAAGTCCTGTTTGGAGCCTAGATGGTCCGAGCCAAGGTTGGTGCTCCTCACCATCCGCACCGCACTTCGAGTGGAGGGTCGGAAGGAGTGGACGCATGCCTCCCATATGAAGAAAGTTCCCCTTCTTTTACCCTATGATGCGTGGGTCCGAGGTGGCGTCGCAGATCACGAGACGGAGCGCGTTCCTCGACATCTCCCCTTCTCTGATGCTTTACTGACCGAGGAGGAACACAACGAGAACGCGCGGAAGCCAGCCCTGAGTACAAGTAGCGAGGCTTCTTTTGGTCACAGTGCTCAAACGACGGAAGCCACCTCTTTTCAAAATGATCCCCCAATTCTGTTCTCAGACCCCGAAGTGCGAGGGAGCACTCGCTATAACTTGCGGCCCAGGAAAGAGAGGCGAAAGAACTGAGCACTGGAAGAAGGGCTGAGGTAGGGATTAGGAGTGGACTATATTGAACAGGTTAGCCTAGTGATAGGGATGGGCTGCTGAAAGAGCCCTGGTGCACTATTGAGACACTGCTGAACGGGACGCTAGAGTTGTGTGTGGGCCCAGGTTCAGTGCTCCTGAGTCGCTGCAGTTGTGCGACTCCGTCGAGGGATTAGGGTTTGCGAGACTGAAAGCCTGCCTATGAGGCTTTAACGGACATAGGGAGAAGAGCCCTTTTGAAGGGTGAAGCACCCCTCTGGCCGGTTTTGGAGTGTCTGGAACATTTTAGAAGTGCCCCTTAGTGTTTGGAACTCTTAGGATATCCCCTGGTTTGTTCATTAGGTGAAATGTATCCCTTTGGCCGTCCTATCCCCGAAGAGGAGCAGCCTCTGCAGCTCCTTGTCCAGATGTCCCTGATCATTTGGTTCTCATGGTCTACAAATTTAATATTGAGTTTGTTTGTATCCTAACTGTTGCTTTCATATTTCTCTTTAGAGAATTAGTTTCTTGTTGCTTGACACATACCTTCATGAGTATTATTTCAACGCCACCTGAGAATATCATTGGTACTCTAGATCCTCACGAAGAGGAGCACTGGGAAGTTCATTAGGATGATGTAGTATTCAAATGTTGCACCTGACACATGTTATTCACACAACAGCAAAACAATTATTGGGTGTGTGAGTCATTGCCTTCATACACACACACAGGGGTGGAAAATTGTTGCTTCTATTCTTGCCCTATGGAAGTAGCTGTGAGGGTTAGTATACTTTGAGTGGTTTAGTAAAACACATTTCTCAGCCTGATAAAATATTTACTCCAAGGATGTTAGATATAGGTCCTAGCTGATAATGCAAGTGAGCCCTCAGTATTGGATTCAATAGGGTGTTTTCCTTGATAATGACAGGTTGATCTTATTTACATTAATTTCTGCTCATGACTTAAAGTGTGATGTATTTAGATTAGTCAAAAAGGAGGGTGCCTCACACCCAGAGAATAATTATTGTCTTAGTAGGTATTGCAGGGGTTGTTCTTTTACTTGTTGCCTCTGCATTTCCTGCCCTATAGTATGCTGCACTACTTCTGTGACCATGACCATGCTGTGTAATGTGATAGATTGCTGGGTCTGTGGGTTACTCCTTTCCGCTGCATATAAGAAGGACAGGTTACTGGCACTTCCCTTGACACCTGTGAATAGCTGCGTGGGCTGGTACATTTTGATTGGTAGGGTGAAATTCTTTCAACAGCCTGATTTCCTGACTCCCCGACTGAGTTGTAGGAAATGTAGGTGTATTACTGACTTGCTGCCTCTGTGTTTATTGCCTTCCCCCTTGTTGCTCCATGTGTGCTAGCAATATACGAGTTTCCTGAAGGCCAACAAGACAACATCCTGTTTCCAATGCTATTGAACTTCATGAAATTCACTGGTTAATGCTTGTTGATGATGATATTTTTATCAGTATAGTGTCTTGACCCTTAGAATTTGATGTAAAGGCTCTCCTTTTAGTTAATAAAGTTAGCCACAGTCTGCTAAAAGGAGGGTCTGATAGGTTTCATTTCTCCATGCCCCGCCCACTACATACATTATGCTTATAAGTTAGCAGAATGTGTCTAACTACTGATATATTCATTTATGCATTTACGTTTATATGCTTCTATTAGTTATTCATTTATGTGTGTGTGACATTATTACAGTTATCCTTAGCTTAGCTTGTGTGCCACCATTTTGAAGCATCTCCCTTTCTGTGCGAGTTGCACTTGCTCACTCCCCCCTCCCGTAGGAATAAGAATATTCCTCATGTCAGCAGTTTTGCTTCTCGGCCCACTGTGACTGAAACTACTAGCGAAACCCCTTATCTCGTTCTCATGTGCTAGGGATGGTAAGACTCGGCTCCGTGTCCTTGGGATGAGATAGGAGGATGTTGCAATACCAGGTGCAGATGCCTACTGTATGAGACTATTGTTCACCATCTCCGGGGTCCAGTACTTTTCCAGTATGGGCGTGTTTTACTCTGCCTCTTTGTATTATAATGTGTTACTGTGATGATATGAGTCAGTCCTCTCGGCACACTCTTAGAGAGTGAGGTCAGACAGGGCCCTCTCATATGGGAGTTTGTGGCCTAATAAAATTGCTTGTTTATTCTTCTCCACTGTCCGGCTGACTTATTATTAGGTAACTATAGGTGAGAGTGGTAAGTCACTCAGGTGGATTTGAGCCACGCTTATCAACATCCAATGTCCTCTTTCTCACTGAGACCTTACACAACTCCACTTCCGTGCCAAACAGTGACACCAAAATACCCGAAGGATACAGGATCCCTCAACGCAGCTGCATCAACAAAGCTGGCGGAGGGATCGGCATTATACACATGGAATCCATCCAATGCCCCACCAAAAATGAGGACATTACCCCAGCCATGGAACACATGAATTTCCGACGCCAAACAGACTGCAAAACCTCCATCAGGGGCACCCTTGTCTACTGTCATCCAGGACCCTGTCCCTTCTTCTGTAACTTCATTGCAAACTTCTTTGCCCCCTCGCAAAGCACTCCAACATCTACATTTTCCTCCTCAACCTCAACTTTCATCTAGATGACCACAATGACATCAAAACTACCAACCACCTTGACAGCATGAAGACAATCAGAGTCACCTAACTCATCCATGACTCACGCACACTCCAGCCCCAAGCTAAGCCTCCAGTGAGTGCAGCAGGTACAGCCATACACTGGACCCTATCTTCACGTCCAGCGACCGCATCAGGTTCAGCCACACCACGGAACGCACCTGGGCAGACTACTGCATTGTTCACTTCAGCATCACCAGCTCATGCATCTCCACCACCCGTCTGCCCAATGCCCCCTACTGCAGCTGGAGCATGGTTTTAAAGGGCAAATGGATCAATGCCATCAACACCATCTACTCCATCTCCTCTAGAAACCTAGATCAGAATGTTAGAAACTTCAACATTTGGATCACCAACCGCATCAACAGCATTAATCCTATCAGCAACGACTCCCACAGAAGGTCCACGGAGCAGGCTAGCTGGTACAATGATGACCTCAGAACTGCTAAATGACACTGTAAACAACTGAAAAGGAGATGGCGCACCAGCAAGGACACAACTGACAAGGCTGCCATCAAGACAGCCCTCAACCTTTACCACGGACAGTTGAGAAAATTGAAGAAAAAGGCCTTAGCCCCATGCATCAAATAAAGCTCCAATAATAGCAAAGAACTCTTCAACATCATCAAAGAATTCTCCAACAGTTTTGCTGCAACAAACAACATTACCCCCTCACAGAAACTCTGCGACAACCTTGCAAACTGCTTCCATGACAAGATCAACAACATCTACAGAAACTTCAAACTCCAGTCCAAGGTAACCGACTTCTTCAAGCAACACACTGACCGCACTATCACCACAGACATACGACAAACTGAACGTAGCCAGCTCCTCACACAGGACACCACCTCCATCATGGACCCAGTCCCCTCAGGGGCCCCAACCTACCCATGCCTTCCACATCTTCAAACTACGCGGAGTCAGAATCAGCGATGTATGTACCATGTGTTCAACACCTTATTTGCCATGGCCTCCTTCCCTGAATACTGCAAACATGCAGAAGTCAACACCCTACTAAAGAAACCATCAGAAGACCCCAGTGAACTCAACAACTACCAACCAATCTCCCTGCTCCCTTTCCCGGTCAAGGTATTAGAATAAGCCATCAACCAACAACTCTCCTGACTTCTGAATTGTAACCTCCTACTCATCTTCTCCCAATTTCAATTCTGCAGCAAACACAGCACAGAGACAGAGTGGCTACCAACAACATCTGAGCCCGACTCAACTAAGGGAAGACTACAGCTCTGATCCTCCTAGATATCTTGGCAGCGTTTGACAAGGATGCACAACAGGGGCATCCAAGGAGTCGCTGTCAAACTGATCACCTCTTTCCTCACTGGAAAAGCACAATACGTCAGCCTCCCCCTTCCCCCTTCACCTCGAACCCAAAATAAATCATATTTGTAGTACCCCATGGTTCCTTGCTCAGCCCCACCCACTTCAATGCCTATATTACACCTTTGGCCAGCATCATCAAAACCCACAGACTCGACATCATATCTTATGCCAACGACAAACAACTCATCCTCTCCCTCTCCGAAGACACCACCAAGACCAACTTCGACCAATGCATGATAGACATCACAAACTGAATGAAGGATAACTGCCTAAAGCTCAACATGGACACGACAGAGGTACTGATCTTCAGAAATAAAAACTACCCATGGCACGCATCTTGCTGGACCTCAGAACTCAAACCAACCCCTATCTCCACTGGCCACGCTAGGAACCTAGGTATCATACTGGACAACAAGCTAGCCATGATGACTCGGGTTATATACGTCTCCTCGTCCTGCTCCGTCTCCTCTTCCTGCTTCTTCATCCTACGCATTCTTCATAAGATATTCAAATAGCTACCCCAAAGCTCAAGACGTACTATCACCCAATCCCTCATCTCTAGCCGACTGGACTGAGGCTAAGCTCTCTAGGCAGAGATCTCAGCTCACCTCCTCCAATGACTACAAACCATACAGAAAACGGGAGCCAGACTTGTCCTGGATCTCCCTAGATGAACCAACATCACCTCCTAGCTTGTGGTTGTCATGCCTTTTTAGTGTGAACTGTATTCTCCCATCTAAAACAGACAGAAGAATGCATTTTGTGCTAATGCTCTTTGAACCTGCCACCATTAAAGGAATCACATCATGGAACATTTGGCCTATTTTATCCACCATTAAATATGTATTTTCAACAACCTTCATTGAAAGCTGGAGACAGCTACATGCACAAACACAGTGATTGATAGCAGGCACAACTATTGTGAAAAAATAACAAAGCTCGAAGATTATTAATGAGTGTGCTAAGAACACTGTGGCTCCAAAGTAATTTACAGGTAATGGAAAGAGCAGCAGAGGGAAAGCCACCATTAGCGCTCAAAATACCCCAAATGCAGGGGTTTCCTAGATATTTCCCCTTATAAGGATTTACTTTTGTAATCAAATAGCTATGATGTTTTAGTGGTCTAAAAATACTTATTTTTGCATTGCCTGGGTGGTTTATTAAACAATTTACCATAGGCCAAAATGTTCCAATGACAATGGCTTTTTGATGTCAGTTTTACAATACAGACAATGTTTGTAAAGCTCAATGCCCTTGTACTGCTACAAACTATCACTGGCTAGTTTTATGAAGAAGAAATTGCAAGGAATACAAGCAACAGATTGGTGCATGATCAAGGAGCTGAATAACCAATTGCTGCAAACAAATGTTTTGATGTTCTCCATCAGTATACATTTGGACATTTGCCCAGATCACAATGACTTCAAATGCCTTACAACTATCACCACTCAATGTATATTAATTACTCTGACTTCATCTAGCAAGAGCATGAGCGTTCCCTCTGAGATAGGTAGGTTCAAAAATGTAACTTCTTTAATACTCTGATGATGGCATTATTTTTTTATCAAACGCAGATTGGTCTCCAGAGCTCTTTGACTGTCTTGGAGGTCTGTTGCAAGGCAAATAACATCCAAATTATAAGTGACAAAGGCAAGATCTTAGTAATAAGCAGGAAGTCAAATAATAAAGGGTCCTGTTATTAGTCCAAAGAGAAGCTTGAGTAAGTGGGATCAATAAAGTACCTGGGCGTGTTCCTCAATAAACGGGTCAGTTATTCTGATCACCTAACATCGATCAAACATGCAATGTCCTCTTTGACTTTGACGGTCTGCAAACTATTGCGAAAATGGACAACCCCAATTTGTCAGCAACCTGTAAGGTTATTGATAGCAAGCTTATGCCACTTTGATGTGCTGTGCACTGATGTTTAGAGATCTCCTGGAGACTTGGTTGGACTGGGCGCAAAATAAATGCTTCTGTACAGTATTTTCTCTTCCAAATTCTTCCCTAGTGTCCTGTTTGCAGTTAGATTTTAACCTACCCAGGAAAAGCCTGTTGCTAAAAGCACACTTTTGGCATATACCTCGAAAGTGAAGACTGCAACCAGTGTATCGTTAAAAAATATCATCTGGAAAATTTTGTACGTTGAAAAACTAAAGTGCCATAAACACCTGAGAGCTTCTATTGAAATCTTGAAAGCACAAGATATTTGGGATAGTGCTCTGCCAGCTAAAACACTTGGTAGGATTATGACAAAGCAGGCAAAATGAATATCAAGAGACCTTGACATTGAAGCTACCTACAAACTTGTCTTCATAAACTCGGCTCCACTTTAATACAACCTAGGTAGCATCACATGTTTTCTGGATTATCTGTTGAAACTTCATATGAAAAACCAACTACTGAGATTGAGGAGTGGTATAATTCCTCTCAAAGAGTACCACTTTGACCATAAAACTGGAATGACGGATTGTGCTTGTAGATTTTATACGTCTGCATCGTCGTCATTAATTCACATTATTTTCATTTGTAAGGCATTACTGGCTCAGAGACGTTATTGGCTGCGTACTTTTTTCGATCATGCTGGGAAGCAACCACTGCCTGCCTATCACCGCCGATGCCCCAGCTTGTAGTCAGATTGATAAAGTTCATGCGGCATGCTATAAAGTTACTAGATGCTGCATCAAACTAACACAAGCCACGGTAAGTGACGCTAAATACAAGTCTACACCATTTAACCTCAGTACTTCGTGGACTGCTAATGACCAATGATTACCAACATCCACTAGATGTTGCCAAGATGGGGTAACAGTGAGCGCCTCTGCTCAGCACACTAGTATAAGGATTAAAGAGTACAATCACTTTGTATGGCTTGTGATACCAAATTGTAGAGCTGGAATGCAAGGTCACTTTATTCACTCGAACCATTTTCGAGTAATCGATCTCCATTGAGGCAGCGTATAGCGGCAATGGCAGTACTTACTTTAGAGATCAATCCTGAGGTTGGGAAATTGAGGGATTCTCTGTGCAGCCTCTCAGACTTTTCCTGATGAGCTGTCGTTATGTGACCTCCCCTCAGTGATGTAACTTAAACAATTTATCGTAGATTTTGTACCATTTTCGACCTAGTTTAAGGGGATAATTTAAAATCATTTAATCGTATGTTTGTACCTAGACTAGTCCTTTTTCTTATTGATAATTGTTTTCTGAATTATTCTTTGTAACGGTTTTAAATTACTGCACAATAAATAATGTATTATTATTCTGCCTTCAGCTATCACTTAATGTGAGACATGTCCCGAATTCTAAATCAGTCTTAAAGTATTCTCTATTGGCTGTAACCTGTTCCTCTCTTGTTTCTTAAGGTGATGGAAATCTGTCTTCAATAAATTCTGTAAATATGGCCCAAAACCTATAAAACTCTCACTTCTTCACTATTTCAACTTGTTTGAAAAGGTTTTTTGGCATTGACACTTAAGTGGGTTTCAAAATGGCGACAACACTATTTCCAACTTAACACAAGCAATTTACTGTGGTAGATAACCTGCAACCCTAATACAAGAAAGGACTTGGTGACTGTCAACGAAAATTGTGAGTTCCTTTCGCAAGGGACCTTCTGTCTAGATCACCCTTACTATGTCTAGATCACCCTTACTAGCCACACTGATTACTGCTAGTTAGCCCAGGGGATACTGAAAGCCCCTGTTCCAGTGGCCATTTGCTTCCCAATATAAGATGACTGGATCTAGTTGGAACCAACAGTAAAGGTTTAGAGAAGGAGCATATCTAACACAGGAGCAGCAAATGGTTTGGTGCGAATATGTTCTGCAACTCCTAATGCACCATTGCAGCCAATACCTCTATTTGGAAAAGGAAAATTGCACAAGATCCTTCTTTCTCTCCTAAGCACATTTCATGGGTCCAGTTCTCTTTCAGCTCCAGCGACGCCATCCCGTATTACGAACATGGTACAATGCCCCACTTTGCTGTGGCGCACCCTTAACTGGATGTGCTGGTGGTCGTTAGCCACAGTGCACCTTATTACTGGTACCTGCACTTTAAACAACATTTTAGCGAGAAGCGGGTTGGCTGTTTAAAACCGTTGGTCTGAGTTGTATGGCAGATGGTAACCTGGTCTGCATTTAAATGGGCAATCACTTTTATTACACATTGCTATGTGTAAGTTTTTAAAATATACATTCAATTATGATTATTGATGACAAGAGGCATGCTTTACATATGGGTTTGTGCTGACCCCTTAAAACAGCTAATAGCCCAGTTTTTATATTTTTGCGTTCTGACCCTTTGCCAAAGTCAGTCGACGGCCTTATTTAAATTGATACCCTTTATATTTCCACATCACATAGTCATGCACATCCATGGGGGGATTAGGAGCAGGGCCTGACCACAGTCCAGGCTCTGTGCCCACATGCATGCCACTCATGGCCAAAGGCTGTGAGCAGCAGGTAGAATGGCACCAGTGGGGCATTGGAATCCCCGGCCAGGCCCTAAATCCCAACCTTATAATGCACATGGCCAAAGACCGTGACTGGTGGGAGGTAGGGTGCCCAACCCCACGCCGTGGACAGTGATGGACATCCTCCTTTATGTTAAAAAAGCTATAGATAGAAATTCCCGAAAAAACAGACATTCTAGTGACATTATAATTTGGAATTGTAATAATATCTTACTTTATATTAAAACCCTCTTAGAATTTCACTGAAAAAAACAAAGGTTAAAGGGGCAATAAAGTTAGGTGGAAATAGCACGTATAAGATACTGGTTTAAAAGAACAAAACATTTGAAATTCACCAGTTATAGTTATGCCAAGTAACTATAACTCATGTACTAAAGTAACTATAACTCGCACCATTGCCATGAAGCACTTATTACCTCTCATCAATCAAGACATTTTCTAGTAAATCATTGATAACATCAGTGCAACATCTGAAATTACATAAATGATTAAAAAACTATGCATGGTGGAAGGGAGAGTTATAGTTACTTCTTCCTCCACACATGATTTAGTTACCGTCACACCCAATGGTATTGCAACTATTGACATATACGTTCAAAAATCAACCTTGAATCTGATTATTTTGCAAGCTCTATAAGCAATGGTTTAGTCTTTCATTTCAACAGCACTGGGAGAAAGAAAACACTTTCAACATCACTACAAATTAGAAGGCATCATAGAAAACGTGCATCCTGGGAGAGCAATGTGTGAAAGAGAGTAGACAAGTCCTCGGGAAAACAGCCATATGCAACCTTATCTATACACCTAAACCCCATCTTGTGTTACCTGTTAAACCATCTCTTTGAGACCAAGCAGCAAAGAGAGGTTATGGAGGATAGTGCATTGGGCACTTCAGAATGAACCTAAAACTATCTGCCTGGGCTAAGTATGACTCCATTGTACCTAGTTCTATTGTTACCCTTTCATTTGATTGAACTTCATTGAATAACAGAATATCTTAAAAGCTAAACTAACCGGTCTTCCTAACCAAAAAATTGTGATAATAACTATTAAAATACAAATGACACATTATAACTTACCATCACTGTCAAACCCATGAGTGAACTCGTGGCCAACAATCACACCAATGGCTCCATAACTTAAAGAACTGTGCAAAAAGAAGAATGAACAATTATTTTTTAACAGTACATTTGTGTCTTTTTTTGGCTACTTCCTAATTTGTATTCAATACAGTCAGGTCCATAGAGACGAGCGTCAAGTCATTGTTTTTCTTTGCATGAATTTGGTAATGAAAAAAGTGAATACAAATATTATCAGCAAACATCAATATCAATTACTTCTTTCAATAAATGTATCAACCTAGCAAAATCTGGTAGTGTGATCTTTTGGTGGTAAAAATTGATTATGCCTGAAACATGTGCCGCATCTAATGGCACTCCTTACAAGAAGTGTATTTAAAATTGTGCGTTACACTACCATCTTCTTTCTTCTTTGGAGGTGAAATTAACAAACTTTTGTAACAAATGAGTCTACCATAAGAATGACTTCAATACTGAAATCCAGTTGCATAATATATCATCACTATAACTAGGAATAAATAATACCATAGGGTAAGTAATTAACAAATAGATATAAACCTTAATAGTTAAGCTTTTTGAGTTAAATACAAAAAAGAATAACAATAGATTGCAGTAGGGAGCAGGTCTACATTCAGTCCAGATTGATGAAAAGAACCAAATTCTGAAAGGTTTGTACTAGAACAGAAATCAACCATGTCTACATAAGATGACTCGAAGCGGGAGGGAAATTGTAGCCTGATTATTGAAGTGAATGATTTGATATTTTGACAGGTGGTGTTCTCATGGAGGAACTGGGGGCATATTTACAAGAAGCTTGCCCTGCTGCTGCATCATTTTCTTTTATGAAGAGGCAGCGCATTCCATGCTCCATAGTAACAAAGTGACGCGTTAGGCACAATGTGTCACTTTTCACTGGCCTGCATTGTTTTTTCCCTACACATGAACCCGGCTGCATCACATAACATTAAACAGATGCAACATAGGTGTTCTCCTGTAAAATTGAACACAGAACCCACACATTGATATTTATGATTTTTTGGGAAAGTGACGCATCATTAACAAACAACAAACAGAGTCCAAAATGCATAAAAATTCCTGTGCCTCAGCAAACGAGGCATAAGAAATGGCGCATTGGAATAGGTTATTCAAACAGTACATACCCAAACCACTTTGGCAAGCTCAACTACGCCATGGAGCTGCTTATACTGCAGCTAGGAGCACCAAGAAGACCACCACCACCAGGGAGGTAGCGCAGCAGAAGGGATTGTGTCTACCAACAGAGGACTACCCTCATTGACCTCAGGGAGGAGGAGCTCATCACCTATCATAGGATCAGGACAGGAGGAAGCCCATCATCCAGCACCTGAATCTGATGGCACCAAGGTTGCAGCCAACATCTCAGAGGTGCACCAACATCCCTCTGATGGCCACACTGATAGCAGTATGCCACCCTGGCATCTGGCTCCTTCCAAACCACCACAGCAAGAGTGGCAGGAATATCAGAGCCATCCTTTTCATCATTCCTACCCCCCGTCCTGGATGCCATCATAATCCTCACAACCCAGTACCACATGTTCTCCAACACACAGCAGAAACAACTGGAAAACAAACAAGCAGTCTATGCTAGTACTAGAGTCCCACATGTATTGAGGGCAATGGACTGCACACATTTGCAACTTGTTTCTCCTGCTGCTACATCCCACCTGTACCACAACAGAAAGCACACATATTCTAACAAAGTGCAGGGAATAGTGGACCATCTGGGGCTGTTCTTCAATGTGCCGGCAAAGTACCCGTGGAGTTCTTATGATGCCTACATCTTCAGGCACTCCATCATCAATAAGCGCATCTAGAGTGGGATATATGGGAATGGCCTACTGGTTGGTAAGTATATCTGAAGCACATGATAGTCCTCATTACAATCAATTATGTGTGATAACATAGCCATCTTTGTGTTGGGTGAGAGAGACAGTGGGTATGTAGGACGTGTTGGCCTCATACTTGCACCATTAGACATGGCACATATGTAATACAACCCTGCAAGTCACACATGTCAAGACCTGCTAAGCCACTGTGTGTTTCTTGAAAGGGTGGAAAGATCCTCACCAATGCAACACTATGAAAAATGCTGTGTTGCTACACTGTGTGGAAGGGAGGGCCACCATGTCTGTTGTCTGTATCTCCAAAGGTATCTCCCAGGGCCATGAGGTATGTCATGTATCCAATATCTGAGAAAGTATGAAGTAATTGGCCCTCTCCATGTCATGTGTACTATGGAAATTTACATTAGTCAACATTGGCACTCTTGCCATCCTATGTGTGGTCCATTTTGTGGTACTGAGACCTACTCTGTAAGTCCTCCAAGGGTTCAGACTGTGCAGCAAGGTAGACCTTCATGCTCAAAGTACATCTCACAGGAAATGTGACCACACATTCCCCATCTTGCTAATGTGCCTGTCTTAATGCTTTGCTGCCCATTGTGTGCCAGTGCAGGCTGAAAAATCCGGACACTGCTGTATGTCCACAAATATGTCCTACACTTCCATAACTCAATGAAGCAGTGCAGTGTTGATAGTTTACCAGTTGCACTGTACAGCTCAAGACTCCTATACATCTCTTCCCTTGTGTTCTGTCATCATAGTGGACATGGTGCACTGTCATGTGTAGACAATGATGTCCCACATTGCCAATCACTTGCTAAGCTATCCATGGCAGTAGCTACTGAACAACAGTGACAATACTGTCACATCCATATATGTGTGAATGAATAGGACCACATGATGTGCACCAGGTACAAATTGAAAATCCAGACATGTAGTACGCCAGAAATGCCAAGAGTATCCCCAAACCAACACAATAGAGAAGTGTGAGAGAGAAGTGTCTCTCAATGGCTACCTGACGCTCCATATCAGTAAATATTCGCCATATTCATGGCATTGAAACCCACAAGTATTACAAGTAGTAAGTGTCTCACACTAGCCTGTATACTTGTATGTGTAGTACAATGTGTATGAGTCATACAGGACACATAACAGACAGGTAGTGGAATGTGGGTCCATTATCCATCATGATCATTAAGTGACTGTTCCTCTCCTGTCTTTTCAGCTGACCAAAGATATGGTCTGCAGCCATGGGTCATAATCTCATTTGCACATCCCAAGATGGAGGGCCAGTGGAGCTACAACCATGCACTTAACAGGACCGGTCAATAGTGGAGCAGACTTTTGTAGTTTTTAAGTTTCGCTTTTGCTACCTCGACATGTCCAAGGGGAGATTGCTCTACTCCCTCCAATTGAATGTAAAATCATACTTGTGTAGGCATCAATCTCCCATGGGACGAAGAAATGAGGAACATGAAGGCCTGTGTGAGGATGATGAGGAAGATGAGGACCAAGTTAAAAAATACCTACAATTGCCAGGACATGGTAGAAAGACAACATAGTATGGATTTTGTTTACGACACAAGAGTCTTATTGATGGACACAAATATATGGTCTTGATTAAAAAATTGTTCCAAAATGGCAATACATTCACGAACACTACTATTGTGTGAACTATCTTACTTCATAGTCAGTGTAAACATCAAAGCACTCACCTAATAGTTATTAGCCCAGAACATAGGTTTGTTGTAATGTGTAAAGAACACTGCAGGACAAGCTCTTGTGAATAACAAAATGTGTACATGTCAACGACATGTGCAAAATGTATGTACATTGGGAAGACATATACCAAACAAAGATTGCAATTTGATAGTTTGGACATGTTGTGAGTATGTGTGATGGCGCAGTGTACTGACCATCAGACATTCTACCACAATAAAATGGGGTTGCAAATGCAAACATAGTGAAATGGAAAGTCGGAAAAGGAAAGAGAAATGAAAGCATTTCTCCTTCCTTTCGCCTAGTTGAAAAAGGCACAGTTTTCTCAAGCTAAACTCAATCCACTTTTTTTTAGTAAATTGGGTTTAGCGTGAGAAAGATTAGGTGGTTGAATTGGAACGATCATTCACCACCCTTGGCATGCCCCCATGGCGCAAAATAACGCGAAGCAGTGCAATGCGCTGCTTGGAATTACTGGCAAGAAAATTACAAAAAAAAGATTTTGCGTTGTTTTGCGTCACTTTTGTGACTCAAACACGGGGCAAAAGCTTGGTAAATCTCTCCCAAAGAGCGAGAAAATTAAACAATTGCTGTGAAGCAATGACTATGCAAGGTAACTGCTGCCAAGGTACCATGTATCAATGCATTCCAGATCATTGTAGAAGAATGTGTAATTAAACGCCCAGATGAACATCTTGTGTGAATACATACCCACATCCTAAGTTCAATGAACCCCTCAATATAGCAATGTCATGTGATGCATGCAGATTGTAAACATCTACCCCCTTGGGATAAATCATACTTGCTTTGGCTACCCAGCTGGCCTAGTCATCACCAAAATATACGCAAATAATTGAGTCAAACACAGATGTGTGGATTGGTACTGTGCATGTGCTACACATATTCTTCCATGTCCATGCCCATACAGCAGATGTGTGTGTACCACAACATGAAATGGTGGTTGTTGGGTATTCCTCCATGGCAGTGGTTCCCAACCTTTTTTGACCTCGGGCTCCCTTGACCCATTGGCCATTGCCTGTGGCCATCCTCTGTTACTTTTTTGGACGGCGGGGGATGTAAGTTGGGCCTCGGGAGTACTTGCATTTTTCTCCCTGAAAATAATTGGGATGAAGCTGATGAATGTATTATAAACATATATGCAGGGTGTTTCATATTACTAAAGTGGTGCCTCTAATAAAATATTCCTAGTTACACGTCTTTGCCCATACCTTTTTTAGAGTACCCCCACAAACCTTTCTATCCCACTTACAGTGCTACATAGCACCCCATAAGCATATAGGACCCATTGCCAAAGTGTTTCCACACTTCAAAGAATATTTGCGTACACTTCCATTTCTACCCATGTCATACGTGCAACACTTCTATCTCAGCAGCTTTATTGTTGCTTTCCCCGTCCTAGAATTGCCTCCAAATCAATGCAAGTAAAACACATTCCTCGGATTTAATTTTTTTAATGTCCCTCTTTCTTGCTTCCAAATGTTGGCATTATGCCGTATATGGTGTTTTACTTCCCTGTGCTCAAGAAGAGAGAGCAGGCCTGTCTGGAAATCTGAATGTACTGAAAGAAATGTGTACTGGAAGTGCCTATGATTCAAGTACAAATGTCAATACTTAATAATACTTAGTGTGTTTAATAGGCAAAACAACTGTACTTTCCTCACAACTTGCATTTGGGTAAAATGCATTTAGAAAAAACAAAACTATTAACGAGTCTAACAAAATAAATCAGGATTCTTCCACTTATTTTGGAAGTGTTGGAACATGGGGACCCAGTGAAATATGGAGGTCATCTCTCTAGACATCAATTAAGCAGTACGTTTATAGCTTTAGACATGTCACTTACAAATCATCAAAATCCTGTGTGTAAATCTAATTAGTTTAACTGAAGCCAACAGACCCTTCAACATTGCTTGATGCGCGGCTCCCCTGGCTAGGTTTGACAGCTCCCCAGGGAGCCACGGCGCACAGTTTGGGAACCATTGCACTACACTGCACTACACTGTAAAACACACATTCTGCCAATTGCGTCAATGTAAACAGATGCATTAGCCTAATGTGAGGCACATTGCACATCGTGTCATCTGGGTGGCACGATTCCAAGCCAATGCTTGAAAAAACAGCATTGTTCATTGACATGCATTGTGCGTATATTACGCATTGCCTATTTTGCCATGGATGCATTTTTAAAAAACGACGCATTTGGTGAAAACGTGATGCATTCGCCCGGGAAATGATGCAATGGCTCTGCCATTCTTCAAAACAGAAAGTGTGCAGTTACTTTCACTTTCCCTTACAGTCGTTTTGTCTGTGCTGGCTGGTGGCGGTGTCTGTTGGTTACTGAAAAGTGTGGTGCTGTTCATTGGTCTTGCTGGTGTCTATGCTGTCCCTGTTGTGTACCAAAAGTTTGTTTTATATCTTGTATTTGAAAATTGTATTGTTTTGTTCACTGTTGTTGTTGTTTAAGGGATTTGAATTGTTAGGGGTAGTTGGGGGGATTTTAGGAAGAGTTCTTGTTATTAAGGGAATTTTAGTTTGGAAGGGATATGTCTGGAAGGGGCAGATAGAGGAATTTGTTGGAGCAGGAGTTTAGTGGCTTCCTCTTACTAATCATGTAATACCTGCCCAACATGATTGCGAGTGGGGGTTGTTTAATCCAGGGGTACTCAACCCTGGATTGGAAGACGTATTGAGAGCAGGAGAAACAGCACATGCTCCAGATATTCAAAGTGGACAGGACTCTGCATCGGCTTAAGCATTACTGGGCATATGTGGTCAGCCAGGTAGCTGACCTCTTTGATCACCTTGGCATTGATGCGGGAGGAGCTGTTGGTAAGCACATATATGCCAAGAGTGTGTAGCTGAGCCTCCTTTGATAATATCAGATATTGCTTCAATTACTCAGAGTCACATATGTTTTATGGTTAGAAGCCATGCTCCACCAGCCTTGTGCAGGTAGTGTTGTCACCGGGCATTACAGGTCATTACTGACTCGCAAATGTGTGTGCCAACCACAATGTATGTTACAGTACTCACATGTAATCATGCTAAAGGTTTTACAGGCTGTTCAGGGCACATTGAACCGTTTCTCATACATGTTCTTGTGCAGATGTTCCCATTTCCTCATTGTGCCCGTACATGGAATGGATGGACAATGTCAATTTACTGTGCAGCATTAATATGTACTCAGCTTAGTGAAGACAAGGAATGAGCACGGCTACTGCCTGATGTGTGAAGCATTGTAATGGACATGTATAGATATGAGAAAGGGACAGCTAATGTGATACCTTGCAGAGTGTGGTATGGCAAACCATTAGGTTCACATACCCATTAAAGGCAGGCACCCTTGCACCATTTTGCACTTGGTCTACAATCTGTGCACCTGATTCCTGATTCAGCACATAATATCCATGAACACTTCAATCTGCCTTACCTATGTGTATCATTATGTTGTGTCAAATGTGCCATATGTTACATGTTCAACGTGCAGATTTACATAGACCATTGCTAATTCAATGTGCAGTGCTTCTTATGTCCACAGTGTATGTGTTATACATTGACAGTGCAATGTACCATGTTATGTCTTTTAAGTGGAACTGCACCCTACACTACAGCTGAAGTGGACAGATTCAAGGATCCGTATGCTACAAGTGAGTGTCACCTGAATGGTTTCCTGTGTTATGCAAGGATTGTCAGTGATGTTGGATAATAGTTCCAATGACATGTTCCAGGGGCATCCTAATTCTAATGAAAAAATGTGTTCCATACATGGTACATCACAAATGAGAAATGACATAGTTGAAGTGCAGTAGATAGTGTATGTATTTGCATGTATATCATAGATATGCAGGCCCACATGAGAAATAGTGTAACGGAGGAGCCAAGACCAAAATGCCATAGTCTGTTCAAGTATATGGGAGTGGAATTATTGGTGAACACAGCTTTAAATGGTTCATTTTCAAACTGCCTGTTAGGGCACAAGCTATTACTTGAAGTAAATGTAATGAGGCTTGGAATGCTCCTCCAGGTATTTTGATTAGCTAATATAGGAGATGTATCCAACCTGTCTGCAGGGGTGTAACACAGGCCCCGCAGCCCCTGTGGTGTGGGGGCCCCCAAGCTCCAGAGGGCCCTCTCAGCACAAACTCCGACCAGTGAGCTCCTGAGAGAGCCTGGAGGGGGCCCCTCCAGGTACCTTGCAGGGGGGCCCTCTCCAGTTTTGTTACACCACTGCATGTCTGTTAAATTTGAGTTAGCTAGCCTCCATTCATCCATGTTACAAGTACCCGGGACATGGTTGATCTATGTACTAATGTGTGTGGAGTTGTGTCCTTGCAATATCGAGTGTACAATGCTGAAGTACAATACCTGTACATTACTCATTTTATAAAGGTTAATGGCCATGAAATTAAACCCTCTGCAGGCTGCATAAGGAACCCCAATGATCAATTACTAGAGACATGTGTACCATACCATGTGTATACAACAGCATTGTTCCTAATCATTCTCAGTATTAACCCCTTGGCTGCGGGGCGTTTTCACCTGCTGTGTGGGGGGGAGGAGGGGGGCTGCCCTCGGCACCGCCGTGCTTGTGACGAGCTCAGCTCGTCATGAGGCACAGTGGAGCTGCACTCATGAGGAGCTGAGCTCGTCACAACCACACCCGTTTTGGAACGTTCAACACAGCGGGGAAATTATCCCCGCGTGCGAACGTTCCAACGGTCATGATGAGCTCAGCTCGTTTAGAGTGCAGCTCAACCGTGTCTCATGACGAGCTGAGCTCGTCATGAGCAGGCAACGGGTTAACATGCTTCTACCCAGATTTGGCAAGACAATGCATTTTCAACTGCCAACATTGCTAACACCGGAGTACTTTGTCTTCTTTACATTAGGAGAAGTTAATGTTTTTGGGATGCATGGTCAATATATAATACAAGGTTATCTTGGGGTTTTAGAGATGCCACATGTGATGTCTTAAACTAGATGAATCATTATAATAATTGACACATTTCCTATTTGAGCTTTGAATTTGAATTTGAATTTACAGAGATTTATATAGCGCACGTATACCACGCGGTTTCTTGGCGCTTGGAGGATGCTTAACCCGTGGCTAGGGAGGCGGAATTACTGAGGTGGGAAGGCGTGAGAAAATAAGAAGGTTTTAAGTGCCCTGTGGAATTCGAGATAAGAGGAAATAGATCTAATATGAAGGGGGAGAGAGTTCCAGAAAGTAGGGGCGAGGACAGTGAATTTCAGGCCCCCAGATTTCTTTTTCTTGAACCGGGGGACAGAAAGAAAAAATTTAGTGGAGGAGCAAAGTTCTCTGTTGGGGCAGTAAGTACTAATGGCGGAGGAGATGAAATGAGGGGCAGTTCCCGCCAAGGCCTGAAATGTAGTGCAACCTAATTACATTGGCTGATAGGCAGCCAATGTAAGGATTGAAGTAAGGGGGTGAAGTGATGGAATCTGGACAGGCCATAAATCAGGCCGGCGGCCTGATTTTTTTTGGACTAACTGAAGGCGACGAAAGGCATATGCAGGAGCGCCGTTGTATACAATGTTCCCGTAGTCCAGCCGGGACAGGACCATCGCCATCAAAATTAATTTAACGGCAGGGACCGAGAAAAAACTGGAAATTTTCCGTATAGTGCGGAGAGCAAAGAAACAAGAAGAGACAACAGAACTAATCTGAGAATGGGGAGTGAGGTGTTTATTGAGTGAAATCCCTAGGGTTTTTACAGAGAGAGAAGGTGTGGGGGAGGTACCCAGGGAGGGAGGCCAAAAGTGAGGGGACCAAGGACTAGGAGTGCTACCAGTGACAACAAGTTCCGTCTTGTCCGGGTTTAATTTCAAATGGTTGCCGTTCATCCAATCACTGATGAACAGCATGACAGACTGGAAATTAAGTATACTGGTTGGGGAGTGTGACAGATGGAAGATGAGTTGGAGGTCATCGGCATAGTTATACACGGTGACCTCCATTTGCTGAAGTGCGAAAATAAGCTTTGTCTGATAAAGTGTTTCTTTCTGCTCGAATAGACATGACACCTAAGCAGCTGAAGAACCACCATATCCGGCTAGACCATTACTGCCACATCTGGAATGCTGAGATGGCTTACTAGTGAACGGCACAGCAATTCGTTGAGGAAAGGGTAGCCGGAACTTTAAAATTATACACCAGGGCCACCCAAGCCTTGATCTGCCAGGCATCAGCCAGGATGTTGCTGACGACCATTGAGATCAATTGGTTGCTGTTCTAGAAACATCCACCAGTCAGCCAGCAGGATCACCACAGCCCCAGGCACCAGGTACCAACCACTTAGAATGTATGGCCATGAAAGACCTCTCTTACCTAAAGCTCTCTGTTGTGGGTTTGGAGCATACAGTGGACACTTTGTTTATGGTGGGTGCATATGTTGCAACTGTCCATGGACTGCATAGCAGATCTGCTCTTTCCCAGTTTTTTGCCTGTGTTATTTCTTTTTGTGGTTTAATAGCATAGTTTAGGTTAGTTTTCAGTGTCGGCATAGGCTTAGTCATTTTAACATTTTAGGTGGGGTTTGTTCTTATTTGGGTATAAGGGTGGATAGGTTATTTAGTGGGTGGGGGGGATGACGTTTAAGATATGTGTTTATGATTTTTTTTGATAAAAACATAAAATACAAAAATAGATCTATTTGTTTAGGTTTCCATGTTTAGCTAGTTTGTGTATATGTACTGTTTATGTTGTCATTGTGTGGAAATGTGTATTGGGGGATTGTGGGTTGATGTTTATCGTGTCTGTTGTGTTACATCTGTAGAGTAAGATAAGTTAAGCTAAGGTAGTTTAGATAGATTTCATGATAAGGTAGTGTAGTTTAGGTAGCATAGTTCAGTAAGTTAGAGTAGTCTATGTAGTTTTAGGTATGATAAGTTATATTTCTAAATTAATACCAAACTTTACTACGTACAAGTCTACTTCATGATTTAGTGTGTACAATTTGACAGATCTGCTTAAGCTGTGTTAAGTCAGTGCCTAATTTGAGCCAGTGGTTTCTGGTGCTCAGCACGGGACTTAATTTTTAACACCAGTACTTAAGACAGTCTGCACCATGGTGGCGCTGACTGTCTAATTTAGAGACGAGCACAACAGATCCTTATTAATTCCAGATACATTAAAACCACTATTACCAGTGTTCAAGACAATCTTATAGCGTTGAAGGCCTGAAATAGTCTGAATAGTCACACTTTTATGAGTGTGATTGTTAATAGTTGTGTTGATACTATCATGGGCAACACTGGCCGGAGCAATGGAGGGGCAAGCTACAGCGGCCGCCTGGTGAAGGGCCTGGCACTTTTTGTTTTACAAATTAAGCACTGTGTTAAGTACATGCAGTAGGATTCGCAAGTAGTGTTTGCAGACATGTGTGACTAGGAGTAACACCTATGGAGAGGAACCTGTCAAGTTTGGCATGGAATCACATAAGAGATCTTCAAACGTAGTTGAACGCTGTAACAGGCACTGTTGCAGAGAATGGATATACAGCCCACACTAGGTATTCACCTACTGTTGCACTGTGTGTGTAACAACAAAAAACAAATGCCTATACTGATATTGTTTAACAAAGATTTTGCCACCAGAGCAAAGAATGTTTATCCAAGCTGGGAAGTGCTTATAAGTAGCCTTTTATTAAATTGTCTTGATCCAAAAAACACAGGGGTATATTTGTATTAGTCATATACATTTGAGAACAAAAGCAACACTTTTACATACACTAAATACATGATTGTTTATCTGTTTACTTAATCGTGTATGTATTTGTTTTTGTATGTTTTCCATGTATGAATGGTAAGGTATGATTGTGATACGACTGACTTTGGTATGTTTGTTGAATTGTTTTTAAAGAATCTATTCACCCCCTTTTTTGTCCGTATTGTATTTAGTGTATGTAAAAGTGTTGCTTTTGTTCTCAAATGTATATGACTAATACAAATATACCCCTGTGTTTTTTGGATCAAGACAATTTAATAAAAGGCTACTTATAAGCACTTCCCAGCTTGGATAAACATTCTTTGCTCTGGTGGCAAAATCTTTGTTAAACAATATCAGTATAGGCATTTGTTTTTTGTTGATTCATAATTTTGGCTCAGCCTTGCTGATTAAGAGCCCACCCAAAGTGTTCTTAGACTGTGTGTGTAAGGCATGTGACATGCACTGAAGTGATGAGTATGTCATACCATTGTCACAAATCAAGAATTTTTCTGGTTACACACTGATGCCAACCACTTGCACAATCACCCTAGCACCATTTTATTGTCATTGCAGTGTTGTTTGCTGCCTGTTAGCCATGGAGGTGCCCCTCCTGTGCTGTGACTTCAGTCACCCTTATCATTGACAGAATGCTTATTGTTGCGCTTCATACATTGATCTTTGGTAACTACTTGCTAGTTCACGTGCACATTGACATGAGTCTTTGAACACAATTCCATTTTGATAATAGGTTGTGTTTTTAGGTGCAGCTCATCCACCATGGTCTACTTAGTTCAATCATAAAGATATATATGGCAGGGTTGTTCCGGTAAGTGATTTTTTTGACATGTGAACCAAGAGAAAGAAAGTGGCAGTCCTTAGGGCAATAACCCCAACATGTTTTGTGAGCCATTGGATACCCAGACAAAGTCCATGGGGGATACATGTCATGGGACATGTGGGGTAGAGGAGTGTTCCAGTGAGGAGGCGAACCAAATTGCCATTAGGGAAGATAGGCCATATAGACAGTACATAAATTGGTGAAATCAACAGGTGGGAAAGCAAATGGATGACTGTACCAGTTGAGAAAGTCACTGACAAGGCCATAAGCACAGGTCAATAGAGAAAATAGCCATGAGACACAGAGAAATGCTACTAGCCAGTGTGGCAGTGGAAAGAGGGTAAGTTCATATCTTCATCCTCTGATGTGTGTGATGCTACCTGTGAGGGGGTGTTGTTGGTGCAGGTGGTGGCGGAGGAACACACATATCAAGGGCCCAAGATGTGGATCCCCTAACCAAAGCAGCATTTCTCTGCACCAACAAGTACGGCAGCACAGCACTAAGAAGGGCCTGCTGGTTTCCCAGAACAGCGCCAACATTACTGTGTGAGGCACTCATTCTTGCTATGTAGGAGTACTGCTTCCGCTTAACCAACTTCAGGATGCTGTACATCAGCCCCAGCTGGTTGAGAGCCTTGCTGGTGCCACTTTGGCAGGGCATTTGTTCATGCCTTTGCCTCATTACACCAACATTGTCAGCAAGGGACTTTTCCAAGCCACGGTAGGTGTCTCCTATGGCCTCCGAGGTGTCATTGGAACTGAGACACCTATGGACTCCCTCTAGGGTACCTGCCACTGTCTTCATCCCTGCCTGCACCGCATCTGTTCCTCATAGGTTTAGAGGCCAAGTTGCAGTGTATTTGCCTTTCCAATGGCAGTATCTCTTCATTGTTCACACAAGCACAGTGTGGCAAGGCTTACTTGTCGTGTCTTGACACTTGTTGCATCACAGTTACACAGCTCCCTGCCATTACTGCATTTGTGATATGAGGTACAGTCTACCTCTACCTTGGTGAATAGCTCCGTTTTCCATGATGCCTATACTGATTGTGTTTTGACGTATTGACACATTTACTGTGCATATTGCATCTCGTCCCCAGGGTGCCTGCATTCCCTCTGACCAGTACTCAGCCCACAGCTCCTGTGAAGGTGCAGTGGGTGTGCTCATAAATTAATATGATCCTGCAGTATGCCTTTCATACAGTACACCACTGAACTCTGCCTTGGTGTGCTGTCTTGCATGCACATTGTGCATTCATGTGGCCATAGGTTCCATTTTTCTCACATATCCTGCACAACTTTACACAGATTCTAACCTTGCAACACTTCAGGAATGTGTGAAGGCATGTACTTGCCATGGGTTTCCTATTTGTGTATACTCATGAGATTTCGTAGCACACACAGTTGGCTCGATATTTGTGGACAGTGGGCACTGTGGATCAACTCTGAGGGGATAGGCACAGTCAAACAAGGTAGACTGATAACACTGACACTGAGGCCATTTCATTGTTGACAGAGTAGGTCATCCGCAGAGCTTCATACTCAGGCCCCCTCACTTGTATGTTTATATGCCTCCTCTGGCAATCCTGGTTTTGGGCCAGACACTCAACTTACTGCCACACACTGATGGTACCCAGACAATACATTAACTTGCATGTGCCTACAACACCAACAATATCTGTGACCATATCCACTGGACTGATAAGGCTGTTTTTTAAAGGGCTATGGGATGATCTGTAGCCCACATGGAAGGAATTGGTGACATGTACCTACTCAGGTTTGCCACACAATTGGGCCCATCCAACTCAGCCTCAAACTCGTGCCCTTAGAATGGCGAACTAGTTCATCCTATAACTTGACAGCTTTCTGTTTAACATCCTGTTAGTCTGACATATGTGGCATGGTGAGACATTTTGCCTTTAAACTACCTACTTCCATGCACAACATCCTCACCCAGGGCCACATCAAATGTAGGATGTGGTTCCAAAATGGTCCCTTCTCTGTCACTCCTTCCCAGCTGTGACACAAGTGTGAGACTGTCAGACACAGCAGGGCATGTGTCTTAGTAAGGCTACCTTGCAGTACACATATTCCTTCTCACCTCCTTGCTATGCAATGTCTCTCCATTCAGACACAGTAGCAGTTTTACAATGCACTGCACTACCAGGGGCACACACCATCTTTTGATTCAATACGCATGGTTCTCCGGTGTGCATCACTTGCATTCACACCCATACCCAGCCTGATTTTGTTAATGATAGGAGTTTGGCAGGTCCCTACCATGGGAGCTGAAACCCGTGTGCTCTCATCCACCACATTGGGACAGCTGTGTGCTACGGAGTTTCATGCGGTTTACTATGCATGTTACTCTCGGCATGCTCCTAAGTGTTACATCCTTCACATACCCCACACCTGACCCCCTTTTCAGGTGTGCAGTTTCTCCTCAGGCAATCCCATTGCATTCCATTATCTCACAGTCCAGATTTGTGTGCATGGGCCCAAGTTAGACACAGTGGCATCATGGTGCAAGTCGGTCTGCATTATAACAGTCAGGTTGGGACTGTTAATGTGTCCATGCATGGTGTGCTGTTCCTTTCCATGTTTTTTGCTTTGTATTGTGGGACTTGTAGTTCTGGTGACTCATGTTATACATTCCACTACAAGTGCCAATATACAAAGGTGAATCAGTACTGGTGCTGCACTTCACACATGGAAGGGATACACATGAGGGAACTGGACTGAGCTGTGCCACATGGGCAGTGTGATTTACATTAATGTGCTGTTTAACAGTACATAACCTAGATTCCTGCCCTATGCCTTGCACACAGCGCAATAGAGTGCTGGGAACTAGGTAGCTGCACTGCACAACATGTCCTTTCTCCACACATTGCCCCTTCTTGCGACTCACCCTGTAAGTCTTGTTGTTCCTCATGAGCTGAACTGTCTTCTCCCGGAACTCCTGCCACCAACTCCTCTGGGATTACAGCTGCCACCCGCTCCCCCCAGGCATCCAGCTTCTCCTGTGGCACCAGGCTTTAACGTCCAGTCTGCATGGCTTCCTTCAGGTTGTTTCCCAGTTTCTTCTTTGTCCTGAGCGTATAGTTATGCCAGCCATTTTTGCAGTTGGTGACTATCCTCTTGGCTTGTCCCATGCTGTTGATCTTGGCCACTATGGACTGCCAAATGGCCTCTTTCTTTCCTAATGCCATTTTGAGGTGACAAAGAGCTGATGGTGGTTTGTCACCTCAGTGTTCAAGATGTCATTCTCCTCCTCACTGAAGTTGCACTTCCCCAGTTAGTCTGTCAGGACATCCTGGCTGGTGCTACGGTTCTTGTGGTTGTTGTCCTGGCTACTGCTCACTTCTCCCTGCCCCATGGCTGCCTTCTATGAAGTTTGCCACATTCTCTTTTTATCCACAGCATAATTTGTATATGCTTTTTGATGTTTAACACACTGAAAAGTAATGCTAGGGTGGTTAGCATCGCTTTATGTGCTGCTAAGCAGCCTTACGTCAGTTTTGCTCCTGATGCGTCAGTTTCTGCTGCAACATCACGGCCATGGCAGCATCATTTTGTATTAACGCAGTCTGATCCTTATGCCATGGTTCACCTTCCCATAAATATGGCTCAGGTATGGTGTTTAAAAATGGCATAGCGAATTGCAAGTCATTTTGACGCATCGCTGATGCAATGCAGCGATGCGTCAGTTCTTATAAATGAGGCACTGAGGGTTTCAGCACATAATTTACGCTGACATTTCTTGGTTACCTGCTAGAATGATTCAACTGTTTCAGATTTTATCATATTAGAAATAAGGTAAAGATTTAATTACATAGATATTGGTCAGCAAAGACAGGCACGTGCTGACCATACATAAAATTACACGTTCAAGTTTCGTTATGCCACTGAGACAGATATGCTAATTTGGGGCCATAGGATTCCAAATATCTCCATCTCTAAGTTAAACAAGACATTGAGGGGGATATTGTCAAGAACGTGTGATAAGTATTGCAAAATTAGCAACTTTCAACATTGCAGTCCATCGCAGGAAAATAACGTGGAGATCTCGAGATGGCAGTACCATGCGATAGTCTCCAATAACGCGTCAAATAACCGCGCTAAAAATAACGTGACACGGCAAAAATGCGAAACATGAATGCAAACAAAGCCGTAGTGTCCCAAACCGCGATACAAAAATCAGCAATAACCTCCGACAGGCCTGCAATTCCCACGCCTAAAGTGGGAAAATGCACCATAAAAGCAAGAGAAAAAAAATAAACTCCATGGCACCATGGATGCACTCGGACCGAGTGCAGAGGTCAACGTGAACCCCACAAGACCCACAGACCACCAGCAAGGATCCTCGAGGTCGGGGAAGGCCAAGGAGAAGAGAAGAGGAAGACGGGGTTCAGTCCGCAGGAAAACCGGATCATCGTCACGGAGGTGACAGAACACTACCAACAACTGTTCGTCACCTCAACTGTGTCAATGGGAACACAAACGGAAATATGGCATCCCATCTTGAACAACGTGAATGCAGCCGGATTGTCGAGGAGGTCAATGGAGGAGGTCAAGAGGCACTAGCATGATGTGAAAAGCCAAACTAAGCAGAAACCCGCTGCCAACAGGAAGGCAGCAACAACTGGAGGTGGGAGTCCTGTGCCGCAGCAGGAGCGGGAGGAAATGGTGGCCATAGTCATCAGTGTAGAGACGTTGCAAAGAGTTGGGAGTTCGGACACAGCTCGATATGACCTGACACATCATCAACAGGGTGAGTAACGACCAGGGACTGGGAGGACGGGGGAGATGGGCACAATGGCACACATGCACAACGATGTGTAGCACACTACACACCCACAATGACCCTGGATCATGTTCCTGGTCCCCGTGGCACACTGCAGCACACATACAAACACCAAGTAGACCCCCGGTCACCATGTGCCTAAAGGGGTCAAACCCCACACATCAACAATCCCACAGCCAACACACGCACACATGCCAAACCAAGCAAATATGCGTATTTGTGAGCCATACTGACAATGCAATTGACACTACATGACGATCATAATGGGTGCAGTACAATCATCAGGACATTGTGCACGCCACTCCACTGAGGTGGCTGAGTGTGAAACACATCCGGAAAGGCTATGAAGAAAAGGGGGGCCCCAGTAGATACACACAAAATGGTTAGTAAAATAACAATCTAAATATATACAAATGCAAGTCAGTTAGCTAGCATTGTTTTTATTACAATGAAGCTGAGCCAAAATTATTTGGGAACAATTAATGTACGCAATTAATGAATTCTTTAGATATCCGTGCCCTGGGAGGGGAAAGGGAAGTGTGCAATGAGTGAGTATAGGAAGGGATAAGTGACATAAACACAAGGGCCAGAAGGGCCACACACTATTATGTACAATAATTTTTCAATTTTATAAGAACGAAAGATAATTGGTTCTATAGTAATTTAGAGAAAAACCAAACTTCATAAGTGTACCGAATAACACAATATGAAAAATGAAGTTGGAAAACAGGAAAGTAGTCGACGTTTCGACCCCTTTAAAAATGCAGGCTTGACTAGATCCCTTGCAGTGGGGTCTTCATCAGAACAGAAGACAGGGACACAGATCTGTTTAGATGTAAAGATTAACAAATTAGGTGTAACTCCAAACAGGAATCTTATTCAAAACTACTAAGCACATCCATTAAAAGAGACATACCAGGATGCTCGTTATCAGAAGGTGGAGGAAGAACTACCCTCCTTCGGTGCGGATTTGGACAATAAATTCAACCTCTGTTGAGAGGAGGGATGGTGGTGCCTACGTTGATAGATTGGCATCAAAGAAACGTATCAAACTACAAAAAAAGGAAATGAAAGGACAGTTGTCATTGGTAATCCATGCCATACTCCCTTTAAAAGGGCAATTAGGGGTTTTGATCAAGAGACTTACAGTTGTATCGTACGTTCAGACCCAATTGGGGTCAGGGGCAATATCGAGACACCAGCATGTCGATAGCAGAGTCAACACATGGATTTGTGGAAGGGTGATTGGTCACTCAGCTAATCATAGCGTTCCTGTGGATATAGGACCGTAAAGCACTTAGCCATATACAAGAGAGCCTACACAGCCCAGTTAAGTCAATCATAAAAAAATGAAAAAAAGAATGGAGAAAGTGAGAGCCTACCGGTAAACGGGACAATCACTTGCAGAGTTTGTCAATTTGGGATACACGTATTAATCAAGATCAGCACCTGCATAGATAGAGAGAGATTTGTATAAAAAAACGATGGAGCATATCATTATTGGGAAGGTCGTTCTTCTTACAAATCAAAGTTACCCGTCACAACCGGACGGAGACATACCTAATGCGTGGTTCTATGTCGGGGCTAACTCTGCAACCGCTTTAAAAGACGCGCCAACCATTCCTGCCTATGATCGTGATCACATAATCTGTTGTTGCGATCACGTGGTGTAGAACTCCATTGAAAGCGAGGAAGGCGGGCGATGTGAAAAACCAAAAACATATTGGCGGACATCTTGGAGTTGTCAAAATTACAGCGGGGAGCGCTGTTATTATTATGATACTGAGGTCCCTGGGGACTTATAGCAACTAATTATAATTTAGTGAATAGTCGGAGCAGACTTAACATCCGCTTCAATTGACTTGCCAACCTCTATCATCTGTGATCGCGATCTCATGTTCTATTGTTGTGATCACGTGATAAGCGAAGGGGGCGAAGGATGTAAAGGAACCCAGAGCATATAGGCAGACTTCTTTAAATAGTGGAAATTTAATTGGGCGGGTCATGATGTTGTAATTGTGATGCATAGGTCCCGGGGGACCTGTAGCAACAATTTGTAATCTACTAACTAATCACATAATCAATGATATAAACCCGCATTTGGACGGTAGCGCTCCAATAATGACCTGAACTCTGCTCATGCAGAGTTGAGGGGTATTGTATCTAAAAGATATATAGAGAGGATGCCCAAAGTGGTCCATTATAATAAAAAACAAATAAATCAATTTACGTGACCTACATAATTTACAGGGTGTGGTGTACCTGTCACAAGACGGTATAGACCAATTCACAGACTAGATACATATCACATACATTATTATACCCAAGTTCATAAAATAGTAATAATGCCGGCGTACCTATCGCAAGATGGTAAAGGCCAACATACCAATGGTATCCATATACTAATGATAGGACAGAATGTATGGTTAGAGTTTAACAGTAGACATACCAGTCCATCGATACAGGAAGGTCATATTCACATCAGGAGTACAAATGCATATTCAAGTGCAGACTAATCTAATGGAGCAAAGCCAACTGTGAAAATGAGCTATCAAACTCGTTGAGTCCATCATTGATGGAGTTGAAACGAAACATCCATTTGAGTTCCCTTACATTGAGAATATCTGCAATATCCGGAAAGGAGCAGGTCACACTCTGACACATCCACGTGCACAAGCAACCCCTGACGTCAACAATACGTCTGCAGACAAACAATGCACAAGAGTACAATAACCGTCCAAGAGCACAAATGGCCCAAGTCACCAAAATCTCAGCACCGTAAAAGCACAAAAGTCAATAGCACACCACCTCAAAGGGATAAGGGGCAGCAAAATCACAGCTGCATGGGCGACTCTCCCACAATACAGCATACACACACATAGCAATAACATCACATCCAAATTGATGACAATGTCCATCGCAGGAAAATAACGTGGAATTCTCGAGATGGCGGTACCATTGGATAGTCTCCAATAACGCGTCAAATGACCGCGCTAAAAATAACGTGACACGGCAAAAATGCGAAACATGAATGCAAACAAAGCCGCAATGTCCCAAACCGCGATACAAAAATCAGCAATAACCTCAGACAGGCCTGCAAATCCCACGCCTAATGCGGGAAAATGCACCATAAAAGCAAGAGAAAAAAAATAAACTGCATGGCACCATGGATGCACCCGGACCGAGTGCAGATGTCAACGTGAACCCCACAAGCCCCACAGACCACCAGCAAGGATCCTCGTGGTCGGGGAAGGCCAAGGAGAAGAGAAGAGGAAGACGGGGTTCAGTCCGCAGGAAAACCGGATCATCGTCACGGAGGTGACAGAACACTACCAACAACTGTTCGTCACCTCAACTGTGTCAAAGGGAACACAAACGGAAATATGGCATCCCATCTTGAACAACGTGAATGCAGCCGGATTGTCGAGGAGGTCAATGGAGGAGGTCAAGAGGCACTAGCATGATGTGAAAAGCCAAACCAAGAAGAAATCCGCTGCCAACAGGAAGGCAGCAACAACTGGAGGTGGGAGTCCTGTGCCGCAGGAGGAGCGGGAGGAAATGGTGGCCATAGTCATCAGTGTAGAGACGTTGGAAAGAGTTGGGAGTTCGGACACAGCTCGATAGGACCTGACACATCATCAACAGGGTGAGTAACGACCAGGGACTGGGAGGGCGGGGGAGATGGGCACAATGGCACACATGCACAACGATGTGTAGCACACTACACACCCACAATGACACTGGATCATGTTCCTGATCCCCGTGGCACACTGCAGCACACATACAAACACCAAGTAGACCCCCGGTCACCATGTGCCTAAAGGGGTCAAACCCCACACATCAACAATCCCACAGCCAGCACACGCACACAAGCCAAACCAAGCAATTATGCGTATTTGTGAGCCATACGGAGAATGCAATTGACACTACATGATGATCATAATGGGTGCAGTACAATCATCAGGACATTGTGCACGCCACTACACTGAGGTGGCTGAGTGTGAAACAAATGCGGAAAGGAGCAGGTCACACTCTGACACATCCATGTGCACAAGCAACCCCTGACGTCAACAATACGTCTGCAGACAAACAATGCACAAGAGTACAATAACCGTCCAAGAGCACAAATGGCCCAAGTCACCAAAATCTCAGCACCGTAAAAGCACAAAAGTCAATAGCACACCACCTCAAAGGGATAAGGGGCAGCAAAATCACAGCTGCATAGGCGACTCTCCCACAATACAGCACACACACACATAGCAATAACATCACATCCAAATTGATGACAATGTGGTACAAAGTGCAACACTTACACTGCAGAACAGAGGACACAACTGGGTCCGCTTGTGCATAGAAACTGGCCAATCACATCTGACATAGCAGGAAACTGTGATATAAAAATGTATGTGCACAACCTCACATCCGTCATGCAGTCCAAATGTCCACTGTCCTGCATCAAATATTCAGCTCCTCCCTAACAGTCACAATGTACATTGTCATACAGTCTGTATGTAAACTTGAACAATACGCCAATATACATGTCAACACAATGTCAAAATGCATCTCCTCTTCACATTGTAGAGGGACAAACAACACCTCCAGCAATGCAGACCAGACAATTAATCAGTGATGCTGAAGAGGACCTCCACGCGTTCGACACCGACGCCCTACAACAGCTCATGGACATCTTAGGCAACCCACCATCAGGAGCAGGGCAGCCCAGCTGCATCGAGGAGAACCCACCCCCTGCACAGACCACAAAGCAGGAAGCTCCCACCCGCACGGCTGGCTTGCAGCACCTCACCGAAGCACACATCGCATTCCAAGGCCAGGTGTTGGACTGCCAGAAGGAGGTGGATGAACACGTGTGTGTGGGGTTCGACCTCATGGAAGCAGAACTAGATCACATACGTGGGTGTCTAAATCCCATCAGGGACCATTTACACTCCCCAACAGACACCCACATTGCAACAGAGACACATGCATTTGCACATTTTCAGTACTGAACCATGCCCAGAGCCCCAGGATAATCATTCACACCCCCAAGCTGGACTTGCATACGCAGGCCCAGTCCACTCCTCATACATATTGAGTGGTGGACGACAAAGCTACATGTCCAAGGTCTCACCCTCTGCCTGCGGTGACATGGTTGCGTCTGCTGTATACAGCACAATATAATGTTGTAGGGCCCGGGCCCTCATGCATACATTATGACCACACAAACACACTCAGATAGTTTGTGGAACTGGCTAGGAGCATGTGCGCCCAGCACCTTTATTGCCAGGGTCACATGTACAGTGACGCCTGTGCTGGGTGTGTGTGGAGTGAGTGTAAGCCAGCCCTCACTGAGTGGTTGGTGCTGGCAACAACTTGAACAGTGATCACTATTTAAGTGGAAATAGAAAATACCAGCATTACAGAAATAACTGCGAAGCATCATGGTGGTAGCCGGAGCAAGTACAGAGGTCACCCAATATGCAATCAGAAGTGTCTGTGAGTTGCATTGCACTGAGGTTGGGGCACCAGAGCTGAGCGTGCTCATGTGAATAAATTGTCTAGGATTGTGTCACTTCGGGATATTCCTGCTGCAGCTGCTGTAGGGTGTGTTACATCTGCATCATCTTCTTCATCATAGTCCCAGGTCTTCCACACTGCCTGAGGTGACATTGCTGCGTGAGCTGTCCACAACACAAAATTCAATCAGAAATGGTCCATGAGTTGTGATGCACAGAGTTAGTGGCACCTGAAGAGCTGAGCAGGGTATGAAGCATATGATGGCATCCACGACAGGTGTGAGCAACTCTGATAGTCTGACAGTAAGACTCTTTTGACTCTGGCAGTTGTTAGTTGGAGGTGGTCCTGGCGGTGGTGGCGTGTGCATCCGGCAGTGATGCAACGTCCGGGCAGGTCAGGACTCGATCTGATGTGTGAGCCCTGGTGGACCACAGTTGAGGCCAGAAGCAGTGGACAGGGCAGGGCCACAGACACATGGTGTTGATGACCCCAAGGCCATCTACCCAGAGGCCATCCAATATTCTATCAGACAGGGTCCATGACTTGAGCTGCACTGAGTTAGTGGCCCCGGATGCACTGCGGCCGGCACAGGCACACCACCACTGGACGGTGACTTGTGGTGCACTGAGGTAGGGCCACACGATCTGAGCAGGTCCTCGTCAATGTCGAAGGTGAATGTCGCAGAGGGTTGCGGAGGACACAGGAAGGTGTCCCTCCAGGGCATGATGCAGAGGGCAGAAGCCGGCAGAAACAGGCAAATGGAGGGGTGGAATGCTACAGCCTCACTTTTCACCACCAAGTCAGTATCAGCTACAAGATGATGAAGACAACCCCCAGGCCATACACTCAGATGCCACCAAAGTTCAACCAGAGAGTGTCTATGAATGACGGGGCACAGACTTAGTGGCACCGGAGCTGAAAGGGGATGAAGTCTGCGATGAGGCCTGTACAATGATATAAAATCTGCCATAAATAAATCAAGAGCAAAAACGACAGTTGATGGACATAATGCAGAACAATGTCATACATTCACCCCAGTACAGAGATCTGGGCCTAAATCCATAATTGTTTTGCTGACCATGCCATTCCAGTTTGAACCTTGCCATATGCAAATCAGTCTTGACCCTGTGCCCCATGGGAACAGTCCAGCCCGAACAGCCAAGCCAGGTCCTTCCTAGACTGGAAATAAGCATCCTAGGACCGGTTTCAGGCTTTCAGCCCTCATCAGCCAGGATAGCTTGATTCCAGTGGCATGGAGAGCACGGGACTCACGTCTGAGCATACCCATCCCACTAGGGGTGACAAATGCAAAAACAACAGTTGATGGGCAGGATGCAGTACAATGTCATACATTCACCCCGGTACAGAGATCTGGGCCTAAATCCATCGTTTTTTTTGCTCACCATGCCATTCCAGTTTGAACCCCGCCATATGCAAATCAGTCTTGACCCTGTGCCCAATGGGAACAGTCCAGCCCGAACTGCCAAGCCAGGTCCTCCCTGGACTGGAAACAAGCATCCTAGGACCGGTTTTTGGCTTTCAGCCCTCATCAGCCAGGATAGCTTGATTCCAGTGGAATGGAGGGAACAGGACTCACGTCTGAGCATACCCGTTCCACTCGGGGTGACAAATGCAAAAACAACAGTTGATGGACAGAATGCAGAACAATGTCATACATTAAATAACAATGGATTAAACCTAGATCTGTGACTGCGGTGAGTGTTTTGCCATTGTGTAACATTCCGTCCATCATCTTGTGTGTTTTGCTATCAATAAATCAAGACTCAATTCCAAATGTGTGACCTACCCGACCGCAGTGTAGGCCTTAGGCAGCGGACAGCAGGGGCACACAGCGATGTGTCGTTGGCTTGCGATGCACAGAATTAGTGACACCAGAGCAGTTGTTGGTAGTGTTCGATCACCTCCATAAAGATGATGCTTTTTCCTCCGGACTGAAATGCGTCTTCCTCTTACACCTCTCCTTGTGTGCAATGATATGAACTCTGCCATTGAAAAATCAAGACTCAGTTCCAAATGTGTGACCTATTGGACAACAGTGTCAGCCGAAGGCAGTAGTCAGCAAAGGACCACAGACATGTGTCTTCGGAATGCTATACATAGAGTTTGTGGCACCACATTGAAGAGAGTATAGTGATATCAATGCTGTAATTGACATATGAACTTGGTCATCAAGATATCAAGACTCAGTTCCAAATGTGTGACCTACTTGACCGTAGTGTAGACCAGAGGCAGCGGTGGAGTACATCAACGAGAAAGGAGTACTGCGGGCCTGTATCGCGGAGGCTGTGATGGTCTGAGGAGGCTGCCAAGGTTGTGGGCCTCGGGCTTGGAGCTTGCACTGGCACGTGGTGGGCCCTCTTTGAAACATGCCAGTGTCATCAGGTGAGCAGTGAAGCCTGGGTGGGCAGGGGCGGGCAAGACGGGTTCGGGGACCAGCGGCCCAGGGTGCAGTAGGCGCACAGGTTCCCAAGCAACACCACTCATGGCGTCAGCCTCGTGGCGGGGCGAGAGGCGCCGCCCTGGCAGACACGTAGGCCATCCTGAAAGAGAACCACGCCGAGAGCTATGTGCTTTTTATTCACACCCCTACGCTAGCCTGGCATACGCCGGGCCAGTCCACTCCGGTCATGCTTACAGGGGAGAGGTAACAAGCTACATTTGTGCGATCCTCCCCACTGTCTGGGGTGACATGGTTGCGTCCACTGTCCACTACACTCCAAACACCAGCAGTGTATGTAGACATGGATATGTCTGACGTTTGCATACTGCAGTCTGGGAAGCACATACGTGCCACTCTTAGCATTGTGTACATTCTCATTCATGGGTCACTTGCCTCCTTCACATATGCCTGGTTCCCACTTCTCCCCACATTCTGCTATTGAGTGGCTGAGGTGCCATGCCGTTGATGGCTCATGTACATGGCTAACCCAGGTTACCACAGTAAGTTTTGCTGTCATGTCTGGTGGGTGGGCATGTTGTTTGGCATGTTGTATGTGAGTTTGTAACGTGTGCATTACCAGAGTTATGAGTTGCATGAATGTGGAGTTGGGGTGTGTGGTTTGTTCATTTGGCACCTACCAACGAGTAGAGCATTTCCGTAGGTGCCATCCTGGAAGCGCTGATTGATGATGGACAGTCTGAGAATGTAGGAATCATGCACACTGCCTGGGTCGTTGGCGAGGACATTCGTGGAGAGTCCACGGTGGTCCACTATTGCCTGTACATTGATAGGATGCGTGTGCTTTCTGTTGCTGTAATTATGTGCAGTATCGGCAGGGAGCACAAGTAGGACCTGTGTGGAGTCAATTGCACCCAACAGGTGCGGGAAGCCAGCTATAGGGTAGAAGCCTTGCTTGGTCTCCAGCTGTTCCTGCACAGTGTGGGGGAAGTGAAGGTGCTGGGGCACCAAGCTGATGATGGCATCCAAGACAGTTGTGAGGAACTTTGATAGGGCTGGCTGTGAGACTCCTCCAGCTCTGGCAGTTGTTGGTTGGAAGGTACCAGAGGTCAACAGGTGTGGCACAGCCAGCATCTTTGTCTGCGGAGGGATGTTGGTTGTCCGCTGTATTGGTACCATCAGCCTGTGGGCTATGATGTTCAGGATGCAGAGGATGGTTGTCCTTTTGAGCCTGTAGTGAACAATGACTTCCTCTGGTGTTAGATCTGTGAGGCTGGTGCATTTCCTGATGGTCCGCTGTCTTTGTCTGCCCTGCCTCCGTGCTGGTCTGGAGGGGCCCAGGAGGGGTGGTTGCGGGCCTGGGGATGGTGGCATAGGGTGTTGTGGCCCTCTTGGGGCTCTGAGCTGCATGATCAGTAGCTCCATGGCATCTGTTGTTCTTCTGGTGTGACTCTGGGCTGGGCTCCCTCTTATCGTGCAGGTTGTCGTCCGACTTTACACCAGGTAGGAGCAGGTGTTGAAGCTCTGCTGCTAACACGCCTTATTACATATTTTGGGATCTTATCGAAGATCTGGCTGGTCTTTGAGAATGTTGGGGAGTGGTGTTTTCACTGCTTTTTACATGGGTACGCCTACTCTGCATATCATTAGCGTTAGTTGCCTGGGTCATCTGTGGGGATATTTTTTGCGGCTGCTATCGCAGGTAAACTGGTGATATGGACTGTTAGCACCAGCTTGGGAATGGGGCGATACATTTATCGCCATTTTGGCTGCGATAAAGTGCTGATAACTCAGCGATAAGTTCTTGAGAATATGCCCCTGAGTATATTATTATTTAGCCTGAGCAAGTCTCGAATAACATGCAGCAGTATGACTTCCTTGAGAATTTTAAGCATATACTAGATGTGGTTTGAGTTACCAAAATTACCAATAAGTTGTCTAAAAAGCACCCAAAAAACTGCCATACCAGGCGAGAAGAAAGATCACCAGATCTTGATGACTGCTATTATATGGAACTGCTCTTGGAAAGTTACTTTCCTAGCCAGGCATATTCTGTCCCCTACACACGCCATGGACACATGCATTACTTATATTGCACCTAAACTCCCATTGCCTGCTGAGTCACTGTGAGATGAGAACGCAGTGTCTGGTGAACCCATGTCATTTCTAGTCTTTTAAAACATTGGAATGCTGAGAGCTCCATTGAGGATAATGGAGTAGCCCCAGGTTTATAATGGCTGATATAAGCCTTGAGCTCCAACATTACAATGTTTGTCTTCATGTTTCTCCCGTTGTAATTTAGAACATTCTACCCTTAGTGGGTGTAATCTTCTAATAACTTTCAGCCCTTCTACCCAGGCTTTACAGGTTGTTAAAGGCCCTCTCCCTCGTTATAGGCCCTTGGGGGCCTTTAACAACTGATATATCCCTCGGCAGTGGGCTATAATCATTAGTTGAAAAATCCCTCTGAGTCCAAGAAATAAGCGTCACGTAATCAAACTGCAGGAGAGATTATGCATTTTTCATCAATCACAGAAGCATATAAATAAAATCATGCAGCATTAGTTGTAATGGTTTTGTCCAATCACACTGTCTTCACCTCAATTGCCCCTCCTTCCCGGTTTCTGGTTTCTCTTCCTAAACACCGAGAAAATTACATTGCAGTTTTCCCATTTCCATCTTTTTCCTTTGTCACAATCTGCTAAATTCTAGGTTAAATAACAGCAGACAGCCAGAGAAGGGGAACTGATACAAATTAAAATTGCTCCCCTGCCCATTTCCCAAGGGTTGGTAGGGCTCATTAACTGCAATGCTGTGAAAAGCATGGGCCCAGCAGTAGTTTGGTTTGTATTTCCAAATATTGGTCATGAAAATATTACCAAACATGAATATTGTGTAAGAATAGTTTTCAAAAATATTGATCAACTGGCCATCGATTTTGTATCATTAACTCTTTTAGGACAATATTTTTGTAAAAGATGTTTAGGGAACAATATTATTGCCAGAGATGGCCACACATGCTGGTGTGATAATTGAGACTACTGTTGCAGCCTAACTGAAGACTGTGAGGGGAAGGTATTTGCGCTGTTGCCACACAGATGACACTGCAATAGCCCTAAATGCTGAATTAGCACTATACATACAATAGAGATAGGTGCAGTTTTGGACAAACTGCAAGCTATTTTTGCGTTTATTCAGACCCTGCCCTGCATTAGAACTGGCCTGACTCACTTTGTAGTCTCATTTCCATTGTAGGAGTTACCCATAATCTAAAGGCTATTAATTCCCTATTGAGAAATCTCTACCTTGAAGATTGCGAACTTTATACTTATTGTAAACTGGGTTGAAGCGAACCTATGTAATGGGGAACACTGGCCTCCGCTGTTATGCCTGGGATGGGCCATGAATCGACCTGTTTTCCCCCACATTGCCCTATGTGTGGCCAGAAGTAAAACATTTAGCTGAACCACCACCCCACTAATTGTATTCGCTACCCCTTCGATATTTCGAATTTGGGCTAGGTTCTGAAATGTTCGCAGTCACAGGTGACAATTTGCCATTTTTATATATTATCCCCTGAGTGCTACAGGTGCATCCTGCTTGGGATGAAGCTCAGTACCTTCTCTTTTCTGGGTCTTCACCACTTATTAGGCAGGGGTGTTCCTTGCCCACTTCTCTGCCTTTTTGGCTCGCTGATGAGTAGGTAGCAAAAAGGCCTGGATCCAAACACGTCTAGTTGGGAATGTTATGTTATATGTTATGTTATGTTATAATGAATTTGTAACGCGCACTGTTACTCTAGAGTGTCCTGGCGCAATGGAGAGCTGGGGTAGAGGCGAGAGTCGGATTAGGAACAGATGTGTTTTTAAGTGCTTTTTTAAAAAGTTGGAACTCAAGAGTAAGCTGAAGAGTGGAAGGGAGCGCATTCCAAGCTTCCGCAGCTTTGACAGCCAGCGACTGGCCACCCAAACGTACTCTGCGAAAACGGGCAATATTCATCCGGCTGTGAGATGCCGAACACAAGAGACGATTTGGCACATAAAAAGAGAAACGCTTCCTCAGATAGGTGGGGCCCAGCCCATGAAGGGATCGGTGGGTCAGAGTAATAGCTTTGAACTGCACCCGCTGCGCCACCGGCAGCCAGTGCAGTTCTCAGAACGCTGAGTGCTCAGCTGCTGCTCCATCTGTCTGACCCATATAAAATTGTGGGATAAGTAACACCAAGTACATCAATTTCTAAGTCAAATAGAAAACATCATAAGAACAAAGCATCATCTTGGTTCATTGATGAAATGTCACCTCACTTTCAACCAAATGTATTGTGAGCTACAAAACAATGATGCCGATTTCAATGTCTAGCAAGAGTTGGCGAAGTGAGGGAGAGATAACGTGGAAGAGAACCCTTGAGTCATCTGAACTGGGAAGGGGTGTCTCTAGTGAATAAAGTTATGAATATATACTTCATGGTTGAAAGGGGGTATCAGAATAGGAATAAGTTGCTACATTAATGTGGACACAGGCATGTTACAGGTCTATAACAGTACAATTGTTCCAAACATTGGGTCTTTGGGGAGAATGGCAAAAAAGTTGGGTCGGGCCCTGGGATAAGATAAGGCTGTCTGTCTGCCTTTAGTGAACTGATCACTGACCATCGGGCACATGCATCAACGATAATTGCATTCGCAAACGGTGCGAAACGCAATTTTTGGCCGTTTGCGAATGCATTTATCAAAATTGGAATGCATCATGTATTTCGCAATTTTAGGAATCGCAATCATGTTGCGATTTCTAAAATTGCGATTGCATTTAAGAAATCGCAATTTCAGATTTCTGAAATGCAATGCATGATCATTTTTAAATTGAGAATAAGCAATTTGGAAGTGGTAAATTAGCATGAGGTTGAACCTCGTGCTAATTTACCGAAAACCTTCAAACATGCACAAAAATGCATTTTTGAAAGTTGCATTTTACACACACACACATGTCCTTGGGACATGTGTGTGTGCAAATTGCACTTAAGTTTAATTTCAGGGGTGCAGGGAGGGGTTCTTTGGACCCCCCTGCACCCTTGAAATTGCATTTTCAATTAGCGATTCGCAAATTGAAAATCGCAAATTGTAAATGCCTTCCCATTGATTCCTATGGGCCTCCTGGCCCATAGGAATCAATGGGAAGGGTTTTCCTTAATTGCGATTCGCAAATTGTGAATCGCAATTAAGGAAAAATAAGAAATCGCTAAAAAAAAGCGAATTATTCATGCATTGCCGTTTGTGAATTCTTAATTGCGATTCCTTAATTTTCGCAATTAAGGATTCGCAACCGGCAACATTGATGCATGTGGCCGCATGTTTCTTACTCTTTACCTTCAGTGATGGAAACATATTTACAATAGAAACACTTGCAATGAGTAGCTAAACAAATGCTCAGTAGCCTCCTTTCAACACAAAATTAATATACATTAATCTTCAAAGGGCCCATCTAGGTCAGCATAAAAATGAACTTGTTCCTCTCAGCAGGCGATTTCAAACCCTCCCATTCTAGCTGACGATGATGACACATAAACTACATTGACGGTGTAGTAAACTAAGAAGTAATTGCTGCCCAGGACAGGGAGGCAGCAAAGCTGAGGAAGGAAAGTAGCCAATCTGGTCTCAGCTACCATGTCAGGCTGTGGAGGTTTTTAGAGATACCTGCAAAGCTCCCACCCTCATAGGTTGGTGAGAAGGAGGTGCATGGAGCAATGATGCTCTTGAGCACTAAGCAAATGGGGCTGGTGATTTAGGGCAAACAAAAGGGCTCAGCCTTTATACACTGCCTAAACAAGCATGGATATCCATTATGCCATTTGCTTCGTCCTCCTAATGGATTGCAAAAACATGTAATTGAAATAAAACAATTAGATTGCATCTTTAGTTATGCCTATGATTTGTATATGAATCCTTAACATAAAAACACAGATGTTGATTTAATTAGGCCTTAATTAAGTACAGTAAATGTGCTTTAAATGTGTTGTGCAGAACCAGTGCATTATATAAATCCACTGATCCTTAACATGCTCATTGCTGGAGTGAGTGGTGCTACGAAGCCTAGAGGCAACATACATGTTAAAACTCTTTTCCACTGCAGTATTCATGCTTCCTACCCATTCTTTATCACTTAGGGTACAAGAATCTTTCATCAAGGCAGAGAAATGAGAAACAATATATGCTTCAAGGGTAGTAAAATACGACAACTGTGTCAATAACCTATGCTGTGTTTTTTTAATTTATGCCTCACAATGTATTCCTTCGAAGGATGGTGTTTTAAAGCCCTTCCAATCCCAAGGTGAAGCGCTAGATGTTCAGCGGCACAGTAAGGGGGTCATGGTTCTGAATACAGTGGAGGAAAGTAAGACCCTCTGTGCCCTGGTGAGGTAGTATAAAAGTTGGGGTGCAGTTTGCCCCTCGGCATACCTGGGCTCTCATGGCGCTGCACCTGGTACATTAATGAGAGTTACACTCCTGTAGATGTTTTATAATTTAGGGGCATATTATCAAGAAGGGTGTTAAAAATTATCGCCGGTTTAGCGGCAGAAAACTGCCGCTAAAGCGGCAATAATGGGCTTGATAATATGCCCTTGAGAATTCTACTAGAAGTCCATGTTTTGGTGTGAACATGGGCTTCTATTGGAATTCTCCAAGGTATATTATCAAGCCCATTATCGCCGCTTTAGCGGCAGTTTTCTGCCGCTAAACCGGCGATAATTGTAATGCCGTTTTGATAATATGCCCCTTAGTGTCTAGGTTTGCTCTGTTGATCAAGCTTTGCCTCCATTGAGTGGCGTAATGCAGAACGATGTGGTCACCCTAAAGAATGAGGGGAGGGGCCCCTGAGACTCCCATCTAGGCCTTTGGATCAAAGGGAGACCCCAGCAGGTTGGGGGACCCCTGCACTTCAGGGGCTTCAAGAGTCTCAGTTACACCCCGGCCTCCATTATCACTGCTGCATTGCAGTGACTGAACCTAGTTGAATTGTAACAGATAAAACTGAGGCACTGTCAGGACATCCAAATCCAATGTTTTGTACCATCAATGTTTTCTTTTATTTTCGCCTGTTTTAGGAATTTGAGAAAAGCATCTTTCCTACCAGATGGGACCATCTCTCGAGTTATTGGAAATACATTTGCAGAATGGTGTGTACTGTGCCACGAGTACTGCATCTGGATGTTGTAATCCGTTAAAATGGCATTCAAGGCAACCAGAAGGAAAGGGTTACGGGTTAAATTACATAAGTGTGGCTGCATTTGTTTGCTATAATACATGTGGAGCAAAGGTGCCTGTGCTTCACAACACCAAACTGGCCAATTTACAGCTGTTGCTTTGAAATTATAATCAGCAGGGGGCTAGGTCAAAATCAGAGGGCACTGCTTGAACTGCTCTTCTGCCTGGGAGTTATGGTTGCTAAGGTAACTAAAACAGCATCTAGCTCTTGGCATGGGAAATGTTGACTGAATTATTGCACACTTGGGGCCGGATTTACAGGGTGGCGTTAAGCCACTCAAAGTGGCTTAGCACCGCTTTGTTAGTATGGAGCAGGGCAAAGCATCGGTAAAAGTGACCCTCCAGTGGCGCTATGTCCTTGTAAATATGCCCCTTGGAGACTCGAACTTCACCAAAGAAAACTGCTGAGAACCTCCCACATATTTAACAGCAGAAATTCCCTTGTCTATCCTGGGCCGTGTTACACATTATCTTTGTTTGCGCCCGGCGCACCTTTCAAAAGGTGCGCCGGGCGCAAACAATGATAAAGCGCCCCGTTATGGTGTATGCGCTGCCTCCAGGGCAGCCGCGACCTCGCGCTGCCCTGGGGGCAGCGCAATAATGTGATAACACGGAGCATCTGCTCCGGGTTTTCACAGTGCCCCTCCACACCCGCCTGCACTTTCAAAGGGGATTAGAGATCCCTTGCAGGCGGGTGCAGTCAATGACTGCACCCGCCTGCAAGGGGATGTCTGGGCATTACCCCCTACAGAGGGTTGCTCTCCAGGGGCGCACTTACAGTGCACCACCTTTTAAATGGCGCACTGTCAGTGCCTCTCTTTAGGGCTTCTCTGACTCTGTGCCAACGTTTGTAATATGGCGTTGGGGCATAATCAAAGGAATTCCCTCATTTGCATAGGGCCCTGTGCAAATGAGGGAACACCCTCTGAAGGTAGCGCTGGCGCTTTAAGTACACCATCAGCGCTATTGGTATTATAGAAGGGGGACGTACAAGCGCCTGCGTCCTCTTCTATAATACCAAAGTGCCCCAGGGGCGCGCAAAGCGGGGGCAAATGCCTGTTGCGCCCCCGGGGCATCATCTGTAATATGGCCCGCCTGTATCTTAGATGATCTTATCAGGGAAACAAAGCTTGCCCCTCCAATTCCCACTAATAGTATTTAAATAATTCTTAACTTTCAGCAGCTGCTATGGTGCACTCTCTCAGAGTTCTGAAAAGGAAAGCAGGGCAGCCCATGACAAACCCGCAAACACATTTTGCAGATTCCTTTCGGCAGGCTTTGCTGTTTAGGAAGCACCATCAACAATTGGTGAATGATATATTTGCGTTTCAGACTTTTTGCTCTCTTCCTCACCACACACTTTCACACCAACTTCCAGGCAGGACATGAGTGGAAAACACGTTATTGATGTCCCATTACAATATGGGGTACCACCACTCTGTTTTCTTTCACTAAAAGCTCAATACTATGTTATGCATAGCGTTTGTCTCTGTCCCGTGGGGCCTAATAACTGTGCCTCTTGGCAAAAGCCTTGCACCCCCTGGAGGTCCATTCAGGGTGTGCCAAAGGGGCTGCGCTGCAGGTTGAAGACCTCAGTTCTAAGGCAACCTGCCTTGCAGTTTTTCTGCTGGATGCCCTCTTCATCGGGGGGCTTATTTATGAGCCCTTGCGTCACTTTTACGCCGCTGGTGCGTCAAAAAAAGTGACGCACCAGCAGAGTAAAAAATTTACCTTGTTGCACAATATTTACAAAGTGACGCATCTAGGTAGATGCGTCACTTTGTAAACCCCTGCGCCACATTATACCTGCGCCAGGTATAATGTATGCAGAGGGGGCGTTCACCCGCAAAAAGCCTGGTTATAGTGACGCAGTGAAATCTATGAGATTTCACTGCCTCACTTTTAGGACGCTGTTGCGTCAAAATCTTGCGCCTGCCTCACAGCAGGCGTAAGACTGACGCATGCCCTTTCACATGGGGCTTTCCCCATGTGAAGGGACGCATTGCTGGAGTTGCGTCACTTTTGTGACACACTCCAGCAATGCGTGACTTTTGCGATTACAGATACGTCAGAAATACTTACATATCTGTAACTCCTTGCGCCATGTTGCGTCATACTGTAAATATGACGCATCATTGGTCTTGCAAGGAGGGCACAGTGAAAAGTGACGCATCACTGTTTTCACGCAGCGATGCGTCACTTTTCATAAATGAGGCCCCTGGTGCCTAGGGCCACCAAGAAAACTCTCTTGCACAAGCATATGCACCTGCTATCATCATCCTTTTCTCACAATAAGGTTCTTCTTGCCTGCTTTTTATGCGACAGATAATGGTGACTTGTATTCTGGGGGTCGCTATCTTGAGCAGCGCATTCTACGCATTTTCACAAGAGATGTAGGGGCATATTCACAATGGAGTGACAGAGCGATGAGTTAGCCTTGTTCTATTAACGCCGCGCTCCACCACATCAGAAACACAGGTCTGCACCATATTTACAAGAATACGGTGCAGCCCTGCATTTCATCCTGCTCTGGTGCTAATTGCAGCTGCATAGCGCCAACGCATGCACTATTTCACCATTGTGCAAGGGTGCCTGCATTGCAGGGATAGATTGTTTATGTGCAGGAAGGTGGCCCTTCCTGCACATAAACATTCACCAAGGACTTTTTGAAACTTCTATGTGTGCTGCAGTAATCAGCACACATAGAAGTTGCAACGCGTCACTTTAAAAAAAAGATTGTTTATGTGCAGGAAGGGATACTTTCCTGCACATAAACAATCAATGGTGTTTTGCTGTTTCCATGTGTGCTGCACAATGCAGCACACATAGAAACTGCAAAAACGAGGAGAAATAAAGCATTTCTCCTCATTTCAGCAGGTTGAGAGCAGTTTTTTTGGTCTTAATTTAGGCACTGCACCATATTTATGCCACCCTTGTAAATATGGGGCAGTGTCAAAATCAATGGGTGTTGCCTTGGAATGCCCACAGCAACACCCATTGCCCTCCCCTTTCACGCTAAGTATAGCATGAAAGGGTGCCTTATTTACAAGGCAGCATTAGGCTAAGTTGAGTGGCTTAATGCTGCCTTGTAAATAGGGATGGAGCCTCACTAGGGTGGAGGAGTGTTGCCCCACTGCTTTCTCGAAGTGCGAGAAGCAGAAACATAAAATGGTAAATATGTTTCTGCTTCTTGCACTGCGCGAAAGCAGAAGTGTTTGGTTGGAGGCGGACGGGCGGGTGGGGCAGCTATAGTGCAGGAAAGGAGTGGCTTGGCCATTGCTGAGGGTGCTGAATGTTTGGTCTGTCCTCTAGGGCCGACCAAACCAGTCATGCGCACTCTGCCTTTTCTCCATGCCTACAAGGAGAACATGGCATCCCCATAGGTGCCTGACTGTTCGTCATCCCGACCTATCACTGTGCTGCAATTGCTGCGTTGTGATTGGTTTAGGGGAGGGGACGGAGGCTGCCTGCTTCCTGGTCCTGCCGGTCCCCGCGCAACCCTCCGCACCCCCACCTACGAGTGATGCCAGCCGCGACTGCTTGTAAATAAGGTGATGCCCGTATTGCCACTACAACATCACTAAAAGTGACGTTCCGGTGGCGATATGGGGTTGTAAATATGCCCCGGATTGTCTTCAGTGATCCAAGCTTGCTGAGGTGCCAGCCAGGAAACACAAGACTATCAAGATGCCGGCCGCCAAGAAGCACTGGCAGCAGGATTAGCTCCATAGCTTACTACAGCATAACAAACAAGACGTTTTGTGTCTGGATTCCTTGCTTTAAGGCATTTTTAGGCAGTATCTTACCCAAATAAACTATCCATATGGTGGGTTTGGAGGCATTTCTAATTTTAAACATGCTTCTGCACTTTCAGTGATGTTGTAAGGTTGTACCTACATCCTGCCTCTTCTACCATTCCAGTTCATATTCCATCTTACTCCATAAAACCAGGTTTAGCCCATTATTTCCAAAGGCGTTTAAAGTTCTTATATGCATTTTCATTTTGGAAGTTCTATTTCCGATTTTCTATAATTACATTTGATTGCATTGCATTTTCTTCCGTTTATCACGCGTCTCTATTCTTCTGAAGAGACATTCTCTTCGACCCCTGGTACCAAAATCAAGGTGATTGGTGCTTTGATGAAATTAAGAGTCTACTTAGCAGAGTAAAGCCTCAGTATGCCATGGCGTTTGAGGCTGTGCACAAGGGTGCACTCGGGCTCAAAATATGTAGATGTGCTGAATTAATTTGAAATGGAAAATAACACTGGGATTCAGAAATAGAGTATTTTTTGTATTCCTGTAGGAATAAAATACAAACTCAACAAATGTTAATTTTTGAATGAAAAGAATGGAAAACTGCACACCTTCCCAGTAGAATATCTGAGTTTGAAAGAGACATGTTGTGGATAGACATACAACTCGCTGGCCCCAAATAATGTAACGAAAAGGCATCTGATCCCGAGCCTTAAAGAATATGATCTACAGTTGAGGGTGCTGGTAGATGCTATACCAGTGAATATTTAAACACCACAGGAGTGAATGAAAAGAGAAGAGGGTGTCAGAAACCATTGAAACATACATGACAAGTTTGTTGTCAATGAACCAATCAACCTAACCATCGATCCAACCCCGAACAGTTTTTATGTCACAATACTACGGTCAATAATTTCAGCATGCTATTTACTATGACTCTATTGTCATATTAAGCATATACACAGTGGTATAGTTTCATTACTCTAGATCTGCGTCTATATATCTTGAAGTTATAGTGCAAGTCGAGATTGTGGAGTAGATATATGTGAGGTCAATATTAAAACGTAAATATTCAGACGCACCGCCTTCACACAAGCTACATGAGCCTTAATTACAAGAAGGTGGGGATGGTATCCTAAGTTAGGATGCTGCTCCGCCCAATTATAATTGGTCCAGAATCATTTACTCAAGGTCTGATTATAGTAGGGAGAAAATCCTGATATTAATATCTTATGTGGATTGGTCTGCAAGCACAGAGCTGCACTGGCCCCACACCCTGCTCAACGCCTCCTGTAACACCCTCTGTTCCCACTTGTCAGCCCACATATTTCCCTGCCCTCCCTACACACTTTCCCTGCCTCAGCTTCCCCGCCCCAATCTACCACCTACTCAGGGCAGTTGTTAAAAAAAAGTGGAGTTGTCGCTGGACTGGGGATCCCTTTTCAGATCTGGAGCTGGTAATTTCGGGTCCAGAACTTATTACCCTGTCCTGGAACAAAAACTTGGAATAGCTAGATTCAGGCAGGGAGTTCTGGCTGGAGCCATTAGTTAGAACCTCATGCTGTCCCTGTCAAGGTTCAACAATATTTTCGCAGGAACTTTCTGAACATGAAGCAAGATTCACAACTTCCCAAAGTGATAATGGTAACCCGGGGAAGAAGGGAAACACAACAAGGAAAAGGGGAAGAAATCCTACGTCGCTACCCAAGTGGCACAGGACCCGTCAGGATAAGGCAAAAGGCTGTGGGCAAGGAGAGAATTACAATGAACAATTTAGCAGGCAGGAATATCACACTATATTCCTTTATTCTCTTTATAGTACTATTCCTTACCTTGAAATATCTCTTCCTCCATGTAATGAGTGATAGATGTATAAAGCTTGTGTCTGGTTCTGAATAAATAATGAGACAATGCGGAGCTGAGAGTTACTTGAGAAAAGAGCTAAATGTAATACTCTATGCAGATACTACAGCCTATCTATAAGCCGGGTCTTGCTCGTGAAAATAATGCCCAAAATGTTACTGAGCTCAACAGCGTAAAAATAACAAAAATAAACCTTGTATTCAGGTAATCTGATTGTTTCTTTTATCTTTCCTTTCAATAGGTATGCCAAAAGAAAAAGGAACGGATCCCCACAGTGCCAGGAGCAGGATCAGGTAAGTAGCAACAAAATATCCATAATAATATAATAAAGAGGGAGCCCAAACCTTTGAGGCGGGTAATCTCAGGAACCACAGCACCAATCACAACACCCAATACAGCATTGGAAAGGACAGTTTTGGCAAATGGACATAGGCTATACAGCAGCCCACCATATACATTAGAAGGGTAAAAGAACCTTAGAGGCAAAGTAGTCCCTTGTGGGCGTGGGCGTTCTGCTCGGAGCGATGTGCGCGGTATGCATACACAGCGATGGGCTCGGCATTCCAAAAAACAAAGTGTTCACAGTACTCCGTTGTGGGCGTGTGCGTTGAGCTGGAGACGTGTAAAATAAGCGTTCACAGTACTGCGTTGTGGGCGTGTGCGTTGTGCTGGGGGCGTGTGCATACAGCGATGGGCGCGCCTCAAACCAAGATGTATTCCACCGCTTGCGCCAAGCGTTCTGGGGGAGACTACCGTTACAATACCACTGGGAGGTGCTTTTGGCAATTTGCGGTGCGTTCGCCGTTGACGCCATGTGGGTCGTCTAACTGGCAAGACAGCGGCCAAACATGTTACCGGCTCACACACTTCACATTTTTCAGCTGCCTCAACTACAGCGGACAAACACGCTCGCGGCTGGAGCCTCCACACACCTTAACATATTGCTCCGGTGCTCAGGCGGGGGCTGAGGTGAGTCAGCGTACCAGCGGGGATACAAAACTTTCAACAGACTGCTCTTTCACACACGCGCAGCGTCACGTGCACGCTGTCATGCACTGAACTCTCAGCATAAAGGACTTAACACCAGGCGCACAACATCGACCAGGACGCTGTTGGGGTCTGTCACACCAACAGACTCCACAGCACCCACAGGCTGCAAATGTTACTGCTGCTGAGGCACATATCACAAGGCTGGTTCCTCGCACTGGCTGCACAAGCGGACGCCCATGTTGCACAGCAATGGACAAGTACTGTAACCCTACATGCACAACTAAACTGAACAGGTAAAAGACGACGTGCAAGGTCATTGTTAAAGAAGGCATCTGACTCATCTTAGCTTTTGTGATGCTTACCTAATGCTCCATACATTACGATTTACATTTCTGTACTCACTGTAAATAACAGGCTTTCATGCACACATTCTATTTCATACCCGGACAACTTCGGGACGGGCTACTAGTATAAAATAAAGGGCAGCACGAGAGCGCTGTTACCATCTACATCGGCAATGCAGGCTTGTCTTTTCTTTCTTCTTTTTTCTTTTTGCAGGTAAATGAAATGGTCCCAGAGAGAAGCTGCTGAGAGACGACCCGGACAGAAGAAACACCGCACCAACGTCGAACCCACACAGGAAGCGCGGCGTCCCAGAAGAGAGCAGGTAGGTTGATGGTACAACATTCCAGACGCAAATGAACCTGTAGCGTCACTGCTTGAGGGAGGCTGTGCTTTGACTTGCCTGACCTCCCCCCACGCATGCGTGCACCTGGGCGGCGTCCATTATTGTAGTTCGTCAGGACCGGGACCGGCAAATGTAACACTCTCTTCACATAAATTTGTTTCACTTGTAATTGAGGCCATAGCGTGGCTTCTGCTGAGTAACACAACCGTTTAAAGCCCAGTTTCTCACAATGGCACAGTCAAAGCTAAAATAAAAGAGGGGCTGTTTAAAAGTGCCACTGGCTCATGAGAGAAAAAAGAAGCCTATTGAAAGCGAGAAAGGGTGAGAAACGAGGCATACACCTCGGTTTGGTAAGATCTGGACCCCGCGGATTCATTGACTTTAATTCTGGGACAGCAATGAACTATTTATTAACTTTGCAAACCCCCGCATGACAACACAAGAATACCTATGCACATTCGAATATTGATTAATTTTGCAGTGTGGAATAATTATTGCACAATTTGTAAGACATGACCTTATAGAATTATAGTACACAAAGAGAATACTAAAACAGACTTTCACATTGTAGACCATATATTTCCAGTTTGTGAAAGGTGATTCAGAATGTTTGTGGATTCTCAAAATGTTCCACCTATGTTAGTATTTGAATGATTTTCTTTAATCAACACTAAACCTCTCCCTAATATTCAATTTTCCTACAGCTAACTGTAACTCTTTAACTGCAGAAAAATGCAACACATCCAGATTTTAGCAGGATGTAATTATAACTTCTACTCATAAATTGTTGGGACTTCCTGCTTCAAATTTACATTTTATGAGAACCCTAGAGTCAAGATTAAGCATCACACTTAAGCCACAACTGCACAATTTAGTCCCACAGCTTAGCTGAATAGCAACCCTAAATAATGAATGTGTGACCTGACATGCTTTAGTGGTAGTCACTCAAACTTTTTGACTCCACCTCTCCCATTTTGCAGAATATGTGCTTGTTGGCTTTAGCACTCTGTGCACTTTACCCCTGATGACCAGTGCTGAAGTGATTGTGTTTTCTCCCTTAAACATGGTACCAATATTGTACACCAAATTGGCACATTTAATTCATGTGTAAGTCCCTAGTAATTGGTACTCCATGTACCCATGGCCTGTAAATTAAATACTACTAGTGGGCCTGCAGCACTCATTGTGCCACCCCTAAGGTAGGTCCTAAGGGCTCACAGCACATGCTGCATTGCATTAATACAGTAAAACATAAGGGTTTAAGTTTTAGATGCGCTGGTAGTGAAAAAACTCTAAATTTGATTTTCACTTCTGTAAGGCCTATCTATCGCATAGGATAACATTGGGTTACCTTATTACATGTAAATAGTGATAACTTAAGTTAGGAAGCAGATAGGAAAATTATGTTTACAGTCAAATGAATTGTAATTCAAACCCCTCCTTAATATTAAAGTCAGATTTTAAGTCACAATTCTGAAAATGCCACTTTTAGAAAGTTTACACTGTCTTTTCCTTACCATTTGATGCCTTCTGTCTGTGTCCTGGGCCACATGACTGTGAATAGTTGGGTATTGGCCTTTATGTATACTTCCCAGACAGTGAGACAAAGGGGAACTAGGTGTTGGCAGGATGGGCCAACCTGCCATGATGGTTGGGCCAATGCTGTTCTCTGCCCCACTTACATTTCAAAGGCATCCTTTAGCATACATACAAAGGAATTTGACACCAGTCTTTAGTCACACTAGGCTACTTTGAGGAAGGGAGGAACTTTCCAGAACCAGATGTGGGGGTAGATTAAGGAGCCTCCCCACTTCAAAGATTGGCACAGGTACACATATTGTACCCCTTGAACCACTCATAAGATCACTTCTGGAACTCTAGAAGACTCAGAAGGACTGCCACACTGCATTTATGCTGGAAGAACTGCCCTGCTGCCAGAGCATTGCGCTGCTGTCTAAGACGGAAGCCTGGACCTACTCCTTGAATCCAGGACCATCACAGTGACTCCAAAGGCTAGCTGACTGGCCTCTTGTTCTGAGCTACAGGGACACGTCAAGCTCCAGAGGACTCCCTGCAGCTGCTCAGCTGACCTGCTGCAACTGGACCTGCCTTGACCTGCAACTGGACCTGCCTGAGCTCTGCTGGCTTCTCCTAGAGTTAGTCCCTGATCCCCAAGATGTGCCTCCCTAGGCCCTGGACTTTTGACTGGCATCGGAGTGCACTCTTCTGCCTAGATAGGTGAAATTCTGATGTTTTGGGCCCTGTGTGACAGTAAACGGGCCTATTCATGCCAAGAATCTGCCGCCCACAATAATAGCCAACACAAAGCTCTGATGAACCTGACTTTTTGCTCAACAGCACTGTCAGTGAATACTGACAATGCAAGATCGGCACTTACGCGCTACAGCATCGAGAGCTCGCGGTGAACACAAACGCGAAGCTTCAGCAACAACTGTCCATGATGCCTGATGATTTTCTGCAATGCTCTCCCCGCTCTTCACGGCCTTCTTCACCATGAACTGGACTCTTCACACCACACATTTAGAAAGTAACTTTTTCAGCTGGACTAACTTGGTCCCTACATCCGATCTGTGCTCCATCGAGTTCGGACTGAACTTCCCCAGGATCCAGCATTACCAGTTGACCACAAGTGATGCTTTGTGCTTTTATATGCTATACTTACCAAAAACTTTAACATTGCATTTCTCTGGTTCTACTTCCTGGATTTTTGTCATTCTGGCATCATTTTATTTATTAAAATATAACTCTATTTTTCTAAATTGGTGTGTGATTTTTTCTTGTGTTGTGTTTTCACTTTATTACTGTTTGTGCTGTATAATTTCTTAACACATGGCCTCTAATTTAAGCCTGACTGCTTTTGCAACAGGCTACCAGAGGGTTAGGCACATGTTAATTTAGTGACTTTTGTGGTTCACCCTGACAGGGATTGAGGTTGTTTCTTGAGAAGGGTCTTCACCCCTCAATAAAAAGAAACCAATTTCCTTCATATGAAACCACACACCTTTCCCATGTTATAAGGCTGAAGTGCTGGAAGTTGACATTTGCTAACCGCTTATTGAATTAAGAATAGCATCAAAACCATTTTCACAGTGGCATAATCCAAATCATCATCTGTGCTCAGACTGAACATACAATGTAGTCACTTATGCTGGTACTGGACCAGCAGTCAGCACTTCAGCATGGTATGGTATTTTTTTGTAATGGTGCCTCACTGAGCTGGAAAATAAGGTAGGTAGCGATTGAGGGTGAGGCGATGAGGAGAAATAGAGAACATGGGGTTACCACAATTCGAGTTGATACTTCTGCTAGTCTTATCATGGTAATTCTCATGGGTGAGGAATAGCTTCATTGCCATGTCCAGCAGAAAAAGGATATCAAAATATTACAGGATGGTTGACACAAGAAAGAAACAAACAGCCACACTCAGCAGTGCTTCATTTGGTAGCATCCCAGAGTGCATGTCCAGATTCCTTGATTAGCCAACGTAAGCTCCTTGCCCCTCTAAATGAAAGACAGGAATATCCTTAAAGGGCGAAGATATTGTGACTAAAACAGTAGTTTTCACTGTAAAATGGCATTGACAGAATAAATGTTACGGTTAGCGATAATGTGGGAGGCACAGTACAAATCGCAAATGTAATGGTATAATTAAAATATTTTTATTTTTACATTGTTTGTATTTTCCAAAGGCAAACATGTAAGCCACTCTCTTTTTACCTCTTCTACTTAAATCTTCTATGTTTCTTCCTTCAGATGCATTTTGCACCATTTTAATGAATCTTAATATTTTTTTTAATGAAAAACCCTAATGGTTTGAAGTTGCATGCTGTTTTTTAGAATTTTATTTGGCGTTGTCCTTGATAAACTCAATGCGACTAAATTAATTAACCACAGGATGGTGATAGGAGTGAATTAGGTTATAACTCATTATTTTGCCTTGGGTGATGACCTCACGGGAACACTTTGTACGATGCAAAATTACAACTTTTTGATCCCTTTTTTAAAATATATGGGGACATTTTATCTTTCTACAAAATATTCCAGAATCGGTGTTGAATTAGTAAATAACTCTCCTCGACTATTTGTGGAAAGTTACACTTTTACCCAAATATCCCAGCACTGGAGTGGGTATATTAAATGTGGCCTTCCGGTGTCTTAAAGTGGCAACTCAAGGCAGGAACGTTGCAGAGAGATTTAAACAGCTAGAGATGGACTTGCAGCTACTTTTCCTGGTGTCTTGCATTAATCAGGAAAAGAGGAACACATCTTGGCGGTCTGTTATTTTGCAAGGAGTTAATCCACCACAATCAATAATTCATGACAACTACAGCCAAGACTGTGGGTTGTGTTGTGTGTGTCTCTGCATGTGTGACATATGGAACTGCATATCCTAAAACCTTTCAATCTCTATTACCCAAGCGCAATGTATTATTAACTGATTGCATTTCCATAAAAATTACATTAAGTGCAACCTTTAGTAATAGGGGTTCGAAACTCCTTTTATATTTATGTAATCACACATCCAACCAGCAACATCTCGAGTAGCTTTTTCAAAATCACATTCCCCGGGTTTGATGGATTTGATCTGAGCGAATGGTGAAGCCCTGCTATTTTCTGCTTTCTGTTTTGTAAGATTGCGCGTTATCTGCTGCTTCAATATTGATTCCGGCAGTTCTGCCGAGACTGAAAATGGATTAGACAGAACAGGTCAGAGGGAAGGGATGAATCCGGAGGCGAAGGCTTGGGTAGGAGAGCCAATATCCAAGGCCAGGAGGCCGCACATTATTTTTTTCTCACAATGAATTATGGAGGTATTTGTATTTCATTTAATCGACAGCGGCATCTCCTATCTTCTGTCAGGTTAACAGAGTCTTCTATTTGCTACCTCCTGCTTCGTTGCACATCTGCTTCAGGTGTTTAATGTGCCTCACGTCTTGTTCTCCCCCGAGCCTATGGCTCAGGCTGTAGGCGGCGTATTTACTGTCTCTCCGTGGGCTTTGGGAAGACGCTCTGTCTGTTGTACCAATGGCAGGATAGAGCCGACGCTTCAGCTGTGTGGAAATTAATGACGTTTGTTTGAAATTATTATAAAGAGTTTACCGGTGTCTCTGAAGGGATCCATTATGTGAAGCATAGTACTTAACGAAACAGGATACTGTTAAATCAAAAATGAATTTCTGTGCATTGAAAAGATTGTAGTCGGAAAAAAATCAGAGCAAGGGGGAGTGAAAGAGAACAGCGAGGTAAGAGAAACAGCAAGGCTCAAATTATGTGGAAATGGATCAAATGATGTGGAAATAGAGCACAATGAACACAATAAGAGGAACTGGTGTGAGAATTCAGTAAATTCGTTTTGAATTTCTCTTACAATATTCTATTTTTGAACTATCTTACTTACCGAGGGTACTCTTTTCCCCAGAAAAATGGCTTCTGCAGCTCCCCGGCGGGAAATCCTATATAAATAGAAAAGAGCTTGATTAAAACACTACCGATTATTTCCTCTTTTTATTACTTTAGTGCAGGCTACTGCTTTGGTTGAACAATGAAAATGAACATACATGTAATTTAATATGGTATACATGAGGAATGATAGCTCACGCTAATGCATTTATATATTAGATTAAGTACTCCCTGACATATATTAAAAGGATAATGCATGGAGCAGTTCTGTGACGGTATAGAGGGACGAAAAGGCAGAAAGACGACTTCCTCTATAAGGAAGGAAATCCAAAATGACGTGCAATATCCTTTCCTTATCGTACAATGCAGGAGGTACTTTATTCCTTATAGTACATGGCCACATCATTACACTTCCTACAAACCACTTAAATCTTTGGTGTGTTTCATTTGTATATGAAAGTGATAGGATGGTGACAAACATGAAGAATACAACCAGAATCTGTAGTACAAAATTCAACATACCGAAAAGCTGTTAGATATTTGTTACAAAAAGATATTAGAATCAGTTTAATACATGTCACTTTTGTACTGATCACTGTTCATCTAAAAAAACTGAGCAGAAAAAGAAAAAGCTTGATTCTTTTCGCTGTATAAACTTGCTTTAATTATGCTCAGTGGCCTATCTGTCTCATTGGCTCCTGGCAGCAGGCATTATGACATCGGAACTGAACTGCAATAAAGTATTACAGCTGAAAAGCTGCATAGTGACGTCACAATTAGAGACGACATTTTAAACATGGACTGCAGGCTCCCATGTATTATGGTTGTATAGACCCATTCCTAACTTGAAGTTCTCCCTAGTCACAGAACGAACCAATGAGAGTGACTCTTCACCCAGAAGACTGTCAATGATATTAACAGAGCCTACACTGTAATCTTTTGTATATTTTGTTTTTCTCTCGATATCCAGAGACCATTTTACTGTTCCCTATGTAATATGGAATTGTTGTTTTTCTTGTTTGGGTTTCATGTGCTATGCTTTCATTTTTGGTACTTATTTCATTGTTTCATTCCTTTGATGTAAACAAGTTTCATTGGATCAAAGTTTCAGGTAAATACTGGCTCCAAACTTCAAACAAATTCTCACTGCATGAGACGAGGGACAGGTCTTGACGGGGTGGGTTTCTTGCCAAGATCTTCCTGGGAAGCTTTTCTGCCCCCTTCCACCAACAACTTTACCCCACATAGAGAACAAAACAAATCCTTGCTGTGGCTGTCACAAATGTTTGTTGGTGTTTTCAGAACCCCCAATGGGCATTCGACTGCTCAAAGCCTCAAAATGCTAGCTGGAGTCCCACTAACTGCAGGGGTATCCTGCTCACATGATTCTTACCATGTGATATTAACACTTCACCAGACGATCGTGTGAAGAGATTCAATATTGTGTCACACACTGTCTCATCAGGTGAGTAGGCTGGTCTGCTGGTTATTTATCTTGGTGCACAACAAGGAATGGGATGTCTCTTTGGAGGGGCCCATACTTAGCTGGTGCATACTGAAAGATGATAGAGGTCTTGTTATCTACGAGGATAATACATCATCAGGTTGTTGGGCAGGGTATTTTATGTGTTCTTGCTGCAAGAGAATGTTTAAACCTCCACTTTCTTCTTCCATTCCTGTGAAGAACCTCAAGTTGATAAAAAGAGGAGACAACCATTATCTCTCTGTGTCGGACAAGCCTTGATTTGCCCGATGGCCGTCACTCTTGCAGGTAGAGTGCCAATGCATTACTGACTGAACTGTGGATTCTGGCCTCCAAGTCAATGATTAGCAGCAGGGCTAAACTCCCAAGACTGGAGCAGGAGCTTGAAGACCACACCAAAGAATGGCGCTTGAGTGACAAAATGGAAAGTAGGAGCAGATTGGCCAGACTGCCCTCCATCTGGAGGTCATTGAGTATTCTCGGGGGAAACTGTGTTTCTCGTTGCATTTGGAGAGTGCCAATATCCTGTGGTCCCTCTGATGCAGATGCACTATCAGTTTATAAGGGCATTTAGGGCATTATTGCTTGAAAATAGGACATTGATTAGACTGTTTTCGGACTCTACAATCCCTTGGTGGGGTTTGAGACTGAATGTGCACAGTCAGTGAAGATACATTTTCAGATGGTTGGCCCCTTACCAGAGCAACTGAGGGCTTCACTGGGTGTCCCTTATCAGGAAGAGTAGGAAAATACATTGGCAGATCATGTGAGTCAGGAAACCCTGTGCTTCCTGGAGTTCAACCTATCTCTGTTTTGTGGCCTTTCACGTGATCCTTTCTTGAATGAGTGTGCTGGACTTATTTTGTTCCCAGTCAGATGCAATTCTTCTGATCCCTTGCTTGAGGGCTCTATGTCTTGGAGCCTGGGGATGGATGTCCCATCCTTGTAGTGGTCTTAATATCTCCTGTACCCATTTCCTTCCAAGAAGGGAAAGATACACATCTTTTTGCTAGCATTTGTTTCGTCTTTAGGGAAGCAAAGGCCAGGTTTCTTCTGTTGAGCAGATTGTCCATTTCTGTTACATTCCACCTTATCAGCATCCAGCCAACACATGGAGGGCAGCCCAAAGGAGAACAACTAACCTTCAAATGCTACACATACATCTCCATTGACAACCTAAAGCTAAAACCATCTCTCAATCTTCCAACTTCATGTCTGACAGCAGCACCTTTCTAAACGACTTCAGTACCTTTCTTGAAAAACACTGACACTGAACGCAAGCCAAAACCATCTGCATCCTAGGCTTTCAAAGACCTCATTGACAACATACACTCTATATAAAAACTGGTTCCAATACTGAAGAAAACTAAATTCTCTATGGTCCTTTACTAAAGAAATTCCTCTACACAACACTATAGCTAAGAACTATACCAATACATCTGCCAACTGAAGCACAGTAATCTTCAGGGCAATAAAGACCTGCATCAAACCCCTCACTGACCATCCTTTCTTAGACTAACCCTCTTTTTTTTGTGTCCTCATTCGCCTCAAAGCCCCAATGAACAAACAAGTTGTCCGTACCAATACTCAATGGTTCTGAGAAGTATAGGCTTAGATTGGAATCTCATAAAACCCACCTAAAGGTACTTTGACCAACTTGGATGTCGCTAACCTCGAGAAGGGGGAGGGGTAACTCTTTATCTAGGCCCACAAGAGCCTGAGGGACTTCGTCGTTGGTGGTCTGGGTATATCGGGGTGCCCAACATAGTCCAAAGAGTATCCAGGAGGCATAATCATAGGACCCCAGAATAGTTAAGACACTGGTGTGTCTAAAATTTAAGTTAGGCTCTTCTCCATTTTAGCAGCAGGTTCCAGAAGGCTGTCTTTTTCCTGCTACAAGCTCTAGACAAGTCCATCTTAGATGTTTCAAATAGCGAAGCCAACCCCTCAGAATGCATAGGAGGGGAGGATTCAATCCAGCGCTTACATATTTGTCTACTGGCTAGCAAAACAGCGTAAAATAAGAAGGATCTAGCTGGTCCTGTGACCTGTTCGGTGAGGCCAAAAATGATCAAAGCCAAGTCCATATGAATTGGGAAGCCCAAAATGTCCTCAAAGACTTCCCAACTTCAACCCTAAAAGAACTGCGATGGCAGGACAGTCCTTGAACATGTGTATATCCGAAACTGCGACCAACCCACATTTCTCACAGCTGACAGGCATCCCCCTCGCAAATTTATTCAGTCTTAGTAGAGAAAGATAGGCACTATATATGGTGAATAGGTGGTTTCTCTTTAACCAGGCAGGTTTTACTATGCCAAAAAGAGTCTTAAATGAATCGTGCCATAATTCCCCACACGGTACATTTGGTAGGAGTTCACCCCACTGTTCATCTGGGAGCTTGAATTCACCATCCAGGGCCTCCTCCATAGACCAATACCAAAAAGAGACCTCCCTTCTCCCCGGTTGCCTGGCTACTAATTGATGTTTCAGGGTGTTACCCCCGCCAATGGGATTGTTGAAGCTATGTTGTGTTTGGACCCAGCTCTGTAGCTGAATATACTTAAACTTTGAGAGGCCCTCACCCACTCTTTCTCCAAGTTGCTCCCATGACATAAGTGTACCCTCATATGCCAGGCGTCCCGAAACCATCAGAACAGCTTCCCTGAGAGGTAAAGCGAGTCTGTCCCTCAAGCATTCCGGTGCACCCGGTGAATCCCAAAGTGGGGCTAGACTTGAGAAGTAATTAAGGCCTACAAGGCATTTTTATCTGGCCCTTATTCTGACCATTGCTTGGAAGACTCTGAGTCTAACCTTCTTAAAGAATTTAGGTTCACCGAATTTAAACAGAAAGCCCTCTTCAGGTAGGCCAGCTCCCCTTAACATAGCCAAGAACATACCTCCATTCCAAGTGTTTTCTGGCATTTTTAACAGCATCCGAGAGTGTGATAACTGGAAGGTCCAGGCATAATATTGTAGATCAGGAAAAGCAAGACCACCTTTCTCTCTCCTACGCCTCAGCTTCTTCCAGGCTATTCTGGTAGTTCTGGATATCCAGACAAAAAAATGTATGGCCTGCTGAAGTTTATCAATAGCTGATTTCTCAAAATGTAGGGGGATTGAATTAAAGAGAAAGTTTATTTTAGGAAGAACCACCATTGTAACCAAATTCACCCTCCCAAGAATGGTTAAAGGAAGATGTGACCAGATTTTCATCTGTCTCTGACATTCCCTTGACACTTGTGCTAAATTAACTTCTGAGATTTAACCTATGTCCTGGACCCAAATATAGCATACTGGGGCTGATCTGTAGCTGAATCCCCTCGAGGTTCCACGTCATGACCTCAGTCTTCCCGGCATTTACCTCATACTCAGACACCTGCCCAATTTCCTCTGCCAGTCTGATCACCGCCAGGAAGGTTGCAGCCAAATTTGCGGAAAGAACCAAGATGTCATCTGCATACGAGGCCATCTTCCTCTCCCACTCTCCATATTTAAAGGCCATGATACTAAGATCTTCCCTGAGCCTCTGGGCAAAAAGCTCAATTAAAAGATCGAAGAGGAGAGGGGAAAGGGGACAGCTCTGCCTGGTTCCCATAGTAATCTTGAAGGGTGTGGCCCGATTACCAATGACCAGCAGCCTGGCTGATAGATTTTGATATATCAGCCGAATGGTCTGACAAAACTTCTTGCGCAAGTTGAATTTCCCCAAGGCCTCTAACAGCTATACCCAATTGACCCTGTTGAAAGCCTTGGTAGCATCAAGTCTCAAGGCCGCGAGAGGAAGTGAGTAAGTAGTGGCAATATCTATCGCTCTGATAAGATCGTAGGTAAGATCTGATAAATGTCTGGACCAACCCTCTTCTTGTAGCATCCCACAACAGTCATCCTTAAAAGTCCTGTCTGAGAGAGATCTCACTGACCTAATCAAGTCACTCAAAGACACATCATATGAAGATGATACTTTATGCTTGTTCTTCTGGAGAAGCAGTGTGATATGGATCTGCAAGGATTTGAAACCCAACGTTCACCTAACACTACAGGCCTGAATACGAGTTTGACGATGTGGGAGGCGACTGCCGTGCCATCAGCCCGCTCCCACACTGCCAAACCTGTGGTGGGGCTACCCGACAGGTTGCAAGTGTTTCTTGTGTCTGGCTGGTAAATGCAGTACACAGTTCAAACTTACTTCAAAATTAGCTGGAGTTTTCACCAAAGTTGTTGCAGATATTGCTGTATATCTCTAGACACGTGTTTCTGGGTTGAGCCCTCATCAGTAGAGAGCAGCAATTTTAGAGAGCAAAGGAAAATCATCTGGGGTTGCCGAAAATGCTGCCAATTCCTCTCAGGTCACAGTACCTTTCACAGGCACACAGGTGAATCTCCAAAGCTCGTCAGCTTGCTGGCTCAAGGGAGCCTTTTTAACAGAATGGGGGTTGGGTTGCACACTGCCTCACAGTCCCAGCACAAACATCACCTTTGCAGTGCTATCTGAAGCAGCTTGACCATTAATAAAATGTAGCTGATAATTAATAAAAAATTCAGAATGCTTCAGCTTTTCTTAGTTGATTTAAAACAACTCATGGCTGTCTCCAGGATGCCTAGACATTGGTCTTCAATTAAGATGTCACTATTAATAATAGCGTCAGACAGTTGTGTAATGAAATCACCACAGATCAATAACAAATACTTCCCCCTTTGCCCTCCTCTGGAAACTTACAATCAGCAGTACCCTCCCTGATACTTCCAATATAGGAAACAAAGCTCTGCTAGATCGATTGAACCTCTGTGGACCAGCCAGGTGGATTGTAAACATTCAAAATATCAATCTCACCATCTTAAGGAATGAAGTGATTAGCTGATAAATAAGCTGCCCCTAGTTGTTCTATCTTGCATTTCAGTTTACATCACACCCATACTGCAAACCCCCCTATGGCCACCCCTTTTTAGGGTAAGCAGATGGTAGGCGTATGTCCAAGAAACCATTCACAGTAATTTCATCAAGGGCTCAAAATGCAGCATATAGTGTGTTGATCCATAAACTTCAGCCAGTCATCATCCTCAATATTACTAGCCAGGCCTGCAATGTTTGAAGATAAAATGTACAAGCGCTCTCTGCTATTGATGCCCATTTCACTGCCCTTAGGTATTCTGTTTAAGTTCATCCCAGCAGGCTGGGGAGATGGATTTCCCCACACTCAGTCAGACCTCCCTCTAGAAGAAGCTCTGCTGCTGGTTGCCTATTCTGGTGCTATCCAGTACCAGTCTATACAGTCTGTCTTCACCTTCTTGATTCTGGGGTGTGGGAGCTTAATTATTCTGGTGTTATTACTTGTGGTGATACTCAGATTCCATGGGCTACACCATTTGCAGACAGGAAATCCCTCTTTGCTACCCCAGAGAAAGAGCTAAGAGTGGAAGGGTTGTCAAGTCCGGAGGGCACGTTATATGACCAGCATTCCCTGACAAAACTGCTTCTTCTCGGCCAAAGCCCGAACAAGGCTAGACGTCAACCCCCATAATATGAAAGTCATCTATTTGACTAAGCACCAATCTGCTGATGCATGGGACTGCAAACTCAACTTCAGATGAGTAGGTGTTGCTCCCTCCCGATCCTGATCCCAGTTGCTGATTAGTCATCTTTACTATCTTCATATCACCCGAAGAAACCACCCTTAACTTGGGAATCTCGTAGAAAAGGACTAGCAGATTTGACCTTGTCAGGGGATTTATAGAGCCAATTTCAAGAAAGAGATCAATAAATTACAGACAGCAATCAGCTGTTTTTCGGTTGGTTATTTTAATAGTATCTGAGCAATTACTTTTGTTTGCAATTTGGCCTTCCACACCATCTCGAGTTCTTACAAATACTGGGGCAAAGGATTAAGGCTGGGAGCTGGCCCAGGTTCCTATGGGAAACTAGTACCCAGGCTCCAAGTCTGAAAGGTGTCCTGGCCTTCTACACAAGTCGTTGAATTTCGTGGTTCAGGTGCAGTATCCAACTTCAGTCTCTTGGCTGCTCTTTTCATAAATCGACATTCCTTCTTGGTTGGTCTTTTTCTTTTAGACTGCACTTGATGCTTTGTCGCTCCATCACGATTGTGTTGTCCCAGGCTGCCATTGTACTGCAGGGTTGTGTTATTCATTGGATGCATTATATAATTTATGTTGCTTGTATTGTTTATGGATCTGATGGGAGAGCTGGAGGGGTTAGCCATGCTCTCCAATGTATCGGAACTTGCCAGGCTACCACTTGGGACCGCTCTATTTTTACACCCCTTAGGATTGGAGAACAGCCACTTTAACAAATATACTGGTATGGCTAGTTCCTTCCTTGCCTCTTTTTTTGGTTTAGATTTTTCTTCCCTTTACTTTTAATTCCTGTTGTGATATTTGTACTCTTTCCAGGGTTAGTTGGCAATACAGTATTCCCCAGGTTACAGGCTGCATCGACAATACACCTCTGTCCAGCTGCCCCTGATTTTGTCTCACTGTCTTTCCATATACTCATAGGTTGTGTCCCTTGACACTTAAGAGTTGATAATGAGAGGATTGTTAGCTTTGCTGGCCCTCCTACTCACAATATTTGCTTCTTCTGTCAGTTGGGCGAGCGGCCTAGGCATGTCGTTGCAAACTGAGCCAGTATCGGACATTAAATTAGATTGGGTGGTGGTGATTGCCTTTAGGATCACCGGATCTTTTAACTCACTTCAGGTGGCCATCCGAGAGGCTACATTGGCGATTTGTTGTTCTGGCACTAGGGCATGGAGTATCATGGTCAGCAATGAACCTATATGTTTGGTCCCACCAAATGACTTGTTCAGAAGTGAGATGACCGACGACAGAGCATTCATAGCTTTAGAGATAATGAATCATAGCAAAGCCTCCAGATTGGGAGAGATACTCCCAGTAAACTGGTAGGCTTGAATGCTCTGGAAGTTGAATCATCTAGACGGGACCCGCAAAGGAATTTCTGCTACTTTGCATAGGTATTTTATCACGCTCCCCTAGGGCCTCCTCTGAGTCATCGAGTATAATAAGGCAGTCCAATTCCCCAGTCTCTTTTTTTTGCCTTTCACAAGATATATCACTTGCTGGTACTTTTGGAAGGGTGTAATCACTAAACATTAAGGAGCTGGTACTGAGACAGTCATTAACTGGGCATTTATTTCCCAGTTGGCAACACATTGCTGTAGGACCTTGGTTCTCACAATACAGAGTTAGGTGCTTATTGGTCTCTAAGGGAGAAAATCACTGACTTCTCTGGGCTTTTTTAGAATGCAGGTACTGGACTTGGCAATCTCCACTCAACTGCCAATGGCTCTTCTGTTGATCTTTGCAAGCAAAGGGTCTTGCGGTGTAGCCTAACTTGAGCTTGGGCTATTTGATCATCTATGTCGGCTTCAAACTCTCAGGCATCCCCGATAGGATCTTCTCCTCTATGTTAATCTGCACTAATATACACTGAACCACTTCTGAGAAGTGTTGTTTCCAGATTCTAAGTCAAACTTCTAGGCCGGCTATCCTCCAAGGACATGGTAGTAGCATTAACGACAGGTATGGGTGCAGACTCCTTATTGATCTCATGGAAGAAGCTTTTTCATTAACTTCGGAGCAATACTGCTAGCAATATTGGCGGTAGTGGAGGCCACTGCAGGTTCAGCTGCATAGCCAGGTGTACCCACTGATGTGGTCATCACTTACTTCTGCATGATTATTTTTCTCTTTGGATGGGTTGTGAGTAATTTGTTGTGCACTTTTAGCATGCATCTCGGGACTACCTGCTTCCCGTTAGTGCGCCTACTTGTTAATGTCATTGCACTGCAGTAAGGGTTTCTTGTTTCTAGATGTTTCTGAATGCCTTCAAGGGCAAGAGCTAGGTCACCCTCTTATGTAGCAAAAGTGCCCAGTTGTAAATGTTGATGGTAATGATAGATGTACAGCTGCTGGGTTTTCCAATTATTGCAGAAGGAGTACCATGGGAAATAGCAGTAGTGCTGCTGGACTACCAGAATACTATGACTTATGTCCAGGGTACCTACAAGGGAAGCAGCATGAGCATGCTACAAGAGGTACAGCCTACCAAGGTCCAGACAACAAACTATTCTACAAGCAAGCCACACCGGCCTAGTGCTGGCCACCTCCGGTAGTAAGAGAAGTGCTTATGGAATTACCGCCTGCTTGTTCTTGCCACTTTGACTCCTCTCAGACTCAAGATCCTTCCTTTTGTGTAACTAGCTCCAACCACTGACAATTTTTCTACTGCAATTTGTTAATGTTGCTTCATACAGGCCACTCCTCAAGCCTAAACAGACTGCCTCCCCCCTCCTTTTATAAACTGGAGCGAGGGATGGCGTAGATCCTCCTAATGCCTACACTGTACCATTGCACCTCCTGCAACACTGCGCGGTCTCTGGTCAGTCAGTGTCACTCCCACAAGCAGCACCTTCCTTCTTGAACAGCTTATGCTCTTATTAACAGAGTCTCTTCTGTAATTGGATTGATGCCCTTTGAAACCCTAAAATCCCACTGTAGCTGTTCCAGTTCACTCCGTTTGCCCGCGTGCAGCTGTCAACAGAGGAGGTTGATTAGCAAACAGCACTAACACAGTGCAAGGCAGTTAATGTGCAGCTGTTGACAGTGGTGGCTGACTGGCAAACAGCGCTAACACAGTGCAAGGCAGTTTATGAGCTGGTGCTTACTTGCATACTTGTGTACTTGGGCATTGAGGAACAGACTCCCATTGAATTGCATAGCTTCCTCCTGGCTTCTGCCTAGAACTTGCACCTGCCGCCACAACTGCCAACTCTGACCGCCAACTGCGACTGCTGAGGCAGACATCCCTAAGGCAGACTCTGATATCACACTGCTCCAAAACCACCCCACGGGACATCTCCACTGATAAACCTGTCAGTGGCTTCCAGGTGTAGCTCAGGCTCAAGTGCTAAAGCTAAAGCTGCAATCCAAAGCCTGGTGCGGCCATATCAGGGCTGTGGGTAGCCCAGGAGCTGCTGGTGTGAAATAGTTGGCGAGGGGGATATGGGTGTGCTCCATTTGCGAAAGTGCTTTAATGTGAATATCAACTCCCAGATCAAATAAGAGATTACAGAATGCAAGTTTAATGCAATAAAGCTTATGTCACTTACAAGCCTGGAGAGGGATCCTAATCAGACCTAACAAACTTTATAAAGGAGGACAATTTGATGATTAATCTTTGAAAAAGTGGAAAAAAGGATTCATGTCCACCCTGTATTTACTGGGAAAAAAGCCGGATGAGATATTGATTGTCTCTTGGTTCAAAAATATAGGCCCTAAAGTAAAAACATATTAAATTTGCACTATTGTATGCAAACCAACTTGTGCAAAGATTAATGTGAGATTAACAAAAAGGCAATGTTGTGGCAGTAAAGGGCTAAATACGATGCAGTTGATATTAAAGTTTACTCAGTGCAACAAATGGCAGAGTAGAGAACAGACACAGCATCAATGTGTGTCCTACCTTTGCGAAAAGAGAGGAGAGAAGGCAGAGAGAATGTCCCTGGAGACTGACAAATGTAGTGTGTATACAATGGGATGGAATACAAAAAAAATAATAACTTGAATTTCTTTTATAAATGATTGCCCTTCAAAGGTCTCAAATATCCCTCTTTTAAAATGCTCTAGGAATTTCTTCCCTACATAGCTGAGCTAACAGCTACTTCTGCTTGAAGAAAACTTAACAAATGTCAATAGCTTATGCAAAACAATATTCAGCTTGCTTCCTAGATATTGTCCTCCTCCTTATGCAAACCAAGGGACAATATCATGAAGTCCCATGGTTCAATTGAAGAATAAAGTCATGCCGGTAAAAACCTGAAAAATAGATTGAAGAGTATAAGTTGCCCATCAGGGAAGTCTTAAGTCATTACTGAGATAAATCTACTGCACCAACTTCATGTGTACCCACGTGGCTCTTTAAACCAATCTAAGAAGACATATGTAGTTGTCCAGCCCTCTCCTTAGCTATTTTGGGATCTTAGCTAATTTTTCATCAATATAATTCACAAAATAAGACAAGGGATGAAACCTATCTGTTTTGGAAAGTTACTGTCTTTTTCTTCTTCCTTTTTCATGCAAGGAAAATTCTCAAAGGAAATTGAAATGATCCTGTCACCATTAAACTCCATCAATGCTGCTTTTGATTCTGCTCCAGCATGGCTATTTAAATAGTTCACTTCAATCGATGCTGCCACCATGACTATTTCCGTTAGTAGTACTAGACTGTTCAAGAACAATAAATGAGGGGTATGAAACTCCTGTCCTAAAAGAACAATCTAGACCAAGCTATTTTGGAAATGTATAGACCAATTATCAGTCTGCCAGTACCAGCCAAGACTTTGAAAAAAGTTTGGTCTGCCAATTGCACAGCCATCAGAGTGCTGTTGACTGACTCACCCTCTTCAATCAGATTGCAGATCTACACATGGGAAAAAAATCGCTTTGCTTGCTAATTGCAACAATGCTCTCAGATACGTTAATGGAAAATTGGTGATGCTGGATTTGCATGCTGCATTTTACTTAGTGGACAACTTAGCATTGTTAGCGATGGTGGTCCACAATGACCCCTAGGAAGATCTGGCTCTTACTTTAAGGATACAGGACAAAGGGTTACATTGGGCACTTTCCTTCACAGGAAGTTGAACACTCTTGTGGAGTGGCGAAGGGCTACCTTCTCTCTTCTGCATTCTTTAATGTAGAACTTGCTCTCTTCATATCAGAAAACTCCCAGATCAATCCCTTTCACTCACCATCAGAGTAAAACACTGAGGCTTGCAAATCATTTACGACATGTTGTCCCTACTTAGATTGATCACATTGTGGGGAGAACCTATTCCTCCATTGCTATCAACGAGCCTTAACATGTTGGTCACTGGAGTTGCTGTAAACCTGCAAACACACAAGGCTAATACTTTTACGTCGCATTTGGCACATTCAACAAGGCCAGAACGTGGCTGAGTGGTGATCACAGGGCTTGGAAAATGGGGTGTTTCTCAGGTACAACAGGCTATTTGCTGGCTGCTAGCACAGTCAGAATGTGCTCAGACTCGGATTTCAATCTTCCAAACGCACTAATTAACTGACCCTTGATATCTTAAGGATACACTCGCCTTGCATCAGCAATGACAGACGCCAAAGGAGGCAGGATCCCATGTTACTGGTCATTTCCCAGATCAGGCTCAAGAGAAGGAAGAATGTCTTCAGTGCAGGGTTCCATTAAGCAGAATTCTCTATCTAAATATATTAAACACATACCTGATATCGAAACTTTTTTAATAAAGGCCTTCAAGTCTTTCCTGTTCTAGTTGATTTGAAGAGCTATGCCAAGAGACTTTCAGATCAGGGAGCATTTCAAATGTTATTGTTTATAATCCTTCATTCTCCCTCTCCTTTTGACTTCAGAGCATTGGCGGCTCCTCCACAGAGGCGTGGCTCCACTGCTTTCTTGCAGTGTGAGAAGCAGAAACATAAAATGGTAAAACTACCATTGGCGAGAAAGCAGAAGTGCCTGGAGTGCCTGGGCAGGTGGGTGGTCCTGCTGGAGGGCAGGGGGGAACGGCTTGCCCACTGTTGTGGGCTCTGACTGCTTTGGTCAACATGGGGATGACCGAAGCAGTGTTGCACACTCTCCCTTTTCTCTATGTAGGCTGCATGCAGCCTACTTAGAGAAAAGGGCCTCCCATTACGCACCCGGCTGGGACGCTGTGCGCCTGCACCGCACCAATCACTATGCTGCCATTGCAGCATTTTGATGGGAGGGGAGGGGAGGAAGGCTGCCTGTGGGTGGCTGCTTCCTGTTGAGAAGTGGATGTAAGATCCAGTAAAGCTGGAAGGATCACACAGGGCCACAGGATGTAGAAAAGAGGTTCTCGTTTATTCCAAGATAAGGGAAAACCCAACCAGCAGAGCCAGTCAAGGTAACAGCTCACAGCTAGTCCAAGTAACAGCACATTTCGAAAAATACATTCTACTCAGGAAATTTAGAACTTAGGTAACCATAATACCATGATATCATAGACATGCAAGTCTCAGATGTCACACACCTTCCCCTGTTAACAAAGAGAAAAGATAGGAAAACAAAAACAAAAAGGTGCAATAATTATGAAACATAGTCATTCAAGTAACGGGGCTTCACAACAACCCTAGAAGACATGTGTGGATTAGCAGAAGAATTGGATGTAGAAAGACCTCCAGAGGAAGAGCTTTCATATGAAATCGAACTAGAACACACAGAGAGTTCAATTCCAAATCCTGTAGTCCGAGCCCTAACTGCATTTTTAGAAACCTTAATGACACAAATAGGCTTTGAGAACTTAATTTTATGACCCGGAAGTTTGACAACAACCAAGTCACCAACTTTAACTTCAGTGTTTTTAGCAGATTTTCTGAAATCCAAATTCACCTTCCTAGCCCAACACTTATCCTCCTACTTCTTGCGTCAGTTTAAGGAAGATTCATGAGGAGAGGAACGTGAGACAGAATCTTTAAGATGTCTTACCCAGGAAGGCTCAACCAAGGTACATGGAGCCCTACCTTTGAAGAGAATAAAAGGAGACTGACCAGTTGAACTGTGAGGAGTTACCCTATAATTCTCCACCATTTTTAGTACCTGCTATTTCCAGTTGTGTCCAGCATTCTTGGCCCAAGAAATGGTCTCTTTAATCACTCTGTTGAATCTTTCAACCATGCCATTCGTTTCTGGGTGGTAAAGAGAACACTTTTTGTGTTTAATGCCCCTCTTCTATAAAAATGACTCCATTTCCTTCAAAACTAATTGAACCCCATTGTCAGTGAGGATGGATTCAGGATAACCTTCCCTGGCTATGAGACCTTCCAAAAATGTAATCACATGATAGGTCTCTACACTGGATGTAAACTGTACTTCAGGCCACCTAGAAAATAGGTCCAGGAGAACAAAAATGAAAACTTGCTGTCCATTGGAAAGAATAGGACCCACAAAGTCTAGAGCTACCTCTTTCCAAGGACTGCTTGGTAGCTCCCTAATATCCATGGGTTGGACCCTCAAAAGCTTTGACTTTTCACTCGTAGCACACACCATGCAATCTCATACACTCTTTCCATACAAAGGTCCATTCCCGGCTACCAGTAAGAAGATCTGAGCCTCTCTTTGATCTTAGACATTTCAGAATCGGACTCATGAGACAACTCCACTAATTCCTTACAAAGCTCAAGAGGAGGTATTAAGCGTGTCCCACGTACAAGCAACTCATTACACACAACCAGTTCAATTTTGACTCCCCAAAATGTGGAAGTTTTTTCAGAACCTTGTTTCTTTGCGTGCCAGCCATTGCAGATGAGCCTCATTACCTCAGATAAAACAGGATCCAAAGACAACTTGAGCCGTCACTGACTCTCATCAATAATACCTTCACCAACCACACACACACATGAACATTACTGCCACTCCATTCATCATCTGGGGTATCATCAAGGGGTCCATCATCAATTAATCTAGAAAGTGTATCAGCAACACAGTTTTCTACCCCAGGAATGTACCTGATGGCAAAATCATATTCAGTCAGTCAGTCAGTCAAATACACTGTATTCGATTTGTTAAAATAATAAAAGGCATAACATTTACATATATGCATAAAAATAAACAATTCATATATTTACAAAACAGTGCAGAACCCTTGTAAACAGATGCCATGCAATTAGTCAGGGATGAGGTAGCGTAAAAATGCAATAGATTAAGATAAAGCGTATGGTGACACAATTTTTATCTTAATTCTACATGCAGCCACTAAAAAACTGGCCACACAATAGATGATGCGGGTGTTACTCAACAACTGGAGATAAATTAGTGTGGCCTGACTTGATAAAAGCCGGCCTCTCTCAGAATTGGTAACAAATATATTTTCCTTATCTCCGTATAAAACCCGCAAAACATGATAAAATGCATTGTATCTTGTTGGGAAAAGTTATCGCATTTACAAGGTGGGCCCCATTCTGGTTTGGCCCATGATTGGTAGTTACCCAAGGTATAATGGATCAAATTGAATCTAAATTTGGATAATAAGAATCTATGAAAGGGTTTGGTTACGATTTTGAGATATGGCTCGAGTGAGGGGGAGATTGTTAACATGAAGTGCGATCTAACTGTTGGTTTCACAAGTTCCTGCTCCTCACGAGCCACTCTCGCCCTATCTAGAAAATGAATCTTGATCCAATTAACGTCCTCCCTCCTAATGCTAGATGGTGACAGAAAGAGCTCCGGGCATCCCAACTGCGTAAAAGCATTTCTCAGATAAACCAACCAGGGTATTTTTTTTGCGTAATCCAGTGCCAGGACATCAGTCAGGATAGCATGGTTCAAAGTTAATTCAAGGTTAAGCCATGTTTTTGCCCAGAATGTTAGTGGGGCCAAATTCAACCTATCTGTTACATAGTCCAGGCCCACCTCGGAATGGATCGAAAAGGTGGGGGAGGACTTGGGGACAGACAAAAGGAATCTTAAAAACCCATTTTCCACTCTTTGAATCTTGTCTTGAGATGCGTAGCCCCACAAAGGTGAACCATAGGCGGCAATTGGAATACATTTAGTATTGTAAACTTTTAAAAGAGCCTCCATGGGCCTGGCCCCTAGTCTTTTTGCAAAACCCATAAGGGCTGACGTGGATCGAGCCATGGATATGCTTTTAGCCTTAATTTGGGGGGGCTACGACCCCTTCTCATCGAAGAGAACCCCAAATAGGGGAAAACAGCAACCCTTGAAACCACATCCCCCTTGGAAACAAAGGTTTTAGATTTGGACTTGCATCTATGGTGGCCAACCACCATCGAATGGGATTTTTTTGCATTTATCTTTAGATCTAGCTGGTCCATAAAAGCCCCAAATAGGTCCAACAGTCTCGGGAGTCCGATACCAGTACGCGCTATTAATACTGCGTCGTCCGCGTATAGGAGAGCCGGTATTGTAACATCTCCTACACGCGGAGCATCCACCCCTGCTACCTCTAGATACTTTCCCATGCCGTTAATATAAATGGTGAAAAGGAGGGGTCCAGGATGCAACCCTGGCACACTCCTTTCACTGATTTAAAACGACTCGTACACCTACCTTCCTTGGTGACCCTAACCGAGGCAAACAGCTCCTGGTGAAGGGACGCCATAAAGTTAACAAGTGACGGGTCAATCCCAATTTCAAGTAGGATTGACCACAACTTGGCCCTGTTTACTAGATCGAAAGCCAAGGAGAGGTCCATGAATGCCTAAAATAACGACCCCTCCTTGGCTACCGTGTATTTAGAAATTAAGAGGTGCAGGTTGGAACATTGTACCAGGGTGCCTCTTTTCTCTCTAAACCCATATTGTATGTTTGAAAGGCCCCCACTGCTCTGTATGTTGGCCCTTATCTTGAGCAATAGAACTCTGCCTAGAATCTTAATCGCAGAGTCTAAGAGGGAAATGGGTCTGTAGCACGCAGGGTCATCACGCTGGCCCTTTTTAAAGATTGGGACAATAATTGAGGTGGCCCAAGTGGAAGGAAAAATGTTACCATTAGCGGCGCCAAAGACGTTGGTTAACACCTTTGCCCAAAGTTTCGGTGAATGCCTGTAGAGGTCAGCCGGTACGCCATCCGGCCCCAGCGCCTTGTTCTTCGAGGTCTCTAGAATCACTTTCTCCACTTCGTCATAACTGAAGAGTAGAGGAGCAAACTCCAAGGCCTGGTATCTGAGTCGCCATAGACTTCTTTAAAGTGAAGAAGCCATTTAGCGTCAGGGAGGACACAGTCCATGACCGAGTTATCTAGGTCTGAAAAAAAGGGCTGATTGATTGTGACCCAAAACTGGCTGCTATCGCACAATACGTCTATTGAGAGCAGTTTGTCCCATGCTTCCTTTTTTATGGCGTTTTTCCTGCCACTAATGGTTAACTTATATTCCTACCTCAGATTGGCGATAGCAACCATATCTCTCGGGGTACGTGACAATGCCTGTTTAAGTGCCTTATGGGCTCTTGAACAATTAGAGTCAAACCATTTATGTGGTTTATTACCTCTCTGACAAGGATTGGTCGTCAAATCATTAGAGATTTGGGCACATATTGACTCGAAGGCCCCCATGATTTCTAAGTTGGTAGCTTTTTGGTTCTGATAGATGGCTATGTTACCCTCGATTTTAGGGAGTAATTTTTCAGTAAAACTTTCAGGGACTACCTTTGACCACTTAAACCTTTTCCCTTCATCCGTGGGTACTAGGGCAGCCTCCATTTGGGAGGAGCAAGACTTATCACCCATGAGGTCTCCCCAGGACAGCTCAAGCAACACCGGGTTGTGATCGCTGTATATCGAGACAATTACTTTATACTTCACAACCCTATGTAAGATACATGGGGTCAGAAAGATATAATCTATAACTGAGCCATGATCGGTGCCCTTATAAGTACTAGTTCTTGTCTCTCCATCAGTATTGGTCGGTTCAAATATATTAAAATTGGCCAACAACTCTTCAAGGGCCTCTCCTGACTTAGTGTGCTCAAAATGGGGGATCGTCGTGCCTGATGGTCCCTCATGCTCTCCTGTGTAGCATAGATCGCTGCAGGGATGAATATTAAAATCGCCCATGAAAATGAGCTCGAAATTAGTGTAGTTATTTAGACTGAGATTAGATAAAAACTTTTCCAGGGAGGCCATGTGTTCGTTTCCATCGTCCCTTACCCAGGAATTATAAAAATTGATAAAGATAAATTTGCGGGTAGGGGAAACTTCCCATTCCACAATTAGAAGGTTAGGAGAACCCACCTTAATCGGATTTAGTGTCCCTAAGAGTTTTAATGAAAAGAGGGAAATTAGGCCACCCTTTGCTCTGCCCGCAATGCTTGAGATGGCCGGAACGGAAAAACTTGTAAAGCCGTCCAACCAAAAACTAGGGGAAGGGTCCCACGATTCCAGGATGGCTATAATGTCGTGGCTGGTGACAAAATTGACCCAAGCTGTATCTGCCCTTTTTGCTCTGATGCCAGCAACGTTCCAGCTAATGATTTTACAGGCCTCTGTCACATCGGGGTTAGAAGCCCCACATGTGGCAAGCGTCGTTGTGGCTAGCTGTCAGTCGATTTCCTCTATATCTGAAAGAGGGGAGAAACGGTTACTCAAAACCGGCCCAGGCCCCGTACCAGATGTATGAGCTCTCTGAAGGTGGAGTGCCATCGGGATACCTTGGCCCCCCTTTGTAGAATGCAGGCATAGATTTCCGCCTGAACTAACACCTCCTAATGCTGAACTCCAACCCCTCCCTGCCGTAGCAGGGCAGCGTGCCCCTAGTAAGTATCTGAGGGTGGGTGGAAGGAATCTGAAGGCGGATGGAAAAAACCCAGGGGAACCGGTCTCATGTTGCCAGTTTCTGAGATCACCGAGCCATCCCAGAACAATCTATCGGCCAAATCACAGCTATCGAAGTTTATTATAACACAGTCCCCCTCTATAAACTTGGTACGATTTCCAATCCAGCCCACCCTTCTTGCCATGATTATCCTATTAGAGATATTTGTCCCTCCACAACAGGAGTCAGCACACCATTGTCTAGCCTTATGTATTAGGTCAGACACGGGTTCGGACTCTCCTTATTGAGTGGGGCAACTCCGATGAATATTGCAACTAAGGGAGCGGCCTCGGGGGGCAGGTCTAATTTTAGTTGGCAACCCCTAACCCGTGTACTGATAGGTGGGCGGTGTAAGTGAACATGGCTGTCTAGGGGGATTGAGTTGGGAAGAATAATATCTAGGCTATTGGGAGCTGTGCAAGAGTCCCGGGTCCTGAGGTTATCTACGGCCATCCCATTGTTAGTCAGCATGGGTTCAGAAGGTCTAACTACATCATTAACTCTATTACCTAAGGGGGCCACGGCCACCTTAAGGAGTTCCTGGGCTTGGGCCTGTTTGTAGACCAGAGTATCCATAAGGGCACATTTCTTTAATAATCCAGCGAGGCAAGTGTTCAATGTCTCCACGATGTCTTTTGCTATGCCCACTAACAAGGGTTCGATGCGGGCAGTAAACAAAGCCTCTAACTGGTCGCCAAGATTGTCCTTCGACACAGGTGCAGTATTAGAAACACGTTCTACTTTTTTCCTCCTTTTTGAGTTCATCTTTGGCTCGTGACCGCTCACCTGGGTCCGCTGTAACAAAGGCAGAACAGGGAGATTACCAGGATTACCAGGGGAAAGAAGGGCAGTGGTGACTACAGTGGGAACAGGTTTCAGCACAACCACCTCCGGCTCTAGTGGAATGTGCGGGACTTGAGGAATGTCAGAAACATGAGATCTTTTGGAGGGGGGGGGGATGCCAGACCCAGCTCCTGTTCAGCATTTGCAATTTCCTTTGAGAGGGCCTCGACCACTGATGAAAGATAGGAGATGATAGACTCTGAATGTCTCGGTACTTTGGCCTTCTCCCCTCCTCCCCGGCATTTGTTGCTTTCTTGCACTTACCCATGGTTGGTTGGTAGATGGCTGGCCCAGCTCTGCCTCCTCCTGCCCTGGACGGCCACAGACGGCCAGCCCTTTGCCCGGGCTTAGCCCCATGCAGTCCCACGCGCGATTCCGCGACGCGGGGGCTGTGATCCTTTTTGTGCGACTCCTGGCGCGGGAAGTGCGTGTGGCGGCGTCTTCCGCCGCGGAGAGGTCTGGGATGTGAAGTCCCGATGTCCCTGGGCCCCCCTCCTCTCTGCGGCGGCTGGTGGATGTAAACACTGCGGCGGCGAGAGGGGAGACAGGAGACAACTGCGGCAGTCGAGAAAGTGGCAGGTGAGGCTCATATTGTGCCTCTGATGTATTAAGGTCCCCCGCTCCTCCGGGGCTGTGATCCTTTTTGTGCGCCTCCTGGCGCGGGAAGTGCGTGTGGCGGTGTCTTCTGCCGCGGAGAGGTCTGGGATGTGAAGTCCCGATGCCCCTGGGCCCCCCTCCTCACTGCGGCCGCTGGTGGATGTAAGCGCTGCGGCGGCGAGAGGGGAGAGAGGAGACAACTGCGGCAGTCGGGAAAGCGGCAGGTGAGGCTCAGATTGTGCCCCCGATGTATTAAGATCTGAGCCTCTCTTTGATCTTAGACATTTCAGAATGGGACTCATGAGACAACTCCACTAATTCCTTACAAAGCTCAAGAGGAGGTATTAAGCGTGTCCCATGTACAAGCAACTCATTACACACAGCCAATTCATTTTTGACTCCCCAAAATTTGGAAGTTTTTTCAGAACCTTGTTTCTTTGCGTGCCAGCCATTGCAGATGAGCCTCATTACCTCAGATAAAACAGGATCCAAAGACAATTTGAGCCGCCACTGACTCTCATCAATAATACCTTCACCAACCACACACACATGAACATTACTGCCACTCCATTCATCATCTGGGGTATCATCAAGGGGGTCCATCAACAATTAATCTAGAAAGTGTATCAGCAACACAGTTTTCTACCCCAGGAATGTACCTCATGTCAAAATCATACTCTTGAAGAGCTATGAATGACCCATTTAGTAATCCTACCAGAGACCAAATCAATCCCTTCATTCAAGAAAATGTCACATAGTGGCTTGTGGTCAGTTTTGACCAAGAATTTTGTCTCCCAAAGAAACATCTTAAGCTTCCGGATGGCCCCAAACACAGCAAGAGCTTTGCTCTCTATCACAGAGTAACTCGTCTCAGGATCTATGAGACCGCGTGATATAAATGTGATTGTTTCCATTCCATTTTCACCTTCTTGCTGAAGAACAGCTCCTAATACCTTAAGACTAGCATCAGTTGTAATAATAGAGGTCTTGGTGGGATCAAAACTCTTAAGGTTGGGAGCATCACTTAGTCTTTTCCTAAGGGAAACAAATGTACAATTACATACTTTGCTCCACTTGAACTCTGTGCCCTTTTTAAAAGACCCCTCATGCTGGTGCAATGTTCAGCAAAACCTTGAACAAACTTATTATAATATTTGATCATCCCGAAAAATTTCATAAGTTCCTCTCTACAAGAGGGAGGAGGCATGCGAGAGATCGTGTCAACCAAATTAGACTTAGGAGCAATACCATCCTCTGAAATTGTGTGCCCTAAATAATGAATCAAAGAGGTTGCAAATTGACACTTCTCCAACTTTATAGTGGGATTAGCTTCTTCACGTCTACTTAAAACAGCATCAAGACGCGTTCGATGTTCCTCATGCTCTTTACCAAAAACAAGGATGTCGTCTTGATAGATACAGACGCCATCACAACCTTTTAGAACAGTCGCCATTGAACATTGAAAAACGGACCCGCCGATACCAAGCCGAAAGGCATCCGAATGAATCTAAAAGTCCCGAAAGGAGAAACAAAAGAGGTGAAATCTCTTGAAGACTCTGCGAGCTCAATCTGGTGGTAGGCGGACGCTAAATCAATTGAGCTGAAGACTTTGGCGCCACCCAACAACACTAGTAATTCAACAATATTGGGCAACGGATAGCGATCAACCCCCACACACTTGTTAAGTTGCCTCAAATCCACACATAAGCGGAGGGACCCATTGGCCTTGCGTGCTGTTGATGGAGCGAGATAGAAAACAAAGTTTTGTTTAAACTCGTGAAGTCACATTTCCATAACATGAATAATAATATTAATGATTTGTGATTTGTCATGCTAATACAACTTAGATTAAACTTTACACATGGGGGGAATAACATGTGTGCTCATAAACGTGCATAATTGTTGCATCTTTTTGTTCGTGCAAAATAATGAAATAAATTATTGTTTTCGTTTTTGTCATTACTAACTGCTGCAAACCTAAAAGAAGCATGTGCTTGTTTTGCTTTTCCTTGTCTGTGTGATGTCATTTCTACTATTCTAGGTGCATATAAGTCTCATGGAATAACGGAGACTGGTAGATATAAACGCTGCTTTATTTGTTTGCAATGGCTAGGTAACATTTTGATTAATCGGGTGGGTTAATTAATTAGTAAATCCTGGGGTGGATACAGAATCTACATTATTTCTTACATTAATACTTTTCTTGTGTTTGTTTTATATTAGAAAACTTAAGTTGTCTGCTTTTGGGCCTTGTCTGCCCGAACTACAATATGCTGAATTTTACTTCTGCAAAAGTGCTGAGACGCCCATTCTGAAATAAATTATTCGTCAAAAGCTGCGTTCACAAAGCAAAAACTAACGTGCTATCGTCATTCTGTCGGACATGGCCAAGGTCGAAAAAGAACATTTTGTCAGTCCTTAACTTGGCATCCGCGGAAATCAATTAGAAGTCAATGGACGCTGCGAGAATGACTTTATACAATTGTTGCAATACAAGGAAGCTCCTGGTTGCACTCGGAAGGGACAATGGTCTCTAAGAAATGTGACTTAATGGAAGTTTTGAAAAGTGGGTGACATGTCACTTGTCACTCTCAGCCAATGGGACGTCGAAGATTTCTGAAAACTTTCCTTTGTGTAGTTTAGTTAGCGTAGAAAGGTATAAAAAGTCATGCCCCTAGGGATGGGCTGGCTGCTGCTTTCTGACTTTCCGATGAGGGTGATGTGCTGTCGGACTTTGCGTGGAGCACGTAAGAATCCTCAAAGAACTTTTCTTTAATTTCTATCTATTTAATTCAGTTAGGGAATTAGGTTTTAGAAATGCTAAACTTTAAATATTCTCTTTGATTTTGATTTACTTGCTTAAATTGTATTTTTCTCATATTTCTTACAATCATGCTTGCTTTATTGCAAATAAAATTCATTTATAAAACTATCAACTTATATACCATAATTTAGTAAATAAAATCTTACTTTTGACAAACAAGCTGGTCTTGGTTATTCAGGAGTGTAGGTTACTATTAGCTAGATCACGTCGCCAATGGTGGTCATTTAAATGGATAAGTTTTATTTTAATGACAATATTCCTTTCGCAGATGTATAAAAATGTATATAATTTGTAGATAATGTGTATATAGATTTAATCTGACCACCTGATTCAGTAGGTCAGGTTTATAAATGGGTCCATATTTAGTATAGAATTTTGTTTATAGATTATGAAGTTGGGTAGCGTTGTTTATGATATATTTTCTATAGGCCGCTGGATCAATTCTCTGGTAGCAGAAATTGATGGTTGCTAAGAGTAACCAAGGTAATATGGTGGTTGCTAAGGGTTACTAAAATATTATGGTATGGAAATAGGATCGATGTTTTAACACATGTTGAGTTCGTTTTTCGTGCTATCTGTAAGCTATACCGGTATAGATTGTGTGGCGAGAAATTAGTCACGCAAGCCATCTGTTCTGTTTGTAGTGATATCGCCGAGTATCACAAGAGGTATCGCCGTGTACCATAGTGTTGTCGCCGAGCAACACAGTTTTAGGGCTAGGTCTGAATCTTGTAAAGTGAGGGTTTTCTAAGAAATTAAAGCAGCATGAGAATAGGGACAAAGCGCCTTCCATAAAACTCACTGTGATGAGAGTATTAGTTATATCCGAGCTTGAGTGAAGGGTAAATTAGCGTCGGTGCATGATTATCTATAAACAGGTTAGAGTCCTGTACGGGTACATGTTTCATATCTATAAACAGGTGAGAGCCCTGTACGGATAACGTCGTTATTTTGCTAACGGTGCATGATTTCTATAAACAGGTGAGAGTCCTGTACGGATTTCATGTGTGTTTGAAATTAGGGAAATTTCAGTGTGAAAGTGCGAGTTTGAATTGTATTTTATGTTCAAGTGGAACTCTTAGAACTTTCACTTCGCGGTGGGTTCAGAGCAAAGCGAGTTCATAATTATACGTGTTAGAAGGGTGGGGTAAGGTTACTCTACTAACAATTGAATATTATCCTTAGTGTGAATAGCGCCGTCTATTCCGAAGTGTGGATACTTGAATGTATGTAAACTATCCTAAATAGTGAAACGAACAGATGTTGTCTTTATAGTCATTGTTAAGAATTAATTTACACTGAAAAGTGTTCTTAAAATGGCGCTGTGAAAAGATTTTGTGAAGGAGGGGTAAGCGCCAGGAGTGAGAAACGAGAAACCGCAGCTGCTGTGTACGTCACAGAGCCGCGCTGGGATTGGGTGACCTACGTCACAAGCTATATTCTGATTGGCTCTTGAGTCTCTGACGGCCTGTGAGCTGATTGGTCCTTCGGAAAAACTCCAAATTTATTGGTTGAGCAGAAAAGTGACGTAGCTCAACTGTCATTGGCTTGTTGGTGTGTTTCGCGCACGGATTGGTTGTTTTTCGGAACATCCCGGAAATATTTTACGAACGATTTTGTGAATTAGATTTAACTCCTAAAAATGAGTTATCATTTTAAACATGTTGAGAAAAAGCCAACATTATTTCAGAAGTTTAAGAATTTATTTTCACCTGACAAGAAAATCGAAACGCGAGGTGGTAAACTACTTCATAAGTATAAAACACCTGCAGCGTATATGGAAGGTGAATATGGATATCATACTGTCTTATGGTTCGATAGTTGGAAACGCTATACTAAAAACGACGGTGTTTTAACTTGGCCTGATGATGGTTCATTTAATGTAAAAGTCTTAAGAAATTTACGAGAGAAAATGAATGCTCTTGTTCCAAAACCGAGACCAACTCAATTTGAAGCTTTAGTTGAGTGGGAAGACGAGATGTATCAGTTACAAAGAGAAGCTAGTGGAATTAAAAGACCTTCTAAAAATCCACCTTGGAGAAGAGAAACTCATGAAGATAGATTGCGAATGTGGAGACAGGGAAACATGAGTGAAGGATTGTATTTAATTCATGAAATGGTAATGGGTACTCCTACAGGGAAATCTATGGAAAGTGAATCTGAGGATGCAGTTATGGAAGAAATATATACAACTGCTAGAAAGAATCAGCCTTTGAGACCTCCTAGATCATGGTCTACTCCGGTGGTTTCTACTGAAACTTCACCGAGTGCACCTCCAATTAATGAAGCTCCTAAACTTTATCCTAATAATTGTGAAATCATTGAAACTCCTAGAAGACCAGAATTCGAGAATGCTCGAAATGAAGGTAGACATTTTACAATGGCTCCAAGAGCAAGAGAACCTCCAAAAGATTATACAAGAGAGGCAAGAAATGTTGAAGATGTTGATTATAATGAATATTTAAGATCAAAAGAAGAATTAATAAAAAGAATGACAAAAGGCATGGAAGCTGTGACAGTTCCAGTAACAATTGGTCCTGTTCAGCCCGTATTTGATCAAAAGGAAACAAACAAAACTGGATTAACTATTCCTTTAAATACAGAAATTCAAAAGGCTGCTGAAAAATTTTATTCAGACTTATCTGAAATAAACTCTTCTAAATCGAGAATGCCTGATTTAACATTTAATGAGGATTTATCTCCAAAAACACCAATGGGTGCTATATCAGATATAGGGAGTCCTGAAGTCAGGGTAACCACACCAAAACTTGATGTGGCCAAATTAAAAGCGAATATCGAAGAATTAATAATTGGAACAATTGGTCCAGATAGTTTAAATTACTATCGAGATGATGAACTACTGTTCATTTGCAAAAGCATACAATGGAAAACAAAAAATAAATATGATCAGCTAGAGGATCTAGCAGCAGAACTTGAAATCGATGTGAGTAAACAAAAGAATTTTGCGAAACATTACAGATTAGACTTTTCAGAAAGTGACATTGAGAGTTTAAACTCAATGGGAAGAATAGTTCATATTAAAGATTTGATTGTCTATATCAAAAAGCTAGGAGAACTGAACAAATGGAGAGTAAAATGGACGAAAAAGAAGGAAGATGAAAGATTGGAAAAATTGTCAAAACAATTTCCAATGAGAGAAATTGCAGGGGGAGGATATGTTCATATCCCTTGGTCGAGACAGGACATTCTGTTATTTACAAATGACTTTCCAAAATTGAGGGAGAAACCAGTTGAGTGGTACAGGCAAGTCGATAGATTTATCAAAGTGTCAAAAGTTCTGTGGATTGATTTAGATGGATTTTTTGATATTGTCGTTCCATCTGATCTTTGGACAGAATGTAAAATATCGATTAGTTGGCCAAAAACAGAACCTGAGCGAATCAAAGAAACAGGTGCTCCAAATCCACTTGTAATGGATTTTTATGAAAAAGTAACTGTTTGGATGAAAAACAAAATTCCACCCAAAGAAGTCGATTGGGTTAAAATAGAAAGAACAGAACAGGAAACAAAAGAATCAGTTCATTCTTTTTATGAAAGACTACTGTTAATTTTTAAACAATACAGTGGTTATGAAAAATTAGATGAAAAAGACATGAGCCATTTTGTCTATAGATTTGTTTATGGACTAAAACCTGAAATTGGAGAAATGATCAGAAATAGTATTGTCGGATGGCAATCACTATCTGTAGATGATATTCTAAGAAAGGCTAAGTATTGCAGTGATGAAATAGAAGTAAAACAGAAGAAGCTGAAGGAGAAAGCCATGTGGGCTCAAGTAAAGGTGGCTGAGCAACAGATTGCCAGCATGGGAAATAAGAACACTAATTTTGTTCAAACTGGAAATACAAACCAGATACAAGGAAAGTTTAAAAGTAATAATTTCCCAAAGAAATTTAGCCCAAAGATTGAGGAGTTGAAACAAAGATTACCTTGTTTTAATTGTGGCGAAATTGGACATTGGAGAGACGAGTGTCCTCATCCTCCTAAAAACTTAAAGAATCCCTTATTGAATCCACAGATGCAGAATGGTGTTGACCTGCAGCGACAGCTACAGATGCAACAGGGGTTAAACGAATTAAATATTCAACGACAGTTACAGCAACAGCAACAACAACAGGTGAATAATCGTCAAGACCAATTGCCACAACCACCTTTTCCGAATTGTGGGGGAGTTCAAAAATATAATCCAAACGTGGGATTTCAGGGAAGTGAACAGGTAATAAAACCACAAAAACAGCAAAAGCAGCAAAGGGTTCAAATGCAAAATGCTTCACAACAATTTTTATTAACAGAAAGTCAAGATAGCGATTCTGATGATTATTGTTGACGGTGCCCGAGAGAGGAGGAAGAGTGTGTTGTTGGAGCCACTCTTGAGGTTGACCAGTCTGGTCCTTTTGTAAACGGGAAAGTTAATGATGTAGACATCACTTTTCTAGTGGACACTGGTGCTACCCGTTCTACTGTTAGATCAGTGGAAATTGAAAACCTACCTCTCTCTGGGGATACCATCCAAGTTGTCGGAGTAAGTAATCAACAAATTAAAACTGACTTAACTGATCCAGTACCAGTTGAAATTGGAAACTACAGAGATAAACACAGATTTGTGGTTTGTAATAGTAGTCCAGTAAATCTATTGGGCAGAGACATCCTATGTAAAATGAATTGTAGAATATATTGTTCTCCTGAGGGAGTTGAATTACAAACAATGGAGGAAGATGGTTTATACAGAATGACAATGATGATGATGGAAGCAGAAGAAACAAAATTGTTTCCTGCATTTGAAGAAAAAGATTTACCTGAAGAACTCAAAGAAACAGTGAAATCTGAAATATGGGATTTTACTGGAAATGAGATGGGTCTAATGAAAAACGTAGATCCAGTAAAAATTACATTGAAACAGGGAATAGAATTTCCAAACACTCCACAATATAAAATGAAAACAGAAACAATTGAAGGTATTACACCTATAATTGAAAAATTAATCAAGCAAGGTGTATTAAAAGAAATGGAGAGTAGCTCTTGTAATTCACCAATTATGGGAGTTAAAAAGTCTAACGGAACATTTAGAATCGTACAAGATTTGAGAAAGGTTAATCAAATTGTCGTTCCATGTTGTCCTGTGGTTCCAAATCCAGCAGTAATTCTATTTCAGATTCCACATGATGCTGAATGGTATACAGTCATTGACCTTTGCAATGCATTCTTTACTGTTCCCTTACATCCAGACAGTTATGAAATCTTTGCTTTCAGATTCCAAGGTAAGACCCTCGGATGGTCAAGAATCCCTCAGGGCTATACAGAAAGTCCTTCAATTTTTAACGAACTGTTAAAAAGATCATTAGAAGATCTAGACTTACCTGGTAGGTCTACGCTAGTGCAGTATATTGATGATTTGTTAATAGCTGCAAAGACAAGAGAAAATTGTGTAACAGACACAATAATTCTGTTAAATCGCCTTGCAGAAGAAGGACATAAAGTGTCCCCAGCAAAACTACAGTTTTGCAAACAAGAAGTAAAATATCTTGGTCACAGAATTGCAAGGGGAAAAAGACAAGTAACAATAGAAAGAATAAAATTGATTCAAGCAATGTTACCACCAAGAACACAAAGACAGGTAAGAATGTTCTTGGGAATGGTTGGTTACTGTCGACAATGGATAAGTGGATTTTCAGTAATTGCAAAACCACTACAAAGACTGACAAAGTCAGATGTAAAAGATCCAATTATTCTCAATGATGCTGAGATGGACTCTTTTGAGAACCTGAAAAAGAGCTTATGCCAAGCTCCTGCTTTAGGTATGCCAAATTATGAGAAAGATTTCGAACTGTATTGCAGTGAGAGAGAAGGATGTGCATTATCTGTGTTAATTCAGAGACATGGAAATTTAAAGAAACCTATTGCATACTTCTCTGCAGTTCTTGATCCAATTGCTAAAGCATTACCAGGTTGTTTGAAAGCAGTTGCAGCTACAAGTATCAGCCTCGAACAAAGTGAGGGGATTATAATGGGATTTCCTGTGAAAGTTTTTGTGCCTCATTCAGTTGAAATATTACTGACAAGAGGTAAGACTCAACATCTAACAAGTAGTAGATTGACAAAGTATGAGAAAATCATATTAGGAGCAGATAATGTTTCGATTTCAAGATGTTTAAATCTGAATCCTTCTACATTACTGCCTGATTCTGAAATTGTTGATGACATTGAAACAGAACATGAATGTTTAGATGTCATGGAATTCTGCACTAAACCAAGAAAAGACATCAAAGACAGACCTTTGTCTGAATCGGATTTTGTCTACTTTGTAGATGGGTCATGCTTAAGATCCGAAGGAGGTGTCTTAAAAGCTTCATATTCAGTTTGTACAGTCGTAGATGTTGAAGAAGCATCATGTCTTGAAGGAGTTCGTTCAGCACAGGTGGCTGAATTGATTGCTTTAATTCGTGCATGTGAAATATCAAAGGATATAAGAGTTACCATCATTACTGATAGTCAGTATGGGTACGGAGTTGTGCATGATTATGGACAACTCTGGTCACAGAGAGGATACATGACATCAGCAGGATCACCAATTAAAAATGCAGTTTTCATTAGGAGATTAATTGAAGCAATACAATTGCCAAAAGAAATCGCCATTGTTAAGTGTGCAGCGCACACTAGAGGAACTGATTATATTTCCAAGGGAAATGCCTTCGCAGATGAAACAGCTAAATACTGCGCAAGGAAAAATTATTCATACAATCGGGAGAGGAGTAAAGAAACTGATTCAAATTCATTAATGCTAACAACTGTTGTAGAAACATGGCATGAGATTAGAGATTTACAAAATGAAGCAGAAGATGAAGAAAAAGACTTATGGTTAAGATCAGATTGTAGACCACGTGAAGAAGATGGAGTGTGGGTTTACAAAGATGGCAGAGTAGTCTTACCAAATTGCTTGATTGCTGACATGGCCAGATTATATCATGGTCCAGCACATCTGGGAAGAGATTCTATGGTTAGACTTTTCAGAGAAACATGGTTCAATACCAAGTTTAGAACTATTGCTGAATCTTTTTGTCAAAGGTGTTTGTCATGCCAACAAATGAATCCAAACAGAAAATCAGTGGTGGGGACAGGAATAATTGGTCGAGAGGGTGGTCCCTTTACCAGATTACAAATGGATTTCATTGAAATGCCCTTACACAATTGTTTGAAATATGTACTTGTAATTGTGTGCTTATTTTCAAGATGGGTAGAGGCTTTCCCTACACGACATTGTGATTCAATTACAGTAGCAAAACTAATGCTCAGAGAAATCATCCCAAGGTACGGTTTTCCAGTCACTATTGAGAGTGATGGAGGAAGCCATTTTGATAACAAACTGATGAAGTTAATTTGCGAAGCTTTGAGCATTGAGCAGAAAATACACTGTGCATACAGACCAGAGGCATCAGGAGTTGTTGAACAAATAAATGGAACAATTAAAAACAGAATTGGAAAAATGTGTCTTGAAACAGGTATAAAATGGACTGATGCTCTTCCACTTGTTTTGATGTCATTAAGAAGTACACCAGATAAAAAGACAGGTTTGAGTCCTCATGAAATTTTAATGGGAAGAGTTATGAGGCAAGCTTTTGTACCTGTAGGTAAACTGTTGAGCATAAATGACAGTGCTATTTTGGATTACTGTAAAAAGGTTATCTGATATGGTAACTTCTGTGTCTAATCAGGTGGGAACTGAAGCTCAATCAGATGAAAAGGTTTTGACACATGATCTGAGACCTGGCGATTGGGTCAGAACGAAAGTACATCGGAGAAGGAATTGTCTAGCTCCTAGATGGCAGAAACCTAGGCAGATAATTTTGATCACTACTAATGCTGTAAAGTGCAGAGGATTGAAACGTTGGATTCATCCTAGTCATACTATTCCAGTACCAACTCCTGAGAGTTCTGATGTTGAAAGTGATACCACAGACGATTCTGATTCTGAGGCAGAAGGCGAAACAGAAGGTGAAATAATTCCAGATTCTGAAGATCGACAAGAAAGTCGACATCTGGAAACTGTGCCAGTGAATGGAAATTTGACAAGAAAAGACTTGGAAATAATTGAAATAGATTCTGAAGGTGAAGAGAATCTGTTAAAGATAACTGAAGATTCGGTTGTCTCCATTGAAGACAAAGAAGCAGAACAAAAAGAAGTTTCAGACCAGGAGAGTATCGAAAGGCAGAGAACAAACTCTGAAGTAAGGAACAGAAATCCGAAATCTGGGAAGTTGGGGGTAATTGAGGAAGAGGAGGAAGACGAATTACCGAGTACCAGTGATGGAAGACAAAGTGAAGTTCCTGAAGGAGTGAAATTGCCGAATAGAGAAGTTCCTGAGTCAATTGAGATTTCAGACTACGAAACTGAAGAAAGTGACGTGGAAGGTGAAAGTGAAAACAGAAAGAAAAGGACTTGGAAGTCAGAATCAAATAATTCTGAACCAAAGAAGAAGTACGTGAGAAAAGCAGATTACTGGCCAGGTGGAAGATTGAGAGTCAGATTGATCAAAAAGCCAAAAGAACAAGTTGAAGAAATCAGTAGTCAAAAGAGTCCTGGAAAAGAAGTTGGAGTTGGAAGAAAAATTGAAGTGATATCGAGAAAAGGAAAGAGAATAATAAGACCAAACCAAAAATACAAGTCTCCTGAGTGGACTTACTTAGTAATTCCACCTGTTATTGACATATATGATAGTAGTGAAGAAGAAAACGAAATCCAAGAAATTAGTGACAATGATTGAGGTACAGAAATATTAAATTGGCAAAAGGCTGAAGAAAATTTGTTAGTTGACACAAGGTCGAAGAAAAACTGTTTAGTTGAAGAAAACTTATGTATGACATAAGGTCGAAGAAATCTTGTCTAGGGTTTTAAAAAAAAAAAAAAAAAAAAAATTTTTAAAAGGGGGGTGTAAATATAAATTTAGAATTTTAAAATTTATTTTTATTTTTTTGAGGCTAAAAATTAACCAAGAATGCCTTATGTTAAGGAGAGCACTTCAAAGTGTTCTGTTTTTAAAAGATGCTGTAAGATGACTCTGGTGTGTCTGCTCATTTTAGTTCTGCTCTGGTTGGTTCTAGCTGTGATTATCCCTTTGGAAATGAATAGAGAATTACACAAAGTTAACATAACAAGCAAAGCTCTGGTTAGCCAAACTAAACATAGTGCGTCTACAAAAGTTATTGATCATCAGCCTAACATTCATCAAGATAAATCAATTGGTGATTTCTCAAGTAATACATTCACAAAACTATTGAGTGAATATGTTAAGGTAATGGATGCAAAAGACTGCTACGTCTGCGTTAAGTTACCTGCTTCTGTTTCTGAGGGAGTAACATATAATATGCTTCCTCTCACTTATGCTGTAACATGTAGTGTATTAACTAGTTTATTTTATCAAACTGGACGTTTAGAATATTACTATTCAAATTATGATGAAATTTTTGCAAATATTAAGATTGATAATGCTTTAAATAAGCATAAGAAAGCAAAACAAATGAGAGAATTTTTCCTTGTTACTAACGAACTCACTTACGAGTATGCTTACAAGAATAATCTAACATGCAAATTAAGTGCTGAAGGAAAGACATTTTTGAACATGGTTGAGGAGAGAAGAGCAATTTATAAGAGGAATGAATTAGTCAAGCAGACTAAGTCAAGTTTCTGGCAGAAAGAGAATGAGAAATTAAATGGCAAAATGCTTGAAAATATTGCAATTCACATAGACAAACCAGTTAGTGGAAAACTTTGCATTAGAAGAGATAATACACTTTTTGATAATTATTTTGTAGGTGCAAGTAACTGTGAAGATACTTATCAGATTTTGGGAGGTTGGGGATTTAAAGGTGGAAAAGATCCTATCTTTCCTGGGATTTATTTTGTTTGTGGTGACAAAGCCTACTACAACCTTCCAGACCTCTGGTATGGAACTTGTTATGTGGGAATTGTTTTTCCTAAAGTGTTTCATGTTGACAGAGATTCAGAAGGATTGTTTAAAATTCATAATTATGTAAATAGAGTTAAAAGAGAAACTTTTACTGAAGTTCTGGGAGATATTTTTCAAGCTGTAATACCTTTTGTTGGTATAACCCTAAATGCAGGGAGAATCAGAAAATTGTCCACTATAGTTGATAGATTATCAACTGACACAGCTGATGGATTTCAATTAGTGAATGTTGAAGTTATTGCAATTAGATCTATGGTAATTCAAGACCGCCTTGCTTTAGACATACTCCTAGCAAAAGAGGGAGGAGTCTGTGGCATTTTACATGTACAACATTGTTGTACATATATACCTGATGAAAGTAAGAATATTGAAATGTATATTAAAAATATTACACAAATGCATTCAGAGATAATTCCTTTAGAAGAAGATGATTTTACAGGGAAACTTTCAAAAAGGTTTCAAGCAATTAAAAACTGGTTTCATGATATTGGAAGTTCAATTCTTGGCAAGATTCTGGCACCTTTGATTATAATAGTATTAATTTTTATTTTGACCAAAATAGGTTGTTTGTTACATAAAAGAAAGAAACAGTTGAAAGAGAAGAAAAGGATCTATAAACTCAGAAAAGAAGAAGAAAGAGAGATCGAATTACAGGAGTTACATAGAGAGCGTTATGCTAATTCCAAAGATTATGCAGAAACAGACTTTTAGGTTTACTGATACAAATGAATTTGAATCGATTTCTTAGAAATTTAAATTATCAAAATTTTGAGTGCTGGTGTGGTGATTTGTTAATCACCAGATGAGGGTGATGTGCTGTCGGACTTTGCGTGTAGCACGTAAGAATCCTCAAAGAACTTTTCTTTAATTTCTATCTATTTAATTCAGTTAGGGAATTAGGTTTTAGAAATGCTAAACTTTAAATATTCTCTTTGATTTTGATTTACTTGCTTAAATTGTATTTTTCTCATATTTCTTACAATCATGCTTGCTTTATTGCAAATAAAATTCATTTATAAAACTATCAACTTATATACCATAATTTAGTAAATAAAATCTTACTTTTGACAAACAAGCTGGTCTTGGTTATTCAGGAGTGTAGGTTACTATTAGCTAGATCACGTCGCCAATGGTGGTCATTTAAATGGATAAGTTTTATTTTAATGACAATATTCCTTTCGCAGATGTATAAAAATGTATATAATTTGTAGATAATGTGTATATAGATTTAATCTGACCACCTGATTCAGTAGGCCCAAAATATGTCAGGTTTATAAATGGGTCCATATTTAGTATAGAATTTTGTTTATAGATTATGAAGTTGGGTAGCGTTGTTTATGATATATTTTCTATAGGCCGCTGGATCACTGTCACAACTGGGGCAATCCAATCAGTACCACTAACCTCCTCAATTATCTCACTTGCCTTGAGCTCTCTCTTCATTTCTTCCCTGACAGCTAATGGCACGCTTCTAACTTTACATGTAGAGGGTTTTGAATTGGAACATTTTGGAATGTCCAATTTACATTTTTTGAGACAACCTAGATCCTCTCTGAAAACATTAGGAAATGTGTGTCTAATGTGAGTCTCAACAGTGACATCAGAATTAACACAACTAGTTTGAATTTCAAGCTTGAGGATGATGGGGGATGAACTACTAGGATCTAGCATGACACCTAAGTCCCCCTGGTGGAACCAGCTGATGATGATATCACCTTTCTGGGAGACGTAAACTTTACCTGAAACATAACTCCCACAGTACTCAATGAGACCCAAAAAATAACCACATAAAGGTATTGGCTCACCTCCATAAGCTAAGGGATGTATGTCCGGTTTTAGAAGGGACATTTTGCTAGAAAGTTTTGTTTGATAAAAATCCTTAGATATTATCGTAATCTTAGCCCCTGAGTCAGTTCAGTTCAAAAGCTTTATTCGATTTGTAAAACAAATCATACAAGCAGAACGCATACATATATAATATACATTGCTAAAAAAAGGCATCAAGGACACTACAATAAAAAACAATCTAAAAAACCATTGTAAACATAGTGGGAGGGGGTTCTAAGAACATGATATGACCGGAGTTAAGTTTGGACTATACAAATGCTGTTGCCCGGAAGACTAAATTCATTTATGATACATAATACATGCATTATACATATAATACATTGCACATAAGCAGACAAATATACAGACAGGAAGCCAAAGTAAAGACGGAACACAGTCCGAAATATCATAAAACTGTGGCTTTCCTGGCAGCTGTACATTTTAATATACAGACAGGTGGCCAAAGTAGCAACAGAACACAGTCCGAAATATCATAAAACTATGGCCTTCCTGGCAGCTGTACATTTTAATATATATATGATGCTACGAAGAAGCAGATATCCATATCCTCTAAGGAATTAAGTAGCTGCAAAGCATTCTTCGTAGAACGAACATTGTATTTTAAAAAGACGGGTTTTAAATATATTACCCTAAAAGAATGATAGAATTTGCAAAACAATAAAAAGTGGCAACAGCTCTGGCGTGAAACATTGTCACAAGGGCATGCTATATCAGATCTGGATTTCATTGTGGGAAATGCAACAAGGTGATGGACGATTCCCAATCGTAAGCGTGTTAAGACAAACCGGTGGGAATTACGGGTGATCCCAGAGAGGTAAGGTTGAAAACCAGTGGGTAGGTTGCAGTCCCGGTAAGCCATCACAGATTGCAGCTTTCCAGACACCTTTGCACGACATTCTTCTTTATGACTTAAAAACCTTTGTTTAATGCCTTTTTTTGAAATTGAAACAACAGATTTAGGATCAAGAAAAATGTCAAACTGAAATAGGAGATAAAACCAATGGTGTATATACTTGAGCCACAGGATACGTGAGGAGTGGTCCAACCTGAGACACTCGAGGATTATCTCCTGGGTGAATTGGGTTTCAGGCTTGGCCCAGATTGAACGCCAGAGCAGCAAGGGGCGCAGTGCTGCTAGATCAGAAATAAATTCAATTCCTACTTCTTCATGGATCAGTTCTACTGATGCAGAAGGTGGCACACATAACAATTTTCTAAGGAACTTATTTTCGTCTCTCTGCACGTTTGGACCAACACAATGTCCCCACACCCCCGCACCATACAGCGCTGAGGACACGCATTTTACATTATAAATGTTCATCATGTCTTTAATACTCCTCACCCCAAGTTTAGATGAAAATTTAAAGATGCTGTTAGTGGACCTCATCGTTTTTAAATTAATGTTTTCAAACTCGGGTTGCCATGACCCATTATTAGCAAAGGTGATCCCTAAATAACAAAAGGTTTTAACTTGTGACATCTTATCCTTATCAATAAAAAAGCTGGAATGGGTTTTCTTAACTTTCATCCCACAGGACATTGCAAAGGTTTTGGATTTATTTACTAGTAGTTTCCTACTTTCGATAAACATCATAAATCTGTCAATGAGGCGCTGTAGACCAACCTGTGTACTGGACAATAGCACAGCGTCGTCCGCATACAATAAAATTGGCTCCTATCAGAGGTGCATCAGCAGGGGTCTGGCACAGTATAGAATCAATTTGATTAATAAAAAGGGAAAATAAAAGGGGGCCCAATACACAGCCCTGGCGGATGCCTCTTGAGACTTTAAAGAAAGAGGTACATTCGCCTAGGGAACCATAGCGTACCTTACAAGACAGTCTCTCATATAGCCTAGCCAAAAAATGTACAATCTCCTTTGGTGCTCCTGCCTCTATCAGGACCTGCCATAATATAGGGTGGTCGACCAAATCGAACGCACTGCTCAGGTCCGCGAAACATAAAAACAGGCTCCCTTTTTTTACTTCCGTATATTTGTTAATTAAAAGATCTAAATTAACACACTGTTCTAGTGTCCCCATACCTTTTCTAAAACCATATTGAACCTTAGTTAAAATGTCCTTTTCATTTGCCCAGGTTTCCAGCCTCTGCAGCATAATTCGACTCATCACCTTAACTGAGGCGTCCAATAAGGAAATGGGACGATAATTACCCGCCTCCGATTTGCTGCCTTTCTTGAATATAGGAATGATGACCGACTGGCCCCAAGATGGTGGGGAACATCCCTCAGCTGCAGCATTAAAAACCCTCACTAGGATGGGTGCCCACAGATTCATTTCGGTTTTAAGAAGGTCTATAGGTACTCCATCGGGGCCCGGGGCCTTTCCTCATTTACTGTCGGACAGGCCTTCATAAACCTCATCCAAGTTAATTCCCAATGATAAGGGCAACCAAGCTGAATCCTCGTGGGCCGGGGTTTCTAGGGGCTGCCCTTCCGGGTTAAAAATATTGGAAAAGTGTTCAATCCAGGCATTACATGCTACATAAGATGTAAGTTCCGGGATACCCTCTGTGTTTAAGAAGGGACTATTTATTGTTTCCCAATAAAGTTTACTATTTTTGGTTTCCGCTGCTCGTTTTAGATTGTCCCAAGCTTCTTCTTGCAGGACCTTTTTCCTATTAGAGAGGGCCACCTTATATTTAGCACGCAGAGTTTTGATGTTATTATAATTGCGTGGTTTATGACATAATGCCTTTTTGAGTTCCCGTAGGGACAGGGTGCAGTGTTTATCAAACCATCCCAACCTGGCCATTCTGGTTTTAGGTTGCTTCTTTGTAAATGCATCTTCAATGGCTGTGTTTATCCTGATGTAGCTTGACAGCAGGGTTGCCGAATTGGTAACTTCTCCAAGACAATAGGAAATCTCATTGCTACATTTTTACACTACCTCTTTGATTTTTTTCGCAGGGTCAATTCCGGCCCATTTGATCCTTGGACCGTTCGGCCTCGTGGGGGCTATATCAGTGGAGCAAAATTCCTTAATAGGTGACTTTAATCCCCAACCCAGTAAAGTTAAAGAGATGCTGTTAAGATCACTTAGGGACTCTTCCCTAACCCACAGGTTGGTAAATTCACTAGTGTTTGACAGCAAAATATGATCAATGTTAGTATTAGCAAGCCTGCCTGTGAATGTAGGACAGGCATGATTGAACTTGTTTCTATTACAGCTAAGCAAGTCTAAATCAAATTTTGCTATCAGATTATTTAAAAGACTACCATAATTACAGTGTGGAAAGTGTAGGGAATCCACTCTATCTGTCACCCCATTATTGCCCAGCTCTTTCCTAAAACCGCATGGGTTACCCATTGCTAGAGGGCATGGCTGGATATTAAAATCCCCGGCCCATACGATGTCTGCCATTTTGCGGGAGGATGCCAATGCACTTTTGATTTCGGTTTCCAGGGGAAATAGGATATTGCCCCTGGAGGCATCAAAAAAATGTTATTGTAAAAATTGACAAGAATTAGGTCTCTACAATTATTGGCCTCCAACCGTAGCACCTGACTATGTGTATCAATAAAGGAGTATCTTTTAGTTTTGAAATTAGTCAATTTATTGGAGATTAGCAACAATAGGCCACCCTTAGCTCTACCTGATGGGGAATTAGATGCGTTGAGGCAGTGGGATGAGTAGCCTTCTATATAGATTGGTTCTTGGCACCACGTTTCCTGAAGACAAATAATGTCGTGGCCAGCCCCTGTAAACTCCTTCCAAAACGGGGTGTTCAATTCACCTGAGATACCTGCTATGTTCCAGGTAACGAAATTGAGCCCCGCAAATACGGCTGCTGTGGGAGTAACACTGTCTCGTTGGGGGGCGGGCAGTATGTCAGGAGCAAGCTGCTTGTCACCTGTAGACACAGCAAGTGATTCCTGATGAGCCACTGAAATAGCTACTTCGGTGTCAGGGATCCTACATGAGGTGTGGATACCTGCTGTTTGTATAATAGAGTTTGGGTCATTAGGTAAATCTAAGGCTATAAGGGTTTCATGGTGAGTCACTAGGGTACTGCCTGGCTTCGCATCTGTCCCCGGGTCCCCCTGGGTTGAGTTACCACTAAATGGAATGGCCGATGGTCAATCGACCATTTCCAGGCAGTCAAATCTATTACTAACGGGGATGCCCCGCCAACCCCCCATAGTATGAAAGTCACTATTAGGGCGCCACGGCCGCTGGCCCCACTCTCTACTCCTATTCTTCTGTGAGTGCCAAGGACCTATGTGGTTCCACGTGCGCTCAGACGGTTGCGCCCAGTTTGGAGCTATCGGGTGTTGGCGCTCAGGAGGTTGCACCCAGTTAGGAGCTAACGGGAGCTGACGCTCAAGAGGTTGCACCCAGTTTGGTACTATCGGGTGCTGGTACTCGGGTGGTTGTATGTATGTATGTATTGTATTGCGACTTATATAGCGCACATATCACCCGAAGGTATCAAAGCGCTTGCTTAGGGAACCCGTCCTGGTATTCCCCTGTGAGATACCCCAGCAGGGTATCCACAAGGTGAAAGCCAGGCATCCCGCCGCGAGGGGCCATAGTGGAGATTAAGCAAGCTATTGCCCAGAGTCGCAGAGTGTGACCCCGTGAGTCGAGTAGGCACCGGAGCGAGAATTGTCGAGTCAGTGGAATTTTTGGGCCCGAGACCCGCCGAGGCAGTGAATCGAACCCTGGTCCACAGCCGATCTCAGCTTCTGGGTCTGCTGCCTCTAACCACTGAGCCACGCTTCTCCACTGCACCCAATTAGGGACTATCGGGTGCTGGCGCTCAGGCGGTTGCACCCAATTTGGGACTGTCGGGAACGGGCGTTCAGGTGGTTGGGCCCAATTAGAAACTACCGGGTGCTGGCGCTCAGATGGTTGCACCCAATTAGAAACTAACGGGTTCTGGTGGCTACGTACATAGGGATAGAAGGAGGAGAGGCGGTGGGCATCAATCCCCCCTTTTTTTGCCAAGGCAGGCCAGGAGCAAATGTAATCCACCATGTCTGGATCATCACAGGTCACTATAATGCAATCTCCCTGTATGTTTTTGGGTTCGTCCCCAATCCACGGGACTCTACGTACTGCTGAAATTCGGCTGTTATGGGCAGATTGAAGGGACCTATTCATGCTAAACCATTGTGAGACCTTGTTCCAGAGGGACCAAGATGGCTCCTCTTTATTTATAGGTAGCTCAGGGACCCCAGTAAGAATGATGGTATAGGGGGACACTTCTGGTGATAAATGGACGGGGCACTTAGACCTGAGACCCCTCTTACCCTCATCAGGTCGAGTCAATAATGGATGCTGGGGCAGAAGTGGGGAGATGGGCCTTTTGTTCGATGGCTGAGACAAACCCTTGTTGGAGGCAGACTGGGTGGGCTGAGAAGAAGAGGTGGCCATAGTTTCGGTCGTACGCTCGCTCCCAAGAGGGGTTGAGGAGGATGTTTCTGGCTTTTTAGACTTAGTTAGGTTAGGCTGGGTTTTTGTTGACGTGGAGGACTTAACTCCGCTATCCAGATGAGCCCCTTGGAGTCCTGATCTAGAAGAAATCATTATGCCCCCCCCCCGGGTTTTGCTTGGGCCAAACTGAGCTGAGTCGATGGCTTCTGGGTAAGTATTGCAAGTTGTTTTTCTATCGACATAATGCTCTGCTCTAAGGGTTTCAAAACATGATGTAGTAATTCCCTAAAATTCGCTAAAAGCTGGGAATTGGCATTACATAAGGTACAGACACCCCCCTCTTTGGCCATAGGCACTGTATTTGCTGTGGGTTCCAACAAGTTAATAGATACAGAATTGAAACCATTCGAAGCACCCAGCGGTGGAGCAAAAAAAGCCCCCTTCCTGTTAGTGGTAGCAGCTTGGGGATTCTTAAGATTGCCTTTCTTTAAGTCTTTTGCCTGTTTTGGAACAGCGCCCTCCTTTGCCCCGTTTGGCTGGATCTCGGGACCTTGATCTTGAGATAAAAGTAACTGGAGGTCTGGGGAATTCTCTAGGTTCCCCGTGGAGTCGTAGTCGGAGGTAAGGTTAGTAGCTGACAGGTCGACCGTTTTCGGGATGGAATGGACCTCAGCTATAACATTTGGTTGCAGTAACATCGGGATGGGTGTAGTCGGTTGGAGTGGCGATTGAACTGATGCTAAGGGCCCCAGGGAGGACCTCCTAGCGGCTGCCAAGTCTTGTGACACCCTTCGCTCCAATAAAGAAATGCTTAGATTAATGGCCTCGTTAGTTCTAGTAATAAATTGGTCAAGAGGACCAGTAAGCAAAGCAGTTTTCATGGCCGTCTTACTTCTGGACCCCCTGGTCATGGTGGGGAGAAAAGAATTTCTTTTAGTCTGGCAGTATGGCAATAGTAGAAATCAATACAAATGTACCTTAAGTAAGAAGCGTATAAGCCGGATCGCAAGGCCAAGGGGGGTGGCCCAGCCCAGTTTAGCTCAGTCTAGAACGGGCTAAAACGGGCCCGCCCTTGGCCCGGGCTTCACCCGGCGTCCTGCTCGCGTCCCGCGTTTCGAGGGACGCCGACCTTTATCGTGCCTCTAGGCGCCGATGGTGACAGGCAAGGGCTGCGCGGCCGCAAGGTGTCCTGGGTAGCCGAGTCCTCCACTCGGCGGCCGCCTTTGATGTAGACGCGGCAGCGGGAGGACTCAGGCAGTGCAGGGGAAGCGGGTCCAGCGAGGATTGTGCCCTGCAGAGTAGCCTTCAAGTGGGTCAGTAAAGCGAAGAAGATTAGCCCCTGAGTCAAAGAGAACTTTGGTGGATTCACCTTCAACTTGAATCGTGTCAACAGGAAAAGATTTTTGTTCAAAGGTAGAATCAATTTGGACAACTATTTGTCCACAGGCAAAGTCTTCCTCAAGAATACTAGTTTCAATGCTCTTAACTTTCAAATCAGAAATCTTGCTCTTACAAACCACAGAACGATGACCTTTTCTTCTTACACTTGGAATACACAACATTCAAGGCAGGACACTTTTTATCATTCGCAAAATGTCCTACCTTGTTACACCTAAAACATTTTGGAACAAACTTATTTTTTTGATTTTACAACACTATCAGTTTTAGATACTAGCTTGGGTTCTTCCTTGACAACTTGTATAGAAACTTGCTTGTCCTTCTTCAAAGTATCAACACATTTTAGGGACTGTTCAATCCTTTTTGCCCCTGTAAAACTTCATCCAATGAAGGTTCATTTCTGAGCCACAGTTTTTCACAAACCTTTTCAATACTGCATCCAATTGATCCCTTATTCTCTCATCCAGCGAATCACCAAACTTGCAAGAAGAAGCAAGTTTTCTTAGATGAGTAACATATACTTCAACACATTCTCCCTCATTTTATTTATTTATTATTATTTTTTTTTAATTTAAGCTTATAGAGCGCGACAGCTACCCAAAAGGGTTTCCTGGCGCTGAAAAGACAAGGGGCCGCAAGACATAGAACAATGATGAGTTACTGATTGAATAGCCAGGTTTTAACGGCTTTGCGATAACGGACGTAGCAGTTCTCAGAACGGATGTCAATGGGAAGAGAGTTCCAGAGTTTGGGGCCTAAAAAAGAAAGAGATCTGCCACCCATTCTAGCCAGTCTATATTTGGGCACGCAGAAAAGGCCTTGTGAAGATGAACGAAGAGAGCGAGCAGGCAAATAGACTTTTACAAGAGATTGCAGGTAGCTGGGAGCATTCCCAGTCTTTATTCTGTGCATATAACTGAGGGCCTTAAATTTAACTCGAATTTCTACTCTGAGCCAGTGAAGTTCTCGAAGGCGCCCTGTAATGTGATCAGTTTTATTGCAGTCGCAGAGCTAGGCGAGCCGCAGCGTTTTGAACCAATTGAAGGCTCCTCGTAACTGCCTTGGTAGCTCCCAGGTAGAGTATGTTTCCATAATCCAACCGAGAAGTCACCAAAGCATTAATTACGGACCTCTGTGTGTCCTTTGGCAACATCCAGAAGATTTTCCTCAGCCAACGCAGAATAGTGAAGCAGATGGCTGCCACTTTGTTTACCTGTCCTTGCATTGTAAGGCCATTGTCTATAATCACTCCCAAGTTGCGCACGTGCTCAGATGGAAATGGGAGGGGACCCATTTCAGATGGCCAATACTTGGAACTCCAAAGGTCTAGTTTTTGCCGAAGAACCAAGACCTCAGTCTTCCCTCCATTCAACTTAAGCAGGTTGAGGTTCATCCAATTTGAAATTTCCTTGAGACCAGACTGAAGGAGGGAGGAGGAGGCTTGGTCAGATTGTGAAAGAGAAAAGACAATTTTCGAGTCATCAGCATAAGTAAACAGGGTGAGTCCAGCACGGTCCGCAATACACGCCAGATGAGTGACATATAAATTAAAAAGGAGAGGGCTGAGAATCGAGCCCTGGGGCACTCCATAGAGTGAAGGATACATTTTAGAGGTAGACGAATGAGAGAAAATCTCGAAAGTCCGATCCGTCAGAAAAGATGTTAGCCATTCAAGAGCTTTGCCACCAATGCCCATAGCGGCCAGGGATCTGAGGAGTATGCTGTGTCTCCTCTATCTAACAGATGCCTAAGGTTCTCCATGACGCCCAGGAGCGTAGTTTCAGTGGAGAAACCAGGTCGAAAACCAGACTGGGAAAAATGCAGTAGGTTGTTGGTGGCGACAAACTGAGCTAAATGATGATGAAGGTGTCTTTCCATGACTTTGGAGAAGGCTGGCAGCAACGAAATAGGGCAAAAATTAGAAAGGACCTTGGGATCGGCAGAGGGCTTTTTTATCAGGGGAGACACCATAGCATGCTTCCAGCAAGCTGGAACTATGGCATGGTTCAGTGAGAGATTAAGTGCTGTGCAGATCGTATAGAGCTGCGCGGTGTCTAATAGTCGAAGAACAGTAATGGGAAGAGGATCAGATGGTGCACCTGATTTTACTTTACGCAGCAACTCCCGGAGGGAATCCGGATGGAGGTCTGGCCATGAGAGTAGAGGGGCGTAAGTGAAGATAGGAAGATAGCCTATGTCACTCAGGCTAGCGGCCAGTGTTAGAGAGGTACTACCATAGCTCTGATTAGATATGTCTTGATAAATCTTATCAATTTTAGCAGCAAAAAACTGAGCAATTTCATCACACTGAATGCTACTAAGGGGCAAAGGTTTGGCTATGGTGTTGGAACCAGCAAGATCTTTAACCAGACTGAACAGCACTTTTGATTTGTTTGCTGCTTCAGTGATAGTTTTAGCAACGTAGTTGGCTCTAGTCAGGACGCATGCTTTGTAATAACGCTTCAGTTCTCTTTTATAGGCAGAACCTGCCGTGTGGGAATAATCCTTTCTCCAGGTCCGTTCCAGTCTTTTACAGTTAGACTTATTGGTTTTTAATAGCTCATTGAACCAAGGGGCAGGTGTTTTATGAGTTGCCGTTTTCTTTTGAGAGGAAGGAAGGCAGATGTTGATTGCCTCATGAAGCCAGGAATTCACTTTAGAGGCTACTGCTTCCACATTGTCTAACTTAAACAAGTCCGTGGGAAGATGAGTCTCTAAAATATTTTTAAGAGAATCTAAGTCAAGCTTTTTCCAGTCCCTTTTGATGATAGTTATCAGCTCTACAGGACGGGGCAGGACATCAATGAAGGTAAGATGAAATCTTATGAGAAAGTGGTCCGACCAATGAACCGGCAATGTTGGAAGACAATGGAGATGAAAAAGATTAGAAAAAATAGGATCTAACAAATGACCACCTCTATGCGTGGGGCCACAATTATGTAATGTGATGTTCATGGCAGCAAGATCAGCAATTAAGTTTCTACCCACACTATTTTCAGGATCTTCCAGATGTATATTAAGATCACCTATAATCAGAAAATTGCTGGAATTAAAAAAAGTGGAGGCTATGTACTCTGAAAAGTCTGAAGACCAAGCATTATTGGGGCCGGGAGGACGATAGACCAATAATCCCGTAAGAGTGACCTTAGGATGAAGGACAAGTTTGAAGTGCGCTGCCTCACAATTACTTAGAGTAATAGGGTCAAACAGATACTGAAAGATGTTCTTAAAAATAATGGCAATGCCTCCTCCAATTTTATTGGGTCTATCGCACCTAACAATAGCATAGTTAGAAGGTAACGCCTCGGCAATATCTGGCCCGGAGCTGTCATGAAGCCACGTCTCTGTGATAAACAAGGCGTCAGGTAGCTCATCAGCAAGAAGATCGAAAATTTCTCGTCTCTTACCAAACTGGTACCTTTCAGGTATGGTGCTCACCTTCGGCAAGTAATGTTTATCAAGTATAGTGATGCAGATTTCATACTCATTAAGATCTTTGCTCTCTACATCACTAAGCTCTGGAAGATGATCAAAAACATCTGGCCCTTCTGAGCCTAGGCAATGTAGGTAACTATAGTACCATGACATTGATAGACATGCATGTCTCAGATGCCACACTGGAGCAGCAGAAAAAGTGCGAATTGTGACCCAGCCTGGAGCTGAGGCCGCCTGGAGAAGGTACGTTTTATTTTAATTTAATTAAAAGAAGGATTCGTCATGCACACACAGTCACACACACACATACACTCTCACAAAGCCATACACAGACACTCAGAAACACGCGGACGCACATATGCACAGCCAGGTACACAGAGAGACACAGGCACACTCACACACCCCAAGTGCAGACATACAAGGAGGCACACTTTTACACACCACATGCAGAGAAACACACGGAAGCACACTCTGTATCACATATGCAGACATTGTAAATAATCTTCCAGTGTGCCAAGATAAAAGCGTGCGCTAATTTTCGGTGTGCAACAGCTGTCAGCGTTTGAGAGTTGAAATGGGGTTTCTGGACGCTCAAACTGTGATAGAATGTTGTTTCAACTTCTGTGGACAGTACTTCTGCATGAATGATACTTTGCCATTCCTGGTGGGTGAAGCAGGGGTTTCCCAGTACTGCAGTGCATGGCTCCAAGTGGTGTCCCCAATGCCTCAAGACACTGGTAGATCATGTTCTGTGACGAGGCACCCTATTGTGCTTTGGATGTCAGTGGGAGACCAGGGCCTGTGACGTTGCAGCTCACGGAGCACACTGCAACTGGCTCTCGTGCTTTTGGATGTTACTGATCTGTGAACTCTGTCACCACCCACTGCCCCCTTTGTTTTGGGACGTTCTTCTGCGACATCAAGGTACATGCAGCCCTCTGCCGCCGTGCTTTGTTTGGGATGTTCTTCTGTGACGTCACGGTACATGTAGCCCTCTTCCTCCTGTGCTGTGGGACCCCACTAGGATACCTTATTTTATGTTGTGCTAACGTAGATCTTAGACCCTTCGCTTTGGCACGTCACTGATAAAAGGTTTACTTAGATGTAGCCTGGAAACGTAATCCATAGGGAGTATTAAGCCAGAGCTTGGACCTAAATGCCAAACCACAAGCTGAACCATAAAACGAGTCAGCATGTGAAGGATACAAAAAACGTGATGTGAAATATGATATTCTTTCAGATTAAAACACGTTATTTCTCGAACGCCTGTATTACTTTAGTAGAATAGATTATATCACTGCATTGACGGATGTTAACATTAATAGTTAATTTTAGACCAGTTTCAGTGCCCTAAAAACACTGGCACAAGTGAGCCAGATGTCAGTTTGCATCTGCGCTTTATGTTGGTCCATATTGTTGTCGTAGGTGGAGCAATACATACAGGGAAACACGTGCGCGCACTCATCGGATCACTTGCAGGCACTAATTTAAATGATTTTGGAATATGTGTTCAACACAAGGAAACCGGCAATAACACCAACTGTGCAAGTACCAGAGAAATATCATGTGTTGCACCTCAGGCCCATTCAAGGTTTGATTAATAACTACCATTTTAACCATCTACATAACTACATGCACTTTACTCTTCACAGTCAAAAAGGAGGTGAGCGTTGGCCTAGACTAATTATTAATTAGTTTAGGCCAACCCTCACTTCGATTTTGACTGTGAAGAGTAAAGTGCCTGTGTTCTCAAATTTGCTTGAAAATGTACCATTTGCCCACTAATTTTTCAAAATTTTCTTGGGAGGGACATACCCCCCCCCCCCCCGAACCTTCCTTAGATCATTCGGGCTCGCTTGCTATGCTCGCTCAGCGCGGTGTGTTCCACCACAAATTTTACGCCCACCTGTTTCAAAATCTGACCAGCCACCACTGCTGCAGTAGTCAGAGCACACTCAGCTCCGGTTTCATACTCATATGTGCTAATTCATTTCTAGGATTTACCAGCCTTTGGTAGGAAGGGAAGAAAGGGGCTTCACATAAATGTTCTAAGGTATGTTTCAGGAGATGTAATGTATGAGTATAGCTCTACAAAATCTCTGAGGTCTCAAATGGTACAGCATGATATACCAAATGGTAAATTATGGAGAAAGAAGCCGCTATGCTGACGTGTCTGCTGTAAGTTATGTTATGTTAAATGGCATTTGTATAGCATGCAAACGACGCTAGTGTGCATCATGGCACGTTAAATATCTGCAGAGTTTACATGAGAATCTGTATGATTGGTTCCAGAGGTGTACGCGTTTAATAAAACCTAGGTAAACCTAGGTAAAATGATGTAGGGTGAGGTATCCAGTTCTGCTAAAAATATCTCTTTTTCTCCACATGGCCAGTTGGGTTACTGTGTGCAAAACTGTGTTTAATAGTCATTAATACTGAAATACTCACAATCTAGCGTCTAATGCACCTGCTGATGCAAAGAAAAATTTTAGGAAATGATTCTTTTTAAGCAGGAAAATAATGCTCGCAAATCACCTAGCTCATTCAATCAATTTGAAATAGACCATAAACTGCTTTTGGGATTTGATAGCGTGCACAGATTCTCAAAATAAGCCATGTTCGCAGCTACAAAGGTGCATGAGGTTTGATGTAGCATCCAAGGCCAGCAATTTCACGAGCCGGTGTGCTTATGAACACAACATCAATCCCAAATCTTTGCCAAATCGATGTTCATTAGCTGAAGGAAATGTGGATTTTGCATGGGTTGATGGCTGCAGGGCTCTGCGCAGTGGCGTAACGAAACTTGAGGGGGCCCCCCTGCAAAGCACATGGAGGGGGCCCCCCGGTGTCCCAGCCCACCACCTATCACTTTGCCCTACCATAGGTCAAAATTCAGGACAGGAGGTCAAAATTTAGGAACGTAACTTTGGGACAAAAGGCACGTTTTACAGACACATCAGAGGAGGTCGTGCAATAGTATATAAGTAAGCACATCCATATCCAAACATATTCAACCATTTGCAAACCTGTCCATCATGTATCCTTCCATCTATCATTTCACTCATCCATCCCTCCATCAACCCTTTCACTCATCCATTCATTATCCATCCATCCACCCTTTCACCCTATCCATCTTTACACTCATCCATCTACTCTTCCACCCATCCACCCATCCATCCATCCACTCATCTATCCAGCCATTTACCTTTTCACCCATCCAGCCATCCCTTTCACTTACTCATATATCCTCCCAGTCCCTCATCCTTCCACCAATTCACCATTTCAGTCATCCATCCATCCTCCCTTTCTCTCTCCATCGACCCTTTCACTTAGCCATCCTTCCTTCCACCCATCCATCTACTCATCCACTCATGAATCTATCCATGACCCTATCACTCATCCATCCTTTCGCTCAGCCATCTATCCTTTCACTCTTTCACTCATCTATCTATCCTTTTGTCCATCTACCCTCCCTTTCAATCACTGATCCATCTTTACATCCACCCTTTCACTCATCCATCCATCCATTCACCCTTTCACATATCAATTCTTCAATCCATCATTTCACTCATCCATCCACCCACTCGCTCATCATCCACCCTTTCACTCATCCATCCTTTCACTCATCCATCCACCCTTTTACCCATCCATCTACCCTTCCACCCATACATTCATCTATATACCTTTTCTCTCATCCATCCTTCCACTCACTCATCCATCCATCCATCATCATCTCTCATTATCCATCTATTCAACCTTTCATTCAACCATTCACCCTTTCACGAATCCATCCAGCCACCCACCCATCCCTCCACCTACTCACTTGCCCACCTTTTCATATTAATTTTGAGTTAAGCCTTTGTCTGCAGAGTTGCAAACAGAAGAGGCCCATGAAGGACTTCGCCATAGTTTCTGGATGCAGGGGGCGCCACGAAATTCGTTTTATTAATTAAATTGTTTACTTACCTCCAATTATCCAAATTCCGGTTTTTAGCACCCCCTACCCTGCCCCTCCCCCGCCCCGCCACTGCCACCAAAGGGTACACACTGCCATCATATGAACGGTGTAGCAGAGGCACTGCCATCATATGAAGGGTACACACTGCCATCATATGAAGGTTACAGCAGAGGTATTGCCATCATATGAAGGGTACACACTGCCATCATATGAAGGGTACGTACACACTGCCATCATATGAAGGGTACACACTGCCATCATATGAAGGGTACAGCAGACGCACTGCCATCATATGAAGGGTACACACTGCCACCAAAGGGTACACACTGCCATCATATGAAAGGTGTAGTAGAGGCACTGCCATCATATGAAGGGTACACACTGCCATCATATGAAGGTTACAGCAGAGGTATTGCCATCATATGAAGGGTACACACTGCCATCATATGAAGGGTACACACTGCCAACATATGAAGGGTACAGCAGAGGCACTGCCATCATATGAAAGGTACACACTGCCACCAAAGGGTACACACTGCCATCATATGAACGGTGTTGCAGAGGCACTGCCATCATATGAAGGGTACACACTGCCATCACATGAAGGGTACACACTGCCATCATATGAAGGTTACAGCAGAGGTATTGCCATCATATGAAGGGTACACACTGCCATCATATGAAGGGTACGTACACACTGCCATCATATGAAGGGTACACACTGCCATCATATGAAGGGTACAGCAGAGGCACTGCCATCATATGAAGGGTACACACTACCACAAAAGGGTACACACTGCCATCATATGAAAGGTGTAGTAGAGGCACTGCCATCATATGAAGGGTACACACTGCCATCATATGAAGGTTACAGCAGAGGTACTGCCATCATATGAAGGGTACACACTGCCATCATATGAAGGGTACACACTGCCAACATATGAAGGGTACAGCAGAGGCACTGCCATCATATGAAGGGTACACACTGCCACCAAAGGGTACACACTGCCATCATATGAACGGTGTTGCAGAGGCACTGCCATCATATGAAGGGTACACACTGCCATCACATGAAGGGTACACACTGCCATCATATGAAGGTTACAGCAGAGGTATTGCCATCATATGAAGGGTACACACTGCCATCATATGAGGGTACACACTGCCATCATATGAAGGGTACAGCAGAGGCACTGCCATTATATGAAGGGTACACACTGCCACCAAAGGGTACACACTGCCATCACATGAGGGTACAGCAGAGACATTGTCATACACTGCCATCATATGAAGGGTACAGCAGACACCGTCAACACTGTTATCATATGAAGGGTACAGCAGCACACATTGCCCTCACATCACAGGTGGGCACCTAAACACTAACCAGAACAAGTGCAATATAAATGCAGTTACAATACAATTCAATAATGGGGCAGCAGCGCACACTAACATCACACCGAGGGAAGTCAGCCATCCCAAGAAGGGTGCCACGTTTGCAGCACACACTGCTATAACACACTGAGGATTTAGCAGCAATACCGTGCTTTTTTTTTTTTTGCAAGCATGCTGGTGCAGAGGTGCACTTTATCACGAAAAGGGTTTTCACTTGTAGAGGGACACCGATGGGGCACTGTGTAAGAGGTGTGTCCTGATACAAACGGCGAACCATATTTAGCACAAGGAGAGCAGAGGAGTTTGCACGTACACTAGAATGGAGGAAGTGCTGTATGACAAGCGTACATGTGCCCGGTGAACACAAGATAGGTACAATACTTTACAACAATTTATGAACACGTTCTGTGTAGCACAGAGGTCCATGGGAAGGGTTGTGTGGTGTAGTGTTTTCACACGGGGGAGGTAAGGTTTAAGAAGAGCGGTGTTAATGGTGGGGGCGGAGGTGTTAGCATGTGACACAGGGCAAGGACAGTGTTTAATTCTCAGGGCGGTAGGGGTGTGTGTAAACGGGGAAGGGCGATGTTTAAGATTGGGAGGAAAGGGTGATGTGCAGTCTAATGCCATGCGTGGCACACTGAGGGAGACTTCACTTCCCAAAGACCATTGCTTGGTGTTTTGGACTTTTCATGAATGCCAACATTTTAGAACAGGAAAGTGCGGAATTTCCCCCTAGAAATCGCAGGAATATATTTTCCACAATGAATTCTAGTCAAGCTGAGGCAGTGAGGTTAGCTCAGGGGGTATGGCACGCGCTGCTGCAGCGATGGTGGCGCAGGGTTGCCTGGGTTGCATTAAAACCTTAGGGGCGGCCGCGGTTTCAGTCTGTAGTATTTTTTAACATAATGGTGTGCGTGCAACAGGCGTCGCGTCCTTATTAAAAGTGCCTCCTTGGAGTTAGTACGCATTCCAGCTCATGGTATTGCGATCACCGTCCCAACCTAAACAACATTCAGTAAACACCACCACGGGATTGCCTGGGGTTTCCTATGGACCCATACACCCTTTCCGGAGCCTCGGGGAAAATGGCTCCCTAGAATACATTTGGCTAAAACATTTCCAGCAGTCAACAGAAGTACAACGTGAACGTCTAATTTTAATTATATTGCCTCATCATAACTGACAAAGACATATGAATCATTTTCTTGTACAGTGGTGCAACTGCAATTGTAATTGATGGCAAAGTTGGACCCCCTGGAGGCAGCAGCAGCCCCGCCGGTGACGGACTTACTTCGAAGTTCGCTCGGAGTGGACAGTCTAGTCACAGTCACACACACTCGAGTCCTGAGCGTGGGCGGGCCGGGCCTGGCTTTTTGTCTTCGAAATTCGAATCGAAGTTCGTTGTGTTCTCTGTCTTCTTCTTCACTTTCACTATGGCTATGCGATTGCGAGCACGCCACCTTGCCACACGCACACGTCGTGACGCCATACCTCACACGCACCTGACTGAGCTTATTGGGCGGCCGACAGTGTTGTACCCCCTGGGCCCTGGGCCGGCTGCCTGGCATTGGTCACCCACCCAGTACTCACCAGCAGCCCCCCCCCCCCCCCCCACGGCACGCGCATACGCGGCGGCGGAACCAGAAATGGAAAGTGAAAGAATTAGAAAGTGTACTCTGACCCTGTCTGCCAGCGCCATTTCATAGATTCGAGACGAGTGGCAGTGGCGCCGGGTCATGTAATAAATGTTAATGCTGCTCACAGACTAGTCTGCCACACAGACACTCTCACACCCGGCCCGGCCGGGGCCCCCCAACCATTTCGGACTTAGTTCACTTGCTCTCTCGGACTCGGGGGCCCCGGCCCGCACCTTGATTTCGAATTTGAAGACTCGAGTCGGGCCCCGGCCCGGCTGGCCGGGACCCCGGGGGCCTCCAGTCCGCACCATTTTGAAGACAGTGACTCCTCCTCTCTCCCAGTCCTCTGCACAGTCCCAGGGGCCCCGGCCGGGCCCGGGGCCCCGCACCATTTTCAAACACTCGCAGGGGCCCCGGCCGGGCCGCCGGGGGCCCCGCGGCCCACACTGCACCATTTCAAAAGTCGCAGGGGCCCCCTGTCGGCCCGGGGCCCGCGCTGCGCAACATTTTAGTCAGAGGCACAGAAGTGTATTGTATGATTGATGACGTAACGCAGGGGGCCCGGCGGGGCCCCCAGGAGCGCGGGGCCCCCCCGCACCGCGTGGGTTGCGGGGGCCTGTGTTACGCCCCTGGCTCTGCGGACCCCCGCAAGAGGCCAAATATCTGTGCTCAAGTAGCAACAAAGTGAAATGTTCATTAACCTGATTTGTATTTAACGTATTCATGCAGAGAAATGTCAGATGGCGTCGACAAGTACAGGGCAGGTGATGACATTCTGCTAATTATAAGAACTGTCTAATACCATACGAATTCAGATTGCAACCCTTAATCACTTGTCAAAATCAGACTGTATCCCCTCAAGAAAGTGTAGGATTTACTTGGCAGTTAACAGTGTCAAGTTTAATACACGTTTGCAAAATATTATCAGGCATCCTTCTTTTAGCTGAAATCTTTTCAACGAAAAGGCAAAGTAGATTACAATACAAATGCATACTTTAATGTGGAGGACCACTTTTATTTGCAGGTGCACAAATATATGTATGCATTGGTTTTTTTCTTCTTAAAAAACAATTCTGCCCTATGTCGGCCATTATTTTAAAATAAATATCAGCCTCCAAATTTGAGAAACAAGTGATATGATTTCAATTGTCAAATGTACTCAAGATGTCGACCTAAAAGGTATGAAGACCTATATAGTGCAGCATGGGCGTATGGCAAACTCTGTACTCTTGCAACATAGAGCGTGCAAACTACTGGGCACCTTTCATCCCACAACCAGGGTGTGATGACACCTTCTACATGGTTAGGTATGGCAACAAACAGCCTTGCAGTGCCACATAGACATGGTACCAAATTACTACAAAACACCCGCCTTTCATTATTAAAAAGAAATAAGGTCCCGAATTACCATGATTTAGTGTCAGGGTTGCATCATTTTTGTGGTGCATCCGCGACACAAAATCATTTTTGGAATTTACTAATCCACCCAAAGTCCTTTTTGCGTGGTTTAGTAAAAACAAAGTAACGCAAGGCAGCGCATAGCACTGCCTTGCATTGATTTGCGTCAGGCAGCTGTTACATGTGTGGAGCATGGATTTTCCCATACATCCATCCATTTATTTTGACACAAACCTAGATTTATAAAGATTTGTAAACCTGGGTTTGCGTCAAAATGGTGCCCGAGCTCAGAGAGGCGTAACAAGGAGAAATATCTTCATTTCTCTTCATTACTTTCTATTTGCATATGTGATGCATTCTGCGGCTCATAAGGAAAGAGGAAAATGTCTCTCTGGATTGTTTGTTTGCAAGAAGGTTTCCCTTCCTGCACAAAAACAATCCTGCTCATAACGCGGGCACCTTTGCACTATCATGCAAGGGTGTCTGCATTGGTGCTAGGTAGCATACAGTGAGCCAGCACAAGGAGAGAGCAGAAATGCTCCATATCTTTGTAAATATGGAGCATTTCTGTTCTCTCTCTTTCACTCAATGCTGCGCAGCAGTGTTGAAAATGGCAATGTATATGTACATAAGCGGCGTTCATTTGTGTTCACTGTACCCCTTGTTGTAAGCAGAACGGATATCGCTAAACCCTGACTGTATTATCCCGCCAGCATAGACCCATGCACACACGTACACGACAGCCATTTTAGGCACCATGGCCTCTCTGCCCGTTTGTTCCCGGCACCCCTCCCCGCGCACACTGCTCATGCATCGGCCACAAGACCCTCTCCCTCTGCGTGACCCTGCTCTAGAAGTAGCCCTCCTGCTTGACCCACACCCCCCATTTCCTCCCGAGAACACCCTTCCCCTCAGCTGACGTAACCCCCCCCTCCCCCCCCCCCCCGGCGGCACTTGGCCTCTCGACCCGGTCCCAAGTCCTAAGACCAAGCCTCGTGAATGTACACCCCCCCCCCCTTTTTCCTGCCCAGCATAACAAAACCGTGGTACACCAGCCGAAGTGCCCGATCTTATCGCCTGCCCAACCTTTGATCTGATCATCCCCTCCTGCCCTCGTGTCCTGTAGGAATGTCCGGCTGAGAGATCACAATCTCTTGTTACATTCAGGAGGGGAGGATGACATCTGATCGACTGGTATGGGAATAGGCCTGAAGCTGGGAATCCAAGCATGTTTTTTCCTACTTCAAAGTGTCTTTATTGTAATAAGGAATGTTTGTGCATCATAAACATGTGTATAAAAGACGAAGCCTCAGAGAAACTGGGGTGTGGGAGGAGAGACCACCTCCTGAAGACACTATGCGAGTGTCCGAAATGACAGGCTCTCCTCATGAGAAATAAAACTCTGTTCTTGTTTTCCTGCTTCCAGCGCCCGTCTCTTTATTTGGTAATTGTTCAAGATGGGAACTAAGAGGCGTCCTGCGCCAGCAGCCTGGGCATCAGGTGCGTTATGGGCTGACTTTTCCACAATTGGCGTCCCAACGCGGGGTCCATCAGCGACATAAGGTCCGGTAAGAGAGGTCCAGACGATGGGGTGAACATCTAAACGATTGGAGTATACCTGCCTTGAGAGGGCCCTCGTCCGGCTGCCGATTGAATAAACTTCACCGATTCCGAACGGACCTCTCTCAAGTGACCTACTGTCCTGACTGGAATCCCACAGGAATGCTGCGGTAAAAACATGGAGAAAGAGAACGATTGGGCGCTGGAAAAGGGAAGGCGAAGAATTGCCCACACGGTCCGGTCCGGGTAAGGTTAAGTAGGATGTCTTTACGTCCGATTGGTAGGATGGCTTTATCCATCTGATTGATTGATTGATTGTACTTGAAGTATTGGTTCCCTTTGAGACATTTTCTATTTGCAAACAGCGATGAATAGGAACGTTTCTCTCTCTTTGCAAATAGTTAAGGATAGGTAATGCAGACGTTTGTCCCCCATTGTAATCCGTCATGCCTATTTTTCTCCCCACTGATTGTTTGTTATCGATTTTTATCGATTATTGCTCTTTGAGATATTCTCTGTCTACAAACAGGGAAGAATAGAAATATTCTGCCCCCCTTTGCAGATAGTGAAGGATAGGTAATGCAGATTTTTGTCCCCGTTGTAATCCGTCATGCCTGTTTTTCTCCCCATTGATTGATTGATTGTCTGGACATTTATTGTTCAAGGAATAGTTCTTTTAAGGTATCCTCTGTTTGCAAATAACGTAGAAAAGAAATATTCTGTCTAATCTTTACAAGTAGTGAAGGGTAGGTAATGCGGACCTTTGTCCCCCGTTGTAATCTCCCGGGCCTATCTACTCCCCACTGATTGGTAAACTAGTTCCACCCGGACCATTTATTAGAGATAGGTCATCTGGCTCGACCAGAGGGCACCCCTAATAAAAAGGACATATGCAACAATAACGAAGTAATAACCGTATCCTGTTAACAGAAACTTTAGCATGAAACAAGCTAGGAAAAAAAGGGAAGAAAGAAATAAGAAAGCAAAATCAGTAGGCCACTGATGAGTTTTTGATTTCGCTACAAATAAGAAAACGTTAGAAATAGCTCACGATAAAACACATGATTTCGCTAGAAATAAGAAACGTTAAGAAATAAGTCCGTAATAAGAAACATGAAAATGGTGAGAGAAGCCAACCTTGACATCACGGCAGCCACAAGGCAACCAGGCTTCGCCACCCCTCACTGCTCCAAACATGTCTGTCCCACCGCCTGCCACGCCCCAATAACGGTAACATGAGACAGATACAAGTCAACAGATACCTACCCCCATTCTGGAAACTCCCGAAGTGCAACAGGTTCGCGGCTACGCCCATCCGGAAGACGAGATCTTCGGCACGTGTAGGGCGGGTCCTGCTGCCAGCCGTCGGCCGGAGGTCGTCGAGTAAGGTGGGCCAAAAGAGGAGCCGAGGCCGACGGGATCCGGGCGTCCCCACTTCTTTCTTCAATAATGGCTGCGACAACACGGGGGGGATGTCTTGCTCATGCCACCGACCCCCCCCTCGCATCTCCTGGTCCAGCCACGGCCTGGTAGAAGCTCCCCGTCTGGTCCTGAAGCGGCGCCTTGCAGGCCACCGGGGGGGGGGATGTCTTGCCTATGCCTCCGCCTCCCCCCCTCTCATCGCCTGGTCCGGCCATCATGAATATTAGCGCCGAGAAAAACGGCGTGGGGTGCGCTGGGAGGGAGAGGCGGCGCGAACGAGCCTCTCCCACCTCCCCAGGTGGAGGCCCCCAGCGGCACCCCCAACGCTCCACTCACCCGACGAGGGTTCGCCCACTCGTAAAATGGAGGTCGACCCTGCTGGAGCGGGCCCGGCGTGAAGAGATGGCCCGGTTGCTTGTTGATTAAGAAATGAGTCCCACCATCATAAGTGTTCTCCTCGACTTTGAAGATTCTATAAGAGCCACGGGGGCCCCCGACCCCCGCGGACACCCCCGATGGGGAATGACTGCCATGATTGTCCGCGGAACGATGAAGATGTGGCCGCGAGACGTCGCCGCTCCCATGCTGACGCCAGCCTCAGTTTGAATGACTAAAATCCTGCAGACTACAGTTCGGATCAGTTCCGGTGAAAACCCAGTATGACCCGGTAGGAAAAAAATTGTTGCCTCCCTCCCCCTTTGACTGATGGTTCATACTGCCGATCCTTTCTGTTACCCTTTAACGGAACTTTTGGACTGCCGAAAGAGGCTCTGGGCCAACCACGAGTTGGTGGAGATTTTGACTATGCCTGGATCTGCCTGGCTGCTCCCAAAATGGCGCTGGTACAAATGAAACTTTCAACTCCTTGTTGTACCCCGATTGCTCAGCCTTGGTGTCATGAAATATGTATGCAGTTTTTAAACACAATGAATTGATATGGGATGGGTACTGAATATGTGTTCGGACAATGAATTGAAGTGAGATGGGTGCTGATTGAACATTCGGACAATGAATTGTTGTTGAGTTTTGGCGCACCATGATTGTTGAAAGTTCGAATTTCAACACTTATGATACTCGCTCACACTGAAATTCCGATATGATTTTATTGCACTTGTCGCACTTTTTATTATGAAATCAACGACCACCGACTCCATTAGGTTTTCCACTAATAAGTATCCCCACATGTACAATTCTGGCCGGCCCACTGGGTTGTAGGCCCGTATTTATGCACCAACATTTTTTATTAAAGATTTTTGGAAAAAGCAAACATAGTTGTCACGCGTAAATTGGTAAGTTTCGAATAAATGACCACTATTTCCGATATAACTAGATTACAGGTGAAATGGCTCAGCTCGATTAGTTAAGGGTTAAAAAGTATAGAACGCAGAAATATTGCAAATATGAATGGTCCAGGTTTTTGTTGTATGTGTTTTTCATTTTAGTGCAAGCCTAAAGCAACTGCTAAAGATCCTGGTATTTAGCCAATACTTTATATGCTACCTGTGTCAGGAAAGTTGCTTTAAGAATGCCCCTAAGTCGCCCCGAAGGAGTGCCACCTGACCCTCCTAGTACAAACGACAACGACACCGTACCACTGTAGGGTATCCCTTTTTCTCCAAAGGAGAGCACGAGCTCGCCCCCCCCACGTTGCACCGACTGCCCTTTGTTCTGACCCACCCCCCTGCACACGATCCGTAATATCACACTTGGGCGACCTATGCTATCCACAGGCTTCCGATAATCATCTCTCCCACACTAAACGGTCCACCTGGGCTCAAACGCCAAGATGGCAAGGACTGCATCCCGTGGAGATAGGCCGAGTATGTAGTAAGTAAAAGCCTTTTCGAGTTTATGCGCGCTGATGTGTTTTTAAAATGCTGCCCCCGCCCCCCTTTTTTTCCGTCTTTTCTGCAGGTTACATCGGAAGAAAATGATGATCTAGCGGACAAAGAGATGGGAAAAAGGGACTCGATTATGGTGCCTACACACTACGAGCGAACAATGACTATTTCTCTCCCTGAACTTAGCGCTTGGGAGGACAGCCTGAAGCGGAAACTACAAAATATGACTTCGCTTGGCACCCCGAATAATACAACCAAGAATGACATGCACTAATGAATTAATTCCTACGTTTAACTAAATAGGGAAAATATAAGGAATATTCCGAGGTGGGGTTTACCCGAGTACCCTCCTCTTGGAGGACTAGGAATGTTGCCAGTGTTTAAAAATCTACTACCTCCTTTTCGCACCCTCATAGACATGAAACTCAAAGCTGCCCTATTGTTCTCCCAACTGACACCTACTGTTGCCTCAGCCCACCGTGAGCATTAGCCCGACCAGGGTAATTCTTGACCAATTGCCAAAAGCGTAAGTTTGCGCAACAAAAGCCACCAGTGAAGGCAGCCGACGATAAAAAGAGAAGAAAAAGGTAAAAAGAGCTTAGGATGCTAAGGATGCGCAGCATACAGGAAGAGATCATTTCTGGCCAATAACTGTTCTATGTTTTGTCTTGGATTTTTGTAAATAATACATGTACTGTCTCCCCCGCCTGAGTTTGTGTGTACGTAATGTATGGATCTACGTCGTCCCTCTGCCTGTGTTTCCGTATTACTTGACCCCTGCTGTTCTGTGTTGTGTGCGCACTGAATGGCCCATTATTGTACACGTTTCTCTCTCTCTCTCTCTCCATGTCATACGTGTACCGAATGGTCCATTTAGAGTGCGGTCTCTCTCTCTCTCTCTCTCTCTCTCTCTCTCTCTCTCTCTCTCTCTCTCTCTCTCTCTCTCTGAGGGCCCCCCCCCGTTCCCTCCTCCCTTGTATGGTAACGTTATGCCCCACCGGCACACACCTAATTGGGTCTCTTCGAACACAAAGGTGTTCGGCAAAATTGACAGAAACTAAAACGATTGTAACTTACCATATTACTACCTCTCCTTTCTGCAAAACGATAGAACCCGAGTTGGTAATGAAAGAAAGGACAGGTAAGACGACTGATGTCCCCTAATCTGGCCTTTTTATAGGGGGACTATAATGTCAATGGTCTTCTGTTTTTCAGTTAGTTAGAAATGCAATCCCCAATGCCCAGATTGCCTCACCCCTCTGCACTTAAGTGCGGATGTCCAAAGTGTCCTCGCTTCTCCCGATTGACCCCAGCTCCCTGTCCAAAGCGTCCTCGCTTCCCCCGATTGACCCCAGCCCCCTGTCCAAAGCGTCCTCGCTTCTCCCGATTGACCCCAGCCCCATATCAGCTATCCCCGAAGCGTAATTGATGACCTTGATTAACCGTCGCTCCCCAAGAAAAGCATGTTTAACCTCTGCCCCCCTCTCATGATGATAACCCCCTGCTTGCAAGAGTTAGCCGACCCCGAAGGGAAATGTAAGATTGTCAGTACTTGGGTTAAAAAGAAAAAGGGCGAGTCTCTACCTAAGAACTCGATTTCGAGTTTGATATAATACACTGTCGATAGGAGTCCGATTTCTCTCCACGTACGTCACAAATGAACGCCAAATAGGCTTACGAATTCAGTGGAAATGCCCTCCTACATACTCCATAAGTGATGACTTCTGACTGTGACCAATGAACCTATCCCCCACCTACTTAGGATTGGGGACGGAATTGAGATGTATAAATGTCTTCTCCTGCCAGTTTTTCTAAAACTTGTTTTGTACCCATTCAAAGATACAATTACCGGAGGAGAGGAGCTGGACGTGACGCACAGCCTGGCCACAGATCATGAAGCACGTGTGACCGCGACCAAAGGTGGAGTCGCAGAGCAACGAGACGCGGGACGAGGCACCACTCTCAAACTCGGCAGATGAAGGAATGAGGGGCTGCCTTGAAGCCCTCGATTTGCTGACCCACTCGTGCCTGAAGTACCCGTCCCTTTTGAGCCCGACTGATGGGCCTGCCTGCTCGTCGTCCTTTGCTCCTTTGGTCCCTTGGTGTGTTCAAAGATCTGATCCCACTCCGCCCTCTCTTCCCTTGATTATTCAACAACATCACCCTTTTCGCGTAACTTTTGACTATAGAATAAGGTTTTGCCACGGAAGAAGAAAGACACGCAGGTGCCCAGCATGAGGCACCCCTAAGAAGATCAGTTAGGAAACAGGACTGTGATCTAACAGCAGAGGACTGATCGCACCCTGCGACGCGTAAGGATGAATCCGAGCTGGACCTATAGCTCCACCGCCGGTGCTCAACAGCGCCAACAAAAGAAGACGGACTCTGTTAAAAAGACCTTGTGACGAAGACCCCCCCCTTCCTGAACTTTCTACTCACCCCCTTGACTAATTGCTTGTATCGAACTGAATTCCTCCCTCAACCATTTTGTATTGCTTTCTAAAATGTTTCATCGGTCACTCATGTATTTAGTTTTCCAAAAGTTTCTTATAGCACTGACAAGACCCGAAGGTATCAGAGTACTTTTACTGTATGTTGATGTCACTGGAGAGAAAGTCTGAACTTGATTCTATAATGTTTCGGAACATTTTTCTTGATTGACCCCGACTAAGTATTATGCCGATCTCTAGACTTGTATGAATAACCCAACAAATGTAAAATCATATGTACCGCATTCCGCCAATCGTATCGACTGTATAGAAATGAACTAGCTTATGTAAAAAAGCGGCGACTGTTGAAAATGGCAATGTATATGTACATAAGCGGCGTTCATTTGTGTTCACTGTACCCCTTGTTGTAAGCAGAACGGATATCGCTAAACCCTGACTGTATTATCCCGCCAGCATAGACCCATGCACACACGTACACGACAGCCATTTTAGGCACCATGGCCTCTCTGCCCGTTTGTTCCCGGCACCCCTCCCCGTGCACACTGCTCATGCATCGGCCACAAGACCCTCTCCCTCTGCGTGACCCTGCTCTAGAAGTTGCCCTCCTGCTTGACCCCACCCCCCATTTCCTCCCAAGAACACCCTTCCCCTCAGCTGACGACCCCCTCCGGCTGCACTTGGCCTCTCGACCCGGTCCCAAGTCCTAAGACCAAGCCTCGTGAATGTACACCCCCCCCCCCCCTTTTTCCTGCCCAGCATAACAAAACCGTGGTACACCAGCCGAAGTGCCCGATCTTATCGCCTGCCCAACCTTTGATCTGATCATCCCCTCCTGCCCTCGTGTCCTGTAGGAATGTCCGGCTGAGAGATCACAATCTCTTGTTACATTCAGGAGGGGAGGATGACATCTGATCGACTGGTATGGGAATAGGCCTGAAGCTGGGATTCCAAGCATGTTTTTTCCTACTTCAAAGTGTCTTTATTGTAATAAGGAATGTTTGTGCATCATAAACATGTGTATAAAAGACGAAGCCTCAGAGAAACTGGGGTGTGGGAGGAGAGAGCACCTCCTGAAGACACTATGCGAGTGTCCGAAATGACAGGCTCTCCTCATGAGAAATAAAACTCTGTTCTTGTTTTCCTGCTTCCAGCGCCCATCTCTTTATTTGGTAATTGTTCAAGATGGGAACTAAGAGGCGTCCTGCGCCAGCAGCCTGGGCATCAGGTGCGTTATGGGCTGACTTTTCCACAGCAGGCTCCATTTCAGCACTCTGGTGCATGATATAATAGTAAATGTGTTCCTACGGGCCAGGATAGAAACTCTTGCACAGAAGTCTGCAACAGGCACTATCGACTGTTGCGGAGCCAAAGACCAGCTATTGATTCCACCTCATACCTCTTTCATCCACCAACCGAAGCTCTGTGTCTGCTGAGTGCACCAAGGCACACAAGAGCACATTGATGTAGAATGTGTTAAAAAATCGTAATAAAAAAAATGTTTGTACACAGAAGACACGAAAGGTTGAAAGTATACGTTGCACACGTTTGACACGGTGATGCATGAGAAAGCGACAGGTGAAGTGGAAGCACTGAAAATGTGAGATAAAGAAGACACAATTATAAGACAACATTGATACATATAACCATTAATACATATGAACGAATTATGATAATGAATTTCTAATGCAGGCACAGCTCATGCAAATAAGAGCGGTGGAGTGGGGTGAGGGGGAGTGAACAGACGTTGACGAGGTAAAGGTAAATTTGAAAAATAAAACCACTTACCATGCGCTCACCGCATTGCCAAATCGGCGATGCTGCAAGTGCAAGGTAAGTGGTTTTTGTTTTTTTAAATTTTAGTTTACCTCGTCATTGTCTGCTGACTCCCCCTACCCCGCCTCACCACTCTTACCTGCTTGGACCGTGCCTGTTTGAAGGCATATGTTGCTTATCAAAGCATATTGATGAAAAGTGTGATGTGAAGTGAACTGGCGTAGGGTTTTCCATGCTCTTTGCTGAGCATGCACCAGTAATAAAGTACAAGCTTGATATTTTGTAATATGATCTTAGAAACTCCATAGTTTATGAAATATTAAAAACTAATTTTGTAGGATGAAATTAGAAAAACATGTATTTATATTATTATTGTGAAAATTGTGGTAGTAGGATATTTCTAATATTAGCCATTTCCATGTAACAATATTTTGTGACATTTTATACATTCCTCATTTGAATTGATTTAATTTCATTATATTTAAAGTAAAATTAGAGCGCATTTCATTTAAACGTCAAATGCTAACTTAAAGGCCCTCACAAAATGTTTTTTCGTTAGTGCTGTCCTTTCCCTTGATTTGATACAATGGATCGTTCTTCACAAACGAAAATGGTTCTTATTTGTCCTGTACATGTTCCCCTGACATTTTTGAGTGTTTCTTCAATGTTTACCATGAAATATTCCTGTGGGAATAGAACCTCAGCTATGCCTATGTGCATCTGTTTACTTGATGCAAGGTATGTGTGGACTCACAATTTTCCGTTTCTCATGACTAGCATGGAAAACAAGCTTGTGGTTTGAACCATCTCAGGTGACCTGCTATGAACATGGATATAAATCATGAACACGCATATGTGATAGACTTTCGATGGTGGCATGATACCATGCCACTTAAAATTACTAAAAACTCTATAAAAGGAGAAACCCCAGGAGGGGCACCAAACGCTATTGGTTTTTGCTTCACAACAACCGACATTCTGATTTTTTCTTCTTGAGACCCGGATGCTATCCTGATCAATCTTTTACGTTGTCGATGCTACAATTGGTAGCTGATGACTTGGGAACTTATTTGCAGAACCATTCCTATTTTCAGTTTTCCATTATTTTTTTAGTTCTAAGTTAATGGACTCACCAACTTGACTTGAAGTCTGAACTTTCCCTCTTTTTTGTAGGACCTGACCACTTAGAAATATGAACCATCCATCTACCTTAAAGAGTAGCCGTGGCCGGTAGTGGTGTACCGGCCGGGCGGTGACATGGGGAGGGGGAGGGGCAGGGTGGGGGGTAGTAATGTATGGATTACGGACTTTAAAAGGTAAGTAACCATAAAAATAAATAAAACGAATTTTGTTGCACACACTACATCACCAAATGCGATGCAGTGTGTGCAACGAAATTTGTTTTATTTATTTTTATGGTTACTTACCTAAGTCCGCAATCCATACATTACTACCCCCCACCCTGCCCCTTCCCCTCCCCACGTCACCGCCCGGCCGGTACTCCCACTACCGGCCACGGCTGTTACAGGGTAGTGGCACTCTGTAATTGTGCAAATGGAATTTTATAACCACTCAATAACAATTTACCTAAATGTTTGGTGCTTTAATGCAAGCTGTGATATTATTGACAGAAGCCCTTAAGAAATTGCTTATTTTATTGAATTGTGATTCTTTAATATAGAACCAAATGAATCTAAATCTTGTCTGAGTCTATTATTGAGTTAAACTGTGCTTCTGCACTGATGTTCTAAATGAGTTGCAGGAAGAATCAGCTAGCTCTATCAGAATATCAGGTTTTACTTCTTTTTTTGTGTTGCTTTTGGTTTGCATAATTCTCACTCAACCTAACTTCTTCAGGCGGTTGGGTCTCCAAGTTGCTATTCTTTATTTCTACGGCATGGTCTTAAGAGTGGTGTACCTAAATTTGAATTCCAACTTGTGAGTTGGCTGTCAATTATTGGTCCTCATTCCAGGGAGTTTGGTCACCCTCATTTCTACCCCTACTATCGATGGAGAAAGATTAATCAGAGGATCATTGTCTCTGTGGCATTGGAATCGCTTCTGACTGTCTAATCGAAAAGGGCCCTGTACAGTTAGAGTAGTAGGGAGAGTAAATGTTGAATAAAAAGTGTACGCCCGCTTAACGCTGCCACAACATCAAAAGAGCAAAAACTCAGTTGTTTTGCTTTATGAATTAAATTATAACCTACTGTACACTGATACTCAAATAAGTGTTCAAGGGAGCCTGGCACCATCCCAGGGAACATCTCATTTCTTTTTTGAAAAGCAATGAAATGTTTAGAACATAAACACTCGTCTTTACACCTCAAAATGCTGGAAATTGTGTCATGAATAAAAATGTAAATGTTAGATATCAACACTTATTTTCTTGCCTTATTGTTCCAAATGGGGATCTATCGTTGTTTCTCCTCCCATTCCACCCTACCTGAAAGCACCGGGTATCAACGCCTGATGGGGTTCTGCCACAGACACACCTGGCAGTTTAGCTGTCCCTGTTGTTGCTGGCCTATGGTTTTAGTCAAATTGTGTGGGAGCCAAACGCAATAATCACCTCAACCCCAATATTGCATGGACCCCAAATGTTACCATAGGCAGTTCGGTTACAGGAGTCTTCTCATTAAACAAGTGGTAAGAGACTACCCTCCCCATCAATAACACAAATTTAGCAGAGTAAAATTATTAGAAACTGAGACCACTCAAAAACTGAGGTCTGGACCAAAATTAGGTTTAAGAGTTTTAATAAATAATCCCTACTAAATCATTATAGAGAAATTGCATACATTTGCCATGAAGGCTCAGATACAGAATACAGAACCATAAATCATAACGAAAACCCTAGTTAGGCAATAACAAGAAAAATCACTCTACGTTCTAAGTGTCAAACTCGTAAAGAGTACTGACAGCATCCTAAGTGAGGAAGACAACCTCAAAATAATCAGCCAGTCTCAGGAGGAGAAAATTGCCCCCCCCCATCCTTCAAAGCCAGGGGGTTCTTATACACAATGAATACACATTAATTATTAAAGCTGTCCATTGAGCCTGGTACTATCATGGTTAGGTGGCATTGGCAAATTCATAACAATTTCATAAATCAGAAAGTTTCTTGACACTAACCCATTTCTTAAGATAAGAGAAATATTTTGTTTGCTTCCTCAGCAACTCCGGAGATGTACAACCCAATATAAAACATTTATTAACAAAAGTTCATTGAATTACGTTATTCTGCAGACCTGCATCAGAGCATCCAGAGGAAATCCTTTAACATTAGACATCAGGTACACAATGGAAAGTTTCATTTCAAATACATGCTTTCTAATACTACAGCCCATTTGCATCATAGTGCTTGGTGTCCCACGGAAACTGTGGGGAGAGAAGACTCACAGCAGGTAGCTTATTGAGAGGGGGAAAGAGCAGGAATAAAATGAGCAGAGAACCAGGAACTGCATCCATTTTAATTAAATGGTGTCTTGCACAAAACAGTTGCATAGCTATACTACATTATTTACTATACTTCTAAATTATACAATATATAATTTGAAGTGCAAATACATTAGTTTGACGGTTACTGTCATATGCATCCTTAAAATTACTAAATTGTGCAAACAATTTGTCACTGAAAATTGCACCTCAGATAAAAAATTAGACACACTGCCCTCTCTGATTATTTTGTGATAATCATTAACCACACCATTATTAAACTTTCATAATCAAGCATTAGTTGATTAGTTACTGTAACCTTCATCTTCTTAGCTATTAGTAATTTTTTCTCCAATTGCTTAAATTGTTAATATATTCAACCCTTCTAGTCATCCAACTCAACATTTTATATTATCCCTTTTTCTTTTTCTTAATTTATTATAGCTTTTAGTCCTATTATTATATCTACTGATAATACATTCAAGCAACTATAATAAGAGCAATAGACTAATTGCACAAATCATCAGAATTATTATAGGTGTTAGAACTGACTGAAGAACACCACCACCAATATTACCTAGCTATATGCCTGCATTACAAAACCTACTTCCCAACTCTCTTTCCCAGGATCCTACTCTCTTCCATAATCCTTTTTCTGTCTATGTTCTAATTTCATATCATAATAAAAAATTAAATTGCTCCACTATAATCAGAGATGTAAAAAAACAACACCTCTTTGCCTAAAAAACTTTACAAACGCTGATCACCTTTGCCAAAGGAATATTCAAGGCAAGACAATGCTGCATGATCATTGATCTAATTATTCTTATTATTAATATTAAAGACTTGTAGGGGTTTCCCGGCTCATAGCAGAAAGAGAGGATGCAAAGAGTGAAGTAAGCAGATGAAAAAAGATAGGTCTTCAGGCCCTTGCGAAAAGCAAAAAAAGATGTGCTGTTTCTCAGAAAGTCTGGAAGTAAGTTCCAAAGTTTCAGCCCTAGATGTGCAAAAGAGCGTCATTTCATGTAGGACTGCTGGAAGCTCGGTACTGTAAACAAGGCCCATTGTGAAGATCTTAGAGATCAAGGAGGATTACATTTGATGTGATTCAAAATTGTAAGCCAGTGCAGCTCATGAAGGAGATTCGAGACTGAGTTAATTTGGGCAATCAAAAAAGAACCCTGGCAGTTATGCACCAGCCGCAATTGAGGTATAGTAGTTTTATCAGCTCTCAAATACAACATGTTTCCATAGTCAAGTCTGGAGATGATAAGCGCTTGGATCACCTTCCTTTGCATAGAGACGGGGATCAACCAAAGAATCTTTTTAAGCCACTTTAGCACTGCAAAGCAGGTATGCATCACCTTGGCCACTTATGGCTTCATGGATAACAAATCATCCACAAGGAAGCCCAGGTACTTATCTTTTGAAGATGGCGAGAGCAAAGCACTTAAGGAAGCAGGCCAATGTAGTGGGCCCCAGAGAGCGGGGATCTACCCCAGAATCATGGTGTCAGTTTTATCCCCATTGAGCTTGAGTACGTTGTTATACATCCAGAAGGAAATACAACTCAATCCCAAACTAAAGTCAGAAGACCCATGATTCTGAGCAGATGGCAAAGTAAAGATGATTTGAGTGCCAAATGTCTAGGAAAAAAAGGACAGCCCGCAGTTCTCTACCTCATCTGCCTAAGAGGGGATGTAGATTTTAAATAGCATTCGGCTCAACACAGAGCACTGCAAAACTCCAGAAGAAAGTGGTTGTGATTTGGACCTGGCAGTGGAAGAGAAAACCTGAAAAGACGGATCTTAAGGAAAAGATTGGAACCACTCCAAAGCCAAGCCTTCAAGACCAAGTGCTATCAGTCTTTCCATCATTATGGCCCCAATGATGAAGCATGTCACCGTGGGGAAACCCCGGTGAGTGAGGGGACACTAGAAAGAAATGTTTCTTTCTCATTGAGTTGTACTGACATAATCTGATCAGTGACCATCACACAAGCTAGGTCTCTGAATCCAGTACATTGGATTCCTACTGTTCTTGCTAGATCACTTGAAGGCCGACCTAGCCTTGTTTATCCTCCTTCTCCCTCCTCTTTTTTGCATTTCAATAAATAAATAGGGCAGCATTTAGAACGATTAGCTGGGTCCAATCTAAATTTTTTTAAAAGAGGAAGGACTATAGCATGTTTTTACTCCTAGGGAACTACCCCTTCATAAAGGAGACATTAAGGAGATCCATAATCATTAATAGTAGGCTGGAATCAACCTGGTTGAGCATGTGAGGTGGTAGAGCATCCAGCAGGGAACCAAACTTGATGGACTGAAGAATACATGTAAAAGACATAAGGTCCAAAGGGGACCATGTATTCAGTTTATGTGATTGACTGAGATTATCAAGGGCCTTGGCAAGCAACAAGGGAGAAATACTGAGTGTCAGAAATTGTAACAGTATTGTTCGGTTGTACCATCTGCATTCACTAATTTAATAGACTCTGCTGTACCTACAATAAGCCTATCTACTGCTTTAGACAATCGTCTAATCTTCACATCATTCATATCTATACACATAAAGGCATAATTGCTCCTAAAATATCTACAGGCACTTGTCGAAAACTTTGTTTTACTCTTCTCTTGCCATGCTCTTCATCTAACTCCTCTAAATGATAAATTCCCCGGAAAACTAAAGCCAGATAACATGAACCCACCCAATTTCTTTGTATGGTAAAATAAGCAGCCGTTCTACAAACATAATAGGTGCTCCTCTAGACAAAACATCTCCACTAACCACAATTGATTTATCACATAAGATTATACCTACAAATGTTACTATCCCTTCTCTATGATTACGCCTTACCATGCACATCTCACCTGTTCCACTTTCAACCTGGGATAAAAACCTGAGAACCTTAATTATCTTTTTGCTTTATTTCCTCTTAAGTAATCTTCTGCTCCTCTAAATCACTATTTTAATTCCTATCTCATTATATTCTCTGATACAATCACGTTCTTCATGTCTCAATAGACACAAAGAATCTTTATTCAAATTAGTTTGATGTCTGTTTTGTGCAATAATCCTCAATAACTCACCATATTTAATTATTTTATCATTCTCATCAATAAACAAATTCTCTCAACTCCTGTTGAAACCAGTCAGATAAGGTGGAAGAAATTCCTCATGATCAAAAAGAGCTACAAAGATCTTACAGGACAATGAGTATGAACTATCCAATTATACGTATGCAAACCCACCCCAACTGAAGTGAAAAGTACATACATAGAATGATATTATATCTACAGATTCCCTAAACAATTTGGTATATGCATTATCATTGAAACCACTAGCTAAATGCTCTTGGAGCATTGGTATCATTTATTTAAATTATTCATAAATAGTTTCAACTCCAACATCACTATTTATCTCATTTGAAATATTAACAGAGGGGCAACTAATACCAAGAAGATTAAAATTAGCAGCAGCATCCTAACAATTTTACAGCATCTGTTGTTTCCCACCTTCTGGTTTGAGATTAAAAAAAATCCTTTAATGGCAAAAGCTAAACATTTAACAAAGATGTTCTTTAAAACACCAATATTCCTTCTTCTCTTCTTATTTCATTAAAACAGTAATAAAAACAGGGAACAGGAAGTACAATAATTTAGCTTTTCAGTCTTGTAAAATGTTCATAGCTCATAAATGTAACCCAAATATGTAGTTAAGTTTATAGACCAGTTCCTTAGACCAATTTTTTTTTTTCATCAAGCTTCTTCATTAGACCTGGATACTCAATGTCACTTTTCTGGGGGACTCATCTTAAGTTTTAGTCTCTATGTCTAAATCACTTTCAAACCAATATTGACTCGTACTCATTCAAAAAGAATCTTCTTTGATTTCATCCATTTCTTCTTCTTCTGATAGTGTAGCAAAATACACCCACTCAGGGAAGGCTTATTTTTGATGTGGAACTCTCATTGGGTTGATCTTTTAACAACTGGTGATTCACTCTTACTGAATTTCTGAATTCTATTGTCTCTCAAAGTCTCTTAAGTCTCTTTTTGGCTCACAGTGCTTTTGTTTACAGGTTCTCTTTCTTGGACTGGCTTCATATGTCTCTCTTTCTTCTGCAGTTTTTCAGTTCTCAGATTCTTCTTGGACTTGATTTGAGCCTAATCCTGAGCTTTGAGTCTAACTTGAGCTTGCTCTTTGACCACATTTTTCTTTGTCTGCTTTATACACTGTGAATCTTTTTATTGGGTAAAAGGTATTTTTCCCCTTTATTTTCTACTGCAACTTGTCACTGCCTCCAACAGAGACTTTTTCATTATGCTGCCACTCATGCTTTGCTCTTTTCCATAGTAGTAGCTCTTCACTCTGATCACTCTGTATAAGGACTCCAGGAATTTCAGGTTCTTCATCTTCATCTGGTGACCTGAAATTGTTTCTCATGTTCTAATGAAATATTCGACCCTCTTCTGGATTCATGCTGTGAACTTGACTCTGAGCTTCATGATTAAGCTACTATTACTCTCTTAAAGTGAGAAGGGTGGACTCACAGAGGCGCACATGTGCACATGACAGTACTATTTGTTCTTAACATGATGTGGAAAGGGCCTCTCAATCTTTTGTTGCAAAAGCCTTTGTGAATGTGTTTTTGGATAAACACCCATGCCAATGCATTCAGACCGTGGAAGGGTGTATCTTTGGGTGTTTGGCTAAAATAGTGATACAAAAATATTGTGTGAAGAATATCAGGATGCCAAAGATATTGTGGATAGGCATATTGAAGGTAAAAATATTGTTTTAAGTGTTGTTTTTAATATTGTTGTAACAAATATCATTTTATGCATATTCTATTGTAGTGTTTGATTTTACGTGTTTATTATTTCTTTGTGTGTTTAGTAAGATCATTTATTAATTGTGAAATCTTTTCATTTGCCTTTTTTGGTGAATTTATGTGTAAAAAACATAAATATATATATTTATAGACCAAGGCGGTTCGCCGTCGAAAAGTGTCTAGGGCTTTGTTGGAATAAACTTTTCTTTGCCAAATCCTCACGGAGTCAGCGCCTGTCATTTGTTGCTATTTATATATATCCACTCATTCTTCAATGTA